>NW_026902266.1:9197500-10692500 GCF_033783945.1 Neopsephotus bourkii
TGCTTTTGAAATTCATAATAGAGCTCTCAAGAAATATCCATGAGAAAATGAAACTGTTTTTAGGTGTAATAGGCTGCACATATTATGTACTGTTTTGCTTGTCTATTATGAATTATTACCAATAAACACAAGTGGGAAATTGTTACAAAATATAGCCCTGAGCAAAAATTGACACTGGGAAGACAAGACTTCTTTACAAATTCAGATCATACACTTTATCCTTAAAATATAGGAAGAAAATGGGTCAGAGATGAAAACCACAACAGAGCACTGTGTATTTCAATGATAAACTTACTGCATCACAAGTTATAAGAGAATGTTTTAGTATTTTAGCTAAAATAACTTGTGAGGGATTGGATGGAATTTAAATGTGAATGGTAAAAATGTTTTAAATCACTGACAATATTTTAAGATTGCATTTTAGACATTTGGGGTTTTTTACTTTCTAATTATTTGGGGACAGTTTCATTTGTCTTGGACTTTGGTTTGTGTTTATGTTTTTCTTTGTATTTTGATAATTGTGCTTTGTAATGTTCTTTGACACATTTAAAAATGCCAACAGGGAACTTTGAGCACCTGGAAACGTAAAGTAATTCAGAGTCTGGGCACTCTGCACCTTTACCTTTCGAAGTCATTTTGCTGCACGTTTCCTTCTTCTTGTTAGAGATCATATGCTGTATGTCACACTTTTCCATGAAAAAAAAGGACAGTTGAGGATCCTCAGTTATTGCAAATCATTTCTTTCTAACAATTTTGTCGTACTGTGCAGTACTGTAAACCAAAACACAGGCAGAGTTTATAGTTTCCTTTGCGGTTGATGCAGTTTCAGAGTGCTGGGTGCAGACCCTGCACACTGCTTGAGCTCTTTAACCTGAATGATGAAGCAGTAGCAGTTTCACCTGTGAAAATTTCTTTTTAATGTGCTCTGATTCTTTTCAGTGCCAAGTCCAAATACGATAATGGATTCCTTAAAAGTACAAAACTTGCTTTTGGACACTGGTTAATAACAATAATTTTGGGGGGTTTTTGTTTGTTTTACTAAACAACAATGAAAATACTTGTTAAGTAAGTCATACTAAGAATAAGACTATGAATAACAATGTCTTAATTAATATCTTTTTAAAGGCAGTTAAAATCAGTAAACATTTCATCTGTGGATCTTGTGGGAGGACAGGAGGTTCAAAGTCTGGATAGATTGAACTTCAAATTGTTTGCTGTTAATGGCAACTGATTAGCTTAATTAATACAGGAGATAATGTTTTGTTTTACTTTATTTGAATGCTTACACTGCTGCAATTGTTTATCTTTTGTTTTCATATTTTCATGTAGAAGCAAATTAACATTAAGAAGAAAGGACCTCATCTATTCCCCCCCATGAGAACCTGCACAGCCCAAGCAGTGAAGGGCTTTGGGGGAGAAAGAGAGAAGTTGTTGCATTGTTGTTCTTGGCCACATTGCCAGTCAAACTGGGATATTGCTGAAAAAAATCCTGGGTAGCGTCAGCTAGGCATAGTATCCCCTGTAATCTGTTTCTGAACAGGATGCTGCTTCAGACTGCCCTGTGCTTTATAGAAGTAGTAGTTGCATCTCACTGGTAAATGAGGTGGTTCCTGCAGGGGTCTCTAGACACATTTTAGGGTTGCTATTATGCACATATGTAAGGATCATATGATGTAAACCTTAATTCAAAATGAAGAAATATTGTGCACAATGCTGCCTCGTAAAAGCATTTTACGCACTCTAAAAGAAAATCATTCTGTCCTAAATTTGCTTCTTAGCCCCTTGAAACAATGTCACAAGTAAGAATATCAGCTAGGGTGTAGCAATATTCTCATATAGTGGAAAAGAAGGTGCTGTGTTGTATGATACAGGGCAGTGCATGAGAACAAGCATCAATGTCTAAAGCCTGTGAGGAGGTTGTAGCTAGAAAGCCCAGCCTTGCAGAGCTGGACCTGGGTTCCTGGTGATACAAAGCCTCAGACAAGAGGCAGATGGTTTTCTCTGTTATGAGGAACCTGCATCTTTTTCTTAACCTCTTCTGCAACATATTCAAGCAGTCCTTATGGCTGCTTTGTCTGCAAGAGTTAGGATTACTTCTGGCTCTAGAGCAGTTGTGCAGGGTGGAAAAAAGCCACTCATCCCTTACTGCTATTCTTCAACATTTCTTCAGGGAAAAAACAGTGTCAAAGACCCATTCTTGGCTTTGCATATTTTGCTTTTCTTTCTTTTTTTGTAACTCCTCCAGCAGAGGTGAAACTTTAAAGAGTATGTGAAGATGGTGTGCAGTTACGTCAATAAATGTACTTGAACTTCGTGTATGCATTAGTAGTGACTGGAACACTTATGCAGAAAAGGCAGTCCACAACATCACTCAACAATTCAAAGCTTTTCAAAAAGAATGGAGGTTTAGCTTAATTTCTATGAACCAGATGAAAATAATTTTTCAAGTATATATCCCACCTAGGATACTTTAATAGTTTATAGGATGCCCAGAGCTACTGTAGATATAAAACACTATTTCTGGTTATAAGATCTCTGCATCACCAAAATGCAAATTTCACCCCTGAATAGGCTACTTGCTGAATAACCGGAAGAAATAAATGATGAAAATAGTAGTTCTCATGTATTCAGATTACCCCCTTCAAAGATTTTCCTCAGATTTTTAATACCCAGAAAGTCCCAGCTCTGAGGCAGCCTGCAGTTTGAACTTCATTTTTGGTTCTTAGAGTGAAGTAATTTAAATAAACAAACAAAAGTGGCACGTCATGCGTACATACATGCCAAAGTACACCATGTGCCAGTTAGAATTAATTTTCATGAGTCCTCACATATATGAATTTAGAATAACAAGAGTGCAGATACATATGTTTGTCCCAGCATCTCTGATGACACTTGTTGTACTTTAAATGTGTACAAGTAACATCCCTGCGTGGTTCTGACCTGTGTTTATTTTTAGCATTTCATTAATCACTTTCTTTAGCTGTTTTTCCTTAATGAAAGGCACATAAATCTTATTGTTAAATAACACTAGGATATTTGGTAGTAAAAATAAAATCTTTTTTTTTTTTTTTTTTTTGTAATAGCCATATGGATGTGTTAACTCTTTGGAGAAATTTAGATGTGATATTTTTGTTATGTCTTGTTTTCCTCCTGGTAATTATGTTGGCACTTTTCTGATCCCTAGTTGTGCATAATTACAATGGAAGGTGACACTTTGATTGTCTTCAGTTGGAGAAACAAGTAATTTTATATTCACCAAGCTGTCAGGTAACACTACCTCACAGTACTAAGAGCTTCTGGCAATGTTGTTTGGCACCTATGTTTAAGTGCTTTGATGCTTGTGTAACCTCTATGGAATCAGAACTATTTTCCCTGCTAGAAATGTTTTTAAGCCTGCAGTATAAGGTTTTTTATTAAAAAGACTGTCCGTAAGTGAGCTGCAGAGGCACTATTTCATGTTACGTGGAGGTACTAATTAGGTGGTTTAGTGCAATTGGCTACAGGTGAGCCTGAAATTGATAGACCTTTTTGCTCTCTACTGAGGTGCTCTATCTAACTTAGAAATGAAAATGAAAAATATGGAGAAGAGGGAGGAGAACAAGGAAGGAAGGGAGAGAAACTGACTTAAGATAAAATATTTCTGCTCTGAAATAGGTGGTGCAGAGAAACGGCTCATGACCTCTGTTTTTATACCTGTAGGACTGAAAATAAACTTTTGAACTCATTACATGTAATCTTATATTTATAGCAACCATTGTTTTTAAATTTGATTGTTAATGATGGCTTTTATTTTTATTGTATATTCTATTACTTGCTGCCTGAAAAAACAAATCCTAATAAGTTGCTGATGGATAAGTTCTTGGCAAGCTCACTCTTGTTCCCATAGTTATTGGTGAAGATAGCTGGAAGTCAGTACTGCCTTTTTTCCTTTTTCTTTTTCCAACAGTAAGAAATTGGATATCCAGAAGCACATGGTGTAGTCATAGGACTTTAAAGGCAGTCATCACTGAGAAGCTGATACGAACCAATTAAAAAGAGGTGGTTACGTGATGTAACATTATCAGGAGAAACAATTCATGAGTCAAAGCATTCCAGGGCATATGAGCTCCAGTCCAAAGAACAGTCTCAAGCTGTTTAAATAAAGTGACAGCAATATTGTCAGCTAAATATAAACTATAGAAAATATTAACTACAGTGACTGAAGATGAGCACATCCCAGGTGCTACATGACTATTCTTTCACTGCCCTTTACTGCATTCAGAGTGCATTCACCTTAGGCATTTTCAGTGAAATTTCCTGGTAGTGAATAAAGATAATAGAACATTTAACCTACTAGAAAGGTAAGCTGTATTTTTGGCATTTTATGAATCCAGCTAAACAGTTTGGATTTTCACTGAAAAGTCGCCAGGGGCTGAGAGGCTGTTTTGCTGCATCCATTTTAATGTTTTCGACAGCTAGATAAATAGGCAGGAACTCATGCCTCACCATCATAGTTTACTGTGGCTGCATGGCTGAGAAGGTCATTATGATGGCAGAACGTAAGAGAAGGGCTTTCACCAAAAGTTCCAAGGAGCTGTTTAGCCCTCACATTGCTTGATTAGAGATTAAAAGAAATACCATAACAAGTATTGCAAACCCTCTGAGCTTTGAGGGAGTCTGAATCTTAAGTCAAACTTTGTGATTTAGATTCATATCTGTTAGCAGAAGTGTGATTTGTGTGTATTGGAAAAACAAATGCAAGAAAATCTGAGTGTGTATCTTGGAAGCAGTGGGTGTATTGCTTAGCTCGATGCTTATTTCAGCTAGAGCTTTGGATGCTCAGTTAACATTATAGCTGTCATTTCTTGAATCATATTTGCTTCCTCCCCCCCCCACCCCTTTATTTCAAAGGTGATTTTTGCAACTACCATAAACTCTCTAATCTGACAGAGCTGCTTACGATCCATATGTATCTAATTCTTGTAGTGTTCCTGCAAAACGAAGCCAAGGAACAGCTTGAGGGAGTTGAACTGATTGGCCTAAGGCCTTGTTGTGACTAAGAGCCAAAGCCAGGAACAAAAACTGGGAGATTTTCTCCCATCACTGCCTTGTCAGTTTATACAGGTCTTGCGCACAGGGATTTGTGTTGGGGTGTGGGGCCTCAGGAGAATGGAATCTGTTACTAAGTGTTCATTTGTGTTACTAAGGCTCTTTAAAAACAGATATGACAGTTCATAATTTTAGGAAATAACTGTTTATTCTAAATGGCAAACAGATTAAGGCATTAGATTTACAATGAATTACATTACTGAGTTCTGCCTACATAACATTGTTTTATGTGGAAGAGCTGTAAACCATTTTGGTTATTGACAAAGCGTTTTCATTTTTCTTGAAGGCTATCTGAACACTACTGTAACTGATATCTTTATATAGCAAAAATAAAGACCAGTTTTCCTGAATGTTTAAACCATGTTAAACTGATTTGCAGCTAGAAATAAATAAGTTGTTCCGGTAAATTCTGTGCTGCTGTGTCGGTGTACCCTGTTCTGCATCAGGCCTGTACTGGCATAGGCAAACTCACACTGCAAAATAGATTGCATAAAGGATGCTCTTGAGTTTCAGAAGGGGCTTGAGGATCCATGAAAGACACAGGGCCACCAAGTGATGATGTGTGCCACAGGTATGAAAGAGGAGGATACTGTGGGCAGTGTGAGCAAAAAAGAGTATCCAGTGCCATTAATTTATCCCAAAGCTGAGTGCTGATTTGTAAGTGACAGTCCTGTAAGTCATGCTTAATATTATGGGAGGAGTATACATATTTGTTGCTCTTTTAGAAGGCGAGGAAGGATAAGATGATGTGGCTGAGTTTTATTTTTCACGAACACCAGGTTAGCATAAAAGTTTAGAAGGAATATTTAAATGATTATGAGTGCTACTGAAAATGGTTTCTTTTAATTTGTTTAGTTCTGGAGTCACCAGAGCACTTAGACATGTGCTTAACTTTTTGAAACTGAATAGTCCAATTTGAAATTAGTGGACTGCTTGCGTACTTACAGTTAATCAGGTACTTAAGTACTTTAATCTGGCACTTTGGGGGAAAGGAATTGAGACTGTTCATAAAAGCTCTGTAAGCGAATATATTTGTAATCTAATCTGATTCCAATCTACTGTTGGAGCTGTACACCTGGTTTATGTCTATACTGTAGTCACTAAAGAGGATGAATTAGTCCATCTGAGTACCACACTACTGTAGTTGGAGTGCTGTCAGAAATGAGCTTGTTTAAAATTAGTTTGGATATCTCAGCATTACAAAGCAATCATTTATATGCCTGCAGTGTAGACATGCCTTTAGGTTTATGAATGCTTTGCTAGGGTGGAGCAGAACAGAACAGAACAGAAGCTCCAGCCAAATACAAGTCTACTTTGTCATGTATCTCATTTTTATTCCTTAGTTAATACGTTTTTAAAATAGTGTCAGGCTATCACATTGTTGTTTTCTGTGTTAATACTTTGTGGCTTGATTCTGAAATGTCTATCAGCTACAAATCCAGGTCTAGCCGCAATTTCCACCATAACATTTCATTTGAGCAGTCAGCAGGGTGGAAGATTTTAGGCTTTGGAAGTCTTTAATTTCATCTAATTGTTTTGAAAAAGAAGATGGACATTGTTTGAAGAATTTGAGACTGTAGAAGAACCTTAGACAAGAAAAAACCCAACCCCCCGAAGTATTATTATTTGTGTTAAGAAGGGTGTAACACAGACTGTCTGTAGGAAAAAAGGAGAACTTTTCTTGAGAATCTTATTGGCAGTCTTCATTACAGCAGAGAGAATTTCTTCTCTGGATTAAAATAAAAAATTGTGGCAGATATATAACACATGGAACTGTTTGGGACTGTCATTTTATGTAGTTAAAAAACCCTTAGCAGTTCAATTTTAGCTTTATAACCTTGGTATCAAGACTGACTGAAGTTGGGGTTCAGTTCCTCAGCTTTGCTGAGGTTTTGATAAATGATCCCACCCTCTTTCTGTCTTCAATTCAAAACGAGAATTTATTCTAGGTCTGGAAAATCCAAATCAAGGTTTATGTAATTTTTGAAGTTGAGTAAGTGATAGGACTTAAGATAGTTAGGGCTCTTTGCAAATATTTTTTTCGTTCCCATTAGGTGTATTTTCCACCTTTCGTGATTGCTGTGTTCAGCTAATCTGTCAATTTAACCAAAGCAACAATTTCACAATGCAGTTTTCTTTCTGATTGTGTGCTGTGTAATCAATATACTGATATAATGTGAGTGTAATTTCCTCTCTTATTTTATCTCCACTGCACAGTATTATAAATAAACAGCTAAAAAAGAAAAAAGAAAGAAAAGCACCAAACAAATCTGTTGCATCTTCTTTTAAGATTGTACCACTGTAGACACTTGTTCTAGTAAAGTAGAATTGGACCCACTTGATTGCATTTAAATTTTTCATGCTTCAGCAGTTTGTCTGGGAGCACAGTAAAGAAAACCCCCCGAGCGAGGATAGTTTAGAATAATAGAACTTGATTTTGTGTATTATAGCGGCACCATTTGCGCTGCTGTAGTTAGGGTTGTGTCAGCACTTCCATTATAAACCCCTGTTTGCAGGGGTTATAACTAGGGAGATATTTTTTATCAGAAACTTTTTTTAAAATCATTTGAGTGAATTTAATAGATAATAGAAAAAAATTATAATGGAAATTAGGAAATTTCTGATACCTTTTACAAGCCTTATTTATCATGAATATTGACTATACCCCTCCTCACCCCCTTGCCCCATAGGGATTTAGCAAATGCCTTTTGAAGATTTTAAATGTAAAATTGGGAAGTTATTATAGCTTAAAATTTGACTGCTATTCATACTCATAGTTTAGCATTAAAGCATTTTAACACTACAACCTGTTCTATTGTTTAATGTTATCATAAACATAAACTACTCAAACAGGGCAGATTTTTCTCCCTTTGAATTTGATGCGACACTGGAGCAATCTCTGCCTTTGGACTTGGTGGAGTTCTGTGTACAGAATTCTTCCATTTAAGTAAGCAAAACCTAACACGTAACAAGTGAAAAAACCCATCATGTAGTAATTGACTGGTTAACACACAGTCCCGGAGTTTATATTTACTTTGTTTTTGCTAATTATAAACCCAGGCATAATCAATATTTGGTGCATAAACTGGCACCCTCAGACAACATGTACACACGAGGTATGTTGACTGAGTTAATGATTGTGCTGGGAAAAAAAGATGGGGGCCTTCATCTAGCAGGGTCCTACCTCTCTGTCCCTTTTTACCGCAATGTTTAAAATGTAGCAACCAGAAACCTAAAAAGTACCATCAAATGCTGACCTCTGACCGTAATTAATGCACTAAACTTTGCAATTTTTGCAAAGGCTTATGGGAAAATAGAAATGAAACACACCCCTAAAACTTATGTCATGATGAGAGCAAGTACCCTGGGACATCTGCCTGCTCCTGCTTTCTTTTCAGGCTGCAGGACTATAGGTAGCTGAGTAAAGTACAGTATGAAAATGTGTTTGACTATAATGCAGCAGTGAAGGAAAGACATAAGAGGAGCTAGAAAACATTTGAATTCTGTGCTCAATCTAATTTCTTAGTGTTCAGAAACTTGCTGGCATGGCTTGAGATTATTAGTGAATGTGATTTTGTCAATACACTTTTATTTTTAAGGTTAACAGAGACCCCTTTTCTCTATGTAATAAACTTAAAATCCAGAACATGAATAGAGATTTTTATTTAAATACATTTAAAATATCATGAATAAGGGGAAAGTATATTAGTGTACATAGCAAAGAAAAAAATGTTTCCTCTCTAGCGCATTATCAGTAGATAGCTTCACTGAATGGTCACTTGAGGAAATACCAAAAGCCTGTTTATGAAATAGAGGTGAAGCCTTTCTAGACTAATCATATTCAGCATGTAATTTCTAAACTTCAGTCTGAATTTTGATTTTCAATTAACATTCCCAATTTGAAGATAATTTTCTATTTAATGTAATTGCAGGAAATAATTTATTGGCTGATTAAGACTGAGGGCCCAGCCTTCCTTAAGAAAACAGTCCCTAACAAACCAGCCTTTAAAGCCAACTCGTAGCTTTGGACAGATTCAGCCTATTTTTGCAGCTGCAGAGTTGTGTTTAATTAGGATTGTGCACTATTATTCATTGGTGCAGTTTGTAGTTGAAATTGTTCTTAAGAGACATTTTCATTTCTAGTTTTGTGTCATGACTAATTTATGGTGAAGAAACAGCCATAGCTATTGCTTTTCACAGAAGCTCTTTCAGTTTGAAAGAGGAATAAGATCTGTTGAGAAGGTGAAAGAAAGGAAAATCCTTTATTGTGACTTTCAGTTTTCATTACTGGTTTTCAGATTGCATAAAGTGTTGACTTATATTTTCATGTGAGTGATTATATTAACATGACTATTTTAATGAGAAAGGGAAAAGTAAACCTTTTATTTTATCTTGGCTCATAGTAATTATGAACCAGAACCTTTTGAAGTACGTACAATAATGCTGGTTGCTGAACTCTTGACATATTTTCTGTAGCATCAACACATATTCTTTAGTGTAGTAAGAATGCAATATACGGTTTAAATTTTTCAGTTCTGCTTATTGCCAGCACTGATATTAGACTCCCACTGACACTTAGGCTTCCCTAAAGAAAACACAAACCTTTTTTTCCCTACCAGTATCGAGTTTAAGAGGCAGGATTATCTCTATTTACAGAATAGTTATTCTAAATAGGTATCAGTGTTTTAATATGTTTCAAAGCACTTCAAAGCTTGTAATACTTTCATATTGAACTGTACATAATTAGATTAGTTGATCTTATATTAATTTTTTTTTCACTGTAGGATACTAAATCTGAACTCCCTCATTAATTGTGAGAAATTTAGCATTAGCTGTTAAATTCTATGTGAAACACAGGCTGCTACATAAAAACTAATGTTTAAATTGGAATTAACTTAATTATTTTTCTTTGCACTTGATATTTCTTTCACTGTAATATTCATGAAAGCATGTGACAGATTTGTAAATTTAACTGTTAGTCTCAGATTTCCAGACCCTTTAATCAGTATTTATTTGTCTGTAGAAACAGTACTAGCAAGTTAATGATTTGCTAATTTGAAAAATGCTCATGTGGTTTCCTATGTTAACTGATTTGTGCATTTTTAAAGAAATGGTATGAAATCAATTATTGTTAAAAAGCAATTAAGGTGGAGATCTTATTCCTTAGTTTCTCAGCAATTTCAGTGTCAAGGATATTCTAAAATCACTAAAACCTAGGAAAATAGCTAATATATTTTAGCTGTCTTCTTTCAGGTTTATTAATGATTGTTTTAACAGTTGCAGTTAATCTTATTAGAAATTTTAAACAAAGTGTTTTCAGATTTTGAGTGGAAGTCAGTTATATTTTCATCTAAGTGCAGAAACTGTGGTGAAAGCTGTGTTTGCATATGAGATGGTAGTAAGAGGCCATTATTAGAAAAAGAGATTTAACATAAATCAGTGCATTTATTCGTCACACTTTTAAGTCATTTAAAGTAATTTGTTCAGCTATATCCTGTACTCAATGTCTAATATGAAATGAAATATAATTATTTTAGATTTTTAGTTCAAGCTGTAAAAGATTACTCAGATATTATCCATCCATACAATAATCTATTCCATTTTAGAACACTTTTCATATGAACGTCTCAAAACACTTTCTAAAAGGTCAAACTGGGTAAAATTTTAAACAGGTTAAGAGCAGATACAGCTTTAAAAAAAAAAAGCAAAAGGACTTATTTAGCAGATTTTGAAATAGATTTAAAAATGTGTAGAAACATCTTCTGCTTGCAAGGAATGCTATTAAGAAAGCATGACGGACCCTTTTCTCTAAGTGTTTGCTTGTAATCTTCAGATTACTCATGGGAGTAAGAGTTTACAGATTTGAGATTTGAACTCTTATATAAAATCAACATGAAAATACCAATAAAGTACATTTACATTACATCTTATGGCTGGAGAAAATCATATTGTTTGACAAATGTAAATGAATAGAATGGCATCATATAACTTAACCCTAACGTTGACTTGGCATCAGTGAGCACATTATCTCTTTTTTTTTTGATCCAGATCCCCAAACCCATAGTTTTGAAAGTATTATTGTTGACTGCATATGATTCATTTTTAAGTGTTGTAAGCACGTGAGGTGTGTTTACAGGACTGTTTTGACTGTTTTGAACTTTTTTTGTTGTTTGTTTTTTTTTTCAACACCGATGTTTTCATTTTGTCTGTTTTTCTTGTTTTGTAGAAGAATGTCTTCCAAGCAGGCTACCTCTCCGTTTGCATGTGCAGCTGATGGAGAGGAAACAATGACCCAGGACTTAGCATCATGTGACAAGGAAGAGGGAAACAATGATCAGCATGCGACCTCTCATCTGCCTCTACATAATGTAATGCACAACAAACCTCACTCTGAGGAGCTACCAACTCTGGTCACGACCATTCAGCAAGATCCTGAGTGGGATGGAGTACTCTCAGCCCAACACAGAATGGTGAGTTTCACAGTTCTCACAGTGGCTTTCTAACTTAGTACAGTAAAAGACTGTTCAATTCCATTTGGAAATACATGTTCAGTACAATCCTGTATGGCTGTAAAGCTTTTTAAATGTTAAAGTGTCAGTGTTGGTAATAGATCAACATCAATATGGTGTAATTGTAAATTACAATTGCATAATTAAGTATACAGGTCTATATGAATGAGGTCATTTGATGAGTTCACCTTTGGAAAGGAAATGTATCTATTCATCATGTTTTTGTTCATACCTTAATTTATGTCATAACCTTTTTAGCTCATATATTCAAGCATTAATTTCTGACAGGAGGATGTAGCTCACAACTGTTTGTCATCTGCAAAGTGTTGTGCTGAAGGAAAAAGCTTTAATGTATTTTTTCACTTGTTTTGGAAATGGAACCAACCAACTCTAGAATATTATAGCTTCACACTACAACAAAGCAGCTGGAATTTTAGGTGACACATCCTGCTGTATTTATAGGAAATTACAACTTTTTGTGAAGGGAAAAAGTATTTATGAGTAACTATGTCATGCTCTTCTGCTCTAGATCACCAGTTTGCATATGGGTGATGTTAGCAATGATCAGAATTATCATCTGTGTTCTCTTCAGTAGCCTAAATTATTTTACAGTTTTAATTCTGTCTCTTCATCCCAAACCTCTTCAATAAATGGACAGACTGAATGAAGACTAAATGGGCATGACATCTCAGTCGATTTATTTTCCTTGTATGTGTTCCTCAAACAGAATTAAGGTACGTGGAGCAGCCAGGTGTTCTTTAAATTTAGAACATAGTAATTCCAGAGTCTCCATAAAATGACTTTCACGGATACTAAATTCACACAGTTAGTTTAAAAAGAATACCCTGTGTTTTAATAAAATTTCTTCTGTGTTTTTATTAAATGTCTATGAGCAGGTTTTTTTGAGCAAGTCTTTATTTTTCTTTTTGAGCATGATTTTTTTTTTGACAACGCTAGCAACAATGAACTTATTTTAAATTTGGCTAGAAATAATAATTCTAATTCATTAATCAACATGGATACTAGATTCTTCATACATATTGTGAAGCCTTGAATTAATTAAATAATATCACTACAATAATATCTATTTTCTTAAGATAGTGTTTAGGATTTTTTTTTCTTTCTAAAATCCAATTGATTAAAAAGATCAAACCAAACCAGAAAGATGAAGATGCTAACTATTCTGTAATGCACAATTTAAGCCAATGCATAACTTTCTGTCAGGCCTAAAGTATTGCTGGGTGTTTGGGCAGCTGCCATGAAGAAGGCAAGATTTCAGCTGTAAAAATGGCTAGTAATTTGGCAAAGTAGGTTGTAAGTTGTACATATGATTGCTATGCAGAATTCTCAGATGGACACTCGTTTTGGATGGAGAGTCACTCTTCTGCGTAAATCATGCGATAAGCACATCAGGATAATTTTAACTTCTGTGTTATCAGGATGACAAATGGGATGCAGACTAGGAAAGGATTGATCAAGTTTGTTGATGGAAAAAATAAATCTGTGAATTCTTCAGCTACTTTCCTGTTCATTCAGAGGGGCATGTGCGCTCTGGGAATTTCAGTCTCAGGACATCAATAACATTGATAACATGACTCTGTGTTCTAGAAAGAAACTTCTAACTTCTGAGAGTCCACCAAAGCATTTGGTTTTGGTACAGGCTGTTGCTTGGACGTGAGCATTAAGGCCATGGACATTAAGCCAAAATGATAGACCCTCTTGTAGTATGATCAGTTGTACTCACTTGTATTGCTCTGAAGTGGTTTTACATTTACTGCAACAGGGTGCAATCTCTATTTTCTCTTTTAATGCTGCACTATCATGTCAACACTAGCAGTACCTCTGGACAGGCATTAATCAATACCCAGCTTCTCATATTTCAGAACAGGTGCATAAACTTTGCTTGAGTGACTTAGCACTCTGTTTTTCTCTCTCCTTTTTCCAGTAAATATTCCCTCATATACGTAAACAAATGTCCTGAAAATCATTAGGAAACTCCACAGTTCCTTTGGATTAAATCTAGTGGTGGGTGTTTGTCATCCTTATTTATGTAGCTCTCAGCTAAATCAAAGAGATTTATTTATTTATTTATTAATACACGCCCCACCCCCACCACCCCCCCCCCCAGCTCTAAGCTGGGTATAGTTTACAAAACTTGGCTAGAAATGAAAACTGAAGTTCCAAAGCATACTGTTTGGTTGAACTCAAAAGAGGCTTAAAATGTGCAGAGCAAGGCCCAGTGTATTTACAGTTTAGGCGCATTAGATGACTAGTTAGATCACAACAGTGAAGTAGTGACAATCTTTTTTTCTCCTTGAGGGACTGTCATTTAGGGTAACTTGTTTGATCATTTTTTCTTCCTTACTTACGTCCTTAATGAGCAAACCTTTAAGCTGTTATTAATTGCATGGAGTTTTCTCTGAAACACCTCAATCTCCAAGCAGCCATCAATATTACTAAGAAAGAATTCAGAGGCACCTGCAATTTTCCTGATGAAGGCAATTTTGTACTCCTTTAAGGGAGGATAGGAGTTTCTTTCCAGAAAGACAAATTCCAGAAGGTGGGTTGGGCAAATTTGAGATAGGTACTGTGGTAGTGACTGCTTTTCTACTTAATAAAATCAAATTCCCAGAGGGTAAGCACTTTCTGACCTTTCCCAGATGAATCCTTTCAAAGCAGATTTGAAGAAGCACCTGCTCATACTATTTACACTGAAAGTAATGCTGTCATTAAAATGCATCAATAATGTGTATTGTCTGGTTATAAGATAGTAAATTGAAAGAATGCTGTGTCAACATATGGAGAGGAAAAAAATTCTCTTTTATATGGTATCTAATTAAGGGTACAATCCTGCATTCTTTGTGCCCCTAAAACTACTAAGCAGTTCCCTGGAATTTGTGAGAGCACACACTATGCATCGTAACATAGTGCAAGGGCTGTACAGATCTTAAGTGAAAAAAAGAATCCTGTAGGAGGGCAATTAAACTGAAAAAAAAAATGGAGTTTTTTTCCTAACATTTATGGTATGCAGCACTTTCTGTAATGTAAGATACCTTGAAACTACATTGTGTATTATCATAAAAAAACCCACACTGGCAAAAAATGTTTTCAAACTTTCACTCCCTTTGATATCAGGCATTGCTTTCCACCGAGTCCTTTGTGTATTCTGAATGTCTGGAAGCCAAAATATTTTGTTTTAACTCCCACTCTATAGTATTTCCCAGCTGTGTACTTATATGGTGTAATAAAAGGATTTAACAAATGGGAAATAGCAGCTGCATTTGGAAATTCCCTTTGTGCTCCCTTTTCATTTGACAGATTCAGCAATGTATAACAACTGTAACATCAGACCTGTAATGACTTACACTGAGTATTGTATCACCAGCCAATTTGATGTTACAGTGGGGAGAAGATAAAACAACCAAAAGATTTATGTAATTTCATATTGCTGAGCTGAAACAATTATATGTATACTTCTAACTGTAATTTAATATAAAAATACCTGGACATATGGGTATTTATTGCTGCCTACAGTCCTACTAGAAAATAAAATTGATTTTAGACCAAGGATATACCTGTTTGCTGCAGTAAACTGCAAGGGAGAGGGTAAAGTGGTAGTAAGATAATGAGGAAAGTATCCTGATTTCCCTCATGGACTGTAGGTAGCAGGCAAGAGATAAGAGGAAAATTTTTAGTTTGTGTCCAAAACCTGTCTCTCCTGGGGCAGCAGACAGAGAGGATAAGGGGGAAAGTCAATAATATTTACTTCTGCTAAATTAAATAGTAACTGAATTGTTATATCCCAATAACATATTTACTAGTGGGGAATATGGAGAATCATATTGTTTGTTGGGGAACCAGGATGGTCCCCACCTTCATACAGAGCCTCACACATCTTGTGAGGTAAATTTTGAAGACTTTTCTTTTTTTTATTGCTCTGAAGTGTCAGGAGAAAGCAATGTCAACAAGAGGATACAAAATTAGATGGACAAGTGCCCTGCTCTTCTTTGAGGAATAGGATGGTGATTTCCCATGGCTGTAAGGGCTACTTGTGAGTCTCATGAAAAATGCATTTGAGCAGCTTTAACCTAATGTAATCTGTAATCTTTCTTCAAAATGCAGAATTTCCCCACCCCCACCCAGAAGCTGCAAACTGTTTCCATCACCAACGCCAATGTAACTATCTGGTAACAGGGTTTTGAAAGAACTCACTGGTGCTGTGTTGACATGATGATGTATTGCTGTGAGGGTCACTGTAGTCTTTTTTTTTCCCCAGTGATGTTCCTCACCTGCCCGCTACTGTAGGGGGTATATGGACAGCATGTGTGTGCACAGAATGAGGGCATCCACATCTCTTTGCTCTGCTGTTACTTGGAATGATGCAGTGATAGACTGCTACATGGAACCACAGCAGCAAGTCAAGTCTAAAGGGTGGGTGTTATTTCACTAGGACTGAGGACACCCAGACACATATAAATATACAAATACAAGTTAGTTCCATCCAAATATATGCTTTGTTTCCCTATAATTTCGTAACGTCATTCAGAGACCCCTTGCATTTAGAAATGAAATGTATCTCATTGGATTTTATCTCAAATAGCAACATTGCCATATATTTTATAATTATGTCAAGTCTCTGTCTTTTCTTGACTTCTTGCCAAACAAGTGAAAGGCTTCTTACCTTTTCACTGTGTCTGCCTGTACAGCTCAGCAGTACTGATAGCAAATTTGTATATGCAGCAGGAAAAGTGAAGATCCCTTAATGCCACATGTATCTGTTTCTTTTAAAAGAATTTTAGATCACTAAGTATCAAATTTAACTTTCTATAGCTTTAGCAAAACTGCTTGCATCAGAAAGGCAGAAATAGGTGGCATCCTGAAGGTCATGATATTTCAGTGCTTATTGTCTCTACATAAAACAAGCACAATCCTGTTCCGCCCCCCCCCCCTTCTGCTATTAACTTCTCTCGTTGAAAGTTCTTCCCTTTAAGAAAAATAAACTCAGGTTTTTACAAAAGATCATGGAAAACATTTACGCAAGCTAAGCACTGTGACTTTGTTGTTATATAAATTCATGGCTTCAAATCCTGAAAAGTTATAGGTACAATTATATGTTTTGAAATTTTATATTTAGTTCCTTTATGGGCTGAATATGAGCATATAAAATGCATCAAATATAAATGCCCTAAACTCTAGCAATTCTGTATCTGCTAAATTGTTCACACAGCTGTTATTTACATGTACAAATCTGAGGTTTGTGATGGTCGAAAGCAATTCTACTATGCTTCTGATATTATTTCTGCATGCCAGGTAGTGCATTAGAGTTTTTATCTAACTAAAGAGATAAATACCTTCATATGTAATTGCATGGGTACAAAGTTTTGGCTGAAACTGAAGGGTGTGAAGAAGCAGATGATATCATATTTTTTTTTTCCATAAAATAGACTCCTATGAGAAATATATTGCAGAAGAGATAGAAATAATTTTTTCAAGCACGTTGTTTTGATTCAAAAGCATTCAGGTATGTGCTTAACTTGACTTTATTAGGAGTACCAACAAATACAATTTTAAGCACATGTCTGAATGTTTGAAAGATCAAGAAGCTAGTTTTACTAGCTTTAGCATAAAGAGATGTTTATGTTTCATATTAAAAATAATAAAAAAACCTCCCCAGAAATGTGCAGGATAATGAGCTTAATGGAAGTGGTGAAATACAAAATTGACTTTATTTGAAGAAGACTCAAATAATTGTTCTTTTTGTCATTGCTACTGTATTTCTATTATATTCATTTTGACACTGTACAATTTTTTTTTCAAACGCGCAGTCTTTTTTAAACCTTCCCCTATATTCTAGGGTGATCTGTGTTTAAATAGAGTTAATCACCTGAATTATTTGCAAAAGACTTGTAGTTTTTGTTCATCTAAACCTGTAGTAAATTTATTCTTCTGTTATTTTAACATTTCCTATTTTTTATAAAGCAATTTTTGAAAAGTTTTTAGCTCACTTCTGTATGTTGACATACAATTTCTAAAAAGTAGAAGCATTAACATGCTCTAAATTGTTTTTTTTTGTTGTTTTGTTTTGTTTTTTTTCTTGGGCAAGCAGGAATCAGGTATGCATACTGATTAACACACTCCAGTCATTAACATGTGATTATGTGGGCTGCATATTGAGCACCTGCCAAAAGATAAAATCCAGCACTTTACTACATCTGCACAAGGACTTTTTGCATTTCTTTTGTACTTTGACAGCTCAAGAAAAAACAGACTTTGATATCTTTGTTCAGCATAATAAAACTGTGTACATAAAATATCTTCATGGAGGAAAGAAAGGTACTACATATATTTATTTTAAACTTTGAGGCCACGAAAATTTTAGAGACTCAGACTTACACAGCACCAAGTGTAACATGAATCTGTTAATGTACTGTATCACTGACATTCATATACAGTTTATAACATTCCTGCAAGTTTATAAGGATTATCTGTTCTGGGATTCAGCCAATGTTATTGTAATTCACAACAGTTTTATGTGATACCTTTATGTCTCATAAATGTCTTGTTTTTATTTCAATCTTCCAAATGTTTCATCAGTGTTTACCTTAAAGAAATACCACTGCTGTATGCGGCAGGCTGGTTTCCTGCAGGCATTCCTTTGCAAATGCTAAAAGGGAAACATAAAGCATGTAATACATGTCATATAACTATATACAGAGAAGGATTTCTATGTGCATCTGATATTGCTAAAAACATAAATATGAATTTTATTTTGATATTTACAGTCAATCTAGTTATAGGTCAGACAGCTAAGATGACCTAATAGGAGGAAGTTGGATATATGCAAAATGGTCTGGAGTATCCAAGTCGCACAATCCTTGTTTTATTTGGCAGCTTCTGAGAAGCATACATTACAAAATATGTCTTTATTTACCCAAAAGGCAAACAGTTCTAATCAGCTGGGACTGATCACAATGCATCTTCTGTTTCAGTTTAGATGAAGATGTAAGCCTAAATACTCATTCTGTAAAGGGTGGTGCATTACTTTTTCTTAGTAAGAGCATTTAATGAAAGTCCAGGGCATAAAGTCTCAGTGTTGTGATTTATTACCAAACCTAAACACTGGATGTTAGGACATATGTTATTTGCATAATTAAGGAGATTCTTAGCTTTTAACTCTTACAAAAGCATACATGAGTTTGTGCATATCATTTGTGGGTGAGTTGGTTGCTATATAGAAGTGATTGGTCATTGTATTTAAGAATTTTGAGGTCATATTTCAGTTCTATTTGCAATAGAGAAAAATGCCTGCCAATTTTTTTCACAGATTTGCTCATTTGTAAAGAAAAGGGTTTAAAGCACATAACTGAAATATTGTAACATTCTAAATTCCCTCTACCCAAAAGTTGGTATCCCTGGATTCATTAGGTATGCTCCAACAACTGAGTATGAAGGGATTACTGCAATTAGATGATCATATTTTACATCAAACAACAAGTTCCTGCCTATTCCTTCAAAATATATACCTAGTCTTGCAGTGGCCTATTCATAAGAACATACTAGTATCACATATGCCTTATCTACTTGAAAAAGTCCCTGCCCATAGCAGCAGGGCTAGACTAGATGATCTTTGAAGGTCCCTTCCAACCCAGACTATTCTACGATTCTACATTTTTTTATGTCATCTCATTTTTAAACCCTTGATCTGAAGTTATTTTCCTCTTTTTCTTCTTAATTTTTAATTTTCTTAATTTCTTTATTTCTTGACTTAGAGCTAGTGCTTACTCTGGTATTGTTTCTTCTTGAGTTTTTTATGTGTATAGAAGATGAATTACAAGGTTTTTACAGATTGTATTCAACCTAGACTTTGACACTGAAATCAATGTACGTTTTATCAGAGTAAATGCTGAGTTAAAGACTTGAGGTTTTATTCCATTGCTTGCCATTTGCCCTCCCCCTAGCATAATTTGCTGAGACTTTACGAATTATATTCTCTCAATAGCTCATAGCAATCATTCTCAAGCCTTGGCTTTAAACAAATCTTTTTTAATAAAACTTGTGGGATTTTTAATCGGATGAGAATTGGAAATAATCACTTAGATTTCTAATTTCTCTTAATTCTATTTAATTAAATTCCTCAAAGTGGGAAACCTTATTTAATGTAGTGATTGGAAATGATTTTGTAAACATTTGCTTTCATTATATGTTAACTCCAGACTAGTTCCAAGTGCCAGCATGCCTCTAGTACTTGGAATCAAAACCGCTCTGGATATCCAACTTTCCTGGGGTGTTTACATGTGTCCCATTCAATGCAGAGACAGATAAATATCCTTTTATAACAGAAAAGCCTCATCCACATGGAAATAAGCAATTTAGCTAACACATTTTATGTTAGCAATATTTGCTTTCTACTTCTTCCTGGCCATTCATCCTGTAATTTCAATGGAACTCTTACAGAAGCAGTTTGCTCTTTGGCTATTGAGTAGGACTGCAGTCGTTAACTTTCAATCAAAGTTGATGGTAGTTATTCTTAAATTGGTAACTAAGACTGTGACCCTGATTTTGTACAGCCCACATTTTCAGTTCCTGAGTTTTCCTTTTTTCCCACCTTCAGAGAGCTTCTCTTTTTGAGACAGAATCTGTCTTACCTACATGAAACATAAATGCCACCATAAAGGAACTGTGATGTCTCTTTATTAAGATCTGCAGCTTCATGCACTTCCCCTCTTTAAGGCTTCCTATTTACAGAATGTAATTCATGAGACTGTTGATGTCTCCTTAACCCTTATGAGGATCCCAAAGAGAGAGCTGTCCCGAGCCAGGTCTCCAGACATGACTGTAGAGTCCCCAGACTAAGATGTTACTTCTCAGCCCCCAAATGCAGCCCACATATTTTGTACTTTGTCCATTCAGAACAAGGAGCCAAGGATATTGAATATTGTTTTTAACTTACACTTTCACCAATAAAACCATAATTTTTTGTGTGTTTACCCTATTTTGGAAGTGAAGGAAGTTGACACAAGTTGGCTTATGATTCCATTTTACAGATGTTGATATAATCTTTAGCTTTCCAGTATGAAAAATGCTAGGTCAACTTTCGATACTCTTACTTCACTTGCAGCCATCCTCTCCCATTTATCTTGTTAAAACCAGTGGGACCATGGATGGGAAAATGAACTACTTAAAGAGTAAAGAATCTAAATGCACAAGAAAATAATTTTTTTCACACTAACAAGAAAATTATGATTGTTTGCTCAATCCTTTTCAACAAAACTGTCTAAGGAAGTATAAGGATTTTCCTTCCTTTGGAAACTAAGCAGCTCTCCTTTTGAAGAATTTTACCAACGCAACTTGTGAAATTTAGTGAACGTATACGCTAAAAGATATTTTCTTAGAGTGAGAGGCATGCTGACATATTTATCCAGAATATTTTAATATAGATTTTTAAATAAATCGTCATGGAAAATACCACGTATGTAGTCACAAAGAGTCTCTGTGTTTATTTTTACAAAGCCATTATATGTAATTATTCAGACTTGTTTCTGCCACTACCAAAACTATATTGAGTCATTCACAGCAACTCTAAAAGGAGTGGCCATGGGCCACTTGTTTACACCAAGCAGCCTGGAAAGCTGATGAGACTAAGGACACTGTTGTTGGACCACATATATTCAAAGCAAACTTTGAATTGATTAAAGAAGTTCACTGTCCCTGTAAAATTAAGAGGGTCAAGGATAGACCTAGGAAAGTTTTTATGATATTGCACTGGAAATCTTAATGTTTTCTCACTGGCAAATGAATAGGGGGTTAGGTACAGGTTTTAGGGGTAAGTAAATTTCATGCATGATTTCCTGCATGGCTACCTATCCCTGAGTGAACCATGCATAGTATGTTACTATTCATGCCTTGCTAATTTTGGACATTAACAATCTGTCTTTTGTTCATTTATTTATTTTTTCTCCATTTTGTCCACTTTGTCGTCTAATCCTTGAATTTTAATGGCTATATATAGGTATTAAGTCTGGTACAATAGGGACACTTAGTCAAAACTCTAAGCATTGTCAGTTGAATGATCTGTAATACAATTTTGTCTATGCTAATGGACTGAGAAGGAAATATGTGCATGAAAAATGCCCTTTATTTACCTTGATTTGAAACCCTAGTGTTTCAAAGATAGACTGCTGAATAATAAGCAGGTGGAACAGTGGTCAAGACTGAGTTTCTGCCTTTCGGTGCTGTGCAGTAAGATTTTCTGGTTTAGCCATATCTTCAAATAATACCTTCAAATAAATACCTCTTTAATTTAAACCATTTTTGTATCTGACACAAAGATAAGGCAAAGAAGAAAGCTTAAGATGTAAAATAATCATACATGTTATTCCTTAAGCAGTCAGATTTATGCCTAATTTTGTGCAATAAGCTGTATTCAAATTTTATCATTTGCCAGTTACTAAGGGATAGTCTGGAAATGCCACCATTGTGGTGGGGAAAAATCGTTGTTCAATACCCTTGTGTATTCTGGTATAGGCATAAACAGTTCTACAATTATCCAGTATTAGTGTTTGAGTGGGTGAATACACTTGTAAGTCTAGCAAAGGTATGGTGGGATCCTGAGCAATCTGCACCAGATGGCACTTTGGCTCAAACTGAGACGAAACCCACTACTCGATGTTATCTGTATTAAGCTATACTTGTACCTGACACAAGTAAAATATGCTTCAGGTAGATATAATACTTTGATACTGACACTTTATTAATAAGTTGATTTCTAATATCTTCTATTTCTTTACTATTGAATTAATCTTTATGTAGTTAAGATTAAAAATGTATAGGGTTTACTGTGACTGAATTTCACCTGTGTTGGATGAAGTATGCTTTGTGTTAAAGCTTTTGTCCATAGACTGATTGCTTGCTATTTACCTTATTGTAAGATATTTTCTTTTTTTCCTGCCTTATATGGAAATAACTGAAATCAGGAAGATTAGCACATCTTTAAAAATGTACCTCTCAAAGGGACTATCATGTGTAGAAGAAATTATTTCAGGTTTAGATTTAAAATGCCATCTTACAGAAGAAATGCATGAAAACATGAAAATTCAGGAACGTGTCAGTTGTCTGTACCTACTGGATGCATTTAGACATCGGATTGTTTACAGATATGTTAAGTGAACATTAATATCAGTCAGATTTTCTTGCCCGTTTTCTTATTATTAGAGAAAGTAATGCTGACAAAAGTTGACTTGTGTGAAGGATTGTCATCAGTGCTGATGGATTGCTCAGCTGGAGTTTGCAAAATGAAAAAGTTTTGTTGATCTTGGCTAGGCACTTTACTTGTCTTTACCTCTTCTTCCATGGTTTTGTTTTTTTGCAGTAGCATGAAAAATACCTTTAATAGCATCCTTTCTTTCCTATTTTCAAATCAAATGAACTGGGGCTTCCTTGTTCTGTGAAAGGTAGCATCATAAGACTTCTCAAGGATAGGATCTATTTCATTATTGAAAAAGATCCAGGTTCTTCTTTTCTGACCATGGATTAGTGGCTTTTTTTTGTTCTATGGTAAAGCATGGTGGTACTTTTCCATTGTTGATTCCAGATTTTCAGTGAACATACTTTATGCATTAAACAAGGGGACCAGCAAACATCTTGTGAAGATGATATACCCCTTCTCTGAGACAACACTCCATTGTCCATGTGAGGTCAATATAACCAGTTCATATGGTTGGAATAAAAAAGAAAGCTGCCAACAATAGACACACAGGAGTAAAAATACCTATTCTGGTTACATCGCTATAAAATTCCTTCTGAAGCCTTTTCAGTGTTTCATTTTAGCTACATTTTTATTTGCAGATTATTCACAAATTTATCTAGAATCATAGAATTCATGGGAATTAGTTTTGTTTCTTGTAGATAATTGTACATGCAGCTTATGAGGATTTTTCTAGCTGAGTTCTGCTATTATTAGATAAGGTATTTACACTGGACTGGTCTGCAGTTTTTCCATTTGCCCATTTAATCCCTTGAATGCCTTTCAGTTTGTGCAGTTCTCCTTCTGAATCCTCAGCCACTCTTCTTAAATATTTCTGATTTCAAAAAAAGATGGGGCTCAGAATGTTATCCTTGCTGGGTTTCTCAGAGTGACAATTCAGATCATACACTGCAAACATATTAGCTGCTTAGTGACCCCAATACTATAGCTGTAGGGCCAAACAGAACAAAAATATTAGAGATGCATTTTATTCTTTTATTCCGTGTTTTAGTTACCCACAAAACTGACAACATAAAACACTCCATTATTTGGACAGATTCTCATTCTTGCAAAGGTTGTCATTCTGCCTCCCTTTCATAAATGCACATCATTTGCATGGAGTTTAAACTTGTCTCATCTTAATTGTGGACATTGCATTCTTTTGAAAAGAAAAAGTCTTCTAAAACATAAGTGTGGATGTACTGCTTAATGGAGGCAGGACTTGGAGAGTCTAAGCTGTGAAGGAATGTTGAGCTGGACCATGTATACATACAGACAAGTGAGAGGATAGGTTATCAGAAGGAAGGACATTCAGTCATTTCTACTTGCTCAAAAAATTAGTGTTATCTTCTTGTTTCCAGCCTAAACAATAGATGGAGTGTTCCTTGCTAAGAGCATGAAAAAACTCCTGCATTGAGTCTGATGGATATGATTCATGTACTGTAAGAGGACATTGTTTTCTTGAGAACAAACTCTAAAATTTCTGTTACTCTTGTACTATAGTCTTCAAAGGAGGAAATGCCGTGTTTTATAGTATTAATTATTCATTGAGGAAACATATTACAGAAATTCAAATTTAAAATTTGAAAAATAATAGAAGATGCTTTTTAGTTGATAGATTAGAAGATATTGTTGTCCTTTGTGATTTTTGATTCTTTAATGGATACAAATGAATAGAATGAAAAATTCTATGATATTTGATAGATGAAAAATGAAGGTAAAGTTTTTGTTCCATGTCACCTTTCTTTCTGTTTGCGCTTACAAAACCTCTGTCACTTCTAATGTGTTGATAAGGGTGCTGCCAGTGCTGGGATGCAGTAGTGTCTTCTTCTAGGTTCCTGTCTTAGTGAATAAATACATTTTTAACATCACTAGCAAATTCTGCCTCCTTCTCCAAGGGTAGTAATATTGTTGTGCTGATCATATGCTACTGTGCTTGATGATGATTTGCCACCACCACCTTCTACGTAGTCAACAGCCCTTAGTTACCACACTTGCTCATTGTTAGCGTTGCTCCTTCTGTTACATTGCACAGCTACTGCTTAATCTGTTCAAGAGTGAAGCAAAGATGTATGTCTGATGTTGTCACTGATGGTTAATGTTTTCTAGCCCATCTTTCTTCAGACCTTGTTTCACTTGGGACATTTCTCAGCACAAGTTTCTTCAGTACTCTGCAAATGGATATATTCAACTCATAGAGTAGTAGGCATGTTATTGTTTGTGAGGAATGCTATTGATTTGGAGAGTCATTTTTGATAGAACTGTTAATTTATCTCTTCTTAAATATATTTCCACTATTATTCTTAATGCTTAATTTTGAAGGAAATCTGCTTTATGGCATCAAATAGATATGATGGCATTTCTAGACATACCCTAAACAACTCCCTCCTTTCCCCCCTTTTTTTTCTTAACCCCCTACTTTTAGTGTTCTTGGCCTGGCACTATTAAAAATTAGAATAATAATTTTATAAAGGAAAGTGTGCAAGAAATTCCCATGATTGAGTTTCTGAAGGCAAACTGAAGAATTTGTGCTCTTTTTAGCTGAAAGAGTGAAAGCAAAGCTGGAGCAAAGGTTGCATCTGTGGTTGGGAGAATGAGGAGTCTGAGCCAGAGAAGTTCACAGAGGGCTTGACAGTTGGATGATATCACAAAACTGAGGAGAACTGGCATTACTCACTGCTTTTTGATGCCTTTTTCTTTTTTTTAGCTTATTGCTCCAATACTATTGTTATTTATTGACAAGAGAGATGAGCTTAGATATGAAGTATGATTGTTAGAAACATGGAGAGGACAGGCCTTAAGGAAAAAAGAGCCCCTGCCAAGTGCTAAAACTCAGGAAGTTCAAATCATAATATTCATTTTAGAAACTGGAAGATATATGGAGGCTCATTACTATTACAGACTAATAAATAATGCTCTTAACTCTTACCTGTTTTATATCCTTCTGGCATAAGAGATAGCCTGTTTTCATATTGTATTGTTTCTTTGCAGGAATCAGAGAGTAATAAGTTATGTTCCCTATATTCCTTCCGAAATACCTCTACCTCACCAAACAAACCCGATGACGGAGGTCGTGACCGCAGTGAGCTAATGACCAGTGTTAACTTTGGAACGCCAGAACGCCGCAAAGGAAGCCTTGCAGATGTGGTGGACACACTGAAGCAGAAGAAACTAGAAGAAATGACCAGGACTGAGCAAGAAGGTATGTGCTGGATAAGGCCAGTACAGTTTGCCCACCCCCAAACCCTACACTTTTTATGTCATAAAGAATGTGTTTGGTATCAAGAGCCAGAAAATTGCATAATTGGCAAAGGCTAGGATAAAGTTATTCACAGGTTACCATGGCAATGGTAGTTTGAGGTCCATTAGGGATTTTAGACAAACATGCCAGTTTTTTTGAACTTTCTAAATTGTGCTGGTTGTGTGTAAGTCAAAGCAATAATGTTGGTTTAGGTGAAAACTAAACTCTTGAAAGGTTATGATGAACTCTTAACTGGTTGTAAAATTGTGAGAGATATTCTTCAGTGCTATTTGTTCTTTTTCTTTTAAAAGATAAATGTTTATTTTAAACAATAGGGATGAATATAACATAAACTGGTTGGTTTTGCCTTAGAAATTCTCATCTTTCATCACCTTAATGACCCAGCATCTGTGGCTAGGACAATGGGAAACACTTTCATTGTAAAGAGCACCTAGTTCTGACCTACATATGTTAAAAGAGATAAAAATGAGGACAAATCTTTGAGCTGTAAGGCAATTTACATATTCAGTCCTTATTCAGATATTTTCATCAACTTTGTTAATATTTTAGTCTTGATAGGAACTAAACAGAGGTGCAGAATGAGTTTATCAGTATGTATGTGCACAAGGTTAAGGTCCACTATAAAAATCTCTCCCTATGTCAAGTAGAATGAAGTCTTGGTTGCTTCCGAAGCAACGCCTTCTAGTCTGTGAGCTCATACATGAGTTTGTACCAGGGAAGGTGTGAGAGCAAGAGGCTCTGAAATATATAAACAGGTGTGGAGGCATCTATGTGGATTCTGTTAGTTATTTTACCAGTGTTATTTTGTGGCATTAAAAATAACCCAGGAAGTATATATGTAACATAGTGGAACCATAACACAGTAGAACTTTGTGATTACTTCTTTCTTTGAAATATGAATGAGTGCAGAATGATTTTACCTCCTCAATTTCATGGTACGGTAATAGTCCACTTTAAGTGGTGCACTTTAGGATCCCTCGGCTCCATGTAGCAATGTAGCCAAGGGATGCATTTCAGCTAAAATAGATGCTGATACAATAATATGCTTAAATATGTGATAAAATCATGTAGGGATGGAAGCAGGCTTTAGAATTTCTTGGCATAATTGTTAAATGCCAGCACATAGATAAATGTGTTCTATAGGTGTCCTTTCTGAAGCTGGTGAAACATCTCTAAAGGGAGAATGTCCCAGATTCTTTACTACCATCTGTCTGTTTTCAGCTGTAAAGATCACTCTTTTAAAAATTGCTTTCTTAGATTTGGTGGTTAGACTAGGAAAACTATTTTAAATGTTACTTTGGCAAAGTTGATTTTTACAGTCAGTAACAGTCGTTCGACACTCCATGCTAATCAAAGGTCTTGGCTCATACTTTGCTGCGGGTGTATACAAGTTGCTGTTGATTATAGTGACACCACAGCTAAGACTTCTCCAGGAGTATACTGAATGGTGTGCGAATAGGAATGTGCATCAGAAAGTTTAAACATTGTATCTTATTGCAAGGGTTCAGGTGTTTCATAGATTATTTTTGTATGAATTCTCAATATTTTCTGCACTTCCTCTGTATTGGTATACACTGATTTAAGAGAGGTATGTGCCCAGCAGAGAGATCCCTCTCACTGCATCTGAGCCTTCCATGCTATGTGTTCTCACCAGGTGTGTAATAGAGGTAATTTCTGATCTATAAAATAATCTTGCCTTTTATAGGCTGTATTATAGTAGAAAACTATTCTAAAGTCTACCTGAATTCAAAGGTAATTGACTGTAGCTTCATGTTAAGTTCTTTTCAATTCATCCAGTGTTTTCTGTAGGAAGAAAGGCCACTTCCATTTACAGAATCTAATTAGTGAACATCTGACTGGTATTATATAAACCAGCACAGAAAAATCATTAATAGAAAAACTGCAAATTCTTAAAGATGCTACACTTAGGAACTTCAGTGGTTTTAAACTTCTGTGTAGACTAGGAATACCAAAAATCTTATGACAGATTTGAACACCTATATCAGTATTCAGAGGTTTCTCTAAATTAAAAGGAAGTGAACTCTCCAGACTGGTTTGATTGGGTTAAAATAGCATTTTAAAAATAATCACTATTTTAAGACTTTGATTATTGTTGTGACTGTGGGTACTGCAACTGCAACAGTGCAGAGTCAGTTGGAGAAATGAGGTCTGAGATTATGCAAATGTTTTGCCATTTTATAGTCTCTTTTAAACAGCCTAATACAGTGTTTTTCTAATACAAAGGAGCTCCATGACCATCAATGTATCTGTGGGGACTGGGCTAACATACAGTCATATGTCAAGTTTAGAGTTAGAAGTGGAATAAAGAACCCAAGAATTCCAGTCATCTGCTCTAATACCCATGCAAGTACAGCAAGTACTTTTTCAATGTCACTATATAGTAAATTCCTAGTCCATCTATAGAATCTGAATTTGAGTAATACAAGTTGCTGGTGTGAAATACTTAAATATTTTGGGTATACCTTCACATATTAAGTGTCATGCTTCTGTATAGTACTTGTGGTCCCTATTGTACCTCATAACATTGGAAATGAAATATATACTGAAAAGACTTTATCATGTCTAAATAAATGTATTTAATCAGAGTCCTTTGGCTTCTGAAAATAAGTTCTCTAATGAGAATTTAAACTCAGCAGCTGTGACTGAGGAGGTCAACAGGCATTGCCTAAGAGAATATGGCCCAGCTGGTTAAATCTGGTTGTTGTAGTGATTTAAATGGTCAAGTGCTGCTTGTAATCCAGGACCGTCTGTTTGTAAAGGAAAGAGTGAGTGTTTCAGCATAATGTACAGCTGTTTTAATCTCTCTTTAATAATAGTGCTTCAGCCAGTGTCATGTCTTGTGTATAATACTGGGAACATCAGCACCTCACACAGGACTGAATATACCTTAGGTATGTTTTTATTGTTATTTGTACTTTGAACAAAGATTATCAAATCACAGAATAAACAACATTCTTTTACTTCATAGTCCAGTATTTACGTACTTTGTACAATAAGGCATTCCTGTCTCTTAGTTTGTAGTTATTTGGAAATGAGAAATTTGATGAGAAAATTGTTACTTGGAGAAAAAAAAAGAAAGAAAAAAGAATGCTACAAATATTTAGAGTTTGAGTATGTAAAGACTTTGCTGACATGTGTTCTCGCAAGACAGAAGAGGTCAAAAATGAACAGGTGTCTAATTTAGTCAACAACGCTAGACTCTAGGGCATCTTGGATAACTTCAATACATTCATCTTAGATTTTATGAGCAGGATTTTTTTGGGGTGTTTTTTGTGGGTTTTTTTTTTTTTTTTTTTTTTTGCTTTGGAAGTATCTTTCTGTCCAATCAACTATTAAATCTCTTTATAGCTCAAATTAAGAGTTTATGTTAGATAGAAGGGTCAGACTGATTCTTTCCCCTTCTATCCCCCTTCAGTAAAAGACCATTCTTTCTGAATATTGCTTATATTACTTTTTTTGAGACAGATTTACATGGCCTGGGCTGACTGAATTCTAGGCTGAGAATTGGCTTCCAGACAAATATCCTACTGTACTTCATCATAAGCCTCTACAAGCAATAATTAGTAGCACACATCTTGTCTGTAGCTAGGAGAGCAGATTTTTCCCTTTCAGATCTGGAATGCTGGGTTGGCAGGTCAGCTGGCACTTCTGAGCTGGAAACTGGGCATGTCATTTCTGCTGAGTGCTAAGCCCTCATTACTCAGGGCCTGGATTCCTAATTCACTTTTGACCTTGATTCTAAGCAATGTATACAGTGTCATTTTTCAGCCAAGCTCAGTTCACAATTCTAGCGCAAGCTTTTTATAAACTGCTTCCCATTCTTGTTTCCTCCTTGAACACCATAGTTGAACATTTAGAGATCAAAGATTTTTACGTATGCATTTTGGAATAATGAACATCTATGTAAAAAGTAGTATATTCAGAGATTTCCACCTATTCTCTGTCATTTGCACCTGTTAGTACTTTTTCTCTATGGATGGATATGTGTAGCTCATAATATGTCTGAAGATATCTAAATCAAAAATTAAGGACTCACATGTATTATTCATTTGGTATGCAATAGAAAAATTTACTAGTCAGTAGTGGTGGGTTTTCTGATTTTGAGTTTTGTTGTTTTTTCTTCCAGCTTCATTAGTTAAAAATAATTTAAGGCTTCCTTTTATATTGACTTAAAATAGATCAACACTTCCCTTATAACATTTTCTATCATGCCAGTAAAAACCCAGGATAATAACCTTTGAGGTCAATACATTTCAGAAGTCCTCTTTTTTGGATCGGGTCTTGAATTGAACTACTGAACATCTCTATGATTATTTTTGAATATTTTTCAAAGGTTTTAGCGAGATTACTTCAAGTTACCTATCTTGTGGTATGCTCTATACCCACAATTTCCACTGATGAAAGTAATCCCTGGTTGTCCTAATACACCTTGCATTTATAGACCCCTGTTCTTTATTCTACAGTTTTCTTAATGGCTACAGATATTTTGTTCTGTTTCAAGGATTTAAAAATGTTACTGGGATTTGCTTTTAGGATAATCCCAACTAATTGTTAAATATGAATTAATGCCACTGTTTTATTTTTGTGACACCTATGGAATTTATAAAAGGTAACTGGTTCCTCTCAGGTAGAAACAAGCCCTTTGAAAGTGAAAAAACCCACCTTCTTCAAACTCTGTCAACATCTTTGAAAAACCTTGCTGCATCTGCTAGGTGCTATCCTCATCATGTTTCCTTTTTCTTCTTCTTAAAAATCATTTCTGGTAGGCAAATTCAGAATCCACTATGTATATAGCTAATTTAATACAAATCTTTTACTTGCTTTTAGTTAGAAGCAAGAAATTCTTCTGCTAAGTTCCAGATACACTTCCAAAATAAAAACACAAAAGCCCGAAAGTCCACACAATAAATAGATGGCTCGGATCAAGTTAGAGTAGATACATGAGGCACATTTTCCTAAACCACTGTTTCGTTGAACGTCTTACCTTTTCACTACATAATTAGATGCAATTCTCTCCCTCTTCTCCTTCTTTTTTTTTCATCCAACGATCTTGATAAATCACATTGGCCACTCCTTTTTCTTGCAATTTATGTTGACGGTTTAGAAAAATATATTCTTCTATTTAGAGAAATTTTATGTATTGTAACATTTCAAAGAATTCGTATGTTGCAGTGTATTGTGAATTCCTATGTCTTAAATGTGTTAAAGTAACTTAGGAATTTTTAGGAATATTAGCAAAAAGAGACTGGTTTCTAGGGTTATTTTCCTGGTAACTCAAAGAAGGTACAGCCTAGTTTCTTTCTATCTGAGATATTTGATTTTTCTTTCAAAAATTAGTTGTTGTTTGAAGCAGAAATAACTTTAATGAACTTATTTTAATGACATTTAGAATGCAGCGTATATTCAGGTATTTTTTTTTCTATAAAGGCAAGCCCAGCCTGTGTTACCATACTCTCTCTGGTCATTAATATTTTGTCTCATATTTTTACTTATCCTTCTAGGTATATGAGAATTTATGAATTTTTTACTATTTCCTGCCTTTATTTTTAAGTCTTCTGAAGTACTGTTTTGTGAATAAATGCTCTCTCACAGTTTTTATTTAAGAAACTGTCACATGTTCTCATCTTTCCACCTTATCTTTGCATTTATTATCTGACTGTCTACACTACAGTCTTGCCCAGTGTTGTAGCATTTGAGCATCTAGTCATTACTGACAGGTTCTGTTTGGCTTACAGGATAGTAATTCTTCAGCATTTTTTCAGTATGATTCATGTTACATTTAAAAATTTTTCCTTTTGTTTTCTTTGTTCTGAAATTTGTTCATTGCACAGAACTGGGGAACAGTAAAATCTTTTTACATAGGCATCATGAAGAATGAGATTTATATGACTAAGTCAATAGATTGTGGAGACTATTTGTTTTGCTAAAAGGTTTTAATGTGCCTTCAGTTCTTAGCTCTAATTCAGGATTATCAACAAGACTGTGGCAAGTGTGATGGTTGCATTTTTCATAATAGGATCTCCTGGAACTTGAACAGAAAAAGCCACATGAGGACCTGTTAGGAGAAAATACACCTTCATTACTCTTGGGCAGTTACCTAGATACAGGATAAGTGACATGTTATTGAGCTTATGCCTTTCTGGAGGTTCAGTTTCCCAATGCAGTGGGTTTTTTGTGTTGAAACTTTGTACCTCTGTACATCTACAGAACTGTTGATTTTGCTAATAGGCAGAGTTGATCATAGTTCAAATCTAGGTGCTCAGAGAGTATGAAATTCAGGTCTCAATTCTGGAGACTGGGACATCACTTCTAGCTGTGATAACTCTTTAAGGTATTTTTTGGTAGGGGTTTACTTTCACCATTTTGAGATGCTCACATTACATTGAGGACATGTCTTTATTCAGCCCTGAATATTTGAGATGAGTGAAATCCTTTTTATTAGAACAAATTGGCTTTGAGCCTTTCCTCATTGTCTCTGAACTTGAGCTGTTGACAGGAACAGATGAAACTGAAACAGGCAGAAATCTTCATCAGCTGAACATTCCAACCAGTTCCTCCCCAGTAAGTGTATTTTCCAATGTCTTACTATCAGGGGTCATCTCATCTGTTTTTTTAATCACAGTGTACCTCTCAGTTTTGACATTGTCTGTTGCTGGATACAATTTAATTTCATTTTGATTGTGTGATAAATTGTCTCCATGCTTCTATTCTATATAATTTTTTGGACTATGTTCCTTTACATTTTTGTCTGCTTTTTTAGAAAGTCTAAGGTATACGGATTTATATATATATAAAGATTTTTAGAGGTATAGGATCTGCTATCTTTACACTATTTGTGTTATTAGTATTATGAAATCATTATTTAAACTGCACAGCTACAAAGCCATCTTTTTCTTTAGGTTAGTAAGAAAGGCAAGTTCAGTATGAATGGGTACAATTGACATTAGTCTCTGTGGTGAAGAATTTAAGTGAGTAATTAGCTGTAAAAATATGGAGAGTTGCTTCAGTTGCATGATATTGGCAGAAGAAAGATAAATTTAAACTTCATTGCTTTCTGATGTACTTTGACACAAACAACGTTATGATTGGATCATGCTTTAAAATGGGAATTGAAATACATTTTGTAGTCATCAGTTTTATAGTAGGAACTAAACTTCATTACTTCCCCTCCTAAAATTGCTAATGTAAATGCAAAGATACGAGGGAAAGACAGGGCTTGAATGTGGTCAACCTTGTATGCCGTTGTATTTTCCAAGTCCTGTAGGGTCTTGGAAATGACCTCTGATTTCTTTGGTGAGGAACTTTAGTTTTAGTTGGTCTTATTTGCTTTGCCATTCCTGCTGTTTTGCAGTAGGGCCTAAAAGTGCTTTAAGTGCTTGTGACTGTGGTAATGAATGAAAATATCTTTCCAGCACTGAGAGTATTGCTTTAGACTGAATAGCCACCTTACTTGTAAAAGCACTGTTAGAGAGGGGCAGCTGTAAGTAAGGATAACGATTTGTGTCCAGTGCTTATTTACTGAAAATTGTAAATGTATTATTTATTGAGAGCTCTCCAGACAGTGCTTGTCAGAATAAAAATGTCAGCTCTAAGCAAAATGTTATAATACATAATAAAAATGCTAGGTGCGCACTTTAGAGATCCAGCTAATTAGATCTGCTTTTCTTAAAGAAATGACAGTAAAAATGTTCAGCAGCATGTACATTTTAAATGCTGATATATTCCTTATTTTCTTATACAGTATTTGGTTTAAGTACCTTATCATTACTTAAAAATATTTTTGACAACTTTATCTGGTTGCCACAAGAGAGACAGAGGCATTCGCTATCTGGCTGCACGAGGCAGCTACATGCTTAGGCTGCCTAGTTCATCTGATGGAGAGAGCAGATATTCTCACCTCTGTGTTTTAGTCTGAAACTAAGATGCCACTTCTTTCACAAGGGAAACCTGCCTCCAGTGGAAACAACAAACAATTAAGATTAGTTTTCAGCCATGCTGAACAAATACTATGTTAAGGAAACTAAATCTACTGAATGTCAGTGTTACTGTTTTTGTGTATTCTTAAGAATTTTGTTAATTAGTGACAATTAGAGGAAAAAAATGAGTTCATTTTTTCCATTTAAAATGCTGTTTATTTAGGTATTTTTTAGTCATTTTCTTCCCTGAAATTTGTAAGGGGAAGAATTTGAGATTAAAAAATTTGGCAATCTTCTACAGTGTTTTATAATACGAGGAGGGAAATTGGATTTTGAATTTATCCTTTTTACAAAGAATTGCTCAGTTCACAGCATCATAAAATTTAGGGTGTTATTATTAAAATCAGCTTTCTTCTTTCAAGTGTATCAGCCAATATGTGACAGTCTTACTGTATTTATTTCAGTGGCAATCTACCTGTGTTCTCCTGCACTCAGTTTGCTGGTGGTTTCATAGGGCCAGAGAATCAGAGAGTGGCTTAGGTGGGAAAGCATCACTTGAGATGGCCTGGCCCAGGGCAGCATTGCCTACAACAGATTGTTCAGGGCTCTGTCCTTTCAATTTTTTAGCATCTCCAAGGATGGAAGTTCTACAACCTGTTCAGTGTTTGGTCATCCTTACAATAAGAAAGGTTTGTCTTCTGTTTCAAGGGATTTTCTGTATTTCCATTTCTTGCTGGGGCCACTGAGAAGAGTGTGGGTCTGCCTTCTTTCCTCCCACCATCAGATATTTATGTATTATCCCCTGGAACCTGTCTTTTCGAGACTAGATGCTCAAGACTTTCTCAGCCCCTCTTCATATGAGAGGTGCTCCAATCATTTGTTTTTCATGTGGCCCATTGTTGGACTCTGCATATGCCCATGTCTTTTTTGTACTGGAGAGTCTAGAACTGGACACAACATCCTAGCTGTGGTCTCAAATCTGGTTCATTTTAAGGCCCCTAGTTCTGCATTTTAGGATTTATCTGGTACCTTTAAAGGCAAGAGGGGCTTTATCATGAGCATCAATGGCAGTATGCTCCAGCCCCGTCTGAGTCCTCTTCATCTGTATAATTTGAATTTTACCCCTGAATGTGTGCTCGCACTTCCCAGTACATAGCTGACAAGCACAGAGGGAAAACCAGGAACAAAACTCAATGCAGTGTTCTAAACTACATTTTTCTGTTCTTCGTGTCTTTTGGATTGTGATGAACCCTTCTAATTCCCATTTGTAGCCGGGCTTTTTCCTTATTCACTCATTGGCATGTTGATCTTCCAAAATGAAGCATGAGTTAATAGCTGCTTATGTATCAAAATCCTTCATCTTCTGTATTACTGTAGTAATATAAAAAAGTGGTGGAATTTCTGTAGAGTTCAGATTGTGATATTCATGAAAAAAGACTTCAGTAGCCCTTGTTATATGTAGTCGTGAGGGCAAGTACTGTTTGAACATCTGCATAGCTCCTGTTAACATTGCTTCATCCTGACTAGCAGCACCCATTCTGTTGCAGTCTTGGACTGGTTTTTAACATGGGCTGACAATCAGCAAAGCTGTGCCAAAATGTCTTGTTCTACAGCCTAGAATTTTGGAATGTATCTAATAGCTGTTTTCTTATATTAATCATAATATATTTTTAGTTTTACTTACATAGGTGCCCAGAGTTCCCGGGCACAGTGCCCTATGCATGAATGTCTGTTTATTTTCATCTTCTTTTTTGTTAACTGTTTTACTTAATGCTTTACATAATCATTTGCCATATTTTGACATGAAGCTGTAATGCACTCCTTCCTGCTCACATTTCTTGGAGAACTTGATGTGACATCACCTTCTACAGTGAATCATGATCTTCACTGAACCTAAAAAACACCATCTTGAATACTCTTCTGTCTTTTATTTGTTTGAAAATGTTGAAGCAAGCAGGCTCTTTCACCCATCTGGAGGAACTCTGAACACTCCAGTTTGCAGAGCCTGCAGAGGCACCAGAAACATTGAGAGCTCTGTACTAAATTTCTTGTTAGTCTAACTGCCTGAAGACTGAATTCTGTTTGCACTTATAGCTGTGATAGATGTGTTAAGGCATATGCATGAGGACAGGATTTGGTTCTTCCTACTTTCTCTTCACATTTACCTGCATTTTCAGTATTTAAAACAGTTATAAAGCTCTGGTTCTCAGTGTAGGTCTTAACAGTTCTTATCATATCTTAAATATGTAGCAAGCAGATTACTTTTAAATATTTACAGTGAAACAAAAACTAGCACATCAGGCAGAGGTTTGTTGAAATGTCAGAAGAACTTTCTGTAGTGAAAACTAAATATTGAACCAAATTTATTCCTGAGGTGACTCTATTAACTTCAGCGGAATTACTGAAGGAGTAGTTCTGGAAAAATATCTGTCTAGGTATTGTGTTATAGTTTAAACACTTTTTTTACAGAACTTTAAATACCCCAGAAGTAATTTAATGGACCTAGCATGAGCATGCATCACAAAGTAAAATTAGCTTCCTTCAGTTTTGTTTCCTCTCTGGAGTGTTTGTGTTTTTAGCTGTTTAAATGCAGTGTGACAGCATTATTAATAGGTTTTGTTTTATCTGCAGCTATACTTGTAATTAAAAATGTAGTTGGAGCATTGGCTCCTCCAAGTTTCAGTGTGTCTGTTGCTTCTGTGATATAATGACTAGACAACGTATCATATCTGTTGCCTTTCTATGCCTGCATATCAGATAACACAACAGACAGTGGCCAGACATATAACCTCAAAAATCAAACCAATTTGTTAATGAATTAGCAAGGCAATGTAATAAGCAGCTCTATTCAGTCATTTTCCTCAGCTTTCAGTTATTCCTCAGAGCAAGAGTTGCTAAGTGCTGTATCAACAAATTATTTGATGACAGTCAAATTGGCTGATGAGAATATAAGCAAAAAGCCCCAATCTAATTAGGAAACACTGTATGTTAGGTAGCAAAATGTGGGTAACACTTTATCTTTTATTGTAAAATTTCAATTTGCAACTTTTGGTAGTTAATGAATTTTATGTTCCCCCTTCCCCTCTCCTCACGCAAAATAATTAAAAAAAAAAGGCCAAAAAAGACTACGGGATTTGAAACACAGTGGCCCTGAAGTGATGGGAAAATGGCCAAGGTGTCACAGCTAATTTCTGACCCTGCTTTATGAGTTCTGCTGTTCCTTATTCCCCTTGTCAGTCTGTGAATCCCTGAGGCTGTACAAACTGGCCTAACATCACTCAACTCCAGTTTTATATCCTCTTTTAATAATGTTGAGTCTATTCTGTCCAACTTTGATTCAGACAACCTGCTTGTCTCAAAAAAGTGATATATTTAATCAGTGGCTCTGTCTCCAGCATAGCTCCCACTGCGTGTGACTAGAGCCAAAGAGTAGTGCAGTGGCCTGTCACTTCTGTTTGAATAGGTAATGTGGAGCCGTTCAGCCGAAGAGACAGGAGCTGGAACTGCTTGTTAGGACACATGATCAAAAGCCACTCTCTGCTTTCTGCCAATCAAGCCTCATGTCGCCTTGTGGGGCAAACATTAAATAGATTTTTCTGCCGTACACTGTGGGCACTTTGCCAGTTTGACATGTGAACTGTTACAAAAGATACCACAGTTTCCACTGCTTGCTGACTGCTTTTAAATATTACCAAGCCCTTGCTGTCCAAAGTAGAATGTTTTAAATAATGGATTATGATAAATTTCCACTACTATTTGGCAGTCTCCTTCCTGCTCCCAACAGTTCAACACTATTTTTAAAAACAAAACTAAGCTGGTTTCAGAAGACGAGCAAGCAAATACAAAACTGTTGAACAACCTTATTACACATAGATTTGAACATAATTTTTGTCTGAGAATTTCTGAGTTGTCACTTTCACTGGTGTGACTTTCAATATTGTTTGTATTTTTTTGTCTTTTTACATTATTTAATTGGATTTCCCTAGGTGAGATCATAGCACTGTTTTATTATTATGTTTATGTGGAGGGATATTAAAATTGGCTTGGTTTGTAAATTAGGTTGAATTTATTTATTCTGTTTATTGGCTGCTGGTGCAGATAAAAATGTCTTAAAATGGCTCGGTAGTTCGGCTTAGTTATACTTTCCCTTGTTTTTTCTTCATCTATTACCCTTCATAACCACCTCAGCTCTTGTGCCCATGACAGCAACACTCAGTGGTGGAGGCTAACAAAGGTGCCATTTAAGCTTTGCCTAAGTAATGAATATTCTTTCGTAACTTCCAGGGCCACTGAATTTATGTCACTTTTCAGATGTCCCCAATACTTATATAACTGCTTCTATTAATGTACTTGTGGTCATGATGATACCCAGATATTTGCTCCCTTGGGATTGCTTTTCCTGGTGTAATTTCTTTTCTTTTTTTGAGTAAAACTTTTTTTACCAAAAACATACCATGGCAATCCAGTGGAACTCATTTAAACAGTGGGCTACACATAAACAGCTGCTCCTTCAATAAGCCATTCTTTATAATACCCCTATTACCTTCTAGTGTCTCAAATTCTGATTAGTCAACAGTGATGATTACTGTATGGCATTCCACTGCCCATCTTCCTTCTGCTCAGCTGCTCATGTCTTAGCTGTTATGTGATTACAACACAACTTGTGCATTGTTTCTCCAAGTTGTTCTTCATATTGTATATCTTAAAAAAAAACAACTAAACCCTCTTAGGAGATGGAAAAATTTATTTTGAGTCACTATGAATTCCCTGAAACTCTGTGAATTGTTTTTGTACAGCTGTGACCTTCACAGTCTGTGTGCTCTGTAACTTGCTGGTAGGATGAGTAAGTTCTTTAATTTACAAGGGTAATCTAGAAATAAATCCAGTTAAAAGAACTTTAGAAAAATGATATTAGGTGTTGTGAAATTTGTGATATGACAGAGTAGGAGAGAACAAAGACTGTGTTTTAAACAAAAAAGCCAAAACCCACACAGAGTTTTAGCCTAGCTTTGCTTTCACAAAAATTAGTGGGTTCAAAAGTCAGTAAGCACAGAGCTATGTTGTAAGAAAGCAGTTTGGAGAGTGTACCCCAGTAATACATGCCGAGTTTCAGAAAGGTGTGTGGCAGTAGAAGGAATGCACAGATTGAAAATGGAAAGAGGAGGAATTGCATCACCAGTGCTCTGGATCTCTGATATTTGGTCAAAGCAGCAAAGAGATTTGTTAAGGACATAACAAGTTTGTCAGCCGGTTTATAAGGTGAGGAGAACACCGTTGCTGTGGCTCCATAATCCCCCGCAGCTTCTTTTGGTGCAATCCCTTAGAGTCAAGTCCTGGTGAGTATGAAATGCTGACACACTCAAAACACAACCCCATTAAAGGCCTTAAATCTGTCATTGTGTTCTGGAGCCTGTTCTGAAAATAGCAAAGCTCTTTTTGTAAATTAAAATCGGTGTAAATGGGAACAGATGTTGACATGCTTTACTTTATCTGCAGGGATCCCTGTTAGGAGGGAGCGGATCAGTGAGGTTAGATGGTAGGAATTACTGCAAAAGTGCAAAGGAGAGGATAGTCTAATATAGATATTGTCTTTGGTTTTATGTGGAGCTGTAATAATATCCAGTGGTTACTTGTAGTTGCTGATAAGTCCCTATATAAGGAAAGATGACTGTGTAATACCTTTAATTCCCTGGAGAATGCTGTCCCTTTTTATATCTGTTTACACAGATAAAGGGGAGGGATGCTCGCCCTGTTTTTCAGAGTGCCATACTCAGCCAGATCTTGATTCTAATTGGTTCTGAGTGACCTCAATTCCCATTTACTTCTGTGTTACCTGAGCTCACTCAGAACCTCATGGAAGGTGCTTATCATATCCTAGGCTCAACCTACAAAAAATTCAGGCTGACACTGGGTAATTCAGCCTGTATTCAGGCTGACACTGGGCAGCATTTTTGGTATTTCAGCATTATGTCTTAAGATTCTGGGTGAACTCTCACGTTGCATCAGAGTCATCATCAACTTTTAATAGTTTCTGAAATAAAAAGTAGTTCTATTCTGAAATGTGCAATTTATTAAATAGCTTTACTAGTCAATCTAAATAAATTCTTGGTGGAGATTTTTCCTGATTAAAAAAAAATATAGCAAAGGATGAATTTATTTATAAGAACTGTAATAGTTTCCCTCAATTCCTTTTATATTTTAGATTACCTTATAATTTTCTAAATCTACATGAACAATAATGATCAATTTTGTCAGTATTATTCACACCTTTTATTAATTTAGCATAGATGAATAAATGTGAATGTTGTGAAGAGTTGATTTGGAATAGATTTTAAATCTGACAGTTAGATTACAGGGTACCTAAGAAAAAATGGCTCTTTCAGTAGGTACCTAGTAATTTAATTCTTGTTTGAAATTATTATAATTTATTACAGTGTGTGGGTCCTAATGAATGTCTACTATTAAATGAAAAGGAGAAATTGAAAATATGAAATTTTTTTAGCTTGTATCTTAAAAATCCTCTTAAACAATCCGGTAGATATTAATAAGCAATGCACTTTTCTTTCCCTTTTATGTGAGTGCAAACAAAAACACTTTTCCCAGTTCGTAATGATATTAGATGAGTGCTGATGGAAATTTTTACTTAGAATCAATACTATCTTAAAATAGAATTGAATAATTTTATGTGATGAAAAAAAATCTAAAAATTGCTATCTTGATTAGACATTTAGACCTTAACATACAAGTCTTTCTTCAAGGAAAGCTCAAAATTATTCTCTAGAAGTTTTATTGTTGTTAGAAATACAGATACGTGTGGGCTGAGAATTTAAAACTTCTCAGCACTTCTGCTGCTCAGGGAGTCAGTCACCAGGGCATGAGAATTTAATAGGCATTATACTTCTAGTATCATTATATGAAAAAAATTTCCATTTTTCTCACTGACTTTGTTTTGAAAAATGGGTAGGAGAACTTGGTGAAAATGGGCAGGTATTTCCTAATAAATGAAAAATGGGTAGGTATTTCCAAATATATGTGAACATATATGCTATAGTGACATTTTCAGTAAGTGATGGAACACACATTGTGGAATACCTCTGTGAAGTGGATGAGCACACGTTAGGATATTCTTAGATACAAACTGTGTCAGTTTATCTACTGTGCCTCACATAAAATTTGGCTATTAATGGGGCTATACCAGGATAAAATCTGTTTAAAGAATAGAAGGCTTCTAGTTTTGTCTGTAATATACCATGGTATCCAAAATTATGAGAGCATTATAGAATCATCTATTACATAAAAAAAGCTTAGAGGTCTTGTTTGTCATTACACTGTTTACAAGTCAGTAACAATTGTGGCCATTGGCATTCACTGGTTTCAAACTGGCTCAAGTTTCTCATCAGTACTGTTGGGGTTTTTATTTATTTATTTATTTAACTCTTCCACATCTCTTAGTGTAGAGGATTCCCATTATTAAAATATGAACCAGGATCTTTCTACAAGTCAGAAAAATGTATTTCTAAGCTGAACAAGTCACTAGGTTTGCCTGCCATTTCTGAATGATCTGTTTTTACTTTGAAATCAATACAATTACCCTCCTTGGTGAAGTCAGCTTAGTATGAGTAGAAAAATATTACCTCTGGTTACCTGTTGCTGTCTTGCAGCTGACAGGTGGAGTACCAATTGAATATGCCATTTTAAGGTATGAAGCATTGTGTGTTTGCACCCTTTGAGGTGCGTGTGTCTTTTTTGGGGTAAGAGTGTGGGCGATATTATTTTACTGAATGCTTCCTGATGTGATGCCAAAGAGGAAAAGAAAAGAACAGAAAGAAAAGAAACAAGAAAGAAAAAACAAAAGGAGACAAGTCTGTTTTGGGGTGAGGGTATGAATTGTCACTGCAATAATTTTTGTATTTTCATCAAATAGATGTGTCTAAGTTCAACTGAACATAACTAAAGCCAGTATTTTAAAAAGTAACCTGAATTTGGGACTTTTTTTTTTTTTTTATATATTCCCTATCTAAAATAAAAGACACCCAAAATCATCATACTCGATAATGACATTATAAGCGCAGAACAAAACTGGTTAAATTAACCCTTGTGGTCTTTCTCAGTGCACATGACTGTGAAGTAGAATCTGATCATGTATGAACTCTGCTATCTATCTGGTAGGATCTGTTTCAAGCTACTAGTAGGAAAATGGAGACTGAACAGAACTTGTTCTTTTCAAACTTCTAAAAATACTTGGGCCTTTCTCATGACTTAGGAATTTTTATATGTTTACTGTTCTTCAATATAACCAATTCCAACAACTGCCCTGTTACAGTAAAAAAATAGGAGCATGCTAAAACATGAACAGAAATATCCTTAAGACACAACATTTCAAAATATAAATGTGAATTAATACTGGTATCAATTTCTTTTTCCCTCTACAACTTTCTTAGCCATATTCTAGCTATGCATGCTGCTTATTAGAATTTATTTTTAGTTATATATATAAGTACTATGCAATGATATTTTTTATTTTTTTAAACTTGTGTTTATTTTATGTAATTTCATATTATTTAAACCTTGAATGTGGAAATCTGAATGAGATGAGATTAAAAGGTTTAAATAGCTTTAAAATTATATTTCCATTAGTGCAATCTGTCCTTTTTAATACTAATCTGCTTTTTTAGTTGAGATTGTGTTATAAAAAAACCACCCAGAGTGGGTTAAAATAGTCCAAAATATTTACACTATGAAGGTTGTTTGTTCGTTTCTTAATCAGTCAGAGTTCTTAAGGAAAAGTTCCGTTCAGATGTTAGCTATACTTCTTAGAAATGACCTTGTGGGGTAGAGAAGCATGGCACAGTGGCACTTTCCAGCTGTACACATGGTATCCGTCGGGGTACAATCATGCTCAGTCCCAGCACCGCAGGCTTGGACATATGTTGAGTTTTATTTCTTTCTTCTGACATTAATCCTATTCACCAGCTGTTCTGCCAGCTGCCATTCTTCAGCTCGGAGATTACATTTTGGGGGATACCAACAATCGCCTATTTGACCAGTGTTCTCCCCACTTACTTTAAAAATGATTGGAGTTCTGGGTTAGCATTACTCAGTCTTTTTTACTGCCTACGTCCTTAACTGTCTTTGAATTCTAGACTTGATTTATGATCACTTTGAATACACAGCAGAAAAACCCTCAAAAGAGCCCTGATTTCCACCATACTGGTAAATCTGTGCTCGCAGAAAGGAAAAAAAAAAAAAGAAAAAAGGTTTGCAGTTAACATTCTGAAAGCCGTAATTAATGTTACATGCACTATTATGTAAACAGCATTAATTAGTGACAAATTCTTCTGATAAAAATCATATTTTAGTCAAAAGAATGTCTTAATTTTTCATTTTTACATGTGTCTATTTTAAGAAGTTGCATTTTTGTAAGAAAGGGTTTCACTAATCTAGTTTGAACAGACTAGTAAATCTCTGTTACACTCATAACATATACTAATAAGTCGTATAGATTTCTCAGTTCATATTCCAGATGATCTGTCCATAAGCAGGATGTTAAACATCTGTAGTTTAAGCCTCTGGGACTAACAAATGCATTAATGCTGGAAAGAAATGTGGCCTGAACAATAAGGTTACAGACCATGTGTTAAAGAAACAACCCTGATATCATCAACTCAGCACATACGGTGCACTGTGCCTGAGTTGTAATGCAGCAATAAAAGAACAATGTGAGTCTTAAACTGTATCCAGTTATAGCATATATTTATCACATTCATATCAGTAAAAACAGCAAATCCCATATTAATCGTAATTATTTCATGTGGCAATTTAAAGATCTTTGTTGCACATCCTTCACAACTGAGCAAAATTGGCTATTAGCTAGATAAGGTTAAACTAAACTATAATGGTAAATATTTATTACAGGAATATTCAATTAATAGCACATATTCTGCATCTCTTTGCATAGACAGTGATTACATTCAGATCATGTAAAGCAGACTTCAGAATATCCAACTCATCACACTTTCAGATAACAGTGGCTACACTAATAAAACCCACACACCTTGATTCCTTTTCCCTGTTTGCAGACTTCACACGATGTTCATTTAATAGAGTTATAGAATTAAGGTATCAGTACTTAACACATAGAATATTTTTTAAGTTGGAGTTACTCTTGATGTCCACCACAGTCAAGAGTTGTTCTGGGGAGGTATAGGGAGGGGGGGCAGATTCCTAAGAAATATTCCCAATGAGATGATGTTCCAGACTCATCAGTAGTGAACCCCTTTACTAAATATGGCCATTCTATTTATAGAAATATTCATATTTTCATTGGTGGCCAGAGCACTGCTTATAGGAAAACCTACAGGTGACTAATAGGAGTTGCTCACTAAGTGGAATAATGAATAGTATTAGGTGTCAATTAAATCAAGCTTCCCCGAGGTGCAGGTGCTCCACAATGTACTGACACATTTCAAGTAGCAGCGCCACTTCACCCATGCATATGAACAAGCACATTTGCATATTAAAAAGCTGAAAATTATTTAACTGAAGCAAAAGTCTTTTAGAGATGATGGAGGTTATTAAAACTGTTGACAAGAAAGAAGGTAATTGCCTGAAAATGAGAGATGACATTCTGCTATACACAGGGAACGTTGTTTTTGTTGTATTGTGCAGCAGTGCCTGGGTGTATAACCTATTACATTGAGATTGCTCCTATGCAATTAGACCCTTTTTGTCCTCACTTCAATAAGGCTATGATTATGAAGGATTGAAGAACACTTGGCATATTGAATGTCTGTTGTTTTTATAACTTCGTCAGAAATGACAAAACACGTTTTGTGTCCTGTTTTTTCTTTGTAGGCTTATTGATTCTGTGATTATAATATTCATAAAAGACAATGTGTTCATGGTTGAACACTGTCATTTATACAGGTTTTATTTTTTTTATTTTTGAGCATAGTACTTGTTTGAATGCCAAGGTGTTAGTCAGAAAGATGGGCATATAGAAAGTAAAAGATGAATAGGTGAGAAATATAGCACTCTAATAATGCCAAATATTTCTATTAAAAGTAAAATAAAAAGCCCACATATTTCAGAAGTGTCTGTTCAGAATACTCACCAACTTACAGTGAATTTACTTTTTATCTCTCAGTAGTGATTGTTTTCCTATGTGTTTTCTTTATCCTGTCTTTCCTTGGGGTAGTCTAAGGAAACCAGTAGAATTGCACCTTGCAAGTGGCAGGAAAATTGCTTCTCTGTAAGCCATGAGTGAGAAACTTCATTTAGCTCACATACTATTCTACAAGGAAGAAAACAATGGAGCTTCATTTTATGTAGCTCTAAGATAAAGGTGTCTGGCAGGCAATACCATTTAATGCTTACCACCTAAATGGTCATTTGTGGTGGGATTTGCAAAACTGCCTAAGAGATTTGGATGCCCAGTTCCCATTAAAGTTAATGAGAACTGGCGGCATCCAAATTCCCTTTGCAGCTTTGAAAATGTCAACCAGCCTTTCAGTGTTTGTGATCATGCTGCATGTTAAGAGAATGTTTCCTACAGGCTCTGGTTTTGTTAGGTTTTCTATTATGTTCCAGAAGTTGGCTTAGAATCTGGAGAGCACAGTGATTGCAGTGACTTGTTTTGACTTTGGGCAAAGATGTTAACCTTTCAGCTTCAAATACCTTGTCTGTAAATTGGAGACCCTAGCACTTACTTGATTTTGCACTATGCTTTGATATCATTTAAATTAATTTGTATACATGGAAAAGTATTAATACTTATAAGTAGGTTTTGTTTCACTCTTACTGTCCCGGTCTGTTGAGGTGGGTTTGACATGTAAAACCCTCACCTGTCTAAAACAGTTTTAGATGCATTAAGCCACAGAACATTGTAATGATATAAATTATTTATGATATAATTGATGTACTCAAATACATAATGAGTCATGAGGATAGATGATCCAAACTCAAGTAAAAGTATGTCATCTATTAGTATTAAGTATCTTTTCAAGAATGCATGATTTCTTTCAAGTTGTGGCTTTTTCATATGTGATTGCATCAATCTTTTGTCAGCCACTGCATGACAGTATATGCGTGCCATATACTTTCAGCTGACCCTTTCATTAAACCATTTATTTACTTTGATCTCTGAGATACTGAAATTACCTGCTTTCTTAAAGTTACATTGGTTACATTTAAAAAAAACAACACCAAATTTACAATTTACAGTACCAATCTTGCAGTTCTTGCTTAGATAATACATTGTTATACCCTAAATGTAATGAATTGTTATATTAAAGATGCTAGTTGGACTTGTTATTCTGAAATGCCCCCACTGGAGCAGATTTTCAAATAGTCCTAGTATTAAGCAGCTCTTATCTAGTCACATAAAAGTGTTTCATTTGTTAAAACAGTGCTGAGAATATCTGGAACACTTCAGACAAATTGTTTATCTCTCCTGAGGGCTTGAAAGAGAGCTGAACTTTCTGGAAAACCTAACTACTTGATTCTTGGTATAAATGCACAAGAAAAATGGCAGCTCAGCAGCTGTCAGAGTTATCTTTTAGTACCATGTTTGGTGTGATACACGGTATATGTATGTGCATATTTCAACAGCTATATATTGAGTATTTATATTGATATTTATTAAATATTGATATTTATTGCCTTATCATCTAGTATTCTTTCCAAACAAAGAAAATACAAAATCAAAGAAAACACTTACCTGCTTGTTCCAAGGCAGTGCATCACTTATTAGGTGTAGAGAACATCTATGGCTTGATAAAATAAGCTGTAACTTCGAACACAGTAGCTCACATGTTGTATTATAATATACTGTGGGAAGCTTTCTTAGCCAGGAGACAGGATAGATGGCTCTTACGGGCCAAGAAATATCATTTGATAGGTCTTGTGCAGAAACCATTATGGAAGTCTTTTTAAATGAAAAGTAATCTCATAGATTTTAGTAGAAAATAAATCAGTTTCCATGCTATTGAAAATTAATGTTTCTAAAATAAATCTTGATTTAACCAACAAACATTTGGCTTCAACTAAAAGACAATCAGAGAATGTTCTTTGTGCCATTAGTGAAGCAGAGCATATGTTTCTGCTTTATTGGTTGCTGACATTAAGCAGACTGATTTACTGGTCTGAAACTGGTAGTTGGGCCACTAGGATTCATTGAATTAAGTTTATATTTTCTGCTGTACTTTAAAATTTTGGAAACTTTTTTTTTTTTTTAATGTTACAGAGAGTAAGGAATGTTTTTAATGCAGAATTTTTCTTTTACAAAACCAGGCAATCTCTTGTGCTCTGAGGCATAGAAAGGATGAGGGTGGTAGCTGTCCCTTTGTTGGACTGTCAGTCAGCAGGCAAGTAGGGAAAGAAAAATGACATGAAACCCAAGCCTGCTGAACCCCTGCTCTTACAACCACTCTGAAATCAGAACCATGTTCATTCTGAAGTGAGTAGCTGAATGGAGCTTAGTGAACTTTACAGACTTTGCTACTGATTGTTTTATGACTAATTGCATTTACCAAGGACAGGACTCATGAAAGAGAATGAAGAGAAATGATCCTTGTTTGACTGGGGCCCCTACTGTATGGGGTGGCTACTAACATTTCTGACAACTTCTTAGTAGCTTTAGTTTTGTTCCAACTTCCAAGACAGGAGGTACAGCATAGACTTTGGGAACTGTGGTACAAGGACCTGCGAAATGGCTTTTTCAGGTATGATGTGTAAGGGTTAAGGTCCTCCAAAGAAGTAGCTGACTCCTGCCGGGGAGGCTCTGAATTCTGAAAACATATTCACAGCTGGTGGCTCCTGTATTGCTTTGTCTGAAAGGTATTATATAGCAACCTTTTTTTTTTGATGGAAGTGATATTCAGCCTGTAGTGTCTTGACTCTGTAGTTGTGTATACTGTGAACATACTTTCCAGTGACCCAAATGATCAGTTGTGGTTACCGTCTTTGGATGCCTAACTTGAAACATACTGGGACTGATTTTTGAGATACGTTCAGCACTTATAACTTCGACTTCCAAACGTATGGGGCCCACCAGCTTTGAAAATGAGATGTAATTTGATTCAAGCACTGTACCTAAAACTTTAGGCCGTTTTTTGAAAACTGCAATTGTATATGTATCTGTATCTAGCTATAAGCACTCGGATGTATAAATAAGTTTCATAAGCATTCAATGTACATAAAATACATGGAGTCCTATGTATTATTCTAATTCATCTGGGCAGTAAACCCCAGCTGTCATTAAACAACACTTCTTTCAAATGACAGTTATGATATGGCAGACTAGTCATTCTTTCAAAGACCCAGACCTCAGTTATTGAGATGCTCAGAAGCATCTGTTGATTTTGCTGTGCCTCTATTAGGCCAGGCTGAAGGTGCTGTTGATAAAGCCTTCTGAACAACCTTCCATTTAACAGGGATCAAATTCTCTTTATTAGCATGAAAAAAGAGAAATACTTCTCATTTGAACTGGATAAAAGCTTCCTCAATTCTTACTAAATGTTTCTGGAATCACAGCGGTCAATAAGGGTTTTCTCTTCTGATATTTGGATGTCCTATCTTGTCCGCTAACAGCAAATCTGATAAATAAGAGTCTATATGTATTTAAGTGAAAATTACACTTTACACTTTCTGCCTATATTTATGCAGGCAGGATTTTTTTCCCTCCTTTATTTTGTTTTGTGTTTAATCTAGCTTAAGAAGGGAATGGTTGAGAGCTCTTTTTCCTTTTTTTTTTAAGGGATAATGCTTAGACTTTCATTAACAGAAAAGCTTGCATCTCAGTGGAATGCAGACACCCAAACTATTGTGTAGCTATCTAACTCCCACTTGCACAAACGGCAATTTAGAACTTAAATTGTATTTAGATATCTGAAGAACTTCAGGGATTTGAGCTAACAGATCTTTGTCTGACAGATTTCTTATGTGGAAAACAGAATTAAGGAGAGGAGTATGAAGGCAATGGTGCAATATCTGATGAATTGATTCCCAGGTGATTTGTCTGACTAACTGTACACAGCATTTGTTAGCATCTCAATGAAATGTTTAGGAAATTGGCCTCTGTCCTACTTACCAAGTTTCTAAATTCCAGAGATCCACCTGACATATTTGATTTTTCTAAAAGATTACTTAAATGGAGAACTAACTCTTTTGTGAAGCCCAGGTTCTCATTTGGTGTGGTTCAGAAAAGACTTTAAAAATAGGGGGTTTTTTGCACATTATTTCACTGTATAGTTCAAAATAATACGATTTTTTTTCATGCCATCTGTGGGTAAATCTGACCACTGCTGAATAAACCCCACTGAAGTTTATCTGAATAACTGAAGAAACGACCAGATTTGGCTTTTTCTTCTTTTTTTTTTTTTTTTTTTCTGTATATTGCACAAAAGCTAAGAAAGAACTTGGTGAAAAAGATCTCTTGGCCACCTTTTGGTAATGGTAATGACAACAACAAAATTCTGAGCCCTACTTGGAATAATTAATTATTACATTTTCTAGGGATGAGTATTTAGGGCAGCTCTTTTCTGTCACATGTAATCATTTAATACTCATTATGAAATTATGGTCAGGATGAGCTTAATAACTTTGCATTGTTATGTTTTTAATTCAGTTATCTCTATTACACGATGTTATTTTTCAAGTCCATTTTTAAAAAATTGTGGTTTGCCAAATTTTCCTGTTTATGAACTATTCAGAGATAATTGAAATTGCCTGTTTCTCACATGTATCCTATTCGTGCCATCTGCTACCTGAAATTTAGTTTGGATACTTGCCATGCAGTTGTAAACTGTTTTCAGTTTTATTTATTTCTTGTTAACCATATGTTATATTTGTATTTAGTATCTTTTATATATATATATATATATAAAGAAAGCGTTAATTTATCTTGATTTACCCGGTTTACAGCAGATATTATTACCTCTTGTTGTCTCAAGCCCAAAATTAATTTAATTCAGATTTAGTGAAATTTGGTCTTCGCTCAGGCCAGAAATTGAGCTACTGAATATGGCCTAGTTCTGTAAAAATGAACGATGTTAAGTAAACTTTGAAAATATGTAAAAGTTAAGATAGTATAACTGAAAAAAAAAGATACTATTTTGCTTAAAGCTGTGTGCATGGCCATTTTGCAAAAGAATGAAATTCTTCAGTAGTTGTGTGAGATAAAAACATCATCTTTCTTTTTGAGAAACTGAGTCACGAGAGGATTGAGGGGTAGTTTATTCCCCCACTGGTGTTTTGAAAGGCAGCATATTTTGCAGGAGTGTGATGATAAACTGATATTTCTATATTCCAGCTTCATTCTAATGCCGTGGACCAGCTAGACTAGTCTGTGTGACCACCTGGAGTATGCAGAGCAGTTTCTGCAGCTTCTCCATGCTTTCATAGTAGTTACAGTAACATTTTTCTGAGTTAATCTGAGAACTGTTAGATTTTCCTTACCACTAGTTTGAACACTACTGTGTGAGTATAGGTATGCAGCACAGTTGAGAGTTGATTTGTTACGATATTTATCTTCCTTTGTACAGCAAGATGGTATAGTTTACTCCTGGCTGTATCACTCAGGAATAATGCTTTCTCTGTTTGCTCTTAGATATAAATCTTGTAGGAGGTCAGCCATCATATATCTTTTGATTTTTTTTGGAAATGTATGTTTGCATGTGTCTGTATATATAATATCTATTCTGCCTATGTCAAGGGCTGCTATAAATGCCCAATTGCAGTGTGGAGTGCACAAAGCCTTTATCAGCCTGATCGTTATGTTTGGCCATGCATGCTGATTGTCTGCTCCTACTCCTTGTCTGTTCCTGGGGGCAAGTTATTGGAAGGGGGTGTCAGAAACGAGTCATAGCTTCGCCTCTGTATCTAAGCATGTATAAAGATCTGACTGGTTAGAGGAAAGCATTAGGCTCCATCCACAGCCTCACTTGCTAAGGCAAAGCTGCTCCGAAGGTCTTGGTGGGTTGGTGTGGCTGCATTGCTCCCTTGAAGGGCAATGGCATATATTTCACTCAGTGTTTCTGAACATTGAACTGTCATACTTTTCTAGAGAGAAAATGCAAATGAATTAGTTGAAGTAGAGAGGTAAGGTTTATTATTCCATTCTCCAAATTATTTGTGCCTTTTGTATGCATATTGTCTGCAAATAAGCTTCTGAAGCCCTCTCTAAAGCAGTATTTAATTTCCTTGAAAGCTGTTTAATTCTTTGTGAAAATCTTTAAGGTAATTTCTGAAAAGAGAACGTTGCCTGCTTTGGACTCATTGGCCCAAGCCCTCAGGTTCACTAAATCCAGGCTGGCCCCAAGGTGCCCTATGGAGTCTGTCGGAGCAGAATGTGTCTTTGAAGAGGTACAGGAGAAAAGAGGAAAATGAGAGAAGTGTACGTGTTAACAGAAAGGCTTAGCGATTCTAGGTAAAGTAGGAAGGAAACAGAAGAAGCCAAAAAAGAGAATAGGATAACAGAATCATAGGATAGTAAGGGTTGGAAAGGACCTTAAGATCATCCTGTTCCAGCCCCCCTGCCATGGACATAATCACCTCTCACTAGACCATGGTGCCCCCCACTCTGTCCAAAGGAAGACGAAATTTTTGCTAATCAAGTTGAGAGTGCAAGGAGGGCGTGTTTGCAGAAAGGGTACAGTGATTTGTCTCTGCAGCCTGTTTCAGAATTGGAGGCTACTTTGTTCTATGCCCAGAACCTAGCTTTCCTCTTTCATGTATGAAGAACCCAGTTCCCTAAAACCTACATGTAACATGCAGGGATTAGAATTATTTCAGATTTGTTTTCTGGCATTTAGCCTGTGGTCACCTGACAAGTGTGGCTTTTTTACAGAGAGAAAATACCCTGCTATTATATTTCCAGGCTCGGGGTTTGCAGTCATCATTCGATTTGGAAAATGTGGACTGGGTGAATGAGCTTGTTCCTTTTGTAGGGGATTACAATAATACACGGAAGCTTGTGAGTGCTTCTGACAGATGTGCTGGCGGCCTGCCACTGCATGAAGGGTGCGGCTCTGACTGACAACTTGCAATTATATGATGATGAATGGTTCTGATGTGCGTTCAAGTGAAAACCACTTTCTAGAAAGTGAAAGTTGTGCATACGGTTCCTATAAAGTAAGTCTTAATAAAGGCCCTGGCTTCTATTTTTTGCTGGGATAACCAATTTGGATCCCCTTTTCTGTCAAACTTTTCCTGGTTTTGATAAATAAGGGCCAAACCAAAGTTTATAGGGGGAAAATTAGCTTTGGCCCATTTTGGCTGAAGAAATGCTTTATCCGCATTTTTAGTCAAACTGACATCATCACTGTAGAGATACACAAATGCATACATACAAAGAAATACTTAAATATATACACATGACTGTGCAGTAGCCAACAAGTTCGTCAAAGAAACCATCAAGCAGAAAACCACTTTTCTGTCAGGGGTATAATTCACCCATCAGTAGGCCTGCGTAGCTCATCTTAGTGTTAATGGGAGTTTCAGCCACACACCAAAGACAGAATGTACCCACAGATGACTTATAAATTATCTCTTTGCTAGATTTAAGCCAGATTTTTACAATACTGTACTGTCAGAGTCACAGCATCCATGCAACAATGCATAGAGAGGTCCAGCAGAGGAGGCCGCCTGGCACCTTGGCTCTGACAAGTTGTTGCAGAGCGTGGTTAATGTTAGCTGACTTGGTAATGCTTTCCAGTGAATGGACTGCATATAGTAGCTGAGGTGAATTGTCTAATTTTAGGGTGCTGTTGTGGGTAACTTTGCCTGTTAGACCTGTGATCCTCTGAATTGAAACCAGAACACCTGCAAAACAAGAGGAACCGGGCTTTAAGATTAGGATGTGCCATCTAAGCAAGAAACAGGAGGTTGTAGAAATAGTGTTTTAAAATCACCTAAATTTTGTTTAATTTGAACACAAGATAACAGTATGTTCATCTGACCATGTAGAAAATGCATTTTTCCAGATGCAAAATTAGTGTTCTACAAGTGTTTGCTGTATGGTTGTCTCTGTGGCCAAAAACTACTGACCCTTTCTGTGGACTGCTCATCCTTCTTGATTCTGTTATAAAGGGATAGAAGCTTCATCAAAGGAAAAATTATTTTTTCTTAAAAGTCCAGTCTTGAGTATAGGTGTGATATGTTCATGTTATTCAAATTTTTGATCTAGTCTTTGCAAACGTTACTATTGCTAGGTATTGTTAAGGATCCTGATCCAACCCGGCGGTTCCTGCATGGCTATGCTGCAAGCAGTTGTCGGGATTTTCCTATGCATTTGTTGGCAATATTTGCTCTTATTCTCTGATCAACTATTTAATACAGTTTAAGGTTCCACTTTTAGGGCCTGGATCTCTGTCATTTTCCATCTTGAAATTATTTAAGTAGCGCAAAAAGGTATAAAAAAATGCCATGAAAACAAATGGACAAATTTTATACTTATTTTGTAAATAACTGCAAAAAGTAATGGACTGTGGTGATTTAAATTCATTAACGCATGTTCTGGGACTAATTGCCTGTAGTCTTAGGTGCTTAGTAGGTCCAGTTAATAGCCTTCAGAAGAAGGAAGCTGTCATTGTCTTTGTATCAAAGTACATATTTGCACCACTGTTTATAAGATAACAAACTCATTAGGGAGTTACATTTTGCTGTAGAAGGATATTTCTTATTTCCCATCAGCTAAAAAGGTTTCAGAAAATACCTGAAAATATCTGGATGTGGGGCTGTTCACTATAAAGAATTGTTGTTCCTAAATACAAGACTTTATTTTAAAAAGAAATTAGAAACTAAAATTAGAAACTTTCCAAACTTGGGAAACTCAAGCAATCTCATTGTAGAATTAAAAAAATTCTGTGTGACTTCAGTCTCCATGGAGCTTGCCAGCAGCTATGGGACCTGCTATGACCGCTTTGCCTTGGGAAAAGCTGTGTCTGCTCATACTGCCTTCCTCCCTTTGCACAGGGATGTATATGTGCAAAGCTCTGAAATGCATAGCTTTGAAAGGACAAAAGAACAACAACAGCAAAAAAATTATATGGAGCTTATGCCACTGAGTTCTGAAGGGTCTCTGAGTTCACTAGAAGTAATTAAGATAATTCCTTATAATTTTTTCCAAGGGGCCTCTGTGAGGAAGTATGTTAGGTCTTGTACATATAGCAGTAGTAAAAGCAAACAACAGTCCTTGTCCCAGAGAGCTCTCAGTCAAATCTTATCATAAGAGAGAGCAGGTGAAAATATGATTGGTGGAGAAAAGTGGGCACCACTGACAATAATATTAGTGTGTTTTTTATAGGGAGCAGCAGTACCACCTGCCCAGCCATACGTAAGGTAGTGTAAGTTATACCTTGTCCATAAATAAGTGTTTAAAAAAAGCTTAAGGAACCGGAGACATGTAACTTACCATGTTTGAGACTTTGCCTTTCTAGTGCTCATGATTGTATTAATAGTCTGAGTGCAAATGCAGCAAATAGGGTTTAGGCAGGTTTTCAGCCCAGAAGATAGAGAAGTAGACAAAAAAATTGTACAGTTATCTAAATACAATGTATTTTGTAGGTCATGTCAAGATAAAAACCCCAGTAAGATAGTTCTTATTTAAAGACACTAAAAACTCAACCAAAGGGCAAGAAATTAATCTCAACTGTAATGTGTGTCAACACAAATTAAGTGGACCAAACCGTGGGCATGTGGAGAACCTGGCAGCAGCTCAACCTTCTGCCTTGACTTGATAATAACAAGTCATTGCATTGCATGTTCAAATCATTATGGCCACACTACTTTTTCTGTATGAAGTCTGTGCATACAACCTTGTACATAAAGGATCTAGCCTTAGAAATCGAGCGGTGACATGCTGAAGACGCTCTGAAAGACAGAAGTACAGCTTGCAGTGAGGAAATAATAAGGATCCTGTTGTGAATTTTGTTATTCTTAGAGTACAAGTGCACGAAGTACCTTAGGCTGTGATCTACTGAATGCAATAGGAATCAAATTTTCACTTGTTACTCAGGCACTGAATTTGGTAATATATTTAAATGAATATGCCAATATCATAATTTTCCAATATACTATGTCATTTAGTGTTCAAAAAAAGGTATTTCCTGTCCTGATCTTTGGTATGGGTACATCTAAGATCATAAATCAGAACTTATAGTTGTGTAATCTTTTGTTTAGGGGCTGTTCTGATAACATGAAATTTTCTATTGGCCCTAAATATGAGAAAAATCCATCTAAACAACTGAGTCTTGGTTAGATTCTTTTGCATTTGTGTAAAGAGTGTGTCATAAAACAGCATTAATCTACAATTTCAAAGTAGCTGTGTAGAATTTTATGCATGCTTAAATTTTCTGGGGAGTTATGCAGCTAAAATTCAGCTCATAAATTTAAACTGTTATAACTACAGAGTCTGGATTAAATCAACAAAAGCAAGAAGCCTAAATGTTTAAGGCAGAAACTGTGTAAATTATCTAGAAAGATCTGCAGTGTAATTTTTAGTGAAGATTGTGGGATAATCCTCTAGAGCTCAATTGCCTATTTCTTGATTGTAGTGTGGAAAATTCTGGAAAAGAAAGGATGTTTATTAACAAAATAGGGAATAAAGAATAACTTGAAACAGGTAGCACGAGCTTACTGTGGTTTGCCTCCTCTATAACTATGAAGGTTTAATTGTACTGAATATGTTTACCTCTTCAGGTTGCAGATTTTGGGATGAGAAGTTCCCAACTAATATTTAATCTCCCCTCAGATGTTTACAAAAGTGATCCCCATCTTCTTAGCTCTGATATTTAATGTATTGCTATGCTCCATATTTTAGGAAGATGTTTATGGTGGTGAATTTGTACATTAGCTTCAGGGCAAAAAATGTTTTCTGTGGAGAAACACAGGGTCAAGTAGCACATCACACTGTGACATCACTTGCTGTGGACAGAGGAATCTACGCAGTTTGTCAGCCTTTAAACGGGGGATGTCAAGAATTGCTGGAAAGCAAAAGGAGGCTGTGTCTCTTTTAGTGGAATAGGAGAGGGTGCAGCATGCAGTCTTTTATTATTGTCAGTGCTTTTAGTTGGTGAAGTCCAGTGTGGAGAAACAAAAGTCCATTTCCTTTAATACAGCATGAACAGTATGCTTCGAATTTGTAGAAGTCTGAGCCCTATGTAAGTACAGGGTAAAACCGGCTTAATATTGCAGAATGTGTGCATAGCTGGTGACAGCTTTCTTCAGTTACCCTACAAAACTTAAAATATTTTAAACTTAAAACAATTTTTGTTTCCATGTAGACAAGTTTAATTTTTCTTACATCATTAAACAATATTTTTCCTCAAAAAGAATTCTGATTCATCCAGTTCACTAACAAGATATGCCTTCATGAATGTGACACTATCCAGTAGCTTATTATGTCCTTACTGGTCAATCTGAAGCCTTGGTGCCTATTAATAACTTATTATTCAAGCTGTGTTCTGGAGACATGGATATTGCGGCGTTGGCTGGGATTTTTCAGCATATATGCAAATGTGCTACAAACAAATTATCTTCTCAAATTCTTTGTAAAGAGGAGAAAAAAAGGCAGTCAGTGTACCAACTTCACAGGTGTGGGACTAGGACTGTGACTTTGAAAGTATCATCGATTTATTGTTTGTTCAGCTTGAGGTGTTTATGTCCTGATTCTTTTCCAGAGGACCTAACTTTGTGCAGCAGTTTATATATAGCCATATATATTATAGCCTCAATCTTTACATTGACTTTACATTGACACAGCTGCAGCTGTGAATGTTCAGCAATTCCTCAAATAAAACCCCAAGTTTTTTTAAATTGAGCTCCCAGAAAATGAAACTGCGACCCATCATTTCTCCTTTTGCAGTTCCCTCCCTCATTCATTTAATTTCTTTGAACTTTTGCAGTGAAACACGGCCAATGATTGTGTGGGCAACAACCTCTTTTGCTCTGCAGTTCCAGTTTATGCTTTTGTCTGGGATTGTCCCATATGCTGAGTGTAGCAAGAATCTGGTACAAAAATTGCATACATTTTTTGGTTTAGTTGCATTTTTTAATTTATTTTTTATTTAAAGAGTGTATTCTGATGTTTATTCACACAGGGACTGAATTAGGATTTTCTGGACAACTTTAATTGTAGTATTTCCATATCTTCCCAATACTTGACTTCACAAAATGAACAAATTGTTCTTTCACAGGAAAAAAAAAAAAAAAAAAAAAAAAAAAAAAAAAAAGATGGCTTATTTTCAGCCCTGTGTATACAGGGAAGTGAAAATGTTAATGTATTGCTCTTGGAGATATTAGTGCATTCTTAAATCTTTCAAAAGATCTATAATAAATTGGCTATTTTGTCTGAAATACATATCTGGGCAAGTAGATGGGTGCTTGTGAGATTTGTAAACCCTTTAAAGCTCTGTTTATATGAGTTAGCTCAGGAAAGTCTTGCTTGTTCTATATTTCTGTTTAAATAAAGTATAATAATTTGTTTAAGTCAAAATTTTATTAGTATAAGGGGTTCTATAGAACTGATTTTGTCAGTGCATTTTAGTGTCCTGGAAAAGACTGCGTTATGTGCCATAGAAACCTTGAGAAATGACAAATAGAAGCGATTCTAGCTATTGCTTTCATTCCTCTGCATCCTTATTTGAAGTAATTTCAAATCAAGAGCATATTATTTTACATACAAAACCACGTAAGGATTTCTCTTGAAAAATTCTTTTTGTTACACAATTGTTTTAATTTCAGAATATGCTATATAAGGGCTGAGTTAAGATTTTTATACACAATATTAAGAACACTTAAAATCATTAAACAGATGTTTATGACTGCATTATTAGGCTAATGAGTAGAGCATGGTTTGGGGGAACAAAATAGAGGTCTTTTGAATCATCCATGTTTTGTTCATAAATCATCTGGTGTCACAAATTTTCCAAGGAACATTAATCAGTTTAATAGAAACTGATTTTTCTTGCTTTTCAGGAAGTCCCCTTACTCCCACTCTGCCAACTCCCCAAAACTAACATGATGTGAATGAGATTACACACAGTTGTATTTTTGTATTACCTTTTGTTTAAGATGTTTTTACTCCTCAAAACTTTGACTAATGTTTTCATAGTAATTTTACAGAATTTCTAATATGTTAAAAATACAGTACTCAATTGGCATTGCACCTGATAGGAGTCAACACAATAACATAATATCTATTTATGCTGTTTGACCTGAGATGGGGTCCTCTGCTTGCTTCAGCTTGGTATAAGAATCTGGGAGAGTTGTGTAATGTTAAAAGAAAATCTGCCCCATGACTTTAGTAAGATGAGTCCAGTGACTGGGTTTATTGTGTAGATGAGCACAGGCTGTCTTGCAATCTGCAAGTTCTTGAGCTACTAAGGAAATTCACCTGTAAAAGAAAGATGCTACATGTCCAGCTTCTGTATGATACCTAACTTGTTTCAAAGCAGTTTAACAAATAAAGATTTAAAGATTAAATTCTCAATAGTTTGTTTGAATAATAATGAGAAGAATGTCACGCCAACTTGGAAGTGTTTGAGAAGAGTGGATACCAAGAATGAAAGTGTACTATTTAGGGTTATAAAAGGAGTGTAACAATGAATGGGGTATGAAATTAAGAGAAAGAATAATTAGGCTAAATATTGTAAAAAATTCAAAACTATTTCAGCAGGCTTCAGTGAAGCTATGCTGATGAGTTCTAGCTAAGATACTGGTTTAGCCTCTTCTTTTGTACTCTGAGGAAAAACATTAATCTTCTAGAGCTGGTCAATACAGAAACATACGAAGATGTGGGAGCAAATTAAAATGATGAAGATTTTGAGATCTGATTCCATTTGCACAACTTTCTTCTTTTGCAAAATAACAAATATTGCAAATCCTATTGATTTTGTTACTTTGATAAGAGACAGGAAGGTAAGTGTATCATTCTCCTTTATTTTGTCAGTTTAAGTAATCTGTTGGCCAGGGATTGCAAGAGAATTGTGCTCCCCTTTCCCTGTCACTGATTGCTGTTGTGTAAAGTCTGAGACTCTCTCTTGCCAGTATTATTTGTTCACCTGAGAAGTAAATAGAGGTGCACATACTTAGGAAATAGGTGATTACATATATATGTAATATATATATACATAGTGTACTATCATTGTAATGCAAATAAGGCAATAATGTGTGTGTACTTAGATGAATACAGCCAATCTAACAGTAAAATACAGCTTATAATGGAATGGAAAGTTTAAGTAAAGGAATGAAAGGTACATCTAATTTTGACAGACTTAAAACATATTTCTTTTTTACTAATAAACCAAAACATTGTACCCAAGCAATTACACTGACATTTGAGAAAGCTCCTTTTGACATACATAGTGTATCGTCTAGTGCAGTGTTCATGAAATTAGCATTTTCCTGAAGTAATCATATACAATTAAGTGACCAAATAGTTCTGAGGCAATACAACTGTATTTCACAGGAACTAAATATATTTCTTCACACTGATCCTGCATGTTTTAGTTGAGCAGTCATTAGCATGTTTATAATGGTTCTAATTTAGCACAACATTTTCTGAATTTTATCCTTGAGTCATTTACAAATTGTTCATATTGAGTAAACAAAGGAAACAGATTGCATTTTATACTTAGTAATTTATCTGAAAGAAGAGGGGAGGGTTAATTGTCTGAAAGTTTTGCTCTGTTTGGGGAAGTGATTCTAGTCTTGCATTGCTTGGCACACAATGCGTTTTTCCCTCTGTTCTGGGGAGGGGAAAAAAAGAAAAAAGAATGGAGGAGTAAGTAAAATGAAAAATTAAGAGAAGGACAAGATTTGCCACTCCCAAAGGGGAGTGTGGAGCAGAACTGGAGCTGGCACGAGATTATCTAAAACAGTTGGTGCATTCCTTAGTGATCAAGTGCTTGAGAAGTCCAGCTCTCTCTCACAGAGCATCTGTGTTGATGTTTGTATCAGTGCCCTGCTGTATGGGAAAAGCATGCTTTCTCTTGTTGCTTTTCTAAAAATAGTGTGGCATATAGCATTGTATGAGTTATTTTAAGAGAACAAAAACATTTGCAAGGTTAAAGGTTCTGTTTTTTAATAAATAAATAAAAATAAATGTCAGAACTGTATCTTTGGTTATTCTTTCCCTGAAATTAAAACTCTTTTTTATCTGGAGTTTTGCACTGAGCAAATGCTTTTTGCACTGGAGAATTCCTGTTGAAACAAGACATTTTAGGTGGAATTGGTACAAGCTTCAGTTTTTCCCACTAACCACATCACAGAAAGCAGGTCTGGAAATCACTTCCAGTTAAATTCCAGTGTTTCTGTTTCAGATGTCTGTTGTTTCGTGCAAGATCTAGACCATTCAAGTAGTGCAAATGAATTCAGAGGAAAACCAGAACATTTTAACGCCTAATTATTTTTAGTGAGCTTGGAGAGTTTTAATTAAAAGTTAAGAGAGCTCTCCAAGCTCTTACAGTTCTAATTTTATCATATTGTGGAAATCTTGTCACTGTGAAAAAATGTACAGCAGTTAGCAGATTTACCTGGTTCCCTGTCCTAAACAAAACTGCAGTGTTAGGTAGACAGATCTCGGTTGCATTTGTTTTATTGCTTTTGCAAGAAAACATCTACTGTGAGATGTCTTTTGCATATAATTGTATTTAGAAAGGCTTCTTTGCCCTTTCTCTGTTTTTCTTTTTTTATCTTTTCCTTTTTTTCTTTTACAGTATTGGCTACAAGTTGCCCTGAGAATCAGAACTGAGTTCTAATTCATGATCAGAAATGTGCTAGGTGCTCAACAAAATCCTTGTGAGATATGCAATCTCTGCCAGAAGTGCCACAGTCTCAACAGCTAAGGCAGACAAATAGGCGGGTAGAAATGAGTCAGTATGAGAGGGGGAAGTAAGCAACTGGCCAGGATTACTTAGGTCCTTAGCGGCAATATACAGAATTCAGGAATGATTTTTATGGTAGTTTGCACTAAATGTAGCAAAGGAATTAACAGGTTTTCCTATTTTAAATGTCATGTGGCTCATTTTTGTGTTGTGATTGTTTTGTTTTTCAAGAACTTGGCTTTTGAGAGCTTATTACATGAAGAAAATCTTGAAAAGTTGGACAAGGAAATCAGTTCACTGGTGAACAGCATGTCTGAAATGCCTTATATTTTAATTTTCTGTTAGACCGTGAGAATTAATTACTGTATGGGAACAGTATGGAAACTGAGCAGAATGAGATGAGATTCTCCTGACCTGCCTCTTTACTTACAGCAAGATTGAAGCCAAGCTGCTTATGAGCAAGAGACGGTGGCAGTACATTGCAACTATGGATGTTAAGCCTTCAGGCTGATTTTTGATTAGTTTTGTATTGTTGCTGTCTCTTTTTCTTTTATTTAAAGTTTATTGAAACAGAAAAGGATAATTTGTGTTTGAAAGAAGAAAAAAAGTAACTATGGCAACCCAGAATCTATTTTAGTAACATTACACAAACTTTACATCCTTAGATTAAAACAGAATAAATAGTACCATCCGGCAGTTATATTTCTGATAGTTGTGGTTAAATTATATTTTTATTTCTCAAATAATGAATGTAAATGTGATGTCCTTAATTTAATTTTGAACCGTTAGAAGATTATAAAATTGTTTTCTTTCAAAGTGAATTAAATTAACCTTTTGCATTTCCCTTTGATACCAAAATACTACAGTTTGCATATATTTTTAAAATATTTAATGTGAAACATGAAAATCAGGAAATATTTTTATGATATACAACTGGGGTATGTGGTTCTTCATGGAGATCTGATGGACAGTGTTCTCACAAAAGGCATGGAAGCAAGCTGATGTCATGCACTCAGAGATTAATCAAAAGTCTTGACAAAGGTGTATTAAAACTCCTCACTTGATACTTCGTTTTCTGAATAATTCACAGTATTTATGAATGAGCCTAATAATAGCACCAGTGGACCTTATGTTTTAGTTTAACTCTAACTAACAAACACAAGGGTAAATCTGAATTATGCTTGATATTTATTCAGGAATATTTGTAAAGTACTGATTTTATTTAGGCTTTTCTACTGTAAACAGGATTTAGTATTCTGTAAAGATTACTGAAACAAACTTTCTCCTTTTAAATGGCTGATGGATTGTGGTGGTGGTATTTAGATGTCAGATTGTTAGCTTCACCCACTTGAGAAATGTACGTTTGCATTTGAGGAATAGGGAGGGATGCGTAAAGGGAGCAGGGCAACCAAATAGTAGCCACTGTAATGGTTATTCACAACTTATTTGCTTTGAGGGAAATTGTTTCTCCTGCAGTAGTAATCTAGTGCATTAGGCCTTGTAGGCACACAAATGTCTTGTCACAAGGGTTTCATAGTCTCATTTAACATTCTTTCAAAGAAAAAAAAAAGCAACCACACAACACTTTTTCTCTAACAAATATTTCATAGATGCTGACAGGGTCATTCCACCTGTGCTGTTTTTTTCATGTTATTGACTTGAATAAGGCATTTAAACTCATTTGATGAAGGCTGATCCAAAAGACACCTTTTCTTCTTTGGTGAAGCTGAAAGCAAATAGATGTAATGAGAGTAACTTAGAGAATATAGAACATGAGAGATGGAGGAACTTGAGTATTATTATATATTCCCAAAGCTTGCAAAAATAACATCTTTTAGCAGTATCTGCTAAATTGTAATGATGTTTAACTATAGACGATATTACTGAAATAGGGGCGAAGATGCCACTAATTCTGTAGCATTGTTCTGAAAAGCAGAAAAGAAGTTTATCCTCCTACTGGTGTTATAATCAGGTTTTAGAACAGTGTCTGCCTCAGTACACCTGAGTTCTCTTCTAATTCCTCTACCTTGTCTTTCCTGGTGCCTCTTTCCTTGAGATGTAGCAGTTCAGGTGCAAGTAGAAATATGTCACCTGTAGTGCTATACCTTTGACTGAATTATATTTCTGTATTGTTTATGAACTTGCTATGTGCTTGCAGTCATTATTAATAAATCAATGCGCTTTTTGTCTTCTGTCACAAAGTAATGTGTGTATTCAGAAAGAATTGTATGCAAAACGAGTCATGCTTTAGAACCCATCATTAATAATTATCTGTTTGCAGTATTGTTACAACATGTTTTGAGGGAAAGCTTATTAAAAAAGAAATAACAAGGCACTGCACAGTAGCAAGAATAAGACAGTTCAGTTGATCACTGGTGTAGGTGTTATAAATATGCCAGTCTGTACTATAGTGTTTTATTAAGTCTCAAAAAGTCAAAGCTGATTTGAAATAATAATGTCTGACAGTCAGTGCTTTGAAGTTTTGCTGCTGCACTCTCACATTTAGGCTTTCTTTTATGTGTGACTTTATCATAAAAAAACAAAAATACACACAAATCATGAATTCTTTTATTTATTTATTTTTTTAAATCTGTATTTCAAAGGAAGTAATAGAAGCTACTTCAGTGAATTAAGAGGCTTAAAACAAAAGGAACAATCCTCCCAAATCGATGAGGATAGGTGCAGGCCACTATAAGGTCATACAGTATTCATGTAAGCTATTGCTGGGGTTGGTAACTTGTTGAAGACTTAATAAGTGAAATTAAAAAAAAAAGAAAAAAGAAAAAAAAGGAAAGAAAAAAAGGGAGAATAAGGAAGATACAAGAGGCAAAAGCTGTCCTTGATAGGAACAAGATGACTTTCATTCAGTCGGAAGAGCTTGAGAGCTTGGTTGTGATAGCTAATACACTCGTTCTTCATCACCATCGTGCAACAAAGAGCTGGATTCCATCCATTCCATGACTGATTGATTACCCAATGGACAAATGTTAATTCTTTTCATCGATGCTTTGTCACTGTGGAGAGATCCTTTTCATCTAACACCTAGGCTTTTTTTTTTTTTTCTCAGTTGTTTTTTGCCCTCTGCTTATTTATCTTTCGTTATTGTCTTACTCACCTTTGCAAAACTGTCACATTTAACAAGATTCTCACAGTACTTTAAACTCTTTTAGTTTACAATTAAAATTGCTAACAAAGTTTGTAATAAGCCATGATATTAAATAATACTCAATGATTTAATTTAGCCATCTCAGTCTAATTACACTTAACCTGTTTGCTGTCCTTGAAAGAAAATTTTTCCTAGTTCATAAGAGAAGAATATAAAGTATGAGGAACTGTGTGTTCTTAGTATAATAAATTGATATAGTACAACTTCCTGAATTTGATCTTACATGTGTCAGTAAATAAACTACTTTGCAGCATAAGCCCAACTGTCAGTGAAAAGAGTAAAAATGTACAAATGCTAATTTCTTTTTTTCTTCATTTATAATTGTCTTTAAAAAGAATCCACAAATTTTGAAAATGTCGGGATCCACAAGGTTTTGGCATGGTGCTGAAGCAGAGCCTCAGTGCAGGAGAGTGATGCAGTGCAGATGTGAATTTGGGCTTCTTCAACGTGCAGGGCTGGGTTCTGAGTTGATGTTTTGTTTCTATAATGAATCAAATCAGATAATGAATCAATATGGATTAAGCTGTTTTGCTGATGTCAGAAGATATCTTTCTAGATTTTATTTGTATGTAAAAATTAAATTCCAGTATGGAAAATAGAAAAAAAATCCTTTTCTGATTCACAAATCTTTTAAACCTGTGTGCCTGTGAGTACAGAATACAGAATTTGAAGGGAGATATGCCTTTCAAGTCTAAGCCTTTATATTTAGTTTTGTGTCTAATGTGGAGGACCTCAGAGAGTTTTAGCACATATCATTATTTTAAATTCTAAAAATTATGCAGACTTAACTTGCTAATAGAAAATTTACGGCAATTTCAAAAAAGCTATTTCTACAATGTTATAAAAGTTTATTAAAAGGCTCTTTGTGTGTTTTGGTAATCTTCCCAATAACAAAATATAGTAGCTCTAAATCATGTGGTCATATCTATAACATAAACTTCGTCTGGGAAAGGAGTTTTTAAAGAAATGTTTCTTATGGATTTTTTCAGTCATTTATGGAGATAACAGTTGTAACTAGCAACATGATTATAGCAAAAAGGTGTCACACAGATAGATAAGAATAGTACAGGTAAACGTGTATTCTTAAGAACAGTAAGAGAAGAAAAGAACTGCTTTTGAGGGAAGTATTTTATCAACTCCTGTGATATGGTAATTGTTTCTTTTGAAAAAAAAAAGAAGAATTTTTTTCCTTCTTTGTACACATTGAGGAAAATGCCTTGGTTAAAAGCAGCAGAAAACACAACTTACAGGAAACATCAAGATAAAACTCTAAATCTCTTTTTTTTTCAGGGATGAGGGGTCTGAAATTTTGGCAGGGGAGAAGCACAGAAACATCTTTTTAAACCAATGATGATATCACAAAAAAGACAAATTATAATGTTCTATTGATAATTGATGGTTATTTCTTGATTCTTCTATTATCAGGCCAGAACTCATAAAAGTAATAAATGCCTGTAATTGTTAAAAGTAAATTGTTATTATATAACAAATATTTTAACACTGCCTATTGCAACTTACAGCTCCTTAATTTCGTCTCTTTCACAGAAAGATATAATTAGTAAATAAGTTAGCTTTTCTACGGAAATATTACTTCAAAAACATTTACAAGCTGTGTTGTCTTTCCACAGAGGCTTGCCACAGTGAAAATGTGTTGCAATTAAAATCTGATCTTTGATCTTTTGGTAGTTACAGTTCGGTTTGCTTTCAACTGGTTTTAGGTCTCTTTTCTCAGTTGTTTGTTTGTTTAAATGAGTGATGCTAATGTGAATTTTTAGGCTGAAAATACTTGAACCCCAAAATATGATTTGCCCTATGACCTTTTTCTTCCCTACACTTCTGCCTAAGACTTTAAATCCTCCTTTTGTGACATCTTTGAATGCTTCTCCTCCCTCTGAGCACTTCTGGAATCCTCTGAGGTGAAACAAACTGTTAGCCATTGCATCGATGTGATCTGTGTTGCCATCCTTAATCTGGGTTTTTTGCTTTTGTTTTCACTTGTGTGAGTGCTTCTGGGGCTGCTGACATTAGAATTTGAGCCACAATTTGGCCTTAATCTGCCAGTAATTGAGCAGCAGATATGTTAGGCTGAATTCTGTCTTCTTGTACCTGCCAGTATTAATCTGTTACTGGAGTGGCATTGATGTAAATGTTTAAATTTGGAACTTTATTAGTTATTTACAAAGCATTGTGTAAATTGATCTCCTTACACAAACAGCAGCTTGCTATGAGAGTTTCTAACAAGCAAAGGTATATGGCTATTCCCAGTGTATTCACTAAGGAGCAAGGTGCTCAGCAGCACCCGTGGTGGTATGTGGCCTTATAATGGAGGTTTTTTGCAAAGATTCATTTAAGGAATACAGTTGCCTTTAAATGTTTTTGATATCTTGCTAAACTGTCCCTAAGGGCTTCCAAGCAGCTTAGCATAGAGACTTTTGATGAGTCTGTCTACCAATAAAAGTAAATGCACAGTGTTTAATTGAGATTCTATTATTACTAACTGGGAAGGAAAAATAAGTGTTCAATTGTGTGTAAAGTTTTCTTGATAATTGTTTATAAATCTCAATTGTGGTTCTTAAATTCATAGAACTCTGGATCACAACTTCAGTCATAAGGATTTCCATCTTAAAAATCACCTTTTATGAGTTATCTGGAAGGTTATGCATAATTTTGACTTCAGAGCCAATTAGTTTAATTGAGGCTATGAAAAAAATAGATTTTATTGAAATCTTTTATTCTCAGTATCAGTTTTTTTTGTGGTGGAATTGGGGTCTGATCATAGGAAACTCACTGAGGCCAATCTTCTGCTTTCTCCTAAGTGTAATGACTTCAGCGAGTTTTGCCTACATAAGGCCACCCACATTTGGGCAAAGATTTGAAATATATTCTGAACTTCATGTTATGAAAGCCCATCTTCTAATCGTTGCATGTGGTTTATAGTGAACTGAGAAAATTTCTGATACTGTGAACATCCAATATGTAAACTGCTTTTATGAATTCCATGGAGACATTATATGAATAACTTTTGCATTGACATGGGTTTAAAAATGGTTTCAGATGTCACTCTGCCAAATTTCCAAAAAAAGCCTCTAGATCTTCATGTATAATTTCGAGTGTACAATCATTCTCAAATGAAAAAGACAGAATTTGTATATACATTGGCAATCTATGCGTGTAAATTGGCAGTTAGCATGCATAAATCCCAAATGAAGTTTTTCTTTCAATTAGACTCTTGTTAAATCCATAGTAACTCCATTAACCTCAGTGGAATTACTTTGGATTTAAAACCCAGTTAAATGAGGAGTCTGTTTGGTTACAAGTTCATTTCCCTCTGAAAACATGGTCCAACTATAACAGGGAGAGCAGTTTTAAAATGAAGGTAGCAACTGTTTTCCTGATGTGTGAGAGTATATTTGATTGTTTCATAATTCTTCTTTTTCTTTATTATTTTTTGTTAATAGATTCATCCTGCATGGAAAAGCTACTCTCTAAAGACTGGAAGGAGAAGATGGAAAAATTAAACACAAGTGATCTCCTTGGTGAAATTAAAGGTACCTCCCTAGATCAAATTTTAAATGTTTGCATATATCTTACATAAGGAATTGAGGATTCTTTAAAGTTAGTTCAGAATAAATAGTAGAAATAACAATCATAACTAGAGGTGTGTTCCTCCTTTCAGTCAACTCACCCTGTTTTTTAATGTTTGTCTTTGAGATGATGGATGTGACTGCCAAATAAATAGAGCATATCAACAATGAGTTATAGGCAGTATCAGAAACAGCAGGTTAGTTATATTAGTTCATTGACATTAGCTGTACCTCTGTGACCAGAAGAAGAAACATCTTGAAAACATGGAGTTACTCATACTTGGTACAGTTTCTTCCCAGTTGCATAAAACTTATCTAGAAAATGCTTTCAGATGGTAGAAGGGGTAACTGTGTGATTACTGTTCTAAATCTTTGATTCAAAATTGTGTGTGTGTGGGGGGGAACCAAACAAAAAAAAAAGAAAAGGAGTATATTTCTATCTTTGTGCAATTCCTGTGGAGAAAGAGCAGCTCTGGATGAAATTTGGGTTCTACAGAAATCAGTGCAAGTTTTATTGTGTATATAGGCAGTACCTTACAGCATTTCCAGGATTTGTTAAACCAGTGATCTGGTGAAAGTGGAATTATCTATCTTGACAGTTAAGTACTATGTAGGAAGTTTGAATTGTTTTTCCCCACCAATCAATTTTTCCATGGATTTTTTTATTGAAAAGAAATTTAGAGTTATTAATTAAGGAACAAATTAAAAATGTGGTATTTTATGCTGTGAGAATGGATCATAATGCATAATTTTATTAAATTGCAACTAAAAATATATGTAAACAAAGAACATGTGCATCATATTAATAAATATTTACTACTCTAAAAAAATGTATATACTATTGGATGAAAATTGATGCTTAGGATTTTATATGTCCATGAAGGACACTTAAGATAGTTAAATTTTGCTATTATGCAAACAGATGAAAATTAGCTCTTTTTAATAAGTTATAATTGGTTCTGTCAGATAATTCAGGACCAAAATATGTTGGATTCTCTGTTTAGATTTTTTTTTTTTTTGGTAGAATTATGAGAAGTGTATATTTGCCAGGTAAGAGATCCTGTAGTAAGGTCAGTAGTAGAAATACAGTATGCAGTTTTACAAGAACATAAAATCCAACAAAATTATTTCTAGAAATCGCATTCTATTTAAAGCCATATTGTCTCCTAATAGTGCGGAAATCATTGAATGCTAGTTTGTCCATTAATTGTACAAGAGTAGCTACTTAGTCTTTAAGTAGAAACTATTTGAATACTATTAGTGAATCAAAATTAAAAGAGGTAGGAATCTCTAGTGATGCAGGATAATGTTCTTTATTCTTTCATACGGCACAAAAAGCTTTCATTTATTTAAAAAAACAACAACAACAAAACAAAACCCAACAAACAAACAAAACAAAACTGAGTTTGTTTTTGTGGACTTATGTTGTTTCTTCTATTTTCTTAGTATATATATTCACTGAACTGTTAATGGATAGAACTCTTTTTCTTAACTCTTTCTCATCTCGTTACAAGGTATTCTCAAATTTGGAGGAGCTTGCAACTTGTGTTACACTTGTTAGCTGTGTAACAAGGATCATCTGGTCAGGCTCCCAGATTGATGTGTTGAGGATCATTTAGTTTCCACAACTTCCTCATCCCTAGAAACCTGTCCTTAGGGGACCTTAGGTCTGCAGTATTCCACTCTGCTACTAGTTGACTTCCAGCAAAATGCAATCCTGAATCTTTGCTATTGTAGCTGTGTTTAATATTTGCCATGAACAGGCAAAAATACAAAAAGGCAAACACAAAAAGTACAAGATAAAACATAGTTGCTGTTCTGTTGTGCTTTGCACAGGCTTTCCATAGCAGAAGTAGTGGCAGGTCTGAAGCAGGACTCCTTTCCTTTGGTCTCCCAAGCCAGTGGCCAAGCCACTGTCTCCACCTGGTTATCTCCTAGTTGATAAAATCACTATCAAACTAATAACCTGGTATTAACTCATATTAGCATTTGTGTGCCTTAAGTCATCTTAGAGAAAAAGAAAAAAAAAACCAACGCTGTAGCCCTTGGCAGCATGAAAACTCGATTACAAAAAGGAAATAAAGCAAAGTACAGAAACCAGAGAGAATTTTTAATCTGTCAAGGAAGTATACTTGAAAAAAAAAAAAAAAAAAAGAAAAAAAAAAAAGAAAATCTTTTTAGTATTCAAGGTGGTAGATTTCCAAATCATGAAGTTCATTTTCATAGTGTTGAATGAATTTCCAGTCAGGTCTCTGAAAGAATTATTTTTTAAAATGTGTTGTCTTTTGGAGGTCAAATATCTTTTCCCTTTATTTCCATTAGATTCTAAATCAGTTTGTTTATCTGGCTGATACTTTTGGCTTTTGTGCAGACTTTCGGCTCATATTACTGAGAACCTAGCTTAAAGACAAGAAGTGATGCAGTAAAAATAAATAAATGAGGTCATTAGGGGGAAAAATTCTTGATTATAAGACAGTGAGGTGCGGTCCTGTGAGGAACTGCTCTTTGCGCTGACTGTTACTGGGAGTTGTTTATTTTAGAGAAGGCATTGTTCTTGCTAAGGATAACCTGACCACAGGTTTCCCTCTCTGCACAACTCTCCCCTCTTCAGTGAAAGACTGGCATGTTGGTTGTGGGAAGGCAGTACACTAAGAATCAGTGCCAGAAAAAAACGATGAAAGCAGAAAAAAAAAAAAAAAAGTATCATTGACACAAACTGATTTTATACATGTTTGGGAAGCACATCGTAGAAAAGAAGAGAAAATGGTATTTTCTAGCTTTACCTTCTATATTTAGAACACAATAGTGTGAATCAAGATATAATTATAAACGATATCTATTAATTTAAACAATAGAAGCCAATACAAAAGTAACAAACAGTGAATCATTTATTTTTTTCTCTAAGTGGGATTGTTCCTGTTCACAATTACTCTTGCATAGTGTGCTTCATTTGTAAAACTGCTTTTTCTGAGTTTCTTTATTAGGATTTCAGTTATTGATAATGGTCCAGATTCTTCCTTGAATTCCAGCCAAGCAAGCCATTGACTTAAGGGAGGCTGCGTGAAACTCAGAGGAGCATTTGGCAGAATGCTTTGTAGCCAAATTCCAGTGGTTAAATAAGTCTGCTTTTTCATTTAATATGTTTATAAATACAGGTCAAATTTTCAAAGGTCTATGAAGCAGTCAAGCTGAGTTAAATGACCTGCTCACCTGGAAAAAACCCCACAGCTGCCTATGCAGATCATTTGATTGTATCATGTTTGCCAGTGTATGCATGCAAATACATTTATTTAAGGTATACAAGCAATTTGTTAGGCTTATGTCTGGCTTTCGCAGTGTTCTCTTTTGTATAAAAGTTAGGATCAGGAAATACTTTTCATTCTGGTGTTTGTTATCATGAATAAACAAAGTGACACAGGACTCTCTTCTAAATTTCCCAATATTTGCGTACAGAGTTCTGTCCTCACCCTCCCTTGCTGCATGTATTTCTGTTCCTTAGTTATCTAGTTTTTCTTCAGCAGCCACAGCTAGTCAGAGTAGCATCATTTATCACTATACAGAGTCTGTTTTAAGTTTTCTGTTTCTGTTCCAAATATAAATCTCTGGAATAGCATAGTCTTGCATGCATCAGGCAGTTGTCCTACTGAAATAAACAGCAATGGTCTTTCTCAGCATGCAGGGTCTTTGAAGATCAAATAAGAAAGGTCAGTCTTTAAGCAACTTAGGCAATGATGTTATCGTGAAAGGGTCAGAATTGCTCTAGCAGTCTTACAGAAGAGTGACTCCTGGGTCACTGGCTACTGTGTTGCAGGTTAGTTCTGTGGCTTCCATTGGTGGTGTTTACAACTGGAACTATCTATATTTATAGGAATTGTACCTTGAATGTTATATGCTGTCTTCATACAGTATACTCTGTTTTGGGAAGCACAGCAATTGATGTCCATAGCTTTCTCCAATATAGCAGGCTATTTGCGTTGTGTTTCCCATGCTTATTCCTTCCCCTTTTATATTTGCTACTTTATTAAAAAGAGTCTGAAACTCCTATTTCGTGTGATATGTACACATTTAATGGCCTCAAAATATCTGGATAGGTAAGAGGTAGCATTCCTGTGCCCTAGGAAATGTTAAATTTAGTAAAATGAAGAAACTCACTCACTTGATAGTCTCCTGGCAAGATACACTATAAAAATAATGAAAAAAATTATTTGTACCTGATATTAGAACACAGGAGAGATGGAAAGAGGTGTTTTCTTGGAGCATTTTGTGTGTGTGTATGCGTGTGTGTCTGTGTGCGTGCGCATTAATGACCAGAAGAGAACAGTGAGGCACAACTATTTTAATCTAGTAATTTAACACTATTCATTTCTGTAATAGCCTTGGAGAGAGCTCTGCATGAATGAGTCCTTGAGAAAGTTATGGTTTCTCTGGTTTTACAGTGAATTAATTTTTTTTTGTAAAATATGCATGATTTACAAAACATTTCAAAATGCTATTTTTGCTTCCATTTTATAAAATATGTCTTCACAGATAAGCTTTTGGGTGTTTCTTGGTGCACTATATCAAAAGTGAAGACCGTTTTAAAGAAAATAAATCTGATGTTTTCCTGTAGCCCTGACCAACACTGTAGTCTGGATTTGCAGTAATTATTTCTCATTATAATTGCTGAAATTTCTTTCTCATGAAGTCTAAGGGTATATAATAGTCTGCCTTATAAATATGTATAAATAAATATATATAAGTCTTATATCACAGTGTTACTCAGAGGTTTTTAATTATGTCACTTTGTATGGCTATAGACATTTCAAAGCTCTCCTTTGTGCTCTCTGTTATAAACATATTTTATTTCTTTTGAAGTCTGTGTGATATACATACTAGCAATTAAAAACCGAGCTCAGGCTTTGAGACACAAGGTCTTCTTAATTAAAACTCAAACAAAAGCTACAAGCAAACGCCCCACTATATGATTAAGGTCTAAAGTGTTATGATACATTAGGATCATTGTTAACTGCTAGGATTTAAAAAATCAATACACAGGAAAAAAAGGATCAACTGATTCCAATTAGTGAAACCAATAAAAGCATCCAACAAAACATAACAAAACAATGCAACCCAGAGCTCCTACACCCAAATCCTTTTGAAAGTGGTCCTGATTAGAAATATACCACAGGCTATAAAGGGTTCTCATAATGTATTTATTATCATGATCCAATGAAGTGATGTGTTTAGCTTTATATTGTAGCTCTCCAAATCAGAGAGATGTTTTTGTTTTGCCATTTCTCAAGTCATTAGCATTTTGTGTAATGTGTTACAAAAGCTACATTTCCAGGTCTAACCTGACCTTCTAAATTAATTGGTACCTTTTTGAGTGACTGAATATTTCATAAGCACTTTCAACAGTTAATGTTTGCATACTCTTTAGTCTGATTTGCTTGAAGAACGTAATGAATACCAAAATGAAAATATTTTTGTTAAACTTACCACACCCGCTTATATCAATTTTTTTGTGATTAAGATATCAATATAATTTGTTAGACTAATCGCTAGTGTGAACTAGATTAAACTGTATGATCTTACGTCATCTTGACTTTTTTTTATATGACTTTTATCCAGATTATGGATTTTAATACACATAGTACAGACAGAAGCTAGTTCTGTGGGCCTGCTCACTGTACGTAGCGCTATTATTTAAGTTATGTACATGTAAGTCATGACAGGGTTGAAGCTGTACTTCTTGAAAAAGCTAAAAAGAAGTAGTAAACATTTTCATTGCTCTGGTCTTTTGGTCAGAGGGTCATATTTCAGTTACACCTGTCACAATCATGCCTGCTTCTAATGTTGAAAGTTAATGACTATTACCATTTCTAGTTCTTAAAACTCCACAACTATAAATTACATTGTAATCAACTTATCACATAAATCAAGTTCTCTCTGTTGTTGAATTCATTTTATAAATAATATCAACTAGGATGCATGCAGTATATTTTCTGGCAGAAAAAGAATTTGTTACTTACTGCAATCACATATATCTGTTTGGTTTTGGTTTACCAGTCTATGTTTCTAAGCTTAACAATTAAGGACTAAATATATGAATGCTGTACTACACTGAAATCAAATGGACAGTTCACTTACATGCTGTGTTCTGTGGAAGTGTGTCCCAAATAGTGTACTGAGAAACATTATCAACTGTTTATGAGAAAAAGAAATAAGAGGGATAACAATGCTAATAATAAGGAACTTAAAACAGCAATACATTTTTTGGCACATTAGAAATGATTGCCTTGTGGAATTTGATCCATTCTTCATTTGTAGAAATAGTGACAAGAAAAATGTATGGTATTAAAATTTGTTTATTTTCAAATGCCATTTAATTTGTTAGCAGAAAAAGGGTTGAATATAAACTGAAAAATTTCAAGTAGGCTTTCTTCACTTTGTCTTCAAAAATTTGCCATTTTCTTCTGTAGGTAGGTTATTTTGTATTATATATATATTTTTACTTTTCATTATAGCAGTAATTGTTTTATTTAAAATATGCAGAGTGTTTAACGATAGCTGAAAGGCTTGTAGGTTGAAGGAGCTTATCACTACTTAGAACTTTAGGCCTTCTCTTCTGACCCTGGATGTCAGTGGCAGATTTCCTTCCCAGCTTAGTTGCCTACAAAGTTGCCTACCTTTAGGAAAATAAAACTCCTAGTGAAGAAGAAATACAACTTCATATGAAAAAAGCAAGTTCCTATGTAGGAGTTTGCGCTGCTAAACCAAGAGTGGAAGCTTCATTTGTTGTGTTCACCAAGTGAAACAAGCTCTTGGCTTTTTGTTGCCCTAGACATCTAAAGTCAAATTGTAACAAACTAACGACTGTAAGCATTTATGTAGAAAGATGCATATAGGTATAATACTGAAAGGACTGAAATTTTCTGGTCAGTTTGGATTTGTGGAAACCCTGTAGATGTACTTCATCAGTCTTTTGTTAAAGGAGTTTCACCTTAAGGAAATCTTTGATTGAAGTGTCACATATAAAGAGCATACTATCCAGCAGTGTTCAGCCTCTACGGTGACTGAATAATGTGGAGAAAGGGTATAAGGAAAGGGCAAACATACAGTGACATTTCCTCAATATCCTCTTCCATTATCCCACAAAATATGATTAATAGGCTTCTTGATTCAGAAGTTGTACATTCAGGTTTAATGGCCCTTGATAGAATTATCATCTATGAACATATCCAATTGCTTTGGAACCCTTTAATAGACAGCTGGAATGTCTGTTGGGATACGCTCAGCAGTTAACAATATGCTGTATATTTGAACCTGGTACTTTGTAGGTGTACCCTAGATTTTGTATTATAATGGACAAGGAATGGTTCCCTGTTCAGCTTCTCTGTTACACTACCTTCAGTTGTCTGTTCTTCAGGTTGAAAAGTAAATATGTATTTGCTTATTTCAGCTATGAAAGCTGTTCTGCACTTTGGTCATCCTCATGACTCCTATCTGCAGTTAGTTTGGAAAGAAATCTTTTGTGCAAAAATATCTCTGTTCTGAGCAACTTCAAACGTTGGCACTGACTAATGGTAAACTTTGTGGCAATCCTTTTCACCTCGGTTTTAAACTCCGTTTCTGAACAGGGAGTCTGTCTTGAATTGCAGTCTTGGTATGTGGATGTTGCGTGGCGATACGAGCATCCTGATGACATCAGACATCAGATTTTTATTTTTTTGTCTTAAGACATATGTAAAAATGCCTCACTGGGAGCTTTACAAACTGTGGACCCACGGTGGTTCAGAAACATCATCTGTAAAACTTGTGAAACCACTTGTGGGGGAAAAAAAAGAGTGCATTAATAGTCAGAAAAAATGAAGAGCACATTTGGGAAGCTCACATGCAACTGAGAACAGCAAGAAACTAATGTGCAACCTGACACATCCACTGCCTCAAAAGCCTGAGTTCAGTGGCAAATAGAAGAAATAAAAGGGTTGTCCTTGTCTTCTGTAAACAACTTGACCCTTTGGAAAAGGTTAACTATCGGTATTTTTTTTCAAGAGGGCTTGGTTTGTCTGTGTCACCTCGCTTCAGATCTGACCAATGACATCTGACATTTTTCTGCCAAAGGGCAGATCCAGCCAAAGAAGTCTTATTTTGCTTCTTTTCACCATCTCCTGGAAACCCTAAAGTGATTTCAGGCTGATCAGGATTTCTTTGCACTAATCGGGTCATTCATGATACTGCCTCCTCCCTGGTTAGTGGTTTGGTCTCAAGTCACTGTCTCTCTTCTGCCACTCATGCAAATATCTATTTTGGATTAAAGTAAATAATTTCTCTTTTCCACTCGCCCCATTTTTTATTTGTCATTAGCTGTCACAATGAAGCCTTGTTGTTATATGTATTTTTTCTTACCTTTATTTCTTTAAATTGCTGTTAGTTTGACCCACATATCCTAATATTCACCTTGGTCTCTATTGATATGAATTAACCAAGTTTAATGTTAGTCATGTGCTCATAAAAGTTCTTCAAGAGTTATATAAGATTAAGCTGAGACCTGCTCAATAGCTGTTTAAAATTTATTGCCCCATAGATAGGGGTAATGAGAGGCTAACACACTTGGGAATAAATCCTCATGTCTATTAAGATTTGTTTGAATAGGTTTCCATCACAACAGGTGCACAATTATTTTATGAGTAAAATATTATCAGCCTTCCAAATTAGTCAGGGCAAAATGCAAGTTGTCTGATTAAATAATCAAACCCAATACTTAAAATGCACTTGATTTCCACAGGAATTTTAAGATGCTAAGTCCCAGTCTATCAGTGAAACTGTGATTGTTTGCAGCATGCAAGTAGCAGCTTGTAGAGTATCCTGTTTGGTATGTTTTACATAATTCATCCTACATTATACAAGACAAAACCGCTTAAAAAGCATATAATAATAGGTTTTACTTCTAGTCAAACAATTTTAATCTACCAATGAAGGTATTATACTGTGCATTAAAATCAGAAAAAAGTGGGCCTCTAATGGAAAATAGTTTGAAAGTGTTCTGCATTCAATTAGGAGAAACATCAGTTTAGAAATACAAATCCTGTGTTGTTTTTTAAATAATTTAGTTTATGAAGGGGGAGGGAAAAAAAGAAATATCCTCTGAATCTGAAGTGCAGCATGCAGTGTGGAGATCACATATGTCCCCAGTTATAGAATAGCTCAGTAAACACAGTAACCCAGAGACCCAAGGAATGAGTAAAATCTAAAACAGTAGGTTCACCATGAATGGAAAACTTAGCAGTGCAGCTGTCAGGCGCAGATTAGATACAGGTAACTGTTTGTTTTCATATCTGAATCTGTTTGTCAATCAAGGAATGCTATGAATCAGGAGATGGGATCTCAAAGACAAAACCACAAAGTCAGAGACACCATCTGGAGGAGCTCCAAGCCACAAAAATTAGGGAAGAAGCATAGAGGGAACAAAAACCGTAAATGCTTGCATGGATTCTGTCTCTATATACATTGAATTTAAATAATTGTGTTGATACATCAGTAATAATAATTGCTGATAAAAATTATAGTCCTTATTTTGGGCAGCAATATGTTTTACTAAATGTGAAATTAAATGCAATTTATATTAATTAGGGATAATATGAAAGTATGTAAGTGGTTGACATTTCCGACATTTTTAAACATACTACTATGTATGTGAAGATACATCTTTTGCATTTGTTTTGACTTGGAAATACTGTAGATTGATACAGGCCCCTAGTGTGCTTTGTTGAAATAAGATCACAGTTCTAAATCTGAAGATCAGAAAATTGTTTATAGACAAGGTTCATTATACTTTGAAATTTAGTTATGGGATTTGATCATTGATGTAACTGTTTACTGGTAGTTCTCTAGAAGCTGGGATATGGTTGTATTACACATACTAAAAATCTACTGTTAAAATGCAAATAGTGTACCCAAGTTGCAGGAATTCAAAAGCCTGTATAGTGTATACAGACATTTTATGTAGGTTTGTGTAACTTAGGTTTCTGAACATGGAAAAACTTACAGAGACTTCAAATTTTCATTTGTGACATCAAAGGAATACAAAGGTTTATGAAGGAAGATAAAATGAAATTGGCATAACTGTTCTGTGGTTTGGGCTCTTTTTTTTTTTTAGATTCATAAAGGATCATAGAGTTCCTTGTAACTGAAATAACTTTTTACCTTTGCTGCTTTATGCCAGCGTCAGGATCCATTTGCCTAAATATTGTCGAGATTCTGCAACAGTCACAGGATGACTGTAGGTTTTCTTTTAGGTGCTGCAGATAGTTCCTACTGCCATATCCACCACTAAAGTGTGTCACTAAGGGCCTCATCTATGTGTTTTTTAAACACTTCCAGGGACAGTGATTCCACCATTTCCCTGGGCAGCCTACTCCAATGCCTCACCACCCTTTTGGTGAAGAAATTTCTCCTAATATCTAATCTAAACCTTGCTTGACACAACTTAAGGACGTTACCTTTAGTCCTGTCACTTGTTACTTGGTAGGAGAGACCAGCCACCTCCTTTCAGGTAATTGTAGAGAGTGGTAAGGTTGCCCCTGAACCTTCTCTTCTCCATACTAAACAACCCCAGTTACCTCAGCCTTTCCTCATAAGACTTGTTCTCCAGAACCTTCAGCAGCTTGTTTGGACGTGCTGCAGCACCTTAATGTCTTTCTTGTAGTGGTGGGCCCAAAACTGAACATAATATCCAAAGTACAGCCCCACCAGTGCCGAGTACAGGGGGTTGGTTGATCGCTGCCCTGGCCCTCCTGGCCACACTATTGCTGATACAAACCAGGATGCTGTTGGCCTTCTTGGCTGCCTGGGCACACTACTGGCTGATACTCAGCAGTCAGCAATCCCAGATCCTTTTCCCCTGGGCAGCAGATATATGGGTGTTAGATGCTTAATGTATATTTTAAACCATCGTCACAATCTACCTGCAGTAGTGAGTCCTAAAGCCCTGAAAAAAAATCTGACCCAGAGACACCTAAATCTAACAAATCCCTTAGAAAAATACCTGAGACATTTACAGATGCAGACAGGTTGAAATTTTTATGTATATTTAAAATGTAGAGGGGAAATAACCATAAAATACATTGTTTTGGTGCAAAATTATTCTGCAGTCTCAATTAGCCTTTATTTTGGCAGTATCACAGCATCACAGTTACACTGATGTAACTTCTGAGAAACATGCCAGAATCATTGCACTGGGTTGCAATAGGTAAGTTGCTCCAGACACAACTAAGTTGTTTTTTTTTATAGGTCACTTAAAAGGAATATGATTAACTCTCAAAGCCAACTGAAAGAATTCTTATAGAAATCTGTTTTCCCTGCTTCTGTTTCTTCTTGTGCTTTTATTGTTAGTGTCCTGTTATGAAGGAAAAATATGATGAAGTTGTGGTTACTGTCAAAATAAAGTAATGAAAATGCAACCTGGATACTGTTTTATTGTCTTAAGGAGAGAGGAACAATTATGGAATCCTGATTTTCTAAATATATCCCAGGTCTATTTATAATATATTGAATTAGAATGCTGTTCTTACAGAATACAAAACCTCTTGGTATGTTTCCTATATGCTCCCAATGCTTCAAGGTTTATTCTCAATCGTCTTTAAACTCTGTGCTCAAAGCTGAGCTTTTGAATATTAAATTACAGATAGTCTTTTGAATAGGTAGTGTTTATGTTTTCATTCTGAGTGATCCTGTTTGAGTCATAGAGTACCTATGTAAGCACAACAAAATAATATGATATCACTCTCTTGTTTGGGACTGTGAGAAATTTCATTACCAAAGATTCTGTAGCAAAGGGCTGTGTTAAATGTTTTGGTTTGTGATCAACTAGGTATGCAAATAAATTGTATTAAGAAAATTTACAATGTACTTTTAGTCACTGGTAAGAAACATCTGGCTAAACATACTCACGCTTGTGGTTACAGAATAATGATACCAGAACACTCTTAGAATGTGTGGAACTTCAGTCTACAAATGTAGGCCACCTCCTTTGTGCTCTGGTTAATGTGATTTAGGAGGGTTTTCAAGTTAGAGAACTTGACTAATAATTTTGTAGTGTATTTAATAGGAGCACAACAAGCTCATCATAGAATTCCCATTTGTTTTGGAATTTTTTTTTTTTTTTTTTTTTTAATTATAAATGATCCTTGAGGGAACAACAAGCAGTTTATTTGTTTGGTTTTTGTTTCTCATACCCATACAGTGAGATTGTGGTTATTTCAAAAGACACAAGATAATTCATATCTGCAGCATTAATATGATCTACTGAATTGGTTCTACAGATTACTAAGTTGTGTGTACGGATAAATAGTGCTTTCAATTTATGACTGTTTGATTATGAAAGAAATTTAAAATAATACTCAGATTCACAAGCCTGAAGCTGCCAATTTTACAATATTTTTTTTTAATGCCATTAATAATGAACATATCAATGAACCTGTTTCAAAGCCCACTTAAATAAGGGAAGTTTCTTCAACTGACTTTTGTGGACTTATTCTAAATGTATAAAATGTTGCTGCTTCTCCGTACATATCAAAGGCTTTTAACTAAATTGTCTCTATTCAGATGAGGTAAGAAGTTTCTTCTTTACAGCTTCTATGATAGACAGGGTATGCTAATGTCCTTGTTTTGCAATAAACTTTGCTTCTTCATTACTTATCACCAGAGGCAATAAAAATCTTCAGAGGCAAATATAAGTTTTTCATTGATATATTTGTTTGTATTTGTAAGACATGAAAGATGAACATGCAATTAAGTTCAAAATTAAAATTTATATTTAAAGTATATAAATCATACAGTACTAATGTTTCTCATATTTATATTTAGACATTTCTGAGTGGTGCAGCTAATAACTACTGACTAAAAAACTCATGGAAGTAACTTATTTAACAAGATATAAAAAGTAAGAGCAAGACACCGTAAGTCAGAGCACATTTCACAGGGGCACATCTCCTCTCCTGTGTATATTGTGCATTCTGGATGCAATAGAAAAAATACGTTTGGGTTAAAATTTTGTGTATTGGAGGAGAGGCATGATTCCTAGAGTGTTTTGGTGTAGGATCCTCAGTGTTAGCCTTAAGACAAATGAACTCCAATAATTGAATCCTAATATGTAAATCAGTTAGCCTTTTTATAAAAAAGCTGCAGGGGCACATATGGGAAGGATCTTTTCCTTTCTTGCACCTAAAGAGAAAAGTACTAATTCCTGTCATTGTTCTCGTAGAGCTTCCTGGTTCCGAAAGCTTCAGGTTCAATATAATCTTTTATTATGAATCTGTAGTTTAGATAATGTGAAAAAACTGAACAAACACACAAAAGCTTCTTTTACATCATGAACTTTTTTATGAAGCACGAATATCAGCTGAAGAAATCATAAGTAACTGAGTCCTGTTATATAGGGAAATTAATGTCATCTAATTCATGAGCTATGCTCATCAAATAAGGTATTAAACTAACTTCCTCTAAGCTCAGCTTCCTTCCAATCATTTTTATGCATGTGCATATACAATTCTCTTTCCAGCATGAGATAGAACAGATATACAGTTCATTTCTGACTGAAGATACAACTTTTAATTGGAGAGCTTTTCCTTTCAAACAAGTATGTTTTTTGCACTTGAACTGCAACAGGAAGAAATACTGGTTGAAAAAGAATGGAAAATTGTCTAGATAACTTGGAATTGTATCATGTTTACATAATAAAAAATAAGATTCATTTTGAAGAGTATCATGGTACCCAGAAATCACTTGCTAAAGTTAAAATTGAACATGGAAACAAAATGATTTTTATCCAGCTGTATGCTGTTGCAAAAGAACAATCAATGGAATGGGGCAGTTTCAAAATCAGTCCTGAATCCTCCATTTACATTTTTTTCTTCAGCAGACTCCTAGTCTTTCCATGTTGGATGATAAGGTCCTGCTTATTCGAGACTGTCATCAATTTAACTTTCAACATTGTAATTCCATATAAGACATTACCTATGATTGTATATAAGCAAAAGAAATTATCCTTTCACAATTAACAGAGAAAGTTATAAAAAAATATGTTACACCTTTTACTGCAATGTTTTATATGAATATTAGAGATGGCATAGCATTTGTATGTCAAATCACCCATTCCTCAAGGCAGGTGCAAATACTAATCTAAAAATCTAGAACTAAGTTTATTTATTTTTTTTCCTTTTCTGGAAATGAAGGGTAGGGATTTTCCACTGATTTCAAACTTAGAATCATAGAATCATAGAATAGTTAGGGTTGGAAAGGACCTTAAGATCATCTAGTTGCAACCCCCCTGCCATGGGCAGGGACACCTCACAGTAAACCATGTCACCCAAGGCTCTGTCCAACCTGGCCTTGAACACCGCCAGGGGTGGAGCATTCACAACCTCCCTGGGAAACCCATTCCAGTGCCTCACCACCCTAACAGGAAAGAATTTCCTCCTTATATCCAATCTAAACTTCCCCTGTTTAAGTTTTAACCCATTACCCCTTGTCCTATCACTACAGTCCCTAATGAAGAGTCCCTCCCCAGCATCCCTATAGGCCCCCTTCAGATACTGGAAGGCTGCTATGAGGTCTCCACGCAGCCTTCTCTTCTCCAGGCTGAACAGTCCCAACTTTCTCAGCTGATCTTCATATGGGAGGTGCTCCAGTCTCCTGATCATCCTCGTGACTCTCCACTGGACTTGTTCCAGCAGTTCCATGTCCTTTTTATGTTGAGGACACCAGAACTGTACACAGTACTCCAAGTGAGGTCTCACGAGACTTCTAAGACAGTACTTAATTAAATGAAGATATGTGACTCTGCTAGTGCAGCAGTACCCCATTCAGTACATTTTGTGAGTCAGAAGAGAGAGAGAAAAAAAACAACAAAAAATTATTGAGAAAACAAAATCATATTTAGGACAAAATGCCATTGTGTGTGTGGTGTGAAAGGTGGGGAAGCTTTTCTCTATATAAGCACCTCATTCTCAGTTTCACATCTGTAGTTTCACATTAGACTGTAAGACACTCATGGAGAGAGTTATGAATTGAATCATAAAGTACATATAAAATTTCTAATACTATGTACAGGTTTGTAAGTTAGATGTCAGGACAAAGCAGTCTCAGACTTAAGACTGGGATAGATTATATTTATATGTATAGGTTTCTTTACTAACATTTTTACATACCTAATATAGTGAGGAGAGAGAATGTCATTATAACCAGTGTTATTCCATAATGTTCAGTGATGATTTTTTGGGGATTTGTATTTGACATCTCTTCTATTGGTTCTCCAACAATTACAAAATTCATCAAAAGCTGATGGAAAGAGTCCATGTGTTTTGAGTCAGGTTCAGAGATAAAATAATAGGGAAGGTGGAAAACTGGCTTCACTTACTGTTTATGGGAACATGGGGATCAGTTCTCATACCATTGTAAATAATGTATATTTCTACTGAAGTTTCTGAGTCTACATGTAAATAATGTGAAGAGAAAATCAGACCTGGTAAGCTTTTAATTCCAGTGTAATGAACAAGCTACAAGCACTGGGAACATCATTATTATTGAGGTACTTGATTTTTCTGACATTTAGTACTTGTGTCCCATCTTCATTCAGAAGGAAAACTTTGGGTATCTTGGTTTCTGTATGAGACTTCGCCTGTTTTGGTATGTGAGAACTTCAAGCATTATAATACAATTGGATTAGAGCCCTTGCAAATGTGAGAACTTACAATTTAGCATTCAGACCTTTTAAAAGGTTTTCTCGTCTGCTTGAGGAAGATATAACATTGGCCTGCTATTGTTCAATTGGTTTTTGCACTTCATTTATCTTTTCTCATGAGGCAAGGTGAATCAATCTTGCGCAATTTTTACTTCAGATACTAACTTCCTCAAAAAAAACCACCTGGTAAGCCTGATTTGTGTGGGGATGTTTGCACAGAGAATGTTCCGATCCTGAAAGTTTATTCCTACTGTGACGTTCAAGTTTTTCTGCTATCCTTATTAACACAGTTTCTGGCATCTTGGTGTGGTTTTTCTACAGAAGAGGAACTGTTATATAATTACATGGCAGTTAGAGTCTATCTTTCTTTTCTCTTTATGAATTTTTGTAACTTCCAATGCCTCCTTTATCCTTTGGATTTTTTACTCTTTAATATACTGCCTCATCTTGTTCACAAATACAGTTTAGAATTTATACCCTTTTATTCTTTTACTGTCCTCAAAATAGCATCCACCTCCCTGATCCAGGGAAGTACTGTCACTTGTATTTAAATGGGCAAAACTGAAGCTGAAGGTCAGGATGTATTTTCAGCTCTCAGTTCCTGAGTGAGTACCTTAAGTGGATAGATCATCTTTTCTCCATTCTTGTATGTAACTTTTCTTACTTTAAAAGCAATGGAATTGAGCGTTAGAGTAATTAATAATATTATTAATACAATTTTTTTTCTCTATATATCACCACGGTGTTAATTTTATTTTGGTGTGCTATGCCCTAGGCTACAGTCTTCTCAGTTAACAAAATAAACCTACTAATTTTTCATTTCTCTTCACATCGTATTTTAGTGTTTGTATCACTGTACAGATTACTCACAGCCTGTTGCCTCTGCTGTCTTTATATTTAAATCAGCAAAACCAAGTTGTCTGTGAGCTTTTAGTTGTGATGTATAATACATATTTCTGTGTTTACATCCAGCATTATCACATTTTTTTCCAGTCTGAAAAGCTCATCTTGAGTATATATGTAGCATTTCTAAATCCACTAAAAGCACTAAAGCATCCATAACCAGATCTCTACTTGCTTTTTTTCAAAAAATTGTCATCTTCTTTCTTCCACATACACATACATGAATTAGCACTTAATATGTACTTCTAGTATTATTTAGAATGTAGAGTGACAAATTCTTCTGGAATCCAAGTAATTCCAAGAAACTGGGCAACTGGCTAAAGTTCTGAGGCTTTTTTCTCTTTTCTTTTTTCCTTTTTAATAGCAAACAATACTAAAACAGAACTGTGTACATGAAATAGTAACAACATCTCATTTAAACAGTTAAAGTCCGTCAAGGCTAATGTTGGATAGAGCTCTTCTTTTCGTATGTGTGTAAGAAAGTAAGTAGTCCAAGAGATTTGTTGGAATTCCTCTTTTTGCTGAGCACTGGTTTGGAGGAGGGGGGGGTTGAAGTTCTGGCTTACATCACATTCTTTCCAACATTCCTGACATGAATTACATTTTAGGATTCAACTGTGGATTCACCACATCCTTAAAAATGGCGTAACGTGTCGTTGTCCTCCACGAGGCCTTGAGTGATAGGGTTTAGTGCGAGGTGTCCCTGCCCATGTCAGGGGTGTTGGAACTTGATGATCTTAAGGTCCTTTCCAACCCTAACTATTCTATGATTCTATGAGCTAACCAGGCACTACGCAGTTCGGTCCTTTGCCTAGCAGATTACTTTGACAGTTTTGGAGCTGTTTGGTAGTAACTTACGTTGATCTTGTAACAGCAGAAACATCTTTATGAATATATCAGTTTACTTTGATTAGAACTGTTGTGTAAAACAGTCAAGGAATAAAACCTCTGGATATGAGATATTGCTGAGAAAACACTTGAGAATTGCTAAGGAACAACACAAGAACAAAAGTCTGGCAAACACATGAGATCAAAAAAATGTTAACCACAAATGAAACATTGTCTCAGAAGAGATGGTTGTTTTCAGGAACAAAGCTAAGGTACAAGCATTTGCTGGGAAATGCTAAGGCAGGTAAGCCTGCCTCAGTTGCCATTGGGCTATGGCAAATGTTTAGGGGAACTGTTCAACTAGACTACTATATATGTTCTTACATATATTTTAATATATATTTTTAATGCAGAATGATCTGTGATTTGTGAGTTTGAGGAAGGGCTATATCCTTCAAATTCTTTTGAGAAGGGAAAAAGCCCTCTCAGTGTGAATAGGGCACAGCTGAACCTTGAACAGGGTACAGTAGAACCTAAAACTCAGAGGTGCAAATATGAAGTTAAGAGTTGTGAGGACACTTACACCCAGGGACTCCTGTCTCTATCCCAGCCCAGTGTCAGGAAGAGATCTGGATGTGCCTTCTCTTCTGTACAGGTACTGCCTCTGCTGCTTAGGCAAGATGTATGTGTGCACTGAATGAAAGCCATGGTATAATCCAAACTAAACAACAGTGGGTGTAGGACCCTGATGTTTGCTGTGAGATGCGGTAGAAGCTAAGTTTGCACAGAGCCAGAGAGGTGGCTGTGGTGATGGAGGTGCAGCTAGCCCTGCAGCAGTGGGTCCCTGCCCTCTCACTCACCTGTCTGTGACCATGCTAACATGGGAAATTGAAGGCTCATTACGACCTTGCTTTCATATTCACTGTGCTACCTGCAGTTTTATGGCTAATCTGATAAAGACAGTTTGGCCTACGATAAGTTTAAGGTTGTATGAAAACTATCCTGTTTTGTGAACCATATTAGTTTCAACTTGTTCCCACCTAAGGAATTACTTAAGCATCTGAGGTTTAGTATATGTAAAACTAGGATGAATCCTGAAGACTGTCAGTAAAGCATTTTCATCTTTCTCATAAGCATAACTAATTGAAATTTTACTTTTCTAAATCTGATTAACAGATTTTTCTCTACCGAGTGTTTTCAGTAGTTCCTAATATTAATTTCCATTACTGTTTATGGACACAGGGTATCAATTTTTCTTTGCCCAATGCTTAAAACACAGAATCGCTTTGAGACCTAAGGGAGTGGGGGGATCTCACACCTTCACAAGAGAAGCTATCCACTGTTTGCATGCTGGACATGTTTGCTGTGCTGCCTCCTGCATTGGGATGCTACAAAGCACAATGGAAGCATTTATAAAACTTTTTATTGACTAAGGACTGGGCACTAGCATATGGGGACATAAAGAATTGCTAACTGATCATGAAATAAAGAAAATCCAGTGTTCTAGTATTATAAAAAGAATGGAGAAAAAAAAAGTCATTCAGAACTTAGTCATATTGGTTCAGCTGTTGTAACCAAAGACTGATAAGATAATAGAGGTCTTTGTGGCTGTTTTCTGCTGAAATGCTTTATCTTTATGATGCACTTGGGGCCCTTTAGAGTAGAAAGCTTTTTAAACTGCTATTGGAGTTAGAACTCAAATTAGATGCTATTGCAATGGCAAGGGGGCTCCTTAGGCAGGCAGCCCTCACAAAGTGACTTTTATCTCAGAAGCCCTTCCATTAGACTGTTACTTTCTTCTCTTTTGCCTGTTTATTTTTGTTGACTTTTGCTGCCCTATTTTGTGGCATTTAAAAGGTGACCCAATCAAAAAAGGGTAAATGCTAAATGCTGGACAGAGCCTGTGAAGTACAGACATCACAGCCTATCTGATGTGTGCTGCAGACTGCCGTGTTAGACAGAATGGTTTACAGGTTATCTCTGGGCAGCTAAGATCAAATACAATTCCTTTTATGTCTAGCATTGTGGTTTTGCTTGCTTTTCAAACAATGTGCATTAAAAACAAAGCCAAAAAAAAAACCCCAACAAACCCCCAAAACCCCACCAAAAAACCAAAACCAACCTACCAGAGGAATTGATTCAAAAAGATTTTTGTGTTTGTTTTTTTGTGGTTTTTTTTTAAGCTGAAGTTGCTGAATTTGATCCAAAATAATTTTTGATTGTTGGTTAAGTTGCTTTGGTTAAGGATACTGTGGAACTTTAGTTATGTGATTTAAAACCCTTCCTAATTTCTGGCAAAGTCTACACTTCTTCCTTGCATTACTATCTCTTGTTTTCCTAAAAGTCACACTATGTGTTTATTCTAAAAACATAACAGGAGTACTCATTAGTGATTTATGAATTTGTATTTCCTGTAAGTATATGGAGCAGAAGTTAGTTTAGATGCAGTGCATAAACAAGTATGATATTTGTCATGCTTTATACTAATGACAGAATTCAAGAGAACCAATAATACTTTGCAGATGTGTAGAGATTCCATGCAAAGATCTCAAAGCACTTCAGAAGCATTAACTAACCAGGCATAAACCCCTCTGATTGGTAGGTTTTTTGCTGTGTGTACATGTTGGGAAACTAAGGCAAGCATGTTCAAGTACCCACAGTAATTTTGTGTCATAGCTAAGAACCCTATTTCTGCAAGCTTTGGATCATGCTTATAAATTTTTGGCTTCCTTATGACACCAGCATTTTGTCTTTTATTCACTTGAAAGTATATGTGGTTTTATCTTTTTTTCTTTTGCTGAGTGTCAAAGAGATTAGTTTAAATTATACTATGTAAGTCTAGAAGTCTATTTTTTGTTATTCCTGCTTATTTTTTTCCCCTTACAAGCAGTTATTACTCTGCCTCTATCTCATGACAACTTGCCACAAGGACAGTTCCAAATTTAACACTGAAAAGCCTGCTGTGTTTGTCATCATGCAGCTACATCTGTGTATAGACAGAATATGTAGTAAAAGGTAACAGAAATGTTGAAAGGTGGTAAGCTAGAGATGGATATAGGAATTGTAGTGGTATTATGTATCTGTACTGACAGGTTTTTTAATCTTTTTTGCAATACTTAAAGAAATCTAGGTATATAAAATGCAAGATGATGCTTAGGGGTTTTATTAAATGCATCATAAGGTATACAACTATCTTTTTATTACTTTGTGTACCAGAAATCATGTAATACTGTGATCAGTTTCAAAAGGTAGGCTTTTGCCAAAGCAGAATTCTTTCTTTGTAAATGTAATTTTGGACCACAAGTTGAACTCTTCTCTCTTTTTCAGCAGATTTATAGTGACTTTTTATTTTCTCATTCCTGGTCAGGTTGACCTATGACCAGAATTTCTCAAAAGTCCTCTTTGATGCCTTAGTTCTGTCCAGTCTGACCATTTTATATCCATTTGTGCTCAAATCCTTGCAAAAACAAAGGGTGAAATAACATTCATGTTATTCCTATATGTTATGTTGGAAAAAATAAAATATTGCTACAACCAAATTATTTTTCACCTTAAATTATAATCACAAAATTAATAACTATTTTTTTCTGAACTTCTGATGAGACTCTTACATTTTCATTTTAAAAGAAGTCCTTAAACACTATCATCTTCCCCCCAAACTCAAAATTTTAAATTCTGCTGGGAAAGGGAGTCAATGGATCAAATTCAGTATATCTGAAGTCACTGAAATAAAGGCCCCTAAGAAAAATGTGTCAGTTTTAAAGGTCTTTCCTAACTGAAGACCATTTTGTGATAGAGCCAAAGGTTAATAAAATCAGTAGTGAATGTAGCAATTTTACAGATAAGCTATTCACAACAAGTGTAGTTACTTGAATAAAAAGCTAATTCAGTTCTAAAATGCCACATGCAGTAGCAGTGAATAGCTGCTTTTAGGTGCTTTCTGGAGGAGGATAAAATACAGAATCACAGCACTCTTCTTTTCCAGCATCCCTGGCTGCCTGTAAATTGCTGTGAATGGGACTGTAGGCTGACAGGCTCTATTAAGACAAACTGCCTTTCTCATCGGAGAGATAAAATAAATCAGGTGTTTAGTCAAATTAAAATACTTCAGATGGAGCAGGCCCTGGGGAGCACTGTTCCACCTGACAAATCTGAGAGAAACTCAAGACAGATGTGTTTTGGGGATAAGGAAGACCCCATGGAAAAAAAATGCACTGCTATCTTTGGAGTAAGAGAATAGGATTAGAACAGAGAGAGCACTGTGATATATAATATTTTGTAGATGCTGGCATATTTACTGTATGTTTTTTTACTAAGCTTTTGTTTTATCTGTTTTTATGGCAAATACATTTTACAGATAGATGTATTTTCATTTTATTTATAGATATTTCTAGTCAGCAGCAGAAGTTTATTTACTAGTAATTAGTTTAGGAATCTCATTTCTTGCTGCACTAAGTGGATGTAAAACAGATGATGATGGCACAGAGCTACTGACGACCTCTTTTGGCCCAGCCAGAAGAGCTCAATCTGGTCTGCATTCTGAGGAAAGTTGGTTTTTATTGGTATTTAAACTGTGAAATAATGGTTGGGATTTTCCACTCTAAAATTGAATTAGACGTTCTCCCCTCCTGTTCATACAACAACATTCTGCATGTTATGCTTTTTCTTGTCATGAGCAGTGTTCAGTTAGGTGTCTTGCAGCTTCATGGAGGTCTCGTTATTTTCCAGGAGCACAGTGTACATTTTGTGGTCATCAGTTCTATTCTGTTGTTGGATTGCACAGCACAGTACAAATTAAAGAGTAGAGTACTCTAAATGGGGTCATTCACTTCAGATGTGTTTCTCTGGGGGCAAAAGGGAAAGAAAAACAATTACTATGAATTCCTGAAAAAGAAAAAAAGAACAGTTACTTTTGCTTGCTACTGTGTAAAATTCTGATGGGAAACAAAAAAAAAAAGAAAAAAGGAGAAAAAAAATGAAACAAATTTGCTGCAACTATATCAAATAGTTCTAACTAAACATAACAAAATAATCAAATGCTTTATAGCTTTAGCAAGCACTCTTTGTGGTAGCTTTCTACGCATATTATGGGGCAAGTATACAGAATAAAATGGAAAAGGAGCAGGATAGTAATATCTGCCTTGGGTGTGTAAAATATTTTATGACTGTAAGATCGGGGGCCTGAATTACAATGCCAAAGCTGCTTGACAGATGTGAAAGTCTCAGGTTGTGGTTTCCCAGGTATCAGTGGATGGCAATAAGTACCATTTGAGACACCAGGTTGCTTCCCATTGGCTTTTTAAAATAGCTGGAGTGGTTGATCTCTTCTAGTCACGATGGGCAAGGGAGTTTTTCTGTAGCAGAACAGTCTTTTAATCATGAAAATGAATTTCAGCATACAATAACATATCAAAAAGCACCTAAATAACCTTTTATTCATGGTGCAGAATCTTCAAGACTGATTAACACAGTTTAAGAAGGCTAAGGTAAGTCTGTGCTGAAGTTGCAGATAATTGAGCACATGGCAACAGTGTAGAGCTCAATACAAGCTAATGGATCATGGCAAGGCAGTATCTTCAGTGCAGACATTTTCCTGGCCCCACACCTGCCTCATTTTCCTTTCAAAAGTCTTTTTGTTGCTTTGAAACAACTTTTTGCACAGGACTCTTTCACTTCAGTTGTGCATATCACACTAAGGGTTTGCAATGAACTGGTCTGAATACTAAAGTATCTTTCAGCTTTAACTTCATGCTACCATCATATTTCTTGTGACTAAGAAAATTACTAACCATTTCTAAACCTTCTACTGTAAAAGAGATTACTTATTTTTCCTTGTCTGGAGGCCATGTCACATGTGTACTGAATTAAGATTTGGCATTCCAAGGTCCTGGAACATCAGTTTGTGGCAGACTCCTTTAAAACTAAGATAGTTAACAATGGCTAAGAAATTGAATACTTTCTGTACTTTATGCCATTAAATGCAATTAAGAAATTAACAGGAAAACAGGTACCCTTATTTCTTGGAGTTTGTTTTGTTTAGAGTGGATAACTTAAGCCGTGTAGTTTCTTTTTCCATGGAAAAATTTACAGACAGAGGTTTACTTGGATACTGCTTTTGCAAATGAAATTCTGTTTAAGAATCATATTGGTCCCATCATAGCATAATGTAAGTAGAGCATCTTGGGTTTGTAACCTGCTTGTCTTCCCACTCCTTATGAAACCTGTCAACCTGTTTCTTCTCTTCCCTAGAAGATATCTGTTTTACTCCTGGGAAGAAGATGGAGTCATAATTTTGGTGACAGTTTCTCCATTCCCTCCCAGATTCTGTTCCTCACACAATTTCTTCCTCTTCAGAAGTCCTATGACTTCTTTATCACAGTCCTCTATTTTGAATGGAAGAAAGGAAATATGTGAATACCCTCTCTTTTGTGCCACTTCTCTTATCACTGTGGCAGATTACAGACCTAGTTCTTGATTTGGTTCACTTATCTCTCAGTTCTCCTGTACAACATAAAATTGCTTCATTTATCCCAGTTTCAACTGTAAACCTCTTTCAGATGTTCTTCCAATATTCCTCAACTGCTACCTTACTGTAATTATATTACCTCTTACAGAGCTGTGGGTCTGAGATGCTCACACAAGGAAATGGAGAATACAGCTCAAAATATAGAAGTTGACACTGCTGCTTGTGACAGAGTAATATGTTTATACATGAGATAGAATATTTTTGGATTGATTTGCAAAAGGGCCCTATACTCTCTACTTAGGAGACCCATGCAATTTATCCATAAACAGACCATTAAGCATCATTAGTGCAAAGAATAAATGTACCGTAGTTTCATATTAATTAAGTGCTCTCTGTAGAGTAAACTTTGAAAGCTACATGAAAATTTTTAAGCCATTTTCTCAGGTTAGCCCTTTCTCTTAGGGACAAGTAGAGCTCTTTTTCAATTCACATTCCATAACCAAAACTTACATTTACCCAAATGACCTATCAGATATATGGGTATTTTAGAGAAATGATCAATAAACTATTAAACTGCTCCTTCCACTGAACAGTATCTTTTAACTATTTTTTTCATGTTTTTACATACTTGGGAAAAAACCAACCAAACAAATAAAAAAAAAAACAACACCAAAACCAAACAAAACCCAAAACCCAAACCCCACAGCTAAATATATAAAGTTAAGGAAAATTATGTCTAATAAACTGTGACTGTATTTATCACACTGAGCAGATTTAGATGGAGAAGATATAGGGATGTGTACGCAGTGTATCATTAATTACTTCTGTCAGAAAAAAAGGAATACTCTATATCTTTTCTGCTTCAATTTTTGTTATATTCTCCACTGCTTAGGGCACAGCAAAGCTATGTGCTAGATTATTCTTTTGGGATTTGTTAGTAAAATATATATGCAAGCTGCCACTTGAAATAAGCATGTTGGCAATTCAGCCATTTTTTTTTTGTGACTATTGCTTGGTAGCTGTTGTCTATCTCATATTTACAGTAAATCTTTCCTGCACATTTAGGTACACCAGAAAGCCTGGCAGAAAAAGAGCGACAGCTCTCTACTATGATCACCCAGCTGATCAGCTTACGGGAGCAGCTCTTGGCTGCCCATGACGAACAGAAAAAGCTGGCAGCCTCACAAATTGAAAAACAACGGCAGCAAATGGACCTTGCTCGCCAACAGCAAGAACAGGTGAGGCTCCAAGAAAGAAACCTGCAAAAATGTCTTATGCAGAATTCTTATCATAAACGCTGTTCTGCGTGGTGCTTCCTTTTGTCTTTTTTGTTAACAAAGGTTAAATATCTCCAGGAATGACATCTTTTTCCAGAAAGGGGAAATATTATAGGACCGTGAGAAAAAAAGTGGGTGTGGGCATTCAAATAATTTCTTTCCCAGAATAAATGGCATTTGATAGATTTCACAGTTCTTGTTTCTTGCATTGAGATGCAAATCTGGGAGTTACAAATAAGCCAGACTATAACCACTATTTAACTCTTCCTCTTTTTGACAAGAAAATAATTGAACAAAAAACCTTAAGCATATTTAAACCTTCAAATATCTTCTACAAGTAAGGTTTGATATGGGGCTTTTTGTACGTTGTTTGTTTGTTTGTTTGGGGTTTTGGAGGGTTTCTTAAAAAAAAAAAAAGGAAAGAAGAAAAGCTGCAGTTGTGCAAAGAGCTGTCCTTTTCTCATTCTACAAAAGTGTAACAACAGTGATTCCATATACTAGTCCCCTAAGCATTAGATCAGACAGATCCAAATTAATGTGTGGTTTTTAGAAATCTGACATTATTACTAGAATTATCTTTTCAGTTAAATGTATTTTATAGGATATATACAGCAATATATGCTCTGTTGATTTTAATGAGTTGTGACGTCTGGTATTTTATGTGCTTGAGTATTTGCCCACATGTAGGAATACGGACTCATCCCCTAATGGAAAATAACATAAAGGAACACTGTAAAAAATCAGAAGTTAGAATGTCATTTAGCCATCCAGAGATGACACAGTAATTAACTATTGACACTTGTGAATAAGCTAGCACAAATTAATCTTGACACATTTGCAGACGAGTGATATCTTACAGTGAACACTTTGTAATTATATTTCAAAATGAAAATTAAATGACACTTAAAACTAGGTTGTCATGCTCAATGAAGCGAGCATGTAGCTCAACCGATAGGCAAATAAAATTCAGAATTTGAGCCACATGGTGCTTGTGTACCCTACTTTACTGTGTCAAGCCTATACATCAAGACTATGCTATGATAATTGCATTGCAGGGTGTTGGATACATTTTCTATCACAGTACTGTTCCATCTAAGAGGAACCATTGACATTAGATGTTTTCGGGTGTATTTCTGGTTTTCATCAGGAAATGCCTATTCAAAGGGTATTACATTGTACATACACGTACAAAAAGCTGTTCGCAAGCAGTCTGAACTCCAGCAGATCAGTGCCTTTGCACATGGAAACAAAAATCTCACCCTTGCCTTTCCTATGGCTTCCCATTTTAAGTAACCAGATCACCAGCAGCACCAAACAATTCTGGACAAAGGCTACGGTGTATCTGTGAAAAAAGATACAGCACTTAGAAAGAAGCACCCATGATGCAGCTCCATGCGGTGTTCGATTTCAATGTGAAATTACAAATAATTATTTTCTAAAGCTAAATATCATGATAATCTTTCTATTACCTTCACTGAGATCTTAGCAGCAGGGACAATGTGCTCATAAACTCAACAGAGCTTATCTTCAGTGACAGGCACTACACTTTTGAGGTGGAATAGCACAATTGGTACATTGCTCATTAAAAATAGTAACTCAAGCACTCATACAGGATTTTAAATATTCTCTGTAGTGCAGTTACCCTTAGAGTTGCTTTTCCAAATGTAGACACTACTGCTGACCCCTGGTCTGGCAAGAGGTGATCTGAGGTCATAGGAGCTGCCCCTGGGTTACCTGGGCACACAGTCTGCTAGCTGTTTGAACTGCCTTTGTCACTAGCAGACTAGGGCATCCTTCTTCCTGTTTCATCCACCATATTTTTATTGACTTTATTGGGAGATTTGTCCAGAAGTACCTGAACACCAGGCTCATAAAGGGAGTTCAATCCCTCTTACAAGCACCAGTGTAGTGGGATATGCTAGTTGCCTGATTCCTTTTCTGTGAGGCACTTTGCCTTGGTCCAGCCCCAGAATCATGTAGACCTTAATTTGTCTCTTTCAGGCCATATGAAAGACATAAAATATGAATTTTGTGTTGGTGTCCCATGCAAAAGTGAGTTTTAACTGTAGCAGTGAAAAAAATTACAGAGTATTTTTTTTGTATAAAAAATATGTATGTATATTTGTATGTATAAAAAATATACAGAGTATACAGTGAAAAAAATTAGAGTTATTTCCAGGTGACAAAGTGAGAGATTAAGGAAATGAGACTTGATCCCTGTGTGCAGTTACAAGCTGTTAACATGTAACTGCAGATTCCTTTTGAGTTAATCTGAACAGTTTGCACTAAAACTATGTGACTGTTTATTTCCAAATCAACCTTGCTACATTCCTGTACTTTTTAATCATAAAAACATTTTACTTGCCTTTCTCTGTTTATAACAAAGAAAGTGTGTTCAGAAAATGGTTGATAGTGAAGGAAATCAGGAGGGGTTTTGCCAAAACTGAAACAGTGGATTTGAGTGACCAAACTACCTTTGTCACCACTTCTTGCTGTTTTATATGGTTATTCTGCTCTAGATAAATATTTATAGGAGGGGAAATTATATTTAAGAAATGAAGGTAGCAGAAGTGCTGAGGCTAGGGTTTCCAGGAAACACAAATCTTGACCTTGTTTCTATCTGCTTCATGGTTACCCTTCTAAAGCAGAAGTCCAGTTGTTGCCTCAGCTCCCTGCAACTTTTTCTTTGTAGCAGCATTCATGCTACTCCTTGCAGGAAGCAGGTCTGTGATCCAAGGTCTGGATCCTTTGCCTTCTGCTCTTGCATGCTGATTTTAGATTCTTTGTGGGACTCAGGGGGTGGGGTGTTTGTGGTAGATTCTCTCTCCTTAGTGTCTTAGTGTTCCCTGCCCTGAATATTTGCTTCTCCCTATCTATGTTAGAAAACAGATGGAGTGAAACTTTACCCTCCAGATCCCTTACTGGGATCCAGATCCTACTAAATGAGGGTAGGAATATCTATGTATTTCACAGGGTTGTGCTGAGGATGAGTTACTGAATATCAGGTACTGCTTTTGTACAGAATGAGGCCCTACTTGAGTAGTTCGAAGGAACACTTCAAGATTTTCAAGGAAAGTAATGTGCTGCTCATTGTGAATGAAGTTAGAGGAGCTTGCCCTGGGACCTTGTATTTATAGATGTTTCACTATTCAGCACTAGCCAAGGCTGCGGTTCAGCAAAGCAGGAAAATGTGTGTTTAACCTTAAGCACCTGCGTAATCCCATCCCCATTCAGCAAAGCACTTAATTTTAAGCATGTGTTTCATTCCTATTGTAGCTAGCAGTAATGCATCATAGTCACCGCAGGCTTAAACACTTTGTTGAATAGTGATGAGATTATTCATGTGCGCACAGATAAACCCATGTTTCTGTGCTTTGTGGAATTAAGGCTCAAGTGTTTAAAATACATATTTCTTACTGGCTAACAAGATCTTTATGGGTTTTATGTTGCATTTAAAGTGTTTGCATCACATACCCCTAAAATATCCTTTTTTTTTCTTTTTTTGAAATAAATGATGCTTAATAAAAATATAATAAAGAATAGCTAATAAGGTGTTTTCCACTCAATAATGTTAAAGTTTCAATATTACTGTTTTAATTTAATGGCAATTTTATTTCTAATAGATTGCAAGACAACAGCAGCAACTTCTGCAACAGCAGCACAAAATCAATCTACTGCAGCAGCAAATTCAGGTCAGTGTGTTTTATTGCTCTCTTCTGATTATACTAAAATTCCATTTATGGAAAGGGAAGGATTTAAGATAAAGCAGCCACATGCTTTACTAACAAACCTCAGTAAAGATGCTCTTTATGAAGGGTCTTTGTGTCTTAGAAAATTATTGTAAAACATCTTTTTGGTGGAAAGAGCTTTTCTTTAATAAACAGTCGACTTCTGTAAATTATGAAGTGTTTCTTAAATCTTGTCTTTAATTCTGAAATCTGCGATCAGTTTGACTTGTATTTTGTGAAGTAAAGGCAGTCTCAATCATTGCTTATAGAATTCCTTATTCTACAAAGGCAAAAGTTGCTATATAAGAAGGTTAGAAGAATGTTTTCCATTTTATTAACTAAAGCTAGCAGCTGTAGAATAGGATTGAGACAGTACTAAGTCCTTGGGACCAGTCTGCTCTGTACAAAGACCCACAGGTATATGTGTACCACGTACTTTTTCAGTAACTGTACCTTTGTGTTATGGAGGTATTCAATTATGTGTACTTGTACTCGGAACCTGGTAATTTTGTGCAAATATACAGGGAGTGTCATGTAGGTAGGCACACTGTTAACGTGTGACTCTATTACCTTTTCAGCTTCACACTTTGAAAGTATTTCTATGGACCTGTTCTTTGCTTTATTTTGGTTTGGTCTAACAAATGATTGTGCTGCCAATTGTTTGTTATAAGCTTGGACCTTTTTTCCTTACTCAGCTGATTGCCATGTTACTAGAGCCAAAACTGAGGTTTTTCCTTTCCTCATCCCAAAGGAATGGTTGTAAGTCCTTTTGCAAATATTGTAATGCAGGTTGCAATTTTGGTGACACTTAAAGGAGTTTAGTCAACATACATAAATGCATTGATACAAGGGATGAAAGACACAATTGAATTTTAAAGCACAGTTATTGTCATTGCCTGTTGGAAGACTGCATGTTCATGTTAGGTGTACATAAAGGATAGAAGAGACATAATAATAGTGAAAGGAAAATATGCACCATTTGCAAGTCTGGTTTCAGAAAACCAAGTATCCTACAAAAAAACTCTTAACTTGCCATAAGAGCTAAGACAAACATAGGTGTCTGCTAAACAGAATAGTTATTTGCGTATGTTTTACTGGGAGGTATCCTGCTTTGCAGTAAAAAGTTCAAAGGTACTTTATGTTTAAATTGACTTAATACTTTCCAGTAGCTTTACCCTTCCACTGACTCTGGGGAAATGTGGTCTTAGAATACATTGCAGGTTCATTTTGAAATAGATTGCAGGGTCGTTTTCTTCTTCATTCCCAATTTGTCTCTTACATAGTGCTGAAAAAACCCCGTTTTCTATCCCATCCTTTCCTAGACATGTATGCAAAGAAATGTTTTAATGATTGTTCTGTTCATCTGAGCTAAATTACTTATTGGTGATCCTTCCCTATATTTGCTTCAAAATTCTTGCCAATATGATCTACTCTTACTCCATAAGTCTCAGTAGTTCAGCCTCTTTATTTATCTTTACAGGAATCTAATCAGTGTATTTGAGGCAGTGAGGTCTGCTTCCTTTCCCAGCTGGTTAGCCAGACTGGTAGTGGGCATCTTATTGCCCGAAGAACATTATAGGTTCCAGTATGAAGCACTAGGCATGTTGAACAGATGCCATCTCAAACATACATTGATTTTATGAGATTACTAAAAAAAAAAGGCTTGTTAGGAGATTATTTCCTAGGCTAAATACCTGTTTGCATAGTCCATTTGTTTGTGAGCCAAATGGTTCTTTATTTGTTCATTTGTAATTTTGTGGCAACTTCTTGGGTAGCCAGAAGTTGCTTGGGAGCGAAGTTAGTTGCTAAGTTGCCTCTGAAGTTTGTAATAGGTTTGTTGCTATTGAATTGATGACAAGTGTTGCAGTTGGGATGTGTGGCTCCTTAAGGGCTACAGATGAAATGGTATTAAAGCAAGAGGCATGTGAAGGACACTGCAGTGCTGGTTTTCTCAGGTACCCTCCTATCATCTTCCTAGGAAACCTCAGTACCAATACTGAAGTCACACTGGTTTCTCTGGGTGGAATCCATAAAAAAGTAGAAAACTGCAGTATAGACACTGTCTCAGTTCTCCAGATGATTGCTTTTATGGTGAACAGAAACAGTGAACAGTTTTAGGCTGCTGGAAGGAGGCAAGGTTTGCATATCTTAGAACGGTTCTAACCTTGAAAACTGCTTGAGGTCCTGAAATCCCTGTGAATGCCAAGCCTTGTTGCCAGAATTCAGTTTTTTTCAGTTTGAGGCTTGAGGACTCCTTCTGACCCCACCACATTCAGTTGAGCAAGGGGGTTGATCTCACTGATGCTTGGAGCATCTTGCTATAGGTAGGATTTCCCTCCGGAGTGTGGTGTGTGTGTATTTAAGGGATGAACGTTTGAGGGCTTCCCTCCTCTGGTGGGCAGGCTTCATTAGGGCAAGTCCTAAATTGTGGGTGAAATCTTTAACAGGGGCAATGGCTATTCAGCTTCTCCACTAAAACTTGTCATGGCTATTACTGTGACAGCTGACCCAAATTGCTTTCATTTGGATCATTTCCCTTCACCTTATTTCCCTGTACTGTGCTTAGTGCCATTGCACAGCATTTAATTTTCTGTTCAAATCAGTATGATTTTCATTGCATAGAAAAACTTGCTTCCTCTGCTGTCATGAGTATTCTGTTTTAATTCGGCCACTAGAAATAATTCCTAATTATTTTTTTTCCAGGTTTTAATCTATGCATTCATCTGCTGTAGTTTCATATTAAACTTCTTGAATTTTGTTTTTCGGTCAGAAAGAGTGAGCATGATTACTATGATAGTAAACAAACAAAAGAATAGTAACATAAAAGTTACAACTATTTAAACTGTCCTTGAATAGGAATCTTTTGTATCATACTTACACTTAAGAGTTTGAATCAATGAGTCTTTCCTTATCCATGATTAACTGCTGACAATTCAGGTACCTGGTGAGCTGAATAAGGACTATCTCTTTATGTGAAGTACATGTCTAAAGATCAGGAATAATTACATTCCACATTAGCCCTCATAGCCTCCCTGACCTGGTTAATTAATTTTTTTGCCAGGATAATAATAGTAGAAATAGATTTAAAGATGTGCTTCATCATTAAGTATGTAACTGATCTCCAATTTTAAGAGCCGAACCTTTCATTTATTACCTTTTGGAGACAGGTTAAAGCTCCTTGCAGTGAGCTTGCTGAAAAGGCACAAGCTGGAATCCAGTAATTGTGAGTTCAGTTACGCTCTTGGAAGTTGTCTCTCTTTGTAAACTGTATTTAGCATTGACAAGCAAAAACCAATTGCAGTGCTACTGTTCTGGCATTAGGGAATATTCTCCCCCACCTTTTCTTTTTTTTTGTTTTTTTTTTTAATTGTAGATCATGAAACCGATCCTCTTCCAGCAAGCTCTGAACAGGACCAAATAAAGCCATTGAAAGCAATTTGATACTTCTATTGGCAGGGTATGCAGATCAGATACTCCCTTGAAGGAGAGCGAGAGTTATAAACAAAGCTTAGAAGTCTAGGAATAGCCCCCAGCTTCAGCAAACCCTTAAAATATTTTGTAATTGTATCTTCAATCACAAATTACTCAGAAAAAACAGACCTTTTTTGCCTTTATATTTCACTGCTGTATGCTGTTTTTAATTGCCCACAGGCACACTGTTGTGATCTTCTTTGGAAGTTTAAAATCAGGATAAAAATGCAAATCTAATTATTTCTTTTATCTAATCTAATTAACTTTTACAAGTAATGATAGATGCACTGTAGCCTGCATCAAACATTTTAATAATGATGTTTTGGGATTAAAGAATAGGTAAAAGTACTGTAATTTATAAGCAGTCAAGATTATGGAAGTAGAAAATGTAAATTATTCTGGTGGCTTAATAAACTATAGCTGCAGTTTGCTAATTTACAGCAGAAAGGATACATTTCTGATAAATTCCAGTTTGTTTATGAATAGGTTCCCAGCTGTCATTGGTATCTTTTTTCTTTTATTTTTTTTCTAACAGTTCATTAAAAAAAAAAAAATCTATGTCTAACTCCATTCTGCAATGCAGTTGCATACACATGGAAACAAGAAATGATGTTATGTGCGTGTAATGTGCAGTTGGCTGCTAAACCTTTGATTCAAATTCATGGGGCTCTGCTGTAGGCACGGCATTGCAGCTCCCGTCCAGCTTCTAATTTGCTTAGTGAAAATGGAAACTAATCCAATGGAGGAAAGACAAATATGTTAAACATCAAACTGAGATGTTTTGTACTTTATTTATTATTACATAGTGTCTTATTAATAATTTCTAAAGTGATTATTTGATAATTACTCAAGCAAAAGGTCTGTTATAGGCCAACTTTTTCCAACAGAAGCCATCTTTGTGGCTGGCTGGCTTGGAACTTTCTGTCAGATGTGTGGAAAGAGAAGTGACATGACAGTGTGGTGGTGACCTAAGCAAAAAGATACACTTTGTGTGCTAAAGCTTCGAGCTACGCTTAAAGCATCTGGCCTTGCACCTTGGTCCCCTAGTTGCAAGGATCCTTCTAGATGCTCTGCTCCTGAGGCACTCAACCCCTGGAAACAAGATTTATCATGGCAAAGCAGAGAGTAGTTCTGGATTTGACTTTTAACATATTCCTTAAAACTGTATGCAGTCTTGAGGTGGGGGTTGGGTTTTTAAAAATTTGTATTGTGACCGTCTGAGAGTTAAATTAGCTGTCTTGCTGTTTCCTAATTCACTATATTTTTTCTTTTTTCCTTTAAATAGCTTTGTTTCGCCTACCCATGTCTAAACAAATTGTATTTAATGCAAAAATTAAGCCTTGTGTATCTCTTTCATATGACTTCTCTAATTATAGAGCAGTAAATGGTAGAATAGCATATGTTAGCAACATGAGCAGCAGTCTATGAAATGAGCTACAAGTTAATAAAATGATCTTGTGGTGGTGTTGGCCAAATGTTAGCACACATGTTTCAGAAAGTGGTATTTCAACAGACTTGAAGAATAGGACTTTGGCACATGAGTGCCAAACATGATCTGACGTGTGGAAATTAGTTAAACCAGAGTAAATGTCATTGTTTCTCAGGCTCATGTTGGTGGAGAAAACAATAGTAGCTGCCTTCCCACTTTCCCTCTCCCACGTCTGTTTTAAAATTGAAAATGAGGGGACAGGCACCCCCAGTCAAGTACTGCTGCTTCATTTGCTCTGGGTGTGCTGCAACTGCAGTCTTGCCAGTGGCTTAAGGGCTTGTTTTCAGCCATGCGTCTGTCAGAGCCAGGGGCTAAAATATCATTGATTCTATTGAGTGCAAACAGTCGTTCTACAACCTTTGCTTAGAGTAGGGCTTCAGATTTGAGCCCTCTTAATTTAAGGGCAGATTATACCAGCTTCTGAATAACAGCAGAGGATCAAGCAAATATTTGCTATCCACCTGTACTGCTGCCCAGGGGTCACTCTCAGCTGGTGGTCTGCCTGTTCCAGCCAAGCATGGAGCGACATGCTGTGGCAGCCTGAGTGCTTTCTGGTCCAGACCATCCTTGTCTATCTCCCAGAGAGTGTGGTAGAGATTATGCCCCTCTGAGCTTCTCTTGTGCTATTCTTCTGGTAGTACAGGAATGCATTGCCTCTTCTGTCAGTCTGCGTAATGTGATCTTTGCAATATAGCAAAATTTGCAATAATGCAATCATAATGCACTATTTGCTTCAGCACTGAAAACCAGTTTCTTTCCTATGTGGCATGTGCACAAATTAGAATGGATAACATGGAGCAGAAATAGAGCTGACTGGCAGCCTACCAACACGACTGATACTGCGATGTCTTATTTGCTTGAGTAATACTTGCATAGCCAGAATTTGATGACTTGTATATCTAAGTGTTGTTACTCATGTAAGTTTAGCAGAATTCAGCATCTCATGTGAGGAAAGACTTAGAATACTAGTATTGTGGTTTGAATATCAAAGATATGAATAAGGCAGGAGTTTTGGGGCATGTAATTTCTTTTATTAGGCAAATAGATGTAGTTGGAAAAAACAGCACACCAGCTCTTTTTCAGGTCTTACATCAGCATTACATTGAAATATATCCCAGGACTGACAGAAATTGCATAAGATATTGGCCTTTCGTTTCTAATTAGTTACTTTTTCAGTGATGACTTTTGTGATTGACAACCATGTGATGACCAAGAGGGAAAACAATCACAATTTACATTACATTTAGAAACCAAAACAAACCAAATGCAAACAAAACCAAGTACAGTATTTGGCACACTTATCAGGAGGTGGTGAATAAAGAAAATAGTTAATAAATGTTAATATTGAAATGACTTGATTTATGGCGATATCTAGATATACAGGCAAGACCGGAATGTGAGGTCAACATTTCTGTTTGCAGGAGCAGGTATTTGGAGAAAAATGATGAAGTCACAGCCCCACATAAAAAGGCCAAAATCATAATAATTTGTAATGAATATTGTAAAGTACTTTTTAAATTGTAATAGTACTTTATAAATTGTGATAGTCAAATAAGTTGTAAAGTACTTTTTAAAATCTCACAATAAAATCTTAAATTTACTAGATAGACTAAATCCTGGCCTAAAGAATCAACATATATTTTTAGTAGTAATTCTGGGAATGCTCCAGAATGCAAGTGTATTACTGAATCAATTTGTGCATAAAAACCCGTATTTTACGTATATTTAATGTCATGACAGCAGGGAAGAAGTAAGTGCATTGCTGTCTGAATGCATCCAGGAATTACGAATTCACATAAAGGAAGTATACAAACTGGTAAATGAGCAAACCAGATTCTATTTAACATTTGGTATACATTTGATGGCATGTATGTAAAAGTAAAGTGAGTGTATATTACTAATGTTCACTGTCTTATTCAACCAGATAGCCCAGACACTTGCAAAAATGTCAAAGCATAGTTCTCAAGGAAAGGTGAGTGGGCTTGTCTGGAATTTACCTCTCTAATTTTAAAGTTGTTGTTAAGTAAGGAAAAGCTGGTTTATGACTGCAGTTTGCACCCTGACTCCTTTTGTCTGTTGCATTAGAACCCCCTCTCCCCAGGTAATAGATAACATAGTGGCTTGTGTTTTATGCAAGACTTCCTTGCTTGGAAGAGCTAGTCTTCTATATAAATCTTGTATATATCATCTTCAGCAAGTTGGGCATTTGCACAGCTTGGGTAAATTATGTCTATATTGAGAATCTAAGAAGTTACACAGTGTGCATTCCATACTTGAGGGATGGGAAATAAAAATTGATATACTGTGCGACACATGATATAACACAGTGGAATATCTTTTAAATTCCAGAGGGATACACTGACATCACCACACTTAATTCGCATGCAGTAACTCCCACAAAATGTTACTAATTTTAAATTGAAGTTTGTAATCATTCAATAAGAAGAAAATAAATAATGTAAATAGTATACAATGGTGCATTATGAAATAATGAATTTGTCTTATTCATCCACACAAAATGACAGTATGCTAAAAAAACATTAAAGTTGTAATGCCAAATAACAAAAGCAAAGAAATTCACAGTTGATGGTCAAGTGTGAAATCCATCCTGAGGCACATCACTGCCCCATGGTGTGAAAGGGTACTTCTGAGTTAGGGAACTTTGTTTTAAAGTAATATATTTGTCATTTTTAGTCTGTAAATGAGAGATTAACCAGTTAGAGGAACATACGGTTAGTTTTAAATGTAGACCAGGTAGATTAATGAATAGAATGAGAACTTGCTACAGGTAACAAAATAAAGGTCATAGCGCAATGTACACCTAATAGCCTAAGCACAGACTGAGATTCCTTATTTGACATAGCAGTTTATATAGGATAAATATAGAGTCAAACTTTTCTCAGAGGAGGAGTTACGGCACTTCTTTTTTGCTCTGATGTGAGTGATTTGTAAGAAGAACTCTACTATCCCATTTCTAGCTTTGCCTTTTCTATCTCATTGAATTTTATTGGTGATATATTTTCAGTATACTCATCTCCTGTGTAACTGCGTATCTGAGTGTCTTATAAACTGAAGTGCATTATCCTCACAGCACTCTTTTGAGGCAGAATAAAAAGCATATAGATATTTGGGGGCATCTAATTTTAGATATCTAATTTGGGTGACTGAATTAGGGCTTTTGGCTCCATATATAAAGCAGTCCAGGTGCTGTGAATTACCTTCTGTTGATTAGATGAGGTTCCTAATTTAAACACCTAAGTTAAATTTTCTAATTCCTAAGTGACTTGATCCAGTTCTTATATGAAATTTGACAGACCTGAAATCTGTGGTTTCAGAATTCATAGGGTGGTTCTCTAATCTCTTGATCTTCTTTTCTGTCATACTTTGTCACCTTATCACTTGCCTTAATTTATTCTGTTGGAGCTTTTAGCCAGAGTGAGTCCACTTTACCCAGAGAGAGAAATGTATGTTCGTTCATCTCTCCCTCTCCCCTGCCTCAAATGAAAACCGTTTCAGCTAGCTTGAGTCTCCCATGTGGTTGAGCCACTGACCATGAGTGGAGCCACTGACCTACAGAAAGAGACAAGTGGAGAGATGACACTCACTGAAGAAGTCTGTAGTTTCCCAAATTCATGTATTTTCCTTATAGATGTGGAACAACTTCCATGGCAGTGAAACATCCTTTAAACAGTGGCTTATTGTGGTGACAAAATTATTTTTTTTTTTAAGAATGCCTAGATTACTTGTTGGTCCCTCACACATTTTGTAGGATATTCAAAAAACTTGCTTGAAACAGCCGTTAAATAATGGTTTTTATTTAATCAAAAGAACTACTTCTAAATGAAGAACTTGCATGCCATATTTTAGGCCAGAATATGTTTTTACAGCCAAGTTAGAAACCTCTGAAAAAGGGGGCTTATAATGGAAAGGTTGACACAACATTAATTTTAGTGTTGTAAACGCAATGGTATAATTTTGGAAAAAAAGCCTTTATAGCTCTGCTAAGATATTAATTGCAGGAAATTACAGCATATCCTATTAAAGTATTATGTCAGTAGTATGCATAGCATATAACACCTTTGCATATTCTCCCTTGTTTTCACGGTAACGTTTTGCATTTTGATTTGTAAAGAGTAGGTGGATAAGTGCCTCACAGTTTCTGATAGTTTTTGCTCAAGGTTTAAAAAGCAGGCTGGGTAAATTACGTCTATATTCAGAATCTTAGAAGTTATACAGTGTGCATTCCATACTTGCTTATAGCCTACTCTAGAAACAGATCTTCTGTTAACCAGGTAAATCCAATATGGGTATTGAGGAATGAAACATTCTGCCAAAATGAAAGTCTTTGTTTTGTGACTTTTGGATCAGGGATTTCAATTTGGATCCAGTCCTTACTTACAAAATTAGGTTTAGTCAGACTCTTTCCGGAATGGCAACTACTATTATGACAAACCTATTTTTAGTGATAAGGGCTTACTTTTCCTTTACTTACACTTACAGAATAATTCCTGACTGTTATGACTGCACAGTAGACCCAGTCGTTCACCTTTTTGGTTTTAGTTCAGTTTATTATTCAGAAATGCATTTTATGTGTGTATGGGGGAGAAGAAATTGTAGATCCCTGTTAAGCTGAACATAGATATATGCATTGCATTGTGCAGTTATTTATTCCTAAGAAACAGCTGATTTATTGCATTTCTGCAACTTTTAGGATTGCAGGGGCATAACACAATAGCTTTCTTTAGAGGAATTTGTTCTTATAAAGTAATTATTTCTTAATATCCTGGTTTCAATATGAACAGAACTGTAGCCTTTGATTATAGTCTAAGGTTGGCTGGTTTTTAACTGTGGTTGCTACTCTTAAGTAGGATGAACTACTGTTACAATAGTTTCTTCTGATTGTCAGGTCTTTCAAGAAAAGGTGCCACAACTTTGTATTTATAAAGCACCTTATATTGAGGTCATGATCCTGTCAGGCACTTTTCATGGCTACATTGACACAAATTTGCAGTGAAAATCTATCAATAATAACAGTATGCGGTGGGTTTTTTTTTTTTTCAATATATAAATGGGACCTGTAGTCTTGATATCTTATCTCTTTTCTCCTATGACAACTGTGGAGCATGAACAGGTCTTTAAACAAATAAATTGTGACTGTTGTACAGTCAATAAGTTTTTAACAAGATGGGAGAAAATGCCTTTTCAAAGACTGCACTGATATGTAAGTTCATTGGACCAGTGATGTTTCCCATTAATTGCAAGGCTTTAGCATATAACCATTGATTATATCTGGTTTTACTTATCAAATCCAGAACTGCTTTTTCTCTGCCTGCTGAGCAGGGAAAACTCCATGCTGTACCAGTTTCTTTTTACTTGGGGCTCCCAGTATCATCAGGATTAAAGCTGTCAGGAGAGTCAGCCATCTTTATTTTGTGGTTTTAATACAAAGCATAATATTGTTGCTTGAGAAATGGCATGCTTTTAATGTGTTAGTTAAAATTTGTGAAGTGGACAAAACAATAAATGATCCCTGTTACTAACAGGGATTGAAATATTGTGTTCACCATCCGGGAAAAAGAAGTTACAAATCTGCACTTTAATTTAGTTTTATTCTACAGCCAAAACTTGTCTTCATTGCCTTAATCCTACACTCAAGTATACAGAAAAAGTCATGCTCAACTTGGTGAGAGTTTTGCTTCATTGAATGCAGTGCAGGGTGCCATCTCCTCAGCTGGTGTTCATGTTCTCTCCACTTATTTCAGTCTAATACTAGAAGTACAGAATTAGGCTATCTTTCTTTAAGAAAAAAAAAAAAAAAAAGAGCTTGATTGGAAATGACAACATTTTATTTGCCTTTTTTTCTTTTGATTATTCACTGTAAAATATCCCTCTGTTCTGTGTGTGCATTTGTATATGGGGATAATTGTGCCCATCCACCTTAGAGTGCTTGGAGATAGCTGATACATTGTGTATGAATATGTTTGTCTGGCATGCGTTTACTTCAGTTATCACTTTGTTTGGTTTGTTTGTTTTTATTTTTTATTAATGATCAGAGTCCTTTTTGTTTTGTTTTATCCAGGGTAGTATAGATGCATCTTTGTGATAACACTTTGTAAAGAACGAAACTAAAGATGTCCTCAGTGTATTACTTTCCTGTTTGGTTTGTTTTAATTGAGAAAATACTCTCTTCCTAGGCAAGGCTACACATCTGTCATTTTATTTATCTTGTTGTTTTACTATCAGCTGAAATATTCATACATTTCAGATGTAACTTTCAGAGGAATATACTGAATAAATAACAGAATATACTGGTAATTTATACAATAGACACTGATGATTACTGACCATTAAAGAGTAATAAAACATTTCCTGTGTGAAATAGATGCAGCATCAAATGCCTTTATTTCTGACAGTAAATGTTTCAAGTTTACTTCACAGACATTAATGTTATTACATAAAGGTAAAAACCTAGCTACACTCTCGCAAACATAGGTCAACTCTTAATAAATGAATAGAGTTGCAAGCAAAAAAAAAAATACTTTGAAGAAAGTCCCAGGCTCATGTGTATATTAACCAGAGCAGATGAAATGATTTATTGGGTTTTATATACAATCTGTAAAGGGTAAGCATTGCTAACAGAATGAGTGACAGCCTCAGGGAGCTGAGTAGCCCCTAGGGACCAGCCTTTGTTCCTCTGGACTTGACAGGCATGTGTCCCTGTTAAATGAGGGCTTAATTTCTCTCATATGTGCACAATTTCCAAGCTCAACAAAGGCAGCCAGGACTGGAGCTATTTAAAAGAGCCAGCTCAGGAGGAAGCATTCCTGGAGAAAGGGGATGCTAAGGGGCTAATTACTCACCATAGTTCAGCAACTGATTTTTTTTTTTTTTTCCTTAAGCAAGGTTTATTAACACGGAACTGCCAATTTTATTTTACATGAATATATATTAAAATTACAAAGGTGGCATTTCTCTTTGTGAAATAGCCATTTCAAAGGATCTGCTGACCAAAAATAAAATAAGAAGTGTATTAATTTTATTTCAGACCTGCAATGAAAAATCGTTTCTTAAGCTAGTAGAAAGATTTTTTTCTAAAATGTGCAGAGAAATTGCTTCTCCAGTGTCTTCCTCTTCTTTCTTAGTCTTTCCTTTTCTCACATACAGTAGTAGGAGTTGTTCTTAGTGCTTACTGCATTCATGTAAACGTGATATTTAATGTTCTCTAGATAAATGGTTCAGCACACGTAAAGCATATTAATATTTACTTAATTGCATGTCTAGTTCAGTATGCTTTTTATAAGCCACTCACTACATATTTAAATACGTAGTTAGACCCAGCAGAATTTTGTTGATGCCTTTCAATTAGTCTAGTGACATTACTCCAAACAAGAAGTGGAACTTTTCTCCCCCTTTTCTAACGGGGGCTTGGATCATTCCTATGTTATTGGCAGTTGTCATTCTCTGTGGAGAATAGGCCAAACATTTGACAAGTTGATGCAATTTTTCTGTGAAGTGTGGAAAATAGTTATTTTCTTTGGATGGTGGTGCCAAACTTTGTTGTTACCTTGAGAGGCAGATGGGCCACTGCAGTGCAACAGATTTGAACATGTTGTGGTCACCATTAGCAAACCACTTTGTCAAGAGGTACTGTGTGGTTTCAGGCTTATTTCCTTTTCTGAAACAAGCATGAAACTTTATTGTGAAACAGGCAGCACATTTGATTCTTCTTCTTCAGAACATACTGATCCTGTTAAAATCAGAACCCAAACAGGTGGAAAAAAAGCATTTTCCCATTGCTCTGAGGGGTCAAGGACTGAACAAACTTTGACATGGCACTGGAGAAAGCCTTTGGACATGTGGCATCACAGCTCATAGCTTATGCTCAGGATATAGTGCCTGTACATTTATGAAAGCTGTTACAACTGTATCAGTTATAGAGTGACCTTAGTGAAAATAGCTTGCTTGTGAAAGGGATAAAATTTAGAAAAATTGAAATTGGAGCATCGAATGGAGTGCTACATCCAACATTATACCAAGAGCTTGTTCAGGTAATATTAGATGTTACCCCTTTTGCATAGGTCCTGTGAAATCTTTGTGAGATTCCTCAGTGTCTAATGTTACATATTTTTTTTTTTAATAAATCCTTCATATGTGTTTCAGGTTGGGCTTTTTTTTGTGTTCTGTTGGTTTTGGTTGTATTTTAATAGAAGAGTTCTAGGCTGATATTCAGGTAGTTTCAAGTCAAAACTAAACCAACCAAATTTGACTGTTTTCTTCTTCAAGTTATATATTTAGCTTTGGAAGAAAGACTTAAGCTTTCCAACACTAGGATTGCAAACTAAAGAATCATAGAATCATAGAATAGTTCGGGTTGGAAAGGACCTTAAGATCATCAAGTTCCAACCCCCCTGCCATAGGCAGGGACACCTCACACTAAATTGTATCACCCAAGGCTTGATTTGTCTTTCCTTCCATGTTTTCTTTACTGTGTAATTTTTGTATGACAATCTTATTTTGGCTTTTTACTTCAAGTGGCCAGCCTTAGTACAGTATTATTATTATTATCCCATATAATGGTTATAATTATCAGATTTATTTTTTTTTTAATTTCAGGGGAAACTTACAGTCTTTCAGATCTACATTACAAAATTGAAATAAAAAAAATTAAATATTTTTCTTCTCATTTCAGTATTTCTATTCCATTTCATAATATAGGCAACCTAAATAGGTATCCTCATAGGATTAACAGAGAAAATATTCAGGTTTTATTCTTTGAGCTTTCATTGTACATGTGGGAAGATGGTGAATGTACAAACTATAGGTTGCAGAATGCTAAGAAAGAAAATAGCTGCAAACTTAAATGCTTTTAATCATCCCTAAGTAGACAGGGTTGTAGCATTATGAGGAATTAAGGATCCTAGAGGTACTATTTAAATGAAAAATATAAACTCTTTCTTTCTGAGAAGTGAATGGATGATGGATCAGTGGAATGGAATGTAGAAGATTGGTTTAACTACTCTTTCCTTTCAAGGCTTTGCTTTTTCATGCCGAAGGAGGAAATAATAATAATATGAATGTGTGCAAAGCTTCCTTAGGATTTGTTAAGAGATTTGGTGTTTTTTTTTTAAAAGTAATGATTAAGTAAATAAACCTATGTTTCTTTTCATTAAATAAGGGAATTCTGTTTAGATATGTCACAAACCTGACCGAGATCCTACTTACCTCTGTGCAAATCAGGAATAATGCCACAAAATAGAAACAGTACATCTGCCTACTTCCTGTTAACAGGTTAACAGCTGTCAAAGCTTAGAGTCACTTATTTATTTCCTTTCTCCTTAGAGATGACAAAGTATGTAACACTTGATGAACTGCAACTTCCAGGAACTTTCAGATGTTAATGCTACAGAGGCTGCTGCTTCACACTGAAATCTTGCCTGGATTAAAGCTCTGCTTTGGCTGAAGTTAAGAACTTGTATATATGCAGGGACATTTGGTAATGTTATAAAGCCTGGAGAAAATGGTTTAACCTGGATTCTAAGCAGATTGACTAAACTTTTCTCTAAAGATTTCTTAGCAATTTCTGGAGGAGGAGGGGTTCCTTACCAGGAGACCTTTTTTTCCATCTGATTAAGAGAAAGCACCTCCTAATCAGAAAGGAAGGTCCTACACCGATTATCTTCTTGTCATGTTATGACAGGACCCAGATTTCACTGAGGCTTTTGTGAAGAGCTGTGGAGAATATTAAAGCAATGACTCCAGAGTTCTTAACTTAGCTTTTTTTACAATAGAAAAAAAGGAGATGAACACATGCTTACTGTTTCTAGCCAAGAATGAACTTCTATTCCTTTGCTGCATTGTTGTCTGGTTACCAGAATGAAATGTTAATCAAGTAAAAGCAGTGTAACAGTCTACTGAAGAAAGAAGGAATAACACTTTTCTCTCACATTCTTGCTACCTGAGCAGTTTAACTCAGTGTTATACTTCTACAACTTCTTAGATATTTTTCTAAATTTACAAACAGCTGCCTTTGCCTTGTGGGGGATTTTACTATTTTGCAACTTACTTTCATAAAATGGCAGTAATGAATGAAAATTTCAGAGAATCAACCTGTGTATTTGTTTCCAGTGTTCATCATAGCATTCACTTTAAGAAAACCCCAACCAACTCAAAACAGTTTTTACCCTGGTTTCCTAAGGAAAGGACTTAGATAAACAGACCAGCAGCACAGTTATTTAAAAGTTCCAACCTGAATATTTTTTGGACTCATTAGATAATTAGGTGACAATATTTGAGATACAAGAAAAAAGCCTAAAAAGTATTGCATTCATTTAAGTCTCATGAACGTTAGTGGCCCTTGTACTCTCTTTCAGGTTGTGCTGGAAGTAAAGGCTTCAAGTCAAAGCTCCTTGAAGAATATGCTTGGGAAAGAAATATTAAAATGCCCTAACATTATGAAAAGTTTTTGTTTGAGTTTATACTTTAATAGTCAGCAGAGAAACAAAACTCTTAGTTTTCATCTCATGCAAAACAAGCCTTCATAAATTATATTACTTACCAAACTAATTGTTCTGGATAGGCACATACTTCCCAAGGAAACAAACCCTTGGGTACTAACAAAATAATGTTTTCTTTCCTCCTTGCGAGGGTTTGCACGTGTCAGGGAAAACGGAATGGAAAATCACAGTATCACAGTATCACAGTATGTTAGAGATTGGAAGGGACCTCAAAAGATCATCTAGTCCAATCCCCCTGCTGGAGCAGGAACACCTAGATAAGGTTACACAGGAACGTGTCCAGGCGGGTCTTGAATGTCTCCAAAGAAGGAGATTCCACAACCTCCCTGGGCAGCCTGTTCCAGTGTTCCGTCACCCTCACTGAGAAGAAGTTTCTTCTCAGGTTTAAGTGGAACCTCTTGTGTTCCAGTTTGTACCCATTTCCCCTTGTCCTTTCATTGTTTGCCACTGAGAAGAGCCTGGCTCCATCCTCGTGACACTCCCCCTTTATATATTTATATACACTAATAAGGTCACCCCTCAATCTCCTCTTCTCCAAACTATAGAGACCCAGCTCCCTCAGTCTTTCCTCATAAAGGAGATGCTCCACTCCCTTAATCATCTTAGTTGCCCTGCGCTGGACTCTCTCCAGCAGGTCCCTGTCCTTCTTGAACTGAGGGGCCCAGAACTGGACACAATATTCCAGATGAGGCCTCACCAGGGCCGAGTAGAGGGGAAGGAGGACCTCTCTCAACCTACTAACCACCCCCCTTCCAATACACCCCAGCATGCCATTGGCCTTCTTGGCCACAAGGGCACAGTGTCGGCTCATGGTCACCCTGTCGTCCACTAGGACCCCCAGGTCCCTCTCCCCTACACTGCTCTCTAACAGGTCGTTCCCCAATCTATACTGGAACCTGGGGTTGTTCCTGCCCAGATGCAGGACTCTACACTTTCCCTTGTTATATTTCATCAAGTTATTCCCCGCCCAGCTCTCCAGCCTGTCCAGGTCTCACTGGATGGCAGCACAGCCTTCTGGCGTGTCGGCCACTCCTCCCAGCTTAGTGTCATCAGCAAACTTGCTGATAGTACACTCAATTCCCTCATCTAAATCGTTGATGAATATATTAAATAATACTGGTCCCAGAACCAACCCTTGAGGCACTCCACTAGTTACAGGCCTCCAACTAGACTCTGCCCCATAGACTACAACTCTCTGGCTTCTCTCCTTCAGCCAGTTCACAGTCCACCTCACTACCTGATCATCCAGACCACACTTCCTCAATTTAGCCGCAAGGATGCTGTGGGAGACCGTGTCAAACGCTTTGCTGAAGTCAAGGTAGACCACATCCACCGCTCTGCCATCATCCATCCACCGTGTTATTTCCTCATAAAAGGCTACGAGATTGGTCAAGCATGACTTCCCCTTGGTGAAGTCATGTTGACTGCCCCTCATAACCCTCTTATCCTTGATATGCCTTAAGATGGCACCAAGGGTAAGGTGTTCCATCACTTTCCCAGGAATGGAGGTGAGGCTAACCGGTCTATAGTTACCCGGGTCCTCCTTCTTGCCCTTTTTGAAGACGGGAGTGACATTTGCTTTCCTCCAGTCCTCAGGCACCTCTCCCGTTTCCCAAGACTTGGTAAAGATGATGGAGAGCGGTCTAGCAATGACCTCAGCCAGTTCCCTCAGCACCCGCGGGTGCATCCCATCTGGACCCATGGATTTATGGATGTCCAGATTGCTCAACTGGTCTTTAACCCATTCCTCATTGACTAAGGCAGACCGCTCCGTTGACCTATCTTCATCCAAGGTCTCAGCGGTACAGGGCTCTTCAGGACTGCCTCCGGCAGAGTAGACAGAGCAAAGAAGGCATTCAGTAACTCTGCCATCTCTGTATCTTCTGTCACCAGGGCACCCGCCCCGTTCATCAGCGGGCCTACATTGCCTCTGGTGTTAGTTTTACCTGCCATGTATTTGAAAAAGCTCTTTCTGCTGTCCTTGACCCCTCTCGCCAGCTTTAATTCCAAGGAGGCCTTAGTCATCCTAGCAGCTTTCCTACATCCTCTAGCAGCAGCCTTATATTCTTCCCAAGTGGCCAGCCCTTCCTTCCATGACCTGTAAACTCTCCTCTTCCACTTGAGCATACCGAGCAATTCCCTATTTAGCCACACAGGTCTCCTGACCCTCTTCCTTGACTTCCTACGTGTCGGGATGCTCCGATCTTGAGCTCGGAAAAAGCAGTCCTTGAACGTCAACCAACTATCTTGGGCCCCTTTACCTTCAAGCAGCCTAGCCCATGGGATTTCCCCTAGCAATCGCTTGAAGAGGACAGTTTGCCCTGCTAAAGTCCAGGGTTGCGATTCTACTTGCTATTCTACTGGTCCTACCACTCAAGATCCTGAATTCTACCATCTCGTGGTCGCTGCAACCAAGGCAGCCCTCAACCTTCACTCCTTCAACCAGACCCTCCTTGTTAGTGAGGATGAGATCCAGCAGCGCACCTCTCCTGGTTGGCTCATCCACCATTTGCATGAGGAAGTTATCATCCATACACTGGAGGAACCTCCTGGACTGCAGCTGGGTTGCTGAGTAGTCCTTCCAGCAAACACCAGGGAAGTTAAAATCCCCCACGACGACCACGGCCTGTGACTGTAAGGCCGCTCTCAGCTGCCTATAGAAGGCCTCGTCAACTTCCTCACCCTGATCCGGTGGCCTGTAACAGACCCCCACAACAGTATCGCCCCTGCCAGCCTGCCCCTTAATTCTCACCCACAGACTCTCGACTCGCTCATCATCTGTCCCCGGACAGAACTCAACGCATTGTAGCTGCTCTCGCCCGTAAAGAGCAACCCCACCACCCCGCCTGGCTGGCCTGTCTTTCCTGAAAAGGACATAGCCCTCCATGACTATATTCCAGGCATGTGAGCTGTCCCACCACGTCTCTGTAATTGCCACCAGATCATAATCTCCTGACTTAACACAGGTTTCTAGCTCCTCCTGCTTATTTCCCATGCTGTGCGCATTGGCGTACAGACATTTCAGGGAGCGAGCCGAGCACACTGATTTCACCCTAGGATTACAGGAGGCCTCCCAATCTTCATCAATTCCGGAGCGCTGTCCCACTGAGGCAAGCCCAGCTACAACCCCATCCCCCTTCAAATCTAGTTTAAAGCTCCCCAAATGAGCCCTGCTAATTCGTGCCCCAGCATCCTTTTACCTCTGCGCGATAAACCTTTCCCATATGCCAATGTCCAGGCCGGTGCCCTATAAAACCAGCCGTTATCAAAGAATCCAAAGCCCTGCCTGCAGCACCAGCCTCGAAGCCAAAATATTTCATTTCTTGTGATATATTTAATCTTACCCTGTATATTTTCTGCAGATTTAGCAGTTAGTTAGAATTTTGTCTGAAGTTTCAGTGATTTGCATTGAATATGCTGCACAGTTTGAAAGAAGATCTTACTGGGAAATTTTACTCTAATGAAACAGTCAATCATCACCTGCTGTAGCTCTCAGGCTCTGTCCTTTCTTATGTTTGTACTGTTGAAGCTTAGTTAAAATGTTTTGCATTTTATGCACAAGAAGTTTTGTGTGATTAATGCTTTCTGAACTTCTGTGGCAATACTACGGGTTTGTTGACCATAGTCATATTGAAATTAAAAGTATTGAACTGACTAAAACAATTAAGGTTTAGATGCATTGGGGACTTAAATTATATTTTTTTTGAAAATTAGTTTCACCTCATTTGTTACTTTCCATATTGTTCTGTGCTCTGGGAGCACATACCTTCTAACCTACACACATTCTAACCCACATACCAACAGCAGAATTGTTTTTATTTGGGTATCACAAAAGTATGAGAGTTTGAGAAAGATCTGTTACCTCCACATTTAATCCATAAATTTTAATTTTTTTTTTTCAGTACTTTGCAGCTAGAAACAATTAGACTTAAAATATACTGAGCTAGTTTTGTGTATCTTAGGAAGGAGGTATAACCTGGGTCTGTTCAAATCTGGTACTTTGTCAAGTACTTCACTATTAATTTTTATTTCTGGCCCATAATTTTATCCTGACAGTTTCTACTTTTTCTTTCTATGTGTTCATTGATAGGTTTACAGTCAATCTGGCTTCCAAAGAAAAGGGCTTCCTAGTTGTATAGCCACATCAGTCCAGTTCCTCATATTGACTCACCTGCACTCAATAATCTTGCCTTGGGAAGCTGGGCAAACTTGCTAGCCAGAAGTATTACAGGAGGGAGGTGGTGTGTTTGAGGAATGACTGAATGTTCTATCTGTTTTATTTGTTTATGATGCTTAAAAAGACAGAACATCATGAAAATATCTTAGAAATTATGTTGTAACCCTTAGAGGAAGCCACTTACTTGCTTCTTCTCCTGGGCTGTTAATTCTAGACTCTTGTTGGATAAATTTATATGCTTCATAATCCTGTTTCAGGATTTATCTGTGTGCTTAAACTGCACAAGTCGCTCACAGCCTGGTGGTATTATTATCCTCTGGAGCAAAATGTGATGGTTTGTGCCATGGTCTCCATCTTGCTCATCTCCTTCTTGCAAAGAAAACCTTGGTGTGAGAGGAGTGAAGCAGAGCCCAGTTTCCTCACATGGGATCCAGGCTTAATTTGGTTGCAGTCTGAATCCATGCCTGTATAAGAAAAATCTGAGCATAGGCTCAGTCTTACGGTGGCACAGCAGGACATTTTAACACTCAAACAAGGCCTGACTTAAAGTAGTACGTTACTTCTACCCAGCATTCACTCATTTATTATCTGTTACATTTTATGTGGCTCCTGGACTGATACTTTACTGATCAGAGCCAACTTTCAGTATGACACGAAGCCCTACAGTTCCTGAAATCTACTTTTATCTCAGCAGAAAGTGAAGAGGTCAGTAGCTATATGATTCAATATCCACAGTTTAGTGAGTAAACTAGGTTTGCAGAAAAGGGAGTACCAGAGCTGGTAAGAGAGCAAGCATGAGTGTGAGTGCCTAGGCAGAGAAAGGTGAGGGACTGAAGAGGGAGCACTGAGGCAGGAAGACCTTTCACTTTGAGGTGGTGTGTTGTGCAAGCTGCACTATAAAGCAGAGTTTAAGATTATAGGAGCTCTATAATATTTTTCCTTGTGAAATCTTTGTTTCAGATGTTGTCTGTGCATTATAGTCAGTACTGTGAAGAGACGTTGTAGTACATTGCAACAACAGCAAAAAGGCTTCACTTCGTATAGCTGTAAGTGTTGCAATTTGAGTAGAAAAGGAAGATAACAAGATTTGTATTGTTAGCCTGATTGCCTCTGGAAATGAGCTTTATGCAGCTCTATGTGGTGTGTGTGAAGATGCATATGTCACTGACTTTTAAGCCTGTTGACTTTAGCTGAATTTGATAGGTAGACGTTTCAAAGAAAACAGTTCCCACAATCTTCGTGAAGCAGACTGCTAGATTGAGGTGAAGGATTTTTTCCTGACTCCTTCAGACAGGTTGGGTTTCTTACACCTACCTTTACATGAAAAGTTGCTGTGTGACAGTTTATTGTTGAATGAAAGAATCCAAAATGGGCACAGCCCTTATATATGACCTGGTCACAGGAAAGGCTTCAGTTTGAGCTTTCGACTCAGTAGACAGTGAAGTCGAATATATGGAAGTTACAAATCTATTGGAATGTATTTGCCTTTGAACTTGTGAAACTGCTATCACTCATTATTTTAAGTTTGTATTCCATAAGCGAACGGGTATTGGAGATACTCACTGTCATCAGTTGATCTAAAAACCGTGACCCAATAGCAGCTCCAAAGGAAATCTGCCTACTTGAAAAAATTTGCTGTGGAAAACAATTCAAGACTGAAAGACAAAGGGAATTGCTGTCAAAATATGACCTCAGAGTGCTTCCTGTAGTGAGAGAAAAGTCATGAACTGAAAATGTTTGATCTTTCAGTTTCCATTTGGTACTTCAAAGAGGAATTATTGGTGTTTTAGAGAAGTATTTAAAATGCATATGTGAATCCACAGGGGTATAATTGAAAATATGCAGTAGCAGTAGAAAAAGTTTTAACACCCTTGAGTTTGGGATAGCTTCTTAAACTGAAAAATCGCAAGTGGATTGTGCACACATCATACCATCAAAGATATTGACTTTGTTTTGGCAAAAAACATGCAGAAATATTAACTAGAATGGTGGGAAAAACTAGAAAAATGAACAAATTTCTGAATAATAAAAAATGCAATATTTATATAGGTCATTCCTTTATGCTGACACAAATTTTTACTGGGGTTCTACCCAGTACTGGGGTTCTATCCAGTACTGGGGTTCTACCCCAGTTCTACCAGAAATAGTTCTGGTCTCATATGGTTACAAGAACACGAGTTTAGTCTGACTAATTATATAATTAATAGGAGGTGAATTTTAGGTAAAATAGTGTGAGAAATCTGCATGATACATAGATACAATCAAAGGTGGGAAATAGATATATATGCATGACAAATCTCTGTCTACACTGAATATGTCTGAGAAATCCTCTTTCCTCTGTTAATTTGTTCTGCCATTTTCCCTTTTGTTTTCTTCTTTCCACTTCTTTCCTTTCTCACTTGCTGTTGCGAAAGTCACTTATGACCATGCAGTAACATCAGGCTAATATTCATAGGCATGGTTATGGAAAAGATGATCAAAGCACAATTGTTTAATTCATTCGCTGTTGAAAAGCACCCTGAAAATCAGAAGTGTAGGCAAATATCTAAGTATTATCTTGAAGAAACTGAAATTTCTGTGCAGAGATGTTCTGAAAAGATCTGTTGTTAATGATCTTTCACTTTAAAGTAATTTTATTACATCATTTATTTCTTTAGTTTATAGAATAGCTACAACTGAATTATGCAAATATGCCCAGCCCCCACAATTCCAGCAGCTCAGTTCTACCATATACCCATGGTATCCTGGCTGATACAACTGCACATGTTGTCACACTTACTGTTTTCATGCATGCACACCGCATAAACTCTGCCCAGCTGTACTATATCAGACCATGCTTATACTGGGGATAACTGATGACAGTATAAACCGTGAGAAAGAGATTCATACGATTTCTACATGTCACCAGAAAAAAAAAAAAAAGATTGAAAATACATTTGAACAGTTCCAGTGTTGCTGGTTATCTGTAGCAGGGAGGCATCAGTGAAAGGACATAGACACAAAGAGCAAAGGTTTGTGGTTTTTGTTCAATATACTTAAAAAATCTCAGCAATTGGATAGGAAATATGGGACAGAATTCAGTTCACAGCTAAAATTAGCAATTGAATTCCTTTTAAAGCACATGATCCTTTTGTTTAAAGACTTAGCAAAAAGTCAGCCATGCCTTCCTGGATTTCTTTCCTCCACCTGGATTTCTTTCCTCCCTCTTGAAATATCAGATATTGATGAAAATTAATTGAAAGGCACTGATAGAGCTGAACTGAGGCTATTGGAATGGTATTGGAGTAGAGTCAATTCTGTTCAATGTGTTGGAGGTTTTGTCATGGTGGAAATGACCTTAGAGTCTTCAGTCACAACTGTTTCTGAGAAGCAAGGGATGACCCTCTCCCTAAAGAACTGAAAAATCTTACTAGATTATGCTGAAAAGAAAGATTACAGAGAGGAAGTTTTGTTTACTCTATTTTACAGACAAGATACTCAGACACTGAAGTGACTTGCTCAGAGTCTCACAGGAAGCCTGGGTAGAGCTGGGAACTGAACGCAGATAACCTGAGTGCTTGGCTTAGAAGACCACTTTAAAATGTTTTAGAATGTGGCTCTGTTCATCTATTCAGTAGGGTCTGAATGACGTGGAAGGTGTGGGCTGGTGAACATGCTAGGTACATAATACATCTTCAGTATCCATATATGGTATTTTATAGGAGAGTAGAAACTGTGTTGCTGTTTCAGGCATAGGTTAATATCACTTACAGAGTGTCTCAGTACACTGAGCATACGTTGGAAAATACTAAAGAAAGGGAGTTTTTAGATTGCTAATGATTTCCTTTTAAGGAACATGTGACTAAGGGCTGAGAGAATTTGCTGCTGAAACTGCTTACTACAAGCCTTTGAAAATTCCCTGTCTAGTTATTCATATAGGAAATATCTGGTTGCAGGCATACTTGGCTGTGCAGGCTTCCATGAGGACCCCTTATTTATAAAGTTTGTTCATTCAGACCTTTGAATGGGAGCATTTGACAGAAAGAGAATAATTTTTGTGAATTCTGTTTAAGTGTATAGCAAACTTACCTCTTGACTTTTGAATTTGATGCTTCACTGTGATTCATGGAAAGTACAAAAGCCTTATGCTACATAGAGAGATAAACATAGAGATGAAATATCACCAGTTCTTTTAATTTTTAGTATCACTGGATGCTTTTATTTCCCTCCGCTGACAATAGTATTTTTACTGTGTACCTGCCTTTAAGTTTTCCAGCTCTTAGACTGTCAGTTCGATATCCTTCATGAAAAACTATACTCAAGGCTGTATTCTCAGAGGCTTTTGGAAAGTGGCCTGGAAAAACTGTTTGCATGCCTGTTTGTGCTACCAAAATCCCAAATTGTGTCTCTTAGTGAATGTGTCTAAGCCTTCAGTTCTTTTCTATATTTTCTATGGTACTTGAGAAGTATTTTATCACTCCTATTCCTTCAACCCGTAATACCAGTCTGTTACTGGAGTACCTTTAATTTCACCCTTAGCAAGATTAGTTTACATGCTTCAGACTTAACTAGAATGAATGTAAGTGTCCACAGACTGATTTTCATGTGAGGCTAGCATGATTTCTGACTTTGGATCAGCTAGCTCTTGCTTCATTTTGAGTAATTCAACACAAAAATAAAGAAGCGGTTGTACAAATCCTTACAAAATGAAATCATCTAGTTTTCTAGAGCTCTGCTTTTTAATTTTCCTTCTTTTCACTCGTGGAATGCTTGGAAATAAATTTTATGTAAGATAACTATTATATATATTTGCAGAAAGATATATGTTCAACTTGCTACAGAAATCCAATACAATTATTCCTTTTTAAACATTATTAAAATATCTTCAGCACTTTACTGACATATTTTAAGGTCCTGATACTTCTCAGACTGGCCTGGTTTTACTCCATTAACTTTTAGGGCACAACTTATGGCAGGAGCAATTTATTCCAACCATTTCTTTTCAGGTGAAATTGAAATCATTTAGACATCTAATCCTGAAGTACACCTGCAAATGAGGATCCAAATTGCTTAGGTTAAAAAATTTGTACCTCCATTTTATTATGTCTAAAGCATATGGATCCCCAAAGTTTGTTCATTTTCAAGTAATCATAATGAACTACTGGGTGTATTAAACTTGGTGAGAAAAGATATTAGATGCACAAAAATATATAGATACACAGAGTTTAAAATAAAGATTCCAAAGGAGTGAAGAGATCAAGATATTCTGTCCTTATTCATTTTGCATCAGCAATTTTGAATGTAACAGTTTGGAAATTCACATGTAGGCTACTTGTTTCCATCTATGTAGACAACTGTGAGCGTACATTTAGAGAAAATAATCATGTGCAAAAAATTGCCAAGATAAATCATAAAAATTTGCATAAATATTTCATGTTTCCTACCACATTTTCTCTGCCTGTCTTCATGCAGAATATTAGATGCCTTCAAAAGCTGTTGTGCTAACTCTGGAGTACAAAGACTACTGTATTGGTCTTGAGCATTTTAGCTTAGTTATTATCTGTATATAGTTATCTGTATAATATACAGAGCAAGGTAAATGGCAAGCATCTAGTATAAAGTAAGAAAGAAAAAAATATCTCATGAAAAGGTAGGTCTAGCACCAGAAAACTGACAGAAACAAGAGCAGCTAATTGCTGTAGGCTCCATACATCTTGGAATGACCTAAGGGGATATCAACAAATCACTTTCCACTGGAGTATAGTAACAGCAATGGCATAACGGTGAAATCACTGGCAAAAAGTAGGGGGAAAATTCTTTTAAAATATTGGCATTAGTATGTCAGTGAGCAATTCTTTTTCCATTTTAATGGTTATTAATGTGTGTGCTTGCATTTAACATCTGCAAACCCTCCCTTCCCACTGTTCTCCCCAGAAAGCAAGTGGTGGTATGGTAACAGATTTTATGTGTTCATCTCCGATTCCTTTATGGAGTTGTGTTCCTGAATATTTTTTTCTAATACTGACATCCAAAATGTAAGTTATTTGGCACTAGTAATGTATGTCTTTTCCCCACCAAAAGTGAAGAGATTAGTTTAAAAAAGGTGTGATTTTGTTTTTAAACAAATAGAAATTAAATTTCTTTCTTGATCCTGTGTTCCAGGTTGCTTATTTAAAAAAAAAAACCCAACCCAAACCCCAGTGTTCAGAGTTTAAACAGATGAATTTGTTTATTTTGCATGCAAAAGAATTTGGAAATATCCCTAGGAAGGCCTATTCTTCTCCATTTTTGCATAACTCTCCGAAACCATAAGCTAAACCAATTTTTGAATGTGATGACAGATATGTTTCCCAGCATTTCTATTTGGCCAATACTAAATATTTAGTGCTAGTTTTTACATTATTTCCATGTTTTGTTTTCTCATGGGCAGTATTGAACCTCAAATATATCATCAGGATCTTTGCTAGGCAGCTTAGTTTAAAAAACAGATTTCCCCATGATTTAGCTATTATCCTGGTTGAACAACATTAGCTGGGTAATGTGCAGTGAACCATATTGCTTTGGGAAACAATGCTCTCCTCTCCTCCTCCCCTCAGGTACCCACACGTTTTGCTAACAATTTTTGCCATTATAATTTATGAGAATTTGGACCTTTTCTAAATCAGTCTTCTTTTTTCTTTTCAACTGTGTTCAGCCGTTTTTAAATGCAGCTGGTACTAGCAGCTACAGCGTAATTTTTGGACTAGTATGGGCAGAGTTTGTTGCAGTTGTCAATCTTAAAGCATTTGTTTCTAGCGATTTCCAGCATCATGCCTGAAATTTGTTTGCAGTGAACTCAGGCAACAACATAATTTTATAACATGGTTCTGAAGCATTTTTTACACAAACCCCCCTCTGTGATTTGCAAGGAAACTGCCTGACAGAATTGTAGTACCATTGTATTTTAAGTCTTTCTTTAAAGGCACTACTATTTGTTTCTCCCAAAGTCAAGAATACTTGTGTAAAACTTCCCCATTTGTGTCAATATTATTTTTTTTTTCTTTTTGAGGAGTCTAAATGGGAGAAAAAAAAATCTATTTCTATTCAATGACCAGTCAAAGTATCCCATAGATTAACTACAAGACAATGTTGCTACAGCGCCAAATATTTTATGTATTTGAAAAAAAAGAATACTTAGACAAGAATGAAGACTGCAGAATGTATATTAAGACATTTAATGAACATTTGAAGGTGCAAATGTCTCACTATTACAAAACTCATTTTTGAAATTACCTTTTACTTTTAATAATCTCATGCCAGCCACAGGTGCAGCCATGTCTGTGGCTTCCCCCACATACTGAATGATGTTCTGTAGTGGGGTCAAGGGCTCTCATGGCATTTAACCATTGGAAACAAAAGAAAATGTGTGATGTGAAACAGCAGCGCATACTTGACCCTCCAAAGCATATCCATTTATAAATGGATAAAAGTGACTATTTAAAGTTGTTTCATAAGGTAATCACTGTGCCCCCTGAAAACCCCTCATTTACTGTTTAAAAAAGCAAATGGTGTGTGGGTACAAGGACATGCGTTTTTTGAAAGCATCTGTGGTGTTCCTTGTGTTGCATTTGATCTTAGTGGTAAAAAACAAAACCGAGTTTTAGAGGGACATTGCTGCCATCCTATATTTGATTCACCATTATGTGTTAAAATAACCATTAGTTTAAAGTGAACAAACACAGCTTTGCTTTCAATGATTGCTCGAGTATTTCTTTTAAACCAGTTTATAATTTTACAGTTGGTTTTGCCTAAGGGGTGCAGCCCTAAGATGTAGATTAAGGAGCTGGTGGTAACTCAGTTACAGTCTTGTTACTATTTGCTGTGGGGAAGAGGATGAATGAATGAGAGAAAGTGTTATTACACTCTCTTTTCTGATCTCTTTATGTGTATGGCAAGCTGCATCAGGAAATTAGCTGTTTGAGCCAGTCAAGACACTCTATTCTGTCCTCTCCTGCCTTGCACGCTTGCAGGAGTTGACTCCAGGTTGTGATTTCAGTGTGCTGCTACACAGAGTTGTGTTCCCACCCATTCCCCACTCAAGCAAAGCAAGGCAATGACACTCAACCCCTTTTTGTTTAATTCATATTTTTCTTTTTAATACCGTTTGACTTCAAGCATAATTATAGCTTATAAATAGCTTATAAATATTAGTAAGCATCGAAATGCGCTAGCCTGTATGAAACTCTCCAAAGGTTATAAAATAAGAGAAGTTGATTGGATCTCAAGCAAAACAAATCAGCAGTAAAATGTGTTTTTGAGGCATGAGAGATTTTCAGAATGTATTTTTAAACAAGCTGGACTTAAACAGATTAGTTGAAGACAACTTCAGTAAAGATAGCTTTCTTGAGCTATCCACAAGCATTTTGTGAAAGAAAGCCGAACTATGACTAATTCTGTGAGTGGTATGAATTATTAGGTGATGAATTTTAAAAGTAGTGTCCAGATGTAAATAGTGAAAGCATCCAAAATATTACTCAGCAGCTGCAAGAGCTATAGGAAAAGCTGACATGACAAATTTAGTAATTTCTTAATCACTTTCGTTAGGCAGTATTGTCAGCTCCAAGAGGCAAATTTTCATCTTGATTTACGCCTATAATAGAAATGGCTGAAAACTGAAAAGTTCTCAAAACTGTTTACTTACAAAACACCTTTTAGGTCATTTTAGAAGCTTCCCATGACCTAGCACTAATGTTCTTTACACACGGGAGTTCAAAAAATACACTTTTAGACAGCTTATATCAACAGAGAAATTTTTTCCACCTAAAAAAGTGACTTTAACATTGTGTGCAAGTGGTAAAATCTGGCTTGAATGCATTATTTGCAGCTATATCAAAATTTATTAATTAGTTACAATTGGTTTAAATAAAATTGATTGTTAAAGCAGAAAGTAGAGGTTGGTATGAATTCTATTTTGCAGTAGTTTTCAGATAAAAGAAGCAGTGACCCAACTCATTAGCTCTTTGATTTAATATATTGACACTTGGGTACGAATAATTCCGTTTAGTGGCTTTTGCTTCCCAGGGATCAATTTAATTAGTTATAAAATGTGACTTCATGTCAGGAGCCAGAAGAAATGCTGACGTTAAATAAAGTCATACGCAATTTAAACAATAAAGCTATCGATGCCTGGTTAAAAGTTAATGATGCACAAAAAATGGCTTAATAGAGACAACCTCAGCAATGAAAGTGATGGTAGGAAAATTAAGCTAAGTGGATGAATGAGAAATGGTGATGTTGTTGGATTGTTAAAACAAATTCATGGATGGCCTGATGGTTCATTTCATAGTACTCTATGTTTCCAATTTAAATACATATTTAAAGGTAGGCCTGTACTTTCATATTAGGAGTGACAAAAACTGATCTGAAACCTTTCTTCTTTAGATTTTAGAAAAGGACAGACAATTTACTTGTGCATATTCATCTTTGATGTATACCCCTGGGATATCTTGGAATGACCCAGTATTTACCGTAATAACCTCCTATTATAATATTACAAGTACTAATATTTGCACAGTTGGTTGAGACCCAAGCTAGAATCAGTGTCTTATTATGCTAGGTACAGTTGATATGCTATGCAAATAGGAAAGGACAGTTTTGTGCCCTGAAGAAGGGTAGAAGCTGAAGTTAAAGCACCATATTCTTTGAAAACCCTTTTAATGCTGTAGGTGTAATCTACTTACTTTATCTAAGGAGACTAATTAGTGAAGAAAACAGCAACAAATTGTTGGAGGTACATTTTGTCCTTCATTATTCCTTCTGTTGCTCCATGTGAACCCACAGGTTTACCAGAAACCGACAAGAATTAAGGTTTTCACATTTCTTAGCCTGTTTTGAGCACAGCAAGGTAAAATCCATGCAAGTTGTCTTAAAAATAACCTGCAAATCCAAATTCAGACATGAAGCTTAATTCATGAAAAATAATTCTCATCTTTTTATGAGTAGCATACAAGGATTTTCCAAGTCATGGTGGGTTGTTTCTATTTCAGTAAAAAAAAATGCTCAGATTTAATAGTGCATTGGTATGGTACACTCATTTAGAGATGTACAGACACCTAACTGAATATGCTGGATAGATGCTAGGTCACAATAAAATACAGAGAAATGTGATTTCTTAGCTTTGGTATGTTAGCCAAATGGTCTCTGATACAGAAATTTTAGTTAAAAATAACAACAAAAGCTTTTTATTTGCTCATAACTTCATAGAATCATAGAATATTTAGGGTTGGAAAGGACCTTAAGGTCATCAAGTTCCAACTTCCCCCACCATGGGCAGGGACACCTCACACTAAATTACCACTGTTCAGATGAGACAGGAGTTAGTCCACCTGTGAGGAAAAAAAAATGGTGTCAAAATGACCTGATATTGAACTAAGTCATGTCATGTTTTCATTTGTATTAATCCTTTCAGGGGGAAATGAATTCTGATTAGGAGGACCAATTGTGAAAAGGGACAGTAGTAAATCAGGCAGTTAGATAATATTTTTGAAGAATTCTACACAATTGGGCTCATCTGTAAAATCCTAGAAAGACTGAAGCTGAGCAGCAGGCAACGGTTATTACCTGCTAAAAGCATTAACAGTACCTACAGTAACTTGCTGAAGGATAGAGGCGGTATGGCTTAGAATAAAACCTCTGTGTGTCAGAGGGATTTTCAGACTGTACAAGAGTTATGTTTTTTTTACTAATGTTAGGCAAACTGTTTTGTCTTTGCATTGACTTTACATTGGCCGCAGCCTACACAGAGGGAACTGCTGGAAAAAAGGGGGACATTAATACTTTTTACTGTGTGCAGGCCAGCCAGTAGTTAGAGAGGGGGCCCATGTTTTCTTAGGGCTCAGATGGCAAAGCTAAGTATTCAGCCTACAGCAGGAAAAAAGTGCCTTTTTTGTTTTCTGGCTGGAGAGTCCAAGCATTCCCAAAGGAACACAATGAATGGCCCATTTTGTCTGACACTGTTTCGTAGACATAGAATTCTTGTTTTTTCATAATTATTCTTGCCCGTCACTGGGTGTGCACATGACATTTGAGCGTGTTTTAAAGTCTTAACACACTCATGTGCCTGCAATAAAGTTACTCGTAACAATCCAGGCTTTCTGCAGACAACAGAGCAGGGTCTGTTGTTTTCACAAGTCACAGCAGCTGGGAGGCAATTGTGAAGACAACAGCTTAATCTAGCTGGAAAATACAGGAAGAAGAGAATATACACTCAATTTCCTTCCATATTATTGCAAACAATGCAGAGGGCTTTTTTTGTTGTGGCTTTTTCTTTTCTTTGCTCTGGGTGGTCTGGCTGAAAATGTGAGTGGCATAAAATACACTAGTAAATGTACTTTGAATCTTCAACTTGTTGCATTTCTTTATTCATGCTGATGTGCCTATATCTGTTAAAGGGTGAGAATATTAATCTACATGAGCACTTCAAAAATCATACAATAACAGCCTTATTTTGACCTCCTCCACACAGTATTTACGCTGGTGTGGGTTTACAACATATGTTGCAGTTGCTTCTGAGTTACACTGGTATAAATGAAACTGGAATCAGGAATTTAGAGAAAATTCAATTGCTGAAAGCTTCCATTTGAAGCAACATTAGTTAAAGGAAAAGTAAAGCTAGGCAGTCTTAGATGTTTGGAAGTTGTATTTTAGCTTCTGTGTAAAAGGACAAGGGCACTCAGTAATTTGTTTCTTTATTGCATGCTTCGGAATCTGTAGATTAATCATATTTGTAAATGCTTCATTTCAGAAGCACATTTACAAACAAAGCATGCAATAAATTAACATGCAAACTCAGTGAAAAGCATCATAAGTAGGTAGTGATCAGATAGCTTTTTCCCTAGCTATGCTTTCTGGAAGTTTTGTGAAACATTAGGGAGCTGTTTTGTTTTGTTTTGCTTTTTTAACTTGGTGCAGGGGATGAAAAGAGTTATTATGTCAACACTAGAAAGAGTAAAATGCAAATTAACATAAATTTGATCGGGGGGGGGGGGGGGCAGCCTAGCAGCCACCATTAGATGTGATTCAGTGAGGTTAGATGTTCTTGTTAAAGAAAAGGTGATATTTATCCACTCGCACTAAAGATACCTTTCTTTCCTGCTCTTGGGAATGCTCCATACAGCAGATTTCCAGTAACCATGGCAGACAACTCAGATGGGAAAGATTCTTATTATGCATAGCACAGAGGTTATAGCAGCGGCTGGTAACAGCAAAAGCCAGTCAGACAGTGAGTAGGGAAAATGAATGAGTGATTTGAACGTGGTCCAGACTTCCAGGAGAGAGAACTGAGATCAGGCTGACATATACTGAAAAAAATACAACGTGTACACCAAGATGACTTAGATGTACACTCTGCTGCTTGTAAAAGCTGCAAATAGTACAGTACCACAGGCACCAGCCAGCTCTAGGGCAGTGGTATCTGGGATGAACATACCGTTGGAAATGCAGTGGGAATTGTTACTCTAGTCAGCCACAAGATGAAACAGATACACAGTAATAATATCACATAGATGTCCAGTCTATTTATAAAAGCATGGATGTGGATTTAAGGGTCTAAGCATTAAGTTGTTTAGGCACACTACTGACCTAATAGCAAGCAAAATCTCTTCCTCTGTTTTCCCTAAAATACAATACTACACCTATGCCCTCTGTTTCCCTTAAAAATACAGTACCAGTGTGGTCCAAAATAAACGCACAGATTAATCGGCCTGTGAATCTCACATTATATCCTGTTCAACCCATTAGCCCTTGTATCTCAGGAAACCTATGTTGGTATATTTTCTTCTGTCTTTGTGTGCTGTAATTTTGGAGTTAAACAAGCTTTCACAATGAAACCAAAACCAACACCAACCTAAAAATTATCTTGAAAAATGCATCAAATCTGAAATGGAAAATTACATCCTGAAAACTTATTTACCTGCAAAGCCAATGGAAGACAAGCGCATGCTGACAAACTAGGGAGTTTGGGAAGGGGTATTGTTTACTCCGAAGACCCTTGAGTGCACAAGGAGTGCTTTAGAAAAGTATTTTAGTTTGTTTCAGCTGCATGTGTCTATCTTAAAAAATAGATGTTTGTGGGTGTCTCATTTCCTTGATACGATACTACTTTTATGTTTAAGTTTTTCTTGCATTTGTGACAATAACCTTCCTAAAGCCAAGAAAGCCAAATGTACTTCACTGTGGTCTCCTTCCTCATGCTGGAAGTTTATTGAAAACTTTTGGGCATTACATTCTTGGTATCTGTGGCCTAGATAGGAAAATTTACTGCCGGATGGCTACCCTGTATAAATATAAAATATCTTCCACAAGAGATGAAGTGAGAATGGCTGCTAAAAGTTTTGCAAGGACACTAAAGGTGAGGAGTGAAAAGACTAAGTGAAGGAGAAAAAAAAATTGATAAATAGACAGAAATAAATCCAGCAATAATAGATGTGAGTGATAGAGTGATTTCCAAATGAATCTGTTTTGTTACTGAAGTTGTCTATCACTATGATTAGCCCAGCTGGCTTGCTGACTTCTCCACTCAGCAGTGAACCTGTTAAGTGTCTTGTGCCCGAAGTACATCTTTACAGAGATAGAAGTCTTCCCAGATAGACAGGCCTTCCCAGAGTAAAGAATTTAAAACATAGGTTTTGTGTGTCCAAGAAAATGGCGACTATCCAGGACTGCAGCAAGCAAGCTGTAGAGCCAGGTGGGTCTAAGAACCCTGAAATTCCAAGTGAGAGATTTGGAAAACAAGAGGAAGGCATATCCTACAAATATTTAAACCTCTCTCTGTGTATATTTATGTATGTATACTGAAAAATATTAATACAAAATATATGTATGTGTGTATATAAATCTGTATTCTACATATATGTATACAGATCTGTATCTTACATATGTACACATGTATATATGTAGAATGTGCTTTTTATAATATAAAATATATAAGCATATCCATACACTTATGTATTTATATGTGTATAGAGAAGGTGACATTCACTTTCACTTTAAGAAAGTGGAATAGGAAACTACTAGGAAGGTTTCTGCTTGTTAAGACGTGTGATTTTGTAATGGCATGCGCAACACACTAACTTCCATAGGGCATACTTTTTAAGAATAATCTCCTTCTACTGAATAAACAAGTTTCCACAAAGGCATCTTACAGTGGACTTAAGCATTGTCCACATGGGGATGTACTGCAGAAGAACTAAGATGCTACAAATACATATGCTGATATACTGTGTTATTGTTTCCTATACATTTAAACCCTAAAGCTGAACTTCAGAATGAAGTGCAGTGGGTTACAGGTAAACACCGATGTAAGACGAGCTATCAAAAGAAGCTTTTTGCCTTCTCTGCTTTTGGAAGTCTATTTGGATAGGCGTTTTTGTAGAGTTCCTTCTCTTGTTTTCTTATTACCTGACCAAATGACAATTATTTTGACAAAGGTACCTTATTTTCTGGATCTGGCTGTAAACTAGGCATACCATTGTGGCTCACAGCTTTGCAAGATGTTATGTTAGACTTACACGTGGGACTCTGTGCCACCAAGTCAGCCCTTATCCTTACTTTTACTTTTTTTTTTTTTTTTCCATTCCTCTAAGTCTGTTTTATTCCTATTTCAATGCATGTAAAAAGTGTCAGCATTAACTAGTTCCTACTTTGGAAAAAAAGTAGCACTTCAGCGACTCCTGCAAATTCTTTCACCCTTTGAGCTGTGATTAATATACAGGTTTAAGAAGAATTTTTAAACAAAAGCTGGAAAAAAGGGAAAAGAGCAAATATGCAGGCTAATGGTGTACCCTGAGGTGAGCAAAATGCATTTTTTTAACAAGCGAAGCATAGCAAAGAAGTTATTCTACAGTGAAATTAATAATTACCGAAAAGATTTGCTAGCATTGTTGTTGTATCCTTTATAAGAGTATGGGTAACATGTTTAAAAAACATGGGAAGTGTGAATCAAAGCCCAAAGATTCAAACTGGTCTCTAATTTTTAATGTGAATTCTATTTATATGCCCCTGGTGCATACACTGAAATAGTCTGTGGATAACAACTTTCTTCAGAGTGATGCCACTTAACCTGAAAATTGTATCTGTTCCTCTGACAGTATGGATTTCAAATTTTCATCCTGTTTTAACAAAGCTTTAAGGTAGGGGAAGGCATCTTAGTGCCACATGTAGTAGGTGCCTGGCTATAATACATTGATTTCAGTCCCAAATATTTTCCAAAGGCAAGGTTTGTTTATTAACTGAACCCCATGCTGAGATTCAATCAATCTAATACAGGCTGAGTTTGAACATTCAAACGTATGCCCATACATCTTGGGCATATATCTTACATAATGATGTTGGCCCCAGACATCTTTCTGGGTTTGTTTATGTCTGTTATGGATTCCCCTCATTATCCATGCTGTTTGAGGGATTCCCTATGGATTCAGCCAGTTTATTGCATACTTTTTTAATTTTATGCCAAACTGAATGTTCTGAGTGGCAGCTCGTATGGTAGCTCTGTACAGCTTCCTCTCAAATCCAGAGATGAATGCTGTGATTAAGGTTAAATAAAATAATGCGGAAACCAGTATGCTGCAAAAGGGTATGTGAGAGAATGCCCCAGGAGAGGCAAGAAGGTTATAGAAGTAATGTGAATGATAAAACATTAAGATGTTGACTACTCTTCCTATTTCTTTTCCTTTTAATTATGGTTAACCATGACAGCAACAATTCTGTGATTTAAAAGATCTTCCTTATTGAGCATCTATAGTAATAACACTGGGAAAACTCATTTATTAAATTTCATCAGAGTGAAGGGATGTTTTAATATGCCGGTCACTAAGCACATCTGTATGTGTACTCTACTCCCAGTAACATTAATTGCAGTTGCATATGCAAATCAGCCAGAGAAGGGAGCCTTAAATATAGAAAGCAGAGATTGGCATGGACCACACTCCATTCCTGGGAGTATGTCCTGCTCCACTGAAGTAAGTGGAGTTTCTGAGGCTCCCTTCCTGAGAGATGAAGATTGCCCTTCTCATATTAAGTGTACAGTAGCCAGCTAGTTCTTGTAGAAGAGTGTACCAGGAGTAATATACGACAGAAGAAACTAGGGCTAAAAGACAATTTTTTCTTATGAAGGCTTTGCATCATGAAAAAGGTTGTTTTCAATCTGAAAATTCAGGTTTATAAACACTTAATTCATCAGTTCCCCGTGCCTTTCATTTGAAATAAACATCCAGGAATATTATTTTAAAATAAGGCAGAAGGTGTAACAAAAATGAAGTAATGTTTTGAGAAATATGTGATTGATGATTAAAAAACAGAGAGAGAAGGGGTGGGGGGTGTCAGTCCAGCATTCATTAGTCAGGCAAAACTTCTGAGTGTGCATTAAGTCAGGAAGACCAGACAGTGTGTCTGGAAAATTATTCTTTAAGAAGTCCATTTAGTCTTTCAAAAATATTCCCTTGTTTCTTTAATCTGAAGGCATCCTTTGACTGACTTAGTTATTTTATATCTATTGATGCTAGAGAAAACAAAAGAAACTTTAAAACCTTGAAACATAAACGTCATTGAACTACCCACTTTAAAATAAAAAGGAGCAGTGGGGGGGGGGGGGGGGGGAAAAAAGAAAAGAAAGAAATCACAGTGGATGTTTTCCAGGAGGGAACATGCTACTCTGTGTAAAGGGGGCTAGTGTAACAAGAAGTCATCTATTCTTGATTTCTTTAGACAGCTAGAGCTTTGTGCCTTGTCTAGTTTCTACGTTTTAAGAGCTTGTTCTGTGTAGCAGAAATAATACAATAAATGGGTTTAACCACATTTGTCTCAGCTAGACAGTCTGCTTTGTCAAAGATTGCTGGTACAACATAAACAAATTATGCGTTTGTAGTGCTTTTCAATGGAAGCCTATCTAACAGAGTGGAGATTGTGTTTCGGCAGCTGTAGATTTAATCTCCTACCTGTCAGTTAAAGCAGGCATTTCCTGAGCAGATAAGACCTGGCTGCAGAGGGGGAGCAGCCACAGCTGGACAAAGGGCCATTGTTATTGCCCCGTAATTCTATGTAGATTTGCGCGGGCATTTCATCACACCAGTTCCAGCTCGGTTGGGTTGCAGAGGAGCCAGCCTTTCAGTGCAGGTTTGGCATGCAGAGAGAAAGGGAACTGCAGCACAGCTTTGTGCAATTGACTCCCACTGATTATCATGAGCAACTGAAGAAAATATCCCGACTTTGAAAGCAGTGTCACTCTAACGTGAGTGTGATCATAGGATTCATGGCAAGGATCTGTTCGCAAGCCAAAAGTGTGCTTTAAAATAACACTGGAGTTCTGACAGTTCGGGCAAAGCCAGAGAATGGGAAGACTGGCATTCCTTTTTGATATCAGGATGTTTTGTAGAAAAGGCAGCACAGCAGTGTAGCTTTATGCCTGAAGCGTAGCTGTTACTGGAATTTTAGCGCTCAAAATTGCATAGGAAAATCCTAATGCTTACTTTAAATATGAGGTTCCTGGTTTCCTGGCTTTTATTTTGGCTTTAATGATTTTGTCTTTCAAAATGTTTTTGTAGATGAATCATATTATAGAAAGTTGTGGAACCAATACAACTGATCCGAGCCAGACATGGTGCAAAAGGGAAGCAGGGAGGAAGTTTAGAAACTCTGTTGCTTACTCCTAAATATGTAATAATTACTGTACACCTAGCGGTAGCTATCACCTCACTCATACTGTGCAAACACACCTGTTTCTTGGAGCTGTTTCTGGGTAAAGATGGTCAGATCATGTAAATATCTGAGGAATCCTAGGAAGAGATGAAACAAATTTTTGCATGCAATCAGTACTCTAATTTGACTTTGAGCTCTAGACACAGGAGTTTTCTGCATTAAACTAGTTCTCCAAATAATTGCCTTTGATAATCCTTTGTGTTTCTATCTAGACACTCCATAAACATCATGCAATTTCTGGAAATTATCTAGGTTACTATTCTGCATTAGATGTCTTTCAAAAGTGTACAGAAGCAAAAATATTCTTACTAGATGTGAATACCTCCTTTTGCATAGTCTTTTAAATATTACCCATTTAGGCCTGCGAAAAAATATCAATGCTTGTCTTTATAATAATGAAGAGTAAATTCACAGAGGAGTAATGCCTGAAGAAATCAGACCCGTAGGACTGGGTGGGGTGGCAAAGGTGTTTCCTTTCCACAAGTGTGCCTCATCTCCACCCTTGTGTCCTCCCAGAATACAAGTGTTCAAGGGCTAAACTGTGTAGCAGTGGCATATACTTGCTCAAAAGTTGCCTCATTCTGATTTTGCAAGAGAGCGTGCCCCATGGTGAAGTAAATGGCAGAACATCTGCTAGCATCAGTGACCCCCTGGATTTCAGATATATTCCTATTCGTTTAATATAATGGAAAACCCAACCTATTCTTTCATTGTATCTTTTTTACCTCTATCAGGCAGAAGGAGTTTTGATCAGAAGCATTGAAACATGCTTCTGGTTTTGTTCCCAGTTCTCCTGGAGGTATTCTTTAAAGTGAAAGACAATCCTTCCTTTAGCAATCATCAGTGTTGTTGTGTGAGATGACTTTTTATACTGTATATGGCAAGCCCTTCCACTGGCAGAATTAGTCTCGTTAATAAGTAGTGATGCCTACTATCCAAAAAAAGAACTCTGTCTTGAAAGGATTAGGGGGGGGAACTCTGCTTGAAAGCACCAACATGAAATGCAAATTTTAAAGCATCTCTTGCTCTAAATTTTTCCATCCAAATTTCAATGTACTCCAAAAACCTTGCACATTTTCATATCACCATAAAAACTTAAGCTAATAAGGAATTTCTGACATAATTTATATTTAGATTTAAGTTGAAGTAATGGAGCTTCCACATATCAGATTTCAACAAGTATCATTAGGCTGCAATATTTTTCTTATTTTGGCATGAATAAGACAAGGTGAAAATGAGAAACATACATCTTCACTAGTCTTTGGAAATATCTGAAATAATTGACTTGCTCAGTCTTCTGTGATGGCTTGGTGACCACTAACTGTGACAATTTGCATAATAGTCAACTCTTCTGTAGAGATAACTGTTTGTATCTCATTAAAATTAGGGCTGTTTTAGTTCTCTTGACTTTTCCAGAAGTTGCAGAAACAGAGATTTGCTGTTATGCTTTAACCAAACAAATGCACACAAGGGGATAACAATATGCTGAGTTTATGCAGATTTTACAACACAAATCTGAATAAAATACCCACTAAAAGACCCTTAAGGAGTAATAAACACACATGAATTTTCCTTAGTTGCACTTTAAAGTGATTTTAACATACTACTAGACCTTAACAATAATATTTAATTGACAAGATTATGCATTTGTATGGATTGGAAAGGTGGTAGATCTCTAATTCCAAATGAACTATAAATTCACTTTTGCATAACATGTTTTATTTATTTCTCTATAGCAGAGATTTTCTCCATCCCTCCTAGTGAGAGTTTCTTAAAATACAGACAATTTAAATAGACTTAATTACCATTTATCATACTCTTAACTTCATGAGATCATCTTTAGTTGAATTCTGTATTTCCAGGTAGTTGAAGAGCTAGATGAAAACAGGGAAATTCAATGAGAAGCTAATAGAAATGAAACGAGAACTAGTGTTTAAAACTATTCTGGTTTCAATGTGGTTGGTAGTGTTTTTCTGTTGTTCCCTTCTTTATTTCCCAAGTACAAGGAATTTAAGCTTAGTTCATTTAAAGTTTCAAAGTATTGAAGAAGAAAAAAATTAAAAAATAAGGATGACCATTTTTGCTCTATGCTCATGTCTGCAATTTTCACATTAATGTTGTGGCCTCTGCAGGAGACTTAAATCTCTAAATCATTCTGAAGCACTGGACAAACAGAAAAAAAAGATAGGGCAAAAGAAATAAAATAGCAGTTACAATCCCTTTACAAATTCAGTAGTGGTCTACATAATTTTCTTAGTATTTCCTGTATGAAATAGTCTCACTTTGCAAGTCTTTGGTATCTTTTTTATAGTTTATTTGCCAAAACTTCCCCTGGGATTTCATTGGCAGACATTTTCTTTGTGGCTCATGTACTTTCACTGAAAGGAAATATTTTTCAATTAGACTGTAGATAATTAGATGGCAGATAAATTAGGACATAATATACCTCCCTATATAGATATAGCTACAGTGATTCTATATTGCTAACAGGAGCAGAAAGTAGTCTCTGAATAATTTTCAACATGGAAGCTATGTCAATGTGATTTTCAGTGTCTTAGCTACAATGCAGTGCATGGGTGATTACTTTTGGTCTGCTGGAGCCCACCTTTCTTCATTGCCATTCATCCTCACACAGAGTCACGGTTTCTTCCCTGGGATTATTTATGCTGGAAGGGATTTCTCACTTAAGCATTTCAGTCCACTCTCACATATTATGTCTACATTAGAGAATGCTAGGCATTGATGGTGCATTAATTCAAAGCCTTGAGAGTTCATCAGTTAAGTTTCTGAGTTTAGATCAAAGGCCCTGTCACCACTCACAAGCAAAGTAGCCATATCCTTTACAACTGAACTGGTCAGTTAACCCAGCCTTTACAGCCACTTTGCTTCATCAGAACAGCACAAAAAAACCCCAAACCAGCCAGACCATTGAATTACAACCAAAGAGACCCTTTTATTTTTTTTTTTTTTGTACAATCCTTCTGCAGTTTTTCCAAATAGATCATTTTTGGGGACCAGAAAAGGCCTCAGTCATGGCACAAGTTCATTACAACATTGGCAGAGCTAGGGAGGAGATTTCAACCCAAACCTGCAAAAATCCTAGCGTATAGCTGCTTTTAAGCATTTAAATGATCCCACTGACTTTCACATGTATGTGTTTTCTTAGAAGTCATCCCTTCTGTATGCAACATAGTGTTTGCTTTCTTGCAGTCACAAAAATTACTTAATCAAAATAAACTTCAAATTAACACAATTTCTTATATTTCTTCTCTCACAAAGAAAACCCAAGACCAATTATTGAAATAAATAAAATTCCAATGGTGGTATAAAAATAATAGGGCCGTGCATTGTATACAGACTATTTAAAATGCAGATGAAGTAAATATATATAATGTGCAGGGTATTTGAAAACTTGCAATAATATTACCGGGGGCACACACACTGCTTTCAGCACTATTTATACTTTTAAAATGGATCAACCTAAAATGTAACCTGTTAAGCTATCAGTTATAGCCATTCTTACGTCCTATGATATGGACAAATAGTTTGGGCATTCTGAAAATGCACATTCTTACTTAATACAATGCCATTTCCACGACACCTGGGAAACTTTCCTATTACAATGTGGTTTCTAAGTGAGAGTAGACAATTCAAACACATTTTTAACTATGGAAATTAAAAGCTTAATGACTGCTTACACAGGTTAAAGTTGTGGTCTGGCTATACCAATTATTCAAGAAGTTAGAAAATCTCATGTAGAAATTCATGTTTAAACTATGGAAAGTTTAAACCTGCCTGAGAATGATTTAGGCTCTCAGAGAGGCTGCAACATCACAAGGACAAAAGGCATTGTAGATCTTATGCTAAAGGAATTTAAAAAATTCATTCAGTAAGTTAACATGTTGGAGAAGTCTGTTGCACTTGGTAGAAATCTCAAGATTTCTGCAAGTTGAAAACAGGCTCCAGAGATTTTATTGTAATTTAAAAAAAAAAAAAAAGAGCTTTAAGGAAGGGATAAAATATTATAAAGTCAGTGCTTACTGTCTCTCAAAAAGATGGCACTTAATTCTCCCCACTACTGAAATAAATCATGCAACACAGAGGAAACTTGTCAGGTTTGATCTTGGAAAGTTTGTGAGGGATTCATGCCCCATTATAAGGTAGGGTTTACTTCTGCTCCTGAAACCTGTGATCCTCACAGCTAAGAAGTGTGTGAGCTGCCTTTTTGCTTGCACTGCTGCCATCCTTCCCTCTGAATGCCTTTACCCTCTAGCTGCAATATTAGTTGTTGCAGAGGCTGTTTTGTTTTTTTAACGACAGAACCCTTCCTCCTTTGTCTCAGTAAATGTGCTGTGTTCCTTATTCAAAAGAGGCAAATCATTTTCATTCAGAGCATTATTTTTGTATGACATATCACTTTAGCTTCCATTTTCCATGCACAGCACTAATCATCCATGACTTTTTAAAAAGGAGGATTGTCCAGCCAACTCCTGAGATTAGCATTCACATGACTGTGGGACAAAGCACTGCAGATTTGCCCAGTTTATCAAAACAGGCCACTGGCTTTTATTGTTTCAGGGAGAATCAAATTGGAAGTTGCTTCTTGAACTAATCAGGGCTGATTTGCTCTAAAGTTGCTTCCTGACTTAGATCTCAGACAAGGAAGTGCTGTAATCAGTTTCCAAGGGCTGTCAGAGTTGTGATGGGATGTTAAAGGAATGGTACACTACGTTTAAGAGTTCGCTGTTCTTGGTGGCTTCTCATGTTTAACACAGTTAAACCTGGGCTTGTTGCATAGAATCAACGATTAATTTTCTGAGGTAGCCTTATATAAGAGATGATTTTACTCGAGGTTGCAGAACTGAATTTTGGAAAGAATATACTCAGGTCTCCTCCAGGATTTGTTCAGTTCTGTTAAGGATATAGACTGGCAGAATTGTTTAAAACCAAACATTTACTGCCTATCACAAAATAAAAATAAAAATCTTCATGAAAGAGAAAATGAGTCCCCCTGAGTGACACTGTTTGCATATTAGCCCATAGCACAGGCTCTGCCAAGTTACTGTCTGACTGACTGCTGCAGATGCTCTTTCTCAAGTATTCTGAGTGAGATCTTTAGTGCAAGTCTTCGGGGACAAACAATAGCACCTGTTCCTCAGAAGATAGCAGCCCAGTTAGTCCATTCATGTATCTTTAATGAAGCTCTGGGGCAGATGGCAAAAAATGGCATCATCAACAACTTAGCACAGAGGAGACAAAAGGGGGAAATGCCAATCCAACAATACGCTATTTTTACGAATGGGAAGAGAGAAGAGTCGGAGTGTTTCTCAGGCATCTGCTCCAGTCTTGGTTTACAGAAAGACCTCAGAAACATCTCAGCAATTGAAATTTCTGGGCATGTAGCTGATTTTATGAAATACACCTATCAACCCCTCCTCCCAATTTCTCGCCACCTCAGTAAAATCGAAATAATACTGATACCAATATTAATATTAGAACCCTCAGGAAAAAGTGAAAAATTAGGTGTCTACTGGCGGGTTTTGGTATTAATTTTATATCTTCACTAATTCAGTGATACCTGTGCACTCTCTTCCTTTCTAATGTTTATTTGTGCTTTTCAGCTGACATGTGCTGAAAATTGACACTTTATATATAGTAATTTTGTGTGAAAATAAAATTTACCTAGGAATAGTATTTAATATGTGCCAGAGGGAAGACCCATGGGAGGGAATGGTTGCCATTCAGTAGGGTTTTTTTTCAGTCTATATAACTCTCTGAAGTGTAAACTCAAACTTACACTTTAAATGTAAGCCACCTTCAGCCAAAGTTACACTGATTTATATAGGCTGAAGACCTGATCCGGCATTCAGAGTAGTATTTCAAGGAAGAATAGCAGATTTCCAGAACATACGGTGGCAATTCTCCACACTTACAGAATTGTTTTTATTTGAGAGGGTTTTAAAAAAAAAACCCAGACTTTTTGGATATGATGGAGTGGATCCAACTCTACAGGATTGCATTGGGAAATAACCACTGGATTAGGTTCTTACATATTTCAAATTATTTTTAAGACACTAAGATGCGCAGTATTGTATGGATATGCATGCACCATGTACTCACGCATGTGTTCACCTGATCTCTTCTGTGTCTTGTGTTATTATGTCAGTGTCATGTACCTTTGCAACCCCATGGAAATACTGTGTGTGGTGACTGAAAGAGATATTTCTTAAGCCACGTGCCCATTTGGTTAAACTGTAGATATGAAATACTGAAAATTATTGTAAATTCTATTGTATTGAATTCCTTACAATATATCCTACAGTTGTTTCTATCAGACAAAGCCTGTGGTTTTCATTTGCTGTATTCCTGTAAAGCCAGTGTAAAGGAGCACCACACAGCAAAATGAGGACCAGTTTATCAGAGGTAAATGCCTGTGCTGGGCACATGGGATCAACTTCAATCTAACAAAGTTTAACTCATATCCTAAAACACACAGCCAGGCTTACCTCAGCTAAAATGAGAGAAATAACTGCTCAAAGCTAGTTTCTTTCACGCCCCAGTGCCATAGCAGTAATTGCACAAAGACCTTTTCATTATAAGTTGATTTTCCTGAGAAATGGATTCAAAAAATACTGTAAAGTGTTTATTTTTTGCTTGACCTTTATTAACCTACATCTTGCAGCTTTCCCAAGAGAAGAGTTGTTGGTAAATTAACCCTCATAGACACACACAGTAGCATTTCTGCACTGCATCAATGGTTGTGAAAGTAATGGGGATATGACAAGAAAATTTGGCACTATTTAAACAATGTCATAGGTCACCATATGGGATTTGACCAAAAAAAGTTTTTTAGGAATTAAATGAAAAAAAAAAATTGCTTGAAGTGTACTTTAACTTTTTAATAGTATTTAATGCCACCGATTTATGGTAGGATGAGGGCAATTATTTTTCTGCCTAAAAGCCCAATTTCTTCCTACGTTTACTGGCTTTGATATATAAACCATTGTATGTTTGCTAACTACTAATCAGAAAAATCATAGTCAAACCCTTGGGTACTTCTGGGGCTAAGCAATGATGGATAAGAACTATTTGTGATCCTAGCCACTGTCTCTGAAACACACGAAGCATAAACTAAGAAACTAGGAAATTAGCATGTGGATTTAAAAGACACAATTCTATCACATCTCCCGCTTTCTAGATGTTAAATACAAATGCTGGTCTAAGGTGAACAATTTTTTTCTTTTGCATATTTTTGCTTTTTTGATACATTTAGTAAGGTCAAGTTAAGTTTGATAAAGTAGATTTTATTCTGAAATGGTCTCTGAATACAGCTCCTTAATTACCAAGGTACATGATAGTGCATAAAGCTATAAAACTGCTTAAACAGACAAAAAAATTGTATGTCATAGTAAGGTGTGTATGGCAAAAGATGTTAGTTTAATCGGGAGCCAAGATGTTGGAGCCTTAAATCTTAAGCGCTGGGTTGTTGACTAGAAGACTATTTAATAGATTTTGAAATAACATACCTGAGTTGTTGGTATATGTATGAACAGTACAATGTTGTATGATCTCAGAATTAAAATTACCCTAAGGGTGCTAAAATCTGAACATCAAAATAGCTGCTGCAGTGTTAGGTTACTTCTAAAATGCTTGTCCCTGCTGTCTGTGGCCAAAGATGAGAAAACTTGTGAAAAATTATTAGAAATATACTCCTTTTTAAAGAACCTATAGTGTATTACACAAATTTTATACCTTTTTTTACCTTGTGCCAGGATGGGAAATATTAATCATAAAAAAAAAATAGAGGACCAGAAGAAGTACGAAAATGTGCAGTTCACTGAGACTGTTACACCTTTGACACTGAGGGAACACAATGTTAGTGAGGGCTTTGATGTGATAATGTGAAACTGGCAGGGATTACATTAAGGCAAAGGTTCTGTGGGACTGTGTGAACACAAGAACACTATCAGTACGGAAGAAATACCTGTCAAGACAAATTTGTGCTATTTCTGATCAGAGGCTCTCTTCTGTTTAGCAGGTTCAGGGTCACATGCCTCCGCTCATGATCCCAATTTTTCCACACGACCAGCGGACGCTGGCAGCGGCTGCTGCAGCCCAGCAGGGATTCCTCTTCCCCCCCGGAATAACTTACAAGCCAGGTAAGCTGACAAGAATGTGAAGCTATTTAACATTTTAGGATATTAACTGTAGCTTCTTGTGTGATCTGTCTCATATAGATGATACATAACAGGTGTACCTGGCTGGCAGTAGTGCAGAGGTTTTGCAGCTCCACTTGAAAAAGCCTTCTGGTTTTCAGGAGGTGGATGGAATGTTAGTTATTGACTATCATGATTTTTTTAACCTTTATTTCCCATAAAATCATTTGCTCTAAATGTATTTGCCCACTTGCCTAGTAATTTGTTTCTCATCTGACCTGTGCTATTCTACAAATGCCATTATACAGATCTTTAATTAATTCTGGTATCTTCGGTATACTTGCGTTTTGTGCAAAATTCTAACTCTTTTGTTTGATTTCAATCTGAATAATAAAAGGTTTCAGTAGTTCAATTCCAGTCATCATTCAGACTTGTAACAGGTCACATAACCTTGTAATGAAATATGTTTTGAGATGATTTAGCAAATGTTATGATTTCTTTCTTTTTTTCCTCCAAGTTTACAGGACTCCTGGGGAATTCAATTAGGGATATAATGGTTTGAAGCTACTTTCAGAGCCTCCTTGTAAACAGGGCTTTAAATGTTTAAAGACACATTGCCAAAGGAATTCAATGTAGGAAGATAGTTAAGTAAATAAAAGTCAACCTTATTTTCATTTGTACATTCTTTGTAAGTGACCTCAGTCTAGAAGGAGCAACTTTATTTTGCTCATTAATTCCCTGTCAAGCTGACTTTAGCATATTAACCTGATAACTAATAACTACAAAACATATATACCAGTATCTTTTTTTGACATTAAATATGTAACATACAAAGTAAAGCATTGATCCTGCTCCCACTGATATTAGTGGTGGTTTTGCTGTTGGCTGCAGCTGGAACAGGGTCAAATCCAAAGTAAAGCCTCATAATAGATGATGTAAACAGCATGCTAATTAAAAGGCAGGTTGAACCTAAAACCCTAAGTTTACTTAATATTAGATGAAGCGAGGCCAAGCAGGATCTCAGTATTTCCATTTGTCCCACTCTCTTCTGTCTCTTTAGACTAGAGACATTCCTTTTTAAACACAGAATCTTTGTCCTTTGTTATTATCTTTGTTATCATCTTATTTTCAGGTTTAGAATCCGAAAGTTCTTCTCCTATTTGACAAACTGATGCACTCTATGCAGTGCTCTGAAATGGAGCTCTGAAAGACATGTAGCTCTAGGTGGCACAGGATGATGGTTATTCACACACATCACCACCTTGTGACAGTTGGGGACCAAAGCGAAGAATATTTTGTCTCCACAGACATAAGAGTTGCCACTGTCTGGGACACATGGGCTAATAATTTTCTTCTCACAGCCGAGAGAAAGAATGTGCTTTGGTTTTCTTCCTTTCCCCATATTAACTGAGATACTTTCTGAAGAGTGACTATTAATGATTAAGCTGCTGGTTGTGCTTCTCCCTGAAAGCTGATATGTCAAATTGTGTTGTGTTGATTTTGGCTCTGTAGGCTGCATTGTAAAATAATGACTTGGGAAGAAGAGTATCAGCGTGATTTCCCACACAAGAACAGATTTCTGTGCTTATTCTAAAGTGTTTCTTGCAGTACTTGTCCTAACACTTTATCAAGCTTATGATGCTTTATGTGTGATCCTGTTGACCTCATAGCAGCAGGTGATACAGATCTAGGGCACTTTTTTACTTGCTGGAAAACAGAAGGAGAGATCTGTAATACAGGTTTAAAGAATGAAGTGCAGGCAAAAATCAAGGCCTAGATACCTCTGAACACAGCTAAGCTGTTGGCTAGTATGTTAGTGGTTTATATGCAGCTGTTGCTAGTAAAGAACAGAAGTCACAATGATCTGATTATTCCCAGTGACTTGCAAGAAATAAGAATATTTATATTTTTAATATATTTATTAAATTTTACAGTGTGTGTGCCAAAGGTAGCTGGGCAGGTCAGTAGTTTTTGTTGGAGAGACATAATGATAAAAAAATGCCATTAACTACGCTTGGTATTGATTAACTCCTATTTTTGGCACTCTCGACACAGTAGTTAAGGAATTAATGAAATTGGAGATTAAGCTACACTTTTTCATACAGAGGGTTCTCCAAAGTAATTTCTGAGGAACTTGACTTCTAATAACTGTACTCTTCTACTTTTGTGAGAAATGAAACTTTCACCTCTAGAACTGTCAGTTTAAACTTGCTTATACTTCTGAGGAAAGGTAGCAGATGGATTAACCCTTCAGATACTTCCATTTTTCTTCTTGGTTGTCTGTTTAGGTTCTATTTCATTTTATTCTAGTTTGATCTAGGCAAGACTGAGTTTTGACACTATCACTTTTCTTTGACTTTCAGAAAATACAGTGAAAGGGATTTCAAAAATAGGAACTATGGGAGCTGAGTACTTTTGAAACTGTGTCATTTAGGGAATGTCAAATACTGGGTGCACAGCCACTTAATTTGAATTGTCCTCAAAGAAAATGGGTTAGATATAAGCCAGCTCCAAGAAGCAGCTTATCAGTGTTAGTGTGACAGAGCAATCAAGATGAGAAGTCCTGCCTTGGTGTACAAGTGGGGATATGATTATGTGCACATGTCCATGCAGATATATCTTCATGGACTAAGTGGGAAATGATTTCATGGCTGTTTAGTTCAATGTCAAGATAGCAGTTACTGAGTACTGGTGCAAATCTGCACATAAACTGCCTTGAAGTATGAAAATGGCATTCCTATAACAAACTACACTAGGTTATGTCCTCAATTGAAGGACCTATAGAAGAGATGAGAATTTATTAGGTTCTGAATCCCTTCCAGCACATTCCTTAGTTGCTCCTAAACTCCTGAGCTCAGAAAGTCATTATGAACAGAAAACCTGAGAAATTGCTGATATACAGCTATGATTCATATTAAAGCCTGACAGGACAGAGTTTCCTATTGCCTGGCAGGAGCTATAACATGAGGTTGCTGTAAACCTCTTTCCACCCCCTTCTCCTCCCTCCCCCACAATGTTTTGGAGCTCTAGGAGGTGAAACAGTCCAAAGTTAGCAAGTGCTGATGACAAGTAATAATTACATTAGGAAAAAAAAATCCCCAAAGCCCCATGCTTCCTTATGTATCTCAAAGTCATGTAATATAATTTTCCGGCATGGTAAGTACTAATTGAGAAATCAGAGCTGCATAGACCACCTAATTAATTTTTTATATATATTTCAGTATTTATACTGTATACTGGATTAATTAAAACTTTAGGGCGCTGTGCATCTCAAATGACTGTTGTGACTGTTGACCTGCAGGCGCTTGACGAGCCTCGTAGAGTACCTGGTTGTGGGGATAACCACTTATTCCAGTGGGAAGCTGAGACTGGCAGCTGTTAGGAAGCTAATACTTGCCCAGAGATGCTATGCAGCTAATATAATTATTTTGTATTCCAAGTACAGCAAAGCAACTGTGCTGTCTTTCGGACTGTGACCACTATACTTACTACTTGGAACTGGTGGGTAACATAAGTACCATTATACCTCCTCTTCCAGTTCAAATTTCCCTTCACTTAACCAACCTCATGCATCCAGGAAAAGTTAGTGGACTGGAGTATCCCTGAATGTGATTATCCTGTCCCCATTAGTACTCTGGGTCAAGAGGAGAAGACAGTGAGTGGCATAAGGAGGAAGACCATTTCCTCCTCCATCTTGCAGTGCCTGTAGTATTACCTCCTTCAAGTTTTGTGGCTAAGAGGGAATGGGGAAGTAGAATGATGATGGAGTATCAATATAAAATAATGCCGGGGAGGAGCCAGACCATACTTTGCGCAGAGCTCAAACAGAGCTCTGGTTTGCTCTGAGCGGACAGTGACCGCTGTCCATGCTGGCTGCATTCCCATGTGACTTGGAAATTAATGATCACTCTTGCTTGATAGTCTTCTATTATGCCAGTTCTTTACCAGATGTGGAAAGTATCTCTGAAAAAGATTACTGAAAAGACAGACATAATGTATGGAGATTGTAAACCTTTGTTTTAAAAGGTTTTGATATGCTGCAGTGTATTTTCAAAGCATTTCTTTGTATTTCACACATAAAGTGCATAAAGATGATGATTAGAATGCTAAGAAACAACTCCTATCTGCCTACCTAGGTCATTCTACTTTATACACAAAAATAATTTACAAGAGATTTTTGCTATGCTGGCAATACAATGAAACGTGAAAAGGGATACAGTTTTCCTAGACTGGTGGCAAAAATAGTGAGAAATGGAGCCAATGTTTTGGCGTGGTTCCTATTTGCATTGGGGCAAATAAATAGTAACTCCTTTGGAATCCATGAAAGTAAAATTAGGTAAAGCAAAACAAACAAAAATGTCAGGCTTATTGTCACCCAGCTGGACCTAAGAATGTGTGATATATTTGTCTATCAATTTGTCTATCCATCAAACTAATTAAACTCCTTAGTTACAGTAGCTAATCCACATAACTAACATCATCCTAGGTCTGCTGGATGGATATCCATCATTGCAGTTTCCATTTGGAAGAGACCTTTCAGAAGTTTTTCCTTAAAGCTCTAAGGTAGTTTAAATTTTACATAGCACAGCACACCACTTTCATTAGGCTGCTGTTCCTGTTGGCAGGTGAGAACAGAAAGCATACATCAGATCAACTGTGTACTGAGTTGGCCATGTATCTTTGCATGGCAGAGGTGCTACGTGAGTCTTGTTTATAATGGAAATCCCCCAGGACTGCATTAAAGTCTGCCATGTGTTCCCTGTTGGGATTTACTGGTTGGAACAAGGAATTTGTAACCTCAGGATTTGTTGTAGCAATCCATATGTGCCTCACACCTAAATGTTGAGGTAAGAGCTGGAAATGGTAGGGGGCAGCTGAATTTTTTTAACTGGAAGTTTGCACTGAAGTTCTTTACCTGCAGATAGGCAATTGTTGGGGCAACTGATTTTGCTGTGACATGAGGGTGGCAATAAGGCAGTGTTTCAGCAAACCCTGCTCAGATCTAAGGCAGAACCAAAGTGGTGTCATTGGACAGGGGAGACATTCCATAGTATTGGCATAGCCAGTTACCTGTAGTAAAATCTTTCTCAATCCTGATGCCTTCACACAAACAAAATGCGTGCTCTGTATGGGAATATTGCAGGAGTGTATCCTGACTTGCTGTATCCTGACTACATGCGGAGGAGAGATATGCTTTCCTTAGCCTGTTAAGTATGCCTGGGAGAGTAAGGCCGTGGAATTTGTATCTCTTAAGTCTTCTCCAACTCTGTTTCCTTTTGAGTACACATGGAGAGAGTGCAAGTGGCAGTCTAAGATTCATGCATGAAGAGACCGATTTTAAGTTGCAATCCCAAAATGGGGAAAACAAAGGCTTTGTAAGTCCATTAAGGAGAATCAGTGTATGTCTTAGAGTTCTGCTTTAGGGAAGACGAGTAATAAGCAACACCTTTCCCCTACTCTGAGTCTCGAAAGAGCCAGACATCCTTCTTCCCTTACAGCTCACAGAGCCTTGATCTGGAAACTAAGTCCATGTATCCTATAAATAATGTCCACTAAGCTTCATTGCTTCATCCAAGACAAAAAGAAACATTTACATTATTTCTATGTAGAATCAGACAGTTCAATTGCTCACTGCTTTTATTAATTTGGAAATGTTGCTCAACCTGACAAATGGAACAGAAGTCTGGCATACTTCTCCATGGCTTATAAACACCAATTTATATATAAACAACAGCAGCCAAATGTAAATAGACAATCAGCACAGCAAAGAGATTGAAGAGATCAGTTTGCAAAATGTGACAGGGTTTGTTCTTCTGGCATTCTTCTCACCCCTGGTTATCACAGGCCGGCACACACCGATACCTAAAGCAGACCTGTCTGAACATGTTCTGCTGCCTTTTGTACAAATTAAATGAATGGATTCTTATTCAAACATTCCAAATCAAGAAACAATTTTTTTTTTAAATTGCTACAATACACTGACTGATTTCTTGCCAAGACAGCTACTGAGAATCTTCTTGATCCATTCTTGCACTCAGAAAATGAGAGGGGGAAATATGTAATTAAAAATTAAAAACAGTCCATTCCCTGCATGCTCAGTTTCCTCAAGGGAGAAAAGAGTACCTTTGCTCGGCTTTTACTGCATAGTGTCAGGGAGGTACTCCAGAGCTGAGAGAGTATTAATTTTTGTTCTCAGCACGGACATACCAGGACTTAACCATAATTTAATATGTTAAAAGGAGGGGGAAAAGGGACAGTATCATGTTTCAATAACAAATAAATTACATAACTACAACATTACTTTTCCCGTAACAGAAGAATGAACTGTAGCCAGCAGGTGAGCAAGAGAACACTACAGGGTGTGGTAGAGACACTATTAAATTAACTGCAAAGACAAAACCTCTATGTGTGCATGCGTGTGTATAAAATATCCAGCTATTTCAAACCATAGGAGCATGACAGCTGTGAAAAAGGAGTGCCGCAGGGAATTCTTTTAGAGTTTGATTTTTTTTTAAATATGTTTGACATGGAAAATGTTTTAGTACAAATAAAGCAACTGGTACTGAACTTAAAAAGTGTATGCAGAGGGGGAGGCAGAAAGAAGAGATTGCTGTATGGAACAGGAATGAATAATTCATGATATTTAAAGAAAGAATGCCTCCAAAATGTTCTGCAAGGCAGTCCATGCTGATAAGTTGGATGGTTATTCCCCCCCTTCGCTCCCATTTAAAGCATCACTAATTCAACATCTTTGTGATTTTTTTTAAAAACCTTGTAAGATATTTCTGAAAGAAACATTATTTAACTTAGATTTAGATCTTATTTATTCAGATAATTTTGTATAAATATCAAAGAGATGAGTAGAATTATTTAACTGTAAAGAGACAGCTTTAGTACTTTAAGGAAAGGATCTAGGGGTTGGGGTTTTTTTAGTTTTTACAATTTTTTATTTTATTTGTTTGAAGAAACACCCCCAACATCATTGCAAATTAAAATCAACCTCATGGAAGGGGGAAAATAAGAGGAGATATTTTGAACATTACTCCATAGGAGACCAGTACAATATAGTGTTAGTGAACGCATTGTAGCAAAGCTCCATATGCAATCAGAATCCAATTGTTACCGGACTGTGTACAGGCGCGTACTGTGCTCAATGGCCTGATGAGGTATTATGGATATGATACAAAGAGAACTTCTGGATTAGACATGTACTATTTATTAAAAAAGTGAAACAACAAAACATTTAAACTCAGCTGAATACAACAGCACTTCAGGTGGTAAAAAGGGAGGGTTCTGAGGACTCTATTGACTACAAAGGCCCAGATATCATTTTTAATTTGAGGGGGATGCCAAAAAAAAATCTAATTCTTGGAATGTCCTTATTATATTATTTTGGATTTCTGTATTTTCCCTCATTGCTACATTCTGCTTTTAGTGTGGAAAAGTTTATGTAAAACAGACTGATTATTGTAAATCTCAAAAATGTACAGAGGAGCAGCCAGTCAAAATGTAGCCTGTAGATAGTACACAGCACTGACTTTAAATAAGTAGCTTGAGCCAAACTGATATGCCATTAAATAATAGCTACTGTGTCATTTATCTATCACTGTGTGAATTTTTTTATTATACAGATTACACTGCTAAAGTATTTCAGCTTTCCTTCTTTCTTTACAGTAGTTAATAGTCCCAATGGCACTGTGTGATGCAGATACACCCATAGATGCTATAAGATACAATGTCAGCATTCCTAATTTGGATCAGTTGTACCTCCTGCTTTCTGGAGCATTTGTAGTTCCCTCAATGCAGAGGGCACAGATTTTTCAGTTTCCAATGAAGAGAATACAGAAATTTTAGTGCCTGAATCTTCATGTAACTGAACCTAATCTATCAACTTCATTAGGGTCCCAGATCTAAAAGAAAGTTAAATATATATTTCAAGATATTTTTAAAAGTGATTTATTTTTGCTTTTCTCTATGGCTGCATAAAAGGAGGTGTCCCAAGACAGAGATCCTCAACCTCAAAACCAGAAACATCATCAATCTGTGAGCCAAATAGATAGTTTTCCCAGGAAAGAGCCACTCAGTACTGGAAAGAAATCACCTTGCATAAAACAGCAATGAAAATTTTTGAGTTGTAACAAATTTCTTCTGTTTTAAGAAACACGTGGTGACAATGATTTTTTTCCTCTGGGAGCCACTGGGGTTTCTGGGGGTATCTTGCCTGTATGTCTATGGCCTTAAGGCCCATTCTGTGCCCAAGCTCATACACTTGATTTGAACATCTGCGTTTGAAAATTAAAATCACGAGTATCACATCTATGTTTTGCCAGTTTGCCTACTAGCTATCTGCTAACAAAAAAGTTCCAAGAGAAAATGGCAAGTCCATGCCCAGCAAAGCCTTTTGTTTTTGCAGATGTTTAGGCTTAGAGGAGTGCTGTGGAGCACAGACAATCTTAGGTCCATGTTTGCACTTGTCTGCTGCTATTCTCTGCTCATTGTCTGAACCTGCACGCATTGTTCTCCCGACAGGTGATAACTACCCTGTGCAGTTCATTCCATCAACAATGGCAGCTGCTGCTGCTTCTGGACTCAGCCCTTTACAGCTCCAGGTATGTGCCAGAACAAAAAAATGTGGGATTGAAGCCAACATTTTAGGGGAAAACTGCTAACCAGCTGTATGCTAAATAATAGTCTGAATGTTAAATAATTTTTGAGCACAGCCCAGGAGGATTAACACCTTATGTACTTACAGTACTGCAAATGTAGCTACATGTGGCCATCTTGATACTGTGAGTAAAAGACATTGTTCTGTGTATTTTATATTGGCAGAGTTAATAGTATTTTTTTCAATTCTATGACCAGTTGATCGGAGATAAGTTCAAATATCTTTTTGTACTTTATTTTCATGTAGCCTCTCCCTTGTAACTGCAATGCACTACCTTTAATTGAAGCAGTGAGTGTATCAAAATAAATATGTGTTACCAGGGTATTTTCCTTATTTCAGACAGTGTGGTGCTGACAATACAATAAATTGCAAACTCTTCAGCTTTTGTCTTCAGGTGATCTTAACCTTTCTGTGCATTAAGCTGGTCAGAAGCCAAGCATGGTCAGGAGACTTGGTTTGGTCAATTCATTTATTTTTGGCATATATAGAATGAAATATTGTGAAAGAAAGATTTATGTACCGTATTATTAGCTAGCTTTTTGTGGCAAGAAGTTTTTAATTTCACAAGAAAAGACACAACAATGTTATAAATAATGAAGAAATAATCAAAAGCTGTCAGAGTTAAAATGTGTGGAAAGAAAGTGACAGTGAACATGAGAGGAAAGGCCGTTAAAGATGCATGTAACCATTTGCAAGTAAACCTTTGAAACCCCTGTATGAGTTAGGTTAGAGTTGGGTTCAGATGCAAAACAAGAATAAATTGTGCCTAGAGTAGCGAAGAGCTATTTTGCTAATAGCCGAATATCTACTTTGCTTATCCATGTGCAATTATATCATTTTCCAGAGGGACCAAAGCAAATTAAAAGTCCTCTCATATTTACCTATTGCTGATATTCCTGTGACAGAGTTTACTTAGAATAAGTGAGAATAGGACCAGAACTCAGTGTTCACTGGTGGTCCAGAACTGGTGAAAAAGACCCTTGAGCTTAGGTCTGACCTAACCAACAATCAAAACTTGAAAAGAGAATACCCTGACACTGCAGGGAAAGATCTACAAAAAATACTGTTGGGTCACGATAGTATTATATTAAGGCTGTACTTTGGACAGGCTTCAAACCAAAGGGAAGTTTTTCAAAAGGAAAAATAACAAGGTATCTTTGAAAATCTGTATTTGCATACTTATTGAAGCAGAAGTCTCATTAGGTTTACTTTAAAAAAGGCTTTAGAAATCAGCTTTGTGAATAGAGAGACTATTTTTGCTACCTTTGAAATGCAGCACAACAAATAGTGAGTCTACATAAGACTGCAAGGCAGAAAAGGATAACTGTTCAACTGCAAAGGAAACAGGATCTAAACCACTAACAGTCTTTTCTTTTACAAGATCCATTTGTAGCTTGACCCACAGATCTGTTTGCACATCAGCCTTGATTAGAACCTACAGCAATACCTACAACTTCATTAATCTTTAGAAATTATAAACTGAGCTGTTAAACACGATGAGCACAAGTAGAAAGAAAACAAGCAGCAAAGAAAGTGGTGCTGATAAATTCAGAAACATTTAAGTGCTAGAGAGGCCTAAATTTTCCTTCAGACATACTTGTTGTAAAAGAGGGGGTTTTTGTTTGTTTCACCCTTTTCGATTTTATCTGAATTTCACTTTTATGGGATTTCAAAGCCTTTAATGTTTCATGGTCATGAGAGCTTAAGTAGTAGAGTACTTAACCTTCAGTTGATACCTGCTCATCTGTCAAATGGCTGAAGTAAATTTTATTTATTCGTGCTATTACTGTTTTCTTTGTGTCAATTCCCTAAGTGTTCCCTGCCCTAAATGAGCACGCACTTGGGTGTGTTTGTTGGAGAGAATTTGTTGTTATACCTGATGCGTCATGAAGACTGTTAGGGGTGTAGCATTTCAGCTCATTTTTCCATCTTTGCTTCCCTTCCCCCTTCTTTCTCTGTTTTGTTTCCTTTCTTCCATGTGCCCCACCCTCTTATTTATTTACATGAATGCTGTGACCATGGTATCTGAGTATTTCCCAAGTGCTTAAAAATACTGATCACAAAACTAATCTCTGCTCCTTTCAGCCAGTGTGAGAAATAGCTAATTAATTTGCAGGTTTGGTTTTGTTTCTACATGTGAGTGTGCATGTAATATCTATGTTTGGAAAGCTTGGGAAGGGAAAGCCATTTCAAGTAAAAAGCTTTGCAGTAGATCTAACATCTCAACTTTACCAGAGCTTTATTATTAGTTCCAAAATCATATTCCATAATCCATATCCAGCTGCAGTGGAAATGCTGTCAGCTTCTATCTTGTAATCTCTCGTCTTTTTTCACTTATGAGTTTTTGAGATGAACATTCTTTAGGTAGGAGCTAGCAACAATGCTGTGTTCTCATCTTTCTGTGCGTTAAGACAACTCCTATGGAAGTTCTGAATCTAATAGCACCAAAAAAAAGCTTACTCCCAGGTACATCATGTAACAATAGCAGTTGTTCCACAGAGAATATTTCTCCAGTGGGCAATTTGTAATTAATAATTTGCTCATCTTATTCAAGTTATTTAGCACATTGGTATCAAAACATTTTCTCTGAATTGTATGTCTGTGTTCACCTGTGGGTTATGTTAAAAAGCTGTTGAAATTATATCTAGGAATTTCTCAAATAACTCTCATGGACCTTGTATTAAAAAAAAAAAAAAAAAGTAGAATGTAAAATGAAAGTATTAAGTTTTCCTGTAGCAACAGACCTGTTTGACACATCCACTCTTAAGAGTTTGTATCACATTGATCAACTAGTGGTAAAATACCATTGATATTCAGTTGTAGCTTTGAATATCATAACATAGCATAACAATTACCACATGTTTATGCCAGTCCATGTTCCTGAAGTGGTGGCTTGCTCTGCTTTGTGTTGACATAGTTTCTTTTTATTTCACGAAGGTGACATTGATGATGTTGTATTCCATACTTCCTGTTGTCAGCTCAGCCCAGTCTCACCAGTTTCTCAACAACTTCGCCAAAGATTTAAATATGTGGACCAAGCCTTGTTAGGAATCTCGGCATGAGGGAGGGTCTTGATGACGTGGGGACAGTTCTGTAGGTACTGTCTAAGAGGAAAGGCCAGGCTATTTCTGTTCACCCCTCCAGCTTCAAACAGTTGTGAGTGAATCGCATCAAATCAACCTTCTGCTAAATAATTTACAGATATACCTGTAGCAGGTATGCATAGTGGTGTGTGAACCAGTTATGATGCATGTGTGTAACAGAAGTGTGTTGCTTTAATTAATTAGAGTGAGCTGCAAAACACATCACTGATTTTCCCTTTGCTCCTCTTTTTTGTACCCATTATCTCTGGAGTTTTTGTCCTTTCCCATTTCCCTGAAATTTTTCCCTAGCTGTCAGATGATTGCACTAATATTAACTGATTCTAGATAATGTGTGCCCAGTAATCTTCCTAAATGAGTGAACTTGATCAGGAAATGGATTTTCCCAGCTCTCATGGTGTTTGTAGCAATAACCTAATTATTGGGAAGTCTCTGTGGCAGATGTGGCACTTATATGTTCTTACTTTCAAACAAGGAATGTTACTATATGTTCTTTATTGTTTTAAAAAGAAAAAAAATCTGCCTTTTCTCTAGGTATTTCTACAAAGTGTTCTATGAGGTAAATAAGGAAATGTTGCAACTCTCTCAACCGCAACTGATAAACTGTTGATAGAAATGGAAGCGCTACAATGATGCTAGCTGAAGTTATTCCTAAACAAAGTGAGGTCTAGGAAAAAAAGAAAAACAAAAATGCTTTCGTTCATAACTCTTTCCCCAAACTATTTGTGTAATTTGTCCTTCAAAATTTATCGCTTATAACACTAATGAACCTTGGCAAGTCTTAACTATAGTTGCAGCTGTGTTCTTGAAGCCTGAAATTTTTATAATCCGTTTTAAAAAAAATTAAATTTTAACTAAGCACATATTTGTCTATTTTCTTCACTCTCATCTCATCCTACTCCTCCACACTCTCTTCTAATTGCAAAGAAAGTGGATGACCTTTTTTTATACTGCTGGGTGCAGATCTAGTGTGCTGCTGAAGCATTGCATAGCCTGCCTCAGGGGCACAGTATTAGTAGAGGGAAGGCCAAAGAATGCTATTTTTAGTTGAACAGTTCAGCAGATGGAGGCATGAATACTCATATATCTGAAGGTTGAGGGGTTTGAACCATTAATTTTTATAATGAATTTAACCCTGGGAACAATCAGAAACTGTAACTCTAAGGTTACAATGCTTTTGACCTTTAGAGAACAGAGGGCACTCAGTACAGTAAACAATATATTGCATTTCTACTTATTCCAATTCTCTCACACATATAAATTTCAGGACATAGTTGACATTTGCTTTCCTCAGCTATTTTAGTGCTGGTCCTTAAAGTATGTCAAGAAGAATGTGCAGGAAAGCGGCCAAAGTAATGCGACAGTCATGTAAATATGGCCTTTAAATAGCTAAGATGTTAAATGTGGCTTTTTATGAAGAAATATTATTCTCGGGAACTAGAATCCTGGTGACTTATTATTTCAATGAAAAAGATGTTTTAGCAGACTGCTGCTCTTACAGAGTTTCCTCTATATGTTGTAATCTTAAAGCGATTTTTTAGTGGGGCTAATGTGATCTGATAGTGATAGCTCACATTGGAAGTGATTTGGTCCCACTCTGGTACTGCATCATGCAAAGTGATGTACCTGCCTTATGTCTTACGCAATGATGCATGCTCCTCTTCAACAAATATAGCAGTTAAATATCACGCAGCTTAAGTATTTCTAATTAAAATATCTCCATGTGTCAGCATATTGGTAATGTATTATTTTAATCCATTTATTTTGTTTATGAAACAGTGACATATGTTTAGATTGTGAAATATATGAGCCTTAAAAATCACTTTATTGAAGAAAATTAATTTCTACAATGCTGTCTCAGTAATGTGTTCACTCACCCAGTCAGTCACTGGCAGGGCTGCCATTCTTAATGTTGGTTAGACACAGTTTAACAGTTTTATCTGACATAACACTCTCAGATATAGGCAATAATATTTTTTTCAAATGGAAAACCCACAGGCTTTTCTTTTTTTTCTTTTTTTTTCTTTTTTTTTAACACAATGAAGAATGGTGATTGAGTAAATGTGAAAGAGGTTTGGTGAAACCAGTCAAAATTAAAAACACCTACTAACCTTTTCAGAGTTAGATACTGTAATTTGTTTGTCAGTGGGTAGATGTTTGGGTCAGCACTGTGAGTGAGTGACTGTCAGCAGGAATTCCTACAAGACAAGTAATTTCCCTCAATGTATTACTGACAGATTGCTCACTTCTTCGAATCACTAGAGAAAACAAACTTAATATTGTTACAGACAGAGTTTCTGTCTTCATTAGCCTTATAGAATGATTTTATCTAGCATTCAAAGACTACTGAGCTCTAGGTGGGCATATTTTAACAGAATGTTCCTTATTATAATACAGTGAATAGTGGCCTAAATTAAGGGAATGGTGTGTGCAAATTTCAGTACATGGAGGTAGTAAATTAAATATTTTGCTCCTTTTCTTACGTAGAAATTTAGGTTCTAGCAGAGGAAGGAAAGAGGTTGAAAGATTTTATTAGGGCTCTGAGAGATCATGCAAGCCCTTTAATGAAAATAAAATTAAAAATATGCCAACCTTGCCATACTTAGGAAAATCTAATTAAAATCAATGAAATAGTTACACTTCTGCCTTTCCCTACTTAAATGTTTATGTCCCTGTATGTAATATCTGTGTTATCAAGTTGAATTATATCAGTGGCAGTATCAGTGAAAATGATGTCATTGGTTCAATATTTTATCATATAACCTCCTTTCTTCACAGATTTTCTTAATACACTGTCTTCTCCTACTCCTTCTCATCTTCAGCCCTGAATTATCTGGCAAAATTATATTAATAAGGAAAAAACATCCCATCAAAATTGGGGCTTTTGGCAGTAAAATATCAAGTCTGTTGAAATTTTGGCTAGGGAGATTTTCCTAGCTCCTCCAGTAATGGCATTCCTGATCAAAATGAGAGGGAGCCTCCTTATTCATTTCCAGTTAGTAAAAATGGTCAGAGAAGCAAACAAATCCCTTAGCTGGAGTAATCAGCCTGGCACAGCAACATTACAGCTGCAAGACCCTTTTCTCACCCATTTAATGCCCTGCATCTCCAATAACTGCTTTAAACAGCATGTCTTTGCTATTCCCATTCTTGCTTAATGGAACAGTGTCACATTATTTAATAAAAAATTTATAGGAATGTTTAAGAAAGAGACTGTTTCTATGGTGTGCAGCAGCCTTAGTACTTACCTTGGCTGTGGCAAGCCTAGGTCTGGTCCAGACCTTGTGTTTCCTCTCACTGCAGGTAGGACACTAGTCACTGAACTGTCACCCAGTCTGGTGTTGGCAGCTCCCCATTTCTGTTCCCTTCAGATGACTAACCACTCCTCCACCTATGGAAGTGCTTCATTCCTGCACCTTCTCTCCTCTCCCAAGAGGGAAGACTTTTCTATCTGGTATCTTGGGATCAGACATCTGGGCTGATGCATATCTTTTTCACCTTTAGATCTTACCAAGCAGGACAGATGCCTTCCAGGCTCATATGCTTTGTTCCAGGGAGAATTTACCATTGAAATCATAAATGGCACAAACATAAACTCAGTTATCAGGAAACTTTTATGTTTAAAAGGATGTCATCCTTATAGCCTGGATTGCAGGAGGTTTCCTGTGTCTCTTCAGTCTGTATCAAGGCAGAAGCTTGAGCCCAAGTGACTGGAGGAGTCTGAGCCCCCAGCGTCAACAAGACGTTCTCGCTGTCTTAACCACTGGCTGCCCCTCACTGAAAGCCAAATCTCTGTTTAAAAGTAATTGTGCTTTGCAAAGCTCCCTCCCTGGGGTATGTATTCACTCAGAAGCCAGTAAGAAGCAAATAAGCTACTGATGCATTTACTGACAGAGCACCAGAGGCACCAGTACCATAGAGTGCCATTGGGGGATGAGCACAATTTTTAAAGCTCTTTTAAAACTGAGGCATCCCTTTGGGGAATAGGCTGACTGGGAGGCATACTCTGAGCTGGCAGTTGGATTCCTTCAAGCTTTCTAGAAATGTATATGGTGTATGCCTTACAGGAATTAGCTGCAAGTGAATATGTTTCTGGAATTTTATTATACTTCTGACAACTGTAGAGCAAGCTGCTTAATTTGGCTACAAATTACAAACGTAGGATTTTTTTGTGTGAAGGTGTTAACATATTTTGATGTTTAGGAATTTAGCAGCAATCAGATTAAAGACAAAAATGACTATTAAGTTAGTTTTATACACAAAGGAAAATAATATGCTTCTGTATCATCGTTCCTTCCTGACTAATTGCTACACAAATAAAGCCCCCAACAAAACATCTTAATAACTCACCTTTCATCTGAATTAAAAGTTCTAAGAACAAGGATGGTTAGATGAGAGCTTCTAGGTGTAAAACTACACACACAGACATGCTTAAAAGAAGCTGAAGAATTCTCTTAAGGATGCATGGAGTAGAAAGATCATCACCTGAATTATTTCAGAAGACCTTTGATTATAATAAAGTATTTCCACTGACCCAATTCAGAAAGAAAGGGAAATTCACAGAAGATGAAATCAACTCATCAATTCTCTGTCTTGCTATTTCTATCACTGAGTCTTTTTAGACAATAAAATAGGAATGGTATTGCCTCCAATACCCTGTCTGAGATGTATTTGGTCTGTGAAGTTTTTAGAATCCATATGGTTGAGAAACTAGAAAAGTATCCTAACTCACAGGAAGTATTGATATCTGTCTCTTCTTAAGTCTCAGCATGAATAATGCATATGGCTGGAGACACACAGAAGGCTGAAAGTGTCCTGAGAAAAAGATTGGAGGGAGGAGTGTCTTAAGGAATGTAGGAAGTAAAACACGTCATGCTTAAATGTCAGGAATTATTCAAAACTTGAAGGAATTATTCACAAAATGAAGTCAACACAATAGAGCATGTGTTTTGGTGTCGTGCATGAATCATAACAAATAGCTAAGTATGAGAAAAGATGAAGAAATATTTGAGGTGCAGGAATAGTTGAGTGTGTTGTCATGTTCACTGGCATGTTTGGAAGCAAATTAAAAAAAGAGGTAAAGTCCTTTCAGAGAAGTTGCATCATTCGTTCTAAACACTAGAAACAAAACAACTCACAAGATTTAAGTACAGCTTTAATAAATAACGCATCTGTGACCTGTCCACAGTAATTCATCCAGTACAGGCTATCTCTTCTACTGCAGTCTACTTCTACACCTAGGGGAGGGCTAAGATCAGGCGTAAAAACCGTTTCAATCTGGTCCCAGCACTGTTGCTGAAATACCATCACACCCACCACAATTCTGAAATCATGGCATTCTTAGCCCAAATTCATATTTACTTGTGTAAATGCATCAGTTTATAATAAACTTGTAATAGTAACTTCCCAGTTACCTGTTTTTGAGGTGCAAATGTGATTTTTTTTTAGATGTAATTTTTATAAACCCATTTGAATATGTTTTGCATAATTTTATGTGCACTTCCTTTAAGGAAATTATTTAATTTTCCTTGAAGGTGCATGAAAGTTCTAAATATACAGTAAAAGATCAGTGAGAGAGATCTGCTAAGCAGCCTGTAAAGCACAATTATTTGTAATGCTTTAAAATATCTGTAAACCGGACTTGTTTTTTGCTTCACAAAGAAAATATTGTGCTGTGTTCTGTATTTAAATGTACATTTTAAATATGTTGACTTATCAGGTAACACAGCAGGCTGAACAGGGGCAAACCATTTTTAATGGTATGTTAGTCGAATGGGATGCTATAGATGCACCTGAGTGACTTTTTTTCCCCAGATGTGCCCCAGCTGACTGATAAAGCTTCTCCTGATCAGCAGAGCCAGTATATATTTATTATATCCCTGCCTTTTGTCCATTTTCGCTAGTGAAAATAATAGAATGACTGCGAGCTACCACATGAGCTCTTTATGTCTCTTCTAAAAGTAGGAAAACATTACAGCTTCAAACCCCAAGCAGCACTTTCAAAAATTCAGCTCTTAAATGTGGAGCTGTCTCAGCATCTTCTCACAAGGTAGGGATTCAGACATGGGAATTGAGAGGTAGTTTAAATGGACTCTTCCTTTTTCCTGGCTTGCACCCTTTTATTATTGGGATGGTGTCTCACTATTCTGTCATGGGAGCCTGTAGGAATTCAGCTGTAGTGTTTTTGCCTTTTAGTATGATTAGCAGTGGCCAGAGAGCATTGCTTTCTTGTTCTGTGTCTGTACAGTTCTACACAGGGAGATACTGCAATCATATTTGACAATTTCTCCATCTGGATGGCCAGCTGTGAATGAACCCATGGACCTATGCCAGATCTTAAGAAATATTTCTAGTGAAGATTTATTGCCACTTATTTTTTTCCAATTCCTGATTTCTTTTTCTTTTACTTATGCCTCTGTTTTTCTGTCTGCTGCCAGGTTGAAAAACCTAGAAAGTCTATACTAGAAGCAGCAATTGCACAACCATCTTCAGGCCTGAACTGATTTCATCCCATGTAGAATTAGGAGAATAATTATGTTTTTAGATCCCTTCAACTCAGATTGTCTACATTAGCGGCAATCATACCAGTGACATGGACATGCGTTTACTAGGAAACTCATCCACCAACTCATTTCACACAGCTCAACAAGCAGTTACTCGTAATTGCTTGTAATCCTGATGACATGAGCCTGAATGAAACTCCTGACTTCTCTCACAAAGCCCATCCATGTGCTAGCATTTTTTAAAAATAAATATCTGAAATTCTGAAATGCAAAATTTGATAAGTTTTGATAGCTATCATCCATTCAGCAAACTTGCTGTAATTAATTGCTTTTCAATGATATAATTTTATTTCCCTTATCACAGGGATTCTCTATAAGCAGCTTCTTCTTTTTATACTAGCTTTATTCCAGAATACATTTCTAAACATGAAGTGTGTGAAACTGTCTGAATTCGTGAGTAAACTGCTCTTCATATAAACCTCTCACATTTACTGTTAAAGATATTTTATATTAGCAATAAGGAATAAAAAAAATGATTTTTGGAAGAGCTTCTAAAAAGATATCAGAAAGAAATTTAAATTCTTTCTGTGAATAAATTGATTTACAGTGTCACCAGAGAAAGTAATATTATGGTAGCATAAAGTGAATGAAAAAACTGTGCTTCGATGCTACCATCTGGTTATGTTTTCATATTTTCCTGATAGATCTGGTTATATTTTTATTTTAAATAAGTTCTGCTTGTTTGCTTTCTTTGGATACAGGAGAAGGAATTTAAAATACTAGAGCCTTTGTTTGCAGATATCTTTGGAGCCATGCTTCCTGGTCCTTGCTTGCTTTCCTAGGAGAGCTAACAAGCTAACTCTGTTAACTTTAGTGCTATCCACAATTTTGATGAGATAGAATTTATGCTATAAAAATGCCAAAAGCAAATTCTAATAGAAGCAAGCACGTAAAGATTTATCTTCAACACTTCACTTTTTTGTTGAATAACATTATCCACTGGAAATTACTTTTTCAAGCAAATGAAGTTGTCCTTTGCTGTGACTGACTTTCTACTAAAGGTATTTAGGCTTAAATGAACTTTTATTTATCTCTGTAACTCTATAGCAAATATCTAATAGTTTTAAGCAGAGTATGTCACAGTTCTTTTGTAAAATTATAAAAATGTTAAATATTTTTTGCCAGTTTCCAAAGCTGTGTATTGCAACATGTAATTTGGAAGAATCACAAAGATAACTCTGTTGTGTTCTTCACTGTGCATGGTAAATAACAGGAAAATTATGATCAAAAGGTAGTATATCAGCAATCTGACAGCATTAAATGAAGGAATGCAAACCTTTGTGCCTAGGAGATTTTATTAATGTTTTTTTCTATCCTCCTATAGAGGAAATTGCTATAGATATTTGTTGAAGTTTTTACATATTGCTGCATTGGTTTTTCTTGATATTTACAATATTTTATTAAAATAGCAGATTTTGTTACTGCTCACATTTTATCTTTACTAGGAATACTTTATGTTTGTATTCAGATTTACCTCATTCAGACACTGTAGTATTAAAGCACTAACAGCGTATCCATTTGATGAGATACAAAGAAAATGGTGACTTTCTCAGCTTCACAGAGAGTGCGTTTAAATGTAAGGTCTTAGAGGTACTTCCCAGTTTCTGGGTAAAGGTGCTCACCCCATGCGGAGGTGAGACACAGAAGTACTTGGTTCGTCCTGCGTTCTGTGCTCCTGTTTCCAGGCACACAGAGGTGAGCTATGTTGCCAGGCTGGCCAGGGAAAAGAGTAAGCCAGGAGGTTGCACTGTGACAGTGCTTCTGCTCTGCAGCTGAGGAGAAAGACTCATGGTTAAACAACCTCTTATTAGGTCCTCCTCTTGAGAAAAAATACAGCAAGAAAATATACACTCGGTCTGGGCTTTGATCTTGCTTTCATAAAAAACTCAGAGAATTTGCATGGTTGCATGCAACTATTCCATTATTGTTGGTAGCAAAAAACAAGAGAATAGATACACAAAGTGGAAGAGATGAGAACAGTTAACATTCCTTTATTCCTTGTCCGAACTCAATCTAGATCAAGTAAAATGCTTGCTGGTTCTGTCATGCCTCAAGATAAATTGACAATTTTTACATATTCCTGTCTTTTAGACAAAAGATGCTGTTTTAAAGCTTCTGAGTTACTATATAGGAGTTTAAAAATATGTAATACATTCCTAAATTCACCTTATTTTTAAGTGTTTTATATGAAGAGCAGTTCTTAGAACTGCAACAAGCAATTTGTGTAACATACTTCTATGCTTTTTCTTCTTTTGTCCTTTTCTTACACTATGAAGAATTAAATCACCATAAAATTAGTAACATGAAAAGCTAAGTTGTCATGGCCTCTTCCTCCATTAGGATCAAATAATGCTAAGCATATATTGGGTAGAAGGAGTTTGGGGTTTTTTTTAATGATCACATTGTCCTTCTTGCTATTTGTCTAGAGTTTTAGTCTGGAGAGCTTCATTTGAGACAGCAAACGACCAAACTCCAGTTTTAGGATTCTGAGCATTTTGTGTTAATTTTTGTGTCTACATAGAGTGTTTTTAGCAATACATACACTGACCTATGCAACTGCAGTATCTCACTCCCATCCTCATTCAATTCCCTATTTTGTGCAGCAGTCTCAGTGTATTCAGCAGGTTGCATGCCAGCAGATGAAACAGATGTTTAGGCCATACTGGAATGGAGCAGCACGCTGCATCAGGACCTGGATTTTCCTCTTGACATCTGGATACTGCTGGGCTGGGGAGCCTGCCTTAGGCCAGGAGGCTGTAGGAGCCTTGTGGCAGTAAACATAGGGTCCTTGCTGCTCTTTAAGCGATTAGTGCACTGAAGCAGCAATAATGCTGAATTATCGCTTGGTTGCGTTCTTCTAAGGAATCTTGGGACAAAGAGATAGTCAAGGAGGAGTATTTACAGTAAAGTTGTGTTCAGAAGGACAAGACTAATTACCATGTATTAAAAATCTTTCTTTAGACTAATTTAATAGTAAGATTGTTATGGATACTTTAGGAAACTTTTTACAAAGCAGTAAAAAAATACCTTACAGAAAAACCTCCCTTTTCATTTAAAATCATTAGGATGAAAAAAGACAATATCACCTACTTTCCAATTTCATGGTCTGCTCAAATTGTATGAAACAGACAACAAAATGTGACTGACGACATGAAATTGAAGGCATACTAATGTTCATGCCTACTAGAGACAAAAATGTGAACTTCTAATAGCTGCAGAGAAGAATATTAGGTATGGAAGCTGTCTGACTTATGCATTGATTCTTTATAGTTCCACTTTATCAAGGTGAAAATTGTGAAGTATATGCTGCTACAGCCTAAATTTTCTGCTGCAGCACTTTCCTTTATAATGTGAGTTATTTAAACACAATAGGCATGGTATATTGCATGGAAATAGGTGTTTAATGTTTCATGATTACTAGCTGTTGGGCAAAATAGCATTTAGCATGGATTCCCCCCTCAAACCCTCAATAAATTTTCATTGTTAACACAAACGCATTTAAATCAGGGCCCTTCTAAACAGATTACGGCCTTTTGGAGAGCATGAGGTAATATTCTGAAGAAGACCGTTTTGTTGCTCTCATTTAACCTCCAGTATTCTAAAGGGCTTATATTTAATTAACACTGGCTAAAGGCCTGACCTGAGAGGCAACCAAAAGTGACTGAACTGCATTTTCAGATCCAGGCTGTAATCTGCTGGGAGAGGAATAATAATAATAATAAAAAAAAAAAAAAAGAAAGCACCATTTACTGAAATTCTTTCTAACTAAGCTGTATTTCAATGAGCCATTTAATGCTCAGATGGACAAAGGTATTACTTCAGTCACTGAATTGTATCAAACCCTTTCTCAGAGGCCCAGTTTAAAACTCTACAGGAAAAGTGGCTTAGCATCGTATTCTCAGCAGACCAACACTCTGTCTGTTTGGAAAGAGGAGGGGGGTGGAGAGTGAAATGAGGTGAGACACAACCGCCAAGTCAGTGAGGATTTTTGCCTCTCCCTCCAGTCAGTGGTTTCACAAGGGAATTACTCCTCAGAAAGCAAGAGCTCCATGTTCACTACAGAAGGCTTTCAATTATTATTTTTTTAATATATTTTTTTAGTAGCCGTTACTCTGTTCCCCCGGTCAGCTTCCAACCTGCCTTTTGCTTTTTTCTGATATGGGAGAAATATAGTTTTCTCTCTGGGGAACTTAGGACCCAAACCTACACTTTTACATGGCTAGATTTTTGACTCAGTCACATTGGGAAAAATAGGAAGTCTCATTTAAATATCATAGATTCTGACACTCTGAACTGAGTAGTTGCTTTATTTCAATAGAACCAATATTACATATATTCTGTAGTGGTATGATATCTAATATACTGTCTGAATTCCAATTGTATAAAAATTTTATGATAAATTTTTAATTCATATTTTTTGCAGAGAATGAAATTTTCTTTCACATACTTGCTGCTGTCTCATTAAAAATTCCCATCAGCCTCAAAGGGTGTTGCGGGTGACGTTATATCTTGGAAACTAGTCAAGGTGCTGTAAAACTAATAAACCAACTGCTTTACTTTCTAAGAGGAAACAAATATTAGAGGCAACTACCAGGTGCCAAATTACATACATTGTTTTAGCTACTTGCAGTGATTGATGATTTCTTTGAGCTCTAAGCATTGTTTCTTGGCTTTGTCCACATTTTTACAGTAAACAAGTTGTGGACAGGCAGTTGCTGAGAGATTGTTTCTAATTGTTATAATTCAATGAAATCAAAGCCATTTTATTTCTAAGGGGCACAATCTCAGGAACAATGCCTAAATGAGAGTTGCCTGCAAAGCACTGAGCTGTTTTGATGGCCATTTCTACTTCATTACATCAAAGTAGGATGAGGTCAAAAGAACAAGAAATACAGTTCCCAAATGAAACAGAAATTATTTTAAGAGCACCTTAATGCACGTGTGCCTGAAGGCAGATTTGTTTTTTATTGCACTGGTGCCTATATTTTAGTTCTGTAGTGATTCTCCTCAGTTACATGACTGTAACTGAGAGAGACTTTGGGATTGGATGCCTGTGTTGTCAGGCCATCATGATGGCGGGGATCAGGAAAAGTGAGTCAGTAGATGAAGACAGATGAAGATAGGCTGAGAAAGTTGGGGCTGTTCAGCCTGGAGAAGAGAAGGCTGTGTGGAGACCTCATAGCAGCCTTCCAGTATCTGAAAGGGGCCTATAGGGATGCTGGGGTTAGGCTTAGGGTTAGGGTTAGGGTTAGGGGACAAGGGGTAATGGGTTAAAACTTCAACAGGGGAAGTTTAGATTGGATATAAGGAGGAAATTCTTTCCTGTTAGGGTGGTGAGGCACTGGAATAGGTTGCCCAAGGAGGTTGTGAATGCTCCATCCCTGGCAGTGTTCAAGGCCAGGTTGGGCAAGGCCTTGGGTGATATGATTTAGAGCGAGGTGTCCCTGCCCATGGCAGGGGGGTTGGAACTAGATGATCTTAAGGTCCTTTCCAACCCTAACTATTCTATGATTCTATGATTCTATGACTCCATGTCTAAACATGGATCTTGCTGCAGGTGTCTTCTCATTCCACTTTCATGTGCTTGCTTGTTTGGGTTTCTTTTTTTGGTAGTGTTTTGTGTTTGTTTTGTTGGGGTTCTTTATCCCTCCCAGGACATCAGCAATCACCATGAGCCTTGGGGCTAGAATATATTATCTGTGATATCTTTATTTAAGAATAAGCTGGATGAATATTATTTAAAGAAAAATTAGTCAAATGATAATTTCATCTTCAATTTACATTTTCCATTACATTAAGAATGTAAGTAGAGATTTTAAGCTGACAATAGTTATTCAGGCTCTCCCAGTATGAGCCAATAGTATGATGAATAAAACCAAACTTAAAATAATATTGCAGGAACTACACTACATGCGAAAGTAAGTCACATACAAAAAGATCTATCATTTCTTCTGAACACATGCTGATGCGATCATTTAGGCCATTCAGTTTTTGAGCAGGACAGATGTGCTGTGGGACTCCTCTATCAAGTAATGAGAATTTGCTTCTTTAGAAGGTGAGGCAAGAAATGTAAATCTATGAAGAATAGATAGGGTCTTGCTAATCATTTTCCCCAGCAGAAGTCTGGGGCTTTGTCACTGACTTATTTAACAAATCCTCTTAACATCTGTCCAGCAGACTGTGGACCTTATTAGCAGAAAAGAGACCCACCAGATTTAGAGCCTGCTGGGTGCGTCTGCATCTTCACAGCTGTGGATTAACTCAGACTTTCCAGAAGAGGACAACCATATGGGATAATTGGTGTCATTGGGTAGCTAAAAAAAATATGAAGAAACAAATGTCGTCCAAATACAATTCACTGTTTTTACAGCCACAATTCCTAGTCTGTTTAAGAAATAAGAAAGGCAGCATTACACTAAAAAAAGAAAATCTATTCATATCTGTGTGGGAACCTAATCAGGCTCTTGTTTCCAATGACGATGGCTCCACAGTCGCACCAGGTCTGCGACAAGAATGCTCCTTTTGTGTGCCGATAATGTGGAAGCGATAAAATTTCCTATAAGAGACATATGTGTTTACATCACGAGATGTGTTATTTGACAAAATGCTTTGTTCTCTGCATATTTTCCATGCAGAGTTTCATGCTGGGTTGTTTTTCTGGAAAGCTTTGATTAGCTGGAATTAGTTGCTGAAGTAAAATAGACACTTTTGTTTTATGAGTCCTCTTGCTGAGCTGTAAATTATAGTAAAATATATAAGGAGTGACAGAAAGAAGTGCTGATTTGAACCCCTGACCCATGATCAGCATAAAAACATAAGATAACTCTTTCAAAGGACTACTGAGAGCCATAAATATTCCATGGTCCACTTAAAGTTAGGCCCTTTTAATAAAATAAAGCTGTTATTTTGTAGTACTACAACAATACAGGCTGCAGTATCTAAAATGTGTAGAGATTCTTTTCTTTTCAGTATGGGTTGGCCATTATTCATATCAGGGCAGTAGAAGTGATGAGAGTGATTTTTCTTTTTCTGAACCAGTACAATGAATTTGCAGCCTGTAAAAGGAGCTGGAAGTGGCAGACACTCAGTGGTGAAATTAGGTATCTGTTTCTTTGCAGCTTGAGAGAGAAGCAAAACAGGCAGGAGACAGGAATTGAATGAAATTTAGGGCCACATAAAAATTCCCCTTGACAATATATAGAATAGCAAGTGACAGACATTGAAATTACTGATGTTAATAGTTCAAAAAACCCTAAAGTGAATGCATATGAATAACTGGTAAAATCATTCTTTTAGCTGAGAAAGAACTTTTTTCAGCAGATGTACAACTGAACACATAGGAAAAACTGAATTCGTCTAATTCCATCTGTGACTATAAAATGTATTATTTGTATTTTCACAAATACACTTTGTTTGCACATATTGGGCTTCAGTAACTCTGAAAGCACATTAACCACCATGCGTAAATAATCACTGCAACAATCTTTGTTATTATGATATTAGTTATGATAATTCATTAGCTGCCTGTTTGCATTACACCTTAATGTCTGTTGCAAAAGTATTTGGTATGCTATTTAAGAAGTAGAGGCCATTCATGCTCTGTAACAATGAGAGGACTCTGCAGTAAGGTGATATATGGGTGTTTAAAATCTGAGTGTTATGTTCACTATGGATAGATTAGACATGTATAAACAGGGGAAAGAAAAGAATGAGTCTGTTAAAAGGAAATTATGTACATATACAATGATACATGGATTCTGTAGAGAAGTACTTGCAGTAAATTGTTACTTGTTATTTATCATATTTCTAAATGAAACACTTTTTTCTAATCATTACCCCCAACTTCACGTAGCTATACTTGATCAACACCATTTCAGAAATACCCATATAAAGCCAAATAGTTCTCAGTTTTCTCAGTTATTTAGTGTAAACCTGTGCGTCAAGTTGATGTTGCATGCTTGTTGGCTCTTAAATAGTAAGATACTATTATCTGTATGGTGGCATATGTTAAAATGAGAGAAGTATCTGGCACACAGCACTAGCAGATCTGTAAAACTCAATTTGATTTGTTAACATATTTCTTAGAAAAAAAAAGAGAAAATGCTACTGACACACCCAAAGTTTGTCAAAAGAAATCTATAAAATTGTCCTGGGTTCAGCTGTAACAGTTATTTTTCTCCTTATTAGTAGCTGGTGCAGTGCTGTGTTTTCGACTTTAGTCTGGGAACAATGCTGATAACACACCAGTATTTTAGTTGTTGCTAAGTAATGCTTACCCTGACCAAGGACTTTTCAGTCTCTCATGCTCTGCTGATAAGGAAGGGCACAAGAAGCAGTGAGGAATGGGAAACAGGACAGCTGACCCGAACTAACCAAACAGGTATTCCATACCACAGCACGTCATGCCCAGTATATAAACTGGGGGGAGTTACCCAGAAGGCCCAGATTGCTGCTCAGGCCAGACTGGGTATCGGTCAGTGGGGGATGAGCAATTGTGTTGTGCATCACTTGTGTTTATTTGGTTTTTTTCCTTTCCCCTTTTAGTTTTATATTCTCTCCCCTTTTTTTCTCCTTATCACTATTATTATTAGTGGTAGCAGCAGTGGTTTTGTGTTATACCTTAGTTACTGGACTGTTCCTATCTCAATCTGTGGGAGTTACATTCTTTCAACTCTCCTCCCCATCCTGCTGAGAGCAGGGGGGGAGGTGAGGGGAAGTGAGCGAGTGGCTGCGTTGCTCTGAATTACTGGCTGGGCTTAAACCATGACAAAAATACACTGTTTTAACAGGTAGCACCTGCACAAATATATTGTAAACCAAAAGGAAACATACACTTTTAACATTAGAGTCAAACTGTTATACTAAAGGGATCTTGTTTTAATCAGCAAAACTTTGATTTTTCCAAGTATAATTTTTTAAATTCTAGTAAGTATTGCTTTCATGGGTATGTACATTTTCTTTAACAATGTTATATGCACCTTTTCTTCTTTTTCTTTTCCTCTTCTTTTGTGTGGAGAGCACTGCTAGGACACAGATGCTGAGCTGTGGAAGGTGTTTTTCTGGTGATGGCATCTGGCTTCTTGGCAGACTCTGCAGGCAGTAGCTGCCTTCAGGTTGCTTCTGGGTTTGTCACATGGTTAAGCTGCTGATGAGTTACTTAGGCTGTCTTGCATTTCTGGATGTTGTTTTCTGTTAACCTACCTCTCATTCTAAGGATCTTCATTAAAACCATTTTAAAACAAAGACGAAAAGAAATAGATATACATAAACCAATAACCCTAATTCTTACCTTGGTGCATAGTCGAGGTCTCAACTGCAGTGCTGGTCACAGAATGTATTTGGTGCAAGACATGCTAAGACAAAAAAAAAAAAGCATTTATAAACAAGTACATATAGTTTTACTTTAGAAACAGTTCTTGCACCTAGATTAAGATGTGTGTGGAATTGTTGAGTAGAGTATTTATGCCTCTGCACTGCCTTTTGGAAAGGTTACCTTGCCTGAACTGCTGAAGGTTACACCAGTGACATCGGGCTCAGGCCAGCACTTAACCTTTATTTCCATTGTTATTATCTATGACACCCAAAACATGGGTTTTAGCGCTAACCCATTTTTCATCTGAACACAAGAAAAAAATTTTCAGAGATTCTGTTTCCTTTAATCTGTTTGACATCAAGCTTATTTTAAGCACTTCTACACCAATAATAAAAAATCATAAGCAGTCCCACGGAAGATGGTATTTTTTGTTTTGAGTAGCTTCTTTTCAGAAATGTGCTCTGGAAATAGTAAAGATTTTGCTGGGTTTGGTGAGCCTGTAAAAACCCTTTGTGATCAGACAGTTCTAAGTATTATTTTTTCATGTTATATACTCGGAAGGAAAATTCTGGAATTATAGCTTTGCAACACTACATACTAAATATACTATGGAAAAAAATAACTGCATTACCTCTTGTAGTGCAGGATTTCAACAGCACTTGCAGTCACTCCTTAGAGTTTTTCATCTTTAGAAACCAAATTGCTCATTGTCTAAATAGCTGAACTTTCATCTCTATAAATAAGATTTCAGCTTTGCACAATTCATTTAAAATGCTGACAAATAAGGATTCTCACTTGATTCTCAGTGGTTTCATTGTTCAGTTTCATTTACTGTAGCAAATGTATTTGTTGAAGATGTAATATAGGACTTACATGTTCAGTAATGAAAGAATTCAGAATTAACTAGGGCCCAAAAAATTAGCTTTTTTTTTTCTTTTATTTTTTTGAGAAAAAATAAATAAATTCTAGCACCTTTGGAGAAATAATATATGAATACAAAAAAAAAACGGAGAATGTCTTTCAATTTTGGTCATAAATCTTTTAGTAAAGCAAAGAAAAAGGGTAAATGTTTCTAGAACAAATTTCTTCTTTCTCCTTGAATCAAGTCACCTCCTACTGAATTTCTTTGTGGGGCATCTTCCAAGTACATGCATAGCAATTCATCATGCTAGGCCAGCCCTCATCACCTGCACTCTGATTATCTGCTATGCTGACTATTGAAACCACTCTCTTATTTCCATATTTCACATATGGCTTTGTGGTAGTTTCTTGAGAATTCTGCTGCAAATAATGGCATCTGAATTATATCCCCACCTCTGTAACCAAATTCTCCCTCACCAGCACAGTCAGCTGAAATGTCTGTAGCCCTTGCATTTTTGTTCTCATATATTTAAGTGTAGCTTCTCCCTTTGTTTCCTCCCTGGGCTCACATATCTAAAGAAACAGCCTCCCTCCTATACAGCAGTTGATCACTTCCTCTTTATTGAAATATCTTCTCTAAACAAACTTTTTGCATAAGCCTGTCACTGACAAGCCACTGGCAAGAAGGTTATGATTATCATAATTCTGAGTTAGGTAGTGAAACAGCCTGTCACAAAGTTAGCAAGCTGTTGTCATTCCAAACATCCCTTAACTGTGTTAAGGCCCATTTTATTTTCCTCACCATGCGTTACTTCTTTAACATTCAGGTCTCCAAATTCTTCACCTTTATTCATTCATTTAGACAGATGCTGCAGCCTAAGAGCTAAGCATCAGTATTCCTTTTGGGGGAAAAAAAAAAGGAAACACCTGGTGCACAGAAAGCTTTGCTGTGTGCTCATTTACTGTGTTCAATCTCATTCAGCAGTGCACATGTCTAAGAATGTTCTAGGCCTGTGTGCAAGTGAAAAGTCATAAGGGGAAGGGACGTGAGCTAATGGAAGAGTTTTGGTTGTTGAAACCTAGTTGAAAAAATTAGTTTGAAAACAAATGGTGAAACCTGAGAGAAGTGTATAAGCTTAGGACCTTTGTCTTCTGGCAAGGCATGAATGAACGCTGACAGTGATGGCAGTTATCCTGCTGTATCGTGAAAATACCTAACAAACACATTGTGAAACTTAGACTGCATTAAGAAAGGTTTTAACATTTGGCTTAGTCAAGATGCTCTATTATTAGTTCACAGCTTTGGGGGGAAATTTTGTATTATGGATAATACTTTTTATGAAAAGAGTGAAGTGCAAATAATTCATTAAATGCCATAGGTAATTTCTGAAGTAGAAACTAAAATCACCACCACCCTGATTATTTATTTTTTTTAGTTATTCAGTTCTTCTCAGATGTTAGCTCTAAGCTATAGCAAGTGGTCAGTATGAATTCTGCTGTTTCCAGGTAAAAAATCAGTTTGTACTTGCACTCTGCTGTACACATGGTGAGTACAGCACTTTCCCACTCTTCTCTAATTTTTTTTTAGGTAGATGAACATCATGCTGACTCATAGTGACCTCCAACTTTCAGAAATTCCCCTCAGATTTTTAGTTGATTACAGCTGGAATAGAGTTTCAGTAATAAGTGCTTAAGGCCATAAGACTGTAAGTTCATAGATGCCTAAATGTGAGACTTCAGTTGCCATTGCCATAAGTGAGACTTGCAGCATTTCAAAATCCCACTCTTCAGTGTCAGATCATGACACTAGAAGAAACCTGGCTCTGAAAACTGTAAAACTATATCCTTGTTCACATACCTTAAGTGAGCCGGTTTCCAAAATTCTTAACTGTTCAGGAGCACTCAGCAGTTCAAAATCAGGACTACTTATATTTAGATGCTGGGAACTGGATTGTAAGAATCTTGCTTAGTGACCTTTTAAAAAAATGAAAACCAGGCTATACATTCTTTAAGGCTTCTTAAAACAATCATGGATACTTGATGGTTTTGAATATCTGATTTGTAATCAAGACCTTCTGATTCAGTCGCTGGCATAAACATTATGAAATGCTCTTCTATTTATGTGTTAGACATACATTGAAAAGAAGGTATGTTTTAGTGTTTGAGGTAAGTTAATTTTTTTAGTCCCTACTCAATAGCGAGTAGGTTAGAATTTCAGTTGAAAACATTTTCATTGAAACTTTTGCTTTTGATTATTAGCAATCAACATTCATTCAGTGTTTGGCCTTTTTTGCTTCCTTAACCTTACAAATAAAATCTTTGGAAGCTGACCATCTAATATGTGAGCTCCTAAATTGTCATTTTGAGCCACAGCAGTGGTATTTTCAAAAATAATAATTTTACCTCTGCAAAGTTGGCATGTACATATTTTCTCAGACTGGCTAACTCCCCATGCAAACTGGTATTTAAAAGAAGTTGCGCAGCTTCACAGTCCACATTGCAGTGTTTCTAGTGCTGGTGCAAATTCTTGCAAGACTTGCACCTGTTTCTGAAGCAGCTTTGTTTTAAGCAAACAAGAAAGTAAATTATTGTTACCTATTTTTATATTTGTTTTAATGCTGTAAAATAAATTTATAGAAATGCCAGGCTAACGCCAGTACTATGACTTTGAAGTAACTCAGTGATGAATTATACACACACACACACGTACACACACACACACACATAGAAATGACAAAACTTTCTTTTCTGTCTCCCTTTAGAACTATTTCTTCCTCACACTACGCACAGTACAGCCTGGGGAAGGAGTTGTTTATAACATAAATTAAACATACTGGGGAGGGAGTGGTTTATAATTCTAATTTTATTTGGCTTTTAATGTTTGCATTTCCAGAATCATTTTCCTAGGTAGTCACTATAACAGCCTGCTTTTCTTGTTGCCGTCCCTGTGACCCTTAAAGTGTTGTGGGCATTTCAGTTGCCAGTCCTGCTGGGACTCAGGTATCAGTTCACTTGTGAGCCCTGCTCTGGCCAGCATCTGTGACGCTCTCTTTTTGTTGATCTTGAGATGCCTGGCCAAGATACATCTGCACAGTGGACCGCAGCTTTTAGAGATGATAAACACACCTTGTGTATGCATGCTGAGTGTCAGTGCTGACAGCCAAGGAGTTGAGGGGCAGCCACTGTGAGGAGAGGCAGCTGAGGGGTGCCCTGTGCCAGACCCATCCCAGTTCTAGCTGGTTCCTCAGCAGCCCCACTACAGGCACCTTGTGAGGAGCAAAGAAGAGTGGGAAGAACAGCCCTGCTGGCAGCCAGGCAGAGTGGGAGGAGGTGGAGAAGTCAGCAATGGAGTGTAGTTGAGCTGGGCAAAATGGTGGGCATTGGGAGTTTTAGTTTTTGCCATCCAGCTCCATTGTAATTGGCAATAAATTAAACTAATTTTCCCCAAGCCAGGTTTGTTTTGCCTGTAATTGTAACTGGTAAGCGATCTTCCTGTCTTTACCTCAAACCATGAGCTTTTTCATCTGATTTTGTTCCCCGTCCTGTTGAGGCAGCTTGCTGGGTAGCTGGCACCCAGCCTGGGTCAGCCCACCACACTTTGCTTCATTGACTGTGGCAGGGGGCTTAGAACTAGATGGTCTTAAGGTCCTTTCCAACCCTAAACATTCTGTGATTCTATGATTTACTTTTCTCTAAGAAGGACTGAATATTTTGACAGAATATTTCATACCCCACTTTTTTTTTCACCCTGATGGCTTACCAGAGAAGAAAATCCTTTTGAACTTTACTTGATAAACCTGTGTTTGTTTTCACACAGAATTCCTTTTCTGCTCTTGAAAATACAGTGCACACTATATTGAGTGCTAAAGTTTTAGTCTACTTTTAGTAAAATCTAAGTAATCTCCCCCAGATAGTTCAAGTAGATGCTAAACAGGTTACTAAATAAAAATAATTTAAAAAAGTTATAAAACCCAAGAATAAGTGTTTTTAATAGACAAAGTACAGAACAATAAGAAAGCCATTATAATCTTTGGGTTTTGTCTTTAAATTGTATTCAAGTTTATTGTATCTTCTTTTTTGTAGTACACTGCCTGGTTATTTCTGAGCTCAGAATGTGCAGGCTTTCAGAAGTTTGTGAAATGTGCTTCTTGCTCTCATATAAGCCGGGCATTCTATTAAGCAAGCATAGATTTACATGAAGAATATGCTAAAAGGGTTACGATCCCAGTAGGAGGGGAAAAAAACCCCAAACCAAACACTTATTATTGTGTACTTACTATTGCTTCATTTTCATTCTCCAGGATATCACTTGAAATAAATATTTGTATTTTAAATCTTTTCTAATTTTCTAGCACAGGAAAATACAGTACCTTAGCCAAAATATTTAAACACCATTGATTTCAAAATAGTAGTCTGTGATCCTTTTGTAGCCTCTGTGTGGTATTGAAAAGGGGTGGCAGGAAACTAACGAACAAACAAACAAACAAGAGTTTTAATTTGTCACCCAGAGTTCTGACTCCCTCTCCTGCTCACATTTGTCTAGCCACTGAGTCACTGAGCTTACAGCATTGTGTAACTTTCATTTCTGTGGAGGCTTGTTATATTAGAGAAGTTGTTCCAAAAAAAGCAACAATTATGACATAAGCGCATCTGGTTCTTGCAAATTATTCTTTATTAAGCTTTCATTTAATTACATGTGCTGAAAGGTCTGCTTTTGATTACTGTAATTTTTTTTATTTGTCCATCTGAATGATAGTGATGTTGGAAATTACATACAACCCACCTGGCTTTTTTTCTCACTAATAAGGCAAAGTTTATATAGTTCTATGTGTAGAAGAGGGACTAGGATCTTCTCTGTTTATGGCAGAAGAATTATTGCTGATGTTAATTCAAGGTGAGGGTTTAAATTTGGTCACTGTAAGGAAATTAAACCTATTTGGTTTTGTTCAGTAAACCCTTTAGACTGGTAGGAAAACTTTATTTTAATATACAAGTCTTCTATTATGTTTCAACTTTTGAAAAGTTTCATGAGGGTATTTTTGTATTTCCGTCAGAATTAGCAGGAAATTTTAATGCCCTACATTCCTTATTAGCCCTTACAGAATTTACAACAATCACTGTACACTGAGACGGAGACATACCTTGTTGCCTATTTTAATTTTTATTACTATCTAGAGAAGATGCACCACTGCCTTTTAGTAGCAAATGATTCCCATGTCAGGTCATTGTAGAGATTCTGGAATTGGTGTGTATTTTCTGGCTAAGAACAGAAAAACCTTAAGCGTTGTTATTTCTGACAGGGGTTTATGCCTCCTTTTCATAGATAGCCTCATAATTTTGCCAATTTTGTTTTTAATATTCAGGCATAGTATAACCTTTTGCTCATTGCCATGACCATGGCAAGAAGGGGGAAAAAACCAACCAACCAACTAACCAACCAACCGACCATCCGCTGAAAGTCAAACTGAAAAGATATTGGTGTTTGGTAGGATTTTTCTTGGAAAATTTTTTTTTTTTAATAACAAGAAGGGAAAAGCCACAAAAAAAGAAAGTGCTGAAAATTATCTGTAATTCCTTTAAGAGAAGACACAGCAGGGCAACAAAAATTATGTACATTTACAGCCTCTTTTTTAAGGAATTTTGCAGGAATACTTTATATATTTTCTTGTCTTCCAGCAACTGTATGCAGCTCAGCTGGCAAGCATGCAGGTTTCTCCTGGAGCCAAAATGCCATCTACTCCACAGCCACCAAATACAACAGGAGCACTCTCACCCACTGGGATGAAAAATGAGAAGAGAGGGACCAGCCCGGTAACTCAAGTTAAGGTATATTTCAGTAAAGGGAAAAGTTGGTGTCTGAAAAGGGTAGTGAAATTAAATTGTCTATTTAATTGGTTTACAGTTGGAAGTTGAACCACATGAAAGTTCTTCAATATTCAAATAAAATGTTCAGTTTTAGCACTGTATTATCAGCATAGAGAAGGAAAGGGAAAGCATTCACTTCTTGCTTCCAAAAATAACAGGCATCCCTCTTTCTACCACAGGCAGAATACAGATTCATCAGTAAAATGTGATATTGTCAAGATTTCAGTCTGTAATCTTGTAATATATGTGCATGAATGGCGTCCATTTCATGAATTGTTTCACACTGAACTTCTGAGTATCTTAAAATGCGGTGCTAGCTCATATTGTTAGGGCAAGAGAGAGACTGTAGATCTTCTAATTATTTTACAAATCTCTGACTTCATTAACTCTACAATTTTGGAAAAGGCCATACATAAAAATAAGTCAGGAGTCCAGGGAAAACTGTGTCACTGCAGATTGATTTGACTTTTGCTGATTTCACACAGCTGCTGACAACCAGGCTGCTCCTTGTTGGTTTTGCGCCATTGCTGAATGCTTGTGCCTGCTTATTCTCACTTGCTTGGAACCAGGCAGCTACAACATGGCATTTGCCAGCAGCTTGAAATGAACATCATACACCCCTTGAAATCTGTGGTGCAGCTAGTACCTCTGGGTGGAACTGCCTGGCTGTTACTGCTGTGTTCTCCTGTGGTTGATCTGAATTTCATGTGACTTGATACCCTCAGAAACAATTTACTTCAAACTGTAAAAAAAATCAACATTCAGATGTTTTACCAGTTTGAATGATAGTGCTACAAATGCAGAACTATTGAAATAGGTGTAAAAAAGACATAGTGACTTTGTGGAGAGAGAGAATGTGGTATTTTGCTTGCTGCTAACACCTTACAGGCACACAATCCTTAGCCTCAAATCGGCCTGGGAAGATTTTACTCACTTGAGGTGATTTGGGTTTTTTATATATATATTTTTTTGACATGAGACTAAAATATCATTCGTTTTTTCATTATCATCAATCATTGTGGTAAAGTGGGGGTGAGTGGGTAATTCTGCCTGAGCTGATAAATTTCCATGACACTTTTTTGCTAGGCTGAGAGTACTAATAAATAAAAACTATTCCATTATGTCCAGACCTAACATTTATTTAGCAAAGCGTTCGTTTTACTTAACTGTAGATGTGTATTAGTCTAATATTTTACCTCTTGTAATTCAGTGCCAGGCTTGAGAGCAGTCAGTGAAGTTTACCACATATGCAGAGTTCGTTATGGTGAATACGGAAGCCACCAAAAGCAAACCCCAACTGTTCCAGCAAAGTTGCCATAGTATAGTGATACCTAACACCACCAATTTATGGTATTGAGAATATACTACTGACTACTTTAATGTGAAAAAAGTAATTTCATAAGTGAGTGAGCCAAATGGATCTACACCAAACCAAACCTTTACAATATGAGTAAAATTTTCCCTGGTTAAATTCAAGCACATATCTTCTTGAACAAAGACCAATACCAATACCATTTCAGCTTTGTGGCCAGCTGAGTCCTATTAAAGAATTGACCACATGCAAATTCTTGGGGGTTTCCCTACATAATTTCAGTTGAATGGACTTAAATATGTTAATGAAAAAAAAGAACCCTTTTTATCCTATTGTATTAAGCACAATATTGCATCAAAAATATTAAAAATAAACTACAAGTGCTTTGCGTGGGTAGATACCAATGGCTAATGAAGAAATTAATTATTGTTATAAAAGCAGTACCTATATGCTGCCTTTGACAGTTGTTACCTTCATAAGAAATGACAGTTTTGATGGTCACGCGTTGCTTCCTCTATATTTCCATGCAACCTCTATATTTTCTCTGTTTTAAATAGCTATTTGTATAAACTACATGTATTATTTATACAACTAATAGAATTGTTTTACAGGAGTCAAATCTTTCAAAAAGTAATGATAGGGGCTTTTTAAGTCAGTGACCAGAATGTTTTCCAGCTTTTCAGTTGCCTTGCATAAATGAGAATGTGATCTATGGAGTACAGACAGGTTCTGGCAGAGGTTTTTTTTCACATGATCATATCAGTACTAGGCAGAAAATTACTGAGAAATTGAACATGGTAGCATAGATTCATATCTGTACACGCTCACAGTATTCAGTCTGGCAAACTTTATAGTCTGAAAGGGGCTCTCAACTCTCACAGATACTTACTGAAGCCACTTTGTATCCATGCAAGGAAAAAGCTTTCATGTAAACATGGCCAAAAAGCACAATGAACTATGTCCCTTATACCTTTGTGCTTCTGCTTTCACTTGGACTCTGAACAGGTGTGGACATTCATGCACACTGCAAGGTCAGAATGAATAAAAATGTCATGCAGTTTTATGGAAACAGTTCAACAGTGAAGATATAATGGCATTATAAATACCTGTTTGTTACATTTTCATGTTTAATGCATTGTGTATGATCAGATGTAATTTGCTAAATCACTGTGTGACAGTAAGGAGAATAGAAAGGATGAGAAAATGTACTGTATTATTTGTGTTATGACATATTTCTAAGCTTTGAAGTGATCAGTGCTGTGCTGTAAAATATGGACGATGTTCTCTTATATCCAGTATATTTCTGCTTTGGGCATATTTTAAATGAGGGATCTGCCTTAGTGGGTTCTTTAATTACAGAAAATCACTGTTTTGTGATTTTCCAAATGCTCTGTCTTGTTTAACATATTAAGCAAAAGGAACAAGCTCAAAGAATGGGAAGAAGGTTATATTGTGAATATCTATCCTGATCAAAGAAATTAATTGCTTGAATAAGTCTTTCAAAAATTAAGATATTTCTTAGATGGGCTTACTCTGTGGTAGTACTGAAATGAGATACATGCCAGGGAGAATTTCTTCCATAATTACATGTGGAAAGTATAGAAAGATATGAAAGTGCTGATGCTGGATTTACATACTCTTAAAAAGTATTCCATGTCTTTATGCAGATAAACATACAGACACAGTACAGGTTGAATGCAGCAGAAGTAACTACAGAATATAGAAATAATTACAGAAGTATCAAACAAGAAGCAGAATAGCATTTATGTGAAAAAAAACCCATTGATTTTACATAAATTGTCAAAAATACATGACATTTGAATTGCAAAACATTGTAAAATATAAAAAAATAGTAGAAAATAAAATATATTCTGAAATGCACATAGTATGTATTTGCTACTGTAGTAAGTCAAGGAATTTGAATTCAGTTAAATTCTCCTGTTATGGGGGAACAGCATAAATTATTTTACTAAACAAAACCCTGCATTCAAAATAAGATACATGGAATGTATAAGTTTGCAGCAGCATTAAGTGTGGGAGAAAGAACTGTCAGGATTTCAGAATGATTCTTTCATAGAAGTACTTCTGATTCCTTAGTTTCTAATACATTTAAAAATAAGCTACATGAATTATTTTCATAGTGCCAGAAACTTTTCAAATAAAACCAATGCAAAAACATTACTGAGCTGCTGGAAATTTTAAATAATTCTTTGTAAATGCCCCAGGTTAATTTAGATCTCTGAAAACACATTAGGAAATTAAGCTGTAATGTGAGCTAATTCGAATTTTAATTTGGCAAAAGGAACGATCCAGCCACATAGTTAATGTAAATAGAAGCATAACACAGAGAAATTAATGAGGTTTCCTTTCTGTGAATCTTAAAGGAGGGAGATAATTAGCTTCTTTTGTTATTATTGTGGGATAATGTGGTATTGTCTTCGAGGTGTAAAGTAACTACTGCTTGTAAAATGATATGTTCATTTGTCTTTTCTTAGTAATTATTTACATTAAACTCTTGTAGGATGAAGCAGCCCAGCCACTGAATCTTTCAGCCCGACCGAAAACAGCTGAACCTGTCAAATCGCCAACATCTCCAACACAGAACCTCTTCACAGCTAGTAAAAGCAGCCCAGTGACAGTGATGAACAAGAGTGGCATCCCTAGCCCACTCAGTGGGTCTCTGGGAAGAGGATCTTCTTTAGGTAACTAATCTGTCCTGGGGAAAGGAGAAAACTGGCAACTGTTCTACATGAAATCTCAACTTGAGCATACTTCTGAATTATGTAGATATCTGAGCCTAAATTTCCATTTAAAATGAGAAAAAAAGAATTCCAAGAAAACTTTTCAAAGAACTCTTGAATGCCAAGGTTGTACAAGAGAACACAAAGTGATGCACCAGTGATGTGTGTCTACAAGAAATACAGCCAATAAACATAAAACATAAGAAATACACATACGATCCATAGAATGACAGAATTATAGAATGGATAGTGTGGGAAAGGACCTTAGAATCATCTAGTTCCAACCCCCCTGCCATGGGCAGGGGAACATTCCACTAGACCAGGTTGCTCAATGCCCTGTCCAACCTGGCCTTGAACACTGCCATGGATGGAGTATTCACAACTTCCTTGGGCAGCCTGTGCCAGTGCCTCACCACTCTCTCAGTAAAGAATATATACACATAAGTAAATAGAGATACATATATAAAACATGTAAAAGAGATTTGTATAAATATCTTCCCCAATGACATCAACTGGGTGTATACATGCAAAGTTAACTTTTGAATTTTGACCTCTGGATTAAATAAAAAAAAAAACAAAACACCTTTGCATGCACATAGAGCCTAATCATGACTCATGTGGTTAGTGCAACAGTGTAACATACGTTTAAATAAATAAGTTTTCAAGCACTTTGTTGAATCAGGGTCAGAGAACATTCAGTAAATCCACGGTTTATAGCAAATCAGATGCCAGCAAGAAGGTAACTCCAAATGTGGTTTTCAGCTATTTTGCCCAAATATAGGGGATAGCAATCTAAAAGAAACCTAGTTCTCTGTATTCTGGGAATTAAGTTAATCTTAGAAAGACCATATGCTGAATATATATATATTTATTTATGTGTATATATATATATAAAACAAAAATAGAAAGGCCAGCATATTATTTGGGGGGGGTTTAATTATTGTTCATGTTTTTGTTATTTGTTCACCTATCTCTCAAAATTTTGTTAATTCATATGGTTGCAAATAGGGAATTTTTGACCTATGTTCAAGATTCTTTAATTAAGAAATAATGCTTATTAAGTAATGAAATAAAAAATGATCTGAAACAATGTATGAAGACTACCTTAACCAGTCAAGAAACAGAATCAAGAGCTGCAAAATGTAGATGATCATCCCTAAAGTTCAAATAGTATATTTTAACAGTGACTAAATACTTACTACAGACCACTTATTCACAATCTGTAGCTCAAGTGTACTTGTAAAATATATAGAAACACTTGTGAATAATGAACAGATATGTTAAATACATACATTAAATGTATCAAAAGTATGATTTGTTCCATTCCCAAAACACTTGTGAACATCATGATCTCTGAAAGATACCTTCTTCAGCTAGATAGATATTCTGTCAATTTATTTGCAGCTATCACTGCACTAACATTATAAAGTGGTGTATCAGTTTGAAGTCATAGACCATTCCAGAAAAATGGCTAGAGAAGATATGCCAAAAATCAGGAATCAGCTTCGGAGTTTGTGCGCCATTTTTGCTATGAATTGAGATGATTGGGAGTCTAGGTCTCATTAAAAGTCACACAAATATGGTTCCCAACTTACTTAGGCTCCATAATGGAACTTAGATGCTGAATATGTTCACAGCATTGGAAATTATACCAAGCAAGGACAGTGCTTGTTCTCTAATATGTTGCTTTTATTTTGGAGCATTCAGGCAGAAAACATCACAGATCCATCTAAAGCATCACAGTTTGCATCTCTACTCATCTAGACCACAGTATTAAGTCAACTGTTTGGTTCCCAGGATAAAGCATGACAAACCATTAATTTTAACCTTTTTTCTTTTAAAAGAATTCAGGGTCCTTTGAGGTTGAATTTGCTATATTTTGCTCAGCTGAACTTCAATGAAGTCATAAGAGTATGAAATTTATCTTTAAAGGAGAATTCGAAGTCTTAGCCTGTTTGTTTGTATGTGTTTTTATAGTGGACTGTTAGTAAGTACAAAAATCTAATAAATTCAGAGCTTTTATAGAAGACATTTTCTTGTCAGGCAAATGCACAGGTCATGCACAGACTTTGATTGCTCAGAATTTCCTAGCTAGAATGTATACACATAAATCTATGTGCAGTATAGAGGATACTTCCATGTATGAAAGGTTGAAGTTCATCACAGCAACAGAAAACAGTCACCAGCTAATTGCTGTCATCTGTTCCCAAATCAGAAACTGTATCTGACATACTCATCTTTACCTATATCATGCATTTTAAGATGCAACAGGAATATTTTGTATGAGTCTGATGCATGTTTAAAAGTTTCTCTTTCTCTCTATAGTGATGGAAAGAGACCCATTTTTTTTCTACTTATTTAGAGCTTTAGACTCACGTTAGGGTAATAACAATCTCTGTCCCCCAAAAGTCACTGTGGGTGCTTCTGAAATTGAAGGCCAGATCTCTGGAGTGATGGTTATATTGACAAAGAAATTCTAAAAATTAAAATAGAATTTTAATTACTTTCATGGTGAAGAGAACAAGATTTTTTTTTCTCCTTCTTTGTTCATTTTATTAATTATTATTAATAAGTGAAAGGATTCCCACTTAACCTTCTGTATACTGTTGTCTTAAACACACATTGAACTTGGACTTCATGAATATGCTCAAATACTTCCATAAGAGACTATGCTAAGACTTCAGGGGTTGTACTTATAACAGCAAAAGAAGAGCACAGACTTATAAATTGCTAGATAAATTCAGCCTTCAAACAGACAACAATTGCCACTCCTCCTCCTTTTGTTAGTTGAGTGCAGCTTTAGCAGTATGACAGCTGAGTGCTTACCCCAGATTCTAATTTGGATAATTAGCTAAATAAAGTTATTATCTCTCTGTTTATAGATATCCTTTCCAGTCTTAATTCACCTGCCCTATTTGGGGACCAGGACACAGTAATGAAAGCTATTCAGGAGGCTCGAAAAATGAGAGAGCAGATCCAGAGGGAGCAGCAGCAACAACAGCAGCCGCATGGTGTTGATGGAAAATTGCCCTCTATGAATAACATGGGTCTAAACAACTGCAGGAATGAAAAGGTAATGTCTCCCTTTACCGCACAGTCTGTCACTCACTCTTCCCTGCAAATAGCTTCTTATTTCTATATGAAATTCCTTTTTAGAACTTTTAGCCACCTCTGATTTCATGTTACATACACTTTGTCACTTCACAATACTGTGCTACAAACTTCTCTATGTTTACATGACAGCATTCAAAACACCATCCCTGTGCACTCATTATTAAGCTGTAAGCATGCATATAACAATGTGGAAATTGAATTGGATGAAGCTACAATTGTCTGTAGTCACTGGATTTTGAATTGTGCTTTTGAGAGTGACTGGATTGATAAATATGGCCAGTTACATACTAGCATGGTTGAATATTACAATGGTGTTGAATGTATCTGATTGTGCTTGAATCTATAACTCAGTTGCAACCAAGTATTTAGGCTCAAAACAGTGCTTTTGGCTCTTAGTTTCAGTGGAAAATTAGAGATCAAAGTTCTTTGTTGAATTTTGGCTGTAGTTTCCAAACACTAAAATGAAACGGGGCACTACAATATAACGGTAAATGAGAGAAAGTGATGGGACAATGCAACCAGCATTGGACTGAGCATGATATCATATCTGGAAGGTGAGGAAGCTGTTTTTATCATATACACTTTAAGAACCCCTCAGTGGACAAAGAAGGATCTTGGAAAATTCTTTGTGGTGTTCTGCTCTGTGGCCTTTCCAGGGTCTACAAGATCTGCTTCAGGAGCAGGTCTCTGTGTGTGTAAGAACACCAGTGAACATGGAATCAGGCAATTGGCTGGGCTATAAGGCAGCCTTTTGATGAAGAATGCTTCTCTGTTACCTTCCCTAGAGGTGGCTTATGCTTCAAAAAATACAGCACACAAGTTACTTTTCACCACTTACACAAAATCTGTTATATACCACAATACTCATTCCTGTTAACTAGAGAGGGAAAAATATTATCCCGGTAATCACTATGGCATTGGCAAGTAGGAACAGCTATGATGCAATTTAGTAATGAATGAAAAGAAAACTGACGCATTCATTAGCCTATAAAGCAACTTGTGTTTCAGACTATTTGCTGGGGGGGGAAAAACACAACAAAACAAAATGAAAACCAAATAAAAACCCAAACCCCAAAACAAAAAAGTGAAAAACTGATAGCTTTCAATGCCTATAATTCATTAATTAAAATTCTGTGATATATCTGTATATTAGAGGGTAGGCTCTTTGTATCTTCAGGGAGGGAAGATTATATTATACTCTAAAAACTAACAAGAATTTTTAGTCCTGGTTGAGTATAAGACTTAGTAGAATCTTAGCTATATCTTAAACCATGAATTTAACGATACTATGATTTCTCCTCAACCTACAAGGAAATACTCGGTGAGTAAATGGATTCTAGCAAGGCACGGAAAGGCAAAGAAATGTTGTAAACAGACCCATCAAACATTGATACATACCTTTTAATCTACCTTTTGAATTTTGCTTGATAGGTTGTTTGCTGTACTCAAAACAAGCTAAAAGCTCAGTGTCTATGAAAAAGACTTCCACACAGGGTTAACAATGCTTTTACAAGTCAAATTCGGAGGCTAATAAATATTTATTTCCTCTAGCATTAGTTTAAATATCAACATTGAAAAACTCATTTAATACAGATTGATACTATGAAAAAAACAAAGAAATTAATAACTGATCAAGCAGGTCATATTCTAACAACGCTCTAATTGTAAAGTCAGTGTTTGTCTTAACTAACTAAGAGGTAGGGTATTAAAGGCCATGTTATAAACATAAAATGTCACACCTATGATCATTATTTAGAGTTTATAAAATTATGCTTTTTTAAAAATAGATTTTGTGAGTTTCAGTGGCTTGACATTTAAATATCTCTAATACACTATAAGGGCTATTAAAATAATTCTTAACATTTGATTTTGCTTTGAAAAATAAGTATAAAAATTGCATCCACTTATTTATGAGATCAGCCCCTGCGTATTTTCAGTACCATGTTTGTCTTGTATTCAGTATAACAAGTTTCTGTTTCATCTTTCACCTTTTAAAAGCAGAGTCAGTAAATATTTCAGTGAATAATCTGAAATTTCTTTTTCATGCAAGTTACTAGCAATGTACAGATTGATGTAGAGCATCCAAACTGAGGTTATACAGCAGGCAGGCAAAGGGAAAGAATTTTTATTTTTATTTGCAAACATAGCAGAGTCAATTGGAACTCTTTAACAAATATACACAACATCCTCCTCAAATGCCATCTTTTATGGAGAGACTTTTCATAGTAGTACTTGCAATTTTTAAAACCAAAGAATAAAATAGCAGCAAGGAAATCTGTTTTTAAGTCTCTCAGTGCCCTTTTATAATCCTGCTGGGTTTATTTATTGAGCATGTACTGTACAGTGAACCATTAAGGCAGGAAAAAGTTGTAATACATTCTCTGGTTTTACCTTTGGTATGCTGTTCTGTTATCTTTGCTCTGTAGATGCAAGAAAAGGCAGAGTTTACAAAAACGGAGTATAAATCAGTCATTTTAAATGATGATATATCCCCACTCTCTCTCCTAAAGAAAATAAAAGAATTAAGTCAGTCATGAGTACTTACTAAGGGAATGTATTTATATTTTATAGCAAGTATAAAATACATTAAAACCAGAAGCATCCTTTGCACAAACGGAATTCTAGAATACTTTTTTTCCCCCTTTACTCTCTGCCTTTTACTATTTACATTATGTTATATTTCTTATACTTTAAAAATGCTGGGGAGAATGATCAAAATGGGGGAGGAGATGATAGATCAATTCAAAAAACATAATGTTGAAGTAACTGTATGCCAAGAAGACTGTGTGAATAGTTTGTCTCTTAATCCCAGTGAAGCTTTGATAACTTGAATTTGATTTTGGATTGGTTTCTTTTGACAAATCGGTACCCTATGTTTTCAGGACCAAATTTTCAGAAATTGGGTTCAGGTAATTAGACTCATATAGATTAGTAGCTAGAAGCTGGCACCAGAAAAAGATGACAAATTAATTGCCTGCAGCTGGTTTAAAATACTATTGAGTTCTGGTCACTTGCTGGTCTTCAAGTTCAGATAGCTGATAACAGTTTGTTGTGCAAATGATTGCGCTTACAAAATTATGTACATAGCTTCAAAGCCTGGGCTTAGGCCTTTTTGAAAATGTGTCATTTAAATCTCAAAAAGCTTTGTATTTGGTTAGAGACACAGAAATGAAAGTTGCCTCTGTTCATATTATGCTCTTCAAAAAGTCTACAAAGCTTTAAAAGTACTCACAAAGATTCACTCATCAGAAAGGCCAAAACAAAAACATGCAGTTCTCTGGCACAGTCCAACTTTGTCATTTGCTAAAACATTAAGGTTAGACTACACTTTTGAATTAGAATCATCGAATCATAGAATAGTAAGGTCTGGAAAGGACCTTAAGATCATCAAGTTCCAACCCCCCTGCCATGGGTAGGGACACCTCACACTAAACCATATCACCCAAGGCCTCCTCCAACCTGGTCTTGAACACTGCCAGGGGTGGAGCATTCACAACTTCCCTGGGCAGCCCATTCCAGTGCCTCACCACCCTAACAGGAAAGTATTTCCTCCTTATATCCAATCTAAACTTCCCCTGTTGAAGTTTTAACCCATTACCCCTTGTCCTATCACTACAGTGCCTAATGAAGAGTCCCTCCCCAGCATCCCTATAGGCCCCCTTCAGATACTGGAAGGCTGCTATGAGGACTCCACTCAGCCTTCTCTTCTCCAGGGTGAACAGCCCCGACTTTCTCAGCCTGTCTTCATAGGGGAGGTGCTCCAGTCCCCTGATCATCCTCGTGGCCCTCCTCTGGACTTGTTCCAACAGTTCCATGTTTTTTATGTTGAGGACACCAGAACTGCACACAATACTCCAGGTAAGGTCTCACAAAAGCAGAGGAAAGGGGCAGGATCACCTCCTTCGACCTGCTGGTCATGCTCCTTTTGATGCAGTCCAGGATATGGCTGGCTTTCTGTGCTGCAAGTGCACACTGAAGCCGGCTCATATTCATTTTCTCATCAACCATCACCCCCAAGTCCTTCTCTGCAGGGCTGCTCTGAATCTCTTCTTTGCCCAACCTGTAGCTGTGCCTGGGATTGCTCTGACCCAGGTGTAGGACCTTGCACTTGGCATGGTTAAACTTCGTGAGGTTGGACCAGCCCACCTCACAAGCGTGTCAAGGTCCCTCTGGATGGCATTCCTTCCCTCCAGTGTATCAACCAAACCACACATCTTGGTGTCATCGGCAAACTTGCTGAGGGCGCACTCAATCCCACTGTCCATGTCAGCGACAAAGATCTTAAACAAGACTGGTCCCAACACCAATCCCTGAGGGACACAGCTCGTTACTGGTCTCCAGCTGGATATTGAGCCATTGACCACAACTCTTTGCATGCGGCCATCCAGCCAGTTCTTTATCCACGGAGTGGTCCATCCATCAAATTTATGTCTTTCCAATTTAGAGACAAGGATGTTGTGTGGGACAGTGTCGAACGCTTTACACAAATCCAGGTAGATGACATCAACTGCTCTACCCCTGTCCATCAGTTCCGTAGCCCAATCATAGAAGGCCACCAAATTGCTCAGGCAGGATTTCCCCTTAGTGAAGCCATACTGGCTGTCACCAAGCACCTTGTTGGTTTTCATGTGCCTTAGCATGCCTTCCAGGAGAATCTGCTCCAAGATTTTGCCAGGCACAGAGGTGAGACTGACTGGTCTGTAATTCCCCAGGTCATCCATTTTCTCCTTGAAAATGGGGGTTATATTTCCCTTTTCCCAGGCCTACATTGTCCTAGTCTGTTTTTTATTTGCTATGTACCTGTAGAATCCCTTCCTGTTATCCTTAATATCCCTAGCCAAGTTTAATTCCAACTGGGCGTTAGCTTTCCTAACCTCATCCCTTGCTTCTCAGACAACATCCCTGTACTCTTCCCAGGCCACCTGTCCTTGCTTCCACTTCTTATAAGCCTCTTTTTTTCCCCTCGAAGTTTCCTCATCAGCTCCTTATCCATCCAAGGAGGTCTCCTGGCCCTCCTGCTGCACTTGCTTCTAGTTGGGTTGCAACACTCCTGAGCTTGTAATAGGTGATCCTTGAATATCAACCAAGAGTCTTGGGCCCCCCTGCCCTCTAGGGCTATATCCTATGGAACCTTACTAAGCAGATTCCTGAAGAGGCCATCTGTGGACTTCTACAATATGAAGTTATTTCAGTTTGCGTACTGTTGTGGGTTAGGATATGTAGGTAAGCACCATGTGACCACTCACGCACTCACTCCTCTCCAGTGGGATTGGGAAGAGAACTGTGAGAAAACAAGGTAGTTTTAGAAGTCAAGTGCATGCAAGCAAAGCAAGAACTGTGCATGCAAGCAAAGCAAAATAAGGAACTCACCCACTACTTTATATCTCCAGGCACATGTGCCAGCCATCTCCAGGAAAGCAGGGCTTCAGCATGTGTAACAGTGATTTGGGAAGACAAATGCCAAAACTCCATTCCTATTTCCTCCTTCTTTCCCAACTTTTGTTGCTGAGCATGACGTATGGTGTGGAATACCCCTTTGGTCAGTTTGGGTCAGCTGGCCTGGCTGTGTCCCCCCTGCAGTTTTGTGCACCTACAGCCTACTTGTTGGCAGGCCAGCATAAACAGAAAAAGCCTTTATGCTGTAGAAGCACTGTTGAGCAATAACTGAAATATCCCTGCGTTATCAGGACTGCTTTATTCACAAATCCGAAAATCAGCACCATGGTAACTAAAATTAGCTCTCTCTGAGCCAAAACCAGTATAGTACACCCAAAGCAAAAAGTCATAATGGCAGAGTTGACTTTTTCTACTTTCTGGCTGAGGAAAGAGAAGAAGTGTGTCAGGGATTTCACAGAGTAAAACACAAACACTGGGGAAGGGGGGAGAATTAGGAAGAATCCACATATATATATGTGATATAAGCAAAAATAAAATCATACAAAAATTGGCTTTGTTTTGAGGATATGACTTTTTTCCAGTCAAGCCATGTTTACCTTCAACAAAAAAGACCTTTTGTACTTAAACAAAATTTGCATTGCTAGAGCTACTTGTATTTATTTTAGTATTTTGAGCTAGTGTGATTGCCTAGCTTTCCTTTGATTTACGGCTTTAAATGAACCTGAAAATACTATATAATTTATAAGATAGCTGACATCATTTTTTAAAGGACCAAATCCTAACTTTTTTCTGCAGAAAACATGAAAACACGAAAACACTGACAAAAAAACCATTTAGGAACATCTCTGTAGAAAAATTATACACAGAAGCATGTTAATTTCATTGGAAAAAAATATATAAAGACACAACATATACCAAATTAGTAATCACAACATATCTGCTAGACCCAAAGATATATCCCCACCTCTCCATTTACATATAAGAAAACTTATTCATTGGCATGTGAGAGGAGGCAGAATTTAATATAACATTTTTATGTTTATATTCCATTCCCAGTGTTTTGTAGATTTACAGGCAACTGTGTATTTGTAGTAGGAAACCAGAGTTAGGCCCCAAAATAAATGACATGAGTCATCACTTACTTCCTGGGAATTATGTTCCTTCAGTACCTCTTATAATGAGCCTTTATTCCTTTCTTATTTCTTATATAAATCAAAATATATTATTTACCCTTGGAGACGTTGCAGTCTATTGATCAAATCCATATTCAGGCTCTTGGATTTGACTTGATAAGCCATAACGACCCCTTTGGAGGTGTTATGGTCTGCTGTATTTAGGGACTGTTAAATATGTGGATTATTGACACAATAGAGTGTAACAACTCCTCTGGAGCTGTTACGCTTCATCATTTATATGAAACTACTGCACATGCGTACAAACTTTGCCTGATAAAAACACTTCAGGAAGTCTTTGTAGGAAAAGTTACTAGTCATGCATAATCTCCTTTTGACAGCCTACAGCCCTGCAATGACTCCATCATTTTATTGCTGTTTCTAAATGCAAGCAATACCGGATTATGTTGCCAACAGTTTTTTACCAGCTTTTTTCTCGTACATTCACTATTATAGACAGAACAACTGCAAAAGCAGGAATCACACTGTCTTTTCTGCAAGTGCAGGGCATTTCTCAGACAATCACAAAGAGAAGCACCTTGTTATTAGCATCCCTTTTATTAGTCATGTCTCAGCTCAATTTAAAAAAGAAACAAACCAAAAAGCAAACACTAAAGAAGACACTTCGGTTCATCATGTGTTCAATTACGTTTTCTCCTTTTATTGAAAGTATTCATGCCCACCCTGAAATTGAGAAAATGGTCATATGGGCCTTATGTATTTTTATAAATATTTCAGTGGTTTAGATTTTCAGGGACTGATCTATTCTCATTTGCTTTTATCTTTTAAGAAAATCTTATACTTTCTTTTTCCCTTTAGTCTCTTGTAGAAAAGTATTTGTAACTAGTAAGTAAGGTCAAGGCTTATATTTGAGTCTGCTGGGAGACATAACAGAAACTGTAAGCATTTTCAATTTGATGCTTATTTCTGTTGGTTCCATATTAGATCTACTTGTAATTAATGGGCAAGTACCTCATTATTAGACCAAAAAATGGATAGCAATATCAACAGCAAATGACTAGTTTTGCAAAGTTATTACCTTTGTATGGTACTGTCTTGATAGTCATTGTATCAGCTTTGTCCTTTCTGCAACTTAAGGAAGCTCCCCATATAGCCCCATATAGCTTACACTTAGGTATAATTTAATTTAAGTTTAAATACATATATTTCGATTCTGTAATAGAAAATCTGGAACTGTAAAGAAAGAAAAAAGGAAGACTGATTTCTTTGAGGAACTGTTAATGTGGTCTCACTTTCTTGCAAGAATATAGGAAATTTATTCAACTCAGTGGGAGTGTATTCCATCTGTCTAATGAAGAATCTGATTTTCACAAAGACACTGCAACTGGGAACCTGTTTTTCCAGTATACGTCATTGACAAACCTTTCCCTGTGGAGTTTCTGAGACATAGAAGGACATGTTGCATAAAGACAACCTCTTTACATTTCCATCATCTTATAGCAGATAAATAACTTGTCTAAGTTAAATGTCCCAAAATAGGAAAAAGTTTCAAATACAAATCCTGGCAGTCCTCATAATTTTACAAAACAAATATACTTTCTTGTGAATTTGGCCAATTCAGTAATCTGCTTGTGGTTGTACATAACATACAGAAATGATTTTTTGCTTTTATATTGGGTGTTCAGATGTCCTAAATCCATATTTGGGCACCAGTATTTTATTCTGAAAAACCTTTATTAAAAAAAAAAAAAGTAAAAATATTTCATTCCAATATTTATTGAAACTGCAATAATTTAGTTATTTCCTTTTTTAGGCTTAGGGCTTATCCTAGCTACATAAAAATGTGCCCTCATTTGATATCAATTCTAACATTTCCTCAATAATTTTAAAAGAAACATAGTGCCTCAAGAATTTTCTAAAGGAGCTGCAGTACAGGAGCCTAAGTCCCACTGAACTAGCTCTGACAATTTTATCCCAAGCCAGACAAGCAGATTTGTCACTGCATATAGAGTAACAGTCTAATTTCAGTGAAATTCAGCAGTTTTGTATCTATCTCCAGCACTTTTACACTAATTTGGACAATCCAGAATTTCAGCTGATGTAATACTGCCCCCTTTTATCAGAACTGGAAAACATGCTGGACTTCAAACTTTTTTTTGTAGCTCGAGAAATTCTGTTTGTTTATGCTGTTACTTCCAATATTTGAAATTGCATGACAGGATAAGATAAAGCTTGAAATCAATGTAAGTTCATGACAATGAACGGGGGGGGCGGGGGGAGAGGAGGGGGGCATGGAATATTTCCAAGCAACATTTTTGCAAGGTGTTTTGTGTGTGATGTGACTGGACCTCCTAGGTAGCATATCACTCAGGGAATTCCCGATACTTTTCCAAGAAGTTCAAGGTGTTCATGATTTTTGCTTTTCTATCAATTTCATTGTCATATGTGCTTGCATTGTTTTTGTAAGTCAGTGTATTTATAGGATAACAGGCATAGTAGGGCACAGTAAGCATTGCCTTTTTTTTTTTTTTCCTTGGTACTGTGAGGTCTGATCAGGATTTGGATGCATCTTTGAATAGCTGAATGATTTTAATATCTCAGTCATGGAGAAGTATTGCAGTGAATTTATGCTTTACAATTAGAACTTTAAAATGTAATTTGAAATTAAATTCAAAGCAGTGCATCTTGGAAAAACCAAATTAATCCCTAGATCTCCAGCTATATCTTTTAAGGAGAAATATTTCCATTACAAACACACAGGAAAAGAAATAAAACCACTGACTTTTAACGTAACTCCGAAGCCTCTACTAAATCACAAGCTTTTGTAGATATCCCAGGAAATAAAAACGGGCTCAGAAACTGTACATGTACTTAAAGAAATGTTTTTTCTGATCTGTATGTGTTTAGTGAGGAAGGTGATGGAAGTTGTAACTGCACATGCACAGAGTACTCAGCTTATAAGAGTTATGGGAGGAAAATACCATTGCTAACATTAGCCTCTGTAGAAGAACATAGCTCCATTATCAAGGCCAGGTTAGTAATGGGAACCAGGTGCAGAAGGCTGTGGGTATGAAATCTTGTCAAGTTGTTACTCAAATGCAAGAGATAGATAGAAATATTAAAGCTGCTCATGAAGCACTAACTTTCTGTCTGTCTGTAACATACGATTCAGCCTTTAATTGTTCACATGCTATTGCTCAAATACTACTATTTATGCCTAAATATTCATACTCATGCCTTCCAGTATACCTTTTTTTTTTCAGATTTACTTTGTATTCTATGTGTAGAAATCCATAAAAATATGTTTGAAATCTACACATTAAAAATACATGTTCACTGAAACTGTGGAACTGACAGCACAAAGACAAAAAGAAACAGTGCAAAATCTCTGGCATATATAGGTCATCTAAATTTACAGATAAGTTAGCTTTGGTGCCAGCTTACCATGGATCTAGCTTTGCAACTATGGAAGAATTTGCTGTGTAGACCTCTGTTTGTATGAATTTTGCTCAATTACCTTACCTTCCAAAATTGTCTTGATAAAGTTGGTAAGTTGTGCATTTCTGTTCCAATGTATTAGATGTGTGGTTAAATGCTTAGTCTCTCAAATTATGTACAGGCTGATTAAAATAGAATCTAAATTACTTGTCTATTGATTAAATGATCAAAATAAATTAACTAAGTGAAAAATATGCAATCTTTGCAAAGTATAACTCATGGAGACTTTATTGGACCATAAATTAAAGTTTGAGTCCGATAATTATATACGTATGTAAGTAATTAAAAGAAAATGCACCTAAACATAAAACAACTGTATTAAACATTATTATTTGAATAACTATAAACTCACATGTAATATATACCTACACTGTATAGTGAAGAAACTTCCCATATTAAGTGACATTTAAAAGTTATTCATGCTTTCAGTTCAATCACAAGAGTGCTTGGCAATAAACCTTATTTTCAGGAAAGAAACCAGGACACTGCTTTGGTATTAATAGCTATTTTTACATTTGAATGTTGGATACTAGAGTTTTTACCACTAACTATGCTTAATAGTATGCTTGTGTGATTGCTGAACACAACTATGTTTTTTTATTTCTGTTGCCAGGTCTACTTGAAGGGCTTGCCTAGCTGCAGGTTTTAGACCTTATTAATAAAGATGATGATGATGATGATAATTATTATTAATAATAAAGGGGATTTGGGCCCTTTCTTCTAATGCCTTTCCAGTTAAAAAAAAAAGTGCCAAATATGCTGCTTATTGTCTCAAATGGGGTATTTCCTCTGAAAAGGATAAAAGCTTTGCCCTACTTTGGTCTTCTCCCTTAAATCTTGGAGCAACAGAAAGTCCCAAAGGAAAGAATTAGATTAAAATGGGTCCCAAGAGTGAATGATGAAATATTCGCACAAACCAACAAGGATAATTTTTCCCAAAGGATGATGTTCTGCCATAAAGGATAGATGTGATGACTGTAACAGCATAATGATCATATCTTCTTATGTACATTTCCTGAGCTACTCAAGAGACTTGCAGGTATATACTAAAATGTATGCCACGTTTTTATTATGCTCCTCCACAAAACAATACTGATAGGTTGAAAATTATTGTTCGAACACAAACTTGCTAGGACAGGAATTTATTCACTAAATAAAATTCTGGGTCAGAATGGCAGTTGTACGATGCTATCATATCACTTCTTCGATTGTCCTGAGAACTACAGAATACATTTGCATATTATTTCACACTTAGATGCAGGCAGAGACATCCACAAAAGTTACAACCATTTATTTCTCAGCTCTGTGTATTCTTCTAAGTATATTCATAAGACCAAATGCATTGCACCAATATAACTCTCTTAACAGCAGTGTATTAAATATAGTAAGTGTAAATTGGGATTACTTTCTCTGATAATTCATTGCTTTCTAAAATTAAAAATGTCTCCTGTTTCTCAAGTATCAATAGGTAGGATAAACTGAAATACATTCCCTGTTGTTGAAGGATAGTTACTCAGCTACATGTTTGTGGGTTATATGCTACTTTGTGCTGTCTTAACTCTTTTGCTTCAAACAAACGAATAAGCATGCTAGCAGGTAAAATTGTCTTCCTTCATGTCATGAAGACATATGGTATTTGCAAATGTTTGTTTGAAATATGATTAATGGAGTTTGACCATACTTATTCCTTTCTTCATTTTCACAAATATTCATGCAAATGGATCTTTATTTCTATGCATGTATTTGTACATGGACATTTGTGCACAATTATGCATTTCCTGTTTATGCGTAAATTGCTCGCCTCCTGTGCATAAAAAATACAGGCTTTGATACAGCACCCACTTGAAGCTCCATGCTGACCAAATGAGAAATGCAATATCAGGGCGATCTTTCAGCCCCTGACACAGTGTCAATGGTAATTATAGATCCTTACAGCAACTCTGTGAACTCACAGCAATTTGATCTAGGAATCCTGCAGGCCTTGCTGCACTATACTTTAGCACTGCCATCTTTCTCCCACCATTGGTATGTCAGAGGCAGGCTCATCATTTTTTCTGTGGCATTAAAGCTAATGGATGCAGGAGTTCATAGATAGAAGTAAAGGCTTTCCACTACCTGAGAGGTCTACTGGCTGAGAGAATTCCCAGTTTTTCAGGTAATACAAGGCAATGTTGCAATACTTATCACTGAGTCAGGCATTGAAAACAATATGATTTGTATTAGGTGACCAACTACAGCATAAACTAGAAGCAGCAAACTGTTGAGAATTTAAGTGCATAGTTCATGCATAACTCAAAAGTTACATTGTTAGAACACTGACACATTACTCATACATGTGTAGAAATTGCTGATCCCCCAGGGTTATTTTGAAAAGATAAGAAAGAATATACTTGTTGGATAAATTTTTCACTGCACATAGCTTGTCCATGTCTAGTCACATAATACTAACTCTATAAACAGGTCTATCTCAACTGGAAATGTGTAATGGGGTAATAAATGATATTCAACATCAGATTACTTGTACTAAAATCATGTTCAAGTCATAATAAGCTGTTATAACACTATTTTAAAACCTGAAGTATGCCTAACCCACAAGTTGAAAATGCCCAGCTTACACCCTAAAAAATCTACAGACAATATTAATTTGCCAGTATTTCACTTTTATGCCTGTGGCCTCTAACATGTTGCAAATGCTTCTATAAGAAAGGCTGGAAAAACATATCAAATTTCTCTCTTCCACTTGCTGACATTCATTAACTGAGGGAGAACAGTGAGACAAGGTTTTGGAAAGATCTCTTCACCTCCACCCGTTCCAAAGCAATTTATTAAACAGCCAGTAAGAGAAATGAACTCTTGTGGTTTAATGTCAGACCCATGTTGATCAGTAGCTAGGTTCATGCCTTCACTGTTATCTTGCCAAAGGCTTCTTGAAATAGCAGGCAGCGGATGCGTTCTTATCAGACTGCCATTTTCTTTGCACCCTTGAGTTCGATTGCTAAGTTGCAATTTCATTATATGGCTCCTATTGAGATGAGCTATCTTTATATTAATACAAATTCTTGCTTAGTGCATCTTACTTTTACATGCCTCTTCCCTTGCATTTTTAAAGCGCAGGAACACTCTGCTATATTTTGGATGCCAGTACAAATAGAAGCAACACTGGGCAAATTTGTATTAGAACTGTACACAAAGTGATTCACCAACACATCATGCACTGTAAAACTTCTTGGTCTGTCAAGGGCTCAACAGACTGCCAAAACACTCAGCTGACAGCTCCTTGCCAGAATTCTGTTCCTTGCCTCATGCCACTGAACCTCTTTGAATACTCATGAATAAGATTAGGTTGTATGGCTGCACTCTTCCTTGGAAGGGATTCCCCTTTATCAAGGGTTTGCCTGCATGACCTTTGCATAATTCCTGTATTTTATTCTTCAGTATCGCACTACAGATCATACTACATCATGCCAAATGTCTCACTGATGAAGTGTGTGTTAAATCTTTGTTTCCTTTCAGAAATAACCCAAAACTTACAAATACAAGAAAGATATTTTCCTCTAAAGTTTGTTCTCAAACTTTCATCCAAGGTTTATTTCTTCTCGTTCTTGGCTAAGGATGTGTTAATATTCAGTTACAGACTGACAATATATACACTGGGATACCTATCAGTTTGCTGCACTAAATAGCATGCTCTGCTATACAGAATTTCCAAACCATTCAGTGCAAAAAACATCCATAGTTTATCAGTATATACTCATTACCATGGAAAGACAGGCGGAAGTAATGAACTGCAGTATGGGAAATCTGTAGTGAGTGTATGAGTTATTCTATAAGGGAAGGAGATGACGTGTACTACTTCCTTGGTTTATCAAGTGATATCCCTTTATCCATGCCATGTTACTGTATCTACCTCAAAATATATGTTATGGGAACATAAGGAATCCACTTAAAAGGGAAAAAAGAGCACTCAATTTCCTGTTTATGACCCCACTGAAGTTCTCCTAATGTTAGGCATTTGCTATGTTAGGGATGAATTTCAGCACATGTGCCTCTCTGAATCCATACCCACATTACTTACTCATCCTTAAACTGTTCTGAGATTCCACTTCAGTTGTATTAGGAATGCTCCAAATGTAGTGAAGACTATGGTTTAGTTAGTGGAAGTCTGTATCATTCTCTTATCATGAGAGAGCAGGAAAGTGTCTTGTAGTGTTTGCAAGGATCTGCTAGCTTGGGTCTCCTTTCCTTTTCTCCCTGCTGCTGCTCTTCCTGCTACTTGCCCTCACTGTGCTTTTGCTAGGACTCTCGTAGAGTCTCATCAAAACATCATCCTCATATTGCTGTTGTATGCCACATCTTAATTAATTAATAGAATAGCACACGGTTCTACAGTAGAATTCCCACTAACATCTTGCATAGTGAAAAGTGGATATTATTTCATGTATTTTTGCTATACAGTGGATATGTTATCTGTACAACTGCATTCTTGTTGCCAAATCTGCCTTGGGTTTGAGTTCACAACAAAGCTAAACAAGGAACATTTCCATAAGCAAAATACACAATTTATCATGTTTTTGATTGCTTGGAGTAGCAAAGGCATAGAGATAAATTTGAAAACTGCATTGTCAGTTAATCAGTGACGTTAATTTTTTAATATTTCTATTTTGTTAGTGATGACAGAGCTCATTTAGGATTAGACCCTTTTAGGCTGTGCTTTAAATCAAACCAAAGCAGATATAGCTCCTGAGATGAAGATCTTTAACAGATTTGAAAGGCAAGCACTATCTAGGTTCTATACACTGCCTCTCCAGTGCAAAGAATTCATTGGCAACCCAATCTGCAGCTCACTTACCCTTGAAGGACATAACTATTTGAGCAACTCTGCTTTACAAGTGGCAAAACATGGCTTTGAAGAAAAAAGTCCCCTCCTCCCCTTTCATTAGTAAACTCCAGCAAGTGAAAACTCACTGAGTTTTCAACCGGACCCCAAAAATAGCTGAATCAGAAAATTTAAAGGATTGTGGACTGTTTGTGTTGGGAACCAGTAGGTTGGAAGGTGAGGAATGGAACAGAGCTTTACTGCTACATGCAGTGAAACTGCACTTTGAGTGTAAGAGTAGGAAATGAGAGTGAGGGAAAGCAAAGATAGCAATATAAAGATCCTATAGTTTGCATGTTGGAAATACAGTCAGATAGCTCCAGACTATATAGTTCTTTCCTGCCTTTTGGCATCATCCCTTTCAGTTCTCCTAATATATAATAATTGGAAACTCTTCTTACATCTCTCTTTCTAAATCCTAAGAAGCAGCAAACCTAAGCCTTGCTGTTTGCATTCTTCTGATATCAAAGACTCTATCCCACTGGGGACTTTAGCCATAGGAGACGTTTGAGGGAGGCAGAAGAGATGTTTTTCTTCCTTTTTAGCTGCTCCACCAGGTTGGAGGGTGGGGAGGGGAGAGGGAGCAGACTGTAGATTTTAATGTTCAAAATGGAGGCTGGGATGTGTTTGATGCCTGGGTCTGACATACTGCTGCTTATCACTGTTTCTTTTAGCTGATGTGGCAGCAGGATTGGAGCTAGGTGGAGGTTAGTACCTGATGATGCAGAGTACCCACCCTCTAAGGGAGTCAGGGAGGGGTGTGGACAGCCTGTTTTTTGCAAAAATCCACACCCTAGAGATATCTTGTCCCATATAGCAAGCAGTAGAAGGGTATTTTTCTTTACATTTTAAATCTGTGTTACAGAAATACAAGAAGTATTATTTATTCTACAAATTAGCTGAGCAGGAGAATTAGCCAAACAGAGATGGATTTAAAGATCAGCACAATGAAGCAAGATTAAAAAACCCCTTCCATCTGAATTAATGAATTTCAGGCTGCTTTTCATAAACTAGTTTTTCAGAAGTCATCTGTGAAGCCTTGTATAAAGAATTTTTAAAGGTAACTTAATGGGATGGAGAAAAGGTTTAAAATTATCTACTGGGGCTGTTACAGGAGATATTAAATATTGATTTATCTAGGAGTAAAAATGGTACTAAAGAGTGAGGCTTGTAGTCAGATCAATTTATCTGGAATACAAACTGTATGGCCATATTTAGTACAATGTCAACATGAATCTTAAACAAGTAGATGTGAAAGGTTGAGCATTTAATCTAAATCAATTGGCTCTCTAAATCTTCAATTAAAAAAAATATATCTTAACAGTTCAAACCAAACTGTTCCTAAATGTTTCAGGTGGCTTATATTAAAAAATGCTTCACCTAGTCAGTCATACTGTATCATAACTCTCCTGTGTATCTTGTTGCAACTAGGAACAAAACTCCATAGTCCCAAGTTCCAAATCTTAAGCTCTTCATACTTCAAACTCTCTTGAAAACCCAATGTAAATCGTTCAAGTAATCTGGCAAATAACACTGTAAGCAATTTTCTGCTACTTGCCACTGCTACTGCAGTGCCAACCTTTTGGTCATATTATAAAAGTTGGCTCAGATTGTACTTAGCCAACTAAAACTGATTATGTTCCTTTTTCAGACAGAAATAGATATCATTATGCCAGCTACTGGTACTGCCTAAAATATTTTTCAGTATATATAAGTGTACATAGGTCTCCAGTAGGAAATCCTTTATCCAAGGGTGACATCAAAGCAGTACGTCTCAGATAATTTAAGTGTTACATTTGCTTTTGTTTGTACTGTTTTCTTTAAACATATTAATCAGACAAGAGCTTTAATGTTCCATGACTGAAAAATCCATCAAACAGATTTACGGCAGAGGCAGCGTGGCATAACAGCCAGTGGACTGGCCTAATGTTCAGAAATCGTGGGTTCAGTTCTCAGCTTAATCATTGACTTTCTGGGTAACCAGAAGATAATAATTTCCCCTCTCAGTGCCTGGAGATACAGTTACCAACCTCCTTTTTGAAATTATTTGGGTACTACTATGTGCAGTGGTAGGTATTACAATTGTCTACATATATAATAGTAAAAAGCTCAAAAATACCAATTGCTTCCCCAAGACATTACTATTCTCTTTTCTGTATGACATAGCTAGAAAATATGATCATGGTTATAAAGCAGACAAGTACACAAAGAAGTGAGGAAGGTATGAGACAGAAAATTTCCTCTTATTCATGGATTGCGTTTGTCCACAGAGCAGCAAAAATCTCCGACCGGAATGAGGTGCTGGAATGTTCCTTCAGTGAATCACATGAACTTTTCCATATATGTCATCTAGAGCAGATGAAAAAAAGATAGCAAAAAAGAGAGAAAACCTTCTTTTTAAATGCAGAGAAAGGCAGTAGGACCCAGTCTATGCTTATGCTGAAGATGAGGTCAAAAATAGGTCTTAAGTGGGACATAAGTGGCTAATATGCTCTGTGAGTGAAACCACTACTTTTGAAACTCCCATTCAAGGTTGGTTGTTAAGGTATAAAAGCATTTTTTAAACTGTCATTGTTGCATTGATCTGAAAAGTACTTTAATGGATATCTTATGTGGGAAACTTGAAACAAGCTTTTCATCATAAAAACAAAACAACGTTTATAAAATCATTCCACTTTAAATGAAAAGCTAGAGAATGGATTTTTGCCAGTAGCATTAGCTATAGATGACTAGCAGTTTTGTCTTTGTTTATTGCAGCAGTAAAACCACATAATTTTTTCAGCCCATAGGTATTAATTTTGCATTTAAGATGGTTTGAGGTGTAAGGGTTCCCAGATTCTGCATGAAAAAAATAACAAAGCCTTCAGTTACCTTTTAAAGTACCCCCTTTCTTGCATTATTTTGATTCATATTTCCTGCATGAAGACTTACTCCTTCCAAGAGATGTAAATCTCTCCCAGTTTCCAGGAAGTACCTGTGTTCGCATGTTGGAGCAAATTGAACCCTTATCCTATTGCTTTTTGTTTGTATGTTTTGATGAATTTATAGTGTTCATGAATCCAATTTGGGCTGCTTTGTCCTTGAGTACAAATTTAAAAAACATAAAGTATAAGCAATTTAGCTCTGATTGCATTAGAAAAATGAGTAACATAGCAATTTCACTTTTAGGGAGTTGTTTCTTTGCCTCCAGCTAGGACATTGTTAATGCAAGGTTTTGTCCTTGCATTAACAATGCAAGGGATAATATTCTTGGCTTTGTATTGGTTTATTCCTAAACAAGAATAATTCTTCTTCAAACCAGGCCTTCAACCTACCTGCCTCAAAGGGAAAAAGGAGTAATCAATAAGAAGGAGAAAGCATCTTTTTCAGCCTGGAAGGAAGTTTTTTGTTTAATTTTTATTCTCTGATTCAGTGTAAACATATGAGAACTACATAATTTGGCCCTGATTCAGTGAAGGGCATTAGTCCATTCTTAATATTAAGTGCGTAAGTATTCCCCTGGAGTTAAGTAATGACCGTCTATGTCCTTGAGGCCTCCTTTAGACTGGAGTGAAAGTAGTCAGCACCTTACAAGATTTAGGCCTACATGAGGCTGCAAGAATCTGCAATTTACTGGTTTTGTTTTGGTTTTGTTTTGGGTTGTTTTTTTACTGTTGAAAGAAGGTTAAAGACAGGAACTAGTTGAGTGGTACATCTATATTATCACAGGCAGTATGTACATCATACCTGATATTGTAATCATGCGAACAGTAATCTTGCCTTTCTGACATAAATAGTAAGCAGCACATTTTCCTAAGGTTGAAATAATCACAGAAAAACATGGCAGTGATGGGGATACAAGAGGCAAAACACTACATAATGATGTTATTATCATTGTTCCATTGTCACCCATCCTTAATCCTTAGTGATATGTTTCTTTTCTGTCTGAATATAACAAAAAAGGCCTGAGCATAAACAGAGCAATATATAACAGTAATCATAAAACGCAACCTTGAAAAGTATACTTAAAATGCTACCAAAAAAGAAAATCAGCCTGGTAAATACAGAAAAGGCCTACCTAATCTTTATATGCATAGTATGCAATTATATATTTACATCCAGCACAAGGCAAGGCATATACTTGAAAACAGTAGCATTTGGTGGGATTTTGCTAACAGCCTTGATTGCATTTCTAATTCTAAATATGAACATTTACACCCAAGTCTCTTTTGCATCACCGATTTAAACTACTTCAGGTGTCTTCCTGAAAGTGGGATGGAACAGCCCTGTCTAGAGGCCTGCATAGAGATAAAAAAAAAGGGGTAGGTACCTTCAGTGACTCATTCAGAGTATCTGGGTTAGATGTCTGTACTTCCAAAGCCCTGGAGGATTTACCCTAATGGAGCTACTGGAATCTATACTTACAGCACACAGCACTATTCATGTTAAAAAAGTGCTGTGATAAAATGCACCAAACTCAGATTCTTATTTTCCCTGACATTTATCTCTTTAATTGCAAAAATACTTGCAAATAGAGTATTTGAAATACTTGCTTTTAAACCTTTATAGCTACTACCCACATGTAGAATAAGAAAAGTGCATTTATTACTATTTGTTGATTATTGCTTCATGTAGTTCATTTTTATCATAGCTTTTTCCAGTATTGTTTGATCATGTCACAAAATCTGCCACGTGCCTATCATAAGGCAGAGTTGAAATGATAGCAGTATCTATGAGAATATCATCTGTTTTTCTCTTAGGTTTTATAGGTTTTAAATTAAACATGTATATATGTCTGTTTGCATGCACTTACATTTTCCATATTGTTTATGTAAGAACATAATATTGCTTCTCAAGATGTTTGACCAGTGGCATGTGTGTACATCTTTGTGTGTGTTCGGGATTTTTTTAAGTAAGTTGTCTCTTTTCCCAAATTTCTGTGGAGGGCAGCTGAACTTGCTTTGTGCTGTTGAGGTTTGCAGAACACCACACTAAAATTGAAATGGGTGACTTCTTTTCTGCTTTTTTTTTTTTTTCCCAAAAAAAATGGTTGTGCTGAACCTAGAATAGTTTTGCTGGTTGTTATACTGCTGTGGCTTCTTGCTAAAGCTGTGTTTTCAGCCTGGAATATATTACTAGATGATTAAGAGAAAAGGAGATTCACAGTTTTGACGCTCGTAACCAGATCTCTGATCTTCTAAATTCTGTTCTGATCCTAATGCATGACAATACTCTTAATGAAATTTAGTCTCAAACAGGAAAGTTCGGGGTAGCATGCGGATATACATACAGAATAATGGCATTGTATGAATTTGGTAAAAGTATTTTTGTACATTTTTATTGAATTTCAATGTCTCCATTTTTAAATGGAGACATTTTTACTTAGTAAAAATGAGGCTGTAACTGACAAGGTCCAACTGGCTGCTGAATTAAATGGAAATATAGCAAAATATATATTATTGCTCCTCCATAGTATTTAGTCTGCTAGGAAAAAAACCCATTTGTTTGCAATGTCTCAATGCTTTTATTCTTGTAACTCATATGTTAGAAATTTGAATGACCATTCTGAAGGTCCAGGGGTAGCTCTTGAATTTCTTCCATTAGTCAGTTTACAGTACAGAAAAATAAAACAAACCAACAAACAGTTCGGCTATTTCCTAGTTGAAGTGTATGCAAATTGGAACTCACGTTTATTTTTGTCTCTCACAAAAAATGCACATGTATGTATTTAGTTAAAAAAAATGTATTTTTAAATGGTTGTATTTAAAGGTAAATGGTTGTAAATACATTTGATCTATACCATTTACCAGTTCTCCCTGAAATCTAGTGAGCAATACCTAGTGTTATAAAAGAAAATTAACTTCTCTTCCGAGAAGGCTCCCATTTAATCATCTGTGGATGTTGGTCAGGAGGGAAGGGAGAAGCTAAGAGAACAACGGAATTTCTCTTTGACCCCAACAGTTGAACAGCTTACACTCTGGAACATGAGATTTGATTATCTTAGCATGTGTAACTACAGATGTTGTTAACAGTCATAAAATTATCCAGCTCTTTTAAAAACAAGTGACAGCCCAAGCTTTGGACTCTTTCTGACCTCTAGTGAATTCTACAGCCGTATTATGCACAGTGTAAAGTAGTAACTCCTTTTGTTTGCTTTTCATTTACCAGCTGTTAATTTAATTGATTATCCCTTTGTTTTTTCCAGGATTGATGACTTCTCATCAGTCTAAGGTGGAATTCCACACACAGTGGAATTCCAATCACCATATGATTTTTTTAATTTTCTTTAATCTTTACCTTTTAACTGATGTGTAATTTTACTGTAGATTGCTGGATGAATTTGCTGCTGAAACAAAGAGTTAATAAGAAAGTTCTCAGATACTGCCATGCATCATGCCTTTGTGCATGAATAAAAAGTTGGAAACCGCATGAAAGCAGTAGTTGGGTTACCACACAACTGGATATGCTTAAGTCTGAACGCTTCATAACTCTAACTACTGGGGAGTTGCAAACTTATAAATAACCTTGCAATTGGTTAAAACCATATTAAAACCATATGAACAAAGACATAAAGCATTTGGTTAAGGGGGCTCAGTAAGTGCAGTAATCCTGTTGAAAGTAATCTAACCAGGGCAGATCCATAGTTTAGGAGTCCCTGTAAGCGTGGCAATAGTTACGGGTATGTATCCTGCTTAGGTGGAAACATTTGCTATCTGTTCTTTTTTATCTTTTAATATTTTTTTTAATCACACACTTATTTTCAAAGTCAAGTTTCAATTTGCTGAAGTATATTAGCTTTTTAGTACATGCTGAATGCTCCAAATAATCAGGGAATTCATCTAAATCCTTATTTGAGTTCAGAGATCAAGATGGATACTGCTCACACTAAACAGAGGTTCTAAGCATTTTAATCCTTAAAATCAGACTTCCAAAATAATTACCTGAAAAGGGTGTTTACAATTAGGCTGTCTGGGTTTACAGTTATTTATTTGATGAAATTTTTGCCTTTCACACTCCAGTTTCAAACCTTTTTCTAGACAGTTTAAATTTTGATGAAATTGCAATTCTCAATTTTGACTCAAAAGAAGAAAGTCCCATATCATGACAATCACTATGTCATTCTATTACTGAGCCACTTGGGACTATTTTCTGCTTATGATGGTCTTGCATATGTTCCATTGTCACATGGAAGCCAGCTGAGGCTTGCCAATCAGGCAAAGACATTTTAGAGTAAATTCCCTGTTATCTGCTTTTAACCTCTTACTTTCCAGTTATGTTTAAGGATGAATGTATTTAAAAGGGGACCTAATGGCTTCTCTCTCCCCACATCTTTTCAAGCAAGTTCTTTGCTTTGTGCCACTGTAATGTAACACAAATGTGTAGTCTGTGGCAGGGATACTAGTCCATGCTGTTATGTTCAGCATACAAACTAAGATAGTACTAGAACAGTTTATTTACAACATAGGGGACTTCAAAAACTGAAACCAGCAGTATATAGGGTGAAAACTCACTGTCCTTTTTGGTTCCTGAGATCATTTAATTCAGGTATTTCACTTAGATGAAAAATAAAGGTCAGGTTGTGTCAGCATTCATAGAACTCATCATTTCCTTCATTTGTGCAACCTGTAAATCAGTGGCTGGAAAAGATACACTTTGTATCTTGTAGTATCTTACAATATTGGCATTCCTACACTAAGTTTGCCTACTTTGCTAATTTCATTTCTTCAGTTTCTTGGAGCAGCTCCTGCTGCTGTGATGTTGAAAACAAGTTCCAGATATTCACCACAGTTCTGTAAAACCAAAGGCCTTCATTTTAATTGTAACAATGATGCCACTATTGTGTTTATCTACTTTACCATCCAAAGAATTCCAGCAGTTGCATGCCCGCACAGCAGTAGGATGATTGACATTGCTGTAATAAGGTTAATGTTTAAACTTCCCACCCATAATAACTAAAATATCCAGAGATAAGGCTGAAAGTCAATTTGTAATTATCCCTTGTGTGCCAAGATGTTGCAAAAGATTCTAAGTGGAGGGTAATTTAACTTTTCAGTCCTAGCAATTTAAAAGTAGTGAGAAGTGAAAAGCTTGGGATGTTTGTATCTTGACTTTCCGGGGGGGGGGGGGGGGAAGGTTTTGTGATTTTTCTTGGTTCAAACTGGGAATAATTTTCTGTGTTCTACTGAACATATCCTTTTTATGTTTTGAGTATACTAAGTTGTTTTTCTGTTGTTTACTGTCCATGGTACATGAAGAGAATAGGTTATGATTAGCAAATAAGCTACTAGAACATTTAGTATTGTATAATTCAATTGAAATACATTTATATGTGAAGACAACATGCAGTGATTATTTGTAGTCATTATAACTAAAGAACTGTCCTCAGAAGAAATAATATCCCTTCTGTAATATGTTCTGTGGCTTCTGTGAATGACCCGTATTAATTCAGTGTCTAGAAACTGCCTCTTTAAATTGATGTTGGTAACTGCTTCCATGCTAGACTACTGAAATAAAGGGTATTACATCATTATCCAAACACGTCTACTTAAATAAAAAGTATTTGTTTGCAAAAAATACATATATTTTCAATCTTTCACACAACGATCAGCATTCATGACATTTTCCATTTCAGACTAAGCATACATTTCAGATGTGGAAAAAGAAAGCATGTTGAAATAATTTGAGGCATGGGTATAGTCAGATCAGTCCTGGTAATCCAGAAGGGAGGGGTGCCCAGTGTATTATTACATTTCGTATATTATTTTTCAAGAGATGGATGTGATCAGTCATCTTCTTGCATATGGTTTGAAAAAAAATTGTCTTGCTGGCAAGTAAACTGTTATTTAAGTACACAATCCACATTACTACAGAAACAGTTTTGCCAAACTTGTCCAAGTATTCTCACATCCTTAAAGATGGTATAAATATCATTTATAGCAAGCCGTTTACTTCTGACTATATGGAATGCCTCCCTGCTCCCCTGATCTAAGTGTCCCAGTTTGCATTATGGCCTTTACTGCTTCTGTTTGATGGAGTGATCAGTAAAAATTTAATGACACTATAAAATAATAAAAATGTCATTAATTTACCACGGATCTTGGATGCAGTGGTTGTAAAGTTACATTAATAAACAGAATATTTTTTACAACAAAAAGCATTGTTATGTGGGAACATATAAATAACACACATAAATTTAAGAGCAATTTTACTGTTAGCACACACATTATAATGGAATAGCCAATAAGTGTATAAAACATAGTATATAAAATTTTATGAAAATATACTGTGCACATCAAAAATTCAGCTTTTATCTAAGTGCAGAGAAAAGCCATTATTGTGTGCTTACTGTTTCATTACTGTTCTTTCACAAGATCACAATTTTATATTTGTTTCTAGTCATTTGAAGTTTGAAGCCTTTTCAGAAGTAGAGGCTACTGCTTCCTTTTCCTTTAGTCATTGCTTCACTAAATCATTCTTTTACCTTCCACATGTGAAGAAAGAATTGATACTTTCTGCCAGAACGTGGCGGAAAAGTTGCTAATTTAATGCAAAGCTAAAAATAATGCCAAAGGGGTTGAAAGGCTTGCTTGGCGACTCTGGAAAATAAGGGATAACTATCTAGCAGTCTATCTGTCATCACTGGGTCTGCTCCATCACTGACTGTGATAATATGTGAATATGATGGATGCCACAGCCTTGTGGCTCATAACGTTTAACATTCATCAGCTCTCACTAACGCGGGCTTTATAATTTAAATATCTTTATTTAATATGCAACATCTACCTCATACATCATAATTTCAAAGCACTTAGAGAACCAACAGTCCTGCAAGACAGTTGAGCAGACTTTAATTTTTTCAATAACTTTTACGTTTTCTGCATGTTTGTGACTGACAATGCATAAATAAGTGCCTAATCATATCACAGAATGGAAAATTGAGATTTGGCTGCTAAGAAGAATCTTTCTGCTCTTCTTTTTCTCATTTTAAAGAAGTGATTACTTTTACTGTGTGTTCAACATATGAAAAGTACAAAGGATCTGAATCATGCTGGAAAGAGCTTTCAGTTTTCTAGCACAAACTCCAATTGACTGTGTTGATCTAGTCATGAGAAGGGGTTGTCAGTGTCATGTCCTAAACCTTTTTTCTGACATTTAAATGGGAAAACTTAATGTGAATATACAGTATAAGCTCTGTAGCCAGCGCACACACACACACACACACACAAAAGTTCAAAATAGAAGTCTAAAATGTTCTTTCACTATTAAAAAAAAAAAAGAAAATACCTGAAGTTTATTACAAATTCACTGAAATTTTCTGATAATGTAGATTAGTAATATACCCAGCAGTCAATGTACATGTGTGCAAATATAATACATGTGTAGGGAACATAGTTGTTATTGCAGACATGTATAACCGTTTACTTTTAATGAAGGTAATTTTTTTTGTTCATATAGAAATTTTATGTAGAGTCAACTTTCCTCTCAGTCCTTGCTCATATTAGGAAAAAGCTATACCTTTAAAGGATTTCTAGTGCAAGTAACTATTCTCTTCAGGATGAATTCAAGATGGGCACAAAGACAAATCCCATAAAGAAAGGACTGGAGCCTATTGGGACATGTTTTCTCTCTAATAATAAATTTCATATGAATTCATTGTATTTCATGGAATTGTAAAGGTATCTACTAGATAAAAACATCATCAGTACTGGGAAATAATTTTATTTTTTACAGTTCTCTGAATTACTCTAAACCCATTGGAAATACTGATTTATTTATTTTTTTAAGATGACTATGAAGATTATTTGCAGTAAAAAAACAAGCAAAGGAATGACTTCAAAAGGCATTTCAAAGACTTAAATACAGCTAGCTTTGTTACTGCTTTTTATGAATTAGAAGGAAGAGATTATTAAATAACACTAAGTACATCATCTTTGACAAGAGCAGGTTTTTTTTATAGTATAAGTGCTATCATTTTACTGTTCTTGAACCTTATAATGTAATTTTCACTTCTTCCATATCAAAATATTGATATTCTTTCAGAAACTTTCTTTTTTTCTTCCACCTTTTTTTTTTTTTTTAACAGAATATGTTTTGGTAAAATCAAAGAGAATGAATGACTACAGATATGTTCCAAATGTGCAGATTGATGTGTAGCAAGGTCTGTTGATTCTTGTAGTAGAAAGGTATTTCTCCTTCTGAAACACACTTAAAAGCTGTTCTTCCAAGAATACTGCAGGTACTGTATTAACATACTTAAGAAAAAGCTTTCAGCACAAATATTTTGGAAGAGACAATATATGTGCCAAAAGCTGTGTTTTTTAGTACTGTTCTTTGTTTTTATCTCTACTGCAAATCAGCCCTTTGTGATGGAATGCAGAATTCTTGACAAACTTACTTTTTATTCTGTCTAGCAGTATAACAGATCCCATCCTGATGATTCAGGTGTATTGTTGCATTGCACATCTTTCAGTAAAATATTGTGTCTGTAGTATTGCAGTGCCTTTCTGCAGTCATGTTACATCTGTAACTCTTTCTTTTCTTGTGAGTTCCTTTGTTATGTAAGCTCTGCCACCAATCACAGATTTTATAGAAGAAAATAAGAAGTTAATCAAATATAAAATGCAGAGTTATTTTGTTCAACAACTGAAAAGTTCTGAGGAATTTTTAGAAATGCAATTAGTAACTGAAATGCCTCAGCTGCATGTTGTGGCAAATCCAGTGTCAGATTTTCTAGTCTTCCTCTGCAAATTAAACAAAGAATGATTAAAAAAAATAAATCTATGGCTGATGGAATCAAAAGGTTGAGGAATTGAAATAATTCCTCAGTTGTTGGCCTGGTAGTGTTTTATTACTGAAAGATAATGATAATAGGGCAGTAACCACATTGGAAAGAAGTAGTATTTGGAGGTGGAACAAAGGTGGAGTCAAAGCCATCAAGTATGGGGGCTTTTATTCCTTAGGAATATTTCCAAGTTTCTAGCCATCTTGCAGGAAAGAAACTCCTAGTGTTTTCTTCTTAGGTCTAGTATGCACAGCACAAAACTAGGTCATTGAACAATAGACTGAACAGCAGTCAGCACTCTACTTCTGCATAATGCATTAAGTATAACATGGAGAAACTGTTCGTAGAGCTGAAAGCTGGTATTTCATGTCTGCAAATTCAAGCTGACATGACATTTAATATTGTTTCATAGTAACGAACAACAAGGTTTCATTCTTTCACAAGTATAACAGAATGCCAAGTTTAGTCGGAAGAGGTAACAACAAGGCAAGAGGGAAAACATGCTATGTTCCTTCAAATGAGAACACTAAATTAATGATAACCATTGAACACTTTGCTACTGATACACAGTACTGCAGAGACTACTATTGTGAGACAATATTATAGTGGCATTTATAGTTCCCTTGTCTAACAGTTGGCTGAGGAACTGGGCTAACACATAAAATACCTTTCAGTTTTCACCTTCTAGTTCCAGGTTTCTTACTGAGGTCTCCAGTTCTCAAAAGCTTTCTGTTTTAATAGGACTGTACATTCTGCCACCTCTCCCCCCTTTTTTTTCTTTCTGTTTTTTTTTTTTTTTTATTTTTTTAATCTCCTCAGGTTCTCTTTCCACTGAGGTACAATTTAAATTCCTAGACAAAATAGTAATATCAGTTCTGTCATCTATTATTCCTTCTTTCAAACACTTGTCTTTGAAAATCTCTAGGATAAAATTCAGACTTGTGTTTTCTCAGAGGTATGAATACAAACTTGAATCTCATATCAGGAGAAAAGTGCTTTTTCCAGTAAATTAGCAGTATATTTTAATACAAACTTCTTTCAACTTCTGAATTTTCATGTCTCCAAATGTTGATTGTCTTTTCCAGTTTAACTTAGAAAACAAGTGGAAAGGCAAAGTGAGCAGCGTCGATCAGCACTGTTGGCTGCCAAGAGTGTTTTGTATTTGCATGTACAATTGCTTATGCATTATGGCAATGCAGATCAAAATAATCTCAAAGTTTCTGTATATGTTTCACATTTAAAACTGATTTTCATAAATGCAAACATTCAGAATCTGTAAAATTTTTCCCTGAGTTGAAATTCTAATTATATGCATTCATTATTTGTTCAGATTTTAAAAATAAGGCATGTATCAGTGAATACACATATGCACAGGCATGGAATAATTATCCTATATGAAGCATTAAGACTACTTCTGTTCTTTTCCAGGAAAGAACAAGATTTGAAAATTTAGGTCCACAGATAACAGGGAAACCAAATGAAGATGGAAAACTGGGCGCTGGTGTCATCGATCTTACAAGGCCAGAAGATGCAGAAGGTGAGTTACAATTTCACCTGTGGGTTTTTGAACACTGCATCACAGAATGGTGTGGCTGATAGGCTGCCAGTGTCAAAAGTCCTGTCTAGGGTAACACTTCAATGATTTATGTGTGTTTTTGTGAGACTGTAAGAAGTCCACAGTAAAGGGCAGATACATGGGGCCTACAAGGATCCTGCGGAGGGACTCTTCATTAGGGACTGTATTGATAGGACAAGCGGTAATGGGTTCAAACTTAAACAGGGGAAGTTTAGGTTAGATATAAGGAAGATGTTCTTTACTGTGAGGGTGGTGAGGCACTGGAATGGGTTGTCCATGGAAGCTGTGAATGCTCCATCCCTGGCGGTGTTCAAGGCCAGGTTGGATGGAGTCTTGGCTGACATGGTTTAGTGTGAGGTGTCCCTGCCTATGGCAGAGGGGGATTGGAAATAGATGATCTTAAGATCCTTTCCAACCCTAACTATTCTATGATTCTATGAAAAGGACTGTATAGTCTCCAAAGTGCTTCTGCAACACAAGTATTTTTTTTCCCCCAGCAGATATTATTTAAGTGATTATACTATTAATGAAAGTGTAGGAAACACAGAGAAAATTCTCTCAGTAAAGCAATATATACATATCTATTTTGTCACCAGTTTTTAGGGCTTTAACAGTTTTGAAGGAAGTTAGACCTCTTTAAGAAGTCTGCCCGTCAATGCACTCACAAACTATTCAAGACATAGCAAGCACAATTTTATTGACAGGCAGCTGTCAAATGATAATGGAAAAATATTTCACATTTTCTATATGAAAACGTCTTTTTCATTATATAAGCCTTCAGTGAACTTTCAGTCATTTTAGTGAGATATCTATGTATCAGGCATACAGTTTCAAGCCAAAGGTGAAAATTGATGTTTATCAAGACTGAGTTTAGTCTCTAGCAAGGTTACCATGCACGGTCTGGAAGTGAGTGCCACTGATACCCTCTCTACCCTATTATTCATTAAAAGTGAACATGAAAATAAATAGGAACCCTACCAGTTAGTGTAATAAGATTAATATACTATTTAGATAGAATATTATGCAACATTTTGCCCCCTCAATTTACTTCTATTTGAGAATCATCTGGTCTTTTTAAACCTTACAGGTTCTAGTTATGCCACTGTTCTTCAGAAAAGGTTAAAACATCTCTAAATTTTTCCTTTAATATCCAAACATCTGACAGCTTCAAAATTTGCTTTTTTCCCCTTGAATCAATAGAATAGGACCAATAAACTTGTGATTGTTGACAAACAGGATTATTTTCAAATTATTCTTGAAATACCAACAGAATTTTTCTGATTAAAAGGCATTATTATTTTCTGTATAGAGAAATATGAGCACATTTTCTGTTCTCTCCGTGACCCAGAACTAAATAGTCCAGGTAATGTCTCACAAATCGTCCCTTCATTTTGAAGTCTGACAACAGCAGTACATGTAAATGTTATATTTTCTTTACTGTAGAGATAGTACATGATATGCTTGTGATAAAACATCTTAGAGCCCTGATTCTCCTTGCTTGCCAACCACATACATATATTATCTTTAATCAGTCTCTAGGCAAACAAAAAAGATGAATTTAAAAGTAATTTGGGCAAGGACTTGTATACAGTGGAGAAGCTTCAAGTTCAGATCCAAAATCCAATACAGATCCTGTATTGACTCATCCATACAGAATAGTTAACTCTCAAATTCAATACAGCAAACTATTTCTACTTATTGGCTTAATATCATAATTAGCTTGTGACATAGAACTGACAGAAGCACAGGCTGACATGGTTTTTTGCCCTTTTTTTAAATTATTTTGATACAGTCAAAATTTCAGGTCTTCATAACAGTAAGATGATGACTGAAGATCATCAGCCATTTGTTACAAATAATACTCAGAAGGAAGCTAGCACCTTAATAAGTCATTTCTGACTTTCCATATCTATTTTTTTCAATAGTCCTTTATAAAACCAATAATTTTCAGATTCCCCTATTGTATGTGATTGGGCACTCCAGTATTGTCTTAAACAGAAAAACAATGAACCTAATGTAGGTAAAAAAATAACTTTCAGACAGGTGTTTTGCAATGACTTTTTTTTTTTTCCTAGAAAAAAGGACTTGGGAGACACATGGACTTTCCAAATTACTTGTTGACTAATCAGTTATTTATAAACTACTTTGTAAAGGAATTTCCATCCTGTGCCAACTTCTCATATTTCAGTGTGTTGAAGGATATTTGTTTCCCCAGTTGGGATGAAAAGTTGCAATAGAATACTTACATATACACAGTTACTGATTCATTTGACATCAAGTCCCTGATGAATTTCTTAGTTTAGTTCATTTCCTTCAATTCATCCTTTCTCTTTCTAGTGTTCTTAATTTAATATCTTGATACACTTTGTAATACTGACATTCCCCATGTTACTGGATAGTGCAGAAAGAAGCTTTGACATATGTAACCCAAGCTACAGTGATGTGTGCCATTTTAAGGACAGTGCACATGTCTTTCTAGAGCTAGTAAGGGCAGTTTGAGGTATGGTGTGTTGCCACATGGAAATCTGAGTTCATGAATGGATTCAGATTTCCAGACTTTGTTTAGCAGCCAAGAGATGTCTTTGGAAAAGAGGTGCTGGATGAATACCTCTGCTGATCTGGAAAAAAAAAAAAAAAAAGTTGGTGGGAGTTCAAAACCGATCTGCTTATCTGTCCTTCTAGTTGTAGACAAGGTGAATTTAGATATTGGCTAGATAAAAAGCAAAAAAGACATTCAGAGTATCACTCAAGTTTTGCCCCTTATCTTTGGCAAGCTTTCTAAGAGATAACATTTCTATCATGGCATTATTTAGAGTGGAAGTCCAGTGAAAACAGTGCTGCTGAAATATCAGCACTTAAACCGTGTGCTACAGACTCAGTTAATCTTCAAAACTATTAATGCTTTTAACTGTCATGAAACTATTGCAGATCTTTCTAGGTTTGCCATGTCACAATTTTTTTTTTTTATAGGTGTTGCTATTATTTATTTTGTGCTTCCATACATGTCTCTTTCAGCGCTGGCTTATTAAGAAACTTGTCAACTTATTCTGTAGAAACATACAATCATTTAGGTTGGAAAAGACCCTTAAGATCATCAAGTCCAACCATTAACCTAACACTATCAAGTCCACCCTAAAGCCTAAGTTCCACATCTACACTTCTTTTAAACACCTCAAGGGATGGTGACTCAAACACTTTTCTGGGCAGCCTGTTCCAGTGCTCAATAACCCTTTCAGTGAAGAATTTTTCCTAATATCCAATCTATACCTCTCCTGGAGCAACTTGAAGGCCATTTCCTTTTGTGCTTTCACTTGTACTTGGTAGAAGAGACTGACCCCCACCTTACTACAACCTTCTTTCAGGTATTTGTAGAGCATGATAAGGCCTCCTGAGCCTCCTTTTCTCCAGGATATACAACCCTTGTTCCTTCAGCCACTCCCCATAGGATGAATTCTCTAAACCCTTCACCAGCTTTGTTGCTCTTCTGTGTCCTCCTCTTAGAGAGCCTTGCTGCATTTAGAGTGTTGCCAAGGTCACAATCTCAACTGAATGTCAAAGGTTCCTAATAGGCCATAGTCATATTCTTCAAAGACCTGGTGTGTTTCACACCTTCCTGTTTTGTCATTGTTACTTTTTTTTCTTTTTTCATTTTTATTTTATAGTCCATTTGAGTGCAGGTTGCTATAGACATCTTTAAACATTATTTATGTGTTTTGTTGTGTGCTTTTACACAAATAACATAGTCATGTAGAAAATAAAGATTACTGAAGGACTCCAAATTTAGACTTGCTGCTGGCCATAAACTGGGAGGAAGTGCAGTTTGGGCTGCATCCTGATCTCCCAGCTGATCTACATCAAGGGTGCTATGGAAGTGCAGTTCCACTCCCTGCCTACCTGCACACCTGCATTCCCACAGGAAACTAAAGTGTGCAGAGACATAATACACGTCTGTTATCCCAAGAGGCAGCCGAGATAGACCAGATCTGCAAAGTGCTCCTCATTCCTATAGTTTTGACATGTCCTTTAAGGTTCAAATAATTCATTATAAGAAATATCAGTACATTTGTGTGTTTTATAGAATGTCTTTGTAATAGTAGCTAGCAATGATTTCTCTCTACTCCCTATATTTTTTCTATAACATATGGCAGTGATCTGAGTTTGACAGGATCAGAGTAATGTTTTTCTTTCATTTTTGGAGCACCTGTGGTGCTGGCTCATTGATCAGAAGCTGAAACTACTTTTGGTTGTTTTTTTTTAATTATGAATTATAAGACAAGTCTTGAAATTCTTTAAATTTAGCTCTGTGCAATTATAAGACAAATATGAAAGGAAACTGAAGAATGACTTTTTAAAACTTAAGTTGTCCCTGCTCAGTGTGTGAAACTTTTTTTAAGATTAGGGGTACCTAGGTGTACTTTCATAGATGACCTATCGTACAAAGTTATATTCAAAGCTTGTGTTACTCATAATGACCTAACTCATCTGAATGGAGGCCTGAAAATTGTCAACAAGAGGTTTAGATTAAATATGACATAAACTGACATCTCTATTACTTTCTCTAGCCACCAACAGGACTAGGCTAGCAATATTAAAAATCATGGTCAGACTGTATTCTAAAACATCACCACTGATTGGTACACCACTGATGAATAATCCACAGCTTAGACTTATATCATTACCTGGAAATCTAAGTTGTCGTGTTAAAATATATGATACATTTGTAGCTAGCAAAATTCAAAAACATGATTTGGGAGCCTCATAAAAGTTTTGTGACTGGTATGCAAAATTATAAACAACAGCCAATTATAGAAATAAACAATGATTTATTTTTTTTTTCTCCAAACCTCATAATTTTAAAAGAAACATCATTCTTTTTGTAGACAGCTTCATAATACTGAACATTTGAGATTTTCAGTACTGAAATACAGCTAACTGGCATGGACACACCAAAACAGCTTTGAATCTAGCTATAGCTAAAACCCTTCTTTCAACATGACTGACCAGAGTGTGTAGAATAGACATAAGTGAGACCTGTTTAAATGCCAAGTGGGGAAACTTAAAGTATTTAGGTCACAGTTATCTGAGAATATTAGATGATATGAATATGGTTTTTTGGTTCAATTTCTAAAAATTATATTCTTTTCACAAATGCTAAGTTTTGGTGATAGTGCTTCTTCTGAATCATATAATGTGCTCTATGTTTATGAATCTTGTGCTTATATAATATGCCCTGTGTTTATGGATCCTTCTGGTTTTGTGGTTGTGGTCAAATGCTTTAGAAATCTGTAGGAAGTGTGTTAAGATTTTGTTCCATAGTTGACAGAAATCTGCAGACTAGACCTGACATTCCTGTTGATAATTACTGATTTTACCTTAGCTCAGGTTGCACTGTGGTTTCCTTCAGCGGTCTCAGTCAGGGATTTAAATTCCATCATGACCTGATCTTCATTCCTGCCAAAGAACTGGATCTGCTAAAATACAGTTTTCTTGATTGGATCCTGGGCTCAGGGCAAAAATATCTGAATGTTATTGTTTTGCCACTACCTCTCTGTGTGATTTTGTAAAAGAGAAATAACTTCTCTGTGTCCTATTTTCCCAAGTGAAAAATCAGATTCATTATAAAGCAAAATATTATTTTAATGAAAATGGAAATACCATATTAATGCTGAACATTTAGTTCCATGCTCATTCATGTTAATTTATTAGAATCAGGGGCCAATTAGAATTTGGCCTTACAGTTTACCATTTGGGCAACATGCACTTTGCTTCTGAGCCCTGTTTTGATGTTTTCATTTGTTCCGTTTCTCATTTGCTAGTTTTCTTGATTCTGTAAACTTTGTGTTTAGCACTTGCTGATCCTTCCTTTGATACTCATCTACCAGTGTATGTTAAGTATGAATCATAGTTCTAAGGATAGGTACTTCCCTGCTAGTTAAGATAAAAACAATTTTAAATAATGTGGTGGGATCTGTTTAACTTCTTTCTCTGTATCTATGTGTTTATTTATCCTTGCATTAGACTATTGCTTTTCAAACTCTCCCAAAGGATAACCTTTGCTATGAAACCTAAATGTCAAGTCAGTCATTAAGAGGTATCTTGAATTCCTCAGCACTGGATTGGTACCAGGCCATATTCTTAAATTCATTGACTTACGTGTCTGTGTCCTCCTTAATGCCCATGTCTTCGCTTTCACTGCCTGCCTAAGTCTCTAATTTTTAAGTTCCTTGGTTAAAGATTGTGTTTTTCTATATACCATGTCACTGTTGGAGATTATATGGTTTTAAGTCTTATTTGTTTGATCATAGTATATTTGACCATGATCCAGGTAAGCTGAATACAAGCCAGTCAGGAACTGCGAGGTGCATAATGATTGGTAATAGGCTGGTTCCAGTAATAAGCCCCAGTTTAATCTTATAAATTCCATTTCAGTATACATAGTTTTTGGTCTGAATGACAGAATGGTTTGGGTTGGAAGGGACCTTAAGATCACCTATTTCCAACCCCCCCTGCCTGATTTTGGACCTGAGGAGCACAGGAGGAGCACAAGCTCACCTTTGCTTTTAAAATAACATATTTCTATTCAGTAGTAAGCTTAAGAACCCAGTTCTGGAGCATTTCAGATGGTGGATTGCTGACCAACATACAAGGTCAGTGAGTTGCTCAATATTTGCAGCAGTTAACATCAGTGTGTCTTTCCATATGTCCATAAAGTTAGCACTTGTCATTCTTATTTGACTTGAGCTAGCCAAATTGTAAGGCATGTTGTAGTACAACATACCTAAGGGTGAGGAGAAATTGCCACCTTGTCCAGGTCCAAATTTCTGTCTGTCAGAGTTCATTTTCTTCCTCCCTGGTGACAGAGCAGACATCATGACTAATGCCTGGGTTTTGCAAATCTATGAAGTAAAAAACAGATCAATTCTTTATTAAAGGAGCACCTCTACTACGTACTCAAAGCCTCAACATTCTCATATATCCCTGGTAGTATGTTCCTTATATGAAAGGGTGACACAGTCCCTTCTTAACTCCGAAAAAGGTTGACTTTGAGCAGCTGAGGAAAGAGGTGAAAGAGAACCATATATTTGCAGGCAGATCCATCTTGGCAGGCTGCCAACACAATCCAAACCTGTGAGGTAACTTGCTTAACACCCTCCTATGCAGAGGTGTGAACAGTAGGTAGTACATGCCTGACAAAGTACTGCCCACTTTTGTGACAGTGCTTCATAAATACCGGAGGAAAGAATGCCTCTCCAAGCCAGTATTTGTCGCACGTAAATATTTGTAATAGTTGCTATGGCAGTTGAGAGGGGAAAGATGAAAATCAGAAAACAGTGAAAGCTGCCTGAAAACAAAGAAGCATTTCCAGAAAGAATGCAGTAAGCTCAAGTACTGGAATTTTTATTCCTCTGAAATCTTGTTGTAAGAATTTGACTTAAAAGAATCCCAGAAGTTTATCTTCATATTTTAAAAATAAAATATCTTAGTCTCTTTGTTAATTAGACCAGATGCTAAAAGGTGGCCTTCATTAATTGTGGTTGCCATTTTTAACACCCGTGAATCTATTTGACTGTGCCTGATACTTGAGTGATACATTTCATTTTTTCAGAATAACTCATAACAGATCAGGAATCTGGGATAAAACATTTCAATTGTGTTGGATCAGACTCAGTGCCTCAGCCCCGGAGTTACTCAATGCCTGCAAATGGGACAGGAATAAGGTGTTCTGTCTTATAAGAACCATCCTGTCACTTTTCTGATAACAGCCACTTCACGAATCTTACTGTTGTCAGCATTCCCATACCATTTTGCAGGGGGATCTCCCACTTTGAATACTGAAAAATATGAGCTGGAGGTATGTGGACTGATGTTCCCGTGGCACTGAAACTTTGTTCCCTCAAGACACTAATATTTAACACATAGTATGCTTCTCACTTTCAGAATAATGAGTCTGGATTTCCTCCACAAGTGTTACCTTTTGATTTTCAATTGTCTTAGGTATTTTTTTCCTAAGGCTGAATATGAGGCTTTCTTAGCCACTGTTTTCATGCTACAGTAATTGATTCCTATAGAATCATTCCTTTAGTAAAAAAAAAAAAAAATCCTAGTGGGAATTTCTGATATTGTACAACCAACCACTGTTAACAATGCCCAGAGTTTTACACAGGGGCAACTATTGCACAGTTATGGTTAACTGCTTGTCACTATTTCCATTATATAGTAAAAAATTATTTTCAGGAATTTAGAACATTGCTGTAAAAAGTAACCGTGGGCTGCAGTTTTACGTAGAAAATCTTTGCCCATGAGAAAATTATTGTCACAAATGCTGAAAGCATCAGTCAGTTTGCATAGCTATTTTTAAGTGGAGTGAGTGAAAAATCAAATATAGTAGTTTAAAACATATTTTCACACCCATGTACAGCCAGCACAGGTGTAAAATACCCCATGGTCCTGATTTCTAGCTCTGCACATCTTTGTATAGCTCCAGTATCGCAAAAGAAGCTTCGGAACCTTGGAGCTTCCTAAAGTAGCATAAAATTTCCAAGCACAATTGAATTTTCAGCTGTCAGAGAAAGCCACCATTATATCATACTGCATGGCGGAGGGTGAAATCTTGCCCTTCTTTCTTACCTCCTTGAGCATGCAGAGTGGGGCAGAAATATGAACACATTAACAAAAGAACATTATATATTCTAGCTAAGCCTGAGCAATTGATACAGATGCAGAGAAATCCTCTTCTTTGTACAACTGTATGTTCTTCTAAGTCTATACGGCACACCATTTTCTCCTTCAGGAACCTCAGTATCTCAGCAACAGAAAAAAATGATTAAAAGCATCTGCCTTTCTTCCACACAAATATGTTAAGTATCTAAGCAAGTTTAATCCAGAATTTAGTAACAAGAGGAAAATATTTTCTTAATTTGTACTTCAATTTAATTTTACAAAATCGGTGGTTCAAAATGTGTGTGGGGTGGGCCTTACAGTATCTTCACAGTTTCTGCAAATATTAAATGATGCTATTTTCAATTTGGCAGGGATATTTTCACAGGAAGTGCAGTATTTAAAAAAAAAGTAATTTGTAAATTTTCACATAAGCCCCTATTTCATGGCAAATGCCCCATTTTTTATCCATCCAGGCAAATGTGGCAAAATATTTGGACACACCATTTACACCATGTAAAAACAACTTCCTGGCTTCATTTACAAGTCCCAAATGCACAACTGCAGCATATTTGAAAAATTAGCCTTAAGAGTTTTTCTTATCATTCATTATTACATATTACTTATTGCTATCATGCTGCTTTCGCTTCTCTCCGTTCATGATATATTCTTTACTAATTATGTTATTATTATAATATCAGCACCACATGGTAAAGGCAAGAAGAAATAGCATCCATTTAATTACTGATATGACAAGTGAGAATAGCAAATACTGGACTGATACAAAGAATGACAGTTGCATGTGCTAGGAGGTGACAAATTCAATAGCAGATTGAATGCAGGAAATGGGCTGCTTAAGCAGTGATTCCAACACACATTGAAACCTTTTGCAAAGTATTCTGCATTTCATTAGTATCACATAATTTGAGGGAGGTGGTTTTGTAAACTCTCTCCCATTGTTAAACATAGTTCCCTTTTATAAACCACACTGTGCTTAAGCTTTCAAATTCATTGTTTTGATACATAGGAGCAAGAAAAGTTGTTCATTAACAGTGTTCAGCCACACCTTGAAAAATTCATCCATCAAATATGAAGTCAGGCTGCCTTTTTTCTCTGTGGTGAATTCTTGTCTGCAATTTCTTTGTCCTAAAATGCTGAAATGAAACAAAACATTGACTGGAATATGAATGGATCAGGGATCATGGCCCTTGTTCAGGCAGTAGGGTTTTTTTTCTTTTTTTTTTTTTAACAACTGTTAGAGATTGCCATCAGTGATGAGAATTAATCCCTGTGGTTTAAATCGGTATCATGCTTTCTGGATTTTCTAGGTGCCACTGTCATGGTAAGGGAAATTTGAGATTATGTGAGTAACAGCTCTACATATTTATGTTAAATTGATTAATTCATTCCTCTTTTTATTATTTTGACTTTGAATGTAATTAATTTAGTAACAATAATTGGTTAGCTGTTAAAACAACAGTTTTTTGGGGAGGGGGGAACAAGCAACAACAAATAAAAGAAAAACAAACAAACAAAAAACCTCAAAAAATTTCAGTATTGACAGATTTTGTTAGATACCTAGCAATAATTATTACTAATACTTCTCCTGAGACGGGCTGTTTTGTCCATGGGTTTCCTTTCTATAGGCCTCTACTTTCTTCATTTAAGTATGAAATGAAATATCGAAAGGAAACAACAATAGTTTTGTGGGTATATTAATGGCAGTTACACCTGATGACTAGCAATCCTTTATTTTTTGTGTCATTAATTAGGCCTATAACTTCCAACTTAAATATTTTTCACATTTTTTCTATCAATAGTGTCTATGACAGAATGGGGTTGTTAGCATTTAATTAAAAGTGGCACATGACTGAAAAATCTCATGACACTTACATACGTCCCCAAATTTATAGTAGAGGCTGTTTCGTCATCCCACTTTCCATCTGGATGTTTCATAGATCTTCACAGAATAACTTCTTATGCTGTTATGTTACAGCACAAGTGGAACTATGTAGGCCACTGAGGGCTTAAGTCAGGCCTTAAGAACTAATTAATTCAGGTAATATTTCATGTAATTTAAGAGATGATTGTATTGTTTTATCTCTATTCCATGACAGATTTACATGAGGCATGTAAATTTGCCAAAAAATATGGCCAAGAAATCTAAACTGTTTGTGTAAACCATCAAGAAAGTGGTTGCGTTTAGCAGTTTTAATTAATTTAAATAATGTAGACTTGGGCATGGCTGGCTGTGGAGCATGGATGTGCTAATACCTTATTTGGAAAAATTGTTTCAGCATTTAATATGACCCAACTAACAATTAATCTTTAAACACTGGTGAATGAACAGCTACCACTGAGAATAGATGTCTTGGTTTCACACAGAGAAAATATTTCACTATTAATTTTAGCTCTGGACTTTCAAATGGGGAAAGACATACATGCAGGTTGTGAGGATGGCTGTGAAAACTGGCACTGTGCTTTGAGATTAAGAATTTTGCTTGCATACATAAAACAAATGTACTGAAAAAAAAAGTAAACCCACTGCCACCAAAACTGAAAAGGAGGCACTTTGGAAAATATATGCTGATATATAACTGGCTAGAATTTCCTTCATTTTGCAAAGCCACAAGCCACATGCGTCAGCTCACCGCAAAGTCATTAGGTCTTTTTAAACTCAGATGAAAAACATTAACAAATACCACAAAAGGCTTTAGTATGGCCCCTTTGTTCATTCACATATGGCAGTTTATAACTCCTGCACCACTTGGGTCGTGTGTTTGTTTAAGCTGCCTCCATCAGGCCAGCCCTGAAAGAACAAAAGACATCTTGAGCGATCCTAAGCAGGAAATGGGCTAATCTAAACATGGCTTGTGACACTATAAGTAGAATAGAAAGGGGAGGGATTGATTAGTCATTAATGTCCAATTGACTCCATATGGATGTTGCAATAATAAGGCCTTTTTCAGTGCAGTAGCGGAGTTATTGAATTGGAGCTTTATGTTTCCTCAGAGCTGACCTTAGGGAGTTCCCTTTTGGTTCTTCTTGTTGATGTGTTAAAGAGAATGGAGTCTCTTAACAGGAGAAATATAAACCTTATCATAACTGAGTGTTGTGTGGATTTAGCTAACTTCTGCTACAGTGTATCCCCACCTCTTGGTATTTATCCAGCACATTTCACCTTGCAGGTGAAATATTTTAAGGCTCATTTAAATATTCCAGTATTTAATGAATCACTCATGTCTTTCTCTGTTTCTTCCCCCTCTTTTCATTCATTGACATGCAGGCTATAAGAAATGTTTTGCCCTCAAATTCCAGCTGAATAATATTTATTTAGCATTTGGAATTAAAGCAGCTTGACAAACGCTTCCCTGCAGAACATTTATGCCACTGTGTGACTACAGGCATCCACATCCTGAAACTAGTCATGTTTCCAAGTAATGACAAGCCATGCCCATAGTGGCAACAGTTCATGAGATACCAATTTATCTTGCCTCTCTTGCTGATAATAAAGAATGAGAATGTCTTCTGAATGTGGACAGGGATGAAGAAGTAAGAGGCAAGCAAGGGTCAAAACAGATAAATGTTATATTAACACTACCGCAAGTCACTTAGATTACAGTGAATTACTCTTTTTTCTACAAAATTGAATTTAATAAATGAAAATAATATTTAAATTATTGTTCTTGTATTTTAAACTTTCCAGATGTTCTTTTGTCATTCTTTCCAGTTTCTATTTGATTTGAAATATTGCTGTATCTGTCATAAAAGCTGCATTCGTCTGTCCACAACCTAGGAGCAGGATGGGGGACTGCCAAACCGGTTTTTCATGCTCCCTGTTTTCATGGCATTTCCATGTTTATAAGTAACCCATCTCTAGTATGAAAAGAATGACTTCTGTTTGCATGTTCATTAGATTCTGGTTTCTGCAACACAAGCTGCTAGCTCTGCTACTTGTATTACCACAGACAGGACCAGATATTTTGGAGGTTGCAACCAATCTTCTACAAAGTAGACAAAATTGTCATCTCAGATTAATGAATAACTGATTATAGGAGCTTTACTACTAACCAGTCACTTCTGCACTAGGTACATGGAAAGACTGTCTTTATTTCCATATGTCCTATCTTGGTATATGTCTGTGGAAAATGGTATCCATTTTATTCTCTGGTGTAGCCAGAGATTCATTATCTCGGGAGAGTCAAAGAAAACGTATCGCTTCAAACATGAATCAATGGCCATAGTGTAAAGAATAATTAAAGTATAAAAGAGCAACTGATAAAAATATTTTCGATGTTACTTCTTTTATTTTATTTTCCTCATCTTTTTTCTCACCCCTTTTTTTGCTCCTTTTTATCACGTTATTATTGTTTGCATTCTGTTAACATCTAAAGACCTAGTCTGAGGTTTTGTTGTGGTAGACAATGTATAAAATGGAAGGTAAAACCACATCTCATTAGACAGCATGATTAAACCTAATGTAGCAAAGACTTCAGAGAACATGCTAAGAGATGGTGCCCGTCCTGAAATTCTTGTCATTATATAAAGTAGAACCTCAGATAAAGGCAGGAATAAATAATGTAAAAATTGTTACTGTATGTTTCTTAAGAGTTCATTCATGTATAAATGTGGGGGTTTTTACGTTTCCTGTCGATGATCAGATTCTTTTCTCTACCTAAAGAACAGGGATTCTTCATTCCCCTCACTGTCATTAGAGAACAGTCTCTTTTGGAAAAAAAAAAAGCTGTTTGAAATTACTTTAAGGAAGCTGTAACATTTTCAGATGCATTCTGTGGTGTTCTCTGACCCAGTACTGTCCTTGGAGTCTAGTCTGGAATCCAGCTTTCAGGGAGGAGCTGTCTGCCATATATCCACAAAAAGTGATCATTCTTCACTAATCTGCTTTTAGTTTTAAATCATCAAAGTCATGACAGGTTGAGCAAATGCAAAGTAACTAGGAAGTGAGTCAGTCTACACCCTCAGAAGCTTAAAGCGTCACTTTGAGAACAGCCCCAGCCTTTAGGCTGAAGTATAGACTTTGCCAACTAAGCCATTACGGCAGCCAAACTGTACTGCTTTTGCAATAATCTTAAATTCTGACCAAGCTCTTAATTCTGAAAATCAAAAACTCCTCCTGCAGTTGCAGTATGAACATTAGCTGATAGCGCATCAGTTGTCAGAGACATTTACCAACTTTCTCCTCCCTTCTCACCTTTCATTAGTAATACATTTTTATTTTGTCTAATATTTGAGGTTTATTTTTTATTAGACTTTCCTGAAAATATTTTCATAAAGAAGTAAATCACCTACCTCTTCGCAGTTGTATATATATTTTTTCTTTAAAAATTTCAGGAGACTCTTTCCACCTTTGTCAGTACTATAATTATCACAATAAGAAAAAAATACATACTTTGTAAAACTTGTTGAAACTGTTTCTAGAGCACACAATACTGCCTAAATATCTGATTGACAGGGTGAAGTACCTAAGAACAACCCATTTGAAAGCTTGCTCTTATGTGTTTCAACTTGTGAAAACTCACTAAGCATATGTGCTTTTCGTGTCATTAGTGCCTCATTTCTAAGCTAAAAAGGTACTGAGACTTCCTGACTCCCCACACAGAATCACACACTAACAGCAGTACTTTCTTGTAATGTTTTATATACTGAATATAATTCTGTAGTTCTGAAATAGTTAGAAGAACATGGAGGTTATATTACTTTAGTTATTCGCAGAAATTCGTTTTGCAGATGCTTTTGTGATGGCCTATGGGTCAAGTTGCAAATATTCCCCTAGAGATCAAGCACAAAGAACATCAACTCTCTGGCTGCTTTTTCAAGTCCTTCAAGTATGGACTTGTTTAAAGCAGATGCAGCCAGAGCTTCTTGGCCTTCCTAGGATTGTTGTAATTTATTACTCCAAGTAAGAATTGTTTCTAACATAACCTTTATCTGAAAACAGATCATGTATGCTGCTTTTTATTTTTTTCCATTCTATCTCAATTATATAAAAAAAACAAAAACAAAAACCCCAACAAACCAAAACCAATAGTCTTTAATCTTGATACTTGTAAATGTACTCTTTGCCTGCTCTAAGATCAAAAGGTTAGGTCAAAATTGTGTTAGAAAGGGCTAAAGACAAACTCCTTAGCCATAGTGAATAAGTACCTTTAGGAAAGTAAAGATGGAAATCATCATATGGATTCAAATATGTCTTCTTTTCTTTGCTGTAAGTAGAGTAGCTGAATAACAAATGACAACTTTTGCATCAATAATAATTTGTTTTTTTCAATTTGCCACCAAATTCCTAATGCTCACATACTACTTACAATTTTTATAGTATTGTTTTAAAAGGTGGAACAACCATTACATGATGTATTCGATTTTTTTTCAAATTGCGTAACTGTTTGTCTCAGTAAATGTTTCAGTGTTGACTTACTATGTTTGTAACTTAATATAGTTTCACAATAAATATATCCTCTCTCAAAAGCTGGTATCTTTGATATGCATTTTGCAAGCCTTCTGCCACCAAATGGCAAAGCCTCGTGAGCCATACACATCCCTAAACTGGTTGTACATGCAGGTCACTCAGCAAAACTACTGTTCCTTCTTGCAATAAAAAGCTGACTGCAGCTGCAGCCTTCTGTAAATGTTGAACACCTGTAGCATGGTACTTAGAACAGTACTAAAATAGTTCTGCATCTCACATTTGCCACAAACCTGTCTTCTTTTATGTGCATGCATGTTAGTATACAAATTGCCAAATTGGTGTCACTTGTAAAGTAATGGCATTGGAGGCATCATAAATTACCACGGTGATCCTCAGGAAAAGACAGTGCCGTATATGAATGTTTTGCTCTCACAGTAACGTATGTCTTCATCTGGCCCAGTAGTCAGCATATTGCCCTGTGTTGATGGATATAGTCACCTTGAAACTACCGTACATTTCAATGCACAATAAACATGGCTGTCAGCACCATATAAAGCAAAATCAATTTATCCTGTATGGTCAGTGCATTTTAAATGAAATTAATGTACTGTGGACCTGGTGGCAAAAAGGTAGTGTATTAGTTATGCATCCTCTGTTTTAGGGCTTTTTTCATGTAAATGTATTTCCCATATAGATTTTTTTCAGTGGTGTACCTGACATAAAGTGTTTTTCCACTAAATTAAAAAACTTAGGTTTTGCACAGTTAAAAACTTGTGAGTTTTTATTTTTTACTATAACTAATCTTATATTATTTGGCAAATAAATCCATGTCAGGAGCTGTAATAGTTTATGAAAAAAGGAGGCCTATTGCGGTGCTAGCTTGTCGTCAAGTACTTTGCTTTTCCAAGGTATTGAATTATATGAACACTTTGATGAGGCCTAAGACTAAGTAAGTCACTCTCTCACTGTATAGACTTTTCACCTTATTTTTACAGCTAAGGTATAACCCTAAATATAAACGTTATCATCACAATTACAAATATTTTTCTGGTGAAAGCTCCTTATCTAGGCTTGGTATTAGGGATAGTAAAAGAAAAAGACACTTCTCCTATATTAACTAGTTCTACATCCCCTATTCAGTTCTGTGAACTCTAAGCCCCCATGAAGCTTTGCTGTTTGTGGTCAAGAAGCAGGAGTGGATGCATTCAAAAAAATCAGTTAAAGTTAGCATGTACATGTAGTATGTAAAGACAGGACACCAAGCCATATTAAAGCACAGCAGGCATGAAGAAGCTGGAGTGCTTGTCTCCCATTCCAGAAGCTCCAGGATGCTGTGCATGCACCTGTTGAAGGCAGATGGTTACATATATGTGATTGAATGCTCCAAGACATGTCTAAAACTCAACTAAAGAAGATGTGACTTTAAAATGTTGAGCTCCAAATATAACCAGATCTATATAATCAGCAGCATGTACCTGGTATGCTATATAATTTTTGAAATATTTGGCATGTGCTTCACTGCTGAAGCAACACAGTCATTGTGAATTACTTGTGTGAACAAGTATACATCAGTTTGGATTCTCAAGTGTAACTTTTATGCGAATTTCATTGAGCATTCAGAACATGTGTGTTATGTTAAAGTCCCAAACAGAAACTTTTTCAAATCTCCATGCCTTAACTGGAGAAATACCGGGGCAATTTGTTTCTTCACTCAGATTTTGATGCCTTCAGCTGGGTGAGCCTGATCAATTACATTGAAATCACTGGATAGCCTTTCTCTCTTACAGATCTGGCAACAAAAAGAGAGAGAGAGAGAGAAAGAAAATGAGGCTAAAATAAACACAGCACTGAAAGCGCTTGCATAATCCACATAATAATGTTTTGCATCCATCTTGTTTCTTCCTGCCCTGACATTACAGGAAGTAAAGCAATGAATGGCTCTGCAGCTAAACTACAGCAGTATTATTGTTGGCCAACAGGAGGTGCCACTGTGGCTGAAGCTCGAGTCTACAGGGATTCGCGGGGCCGAGCCAGTAGCGAACCGCATATCAAACGACCAATGAATGCTTTCATGGTTTGGGCAAAGGATGAGCGTCGAAAAATTCTTCAAGCCTTCCCTGACATGCACAACTCCAACATTAGCAAAATCCTAGGTAAGTGCAAGACAGTGAACAAATCATGATCGTGACTGAACCAAAAATAAGGGAAGCAAAGAAGGCTCTGCTATAGGAGTGGCAATTTTTGGAGCTGTGGAAAGATGAGATTATTTATATTGGTGACACAGGCTAGTTACTTCGTTCTTGGATATGCAACTTCTCTCATTTTAGGACATATTTTGTTTGGGAGATGTTAACTGAAATTAGAATTACTGAAACTTATACAAATGAAATTTCAGGGTTTATTTTCATTTTCATTCCCTTACTTTTCCCTTTCTGGTCCTTCCCCAATGCTCTTTGTTTTCACCAGCAGAGTCATAACATGCGTTAAAGATTTAGCAGCATTCAAAAAGACTGTTTCGTGAAATCTGTTGCAAAAGCGTATACTGATAAAAGGTCTAATTGTAAGATTTCATCAGAAATCACCTGAACTACTTGCTAGAGAAAATACTGAGAAAAAATTAATAAAGTACAAAATCAAAATCAAAGGTTTATGTCAGACAGTGCAGTGTCAAAGAAACGTGGCACAGTTCAAAAGACTTGTACATGTATACCATCTTACATGCAAAATGATGTTTGATTCAAAATATTACCATGTTCAAAAAGCTAAGGAAGCACTAGTATCATATAATTAAAATACTGCTTAGTTAAAAGACACCATAGTTAATATTTAATTTGTGTAAATTAGGACGATCAGGGAATATACCATGGATTATATTTTGCCACTGTACAAATAAATTGGCTCATTTTTGAGAAATTTTGATTTGCTTTTAGACCCCTCCAGAGAATTAGAAACATACGTGAGAATGAGTGGTGAAATGTTAAAACCTATATTTGCTTTCTGAGTCTTTGAAGTAAAAGACAGATTCCAAATGTAACTCGTAATAAATAAAAGTAAAAATCAAGTTTCATCTGTAATAATTTTATTGTAAACTTCAAGTTCAAATACAGTCTTTCCAAAGTTTGTTGCTTGTTAGTTCAATTAGAGGCAAGAATACATAGAAGTAAATGTTACTTTGTCCCAAAACTTCCAAACTCTTACTTGGTACTTCTCATATTTTTGCCTACCATATAAGTAAGTTATATGAATAGCCATTCAGTTTTGTATAAAACCTGCACTGTTTCAGTGTTGGCAGCTGTAGTGAATCTATATTATTTGTGTGCATTCTGTGAAAAAACTATTAGGAGCATAGTAACTGTATTCATTAAAATGTAAACTTCCAGCATAAATATTTCAGAAGTGCCAGCAATTGAGTGTTTGTTAACCATGGAATTAACCTGTCAGTATCTGCTCTGCCACAAGTAAGTCTATGTCCATTTTATGTGCAACTTTTCCAGGACAATGAGAAAAGAGACTGGAATATTAGAACTGACAGAGGGTATTGCTGGCTATAGATAATATTTATACAACTTTTCCATTTGTTGATGTATGAAAAATCTTGGTAAAAGAATAGCTTCCACCCATGTTTACCACAGCTGTAATCATTTTATTCATCTAAAAGACACCAAAAAGCTATTTTCTGCATTTCTTATCCCTTGGAAAAAAAGAGAAAAAAAAAAATTCCTTCTCTATTCAAGTGTTTATAAACAATGCAAGAAATCTGAATACTTTCTCCTCTTCCTGTGTACACGGTTTTTTAACTTTTTAATTGGTGCAGCTTTCAATGAGATTTTATAGTACCTGAAGTGGTATACATCATTACAGTGTGCTTTCTGTTTTTCCTGTTTTAAAAATACAAGTTTGTTAAATGTAACTTTCTCAGTACAGTCATGTGCATTTATTACATCTGGCTAGAAGATAATATGCATAATAGGATTTAAAATATAGTAAGGTGCCAATAATATGCTGTCATATAACCCCAGCTGGCAACTAAGCACCCCACAGCCACTCACTTCTCTCCTGGTGGAATGGGAAGAGTACTGGTAAAAGCAAGAGAACTCCAGGGTTGAGGTAAAAACAGTTTAAATGGTAAAAGAAAAGCTGCATGCACAAGCAAAGCAAACTAAGAAATTAATTCTCTGCTTCCCATGGCAGGCAGGTGTCCAGCCATCTCCAGGAAAGCAGGGTTCCAACGCATGGAACAGTTACTTGTGAAGACAAATGCCATCACTCTGAACACCCCCTCCCTTTCTTCTTCCTTCCCCAGCTTTATATGCTGAATATGATGCCATAGGGTATGGCATATCCTCTTGGTCAGTTAGGGTCAGTTATCCTGGCTGTGTCCACTCCCAGCTCCTTGTGCACCCCCAGCCTCCTCACTGGTGGGGTGGGGTGAGGAGCAGAAAAAGGCTTGGCTTTGCATAACCACTGCTCAGCAAGAAGGAAAGTATGCCTGTGCTATCAACACTGTTTTCAGCACAAATCCAAAACAAAGCCCATACTAGCTACTATGAAGAAAAGTAACTTTATCATAGGCAAAACCAGCACTTTTGCCAAGCTTATAAGATTAGTAAATTTAAGACACGCAGACAGCAAACGATTTTTCATAATTTTGTTGAATCTATAAGGTTTTGATAATTTTTTTCTTGCTACATAGCAAGTTATTAATATCTATTAGTAGGAGTCTATAAACCAAATCCTCATAAAACTATCAAAGAAGCATGTATCCCCAGGCAATGTGTTAAGCTTTTAACAGCAAAAGTATAGTTCTAGACCTTATTTAACCATAATACTGTGTGTGGTATTACAAAGGTATAGAATTATTCACAGATCAATGCTCATATTATAAAAAAATAAATTGTCTGTTTTTCAGCATGAGGCTCATATATTCAGAAGTAACTCTTGATTTTAAGTGCACCTATTTAATAGAGATTCACATATGTTTGATCTGTAGCAATATCTGAAAGTCAAGGTTCTTTTAAAGTGTCTCAGATTGTGCATCCCAATGTATGTGCTCTCTGATGTAAATTCAAATCCGTTTATTTAATTATTTAAAATTTATTATGAAGAAAAGGCATGTTGAAATATGTATGTGTAAAGCACTTGATAATGTTTTGTGTTAACAGGATCTCGCTGGAAGTCCATGTCAAATCAAGAGAAACAACCTTACTATGAAGAGCAGGCACGGCTAAGTAAAATCCACCTAGAAAAGTATCCTAATTACAAATACAAGCCTCGACCAAAACGTACCTGCATTGTTGATGGAAAGAAACTGCGTATTGGTGAATACAAGCAACTGATGAGGTCTCGAAGACAGGAGATGAGGCAGTTTTTTACCGTAGGGTGAGTACTATTGTTGTAATTGTTTTCAAAGAGAGAACATACCATTTGAAAACAAATAGACTTCTCTGTTTAAGTCACTGGCTAATGTAATTTAGAAGGTAAGTATTTGAACCTGGGAAACCTTATTAAAAACATAAGATATATCACAGAATATGGAGCTATCAGCTTGCCACTAAATGCTGATTATGAGACTGATTATGGAATTCTTTGAAGTCAAAAGAAATTGTTTCCCATTAGCCTGAAAGTTTTGAACCATGTCTTTTGTGAGTTATTAGAAAGCTAATCCATTCTGGGTTAGTAATGACTTTAGGATAATTCCCTAAATTAAGACAAGAAGAAAGAGAAAAACACAAAAGACTATTCCCACATAGAATAAGGAGTCAGGAGATGCAGGAAAGAGAAAAGGGACAGGAGTAGTAGCAGTCACATTAGGAACACACACGGATGAATGATACCATAGCATGAGGCTATTAGGAATTTTGTTATATATTAAACTGTGGAAAAACAGATTTTAAAAATAAATGTTTTAAGAAGTGTCTTTCAAGTAGTGCATAGATAGAGTGGTTAGATTTGCAACTTGGAATACATGGCTCAAAAAGGTCCTGGCACAGTTTTAAAAACTGTATGGTTTTTAGCAGCATTTCTTCTAGTCTTCAGCAGAGAAAGCAGCACGATGAAAGATCTACAGGCTAAAGATAACAAAAGTCCAGTGAAACAACTGCACCATAACTGATTTCTGCCTCCTGGTTTTTTATGAAATAATCTGTGATGCTCAGTGCTCTAACACAATGTTTCTGGTGGTTTGCAAAGAGTCTAAAAGCTACCTTCAGTGCCAGGCTTTCCAAATTCACAATGTTCTGCTTATTTCTTTAATCACAATAGTCTCCTTTTGTTGAGTGCTTCACTACCAGATAATTGACCTTGACGTCGATTATGTGCCCTCATTTTTGGCTTGGGATGCAGAACTCCTGTTGCAGTCAATTATTTTGTGGTACAGCCTGTAACAATGTGGGCTTTTTCTTCAATCAGTAAATAGAAGTGTTTCTGGTATCTTGAAATAGCCTTGCATTCTATAGTTTTGACATTGTTTTTTATGCTTCACTCTAAGCAAAATTGTTCACTAATAGGCTTCCATTAAAAATGTGCATAGAACTCTAAATGGAAAACTGAATTTATATAAGCCATCACAAATTATATTCATATTGAAGGAATGAAACTCTATCTTACGTCTTCCAAGGCAGATTGACAGACCAAATCATATCTAGACAGCAAATGCAAAAGAAATGCCAAAACAGCAGTCTGGACAATTTGAGAATTGTTTGCTAATTCAAAACAGTACTAAGCAGTAGCATTTTACACTTTGGAAGTGGTGGCTAAATATGGAGGTGTATATGGAAAAAAGATTCAAGAAACTCCTAAAACTGCCTACTTAAAGAGTGATATTGTGAATTAAAAAAAAAAAAAAACAAACAAAAAAGAATAGAATGAAAACTATTCAAAATTTAACTGCTGGTGCAACCTAAATTTAGCATCTTAGCATCTTTCTCATATATCAAACAGTATGATCAGAAAGACCATGAGAGTTTCATCATTTTCTTAAAAGGACTGGTTCTAATTCATATTTATGTTAACTCCTCTCTACCATGCTCTATCCATGTAGAAGAACTTTTAAAGTAAAGAGTAAACTGACTCTGTGCCCTTAGTTATGCAAAAAAAATAAAAGGGAGTATGAAGCCTAATGGATACATTCAGTGAAGGTGAAATGAGATCCATGTTGCACTTCAATAAGAATACAAGTTTTGATAATGAGGAAACACAGGCTATGATTCAGAAAAATATTTCATGCTTTTCTGTGATTTCCCACTGTTGCCCCAAATTCCCTTTACTCTCAAGAAAAAAAAATCAAAACAAAATTCTTGGAAGAGACCAAGCAAAAAAGGTGAAAAAACCCAGAAAAAAAACCAGACTAGGGCAGGGTTGTTTTCTTTGTGTGTGTGTTTTGGTTTTTTTTTTTTTGGGGGGGGGTGTTTTTTTGTCTGTTTTGTTTTGTTTTTAACTGAAACATAAAACATGGTATAATTTATTTCAGCACAATAGTTTACTGAGTAATAAAAAGCAACATTTCATCCTAATCGCATTATAATTAAGTGAAATATGGTAATTGAGCCTGTCAACTTTTCAAACTTCTTCTTCCTTGTGTTTAAGGTAAATATCACATAAGGCATCGGCTGGAACAGTTTTCCTAGCTGACCTTCTACACCCATCGTTTATCCACTCTTTTGATGGAACAAACAGCATAAGCCATTCTTCAAACTTGAGAGCTGAGATGCAGTTTCATTTTCACAATGAAATAGGAGACAAATGTGGGTTTTAGGATTGAATGTACTCTATGCAGTATATGTTTCATTGTAAGAGTGAGAACAAAAGTCCAAAACATACTCAAATGAGTCTAGTGCCAATTGCTTCATACTGCTTGAAGTCCTGCTGGTTTTCTCTCTCCTTTTTTTTTTTCTTTTTTAAAGAACATACTGGTTATGTTGGGAACGGGTATGCCAAAACAGAAAAACAAAAATAAAACAACCAAAAAACCATCACAGAATAAAAAGATAAATAGGAGATGTGTGAAGAGAAAGGTAAACCTTCGAAACAGGTAGCTAGAGGAAAATATAAATAGCAGGAATTATGTTCTTTCTTATTTGTATTTGGTGTTTTCTTTTACTAACTGTAAATTTATGGCTTAAGCAGCCCATTAAAGGCTAGTTCCGATCAGTTCCCTGCGGGTGAGCCATTGGCTAGCAAAGAATAATTCTGCAATGTGTACAACTAGAACACCACCACCCTCCCACCCCCCAAACATAGAAAGTGTTTTACACTGCTTGAACTTTTAAGATACAAAAAATGCTCATACTGCTTACTTCAGTGAGACTCATTCATGATAAACATTAGTAAGATGCACAGAGGTTGTTTAAAGAATCTCAATATACAAGCTAACCAGGCTTTAAAATAAAATAGAGAAATAAAGTAACAAATGGCCAAGTTCTGTTCTGATTTTTAATGAAAAGCTTCCAAAGAATTGAATGAGTGAAGATTTCTTTAAATGAATCAGACAGGAAATTAATACTCTGAAATAAATGTCATGTGATAGACCAGCTTGAAAATCTAGGAACTGACAAATATTTTAAAGAATAGAGTTGAACTTAAACTGTGTGTAGGCTTCCTATTGCATCCCTACATGAATGAATATTGTTCCAAGTGAGGCAGATAATATACACAAATAATTCACATTTAATGCAGAATATAATAAAAAATTACTGGTTTTAATCTAGTGGAAGCTGAATCTGAAGCCAGCTATGTCTTTAAAGTAATTAAGGTTTTTTTTAACAAAAAAATTAGTAATGGAAAGTTGTGAATGATAACTTCAGTGTAAATTAATCCCTGAACAGACTCAAGTGATTTACAATTTATCTTCAATAGTACTTTTTTTATAATGAATAAGTGCAAACTAACAGATGGATCATATATAAACCATAAATTCAGACATTTTTAGTTAAGACTCTGTCTTTTGTTGCTTTGTCTTACAAAAATAATTCAATTCTCAGTCAGTTTTACAATCCAATACACTCTAAATACATGATATATACATCTCTCTGAAGAATTATGTAAGCAGTAACTCTTTGTGTGTGTTTTACCAGTGTAAGATGTTTAGAATAAAGCCTTTATAGTGTTTATAACTACTGTACACACATAGTCTGAATGTTGCTAGACTAAGGTTTTGATTAAGGTTGTAACATTATACTCCTGTAGCTTGAACTTAAAGTAGTACACAATGGGTGCTTTTGTGAGATTTACTGTTATTTCGTTCCTTATGGGAATGTAAGTTTCAGGGGTGTGTAACACGTAAGCATTTTCTTTAATGCAATTGATTTTGCTTCAGTCACTTAAAGGGCTGTCAGAAAATAGTTGGGAAGGGACCAGAAAACAATTGTAATTTGCCAGTTTAAATGTTTAGCCAGTTTTGCGAAAGTCAGAAGTGGAGCATTCTCCAGGAAAATCCTAAAATTAATGCCACTTGTGAGCAGGTCAATTTGTCAAAGAATTTTCATGTTACCTCCTTTTTTATGTTTACCTAACTATTTTGGGACACATCTTTGTCCCCAGAATGGACAGACATGTTAGCAGCGATGAAAAGCAGAGAGGCAAACAACCTGTAGTAACTGGACACATAAGGATTGCTTTGGCAAAGAGGAGATGGTGGAGCCAGGTGTGTTTGAAGACGGCGGACATAGCCATGCATCACCATTCCTCACAGATATGAAGAGATAAAAAGATTAATGTTGGCTTCTGGAAATCTTAACCAGGCAGAACACATTGTTGCTTTAGCCATGTGCAACTAAGCTGAATTGTAACCTGTAGCTTGCAATAAGTATGCTTTTATCTCCTTACTCTAGGGTCTTAGGAAAGGCAAAAATCTATCTATCTAGGCACAAGGATTAAACATGGAATTTAATATTATAAAAAAATGCCATTGAAGTGAATGCCTTCAAAAAAACCCAAACCAGAACCAAAACCAAACCAAAACAAACCCAAAGCAAAAAACCCAATAAAAACAACACCCACAAAAAAAAAAATAAATACCCACAAGCAAAAAAAAAAAAAAAAAACAAACCCAAAACACACACACATACACACACAAATTGTCAGAATCATAGGTTAGAAAATCCAAATCTTCCTTTCAGGGAGAGTGATTGCAATTCAAATAAATGCTCTGATTACTTTCTCCCTCCCCATCCTATAAAATGTAGCTATTTAGAAAACGGTAACACTCATCTCCAGTAACATACGCCATCCATACAGTTTATTAATCTTAAAATAAGGCATTCTGTGATGTAATGCAGCAGCTTGAACAGAATATACACTGACAACCTGATCAGCTTTAAATAATAAAAATGCTTGAGTGAGAAATAGGTGTTCAGTTACTGGAGGTGTGGGGGTGCCCATGTTTAAGTGTTACCAAATTTTTGCTAGCAAAAGGATAGCAATTTGAGAACACTTCCCATTTAGGTGGTACAGTTACCACGTGTTTACTCTTCCACAGTGAGATATAAGTAATTTAAAGTTCACAGTTATTACCCATGTACCAGCACGCATGCACACCATGTCTGATTTTTGTTTTATATATAAAAAAGAACTGGATTTATGAATGATTAATTCAGTGAGCCTTTAAGTTTCCTGTCACAGTGATCAAGGTCTTTACCAGTTAGATTCATTATACAGTTTGCCATGCTTCTGGTGCATTCTTAAGGAAACGTATCTCTCTAAATTCTTGCTCAGATGACCAGCTCTTCTTATAGTTTGAAATGAGTGGTAGTTGGACAAATATACCCTGTCCCATTGAAAAGTGGCTATACAAAAGGGTTTTTCTGAGTTGATAAGCATTTGAAGGAATATCTGATTTTTTTAATGCAGTCTGTCCTTTAGGGCTTAAACACTGACAACCACCATTTTATCAAGACACCCTCACAGCCCTGTGTAACATTTTTTTTCCCTTCTTGCTGCTTAAAAAAAGGCAGTTTACTTCTAAAAAATGCAAACATTCTGGAAGAAGGGATAGCACTGGATAGTAGGGTCTCAATCCCTAGCATCTTCTATAATGCAAGAACAGTTTACACTCAATTATTTTCTGAGTATATTCTATAACTCTTACTGGAAGAGTTGTAAAAACAACTTTTCTCAGAACAACTTTTGGCATTAATATTGTGGTGTTCTTTGATGAATGATTTGGGATGCTGTGTTTTGTAAACTTACTTATTCTAAGAAATACTGGAAAAATATTAGTACCAGAATTTGTTAAATGAGCAGATTAGAGAGAATTAAGTGTGTATGGTCCGGTGACAACTATGTAGAATTTTGCTGTGACCATGTGTGAGTTTCTTTTTCGTTTGCTTTGTGGAAAGAGTCATTAAAGTGATGTTTTCTGTGCCCTAAAGTTGTGGAGGAGATAAATATGGGGTTTTAACAGTAATAGTTTATAATCCTGATAACATGCAATCCTAAAACAGAAATGTTCCCATGAGATATGGGTGTTCAATTTTATGGGTAAAGTATTGAAAGATGTTTGCAGAAAATCACTTCCAAGCAAATGCATCGGTTGAAAATTGTTTTCACAAAACATTTATCAGGCCATTTAAAAAGTGAAAATTTAGTGAAAAATTCCTACCTGTTTGTAAATCATCTGCAAATCATCATTTGCAAACAGGAGTATAATGACTGTGTCAAATGAATTACTACAATATTTTTGCTTGCTGCTAGCCAGGTGTACCATACTTATACAACAGATGTTTGAATTTCTCAAGCTGTGCAGAGGCTTTAAGAGTCAGGCTAGCGGTAGTAGCAATGACAGAGCTACATGCTATTTTAATATTATCTTACACAGTGTGTTCATGATTTGACTGTCAGTATTAATTCTCAAACTTGAAAGACTCTGGTTTCACTCTGTAGTGCGATATTTATCAAAATCATAATTTGATCAAAGAACAATGAAGACTCCACATTACCGGTCTTGTCAATAAGCTTTACATTATTTTCTGTATGATTTAGCCAGTGATTATAGATTTGTAAGAGACTGGCTTATAGAATGTCCTTTTGAATTTTAGCATAGAATGACACAGTGGTCAAGAAGTTAAATTCATTAGACTATTCAAATAAACTTGACATTGTTTCTCATGCTAAAATGATATAATAGTTGTCTAATTAACCTGGTCAATATTGCTCTAAAGATGATTGGGAATTTATTGAAATCTGTGATCCTTTAAATAAATTATGCAGATAGGCATCTGTGTTCAATAACTAGTCAATACTAAACTAGCATCTTCCAGGGGACTTAAGAGGTAATGCTGGTGCTGAAGTATATTCATTCAATATTGCATCTAAGGTACTATGGAGATTCTCTTCCTTCAGACGAGTTACATCCCTTCTCTTTCTCTTAGCTTTACTAAAGGTAATGATCCAGAAATAATATGAGAATATTTGTATGAGTATTTTAATATAGAAAGTATGTTATTAGTTAATTAACCTAAATGTAAGATGTAGATTTAATTAATTTGTAGCCAGTAAGGGCTTGAGCATAGAACAGGTTCAGCAACCTGACCTACACTCAGCAAAGCATTTGAATATACATACATCACTGTAAGAAGAGACATTGCATCAGTTAGTACATGCTTACAATAAAACCTGTTGAATTTCTTGACTAGCAGTGATATAAGCCTATTTTAATTTAAGTGTGATATTGTTCCAGTATACTTAAAATCATATACAAATAAAAAAGGCAACATCATATAGTGCAAAGTTAAATATCAGAAGGTAAGATGTGTCAAAAATAGAGATGGCACATCCTTAATTGAGTCTTCCCATGTATTTGCATTGTCGAATCAGATCTGACATCAGGTGCTCAGGAGAAAATCTTAATTTCTGTAGACTGTCTGTTAACATAGAAAAAAATAGTTGGGTTTTTTTTTTTAAGTATTTTGCTTAAACCCCTCAATCTTACACATTAAATCCTGAAGAATAAATGGCATTCTGATCATGGATATAAATAAAAACCAGAAGCCAGCAATAAAATATCAAAAGCACTTAAACAGTAAATTTAAGTCACTTAGTCACCTGTCTGGCATTTTAGGTACTTACAGGTAATTTTGAGGTCCCCTCACTAACAGAAGCTCTTGTTAGGTGTTCGGAGGATTTAGATTTTGGATGCATGATGTCTACAGTAGCAGTCAGGCATCACATGCATGCCCGAAGCCTTTTGATGATCTCTGTCCAAGTGCTGGTTTGCAGTATGTTTTAAACAAACACACAAAATGCATAAAAGAATCAACATCTGCTAGTTACTAAACAGTTTAATCACCAGTTGTCCTTGCGGGGAGCTAAGAGGAAACAATACCATAAGGGACCTAACTGCGAATCCTAGAGGAATGCATGCATGCTTTCTAGGAAACTACATGCTTTTCTTTCATTTGGAATTGTAGAAGATTTTCCCTCCTCTGAACACAGGAAATCATGTCCCCCTCTTGTTTTTCCTTCCAGACAACAGCCTCAAATTCCAATCACCACAGGAACGGGGGTTGTCTATCCTGGTGCTATTACCATGGCGACTACCACGCCATCACCTCAGATGACATCAGATTGCTCAAGCACCTCTGCCAGCCCTGAGCCCAGCATCCCCGTCATTCAGAGCACTTATGGTATGAAGACGGACAGCGGAAGCCTTGCTGGAAATGAAATGATAAATGGAGAGGATGAAATAGAAATGTACGAGGACTATGAGGATGATCCCAAATCAGACTATAGTAGTGAAAACGAAGCCCATGAGGCAGTCAGTGCCAACTGAGGAGTGTTCACAGAATTTAACTACTCAGACTCATCTGGATTTTTGGGTTTTTTTTTGAACAAAAGTTCTTAAAGAGCCTGAATGCATGTGTGGCTCCTACAGTTACATCAGCAGAATGGTCTTAAATGTTTCTTAATGTGTGAGACAGATTGTTTCCCTAATTTTTCATGAACTTTTTTTTGTTTTGTTTTGTTGTTCTGTTGGGTTTTTTTTATTTAGATGAAGACATATATTAAATATCAGACATCAGGACTTGAAAACTTATATGAATCAATAGCTGTCTTACAAGTCTTACCTTTTGTCTTTTTTCCGTTTGGATGCTGATAAAGGTTTTAAGTTACTGTTTTAGATGGGGGTTATACATTCTCACTCAGGTATGCTGTGCCAGCCTACAGGTTGTGAATGTGTTTTTATTCTGGATTATTTTAGAAAACAAAACCTGCAGATTTCATACTGCAAAACAGAACAAGTCCACAAGTGTGCACATCTGTGCATCATAGGTTGTCTTTAAAAAAATAGTCTCTGAATTCCATTTTTTTTCCATATGTATAGCTGAACTTCTGATGTGCCAAACTTTTCATAACTTTTGAATCTTAACATTTTAAAAAAGAAAGTCTTAAAGGAGACACTGTAAAGTCTTAGACAATCCTTTGGCATCTTAAAAAAAAAATTATATATAAACCTAATTTTTTCCAGAATATGATAAAGTACTCAGGAATCTGGAGACAGGATATTCTTAAGTAGTGAATATGGTTGCCATAGTGCATGTGCCCAATTGCTTTTGCCTCTTGATGTGCCATTAGTGTGACATTTTAAGTAAGCACAAAAGAGCGATCACCAGCTATGGACAGGCCTGTCTTAGCAGTGTGAGGCCACCTCTGATTACATTCTCTACCCTTTTGCTTTTAACCCTTGCATTCAGTCTTAACACAGATTCTCTTAAATAATTTATTCATTCCAGAATGTCAAGGGTCCAAATACTTAATATTTATTTTTAAAAGTACTGTTGGTGGCATTACACTTACAATTCCTTATTGATATTTTAAAGAACGCCTTCTTTCTCCTACCCTAAATCACACAGGGATATGAAAATAAAAGTGCACCTGCTACTAAAATGATCATGACATTTATGAATGAGAAATTCAGTTGTCCCTGTAACACTGTATGTTCAAGGAGCACTTGGAAACACTCTGCTATATGTAATGCAAAATAAAGTGAGTTCTTTTATATGTACATAGAGTACCAATATTCCTAAAGAATTGTGTTTATAGTTATAAACCTCTATACTTGGACAGCAAAGACAGATGTAAAATCCATCATGATGAACTTTTAGGGCCTGTAGAATCCTGCAGTGAATCATAGCTCTGTATATCATGTTTCTATTGTCACCTGAAGGAACTGTTTGCTACCTTAAGTATTTTTGTAGTGATTTATATGTGAGACTTCTAATGGGGGAGGGAAAGCCACAAAAATACCTGACTTGCAAAGCTGGGAAAACGGTGCATCAAATGTATTTACTGAATACTAGTCATGTGGAAATGTGCACCAGATATGGATGAATGATTGTCAAGTGCTTTGGGATCTTTGGATGTAAGGTGCTATAGAAACTAAAATTTGTATTTGCATTGCAACTAGAAACAATGCAATTGCTGGAGACAAATCTGGAAAAGACACAAGAGATAGAAATTCAAAAACTGCAAATAGATTGCATTTAAGAGACAGAGAAGAAATTGCCTTTATTTTTTCCCCTCATACTCCACTCCTGTTCACAAATACATCACTGTATGTATATGTGTATATGCAGATTCAATGGGCCTGATGATACATGTGCTGAAGCTGAAGTTCCTCCACTCTCTCAGCTTTTATTTTTCATTGGATATGTTCAGCACATTGGTGATAAATTCAGACTCGGGCTGAGAGGTATGAGTGGGCATAGAGCAGCTCCTCTTTAAGTCTGTGGGAATCTTCCTACAGAGGTGAACAGGCTTTTTTAGGGCCCAGACAATGAAAGTACAGTGTTAATGCTAGCTATCCTTGTGCTATCATCCTCTCTCACAGAAATTCATGTAAACTGCAATGACAAGATGCTGTATTGGGAGCAGTCAATTTCCTCATAGCTCCATTAATACCTGTTTGGGCAGAGACAGCCATTGCTGCCACTGTCGGAATCACATTTCTGTGTGCAAGACAGCCCTCAAGACAAAGAGGATTGTTCAATTATAGGACAACTTATAAAGAAAATGGCATAGAAACACAATGGTCAAATTTCTCTGACCATTTTGTAATTTGGAACAAAATGCTATATTTTTAATATTTATTTCTGTTCTGAGTCCATGTCTAATAAGCAATAAACTGGTCTAGCCAAGACTTTAAAGGCATATGCTGTGTCATTAGCTGGTGAGCGCCCTCTTTAAGCTGGCTAAGGTACTGATAGAAAGTGGTTTTTTTTGTTATTATTGCTTGGGAATTTGAACTGGTTTTAATTCATTCAACTCAGATGAGGGGGAGGATACCATTATTTCCTAAAATAATGACTATTTATTAATGTCTTACGTAATTCTCCAGTTAGAATTATTTCTCCCCCCCCCCCCCATGTCACTTTCTCTTTTTTTCTCTGTTTTTGCTGCATAGGTAGAATGCTGTACTGCTAGCATTGTGTTTTATGTAATTTTTTTTTTTTTTTTTTTGCACAAAGGCAAACATTTAGATTAGTTGGTTAATTTTTTTTAATGTTATGACCATGCCAAAATAATATTCTGCAGGCTTGTGGAGAACAAAGGACTGTTCTTTAGGACTGAAACTTGATTTTGCTTGTAGTACAAAAAAAACACACACTCACAGATGTTGTTTCGTAAGTGTTATAAGCACTGGATATAAATGGTATTTTTTATCACTTCTGACTAATGTGAAACTCTTGTACGAAAACTACATGAACAAAAGTCATCTGTTTCGACTCGTGTGGGCCTGCCTCACAGTTGCCAGATTTGAGTCATTTTAATGTCTTGTTATTTCATTTATTTATGCAAAATACATGTATGTATGAACACTTTGTTTTAGCTCCAGCCCTGCCTCAATGCTGATGCTCTGTATGTTAAAGCCACATTCTTGAAAATGACTGGCTGTTCAGGAATTGCCAGCTGGTTAAAAATTGCATTTATTGGCTGGGAGAGTGGGAGGAACATATCTGAATCTGACTTGTGCCTGTGAGCATTTTATTCTATTTATTAGCCGACATTGGCTCTAAAATGTCAGTAGAAATCAAGAAAGGACAATCATAAGGATAAAACCAACAGTACTTTATTAATTGGAGCTCAAAACAAAGTTTTTAATGAATTTACCATCTCATTTTAGAATTTTTTTAAATTGTGTAAATATAACATAGGAAATAGAATTTTATTTTTTGTTCATGGATACTTAGTGAAGTATAAGTTATGTATTTACTTTTGTTCTATATCAGTGTATGTTGGTCCATATTAAATGCTGACAAGTCACTGTACCTCATGTAGATGCTGAATTTACACCCGCAGTGTGAGTGCAGTATTGTGGACCTGTAGCTGGGACAGCAAGACGCCTCACTTGTGCTCTCACTGATTTTTAATAGTGTATTCCAGAAACACAGAATACTTTTTTCTTTTTTAGAAAGTTGATACATTAAACATACCGAATTTCTGATACATTTGATAGGAAACACAATTAGTCTTCTGAATCCAAGTAAAACTAATGAGATAGATATTTTACTTCCTAACAATAACTGCCTAACTTGGATGTCAAAAGCATATCCCTGGAAGGTTATCATACCCAAGATGGCCCTTGCAATGAAGGCAAGATTTAATAATATCAAACCTTTATTTCCTACTTCCATTAAACCGTGTTATTGTCCTATTGTGCTATAATACCAGGGGAAATTGTTCACACAATACACAAAGAGGACTTGCAGAATTGCTTTTTAAGCATTGTGTTTTAGCCCCTCTTAATAATTCTGACTGAAAAAAAGTAACAACTCCATTCAGGTAATGCACGAATATAGTAATACTATTTTCTCTGTGGACAGTTTATTTAATTAACAGATACAATATATTTTCTTTTTGGAAAATTATAAAATAGTTTTTCAAGAGAAGAACACTCCCAAAACAGTCTGATACCACCTCAAATAGTTCACTTCATAATCCATAAAAATGGAAGATAAAAGTCTTAATGGAAACAGAACTGCTTTCCAGGGTACAGGTTTACATGGAGAAATGACTGATGAAGTGGCCCAGTTCTGGTTTGCCTGTATGTTTGGGCATCACCATTTAGCTTGTGAAACCGCCTGCTGAGAATACATGGGATTACAATGTGCTCCTAAATCAGTGTACTCAGGTACAGCGTGAGACAGGGGGAGGGCAGAGGATGGGATTGCTCTGGGATGGGAATGCCAAATGACAACTTTGGTCACAATAAATACGATACCCTGTGCAAAGTGTACAGCAGTCAGCTGTGGGTAGTTCCTATTCTGAGTACAAACACAACCACCTCTCAATGCAATCTAAAAGATAGTCCTCTCTCTGGGTTGGATTTCTGGTTTTGGTTTTGGTCATATCAAAGGCATGGCTTTACAAAATCGTTTCCTAGCAAAACATACAAGATTAACACCGCTATCCTCCCCCAGCAAAACACTTATCTACCTGCTTACTGTTAAGCATTGCTAGTACTTCCATGGTGGTCATAATGACCAGTAAAGTGTTGGCGTTAAGCAGGGCAAACTTTGCTGAGCCAGGGCCATGGTGTGAACAACTGCACTGGAGATGCAGCCAGCAGAATGTATGATAGCGTTCTTCATGTTTTGATGAGATGTTAATGAATGGGCTTGGACCCTTGGTTTTTGCATGCTTTTTTAAGATTCAAGTTGGCACTTAAGCCTGTTCTTTTAAATGAATACTACTATATGATCTCATTCAATCTTTTACAAAACACTATTTCCTTTAAAAAAAAATTCCCCCAACCCCCCCTTTTTTTCATATAACCCATTAATGCGATTTCTCTAAGATCAAACTACATTTTTTTTATCCTGCAATGTCCTGCCACAGGAGGAAAAAAGAAATGTATACACAAATGCATTTAATTTTAATCCATCCCCCTTTTTTAACTACCAGATTTGATGGAGATGGTGACAAAGAAATATTCTGAGATTTCACACGCTGGGTACAAAGGGAGTGGGATGGGGTGAATTGGGCTAGAGGAAAACTTATCAAATTGTTATTTATGGCAATATGAAAGCTATAAAGCAACTTAGTGACATGGCTTGCTTTGTAATTTCCGCTTTCTAAAAACCACAAGTGAGGTCCTTGGTGCTCTTGGAGTATGGGGAATGTGCAAATATTTAACTGTTTGTATGCTGCACATTGCAGACCTGCTAGTGTGCATTCTCCATTTGTCTTCCTTTGTCATTTGTGTTTTGCTTTCTAGAAAGCAATGTGTTTTTTTTCTTGTACCCTTCTTCAGCTTGTAGCAAACTAGAATGCTTAGCATTTATGTTCATTCATTATTGTATTTCCCATGTAAAAATTTTTTTATTACATTAAGACAAGCTTATAAGCTGTTACTACATAACTTATCTTACTGTAACTCTTATTTCCTGACATTGTAATTTGTTTGTGATGTATATTGTGAGATTGTACTCTATGTTAATTTAATCAGCACAATTCACTGACATGCTGGACTGACATGCTAGCTGCTGTTTCAAATTGTAAAGTTTGTGTAGAGCTATTGGGACAACTAAGACTCTCTTGTCAAGGTACTATGCTTTGATTCCTATAGCAACACTGTGGGTGCAGCTCTTAATGGCAAGGGCTGCTCGTTGGACACCCACTGGCTAATTTAATGGGCAGGTTTTCTTTGTAGAAATTCTATATACAATGCAGGTACCTATCTGGGCCCATGGCCGATAATTATTTGGGCGTTTAGAGGAAAAACTAGTGTCTATTGCTGCTTTGAATATGTTTTAAAGTCTGAAAATGTAAATAGTTTATCAAAAAAAATCTTGTACAGTCCAGTGTAAAGTTTTTAAATGAACTTAAAGGTTGCCATCACATCTCACACTCTCCTCTTGATACAGTAAAAAAAAAAAAAAAAAGTTTGCTAAGGATACTGATTTAAAAAAAATAAATCTGTTCTCAATTTAACAAAGAGAATAGCTATTCTTAGCTCTGCTTCATTGCATAAACAGACTTCTTGGATTTTGTTGTGCAGTATTGACGTGAGGTAAATTAAATATTAAATAATCTTTCAGTGGTACTTTTAAGAGTCTTCTCCTCCTCTGCCTCAGTTATTAATGGAAAAGACAAAATTGAGAGACACTGTTCATATACAGTATGTTCTGGTGTATGTTGGCACCTTACCTACATGTTTCGGGTGGGTTTTTTCTTTGTTTTGGTTTGTTTTGTTTTGGTTTTTGTTTGTTTTTTTTTTTTTTTGCACAAGGTGCTTTCCTGATATGTTAAACATGTCATCCTTGGGTGATACAGTATATGCCATGATAGGGGTTTAGACCCCTCAGGGGAGTGTCTATAAGACTGCCTATTTATGCTCATTTACCTCAAGACTGTCCTCTCTACCCTTAATCTATTCACCATCACTCCATCTTTTGTACTGCTGTTGACACTTACAAATTAAAGATAAATTTTGTTTTATGAGATGTGTGTTTGACTTCTTCTATGCATCCCTTATTATTGCATTGAAGTTAGCACTAAGCATTGACCATGCTGATGCAACTGGGCCTGTTCAGCTGGCCTTTAAAGTTAGCAACTGAATCTTCCAGCTCTTATGTTTTCCACAGGCCTTTCTATTCTACAAACACATTTATCAGCCTCTGAAATCCACTAATACCATATGCTGTCAAAAACATAATAACCAACCTAATTTGATAATATTCACTGAGTACTGTCAATTTTGTAAGCAGGAAGTGCTGTTGGTAGCAGCATAATCTCAGATGGATTTCTACTGAGCAGAAATGAGACAAAGTGGTTTTCAGGTTTCTTCTTTGCATTCCCTTTTTCCGCTGCATATAACATTAAATAAACTAACCAAAGTTGACAACAAAAAACCCTATAGTTGCCATATTGCCATGTCTGTAAACTGCTGCCATTTGGGTGTTATGATTGGCTTTTAACTTAGTAATTAGTCATGGTTCTCACAGGAAAAGAAAAAATTACATTGAAGTGTACTGTACTGTAACAGAAATGAAATAGAACATTTTGATAGCCCATAACATCAGGTTTCAGTCTAGTTTCAGTTATTGTACAAATCACACTGAAACATGTATGTGGGAAAGAATCCTTACTTCCCTTGAGAGAGCATCATACATGACATTATTAAAAATGATATACTGCATTATGAATCTATGTGATGAAATACTTAAGGGTCAAAAGTGGATGTAATGAAGTTGCTGACCAACATGTTACAACGGATAAATACATAAATATTGACTTGTGAGATTTAAGCTTGGTTTCCAGTAAGCAACCAACTAGTTATTCAGTCAAACTGCAGCCCTAAAGTGGTCCAGAGAAGGAGGCAGCAAAAAACCTTGTATTTCTGCTACTGAATCAATAACAGCTCGACAAAATATGGCCATGGCCATACCATAAATTTGAAAACAGATTTAGGCACTAGATCACTCAGTCCAGCTTAAGCTACTAAGGTCAAAGGCACCTGGATATGAAACACCAAGTCACTGGACCTGAATTCTACTTTCATATGACACATCTGAAATGGGGTCCAATATTCTGCTGCTGCATTTTAATATTGCTCCATTAAAGTCACTCTGTGTAATCCAAATTTTAGCTTTTTCTCTGTTTTCCTCCCACAACCCCTACCACATGATTTGTCTCCTTTTCTTGCTGAATCTGCAGCTGAGAATATTGATCAGTAATTTAGGAAACACTGATGGTATCGGTTGGGTTGTTACACTGGTGCAATTTAAAACAAACTGAGGAATGACATACGAAAAGCCACTGATCCTTGCAACAGTAAGATAAAATGTTTGACACTTATAGATATCAATCAAAAAAAAAATACATATTACTATGCAGGACAAGGTGCTGTCTCCTCATGTAAATTAAGCAATCTTCTGGAAAAGGCTATGTGTTAAAGACTGCAGAGCAGTACATGTGTTGCTCCTCGTACCAAGAGGAGTACCATGTCCAGGACAGATGGGTAGCCATGCACAGGCACTGCCGGGTTTCTTTCCCTGGAAGACATCACCTCTGACCAACTCAGTCATGCTGGCTTCCCTGAGCCAGCCTTGTTGTCACCCTAAATGACCATCAACCTTCACAAATTTTACTAATAATACATGGCATTCATCAGGTCACTGCAATGGAAAGGCAGCACATTGTTGGATGAGTAATAAATAAGCCTCTTGGACTCCTAAGTTGCTGTTGTTATTCCAGTTATCACAGGAAGGACCTACCACACTGGAAGCCAAGCCACTTCTCTGGCACCAAACAAGTGACAGAGCACAACCAAGAGTGCTCCTGCTGCTTGGGTGCATTCTCCTTCCCTCAGATGAATCTCTCCTGTCTGAGCACTGAAATGCAGCCTCAGAACGCAAACTGCTCAGTAGCTGCAGGTTGTCCTGGAACCCTTAGGACTCACCTCAGTTTCAGAATGTCAGGGGGTTTCAGAATTACAAGGTTTGGTACGATGGTCTGTCTCCTTACTGGCTGCTTGCACTGTGCTTTTCCTGGGGCAATTAACTGCTACCATAGAAGCCCAACAGCAGCAGCTTGCACGGTATGGGGAATGGAGGAAGGGGAGAAATACAGTAGCTGATTTATTTCTTTAATATATGGTTTACAATGGAAAATATGAGCTCCAGGTTGTGTCTCTGAGCAGCTAATGACCAACTGGGTTAAGGGCCTTCAAATACTGCCATTGGTCATTAACTGCCAGGAAGTATCCTTCCTGTCATCTATTATTGCTTAATTGTATCAAGACCCACTACAATGGAGGACTGTTAAATCTGTGTCTTAATTAGAATCTGACCCTTAGTAGTTCTAATAATATCAAGGCCAGTGCAGGTTAGCATTTGGGTTCTTGACATGACAGTCCATACCAAATTTCTTCAGTGCCATTCTGCTTTATATTAATGCCTATTGGGTGATTGACACAGTAAAACATAATTGCCCTGTAGAAATCACTGCGGTCAGTTGTATTAAGAACTGCTTAGGAACACTTTAATTTACTTTGACACCACAGACTTTGAAAGCTTCTGTATTTGTATTAAAACCTACTTAGAGGTCTGGTTGCTGTAGTAGGTCATCAGCAAAGGATCACCCAGGAAGAAGAAAGGTAGTTATTAGAGCTTGAAATAATTCTCCTTGAATAATCAAATTGCAAAAGAAATGCATATTGATTATTTGGGTATTTTTCTGCCAGTCTTCTGTTAATTAGCTAGTAGCAGGATTTGTGGAGAAACCAACTAATCATCTTAAATTAGGTTTCAAAAATGGGATGTAAGCTCAAAACCTGTAAATGTGAAACACCACCCCTTCCCATCCCCCGACTGTTGAATTACTTCAACAACATCCAGCTTTAATTTTATGAAACAGGTACCTCACACTTCAGCCATGGGACTAAGCTCCTTTTTAAGTCAGGCCACTCATTTATATTTGGAAATCAGGAAGTATAACTATTGTGCCATGATGTAGAGCCGTGCAGCAGGACCCTAGCCTGCAAGGCACTACAATCAGCAGTGGAAAGGCATCTCTGCCACCAAGACCCCATGATGGCTAACGGTGTCTTTAGACCTACTGTGTGTTCACAACCAAGCAGTCACAAATAAACTACAAAATTGAAACCACAGTAACTGTCCTAATATCTTGATTACTAGTCCACCTGGCCTGGTAGTTTTAAGTTCAACAGTGGCAATAGGAAATGGTAGCTACCGAGAGCAATAGAGCCTGCTCAACATCTGTGGCTCATTCTCATATTCCTCAGCATTTAGTGTCATTTGGTGTCATTGCCTTGGGCTTCTAAACTGTACAGCCCTTTCCTAGTCAGGAACATGGTGTAGTATTTTGGTGGATAAAGTGACTGGAGGCAAATGAAGGGCCTTGATGAGGAGTTCTGCAACAGTCCTATTTGTTTTTTTAATATAAAAAAAAATCAAAGAAACAAAAACAGTCTATGTTTAACTGAATTGCCAAGTCCATCATATGATCTAAAGCATTTACCACGCTAACCTTCTCCCATTTTTCACAAGATCTGGTTAAAACTTAACAGATTTAATTCAGAAAATCTGGAGATCATTGATTTTAATGATCAAGTTACTCAATCACAATGAAGTATCTTTTATTCAAACACCAGGAAATCCACACTTGATACAAGACCCAGTTCATTCCATCAGAATGGCTGCAGCTGCTGGGAAACCAAAGGGTAAGTGCTGCAGAGGGAAAAAGAGAACCCCCAACCCCACTCCCACTCCACCCAAATGCAAGTCTTCTGCCACAAACTGAGAGAGCATATGGGAAGAAGGGCTTTGGGTAAAACTTTAGGTACAAACTACCTATTTCAAGGAATGTGACTCAAGAGACTCTCAAGGTCTTCCAGTTTTGACAACTACAATATGGATTGAAAGAAAAAGTGAGGGATAGGTGGTGTACATTATCTTACCTCCTTATCTCTCCATCATCTTTACCAAGTCTTGGGAAACGGGAGAGGTGCCTGAGGACTGGAGGAAAGCAAATGTCACTCCTGTCTTCAAAAAGGGCAAGAAGGAGGACCCGGGTAACTATAGACCGGTTAGCCTCACCTCCGTTCCTGGGAAAGTGATGGAACACCTTATCCTTGGTGCCATCTTAAGGCATATCAAGGATAAGAGGGTTATGAGGGGCAGTCAACATGGCTTCACCAAGGGGAAGTCGTGCTTGACCAATCTTGTAGCCTTTTATGAGGAAATAACGCGGTGGATGGATGATGGTAGAGCGGTGGATGTGGTCTACCTCGACTTCAGCAAAGCGTTTGACACGGTCTCCCACAGCATCCTTGCGGCTAAATTGAGGAAGTGTGGACTGGATGATCGGGTAGTGAGGTGGACTGTGAACTGGCTGAAGGAGAGAAGCCAGAGAGTTGTAGTCTATGGGGCGGAGTCTAGTTGGAGGCCTGTATCTAGTGGAGTGCCTCAAGGGTCGGTACTGGGACCAGTATTATTTAATATATTCATCAACGATTTAGATGAGGGAATTGAGAGTACTATCAGCAAGTTTGCTGATGACACTAAGCTGGGAGGGGTGGCCGACACGCCGGAAGGCTGTGCTGCCATCCAGAGGGACCTGGACAGGCTGGAGAGCTGGGCGGGGAATAACTTGATGAAATATAACAAGGGAAAGTGTAGAGTCCTGCATCTGGGCAGGAACAACCCCAGGTTCCAGTATAGGCTGGGGAACGACCTGTTAGAGAGCAGTGTAGGGGAGAGGGACCTGGGGGTCCTGGTGGACGACAGGGTGACCATGAGCCGACACTGTGCCCTTGTGGCCAAGAAGGCCAATGGCATCCTGGGTTGTATTAGAAGGGGGGTGGTTAGTAGGTCGAGAGAGGTCCTCCTTCCCCTCTACTCTGCCCTGGTGAGACCTCATCTGGAATATTGTGTCCAGTTCTGGGCCCCTCAGTTTAAAAAGGACAGGGACCTGCTGGAGAGAGTCCAGCGCAGGGCAACTAAGATGATTAAGGGAGTGGAGCATCTCCCTTATGAGGAAAGACTGAGGGAGCTGGGTCTCTATAGTTTGGAGAAGAGGAGACTGAGGGGTGACCTTATTAGTGTATATAAATATATAAAGGGGGAGTGTCACGAGGATGGAGCCAGGCTCTTCTCAGTGGCAAACAATGAAAGGACAAGGGGTAATGGGTACAAATTGGAGCACAAGAGGTTCCACTTAAACCTGAGAAGAAACTTCTTCTCAGTGAGGGTGACGGAACACTGGAACAGGCTGCCCAGGGAGGTTGTGGAATCTCCTTCTTTGGAGACATTCAAGACCCGCCTGGACACGTTCCTGTGTAACCTTATCTAGGTGTTCCTGCTCCGGCAGGGGGATTGGACTAGATGATCTTTTGAGGTCCCTTCCAATCTCTAACCTACTGTGATACTGTGATACTGTGATACCTGTATGGCCTGCAAAATACCCCTAACGCTCCAGTGATTTTATATGACTCTAACTACAGGAGGGAAGCACTATATATCCTAGCAGCTTTAGGTTGTTTTAAGGAAAAAAGGGCTAATTTCACGGAAAACAAATAAGTATGAATACCCACATTATGCTATTTTCCTGAGCTGTAGTAACTGTACTAAGAATGGCATTGCTTCACTTCTCCCATGCATGCATGTATAATAGTTTATAAAAAATGGCTCTTTATCCTATAACAAATTGTTTAATGATCATTTGCTGTACTTAGAATTTTTCAGTTATTTAAGGTGGACCACTAACATTACAAAATCATGAGCAGATTATTATATAAGAAATACATGGACCTGTTGCAGTGAGCCTAGAGGAGGCCACAAAGATGGTCAGAGGGCTGGAGCACCTCTCCTATGAGGACAGGCTGAGAGACCTGGGGCTGTTCAGCCAGAAGAGAATGTTCCATGGAGACATTAGGGGAGGCCTTCCAGTTCCTAAAAGGGGCCTACAAATCTGGAGAGGGACTTTTACAAGGGCATGTAGGGAATGGCTTTAAACTGAAAGAGGGTAGATTTAGACCAGATATTAGGAAGAAGTTCTTTACTGTGAGGGTGGTGAGACACAGGTTGCCCAGAGAATCTGTATCTGCCCCATCCCTGGCAGCGTTCAAGGCCAGGCTAGATGGGGCTTTGAGCAACCTGGTCTAGTGGAAGGTCACTCTGCCTGTGCCAGGGGGGTGGGACTAGATGATCTTAAGGTTCTTTCCAACCCAAACCATTCTGTGATTAATCATTAAGTTCACCAACTACTCCCATGGCCTGTGGGGAAGACTGTTCCAGTGGGCAGCAAGACAGCAAAGTTCAACCAGCTGTAATACCCACAGGTCTTTGCTACACAGTCCGTGGCCCAACGCGCGGTTGGAACGCTTCTCTCTAGCACCCTCACAGACTCGTAACCACGGTACTTGTGCTGCCGCAGCTGACCACGCACCACCGCCGTTCGGCCACGTACAGGAGCACATCGAGGCTCGACACGAGGGGTCTCTGCCCGTGTCCCTCCGCGCGACCTCTAACCGCGACCGTGTGTGCGGGACCGGCACCTCCTTTCCCCGTGCTGTCCGTCAGTGACGGCCGTCCGGCGGCCCCGCGCGAGCCCGGGGCGGAGAACCGTTAGTAACGGCATCCCCCGCCGCCGCGCCTGGTGCCGCTGCGATCCCGCTCCCCGGCCGCTCCCCAGCCTCCTGCAGGGGAGTGACTGCAGGGGAAGACGGCGCAGCACAGCCCTCAGTGCCCACCGTGCCCTGGCCTCTTCAGGTCTCCTCGAACAGGTGAAGCTCCGGGCTTGGTTTGATCTGAAGGGAAGCAGGTGATGGTTAAAGCATTACTCCATCGCATCAGCCCTGGGTGCTGGTGCTGGGTGGCTTGAGCTGCGGGCAGCCTCCTGGGAGAGGCTGAGGAGGGTTTGTGTCACCGGGAAGGGATGTGTGGAGTGCACACCAAGTGTTGTGACTCCCATGGTGCTGCTTGGAAGCAGAAGTGCCTTCAGAAAGACCTCAGAATGGGAGTTTGAAAGCCTAATTTTTCTTCCTTGTGTAATTCAGTAATCATAAGGTATGAACAGTTGGAGAAAATTGAACGCCCAACCTTACAACTTTACATTTTGACCCAGTCTATGTTTTTTCCTATTATAGCCTTTGCCACTGACAATCTGCCTTAAATGTAGTTACCCCCTTTCAATGGGACCCTTAGGCTGTTGGTGATGCAGCCGGAGCAGAACAGATGTGAGTCCTGCCCATAAGGCTCCACCACACAAGTGATTCTTGGACTGCGAGCTGATGCAAGGGGTGAAATGGGCAAACTGCCCCCAGCTGGCATGAACTTCTGGTCTCATGGGGCAGACCTGGCCTGTGTGAAGACTCCTCATGGAAGCAATCTTCACACATTGATTGAAGATTATCTGGGATATCAATTTGTACTGTTCTTTCTGTCTTTCCCATAGTAGAAGGAAATTGTGGAGGTTAGAGTATATTTCTATGTTTTCTTAACTGCGTTCTCTAAAGTTTAATGGGAAAAGAACAAGAAACTAAAGACCGAAACCAGAAGGAAATCATCATCATCATGGCTTGACTTCGCGAATGAAGATTTGGGAAGGGCTTTTACCCACGCTTACTACAAGCACGCTGATGACTAAGAAGGCCAATGTGGGATAGGCAAATCCGGCTACAAAAAGCACAGCAGAAGGTCTCCTTGGGTGGAACAGGTGGGGCGCAATTCTTCCTATGTTGTCTTTTCTCCTTGAGACTAGTTCTTCGTGAACTCTCAAAGGAGTCAGCAGCATTATGTATGGTGTGCCTCCAAGTCTCCCGATTGGAGGCCAAGGTGGACCACTGATGGTAGTCAATATGGCCAAGGCTAAGGTATTGTTTCAGGGAGTCCTTATATCTCTTCTTTGGGGCACCTCTCTTGCGGCTACCGGTGGCAAGTTCACCATAAAACACGATCTTGGGGAGGCGGTGATCCTTCATTCTAAAGATGTGCCCTGCCCAGCGCAGCTGCAATTTCAGCAATATGGCCTCGATGCTGGTGATCCCTGCCTGTTCGAGGACAGTGACATTAGACACATAGTCAGTCCAATGGATGTTTAGAATTGTATGGAGGCAGCGCTGATGAAAGCGTTCCAGGAGTCGCAGGTGATGACGGTAGATGACCCATGATTCAGACCCATATAAAAGAGTAGACAACACAATGGCTCTGTAGACACTGACCTTTGTACTTTTCTTCAGGTGTTTATTACACCAGACTCTTTTATGGAGTTTTCCAAAGGCTCTATATGCCTTTGCTATTCTGTTGTCTATCTCTTTGTCGATCGTGGCATCCGAGGAAATGATGCTTCCCAGATAGCTGAACTGCTGAACTGTATTAAGGTCTGACTCGCCGATGGTAATATGGGGATGGCGATTATCTTCTTGCGGTGCAGGTTGGTAGAGGACTACTGTCTTCTTCAAGCTGACTTCCAGCCCAAAAACCTCAGCCGCCTCCGCAAAGCAAGATGTTAAACACTGCAGAGCTGCTTCTGTGTGGGCAACAAGGGCGGCATCATCAGCAAAGAGCAGTTCACGGACAAGAAGGTTTAGGGTCTTAGTGTGGGCCTTCAGTGGCTTTAGATTGAATAGGCTACCATCGGTATGATACCGAATATAAATGCCGTCTTGTTCGTCGAGGTCTGCTGTAGCCCTTTGGAGCATCATGCTGAAGAAGATTGTGAATAAGGTCGGTGTGAGAACGCAACCTTGTTTCACACCATTGGTTATTGGGAAAGGCTCAGAGAGTGCATCACCATACCTGACTTGGCCTTGCTGATCCTCATGTAACAGAATAATCATTTTGAGGAACTTGGGGGTACAACCTAATTGTTCTAAGATCAGCCACAAGCCTTTCCTGCTCACAGTGGCGAAAGCTTTGGTGAGGTCAACGAAAGCTACGTATAACCCCTTATTCTGTTCTCTACACTTTTCTTGCAGTTGTCTGAGAACAAATACCATGTCTGTGGTACTTCTATTAGCCCTGAAACCACACTGACTTTCAGGTAGAAGTTCTTCTGCGATAGCAGGTACTAGTCTGTTCAATAGTATTCTTGCAAGAATTTTACCAGCAATGGAGAGCAGAGTTATACCACGGTAGCTTGAGCAGTCTGACTTGACACCTTTTTTCTTATACAGAGTGACGATGATTGCGTCACGAAAGTCTGACGGTATTTTGCCTTGTTCCCAACAGCACACAACTAGCTCATGAAATTTCGCGTGAAGTGCTTGACCTCCGTGCTTCCAGATTTCAGGTGGGACTCCGTCGACCCCAGCTGCCTTGCCAGTTTTCACCTGCTGTATGGCCTTAAGAGTCTCTCCCATGGTAGGGGCTAAATCGAATTCGTTTTTCCCTGGATGTTGCAGAATGTGCTGGATTCCTTCGCCTTGGACTACACGATTAGCACTAAAGAGGGTTTGAAAATGTTCAGACCAACGATTCAGGATGGAGATTTTATCTGTAAGAAGCGTTTGGCCATCTGCACCAAGTAAGGGGCTTTGAACCTGGAATGTGGGTCCATACACTGCCTTCAGAGCCTCATAGAATCCTCTGTGGTCACCCAAATCTGCACATAGTTGAGTCTTTTCTGCTAGGTTGAGCCACCACTTGTTCTGGATGTCTCTAAGTTTCTACTGGAGTTTGCTACATGCAAGACGAAAGGCTGCTTTTCTTACGTGGCAGAGTGGCTGAGCGAGGTGTGCTTGATGAGCAGATCTCTTTTTTGTCAGCAATTCCTGGACCTCCTGGTTGCTATCGTCAAACCAGTCTTTGTTTTTCTTTGAGGAGAACCCAATGGATTCTACGGAGGACTGCAGGATGCTGTTTTTGATATGTTGCCAAAGCGCTTCAGGAGAAGAATCTATATGTTGGTCTTCAAGCCTAGTTTGAAGGTTAGCCTGAAAGCTGTCCCTCACTTCAGCTATTTGAAGATTATCAACATTGAGCCTCCTCCTCAGAATGCCGCCCCTCTTAGGTTTGGGCTTGAAGTGGAAATTAAGTTTGCAACGCACAAGGCTGTGGTCTGTTTGGCATTCTGCACTAGGCATCACTCTGGTCTGGCAGACATCACGAATATTTCTCTGGCGCACTAAAACATAATCAATAAGGTGCCAATGTTTAGATCAAGGATGCATCCAGGTTGTCTTCCAGCTGTCTTTCTGCTGGAAGATAGTGTTGGTGATGGTAAGCTGTTGCTCTGCACAGAACTCTGGTAAGAGATGACCGTTATCATTGCAGCTGCCAACACCGTGCTTGCCTAGTACTCCTTTCCAGGCTTCAAAGTTCTTTCCTACTCGGGCACTGAAGTCACCAAGGATTATGATCTTATCTTCTATAGGAACTTTCTGAGTGAGGTGACGCAGGTCGGGGTAGGATTTTTCTTTCTCTGCAGGGTCAGCTTGCAGAGTTGGAGCATATATGCTGAAAAGAACAACGTGTTGCTTATTGTGCAGTGGAAGACGTAAGGAGATAATACGGTCGGAATGACCTATCAGCAGATTTTCAAGTTTGGAGGCTATGGAGTTTTTAATCATGAAGCCGACTCCAGAAAGATGACTTTCAGTTTTGGGTTTGCCTGACCAGTAGAGTGTATAGCCAGCACCATGTTCTTTGAGGCTACCTTCCTCATGAAGGCGAACTTCACTGAGTGCAGCAATATCGATGTTAAGACGTGACAATTCATGGGCAATTAGCGCAGAACGGCGCTCAGGATGCCCACTGTTCACTGTATCAAGCATGGTTCTGATGTTCCAACATGTGAGTGTCAATCTGGACACACCTTTGGAGGCAGATGTATGTCTTTGTCTCTTTGTTTTTAATTGACTGCAATAGAAGATGCCCGTTGGCCGCGGCTAGCCAACCAGGTGGAGGGGGAGATGAGCTTTGGTTAGGCCACCTTTTCTAGGCCTCTCTCCATATGGAGCAAGCAGTGCTGTCCTTGAAAAAGGCTGCTTGGTCATTCAGGATGCTGCCGAACAAGACTGTCATCTCCTGGGTCAGACTTGAGCGACCAATGTCCTGAACCGCCTGCATGCAGGGTTGGGTCTGCGACTTCCAGTGCACCTTATCACCTGCCGTTTCATCCCTCGCCTGTCGCTACAGGGCTTTGCAAGTGTGGGTAAACCCTTCGGGCCTGCGCAGTGGATTTATTTTAGGTGAGGCGCAGCGTGCGCAGAACTGGCCTCACCCTTTACACCTGAGGTTTATCTGCCAGGGCCTAGCGAGCTTGGACGGTGACAGCAAAGTCCTCAGGTCGTAGGTTTAATTAGAGTATCCTTCTCTTAGATGGATGGCCTTACAGGGCTACACGAGCTCCATCTGCCCGGGTTTGAAGTTGGAGTTGTCCTTCTCCCTAGGATGGTTGCCCGAAGGCTAGTGAGCCCATCCTGCCCATGGACACACTTTGTCTGACCCTTCATTTGAGAGCTGACTGGCATGGGAGACCCTACCGGAAGCATAAGCCACCACCAGCATAACTCCCAACTTCACAAGGGCACGCAATCTCTTTCCCCACAACAAGGGGGTGTCCGTGAAAGAGAGAAGGGTTAAGTGCTGTAGAATAACCAGGTAACCTTGGTAGACACCCTACCAAACAGGGGGATTGGAAAAGGCTGTGATGGAGAATGCAGAAGATCTCACTGTCTCTTTTGATAATTTCTCTGATGAGTAGGAAGAGTGGAATTACAAAAAATATATTGTTTGGCCATGCCTTATTCTATAAAGGACAGTGAATGATTATCTGGTTATTCTTCCCCCCCGCCCCCCGAGAACAGGTTGCTGCTTTGAAGTTCTGAGTATGTCCTGCTCCCACACATCACAGGAAGTGGATAGTTGGTTTGGCACTTGGCAGTATGTGCACACTATTTTTCCAGATACAATGTAAGGATTCATATTAGACACTTTATGCCTCAGACAATCATTCCTGAAGCTACCTTTCTTGATTTTACCACTTTGTAAAAATCCTTAGACTAATCACCCTTAAAGACAGCATACACTTCTTTTACAATGTTTTGATTTTTATCCTGCAAGCAGTTTGTGATTGAATTGCCAACGAAATACATCAGACAATATGCAGTTTTAAGATGCCTCTAAGTGTGAAGGACTTAATATTGGTTCAGTTATTTATTCACTATTATGTGGATGAAATAGTGGATTTCCACAACAATAAGACCATACATGGCAACAGTCTGCATTCCCTTACTCCTCAAACTACACAGACAATGAAGTTGTGAAATGAACATAAAGCACTCTGAAATAATGAGAAAAAAAATTATGTTATTTTTCCTCTTTTGAAAATGATATTCCCATGTGAAGGATTAAAGTCAGCACTAAATAGCTCATATGGAGAAATACAAAAATTTGAAATTTTCTGTCTGGATATTTGCTTATAGTCTGTCACACACTTGCTTTAAATGTCTGAACACTCAAAATTCAGGCATCATAGATCACTCTTTCCATCTCTCCTCATTTACCTCCAACAGCTTAACCTGCAATTTATTGCAAGGATTGCACCTCTAAGTAAAACAGGATCAGACCTTAATTTGATCTGCTATTTACCTGTTGTGTTAATTGTAGCCACAGGGTTGTATTAAGAAAGTCAAAAAGTACCACTTGTAACTACGGAGTGGCTCTCACCTTTTAAATGGAAAAACACTCATTTTCTAGAAAAAAATAGGAAAAAAGTGGTTATGAGCTAAATGAAGAAGGCAGAAGGGTTTCTGCTTTTCCATTTTTAATGTAATTAATATAATATTGGCACCCAAAATGTACATGTCTGGGTGCAAGCCTGTTCCTAGCTTTTACTGCTATTGGTAGGAACAGATGTGTAATTTCTCACTTTTGTTTGTTTGTTTTTTTAAAGTGCAAATGGGGTTCTTGTTAGGGTAATGGATGTTGGGATTTTACCTCATGTTAATCAGGAATTTCATCTGCTTGTGTTTCTGAATGGTGTATTCTTCTTGTGCTTGCTTTTTTTTTCCTTCCAGTGCAAGAGAGTTGGTAATTTACAGTACAAATGACTGAAAACAAAACTGAAAAATTGCTAAGAGAAATTCTAGTCCTGCAACAGCCACAACAGTAATAAGTCCCTGATGCCCTGTAAGGCTTTGACTGAGTAACCTATGTTATGCCTCACAGTGCCCACTGAAAATAAGGCAGCAAGTTTGAGAATGGTAAATCAAAAGGAAAAGCCCCATCTTAAATTTTTCTGGGCAGCCTTGAAAATAGAGGTGTTTAAATACCACTGAAGTGCAGTAGGTTTAGAAGTACTTAATTCTCTTAGGCCCCTTTGAAGATCCCAGCCTTAAAATGCTTGATGTTTTTTAGAAAATAAACAGTAAACTCTTTGAGTTCTTAACTTTTGGAAGTGGCTTTTCTTAACTTGTAATGTTTCTACTTCCTTCCACAGAGCACAAAATTCCACTGCATACTAAGGTCTAGGGCTGTTTGATGGTTTCAGAGAGTCACTTTAACCCTGGCTTGCTACATTGCAAAAGCAAAAAAAAAACAACCCTGGTAAATTAGTGGTCTGTCAGTAATGAGATGATGTTGCTCAGTACAGTGAAATGTGACAGAGTATCAGAAATGGGAACTCATTCTCACTTTCTTCTTTTTCATAAAACGTCATTTTTGTCTGTGATTCCTTTTATAGTTTCTTTTTAAGGATAAACATGCCAGCTAATCAGTGAATAATGTGACTACTAGAGATGCATTAGAATGAGAACTTCCGCTGCTCCTACCTTCCCACCCTGCTAAATATTGGTGTAGCAGGACTCTCACATTAGAGCAAAGGTGGGAATTCTTATGCGTTTGTTTCCAACTATTCTCGCCTGCCTTCCAGAAATTTCCAGTCAGATTTTTTTATATTGAAAATGTAGGACTGGATGATGAATAAACAAGCTAACTGCACCACCAGTGGCTTGGGAATGTTTCGTACCTTGACTTCACCAAAGCCAGCTGTCATAGTAAATCCAAGGCTGGACATGCGTAAAGCAGGGCCCAGGAACCTGCATAGTTGTCAAACAGTGAAGAATGGCAAGGCTTGCATCAGCAGGGATTGCAAGCAGCACAGTGCTTGACTTGCCATTACTGGTGTTTGCTTCTTGGTATTGGGATGGCACTACAGACCTAGTATGTTAATGTACAAATGAGCCCAATCTGTCCTTGTCTTACTACATTGACAGCTTTTCAGGAAGGAGAAAACCCCCTCAATCTGTCTGTGTGCTGACCAGGTGGATGTGAGTGAGGAAGGAGACACACCTGGGGACCTGAAATGTTGCCACAGGTGTCTCAAACCTATGTTTAGCTAAGAACCCACCTCCGTGGAAGACTCCGTTGTTCCGCATAAGGGTCTCACACACCCAAGAATATTAAGAAGGTATTGCACCTGTTTTCCATAAAAGATTTTGTGGAAGGAGAGCTTACATCTGTGCAACTAGAAGGCTTTACTACAAGCACTGCCAAAACCTTTGACTGTTGTTTCTGAAATCTGTGGCATCTTAGGTGAACTGTGTGTCTTGTGTTTGTTCAGTTTATGTAGTATAAGCTGGTGCTTTTAATATTCTGTCCTTGTGTTATTGCAAGTTTTTTTCCTCAGTAAACTGGTTTATTGGTGGGTTTATTTTGCGTTTTCCACAATAGAGTATAATGATACTTGTTTCTTTTATTACTCTTATTAGAAATGCATGCTCCTTTGTCTTCATATGTGATGGCAATAGTACTTCTACCAGTATATGTCGTGGTAGTGAAGTTTAACACAACTCATAATTGAATGCAGGGGAAATTTATCTTTGACATTATGTGGAGAATTTCCAGCACAAAGGCAGGTGGTTGATGGAGTAGGTGACTAATGGCTTTTGAAAATTTCTTTTTCTGGTTTATGAGCTTAAAAATTATGCATGTAATACTAGTTGGAAGAAGAATTTGTTTTGTTCATGTGAGTTGTGAACACTTTCTTGAAAGTTTGTGGTTTGTACTCTTGCTTTTGTCCAGCTTCTAGCAGATATTGATGGATCTGTCATGATTAGAAACTAAGGCCCAAGTCACTAATTCCAGGCATGCTAAAATCTCTGTAAGACTTCAAGTAGAATTCCTGAAGGGGATCTGTTGCCCTAAAATGCTGACCCTAACCAGCTGGATGTTTTGTGAAATTAGTTTGTTAGCACACACCATCCTCCACCCATTTCTTTTTCATCTCTTTTGGTCATGGTGGGTTATGACAAGACTTACGTGGGGCAAGATCTTTAAAGTCTAGAGAGCCATAAGCATAGCTGGATTTCCTTGTGCCAGTGTCATGGGAGGGCAGTTTTCCTGGCTCTTTGAACCATCCATTAAAAAAAATAAAGATTTAAGTATGTGGGTGATAGTCTGTAGAAAATAATGTTGGGAACCCTTGAGGTTATGTGAGCTTGCCTATTTTGGTTTGTGTGCTGAGAATCCATTGGATGCTTGAGATAATTATGCCCCCCCTTACCCTGTCTTCTGCCAAATCGGTATCTCTCAAAGGTCTCTGACGACATCTGAAGGGAATTGTTCTGGGTGTGGAACTTCTTCCTGTCTAGAAGGCAGCAGAGACCTTACCCGGTTATCTGGAAGGATGTATTATTGATGTGGCGGTGCTATTTTATGCTAGTGACAAGTACAGCAGTGTGCAATTAGTCTGTTTCTCAAGTATAATGTGAAGGCTTCTTGAGAAGTAAGAGAAGAGGGCTGCAGTTACCATTAGCTCTCATGCAAGACTGGGTAAAAATTATGCCAAAAAAATACGCAATTCCAGCTCTCTGCTGTCAATGGACAGATGTTAATAACAGTTTTCTACAACACTAAGTTCTGTACCCCTTTCTACTGTCTAAAAAAGGCACTGGCATGAAGGATGTGCTATGTCTAGTACTTGCTTTTGAATCGAAGTGCTGAGAAGCCTGTCTGGCAGTGTATTATATAATGTGCTGTTCCAGGCTACAGTCCACACAATGTGTATGTTGTACTAAAGATCCTTGAAAGCGTGTGTGTGGGTTTTCTTTTTAAATATCACCTAGAGGTATATGCTATTTTTGGAGCAGTGCTTCTGTGTTGGGACATAGAACAGTGCTGTGCTGTACAATACCATGTTGTTTGCTTGATGACAGTATAGGGTCAGATTTGCTACCCTGCATATGTTGAGATGATTGCTTGATTAGAGATCAGAAGGGGATTTTTTGTTAAGGGTGTAATAGCAGAAATCTGAAGAAAGCTTGCCTTTTTGGCACTTAGCTTTAGGTGGGCCCTAGCTGTACTTTATCTGTCTTTTTGGACCGTGTTCTGTCTATGCAGTTATGTAACACCAACAAAAAAAGCACCTACTGTGTTTGGAGTCAGTCAATATGGTATAAAGGAATTTTCATCTCCCGTTGTCCATTTATAGAATTTATGGTCACACTGACATGCTATTATAGAGCACTAATGAATTGAGTGATGGTTAAGAGAGATATGGCTGCGAAGAGGAGGCAGGCAAAAACATAATGGCTATTTCTTACCACTACCTACCCTCTGTATTCCCCATTCTGCTTTGCTGAATGTGATTCCATTTCTACTGATGTTTTTAATGCATACAGCCCAAAGGTGTTATTTTGTTGTTGTGGCTTTTTGTTGTTGTTGTTGTGTTGGTGTTTTTCTCAGGGAAGAAAATTGGTTCCTTATGTTCTGTACATTGTTTCCTTAACATTTTTTTTAAACATGCATAAAATTACAGATCTCTAGAGAGAATGAAATACCACATTGCCTATTGCAATACTGCATCTAATCACTTGCTTCTCTCTGCTGACAAACCTTCCAAAAATCATAACATAGCATTAATAGTTTTATGGGTACTGGCTTTCCATGCTTGATACAAAGTAAAAATATAACTGAGTACCCAGGCATAAAAATACATGATGTCAGTTTGTGGTGGATAAATACTATTACGGGGAATAAAAACGTACTTGTCCCTTAAATCCGCTGCCTACAGTCAAGAGTGGAAGAGAGATTTGGTGTGTGAGGACTTACTTTAACAGTGCCATCCCGTGTGTGGCTACGGAACTACACTGTGTCATAGTAAACTAGCACCCTTGAGAGAATTGAAAAGTTGGCATTAAATTGGATAGTTGAAGCAGATTTTGTGAGGATAGTAAATAACACCTAATATAAACCAGAAGATAGAAAAAAGTATTATTTCTAGGTCATCACTCTGTACTGTAAACATGAAGCATAATACTGTGTTTGGATATATGAATGTTTGCAGACCAGAGAGGAAGAGGATTCAGTTTATGGACGGTTGTATATTTTTCATGTTTTGTTTGATTTGCAATGTTAAAGCAAAATGCCTTTTCTAAGTGCCAGTTGTGGAGCAGACTATGAAAACAATATTTTTTTTCTCCTTTAGTCTGGTATAGAAGAAGCATGGTGTGTTATACAGTTTCTCTGTCCCTGATAAGCTGTTCCCTAGGAAGCAGGGACGTGATTATGGAGCTTGTCTTCAGCCACATCTCTGTGATAAGGTGCTCAGTGTATTAAAACAATGTTGTGCTTTGTGGCTTAGTGAGACAGACCCCAGCTCTGCTCTAAGTTATTTACTCTGTTATTGCCCACCCACCCCCATTCTTCATACTGGTTTTCCCACTCCCATTTTAAAGCTTTTCTTTCTAACCTTTTCATTACATCAAGCGCTGTCTGCCTTCCCACTAACCTGCATGTATAGGTTGCTGGCAACCCTGAGTTCCACAGTTGCTCTTCTCTCTTACCCCTTCAGGACTTTGTTTTTTCTTGTTGTGTCTGTTCTCTCCTCATCCCTTCCTTCTGTTATTTCTACTCTCCACCTTCACTTTGCATGGACTATGTCAAATCAGCTAGCTTGGAGTGTACATGGAACATTTGAGAAAACCAGAATAAGGTAGAGGAAGGCAAGGGAATGAAATTTCTAGATGGTTGTTTAAAAAGTGTTTCCAGTACTTAGGGGGAGAGGAAAAAAAAAAGGGATGGGGGGAGTAAAGTAGTAAGTACTGAGAATTCTGTTCCAGTGAGCTTCTGTTTGTTTTGAATCCTGTCAGCAAGGAAACTTGCTATAATAAGTCACTAGCTGCCTTGTTTTATATCCATTGAACATGACACAATTTTAAGAAGAAAATCTGTTGTGACTTCTCCCTTCTCCACTCTCACCCTTTGCCACAAAAAATTTGGGGAAGGTATGGGATACCAAATATTTTAAAAGTCATTTAAAAAGTTAATTTTTTTTTCTTTTCTTCTTTTCATAACTTTTCTCCCTGACCTCTTGCCAGCATGTGCAGTAAGTTCCTGTCCCTGAGAGTTTGCACCAAAACCACAGTTTAAACCAGGCTGTACATAATGGGTGTCTCTGTTAGTTCCCGCCAACTGAAGCTCCCAGCAGTAGACGGAAAATTAGACATACACCACTGCACAATAAATCTTATTGTAATTCACCCAGCTAGCATCACTGCGAACAGGCCTTGAAAAATGTGTCGTGTGTGCTTAAAATTATACTTGTGCTCCTGCCATTAAAGAATGGAAAAAAGAAACCCACCAAAAAACAAAAAACCCTACCCTCATAAAAAATAAAAGTTTCATTTACTTTTTTGTTATAAAATACTTTTTACTGGTGCCAGCTGGAAGGAAAATGACCCAGTTAGATCTCAAAATTATGATGTAGCTTTAAGTGCTATGTTTAGATTAACTGCCAAAATGTTAGTATAAAGTGGTAGGTGTTTGTGCTGCAGATAATAACTAATGTACTGTTGGTCAAGATAGGCCACTGTTCTGTTATTATTGTATGGATCTTATGACTAAACATTGGAGCCAACCTAGTGGAACAACAATATTTTACTGTGCCTGGAATACTAGCTTGTCAGAACTTAACTGGGGTGCCAAAAATCTAATGAAGCAGATGGGGAAGATGTGGGGTTTTTGTTTTTGTTTCTGTTTTTCTTTCCTTCCTGTGTGCTGTTATTTCTGATTTCTATTCCTTTCTGTAAAGTGAAATGTATTTCTCTTATGCATTTCCTGGCAAGTACTGTCTCAAATACAGTCAGATCCCTCAGATTGTCAGACGGTGATAGTCTTCAAAAAACAGCACAAATGTTTTGTTTTGGTTTTTATTTGTTGTTGTTTGGGGTTTTTTGTTGTTTTTTATTTTCCTCTGTGTTTGTGAGATTGGGTTTAAATGTGTTGTATATTTTAAAGGACCTGGCTTACAACGAAAAATCAAGGTTAAAAGCACTTCAGAACTCAAGTTGTGCTGATGTGTATGACCTTTGGGCCCAGAATTAGCTATTTTTACTCTGTTGATACAAAACATTAACCTCAGTCAAATGCTTCTTGCAAGAAATGAAAACAAAACTGTAATGTTTAAATACACAATCTAGATGTACCTACATCAGTTGCCATGAAAAAGTCAACATTTGCTAACAGACACCACATGGTGGATTCTGTGGTACTGCAACTACTTCGAACAGGATGGGAAGTACCTGTGGGAGAGGTAACGTATTTTCCTAGCTCTGTTCTCTCTCCTATTCTGCTGTGTCTCATGACTAGATATTGTTCAGTAATGTTAGGTACCTGTCATCATATCCCTACTCAGGACTCCTGTTTTACTGCTGTGTAAAAAGATTTGGTAAATTACACCAGCTGCAATAATAGCCATTGTATTATTTCATAGCTTGATAGGGCTTCAAAATACAACCTGGGATTATTTTCAGAAAAGGGGAGCTCAGAATAACCTCTTAACTCTTGACTAGTCCTAGGCTATAACAGATGGAAATGCCACCTTCACCTTGCTCAGAGGAACAGGAGATTTCCAGGGGACGTATAAATAGCTATGCCGACTAGAGACTTGCTGAAATAGCTACCTTTTCCAAAGCTTCATCTTGGACACCATTTTACAGGAAAAGGATATTGCCTACAACGTAATCAGGTTAAATTCTATATTCAGAATGTATGCTAAACTTGCATTGTTTTTCCAAAATTAACTTTCAAAGGATTTTTTCTGTTGTCTGTTTAAAATCCAGTACAGAAGTTCTGCAGCTATGGTAAACAATTGAGAGGGGTGATTGACAGGTTAATATTTATACTTCAACCGAAGTTAATAAGATACTCGCTGTTTTAATGTCTGTAGTTTCAGGAAAGGATAGGGACTAACTGGCAGTGTTTCAAATAGGGGAAAGAGTGTACTTCAAATAATGCTGTTACACTGATATTTTTACGGTAATGTTTTGCTTGACATTCAGAACAACCAAAAACTTATGCAAAATCCTCTGGCTGCCAAATTAAAAGAAAAGCAGGATTCTTCAGTGGGTCATATTACTGTGTGTTTGGAAGAAGGATATATGAATACAGTGTGATGTAAAATGGGTCTGAGTGAAAAAATACAGGTTAAAACTGCTTCACATTTATATTCATAGCTAGTAAGATGGCCATCCTGGTTTTGCTTTGCTTTGTTGGAGTACTGCTTTTAGACTTACTAAGTTCTGAGTCTTCTGAATTAGGAATGATGTAGACAGTGGTGTTTTGAATTCACAAAGACCTATAGTATATATCCAATGTGTTTTCCTAATTCATTCAATCTAACATTAAACACACTTGAAGTTTTTCTGCAAGTTCTCCTACTTAAATTCATAGAATGAAAACTTAACATCTTTTACTGTACCAGGAAGTGATCAGTGGAATGCTTTAGAAAGCAAACAGTATTCATTTTAATTTGCTACTCCAATTAGTGTTCAATAAGAAAAAACTTTGAGTTAAAATATAGGTGCTAAAAATACGACATTTTTCAAACTAAGCTAAGTAGACAGCACTTTGGAAATATAAAAATTTCTACTACTGTTTTTGAAAGATGTGACAAAAGTATTTGTGTAGATGTACAGCAATCAGTAACAGGGACAGTACCACCCAGCTGGCACAGGGTTATGAATGGTTTGAGTAAAATGGTTTAAGGATACTGAAGGGCCTAACACAGTGATTAATGGAGCAATCATCATCATGGCTTGACTTCGCGAATGAAGATTTGGGAAGGGCATTTACCCACGCTTACTACAAGCGCGCTGATGACTAAGAAGGCCAATGTGGGATAGGCAAATCCGGCTACAACAAATACCATGTCTGTGGTACTTCTATTAGCCCTGAAACCACACTGACTTTCAGGTAGAAGTTCTTCTGCGATAGCAGGTACTAGTCTGTTCAATAGTATTCTTGCAAGAATTTTACCAGCAATGGAGAGCAGAGTTATACCACGGTAGCTTGAGCAGTCTGACTTGACACCTTTTTTCTTATACAGAGTGACGATGATTGCGTCACGAAAGTCTGACGGTATTTTGCCTTGTTCCCAACAGCACACAACTAGCTCATGAAATTTCGCGTGAAGTGCTTGACCTCCATGCTTCCAGATTTCAGGTGGGACTCCGTCGACCCCAGCTGCCTTGCCAGTTTTCACCTGCTGTATGGCCTTAAGAGTCTCTCCCATGGTAGGGGCTAAATCCAATTTGTTTTTCACCAGATGTTGCAGAATGTGCTGGATTCCTTCGCCTTGGACTACACGATTAGCACTAAAGAGGGTTTGAAAATGTTCAGACCAACGATTCAGGATGGAGATTTTATCTGTAAGAAGCGTTTGGCCATCTGCACCAAGTAAGGGGCTTTGAACCTGGAATGTGGGTCCATACACTGCCTTCAGAGCCTCATAGAATCCTCTGTGGTCACCCAAATCTGCACATAGTTGAGTCTTTTCTGCTAGGTTGAGCCACCACTTGTTCTGGATGTCTCTAAGTTTCTATTGGAGTTTGCTACATGCAAGACGAAAGGCTGCTTTTCTTACGTGGCAGAGTGGCTGAGCGAGGTGTGCTTGATGAGCAGATCTCTTTTTTGTCAGCAATTCCTGGACCTCCTGGTTGCTATCGTCAAACCAGTCTTTGTTTTTCTTTGAGGAGAACCCAATGGATTCTACGGAGGACTGCAGGATGCTGTTTTTGATATATTGCCAAAGCGCTTTAGGAGAAGAATCTATACATTGGTCTTCAAGCCTAGTTTGAAGGTTAGCCTGAAAGCTGTCCCTCACTTCAGCTATTTGAAGATTATCAACATTGAGCCTCCTCCTCAGAATGCCGCCCCTCTTAGGTTTGGGCTTGAAGTGGAAATTAAGTTTGCAACGCACAAGGCTGTGGTCTGTTTGGCATTCTGCACTAGGCATCACTCTGGTCTGGCAGACATCACGAATATTTCTCTGGCGTACTAAAACATAATCAATAAGGTGCCAATGTTTAGATCAAGGATGCATCCAGGTTGTCTTCCAGCTGTCTTTCTGCTGGAAGATAGTGTTGGTGATGGTAAGCTGTTGCTCTGCACAGAACTCTAGTAAGAGACGACCGTTATCATTGCAGCTGCCAACACCGTGCTTGCCTAGTACTCCTTTCCAGGCTTCAAAGTTCTTTCCTACTCGGGCGTTGAAGTCACCAAGGATTATGATCTTATCTTCTATAGGAACTTTCTGAGTGAGGTGACGCAGGTCGGAGTAGAATTTTTCTTTTTCTGCAGGGTCAGCTTGCAGAGTTGGAGCATATATGCTGAAAAGAACAACGTGTTGCTTATTGTGTAGTGGAAGACGTAAGGAGATAATACGGTCGGAATGACCTATCAGCAAATTTTCAAGTTTAGAGGATATGGAGTTTTTAGTCATGAAGCCGACTCCAGAAAGATGACTTTCAGTTTTGGGTTTGCCTGACCAGTAGAGTGTATAGCCAGCACCATGTTCTTTGAGGCTACCTTCATCATGAAGGCGAACTTCACTGAGTGCAGCAATATCGATGTTAAGACGTGACAATTCATGGGCAATTAGCGCAGAACGGCGCTCAGGATGCCCACTGTTCACTGTATCAAGCATGGTTCTGATGTTCCAACATGCGAGTGTCAATCTGGACACACCTTTCGAGGCAGATGTATGCCTTTGTCTCTTTGTTTTTAATTGACTGCAACAGAAGATGCCCGTTGGCCGCGGCTAGCCAACCAGGTGGAGGGGGAGATGAGCTTTGGTTAGGCCACCTTTTCTAGGCCTCTCTCCATATGGAGCAAGCAGTGCTGTCCTTGTCCTTGAAAAAGGCTGCTTGTTCATTCAGGATGCTGCCGAACAAGACTGTCATCTCCTGGGTCAGACTTGAGCGACCAATGTCCTGAACCGCCTGCATGCAGGGTTGGGTCTGCGACTTCCAGTGCACCTTATCACCTGCCGTTTCATCCCTCGCCTGTCACTACAGGGCTTTGCAAGTGTGGGTAAACCCTTCGGGCCTGCGCAGTGGATTTATTTTAGGTGAGGCGCAGCGTGCGCAGAACTGGCCTCACCCTTTACACCTGAGGTTTATCTGCCAGGGCCTAGCGAGCTTGGACGGTGACAGCAAAGTCCTCAGGTCGTAGGTTTAATTAGAGTATCCTTCTCTTAGATGGATGGCCTTACAGGGCTACACGAGCTCCATCTGCCCGGGTTTGAAGTTGGAGTTGTCCTTCTCCCTAGGATGGTTGCCCGAAGGCTAGTGAGCCCATCCTGCCCATGGACACACTTTGTCTGACCCTTCATTTGAGAGCTGACTGGCATGGGAGACCCTACCGGAAGCATAAGCCACCACCAGCATAACTCCCAACTTCACAAGGGCACGCAATCTCTTTCCCCACAACAAGGGGGTGTCTGTGAAAGAGAATGGAGCAATATAGGACTTCTAAATGCAGCTTTAATTATTTTTTTTTTCCAGAAACATGATAGAAGGTGAATCCCAGTCTAGCAGGCTGTAGTCGAATGGATGCAGTCTGAAAATTAACCTTTGGATTTGGGTTGGCTGCTGTGGTTCTGATTCCCAAACTGTGAAGCCTTTTATCCTCTTTGCTTCAACTGGTATCATCTCTGGGAAGTGGGTCTGAATTGATGCTAGCATACTTCTGTCACTACTCTGGGTGTTTAGGTATGTGGTTTAAGATTGGTGAACAGTGCAGCTTTTGGTTGGTCTTACCTGACCAAACTACTTAATTGAAAGATTGAGATATTGAGATATGTGCGTTTATATTTGCTATGTAGGAATGTAAATGATCAAAGTTCAATGCTGTTTGGTATTCACTTGCTTTCCTTAGTAATGTGAGCCTTTCTGAGGAATTAAAAAGATTAAATTTTGTTAGTTTTTTGTGTTATGTGGGGTTTTTTTTTGTTTGGTTGGTTGTTGTTTGTTTGTTTGTTTGTTTTTTTCCTGGGTGGGTTTGAGTGGTTTGGGAGTTTCTTTTACACAGAGCATTTTAAATAGTAGTCTCTGTACTTTATTTGTCTCACAGTTGTCAAAGATTGAATTTTTTTTTATTTTTTTTTTAAGTGCTGTGGAAGCCAAAACCTAGACTATCAGTAGCTCTAGGTTTGTTGAGATGGGAATGGCACTCAGGTCTGCTGAGAAACAGCTGAGCATCTGGAGTCTGAGACATAACTGTTTTTCTTTTTCTTACTGAATGTGTATTATCCAAAGGAAAGGGTGTTGGTTAAGAATTACATTAGTATGGGTACCTCTGTTGTTAAGATTTATGCTCTGGTAAATGCTACATGCTCTGCAGAACTCCCCTGTAGACAACATGTGTTTCTGTTAACTGCAGCAGTCTTGGAATCTGTACCATAAATAACAACACTGAGTTTATTTCACGTGTTCACAGCATATAGGATAATCATGGGGGGAAAAAATGTCATCAAGGAAATACTATGTAAAGTGATAGCTACAGAAAGCTACAGTTATAACTGCATTTCTTCAAAGGTTAGGGACAGAACATGTAGTTATAATCTACTGAAAGTGAACTTACTTCCTATTTATGTTAGCTAATTTCTGGGCAGCAAAAAGTCCAACCCAAAACACTGTGTCTGAACTATCTTACATTTTAGGAGTATTTAAAATCCAAACTTGGTTCATATCTGAAATGCCTCCAGATCCTAACTGTGTAGGGTCAAGCCCCTTTCTAGTTCTTAAGTTTGATAGTATCGCTGGACTTCCAAAACATGATTTCATTATCCCAGGGAAATTAGGAAAGATATTTGAAGATAGAAAGCATGTCAGCAATTGAGGCAAATTATACTAAATTTACTGAGGTAAATTTACATACTATCTCAGGTGTCCTTAACATTAAATACTGAAAGTTGGATTTGGCCATGTACTGCCCATGGATAAGTAAAGGGATGTTGTGGTTACAGTGAGCACTATTACAGATGAGGGCACTGCTTGGTTTGGCACTGAAAGAAGCGTTCTGTTGCCTGACTACTCCAGATACTGGACAGTTGAAACTTTACAGCCTAAATCATACACCTTACAAAGCCATGAAGTTGCTGCTGGCACTGAAGACTTTAATTGTTCTTTTATGGACCTAGGAGCCTGCTTTGAATCTCCTGACCTACATGTTTTCCTTAGAGGAGTATACTGGGGATTCTGTTGGGTCCTAGCATTAGTTTCAGTTTAAGGTGGTACATGTTGTCATGAGTTGCATGCTGTGCTGATTAAGCTACATACTTCACTAATCAAGCTGCAAAGCTAAGTAGGTGAAATTTAATACACTCTACTAATCAAGGTGAATTCTTTGTTGAGCAAGCTGAATATTTTAAATGTAAAGGTTTTTTATGTACTCTGGTAACAGGCTTGGAGACCTCTTATTGCCTACATACGTGGCCAGCAAAAAGCCAGCAGGAGCTATTCCACATCAAAAAGAGTGTGACCAGCAGGTTGAAGGAGGTGATCCTGCCCCTTTATTCTGCTCTCGTGAGACTTCACTTGGAGTATTGTGTACAGTTCTGGTGTCCTCAACATAAAAAGGACATGGATCTGTTGGAACAAGTCCAGAGGAGGGCCACAAGAATGATCAGGGGACTGGAGCACCTGCCATATGAAGATTGGCTGAGAAAGTTGGGGTTGTTCAGCCTGGAGAAGAGAAGGCTGCATGGAGACCTCATAGCAGCCTTCCAGTATCTGAAGGGGGCCTATAGGAATGCTGGGGAGGGACTCTTCATTAGGGACTGTAATGATAGGACAAGGGGTAATGGGTTAAAACTTAAACACGGGAAGTTTAGATTGGATATAAGGAGGAAATTCTTTCCTGTGAGGGTGGTGAGGCACTGGAATAGGTTGCCCAGGGAGGTTGTGAATGCTCCATCCCTGGCAGTGTTCAAGGCCAGGTTGGACGAGGCCTTGGGTGATATGGTTTAGAGCGAGGTGTCCCTGCCCATGGCAAGGGGGTTGGAATTTGACAATCTTAAGGGCCTTTCCAACCCTAACTGTTCTATGATTCTGTGAATGTGTGTTTTCACTTTGATACTTGTTCCAGTTAAGCTTAGGGAAGAAGTAATCAAAATTAGCCTTAGTGAGTAAATGACACTATTTCCCTTTGATAAGTCTCATTAGATTACACTGGAACACATTCCTGCCATAGCAGTTCCCACCAATAGGGAGGATGCATGTGTTCCATATGAGTCTTGTACTTCAATTTGGTCTGCAGGTTTCTCATAAAGTAACTGATCTTTAAATCCCTCTCATGATTATTATTGTCCTCATTTACATAATCTTCATTCAGTTTAAATCTGAACTTCACTGCATTTCAGTCACATCTTCAATTGACAAAGATAGAAGAATGGTAGTTTTGTATTTTCCTCTCTTACGAATAGCAGACAGAACATACTGGGAAATACATATGAACCCATGGGGGAAAAAACAGTTGCTGCAGAAAGTTTGGTAGCAGCGTCATTCAGCACTAGGATTGAACAAGCTACACAGAGCCAACATAACAATGCATTCTAATTAGTTCAGGGAATAACGTTAAAGTGTGCAGTTAAGGAGACTAAGATGGCAAAGTGAAGCATATAGGTAGGAAGTAGAGCTGAAGGTGGAAGAGAGAGGAAGAGAATACTGAAAACTCAAGTAATTCCACAAATTTCCACTCTGCATCTGCACGTGATAATAAGGGCCAGTAAAAATCTTTTTGCAAGTTAACATGTTCTAGTATTGGTTGTCTTCTGGATCTAATGTAGAAGTAGATTCTTCCTGTAAATATCTCTATTGCAGGTTAACATGTTCTAGCATTGGTGCTCTTCTGGATCCAATGTAGAAGTAGATTCTTCCTGTTTGCAAAATGCTGATGGACTCATTTGCATGTATTGCAGGGAAGAACATATTACTTTGATTGGAGTTAAGCCTCCTTCTGCCATTTTATTTGCTTCACTTTGTGGATTTTAATGCAGGGACATGTGTGATCAACAGTGTAGAGTTGCACTGTACAGTGAGGAAAGATTTCAGTCTGTGTTTCAGCAGCTTAATTAATGCCATAAGATAAAAAAATCGGCTTTGAAAAAAGGCCTGTGGTTGCAGCTGTCTGTATGGAAACAAGGTAAGTAAAATCCCCAGTCAGGAAAGGATTTCTGAGCTTGAAATAATAAAAAGGGAACTAAGGTTGTTGTGAAAACAGACCTTCTTATGTGTAAACTCAATGTAGAGTGGTACTGGAAAGCAAGCAGTTGTATTGAAAGGTTGGGGGTTTGGTTTCAATTGTTTGGAAATGTCTTTAGCTTTGTCAGTCTGCATTGACTGCAGCAACACTTCACACTCATGAAACACTGTGGTTTGTTTTTTAACTGAATTATTGAGATGCCCTCTAGCTTTACATTTAATCAGTAAAAGACTATACTACACTTAGTAAGAACACCTAAGTCCACAAATTGCTAAAACTAAATTGAATTTTCTCAATAATAATGAACAGACTATAGTGCAATGCAATGACTGTTATATATTGTGTTGTTTTGATTTGTTCACCAACTGATTTGCTCAGATTAGGACTCCATGTTAGTGAGAACCAGTGCTGAATGTAATGTGCTGCTGGCTCTGTAGTGCAGAGACTTCTTGTTGGGTATATATAACATAGGTCTATGTGTTACACACAATAGACATCTGATTCCAGACTGAATTCTTGAGTGTTCAACAGGTGTTACTACAAGTGACCAGTTGCATAAGAAAACTAAACACAGATTTAACTTGCTATTTCTCTTTAATGCTTTCAACATGGGAATTTGTTGTGTGAACTTTTTTCTTTTTTTTTTTTTTTAATGACCAATGTCAGTCAGAATTTTATTTGAAAATTGTTGGAAGAAAGTTAAATTCCTAGGATGCTTCACAAATTTCAACTGCAAAAGATGAAAATGTCCATTGCACACCACACAGTGTCAGTGTAAAACCTTAGAGTAAGTAAATTCCACGAGATGTAAATTCAACTTGGTAGTGTGCAAGTTGATTACGGCTCAACATTTACATAGGCTCTTTAATTAACAGTAAAGGTCAATAGGTTAAATAAGTAACTTAATCAGAAAATTATGCAGAAGTGCCACAAATCAAATGCATTATACAGCCCTTGAGATCGATATGGTATGCAAATCGATCAGTAAAGTATATACTGTATGACTTCAAGTACTGAAACATGCAGTGTGATATTGCAAACACCATCGTTTATGGCATTTGTCTTGGTTGCAAGCCCAGCAATTATTTATCTATTTATTTATTTATTTTCCAATCATAGATTTCCTGTGTTGTGCATAGTGTTTGATTCCCAGCTAACTGTTCCAGCTCATCTGGAGTGTTGTACAAAGCTATGAGCAAAGTTGGTCTGTGAATGAGTGAGTAAATGAGAGGTTTCAAAGCATGCATGATGTATAATCACCATAGGTGGGTAAGGGCCAGGGAAAGGCAACAAGACATCTTTGACTAATGAATTAGGATGTAGGCCCTCTAGAATATGAAAGGAGCAGGGTTCAGTTTCTCTTCTCTGCTGTGCAGAGAGTTTGGCACAAGGAAGGAGGAGGGGACTGATTTATGGCTCAGCCATTCTCCTAGTGCCAGCCCTGACTGTACCACAGCATAGAGAACTGCTTTCTTTTGTGAGAATTGGGGCGAGCCATAAATGCAGTATGTTCCAACCACAAGCCTGCCCTGTCCCAGTTCATTTGAAAGGGGAGCTGGGACTAGATGTTCAGCATTTGGAGGTGGGTGTAATTCCTGGCACTTCTGTAGACCTATGGTCAAATTCAGCCACATTCTTTTTCTTGAGAAAAGTAAGCCCGTACTTTGCTATTCGTTGGAGTCTTGTTCTGCCCCTGTTCTGGAACAGGGGGCTCTTGTATGTAAGAACTCAGACCACTGTTATTGATGCCATGTTGCAGGAGGAGGCCACTGCAAAAGTTTCAATGGTTGTCCAGGTTCAGAAAAACTTACACTGTTCTGAGGGATTGTTAAGTTTGGAAATACATTCTGTAATCAAGTATTCGTAAGTGCTAGCTTTTCAACTGTTTGGAGCAATTTTTATCACCTGGTGGGATGCGGTAGGTTTTTAGTGCATACCAATCCATTATCGAGCAAAAAATGCATTGAGGTCAGAAATTCTGCACCTCTTCAGAGCAGGTCAGAAATTCTGCACCTCTTCAGAGCAGCAGGAAACACAGGGATACAGTACATCTGGGTGAGGGAGCAGGGAAATGGGATGACCACAACAAGAAACCCCCAACAAACAAACAAACACCAGGTATGGAAATAATTTGAGTGTTCTCACAGTAAATAGGCATACTGATTGCATTCCAATAGAACTGTGTTCACACAATGTAGTCTTCTTGAACTCTTCCATGTATTTTCTGAAAGTAGCCTGAGTTGTTATGGGAATAAGGCAGATGGGTATCACCTCCTTCCATAATCACAGTGTGATGTGCTCCCTTGGCAAATGCGCTAGGATTTCCTGCCCATAAGCACAAATACAAAAGCCATCAGCATTTAGCAGTGGAAGTGGTAGACGCTCTTGTTCCACATGGCATTCTACTGTGTATGTCTCTTTTTTTTCTTCCACTTCTTTTCTTTGTCTGAAAAAGTCGTGGCTGAATGTATTCCAAGTGGCTGCATTGTTGGTAAGGCCCATCGTGGGAGGAGCCACTAATAAAATATTACTGAGAAAGAGAGTATTGGGCTTTGGTGTTTTTTTTTCCCTCCTCATTTACAGAAATGACCTTCCTGTGTTTATCTTCGTGTCCTTTGCCCATTTCTGTTCTTTCAGTCCTTTGTTTTCAAGTTATATGGTCTGTCTATTATGTAGCTACTATTTCTTCTTTGGTTAAGTTATAAGTAGTTTAACCAGGTACAATAATCTCTGTGACTTTTTTTGGCAGGTTCTCACATGAATTTGTTTATAGAAATCTGAGTGTAAACTGCTACTTTAAGTTGTAGGCTATCTCTGCATTTATATTAAGATTTCTACTTAGTAAATAAATAATGTTACCATATTTTACCAATACTACTGTTATTTCTGCTGTAGGGAGAGGCTGCATCAGCACTAAACTTCTAGGATGGTTTGCACCAAACCTCTCAATTTTTTTATGCAAAGGGTGAAAATTCCAATCACATCTCTGCTTGTAAGCCTCTTCCATAGCAGTGGGTGGCTTCAGTACACAGGGAATATTGCAAGTTCTAGATTTCAACAGCTGTCTTATACATTTGTAGTATGTTTTGTTAGTTTTGTGCCTGCAAACACCACTCATAGCTTAGCTTTCTCTCGAGTATTTCCCATATATCTAATTTAAAAAAAAGAAACAAACCCTAAATGAAATCAACAAAAAAACCCACATCATTTTCTGCAATCAGACAGATGAATGCAAAGATGAAGAAAAAAGGGACTGTTCCGAATTACATAAGGAACTGACATTGTAAGAAATTAATAGAATGTGCTATACTCTTTATATATAGCATCTCTTAGCTAAAATTAAATTTAACTTTAAAAAACTTCAAGTATCCACGGCTGTGAAATTAATGCAGCACTGAGCTTGCTTTGCTGAACTGTGACTGGAATACTGTATGAATGCTTCTGGCCTGGCCTACCGTGTACGCTGTTAGTGCAGCTCTATCAGCAAACTGTTTCCCGTGTAGCTCTGTGAACTGCAGTTGCACTCCTGGAGGCGCTACAAACATAGTGTTCGCTCAATAAATAGTGAACTAAATAGTCTAAAGGACTTGTTTGGGGAGAACAGGCTCTTCTGTCAGCTGCTACTACTTCACTTACTAGTTTTCTTCATCTCTCTAACTCTGGAGACAAGAAGCTTTCTTTCCCCCCCCTCTCTGTTTCTCTCCTTTTTTTTTCCTTTTTTGTTGTTTCCCATGAATATCTCAAAGTGATAATGTGAATGTGATGTGAATCTTAAAAATGAGAGTCAGTGGGAAGACATACATATTGAGTATATTTCAAATTCACAATTTCTAGTTCAGTTTCATGATTTGGCTTAAGTTTTCTAACTGTTTGTGTTTGGCAATGCTAGATTCCATTAACAATATATTACAATTGACAGCAGAATTTCCCAGTATCTGAGGAGATGGAGCTCCCTCCAACATCTAGCTACCTGCATGTTAAGACACTGGCAAAATGTGTAAGATTTTCTATAGTAGCATCCTCTTGTCACTCACTACTCAGGCTTGACATACCTAAAATCGTGTGTGTTGTTCATGAGTCTCAGAAAATCTTTTCATAAAGACACATGATTTTCAAGCTTAAAATTCAAAACTAGGCAATTCTTAATTTTTTCTGTGGTTTTGCTGTATGCATTTGACAGAGCTCAAGCAGTGGTGAGAGTTGAGTAAAATGACTTACCTGCTTTCAAAGTATAATGCTCTTCAACCAAACTTACTCATAGCAGTCACCTTCAGAATCCTCCTTGTATCTCTTATGCATATAAAAGCTTACAGGTAAACTTTTGTGTAAGGTTTACTATATTTTTGTCATAAATTTGTTGCCTGATTATTTGCTTCGCTAGTTAAGATGAATGAGGGGGAAGGAGAGCATCATTTTGACATCTTAGCATATGATGCTGCTTTGAGGGCCTCAGTAATGGCTAATGAAGGAGCACAGTTCTCTCAAGCTGCTCTTCTCTACATATGCACGCGCTCATACAGCTAGTGAGTTTACACCTGTGGGATGTTTTCATTCTTTGTATGATCCCTTTTTTAATTTCAGTGTCTTAGTTGCTTCTTAACATACAAATCTTTAATGTTTATTGCAAAGTCACATTTTAAAGTCATAATATTTGTGCTTCACTCTAGGTTCCATAGAATGAATTGCCTTGGTTTTCATTACCAATAGAAGGTATAATCAATAAACCTCTTGATGTCATTCAGTCTACATATTAGACTTTATTAGAAAGAGCTGTGTGGAAGGAACTACCTCTCCAGACTGAAAATGTTCTATTTAAAAGGTTGCACTGGAACAATGAGTAAAACTAATATTTTAATGGATGACATCTATATTGTTTAACCAATGTAACTCATGTTTCTGTTACTAATCTAAATTCTGAGGCCCAGCAGAAGAATGCAAGTGTGTTGCATTATGTAAATGTTGTATAGGGTTCATATTGTGAAGAAAAAAACCCTCTGAAATAGATATCGGATTGCTAACCCCAAGGCAAGGATCACCAGCTGTCCTTCAGTTCCATAAAGTAGTTACTAACAGGAGCAGTTCATATGATTCTCAGCACTACTGTCACTTCTTAACTCTTCCAATGCATGAATCCCTCACTGAACAGAACTATAAATACTGAAGTTACTATTTCAAAGCCTGGGTTTCTTTTAAAAAGGAAAGAAAAGTAGCACGTTTTTGTAAATCTGCGGGGTTTTTTTATGGTTATTAAGCTACTACACTTTAGGCTATTTGGTCACATTAGTAACTGAAAAATGCAATAAGAATATGAATGTGTTAGTACAGCTGATCTGTAATACTTCAGGTATGCGAGATACAGTACACGTTGTTATTATTTAGCCCCCTGAGGGATACTAGGGTCTTTACAGAAGACACAATCCTTGATGAATAGAAAGCGATTATCATCTCAAGCTCTAGTCCCGCAATTTGCTATAGGAGCAGTACTTCCATCTGTGTGGAGCCTTATCTGCTTCAAGGTTTCAGTCACATAAAGAGCTCTCTGCAGGAGGATGCCTGGCTTCAATAGTTTCTTGTCTCGCATAGATCCCTATCTGGGTAGAGATTCTTCTGTGCTCAGGGCCTGTGACTAAACCATGACACAATTGGCAAACATTGTTCTGCAAAGAGATCTGTAAATGCTGTAGGGAGATGAGGATGTGTATGTTCTGGTAGTTGTGTTTGTGCATCCTGCCTTGTTGCAAAAAGAAACAGTGGGGGGTTGTGGGTTTTGGGGGTTTGTTTTGTTTTTTGTTTTTTTCTTTCTGGCTTTTTTTGTTGTTGTTATTGTGTGGCTTGGTTTTTTTTTTGGGGGGGGGGAAGTGTTTTGTGTTGTTTTTTTTTTCTTGTCACAATCAGCTTGAGTTCCATTTTTGAAGAAATAGTGTACTGTATTTAATGAGGACCCGTAATCAGGACACCTGCATTCCTGGTATGTTGCCCAGGGAACCAATTTACCCTAATGACAGTGAATGACATTTACTGCTGCTTAAACTAGTGCTTAATTTAAACAATAGTGCATTAGCAATATTTAACTTAATGGGGATGTATTTGGTTTATGGTAGTGGGTTAAGTAATGTTTAACAAGGTGTTAAATAGGTAATAATAGATTAATACTTTGACTTACATAATGCCAATACATTCTACCTGAGAATCTGTAAGTGTTAAAGAAATGTTAAGGTACCATACTTCAGAGGATGTGTTTTGAAAGGGGAAGTATTTTTTTTCTCATTTTCCAGAGATGCACAGAGAAGCTAAGTCTGTCCAGTCTGTCCTCAGTTTGACATCTAGACAGTAATATATTGATCCCGTGGCGGGGGGTCACAACTGGATGATCTTTAAGGTCTCTTCCAAACCTAAACATTGTGTGATTCTATGGTACTAACTGTGGGTGGACTTGTGAGTAAATTGCTTCATTACACTGAGTTTGTGCAATAATGTAGGATGGAGTTTTGACTCCTTGCTTAAATTTCATAGATCTCTTCACTTAGTTACATGACAATCCTCCCTTTTTCAATTAAAAAAAAAAAAAAAAAGGTCCTGAAGATGGTGTAAATCTACCACATGACACTGCTCTCCCCAGTGAGATCCAGCTGAACATCTTAAATTTTTTTGTATAATGTGCTATTATAAATGAGTTATTTGGCTTTGCTTAATAACTCATGAAGTCTCAAGGGAGACTGCAGAGTCCAATGGCAGTGTGCTCCAGGTTGGTGAAGTAAGCTAGTTTAGAAGTTGAAGATACGATATATCATTGTGTTACTTCATTGTAATCCCTGAACACAGCTATACTAAACATGCTGTCATGAAAGCTGCTGTGTATAACCAGAAGCTGATTTCACAGTGTTGACATCTATATCCCTGCAAAATTCTAGACCATTTTATACTGGAGACTTGGATTTGTCAGAGATGTGTAGTGCCCTGCCTGCAGCTCTTGCTATAAGATTCTGTGGGTTTTTTTTTTTGTGTGTGTGTGTGTGTGTGTGTGTGTGTGTGTGTGTGTGTGTGTTTGTGAAATTCCCTGCACACCACGGATTCAGGGCCCAGCTCTAATGGAGCATAGCTGCTTAATCTGAACTATAGCTGCTAAAGAAGACCTGTGATAAAAATCTGTAAAGAGAAAAGTATAAAACATGGGCAGACTCATAGTTGTTGAGACAGGGTCATTTGTTCTAGAGAAAAAAGCCAGCATGGAAAGGTGTAGAATCCTAAAAGGAAAAGGGGTGTCAGGAAGCAGGGGCAGAGTCTGTATTGATGGAGCTGGTAAAAGGTGGCAACTCAGGCAGGCTCGGAAAGCCTTCTAGGGAGCTCAGAGGCAGATTATTACCTGCCTGAACTGGGAACACTGAGCAGCTGTTGTGGTTTAACCAATGCCAGACAGCTTGTCCACTCATTCCCCCCCCCCCCCCCCCGCCCCTTCTTGCCCTCCCCTATTCTCGGAGGGACGGAAAGGAGAATCAAAAAGAATGCAACTCCCACGGGTTGAGATAAGAACAGTTTAGTAACTAAGGTATAACACAAATCACTACTGCTGCCACCAATAAGAATAATGATAAAGGAAATAACAAGGGAAGAGAATACAACACCTCATCACCAGCCGACCGATAACTCACCCCCTAGCCCGACCAAGCACCGACCGATCCCTCCTCCAACCCTGCAGTCCCCTAGCCCTTCCGGGTAACTCCCAGTTACCCCCTGGGCATGACGTGCTGTGGTATGGAATACCTCTTTGGTCAGTTTGGGTCAGGTGTCCTGTCTCTGCTTCCTCCCAGTTTCCCTCCTCCCTGGCAGAGCATGAGGCCCAGAGCGTCCTTGGCCAAACCAAAACATCATTGTTTTTCAGCTCTGTTCCCAGCTGAAAGTCAAAACACAGCAGTGCACCAGCTACCAAAAAAGAGAAAAATAACTGCTACTGCTAAACCCAGGACAGCAGCTGACTTACTGGGATGGTTAGCTGTAACACTTGGCTTTATAACTTGTTAAATCCTTATTGTATTTTATGTGTGTTTAATCAATGAAAATTGCATTATATTATTCAGTTAAGCATATCCTGCTTACAGTGTCTCTTTGTGCTTGCCTAATGGTGCTCAAACAAGTGATATTTGGCTTCAATGCATTGGTATCTTTAAGGCACCTCTGGTTCATCCCCGTTTTATCTAGATAAGGCTATCCTAGTTCTGTAAAACCTGTTGTATTGGCTTAACTTTTTTGTGTAGATGATGTATTCAAATGTGATTTCACACAGACTAGCTCCTTGGTGCCTTTATAAATGTTACAGTTGTTAGATTACTGTGTCAGTATTGTATTTTACTGGAATTAGGGATCTCGTTATAATGGTCTTCATTCTCTTACTTCTACTGCTATTAATCAATTCATGTGATCAGAAGGGATTTGGATGCTTCATCTTTCTATATAACCATGATATGAATTATTATTTTTACACACATAGTGTTTATACATATAAGTGTGACATGTTTCTGCATAAAGACATGTAAAGAAATGAATATATAAAATATCTAAACATGCAGAAATATAAATGAAAAATTACAGATACGTAATAGTTAAAAAAAACAACAACCCAAACTGCTAACATCTTGGAATTTTAAAATATGGCCAAATTATTCTGTATCTGGTTGGTTTGCTTTCTAAACAATTAATTATCTGCTTATGCTCTGTCTTGATTTTGGAAAACAGGCTGCTTGACTGTTTGACTGGCATTTGGTTTGTAGCATTTCAAATGGCAATAAAGTCCTTTGCAGGTATTTGCAGTGAAACCAGATTTGAACTATTAGTACGTATAATTTAGTAATAACTATAATAAAAGTAATTTTCTAAAGTCTTTGCAAAGTGTTTATTATAATGTAGGAGCAGCTATCAAAAATGTATTATGAAGAAAGTTTTGGAAAGATGGACAATAGAATTTTGTACCTTTAGTGAAAGCAGAGTTCAACTGGAAGCTTAGTTTTGCTATGTTTGTCAGATTTTAATGTGGATTGCTCCGTTCCCCTGTCCCCATGATATCATGGGAGGAGTTGCATAATTTACTTCCTACAGGTTTTAGGTGTATTATTTTTAATGTTTTGGTTTGTTGTGTATTTTTGTTGGGTTAGGGTTTGTTTTGTTTTTTCCCCTCAAATTCAATAAACAGCTTTAGGGAATGTGCTTACAGATCATACTTTGCAAATGGTGGCTTGTTATTTTGGCTAACGTATTTTGTTGTTTTTTGGACTGTAAATTGATAAAGCATTTTGCCAGGCTTAGTTGCTTTCTTCTACACAGGAAAAAAAAAAAAAAAAAAGGCTTGGAGTAGAGGCAGGAAATGTTTAGTCTCAAAGTGAAAGGACTGAGATTCTTCTTCTGGGCAAGAATTGCATTAACTTCAGTGAGAGGAAGCTAAATTAACAGACTGTTTGAAGGTTTATTTACATTATACTGAGCTGTGACTATGCCCAAGCAAGCAAGGTCTGTATAGGGAAACCTGTTGGAAATCAGCAGAAAAGGAATTTTCCCTTTACAAGCTAGAAACCTGTCAGAAGATAGCTGGTTAAACAATTTATGATCTGGGATACACTACCATATAAGAAACACGGTATCTGTGAGAACAGTTCTTCCCTGCAATGATGGATCCAAGACTTCAGTGCTTTCTGTCATACATCAATTCTCTTGAATCAACCAGTGATCGTCAGAGTCCTTGTTCTTCCATGGGAAGCAGAGTAGGAACTTATTCTGTGATGCTTTTCCATGACTTAAACTCAGAAATTTGGGTAGAAACTCTTATTGCACCTGGTTCTAATACAGAAGAAATGGATTTAATCTTTATGGAGTATAAGTGTAGCAATAGACATTTTAGATAAATTTACACAAAGACCAGTTAAAGCCAGTGGGGTTGGGTTTTGGTAATTTAACAGTGTAAGAAGACATCAGTTATACCCTTTAACCAAAGTGATGTTATCTGCCTCTGGAGGAAAACAGGCTGTATGAAAGGTCTCAAAGAGTCTTGGTTGTCTGTGAACTGACCGCTGTAACAGTGGCACCTAAGATGTGGTTTTGGATGCTTACAAGCTTATTCATTATATGGTGCTTCTGGTTTTGTGAACACCTAACTATTTTTGGTACTTGTCTCAAGGGAAGCTGATACCTTGCTCTTGCCTTCACCAGGTTCCTTTTGCTAAAATCTGAACTAAATATAACACAGGCATACTTAATGGGAGTATGATTGCAGCCACATGCAAGTGTTGCATATGGTTACAGGCTGCTTACCTGTGAATAAATTCAGTTCCCCTTCCTGTATTAGCATAAGCAGAAGAAACATTATCTTAGGCCAGGGAAGAATCACTCTGCTTGTCTCCACAGCTGGTGTGAGCAGATCAGCTACAACATATACCCTAAACAGTTAATTACCTGACTCGCTTTTCACAGCTAGTATGTATTCAGAGTAGGAATGACAATATTTTGCAAAATAAAGCCCCTTACTTGGTGTGAGGACTTGGAAGAACTTGAGGAAAGTTAAGATGTTTTTCCAAAGCCTTCCCTCCCCCCTCCCCGCCATTGTCTTTGGCTCCAGTATCCTGAGTAATGCAGAGGGATGTCTCCAGTTGTACAATGTCCATTCTTTTTTCCTTGGCAGACTTTTTTGTAATATTGGACTGTTCTGCTAAATATTTTTGCCAAAACTTTTGAGAGTGATAAGGACATTCTTGCCAGCTTCATTTCTGTCCACTCCTTTGCCTTCTGCTTTTTGAGAAAAGTCTTGGAATGGAAGCGCTCATGATAATAAAGCTATGAAATGAATTTAAAATATGGGCCTGATCCGCATTGTTCTGAAGTAAAAAGAAAAAAAAATTCTGGTGGGCATTGGACTGAGCAGAAAAGGAAAATGACCTGAAAAGGTCATAAAACCTTAACATTTTTTAAGATTTTTTAAAAAATCTGTTTTAACATAATTCGGAGACCTTTCTGGTAGGATGAGGGGGAGGAAAGAAGCATTAATCTGACAAACATATGAAGACTACTTATTCTGCAGGTAAACCCCAGCAAAAAGGGGCGAGGAAGGAAGGAGGAGTAGGGAAAGGGATAAAGCTGAATATATGGTACGAGGAAAAATAATTTTCTTCATGAAAAGTTGAACATAAAGGAACTTGCAGCTAGTATCCATGGTAGAGAATTTTTTGGTTAAAAAGATTGACATTTTAATAAACTGATCTTAATTAACACTACTTTGAAATTCTGAGTTGTACGCTCCCTATCTCAAAACACTAGAACCAGTGGCTTTTTAAATAATTTGCTGCTTGTGGGTGATCTCTTTTTGAAACAAACCCAGACCCTCCAGTCACAATTTATTTTTTATTTCAAAAATGATTTTTACTAGCAAATTTTGCTTTGGTTCAAGAGAATTATAAATCATTATTACACAGCCAGACACTTCAAACAGTTTGTAAGAGCTTTGTGACCAATGAAGCATCAAAGGCAATGCTGAAATTCATGATTACAGCATGGGTGCATGTCCATTCATTAATAAATTAAAGTTCAGGACTCTAATGTTATTAATAGGATTTCTAGATTGTTGTGTATTTCTCCCTTAGAAAACGTAGCTCTTCCTGCCAGACAAAGCAAAAGGATTGTTCTTCATTAATGCCAATTTATGGATTTTTTTTTTATTTATTGGGGGGGGATGGGGGGCAATTTAGGGCTGAAGAACTTGGATTGCGATTTCTTAAGAGCTTTTTATTATTCTTTATTAACCAAGACCAGATCTAGATTTTGTTTATCCTCTCTCCACATGCTGTAATGCTGGCATTCTATGTAGGGAAGGAATGAAGACAGGCAAGTGTTAATAGATACTTTTCTTGACCCCTTAATTTCTGGCACTAAATTATGCTCAGTGCTTGTGAATCCTTTATTTAGCTGTTGCTGTAATAAGCTCTGGGAGACATACACAGCATGGAACAATATATTTTTGAATGTACTTCAAACATGAGATAGCTCTTAAAGGTCCTGCTGTGTTCATACCTCTATTGTATTAGACACTACACAAATCCATAATAAGAGATGGCCTCTGCCCTTCAGCATTTACAACCTATGTAAATGAGAACAGAATAAATGAACTGGTACCTGTATTTTACTGCTGGGAAGCTAAGACTTGAAGATTAAACTATTTGTTTAAAATGTGCCAGAACTGGGAAGTGATTCCCTTTTTCCTGAGATCCCACCTGGTTATTTTGTTCTTCTCAAAATACATGTCCAGAAAGAGCTGATATGCAACAGAAGTCAAAGCATGCTATTACCCTAACTTGAGTTCTGTGAAATTCCTGGCTAGTTATTGGAGTTTTTAGTGTGTCACGGTTTAAGCCCAGCCAGTAACTCAGAACCATGCAGCTGATTGCTCACTTCCTCCCGTCTTCCCCCTACCCCCTCTCCCAGAGGGTTGAGGAAGAGAATTGAAAGAATGTGACTTCCATGGGTTGAGATAAAAACAGTCCAGTAACTAAGGTATAACACAAAACCATTACTGCTACCACCAATAATAATGATAAGGGAAATAACAGGGAGAGAGAATACAGTTGCTCACCACCTGCCAACTGATAGCCAGCCTGATCTGAGCACCGATCTGGGCCTTCTGGGTGATTTCCCCCAGTTTATATACTGGGCATGAAGTGCTGTGGTATGGAATACCCCTTTGGTCAGTTTGGGTCAGGCTCCCTTTTATTCACCTTTTCATGTATGCTGGTTTTAAACACATCTGAAGCTGTGGAATTGATTGAACTTCCAGTGAAGCTTCTTTCCAGAGATGGGCTAGACTAAAACACAGGGTACTACTGCAAGAAGCAAAAATGCTCTGTAGTATGCTATACCTCTCTACACTCAGTTGGAGCAGCAGACTATAGGGGGATGTTGAGGTTTGCGGACTCCATAGTTGCTCTCTTGAACTGCCTACATAAGCACTAGCACTTTCATGTAAGCGTTTCAGTGGCCTCAAAATAGCCTCTTTGTGTTAATCTGCATGCATACAAAGAAGTGACTCTTCACTGTTTTCTACCTTGTGTGGAGTTTATACTTTTGCAAAGAGGTTATCAAATAAGACATTGATCACTAATTGTGTTTTAAGACAATTTAACATGAATTTTTCATATGTGCAAAGAAGATAGCAAACCAAGGCTTTAACTTTAGGTTAAACGTTCTATATTTAGATTAAATAACAAAGCCTCACCTATAGAACACATGTTCTTAATTTTGTGAGATATTTGATTCTTCAATTTTTTCTCTGTTTACAGAGCTAGTCAAGAGCATTTGTAAACAGATTAACTAAAACAAATCATACTTTTTCAGGTAGTTCTATTTCTAATCTCTATAATTTACCTAGAAGAGTAGTTGTAATTGGAAATAGTTAAAATCCTGGAATAGGCAGTTTTAAGTCTAATAGCTTAATTCAAGAGGTTGCAAATCTTAAGCAGGCAAATACAAAGAAAGAAAGTAGGAAGGGATGTCATAATGACAAAGGAAGTCTGACCACATCGGTGTAGATCCTGAATGTTATCTGACTGCGATGACTTGGTTCCTTCATATAAAATTAATGGAGTATTGCATCTTTAAATTTCTTCTTCAGGTATACGTTTTACTGTGCTGTACATCTGATGTTTTATTTCACCTTTTGATATTATTCATGGGATTGTTACCAGCTGTATCTAAACTGATGCAACAAAAGATGCTGTAGTCCAAAATGTGAAATTCTTGGAGCTTTGACAGAAGTTTCTGGTGTCACCCTCAGTAGATCATTTACCCTTTTAATTTATTGGTTCCTGTTAGATGAGAATAATGTATTCAGAACCTCACAGGGTTGTTGTAGAGATGAGTATAATACAAAGTGAATGCCACATTTCTGAGCACCATCCAAGTACTTTAAATAGGAATCAGGGTTTTCTTGAGAGTTATCACCATTTTCCTGTGTCTCTCTATGTAGGTAACTAAAGGGAAAATGAGGCGATACTCTATGTCATGTGTAGTTGTGTGACTGTCTGCAGTGCAGTCAGTGGCATGTATTGTGACTTTGGCCCAGTTTATCCTTTCAGGGTCTCTTTCCACTTGTAGAAGCACAGCAGACCTTCTTGTTCACTTGTTTGTTTTCTTTTGCTTTGTTTTTGCCTGAACCAATAAAATATTTAAACACAATAAAAATGTTTATTAGAGGCAAACAGCACAGTAACTATGTCTAAAAAATAAATAAACAAACCCGCAGTGAACAAATCTTGGTCCCAGGTGTTTCTGTGATGCCAGTCATGAAAGCTGGAAAAGTATTCATTATAAACTATCAGTTCTGTCAAGATCAAGGATAGATTCCTGGAGCGAGAAGCAAAAAAGGCAAAATGAAAGGATCTCCTTCTTTGTTACAGACAGGTCTACATATACTTATGTATATGCTGTGCATGTATGTTTGTGCATATGCATGTGTACACAGTCTATATAAATCAGTAGTGCTATCATCTTCTACTGAAAACATTCACAAAAGTGTGCTCTTTGAAATGTGAATATCAAAAGAATTCTTTTCTCCATTGTGGGGTTCCCAGAATAAAACAACTGTAGGGAGAATTCAACCAACTCACCCAAGTTAGTGCCTATTTGAACATGCAGCCTTTAATCTCGACTGAATATACCAAGCCTTTAGTTGCTATTCGGGTTCTGTTTCTTGAATATGTGATGGAGGAGCAAGTGAGGGGCTGAATAATATCTCTTTGCCCAGCCATGAAATTCAGTGTGTCATCACTAAGGTGAGCTTGGAAACAGCTCCTTGAGTTAGTAGTCGAGGCCAGAAAAAAGTAACTACTTGGTGTGAAGGTGTTTGTTTTTTGTACCTTTCAGTTCTGACCACACAGTCTTTAATCTTCATTCCCAAACCCAGCAGAGCAGGATTTCACCATGTGAGACAAGGCAGTAGTTTCTAGTTTCATTAATACACAAGCTTTGTCTTTGACATTAGCAGTCAAAGTGAGTGCCTGGAGTTTTGGAAAACTAGCCTGGGTAGCCTTCTTGTATCAGACTACCTTACACTGGCTGTCCTGAAAAAGGAATAAGCTATCTTGTATATGTTGCATATACTCAGGTGGGTTGGGAGGTAGAGGAAAAGGTGCTGAATTGATGGAGTAGTCAGAGTTAGGAAAGGACAGGAGAAGGGTCCTACTTTGGGGACATGACCTTTACAATAATAGAGCAGGAGTGTTAAAAGGCTAAAAGAAAATCTGAGTTTGGTTATGTAGTGCTAAGGGGCTTGGAGTTGTGGTGGGGGGAGCAGTTAAAAGCCATTAAAAAAATAGATCCTCAAGGTATGTGGCTTGTAAATTCACTTTCTTAAAGAATAATACAGGGCTTCACCTTTTTACTCACTAGGGACCTGGATATTCCTGCAAGAATATTTTGTCATTTGCTCTATTTCTGTTTTCAAGAAACTTCATTCCTCTGTGTTCTGTTTTCCTATCTACGCTTCAGAGGATGCATTAATTAAGTAGAGTAGTGTCCTGCTATTAGTTAATCAAGTTAGCACATGGGCTCCTGTGTCATATCCTGGGTATTTTGATGTAATGTGTAAAGTGTTATAAGTGCTAAGTAAATTTAAGATTTTATAAAAATGCAATGTTCTGTTTCTCTAAGTATTCAAACTGCTGTCACAGGTCTTAACCCCATACCTTGGGGTACGTAGAAAGTGTAGTTCCTTGATGGGCTTGCTACAGTATCAAAAGATGCCCTGGTATTGCTGTTATCTTCTGTCTTACTTGTGTCTATGTATCTCTGTGCAACCACACTGTAAACTGGATTGGTAAACTGTCCTCCGTTGAGGAAACAAGCAAGCAAGTGTACCACCTCCATATTTCAACCCAGCTACTTTAAGCCGGACATTTTCAGTAAACTAGTTTACTAAGCAGTTGTAATGGTGCCACTGTTAAAGTGGTAGCTGGTAACTGAGGCTTATTTGTGGTTTTGGGGGGGTTGAGTGTTTGGTTTGTTGGTGGGGGGGGGGGTTGGGTGGTTGTTTTGGTTTTTTTTTGTTGTTGGTGGTTGGTTTTCTGTTTGGTTTTGTTTGTTTTGGTTTGGTTTTGGGGGGTATGTTGTTTGTTTTTGGGGGGGTGGTTGTTTTTTTTTGTTATTGTTTTTTGACAGCTCTAAAGTATGATACAGAACTACTTACTTAGTGCCACGTAGGCAATGTGATCTCCCTACAAGTGTATTTAATAACCAGACTAGCTCCAGATGCTTTTCTTAATGAGAGTAGTGTTTAAAAGCAGGAAGACTGATTTCTCTGTGCCTTGCTTAGATCTTGTCACATGGGCCACGAAGTGGTTGCATAGCAGTGCCATTCTTCTTTGAGCTAAAAAAAGAATTGGCTTCCCATTAAGGGTCAGAGAGCATCATGCCCCTAAAACTTTCATAAGATTAAAAAGGCAGCAATTCTGATTTTTAAAATGAGAAACATACTTGTGAGACACTGACCAATTATCACCTTATAATGTTTAGCTTATATTGTTTGCTTTCTGATACGTTCTATAATACCTGCTTCATTTGCTTACCTTGTAGGCTCTTTAATGTTATTCAGTGTAATAACCATAGCTATTTCTTCATATTCAGAATTCAGTACCTTCAGTCCAAGTCAAGAAAGATGGGAAAATCCTTTGACTCAGCCAGGATGAATTTGCACATAGGGCAATAAGATCCTCAGTAACTTTGTGCTGGTGAATACATACATTTAACAGTTTGGGAAGAACCATGAGCTTCTCAGAACTGGCACTTGTGTTACAGCTTTCAGTGGAGAAACTGGCATTTGCAAACATGTAAGATAAAAAAGCAGGTAATGGCAGCATAGAGGAGTTCATCCTGCCACTGTCCACATGCTATACATTTTGTGATTTAAACAGGATTTCAAGCTACTGTAATATTTTAAAATACTGCTATGAAGAAACATACTGCTACACAAGTATGTATGTTAATATATTTCTAAAAAAGCCACTAAACAATAACATCTGTTTTTCAGAAACAATAAAAGCATGATCAGTTGGTTAAACTCTGATCTGAGCTAGTAAAAATGCCATGGAAATAAAGAGCACCCTCAGTGAACAAAGGGTGTTTAAAAAAAAAAAAAAAAAGGTAAATGTTCTGTTTAGCTGATATACGTTGTCACTGGTTCCTAAGGTAGCCTTGTCTTTTCTGGTCTAATTTTACAAATTCGGTTCTTTTCTGATTGTCCTCCAGTAAACACAGAAGTATTCATGCCTGATAGGCTTTAGTCTGCATCTGGGTGCAGGGATTAGGGAACCTCTTGCATATATTCCTGTGGGTTTCTTCTAATGAAAAGCTTCGTATCAGTGCAGTAATCCCTTTCCTTTCTCTACTCATGTGCTGCCTCACGTGATACAGTATTACCACAGCTTAGCAGGAGCATCTATGTCAGTGAAGGAGAAGTTAAGGGGAGTCAAGCTATGTTCTCATGACTTGTTTGAGGGGAGGTGTATGCACTGAATTCCTAGTATCAGGCAGAAAAACTTCTTAACAGAAAGCTTGCACTCTACAGACAACTTTGTTTTTTTACTTGATGTGCTAAAGTGGTAGATGCTATCTGAACAAGACTGTCCTCCCTGATTACAACTCCTCCTTAAGCTTAAGGCTGTTGTATCCAGTTTCTTACTGTAAAATAACTTTGAGGACATTTGTGCATACCTGGGGGAGGAGACTGGTTTCATTTAAACATAGTGAGCTGTGGAAATAAAATACAGTGCGGGGGGGGGGGGTGTGTGTGTGTGTGTGTTTGCTTAAATCATTGTTTGGGATCTCAAAGTGAAATAGGTAATAGTAAAATCAAGCAACAGAATTTATGTAATCCACCATTTCCTGAACCTGTAAGTCACTGCTGAATGTGCTAATTTTCAGCCTGAGCTGGCAGTATCTCCTGTTAATAAACCTCAAAGCCTTGAATATATTGGCTGGTCTTTTTCAAGATACTGCTGGCTGTGTTTGTGCTCCAGAATACAGACATCCCCAGCTTAACTGGGAGTCAGAATGCAATGTGATGCACAGTCCCCCTGTGCACCTGGATTCCTTTTGAAAAGGAAATTTGGTGCACAAGGAGGAAGGAAGCTACACTGTGCTCGTGTAAGTCCCCTGAGACAAATGGGTCTGTAATAGGCCTGAGCATAGATGCAGGTATATTCCCCTTGGTCTCGTCCTGTGAGCAGAAGCACTGCTGTTGATCTGGTCCTACTGACTGCTGTGGATGACAACATATGGCTGAAAATTTTATTTTATATTTCTGTTTATTTGTGTAAAGCACACGTGAGAACTGTGAGTGCTTTTTAGGACCAAAATTGTAGTCCAAGCACTGGTTTGCAACAGATAGAACTTTAGAGAACAGGGAGAGGTGAGTAATTGGGCTTTCATAACTTAAGGAGTTGTTCCTAATTACCCATGTGCATGCTTCTAGCCAATAATTCCAAGAGGTATTACATATTAGAATGTCATGATTTCAACTAAAAATTGGTTTAATCTAATCTACTTTCCTTTGTAATAAGAGTGAATCAGAATTATGGTGTGGTCCCTTAACAGTTTCTCTACTAAGTGGGAATTTGTTAAGCTGTGCTAACTGTAGTTTGCACTCATCTGTCCATACCCTTATTTGCTTTGTTAGGCACTCATTCTTTCCATCATATTTTCTCTCATCAGGTCACGGAAATAATCACTCCCTACAAAGAAGTGCTAAGTTAAGAAACATTTTAACAAGGAGTTTCTAGGCTTGCTATCAGGCAGTTGCACTATACACCAGCACTGGACATTTCAGCACAGAAGAGCTGGCTGGTAGCCTTAGCACAGTAACAGCACAACTCAAACAGATGATTATTACAGTTAAGATGTGATGATAGCATCTGTGAAAATGTAGCCAACCCATCAAGGAACATGCAGAATTGAAATGAACAGTTGCAATGGCAGTAGAGACTAGTGATCATAAATCATCTAGCAGCCTAAGTACAGACAAAGCTGAGGATCTGAAAAGCACCCCAAGCACATGTGAGAGTCTTCCTTTTCCCTTTCTGCTCTTCCGCCACCTGCTCCAATATAGGCTGCTGAGAAAGTACAATTCTTCCTCTGGGTTTGTTGTGACAGCATCTCAAAGAGTTTGCAAAATAATTTTTGGTGTAAATCTTGTCACCTTGCTTGACAATTTTTTTTTGCCTCTTTATAATGTTCTGTGGGGTAACGTAAGCTATATTTGAGTAGTTCTCGCTTTGGAGAACATGTGCCTCAGGAGGTTTGTAAAGGCATGAAATGAAAGGCACAGCAGCCTGAACAGGAGCATGGAGAGGGTGCCTGCATTACTTTCTTAAACTGCCTTTGCATGTAGGTGTGGCCTGGGAGCTGCTGCCAAAGTTATGGTGGCATGTGATAGAAAAAAAATTATTCTTTTTTCCCCAGCCTCCTGCAAACCAATTTCTTGCAATCATTCCATCTAATTTTACTACACTACATCACTACATTGGCTGAAGGACGCAATGGAGGGGAAATGCAAGACAATGCAAGCTGTCTCAGTTATAGTACTTACGGGGAATGGTGGCAATGCCATGTATTTGAGTTGTTCACATCTAATCCTATAGCTTGACTGCCTGTGCCACAGTTTGCCCTCATTAAGAAACTTTTTCATTCTCCTTATGCCAGATCCATCAACATTGTTTGAGGCTGCTGTACTGTGCAGGTAAATGATACAGGACAAAGAGGGTGTGAGCTCATGTTCTGACTCCATGCAAACTGCTTTGAATAGGGTTTTGCCTCCATATATATTGTTATATATGGGTCTGAGAAAGAATTTGCATCTCCTTATTTCATCCAAGAGAGTTGAAGGTACTTGACAAGTGGAGAAAGGAGTACTTCATGAAGGGTCACTGACAGTTTTGCAAGAAGGACCCAGTGAATACAGATTCTAAATCTCTTTGAGTATAAAAGATATGTGAACATAATGTAAATAGACAAATTAAGAAAAAATCTGATTCTGGATTGTTGGTTGCTTTTTTCCTCAGGAAATTCATTAACAAAACTTGAAAAATTACATCTGTTATGATGGCTTAAAAAAATTATAAATTCTGACTCTCACTAGCACAGAATGCCTCTTTATTTTCTGGCTAGCATGAGGGTGGGTTGACTTGTACAGTAATAAAGAACTCAACAAAAATAAAATAGAAGGAAAGTATTCGGTAAAATAAGCCCCTTGAATTAAATGAGAATTCATAGCAGTAAAATTACATGGTGAGCTTTTCATCTGCTCACTCTGCAATGTATCTAAAATCAACAACTGCCTTGTACAAATAACTCAATACTTTATTTGTTTTTCAACTGAGTAATGCTCTATTTGGCTACATTCATAATTCTGCAGTAAAAGCAGTGGCTGAAGCCTTTTCCCTACAGCTGGTAGGCAACAGATACTTTTATTCTACTTTATGTAAGTTAGGGGCTACCTCCCAAAGGCTGGGACTATGAACATCCTTCATATATACATTACAAACAAGATAGAATAGAATACAATAAAATAGACTAGACTAGACTAGAATAGTTAGGGTTGGAAAGGACCTTAAGATCATAAAGTTACAACCCCCTTGCCATGGGCAGGGACACCTCGCTCTAAGCCATGTCACCCAAGGCCTTGTCCAACCTGGCCTTCAACACTGCCAGGGAAGGAGCATTCACAAACTCCCTGGGCAACCTATTCCAGTGCCTCACCAGCCTCACAGGAAAGAATTTCCTCCTTATATTCGATCTAAACTTCCCCTGTTTAAGTTTGAACCCATTACCCTTTGTCCTATCACTACAGTCCCTAATGAACAGTCCCTCCCCAGCATCCCTATAGGCCCCCTTCAGATACTGGAAGGCTGCTATGAGGTCTCCATGCAGCCTTCTCTTCTCCAGGCTGAACAGCCCCAACTTTCTCAGCCGATCTTCATATGGGAGGTGCTCCAGTCCCCTGATCATTCTTGTGGCCCTCCTCTGGACTTGTTCCAACAGATCCATGTCCTTTTTATGTTGAGGACACCAGAACTGCACACAATACTCCAAGTGAGGTTTCACGAGAGCAGAATAAAGGGGCAGGATCACCTCCTTCTACCTGCTGATCAAACTCCTTTTGATGCAGTCCAGGATACGGTTGGCTTTCTGGGCTGCAAGCGCACACTGAAGCTGGCTCATGTTCATTTTCTCATCGACCAGCACCCCCAAGTCCATCTCTGCAGGGTTGCTCTGAATCTCTTCTCTGCCAAGCCTGTAGCTGTGCCTGGGATTGCTCTGACCCAGGTGTAGGACCTTGCACTTGGCATGGTTAAACTTCATGAGGTTGTTATCAGCCCACCTCACAAGTGTGTCAAGGTCCCTCTGGATGGCATTCCTTCCCTCCAGCATATCAACCGAACCACACAGCTTGGTGTCATCGGCAAACTTGCTGAGGGCGCACTCAATCCCACTGTCCATGTCAGCAACGAAGAAGTTAAAGAAGACCGGTCCCAACACCAATCCCTGAGGGACACCACTCGTTACTGGTCTCCAGCCGGATATTGAGCCATTGACCACAACTCTTTGTGTGCGGCCCTCCAGCCAGTTCTTTATCCACCGAGTGGTCCATTCATCAAATTGATGTCTCTCCAATTTAGAGTCAAGAATGTCATGTGGGACAGTGTCGAACGCTTTAAACAAGTCCAGGTAGATGACATCAACTGCTCTACCGCTGTCCATCAGTTCTGTAGCCCCATCATAGAAGGCCACCAAATTGGTCAGGAGTTTAATTAAAATGTTAGCAATACTCCTCACTTTCCTCAAATTCTTGTTTGCATGTCTAGCATATTGAAAAGGTTGTTTATTTGCAGTCTCTTTGCCTTTTTTTGTTTGTTTTCTTTGCTTCTGTCAGGCTAAAGTCATATAGCCAGGATCTTCACAGCATTCAGCACAATGCTCTGGGAATGTGCATGAAGTGGAAAAGATTGGTTAGTACCTGTGGATGGAGAAACTCTATGGAAAGTAAGATGCACATCTGGAGCAGAATTTTTTTTACCTGGAACATTTTCATCCTGTTACCTTTTCTCTCCAAGGTAAGTTCCACTTGTAAGTACAGTTTGAACACCCTTAAGACAACAATAAATGGGCCATTTTAATGACAAGAAATGTACCAGTTATGTTATTAGCTTCACAGTTGTTCAAGCCCTATATCCTCTAAAAGAAAGAGAGGGGCAAATGATAAATTAGCATCTGCAGAGGAACACAATGCATTCTGAACCCTGGCATCACCTGTGAAAATCCTGGCAAAACTCAATTTTGGAGAAGCTGGCAGGTACTGATCTTTCTGTCCTTGAAGTTCATTGATACTGCTTTCTTAGATTTATAGTGCACTAGTGGAAGAGTACCAGAATTGAGAGGAGGGAAGTAAATAAAATGCAGTTGTGTACTCCTCTGCACCAGAAGACATTTCCTTGCAATAGATCATACCATCCAAAAATCTGCCTGGAAAACAGTGTTTCTGCCTTGCCTGCATACACGAATTTCTGAGAAGATATTTACAACAATGTAGAGACACTGTATTTTTGTTTTGCTGCCCGCTTTCTCCACTTTTCCCCCCATAATCTCATGGAATTTCTTGATGGATCTCAGGGTATATGTTAAGTATTTAATTATTGAAATTCACCTTAAGTACTAGGAAGAGTAGGCTATACTGTTATTCTGAAAGGATAGAAGGATGAAAACTGCAATTTTCCCTGTGTATGGAAACATCTGCTCTGTACCTTTTTTTGAGGGGAACACATTTCTCAGTACGTTTCTTTTTGCTTTTAAACAGCTGCTTTTGTTGGGGAAGGGTACAGACCTAGCTATATTATCTTTCAGATAGGCACACGCTCCTTTTATTGTTAGTAAAGAGAGCCAAAGATATCAAGCAACTGCGTAATAAAGAAGTAACTCCTGGGAAACAAAATGCATAGTTAAAAATAAATTAATTGTGCAAAGTTCTACAAAAGAATCTTTTTCAAGTCTGTGGCAGAGAACGAATGCATATCTTAAAAAAGAATTAAGTCAGCAATTGTATGCACTTTTCATGACTGTCATGTAAAACCTGGCAAACAGATTATTTGTTGGCTTAGTAGATTAGACATAAGGGCTTCTGTAAATTAAAAGCAAAAGCAGCTTTGGAATGTATTTCACTGTCTCAGTTGGAAAACAAAGATCTCTTTCTCTCCACCCCTTCTTTTCCTTAGGATAATTAAAAATAAAAAGTGTGCAGAGCCATATAAATAAAACAAGGGCTGGGATGAACAAAAAAAAAAAGGAAAATCTTCCTTCAAAGAGATGTCAGCAATCACAGTTTTCATTTGTCTGTGCCAAGAAATGTGCTTATATGTAGGTCTGAATGTAGTTTATTCTTGACTATTTATGGAAGTTATGCTTTTAGAGACCTTAATATGTAATTAAAAAAAAGAAAAATCCTTAATTACAATCTGTTTTAAATGATGCTTAACTTAAAAGCTTTCAAATACCCCTCTAAGCATTACAGAGTGTTCCACTGTCTTCCTTTTCTAGCATTCCTTACTGGTACTAATACATTAAAGTTTATGCCCTAATTATATAGGATTTTGTTGTAATTTACTTCAAGAAAGTGTGAATGCATTCTTCATGGGCAAAATATGTTACTTTGAATTTCTGAAAAACCCCTTTGGCTATACAACTTCTCAAGTTTGTAACCTAAAAGAGAGCACAGTATGTAGTAAAGAACACAGAATACATTAAAAAACAGTTCACTGTTAAAGATCATTCAAGAAAGAGGAAAAACACAGTCCAGGGGCTTAAGTGCCTGAGGACACCCAGAATTGTGCCTTGACATGTTATACGATTATTTACTTTTCCATTAAGTGAAAAATTTTGAAATTGCCATCACTCACAACATACATATTCTGATCAGGAGCTACAGAATAACTTAAGAGATGTGAATGCTTTGTCAGTATTTATCCTTCCTCTTTTATTTTGTGGTAGCTGCTTTTCTGTGCTTCTCCATCTATTTATTTCTCTGCTCATATTTAATTTTGGGCTGAGTCTTGTCAGACTTGGGTGATGGGAAGATGACAAGCCAAAGGAAACGAGGTTCACAGACTCTTTGCTCAATCATAAGGAAGCTCAAAAATACAGTTCTTTTCCAGAAATTGCAGTTTTCTCTGGTGCCCCATTCTGCAGGGCTACATTCAGCTTGAGAAGAGGACGTGAAGTAAAGAGTAACTGAAGAGTGTTATTGTCCCCCTGGAAGCCATTATCTGTGGTATAGCCACATCCTAGCCCATGTTTCCATCTTGTAAGCAGTGATGACAGAACATGTGTGTTTTCCCTAACAGTCTTTGAAAGGATGCTTCTGCAGGACATCAGTGGGGAAAATTAAGTCCTCAAAGTCATGTGGAAGTCTAAAGAACACAAGTGACAGTTCGCTAGCATCTATACAGGTTTCAGGTGTGGCACCAAGACTTTACTATGTTGTATGAGGAATGCAGAATCAGTTTTTGAATCAGCAGTTGGGAAAGATCTTAGGCAGTTTTGGCTAATAGAATTATCTGGCCAGTTATCAGGCATGTTCCATTCAAGACCGTAATTCTCAAGTATATTCTTGATTTTTTTATTGAATGTTTTTTATCTGTGAACACTACAGTCTTTATGTTGAAACTAGTATTAATTTTCAGTTCTGGGCCAACTGGCAGATCCAAATACAAATATTACTAATTGGCTGCTCATAAGCCTTTCTAGCAATTAATTCAGTTATAAACGATTCAGACCTTTCTGTAACCCAAATAAGATTCATGCTTGGTTTATTTTTTACAGAATTATTTCATGCCAGACAAGGATGTGTAATAAACCATTGCTGAGGGTGGAGGAAATCAGATGTTTTTTGACATTAGCTTAGCTGCAGTAATGTGTCAGACAAATTAAGTGCAATTACCTTTTGTTGTAAAACTTTTTAAAAGTATTAAAAAAGATTTTTAATATTTATAAGAACAGAGTTCTTTAATTTTCAGCTTTTACTTAGTATTTTCTGTCAGCAGCTTCAAAAATCAAAGAAAGAGTAAGGAAAGGCTGCCTAGGGAAGATATAAGATTCTAATTCTGACTATTGCTACAATGATGAACCCAATATTCTGTGAAAATCAGTTGTTTCCTGTAAGATTATGCATCCATACATTTATGCAATAGTTTTCTAGATTGATGTTTTTTGTTGTCTAAGTCACTGAAATGAGAGGTCACAAGTGATTATACACGTTTCTTCACTGCATTTTTATATGGTGATGAACACATGTGAAACTAGGCCTCTAAGTGAACTTTATTTGGATCTTTTGGCACTCTGTAAGCACTGAGGCATTTCATGCTGGTATTCCAGCCGAATTTACAACTGATTACATTTGCTTGTCTAAGCTGCCCAGCAGTCACCACTGGCACAGTGTTTTTTCTCTTTTCCAGTTTTAAACTGTCTTCTCTTGAATTAGACAGCTGCATTCCATCTCTGTGACATCTACATTTTGGGGATGGTGAGGCCCCGATCCACACAGGGACCACCTGTTCCTCTTTTATGTCTGAATGGTATCTGGCATCTATTTGGCTTCTATCTCAAAATTCCTCTGTAGTCTGTATGTCCTGGGTTCAGCAGTAGCAGTCACTTTTTCTCCTTCTTAGTAGCTGGTGCAGTGCTGTGTTTTTGACTTTCAGCCTGGGAACAGCACTGATAACACCGATGTTTTTAGTTGTTGCTCAGTAATGTTTACTCTGACCAAGGACTTTGTGAGTCTCATGCTCTGCCAGGGAGGAGGGGAAGCCGGGAGAAAGCAGAGACAGGACACCTGACTCAAACTGACCAAAGAGGTATTCCATACCACAGCACGTCATGCCCGGTATATAAACTGGGGGCAGTTACCTGGAAGGGCTAGATCAGTGCTCGGGTTGGGCTGGGTATTGGTTGGCAGGTGGTGAGTGGTTGTATTCTCTTCCCTTGTTATTTCCCTTATCATTATTACTATTGGTAGCAGCAGTGATTTGTGTTATACCTGAGTTACTGGACTGTTCTTATCTCAGCCTGTGGGAGTTACATTTTTTTAGTTCTCCTCTCTGTCCCTCCAGGACCAGGGGGAGGAAAGCGGGGAAGTGAGCAAGCGGCTGTGTGGTTCTGGGTTGCTGGCTGGGGTTAAACCATAACACTACCGTTTTGGTTTTGGTTGCTATTTGTTCCTTCTATTTAGTATAGTTCATGAAGACTGAATGAAATTCGAAGCCCATTAATAATGGGTCACAATAAGCATACATTGGTTTGCTTAGAAGATTTTTAATGATTGTCAGAATCATAGCATAGTTACAGTTGGAAGGGACCAAGCCCCTGCCATGGGCAGGGACATTTCACACTAAACCATGTCACCCAACCCTCTATCCAACCTGTCCTTGAACACTGCCAGGGATGGAGCATTCACAACCTCCTTGGGCAACCTATTCCAGTGCCTCACCACCCTAGCAGGAAAGAATTTCCTCCTTATATCCAATCTAAACTTCCCCTGTTGAAGTTTTAACCCATTACCCCTTGTCCTGTCACTACAGTCCCTAAGGAAGAATCCCTCCCCAGCATCCCTATAGGCTCCCTTCAGATACTGGAATGCTGCTATGAGGTCTCCATGCATCCTTCTCTTCTCCAGGCTGAACAGCCTCAACTTTCTCAGCCTGTCTTTATACAGGAGGTGCTCCAGTCTGCTTTATCAGCCTTGTGGCCCTCCTCTGGACTTGCTCCAACAGTTCCATGTCATTTTTATGTTGAGGACACCAGAATTGTACACAAAACCTGGCTGGACAGGCCATCAACTGCTCAGAATTACAATAGGAGTGGGTGAACCTAAACCAGACTGATATCTGTAGGCTGGAAAAAAGATTCAGGCCAGCAAGTTTGTGAACCAGTGGAAGTCATGCAGGCATCTGTGCTGTCCTCTCACATGTGAAAAGGAATGGAATAATGATTATGACAAAAGCAAAGATTACTGTTTAACTATGCTTCTTGCTGTAATTTTTATGAAGATGCAGTAATCTTTTTTTAGCATCTCCTAGAAAGTTTAAGGGCTGCCCATGTTAATCATTGCTAAGAGAGGAATTACTCTGCATCCAGTATGCAAGAAAACTGCTTGGAAATGTTCTCTATTTCCTTCTGTGGGATTTTCAGAGCCTGCGTTGACTTCTGGTTGCTGTTCTAAAGAATAGATGAAGTTGAGTGTTTCGTAGGCATAGCAGTTGCAGATGAAGGGGAAGTGTCATAGAGCATCTGCTCTTCACCTCTTTCTTAATTATGCTTTCATCTTGTCTGTTTGTTTTCTGAAAGTGTAATACATTGGCCTGGGTACATTTTACTGGTCAACCAAGAGTATCTTTTCTCTTCTTACATCCTCTCTGTTATTTTGCCTCACCCTTCTGTGGATGAAGCGTAAAAGCAGCTTCTCACAAACAGGCTTAATCTTCCAAGATGCCAAATAATATGGCCCTATGCAGGAAAGCTACAAGGCTAGACGTGTGAAAGGAGCACAAGTGGTGTGCTCCATACCCAAAGTTGTTTTCATTATTAAGCAGCGGGAACTTATTAAGTTGTCCAGTAGACACAGGTTTTGGTGCCTTCCATATTTTCTATGTGATTTTACCCATTAAGTTCACTGGTCATTGCATCTCGCTCCTGCTTTTTATTCAGTGAGATTCTTCAGCCCTGTGTCCAGTTAATAGCTTAGTATCAGCTGTATTTACTGCTTATTATCTCGTGTGCCTTATTTTGGTGTAATTTCATCAGAAAAGGCATACTTTAAAAAGAGGTTGGCAGATTCAGGACATGGTTCTGTAGGTGAGTGAAAGATAAGGGGATTTTGCGTGGTGGGTTTGTTTTTATCATGGTTTGTTTCTCCCATGTGATAACCAAGAGTGTAAAAGGGTACTGCAGAAACAGTTGAATTCCCAAGGCCCAGTGCAGATCTGTTGTAGTACCTAGAGTTATACCTAGGTCAAACTAGTGTGAAAATCAAATAATGACAACATGCAGTAAAAATACCTTTAAGTTATAGCCATTTGCTTTCTTGTCTTTATTTATTTCAAGGATCTTTACAGGATCAGCTTATTCAATTTATATCTGTCTCAGAACTTATTTGTCATGAACACTAGGTCAAACCTGATTTGGTTTACTAAATTCTGAGACAGAATACCTAGGTTTGATAGAGTGGAAGTGAGTGTTCATTCACATTTCTGCATAGACAGTTAAATAAAAAAAGGAAGTATTTTTGAGAGTAATAATTATGTCTACCCTGGGTTGTGAAATCCCCCTGAAAGATTTGAGAGGAAAAAGTTACTGTGATTATAGAAATCTCAGTAGCTTAACTAGACTTTCCTTCTCTTTGGAAATACTAGCAGATAGTAGAGGAGACTATGGACTAACGTCTTGCCAAGGGCCTTTTTTTCATGCCAGAGCTATTCCCCCTACCACCACCACCCCTCCGCTTCATACACCCCCATCTCACCCCCCAAGATAAAAATCTTTAAAAGCTTTTCAGTGCAGCAAATTCCCATTTTCTCTTCAGACATGCATAACTGAACAGTTTGTGTGTGTGTGTGTTGGTCCAGAAATGGCAAAAGAGATAAGATCTCAAGACAAAAGCTTAGTCTTGGGACAGACAGAATGTTCATGGCTCTACTATAAGTCTCTGGCTCATGAGTGTTTGAAAAGTAAATGTTGGCATAACCCTAGATATCATATAACAGCAGTCATTCCCTGTTTAACTCCTAACTCTGCCTATATTGTCAGTCCTTTTATGGGTAAAGAAAAGGTATTTCCAGACTTAGACTGATTCTCAATGGCAGCTTTTGCTCACTTAAACCAGGACAGTATATATCTGGGCAAGTTTTTAGTTTGGTGGTTTTGGGGTGGGGGATTTTTTTGTAGTTTTGTTTGTTTGTTTTGTTTGTTTTCTTTTTTTCCCAACAAAGCACAAGCATGGCCTCCCCCGCTTTTATATAAAAGAGCTCTGGCACAGTTTCACACCTCTCATTTAAACATTGTTTTACCGGATGAACTCTAAATCCTCATTGCCTGAATTGTCAGGATGGTTAACGTGATTAGCAAGCTGCTTAAGTTGAAAAGTGGCCTATTTTAAGTACACTTGTTCTCTGCCAAAGGTTTGTTTTTCTTGGGCATTTTTCCTGTCTCTTCATTATTCTTTGAAGGGACTGCTGAATTTCTCTCTGGTGATTAAAAGTATGCCAAATTGCATGTGGCTGCCCAAATCTTTGAATTGATTATTAATAGAGTTTTGGAACAAATTGAGTTAAGTAGTGTGTCTGTAATCAATGATAATCAATTCTATTCATCTGTAAGAACTAACTTTGCCTGATCACACTATTATGTAAAATACAAGTGGCAACACTTTATAATTGTGTATTAACAGAACTGACATGACCTCTGATTTTGCGTACATTCAATACTTGGTATGATCATTTTGACTTGCTTCATGTGTTCAATCATGTTTCATCATCTGTCTATCTACAGGGTTTGTTGGTTTCACACTCTATTGTAATTTTTACTGCTGTGGCAGAGCATTTACGATAAAACAGTGGTGGGTTTATTGATCTAAACCATCGCTCAGATAGATCTCTGTTTCATATAAATCAGCATATCTCTATCAAACTTCTTCATGTGGCTTCATCTTCTGGTGTTTCATGTTCTGTGAGTATTTCTGTCATTTTATATGGTCTGATATCACAGAACATGGTGCAAGAATACTACTTGTGTCTTAGACTCTTTGTAAGATGCCCAGTTGCGGTGCATGTATGCATTACTGAAATCTCTCCTGAAGAACTCAAAGGGCTCTGACCATCATATGAAGATAAATCTTTTTAGTAATGGCTAGAACTCAAAAGCTGCAGAATTACAAGTGGATGGCCAACATGTGCTTAGGAACCTTGCAAGAATGACAGCACTGATTAAGGCCAAGTATCATTTATTCAACAGTGTTAGTAAGCCACAGCATAGATTATGAACAGGAATAACATGTATGATATTTTTAACCCAGCCTTCCACTAGCCTCTATTTTTCAGCTCAGAATTTCTGAGCCTCATGAGCCTTTGTGTGTTTTTTTTAGTAACTTGCAGTGTATTTCTTAAGTGTAAGGTGCCAGTGTGCTCTTGCTTGAAAAACATTCAGCTGGTCTGCTATCTTCTTTGCTGTTTTTTTTTGTCGTGTCTCCCTCCCCCTGCTTTTTCTTTAATAAACTTTGCTTTCTAGCTTTGTTTGGTAGTCCTTTGTACTTGTATTAGGAAAAAGTGAACTTATTACTCTTATCTACTTTTTTCATGCCGCTCATGATGTTGTAACCTTATCATAAGACCTTCTGAACACTGTCTTTCATGCTGAAGAGTCCTAGCGTAATCAATCTCTTTCTTCTGTATGGAAGGAGGTACTTCTAAAATATTGTTTTCAATACTGAAAGCCAAATAGCACAGTGTAGTTGAGGAATAAGTAAATGAATTTATATGGAGGTGTAATGGTTTGAATATGGTCACTTGTCACTAAGAAAATCTTAGGATGGAAGGGACAACTGGAGTCATCCAGTCTGACCTCCTGTTCAAGGCTGGGCTAACATCAAAGATCAGGTTGTTCAGGGCCTTATCAAGCTGAGCTATAAAAAATTCCTGAGGTAGAGGTTCCACAGGCACTCTGGATGACTGCAGTTAGATCCCCCTGGAGACTTGTCTTCTGGCTAAATACTGATCCTTCAGCCTGTGTTGTATCATTTCCTCCAGCCTCCTACCCATATTAGGGCCCTTCTTCTGCACTCTCAGGAGTTTGTGCGAAGACTGGACACAGTATTCCAGGTATAGCCTCTCAAGTGCTGAGCACCTTCACTTGACCAGATGGCTATATTTTTGCTAATGCAAACAAGTAGGTTGTTGACCTTCTTTGCCACAGGAACTCATTTAAACTTGACCCCCAATTCCCTTTCTGCAGAGCTGATTTTTAGTCAAATGCTTCCTAGTCTCTATTTTTGCACTGGGGTCTTTCTTCCAGAATTTGCATTGTCTTTTTAGTTTTCATGAGGCTCATGCTGGCCCTCTCCATGGATTGTTTGAGGTGTTCCCGAATGGCAGTCCTGTCTTCAGTGTATCTACTGCTCCCCACAGTGTGGTGTCATTTGTGAAGCTGGTGAGGGTGTGCTCTATTTTAGAGTTAGTCACTGATGGAGATGTTAAACAACTACCCAGGTAGCAGCACCTGAGGAAAACTCCTCATAACCAGCTGCCATTAGTCTTTGAGGTATTGATCATTACCCTTTCAGCTTCAACATTTCTAACCTTTAATTTCCTTTTTTGACTGCTACTGAGCTAATATTTATATAACTCCATTCTCTGTAACTTTTCTGGCTTCCAGCTGAGTACATGTAGTCAGCTCACAGTCCTTCATTTTACATCTGGTTGCCAGTCTAACCTGGAATGGCTTTTTTGAATTTTTAATTTTGAAACTTTGAAAACTTTTTGCATTCAGTTTGGAAGTCAAAACTTTTTTTTTCCAAGAGTTTGCAATATAAAAAATTTTCTAAGCAACTGAAAAGGAAAGCTGGTTCAACATGGGAATTTATTGTGAGTTTCTGTGACTTAAATGTTAGATTTGATCTGGCATTGGATATATTTGTGAATGATGGAAGGCAACTTTTGAATCCAAGATGGATCATCCATATGTTGGATCAGCCAGCTTGGTTTGTTTGTTTTTTTTTTTATATACACTCCTAAAATTCTGCTATTTTAAATAAGTATAGAAACAGCCTTGGATCCTTTTGGACTTTCTGGAGGGACTGCTAGTGACCAGCACCCTCAGTATCAGAGTATTCAACATCAGCTATTTCTGGCTTTCAGTCAACTACCAGACGAGTGAAGTTTAAACTGAAATGCAACTGTAAAACATTTCTAATTAGTTAACCACCTGCCTATTTGCTTGGTTTTGTTGTTATTTTCTTTAAACTGTATTGGGGAGATGCCAGAACATCTGTAAAACTTTATTTTAAATTTAAAAGTTTTATTACTCTGGTGTCAAGGTCCTCCTGTGCTTGCTTTTCTCCCAGCACTCAAGCCACTGAACACTGGTCACGTGAATCCTGATAGAAAGCAAATGTTAACTTTTCATGCTTGAGTACCTACTGACAGTTAACATTAAACTTGTAAGCACATGTATTTGCACTGGAAGTGGTATCTGCTGCACGAGAGGGAACACTGCTTAACATTGTAAGGTAATCTTCCTCAGATCTCCTTGCCAGAATGTAAGAATGGAGACTATTAAATAAGATCTGAAATATCCATTCTTAGCGATGACTACTCACATACATAGTGTGATGACCATGACTGTGACAGAAAATTACAGGCTAATACATGCAGCATTCTCTGTGTGTATATATATAACTTATATAAAATATGAATGAAAGCAAAAAAGACAGTTTCGCTGAAGCCTTTTGCCAGACTCTCAGCACAGAAGCTGCTAACATAATCTGTCAACCAGAACAGCCTTTCACCAGCCTGAGAACTGAGTCCTGTTATCCCTGTGTTCTGTTCCAAGCAGAACTTATTCTTGAACCATGAATTAGGCCAGGTCTTGCTTCTTCCACTTCAATATATGGGAATTCAGTTCAATACCCCCTGAAACAGCAAACCCAGCATCTCCCCAGAAAATTTAGAGATTTGTCATGGTGGAACATTGTGATTACTTTTCAATGGGACACCATCTCCCAGTAGTATAGTCTGACTGCTTTAAAGTCTTGCAATAAGCTGTCAAAATACACACTGTGGTAAGATTTTTCTTTTTCCCTATATCTTTATTTCTATTTTACTAGCAGAGCAATCTTTTTGATGGCAAAAAGAGTTGCCATCACTGCCTACCTGAGTGCCTTTCTTATAAGTTTATTTACTGGATTTTTAGTTCTGCTCTATGGGGGTTACCATAGACTTTTTTTTACATAATGCATGAAGCCTTGTAATTCAATCCTGTTCCATGGGAAACCCTGCAGGCCTTCTAAGACAGCCTGATGACATCACGCTCTTTAGTGTAGTGTTTTTTCTTGTCCTTACTCCACTTTTTTTAAGAACAGGATTTCCATCTTTGGCTTCTGACCTCAAAGCTTGGTGATAAAAACCCACAGACTTAAATTCCCAGATATTTAATTCTGCTTATCCAGAGGCCAGTGCCTAGATTTTAATTTAGTCAGCTACAGTCTCAGTTAAGAACAGACTTCTTTATTGAGAAGATCCTCAAAATGGAGGAGGGGAATCCTTTCCTTTTGTAAAAGCAGTTGTTTTCTAGCTTTCAGGGTTTCTTTACCATCAAGTATATTTGTACTTTGGGTTTTAGTCAAAGTAACTAAAAATACTGGTGTTACCTGGTATTTCTTTCTGTGGTACACTTTGTGGGATTTACTTAAGAGATAAACTTTTGCACAGGTGAGTCCTCTAACAGCTTTGTAATGAAAACTAACATAGCTGATCCTACTAATGCTCTCTACTGAAACACTGTGTTGGAAAATTGCTGTGAAAGAGGTTGTGGCTGACATTCAAAATGTTTTTGGTTGTCAACACAGTTAAAAAACAGAGGATTTTTGCTAATAATATAACTTCAGAGTGGCATAAGATACTATGTACGCTATGGAATTAACGTGCTGACTTCATGCTAAGTGTTTAACTGTACTGAATATACATTTTAACCAAGCTGGTATCAATGAAACTGTAACAAGATTCATCTCTGTACATAATAATCCTATACTGTCCACAAGTAAAAAAAATCACACTCCACTGCTGTATTCTAAGCAGCCAAGAACATGATGAACAGATGTTGCCTAGAGTCTCCCAGAATACTGACTTGACCGCAGTAACGCAATGTGGTAGCTGTAGGGAAATGAAGATGTCTGATACATAGATGTATACAAAACAAAACCAGAAATCTACCCCAGTTATGACACATTTCATAGAATCATAGAATAGGTAAGGTTGGAGAAGACCTCAAGATCATCTAGTTCCAACACCCCTGCCATGGGCAGGGACACCTTGCACTAAACCATCTCACCCAAGGTTTCGTCCAACCTGGTCTTGAACACTGCCAGGGATGGAGCATTCACAGCTTCCCTGGGCAACCCGTTCCAGTGCCTCACCACCCTCACAGCAAAGAACTTCTTCCTTATATCCAATCTAAACTTCCCCTGTTGAAGTTTTAACCCGTTACCCCTTGTCCTATCACTACAGTCCCTAATGAAGAGGCCCTCTCCTGCATCCTTATAGGCTCCCTTCAGATACTGGAAGGCTGCTAAGAGGTCTCCATGCAGCCTTCTCTTCTCCAGGCTGAACAGTCCCAACTTTCTCAGCCGATCTTCATACGGGAGGTGCTCCAGTCCCCTGATCATCCTCGTGGCCCTCCTCTGGACTTGTTCCAACAGATCCATGTCCTTTTTATGTTGAGGACACCAGAACTGCACAGAATACTCCAAGTGAGGTCTCACGAGAGCAGAGTAGAGGGGCAGGATCACCTCCTTCGACCTTCTGGTCACGCTCCTTTTGATGCAGTCCAGGATACAGTTGGCTTTCTGGACTGCAAGCACATACTGCCGGCTCATGTTCATTTTCCCATTGACCAGCACCCCCAAGTCCTTCTCTGCACAGCTGCTCTGAATCTCTTTTTTGCCCAAACTATAGCTGTGCCTGGCATTGCTCTGACCCAGACGTATGACCTTGCACTTGGCATGGTTAAACTTCATGGGTTTGGCATCAGCCCACTTCACAAGCATGTTCAGGTCCCTCTGGACAGCATTCCTTCCCTCCAGTGTATCAACTGAACCACACAGCTTGGTGTCATTGGCAAACTTGCTGAGGGCGCACTCAATCCCACTGTCCATGTCAGCAACGAAGAAGTTAAAGAAGACCGGTCCCAACACCGATCCCTGAGGGACACCACTCATTACTGGTCTCCAGCCAGACACTGAGCCATTGACCACAACTCTTTGTGTGCGGCCGTCCAGCCAGTTCTTTATCCACCAAGTGGCCCACCTATGAAACTGATGTCTCTCCAATTTAGAGACAAGGATGTCATGTGGGACAGTGTTGAACACTTCGCACAAGTCCAGGTAGGTGACATCAACTGCTCTACCCCTGTCCATCAGTTCTGTAGCCCCATCATAGAATGCCACCAAACTGGTCAGGTAGGATTTCCCCTTAGTGAAGCTATGCTGGCTGTCACCAAGCACCTTGTTGTTTTCCACGTGCCTCAGCATGCCTTCCAGGAGAATCTGCTCCAAGATTTTGCCAGGCACAGAGGTGAGACTGACTGCTCTGTAATTCCCTGGGTCATCCATTTTCATCTTCTTGAAAATGGGGGCTATATTTCCATTTTTCCAGTCATCGGGAACTTCACCTGACTGCCATGATTTTTCAAATATGATGGCCAGTGGCTTAGCAACTTCATTTGCCAGCTCCTTCAGGACCCATGGATGGATTTCATCAGGTCCCAAGGACTTGTGTATGTTCAGGTTTTTAAGATGGTCTAGAACCAGATCCTCTCCTACAGTGGGTCCAAGGTCTTCATTCTCACAGTCCCTGCATCTGCCTTCCAAGACATGGGTGGTGTGGTCAGAGCCTTTGCCAGTGAAGACCAAGGCAAAGAAGTCATTCAGAACCTCAGCCTTCTCCAAATCCTGTGTAGCTCATTCTCCCGATAGCTTCCAGAGGAGGCCTATGTTATTCCTAGTCTGTCTTTTATTCACTACGTACCTATAGAATCCCTTCCTGTTACCCTTAACTTCCCTAGCCAAGTTTAATTCTAAGTGGGCCTTAGCTCTCCTAACCTGGTCCCTAGCTTCCCAGACAACATCCCTGTATTCTTCCCAGGCCACCTGTCCTTGCTTCCATCTTTTATAAGCCTCTTTTTGCATTTGAATTTTTCTCAGGAGCTCCTTATCCATCCAAGGAGGTCTCCTGGCCCTCCTGCTGCACTTCCTTCTAGTTGGGATGCAACACTCCTGAGCTTGGAGCAGGTGATCCTTGAATATCAGCCAAGAGTTTTGGGCCCCCCTGACCTCTAGGGCTATATCCCATAGAACCTTATTAAACAGGTTCCTGAAGAGGCCAAAGTCTGCTCTCTAAACTCTCAAACATTTGCTGGATGGTGTAGATCCTTGTGGTATTGGCAGTCTGTTTTACTTACCTGAATCAGATTAACTTGTTCTGTTGGGAGGTAATATTCAAGACAAAAAACCGTCCTTAGTGTTTTTTCTCATTATTCACCGCAAAGCTGTTTCATAGTTCTTTGGGTAGCCACAGAGGTCTTTCACATAACATTTTACAGAATGGGTAATGGCTGAATAATTAAAATTAATTCCTACAATAATATAATCTAACATAATCTCCTATTTAGGACAAGATTTGTCAAGTTGGGAGTGATAATAATTTGAAGCTGTTTAATACAGAAATGCAAAATGACTAGGGAGTAATATAATGGAAATAGAAATTAACCAAGGTGCAACTAAAATTGGAAGAGCTGAATATACTTAGATTTGGGAACTAGACTTCTTCTGTCTAGAACACTGAAAGAAAGAAAAATCTTGTTTCAAGAGCTTTTAACTCACCTATGAATGGCACCAGATGGCTGGAGAATAGCATGGTATGTAAGATGGTGGTGAAACTTTTTGGAGCATCTGGTCTGTTATGCTGGTATGCACAAATTTTTGGGTAAAGGTTAGTTACCAACACTGATAGAAAATAAGATTGCAACAGACTAACCTTGCATCTTTAACTGCTGATTTTAACTACTTTCCCAGGCTAAAAACACCACCACTGGTACATCTAATCTTCTTGGTGTTATGATATGGCACAAGATGGAGGACTGTTATATAAACCACTGTCATGGTTTAAGCACAGGCTGTAAATCAGAACCACGCAGTCTACTCCCCGCCTTCCCCCCCCCCCCCCCTCCCCCCAGCCCTTTCTTCCCTTCGCTCCTGGAGGAATGGGAAGGATAAGTGAACAAACCACTACTGCTACCACTACTACTATTACTAATAATGATGATAAAGGAAGTAGCAAAGGAACAGAAGACAACACCTCACCACCTGTAGACCAGTACCTCACCCTACCCAGCAGTGAACTAGCCCTTCCAGGTAATTGTCCCCAGTTTATATAGTGGGCATGATGTGCTGTGGTATGGAATACCTCTTTGGTCAGTTTGGGTCAGGTGTCCTGCCTCTGCTTCCTCCTGGCTTCCCCTCCTCCCTGGCAGAGCATGAGACTCACAAAGTCCTTGGTCAGGGTAAACATTTGAACAGTAACTAAAACCATCGGTGTTATCAGTGCTGTTCCCAGGCTGAAAGTCAAAAACACAGCACTGCACCAGCTACTAAGAAGGAGAAAAAGTGACTGCTACTGCTGAAGCCAGGACAAAGATACAACTGTGTATCATAATTGTGAGACTGGTAGACACCATGTGAAATAATAGAAAATACCAATTTGTATGAAATCTAGAACTACCAGTTTGGGAAACCACCTTACCTAATGAATCCTTTGGCCAGGACATTGTCCCAAGAGCAGGCTACTTTCCAACAACATGCAGCAGCAGTTTCCCAATGAATCTGGCCCATACACTTTAAGAGGCAACTTGGCAGATAGCCTAGCCAACTATTTGTCAACTCTTTGTTCTACTCTGGTGCCCTAAAGTGCATAAAAAAAGCTAAATTTCCAGTTTGTTTTGGCTGTCATTCTGTAGGTTAAGGGTCTTCACAGGGGATAGAACTGATTTCTTCTCCCATTCTACCACCTCTGTCTCCTTGAGGGCAGATGCCAAGTTAAAGGCAAAGGAAAGGACAGATCTCTGGACACCTGAGCTTCCTGGGCACCTGTGAGTTCCTGTTCCCTGTGACTCAGTTACTACAGAGAGGAAATTCAGGAGCACAGCACACAGAGAAGCAGACCTGGACCCTCTTCTCAACATACTCCTGCTATTTATTTCTAGGCTAGTCTTTATTCTCAGTCCAGATACATAGTTCATGGTTTATTCTGAGAAAAATAAGCTTCTTACTAGGCTACGTATTAGTAATTTTCTGTTCTTGAATTGTTAATGTGGAAAATACGGGTTGTTTATTTTTTATTCCAGTATATCAGTAGGTCATTTACCTTCATTACAGTTATCTGTTACTGTATAACAGTACCACCATGGTATTCTCTTTAGATCACCAGAAGAGTGCAAAGGACAGTAATGTGAAACTAAGTCTTCCTTTTGTCATTCTTTTACTTTTCTTCCCTGACTGGTGCTGCAAAAGCTTTTGCATATGTTTTGTTCTTGCAATATGTTTCATAGATAATTGCGTAGTTGCTGTGTTGTCTTTAAAGCATCATGAACAAAGACTTTTCCAACTGTCACTCATCTGACACTGGGACCGTATGTCAATGGCTTCATAAATGCAACTGTTTTGAACACAGCTTCCCTCACAGTACCTGTTGAGTCATAGCCTTATTATCTGGCCACTTTCTGACTATTTCCAAACTTCATTTGGGACTTTCACAGTGGCATTAAGGTTGCTGTTGTCATTTCTTGATGGAGCGCAACTTCTTTGGATTTAAAGCTGTAAAAAAAAAAAGAAACAAACAAAAAAAAAAACAAACCAAAACAAAAAAAACCCAAAACCAAAAAAGCCTACTGCTGCATGTAAAATATTGCTTCCTAAATCAAAGTGTAGCCAAGTGTACTGTTAATGTTCTTAAATTATTTCCACTTCAAAAATACTTTTATGTATTCTATTTTGTTAACTTCTTAGGTTAGTAGAAAATTGTTTTTCTGGCTTGACACTGACATAAACATTCTCTTTTTCTCCTTCTCTTTACAGAGGACAGTTAATTTTGTTGCTTGATACTTAGAGCAGATACCAACTTTGAATAGGACATTGTTTCCCAGCCCAGATCAGTAGCTACGTTATGGGGTTTTTTTCAGTACTAGTTCAGGATTGGCAATAATGCAGCAGTTAAAAACAAGTAAAAGTTTAAGTATGCTCAGAGATAGCAAACATTGTTAATTTCATCTTTGCAAGATTTCCCTTCCCTCTCCTATAATTATTTGTAGCTGTCAGTCTCTAATCTTATTTTAATGAGAATGGCAGCTCTAAATCCCTTCTGATAGCTTTTATTTCTTACTGGTTCTAGATATGGATATTCCCAGTGTATATAAATCTCACTTGGAGACGTTTAATCAACTGATCTCAAAGAGGCTGAGTCCTCTTATGCTGCCTGCTACCACTCTGGCTTTTCTGTGTTAGAAAATTCACTGTTTGCACTAATTCTAACCAAGAAAATTTTAAATTCAGGCTTTTCTCACAAGACTAGTGACTTTCCTTCATGTATATTGTTGAATGTTACCTAAGAGGGGAACAAAAGAAGCAAATATGTAATTTATATATTTGTTTACTACAAATGAGACAAATATGTTGATTTATTTGTTCCCCTCCATTTTTTTCTCAAAATGTTTTGCCTTTTTACTATTTTCTTTTTTTTTTTTTTTTTGTCTTCCCTTCCCTCCTCCCGTCCCCTGCCCCCTTTCCTTTTTTCTTTTCTCTTTTTGCTTAAGCTGCCAGGCCAAATGAGGAAACAATTACAGGATGTTGGCTTTAAAAGTGTCTCGCTTTGCCAAATAAGTTTATCTTTTTTTTTTTCATTGTGGCTTGAAGCATGCTAAACCCAAAGCCAAGTTACTAACCTAAAACTCATGGTAACTTCAAGTTTTTGCATTAGGCTTACAATAAACTTGGATGGTTTTTCCACAGTCCCTTTGCCAGTGATTAGCTTGGAAGATAGTATGTTTTGAATTTGCTGAGAGATCTGCTGCTTTTAGCTTAGTTTTAGTACTTTTAAAAAGTAATCAATAATGCCTGTTTTGTAATAAGCAAAATTTATGAACTGACAAGCAAAATGTAATTATAGTGGGTATTCTGTACAAGAAAAAAGAGGTGATCTTAAAGCCATCTCAGCATTCTGTTTGCACTCATTTTCATTCATATGAAAGATTGAGTGGTTCTGTGCTGAAACATTTCCTTCTCAAGGCTCAACATGAGTCTGGAAAAGTTGCTCCCAAAGAGTTCTATGATGAAGTCAATGATCATTTGTATTAACTTTTCATTGTTACCTACAGACTGAATTTTTCACAGTATTATTTTTATGACTAAGGTCTTAACTCAGCAGCAACTTAGACACCCTCTATTTCTGTTCTCTGGGGACTGTGCTCTATAAATGTGTAAATTTGTGACAAAAGTGAAGCCTGTATCAAAAACTTAGGTTGATTTTGCAGTTAATGAAACTGTTTCCCTTTTCCTTTCTTCTGCTGAAAAATGGCTCCTTCCTAAAACACCAAAAGATCACTCAAAACTGTATTATAATGAGGGAGAAGAAAAAAAATCATATTTTTGGGCCTGGTCCAAAACTCAGGTTTGCGAAAACTCACCTGCTGCGTACTGTGGGATTTTGAGCAAACTAAAAAATTGAGATGCTAATTTTCATTTAAAGCTGGGTCAAAGCTATACTTTGTCCATGCTGTTCAGCAAAAAGAATTATTTTTGAATTAATATGAAGTTAAATAAATTGTCTTTTAATAATGAGAAATTGCAATACAACCAAAGCAGTTCAGGTATTTTAGGTAAAGACTATCTAGTTTTGAAATGAACACATTTTGACACACATTAGCTGCTCTTATAAGTCAGTTCATGAGTCAACCTTCCTGCTTTGCTTTTTGATCATAGATCTTTATGCATCACCATTTTCAGCTGCATAAACTCTTGCCAAAGGATCTCTTCTATTGGGTATTAAAAGAAACAAACCAAAAAGCCTTTCAAGTCCTTGAGTCTTAATGTCTTCGTGTATTTAGAGAAATATGTCTAACCACAGTAGATCATCAAATATGGCCTCCAGCTATGCCCAATATGTAATGTTGCTGTTATAGCAGCCACAGTTCCATAATGTATCCTGCCAACTCTACAACAACAGACACAGACATCATGTCTTTCAGTGCTGATCATTCTATACACAACACTTAAGAATCAATTAATTTCTGTCAGGCCTGAAGCTGTTGTAAGTGAAAACCTGCAAGCTTGACACTAAACTTACCAAAAAACATGGGCCAACTCTGGTAGAGAACAAAAACCCTTACTATGGCCTTCTTCAATTAGAAACTCAAACTGGGAGATATGTGCACATAAAACCCTACAGTCCTCTGCAGGATGAGGGTGAAGAGATCAGTTAGTACATTTCTTTCTTCAGGACTGGGGCCTAAGACTTAGAGTGGGAGAGGATGCAAGGAGAAGATAAAAGAGGAATGCTTGGTCTCCTTCAGAATATACTTACTGCAACAGAGCCACACGATAGCTGTTGTTATGCTAGATGCAAATTCCAGCTACAAACATACTGGTTTTCTTGCAGATTAAAAAAGAAATCTTCCAGGTATCCATGTTTCATTTGTGGGAAGTACAATAATGATGCTGTTGGCTACTGGACAGAAGATAATTTATAGACTGTGAAACTTACTTTTGATTGAATTGGGGCTAGAGATGTTTATGCAGATTTTACTTGTGAGATTAGCAAATAGCACATACTGAATAGGATATACTAAAGAACAGTATAAATATTTTAATGACTACTTTGTAACCAAGTAGATTGTCTGAATTTGTACTAGTCACCAGGTCTCATGTTAAGTTTATTTAGGCTTTTTATGAAGGGGAGCGGGTGGGGGCAGGGCTGGAATAAATCCTGACCTTAGCTTTGTCAGGCTTATCTTGAGTTTCTTGGTGAAACATCATGACAAGCTGACTTGCTTGCCAGTCTTGGTTCAGAAAAAATACTTGCTCATTTAAGTCAAGTCTTGTCTTTGTAAGGGAATGTGGCTGTTTAGTTCTATTATCCACATCTCCATATATTAGCATGAACTGGAAATCATAATTGCCTGAGCCTGCGAAAATGGTCTGGATATTTGCACCTCGTTCTTATGGTTCACCTAACAAGAGATGCTCAGGAGAGTCTTCAAAACATACCGACTGCAAACCTTACTTTCTTGTCACAGAAATAACTAGCATTTGGAATCCTTCCTATTTTAAAATACTAGGAGTAATATGTATGCTTGTTAGCTTCTTTCAGTCTCCTGGTTCTCTCAGAGACATGAACGAAACCAGGTATGTTTTGAGCTCTGAGATTTTTGAAGGCATCACAGTTTTATCTGCTGGCATTGGCCTGTGTTAGTATGAAGTTAACGCAGAAAGACTTTAAGTTATGAGACTTATTCTCTGCAACTTTAGCTTCTCTTCAGGCTACGCAGTCTCTTTGTGTCAGTGCCAGGAGTGATAGTAATAGTAGTAATTGGCAATTTAGATATTCAAGAGACCCGCAAATAAGCATTCATGCTAGAAAGTGTTTTGTCTGGTGGAAAGTGGTGGGTAATTTGTGTTTCCATTGAGCCCAATTTCCATTTGGGAAATCTGAATTTCACTCTTTGTGTCTTGCAGACCGTATTTTCTCAGTTAGAAATCTTGTTTAATTCTGTGTTATTGAACTTTGTCACATGACAACAATTAGAAGACATTTAATTGAGTGTGCTACTGAAACCTAGTCTTTAAAAAAAAAAAAAAAAGGAAAACGGACAATTTTCAATATTTAGGTGATTAGAACCTTCCATTTCACATTCTTGTTTGCAGGCTGACACAAATGACAGGACAAAGAAGCATACATGGAAGTAAGACGAAAATTCAGAACAGATGTTAGGAAGCATTTTTCATACCGAATGTGCACAGTGGCCAACCAGTTATGGCAAAAGCATTTTCCCATTTAGGAAATAATTAGCTGGCCCATCACAGCAAAAATGGCTTTCCCAGTTTCCCCTTTTTCTAACTTTCTTACATTTTTTATACCTCAGCTGCTGTTCAGTTTTCTCTGACTGGAAGCTTTAGAATCATCTGGAAATAAACCTAGTTCTAATAGAAATGAATGAACTATTAACTGCTAAATGAACAGCTACTTAGCTAGATAACATTCTGTCCATATTATATCATCCTGTTATGTTATCTACATTTTGAAGTTTGGAGATTCTGAAAGTTTTTATCATAGTTATCAAATCGAGTATAGGAAAAAATCAGGATGAAAGGAAACATGTTGGTTTTATTATCTTAAAGAGTCTGATTATTTTAAGTGATAAAAATTATTTTATACACCAAACTGACTCTAGGAGATACCTCTGGGGGAGAATCAAATGGACAAATGCAACCTTAAATGAATGTGTTTCTGGAAACTTTGCTTCAGTTGAGGCTTTGCTCCCAATTCTGACAGACTTCCTTTGTAATTTTGCTGCAAGCCTTTTGTAACCCCATGCCTCATTTTCATTTTCATAGAACAGTTTTATTTTCTCAGGTGAATATGAGTGTGAAACTACAATTATTTGGGGCACTGACATTTGACCTCTCCAAGTATCAGTCAGCACTAAGTTAATTTATTACACTTGAGACCCTCATTTTGGTAAAGTGCTGATCAAAGTTCATATGTTAAAGTTATTTCAGAGTGATAGATGGATAGATAATGCTCACTGAGGACAGTGCTAAGACTCTGACCTAGAAACTGAAAGTCTTTGTGTAATAAATTTTTCCAGGAACTACTGAATGAGACCTTTAAAAGACTTGCTGAAAAGTTGCAGCAACAGCAGGCTGTCTTTCTAAGCTACCGATTCCACCATATAAAAAGTAGACTTGTCAGCCCCATCCCAAGCTCATAGTTTCAGTGCTAAATGGTGTCACCAATGTTCTCAGTTTAAGGGCATTTATGTGATAATTAAGTAATTTGATTTTATTATTTGTGGAAATTGGTTGGTGAGGTTGCTTCTGGCTTGATCCTCAGAAGACCTTGGGCCCACTGTAGGAGAGGAATTGGTTCGAGACCATCTTAAAAGTCTGAACATGCACAAGTCCATGGGTCCTGATGAAATCCATCCGCGGGTCCTGAAGGAGCTGGCAAATGAAGTTGCTAAGCTGCTGGCCATCGTATTTGAAAAATCATGGCAGTCAGGTGAAGTTCCCAATGACTGGAAAAAGGGAAATATAACCCCCATTTTCAAGAAGGGGAAAATGGATGACCCAGGGAATTGCAGAGCAGTCAGTCTCACCCCTGTGCCTGGCAAAATTTTGCAGAAGATTCTCCTGGAAGGCATGCTAAGGCACATGAAAAACAGTGACAGCCAGCATAGCTTCACTAAGGGGAAATCCTGCCTGACCAGTTTGGTGGCCTTTTATGATGGGGCTACAGAACTGATGGACAGCAGTAAAGCAGTTGATGTCATCTACCTGGATTTGTGTAAAGCGTTCGACACTGTCCCACATGACATCCTTGTCTCTAAATTGGAGAGACATCAATTTGATGAATGGACCACTCGGTGGATAAAGAACTGGCTGGATGGCCGCACACAAAGAGTTGTGGTCAATGGCTCAATGTCTGGCTGGAGACAAGTAACGAGTGGTGTCCCTCAGGGATCAGTGTTGGGACTGGTCTTGTTCAACATCTTTGTCACTGACACTGACAGTGGGATTGAGTGCACCCTCAGCAAGTTTGCCGATGACACCAAGCTCTGTGGTATGGTTGATATGCTGGAGGGAAGGAATGCCATCCAGAGGGACCTTGACACACTTGTGAGGTGGGCTGATAACAACCTCATGAAGTTTAACCATGCCAAGTGCAAGGTCCTACACCTGGGTCAGAGCAATCCCAGGCACAGCTGCAGGTTGGGCAGAGAAGAGATTCAGAGCAGCCCTGCAGAGAAGGACTTGGGGGTGCTGGTCGATGAGAAAATGAACATCAGCCAGCAGTGGGTGCTTGCAGCCCAGAAAGCCAACTGTATCCTGGGCTGCATCAAAAGGAGTTTGACCAGCACGTTGAAGGAAGTGATCCTGCCCCTTCATTCTGCTCTCGTGAGACCTCACTTGGAGTAGTGTATAGTTCTGGTGTCCTCTACATAAAAAGGACATGGAACTGTTGGAACAAGTCCAGAGGAGGGCCACGAGAATGATCAGGGGACTGGAGCACCTCCCATATGAAGATCGGCTGAGAAAGTTGGGGCTGTTCAGCCTGGAGAAGAGAAGGCTGCGTGGAGACCTCATAGCAGCCTTCCAGTATCTGAAGGGGGCCTATAGGAATGCCGGGGAGGGACTGTTCATTAGGGACTGTAGTGATAGGACAAGGGGTAATGGGTTAAAAGTTAAACAGGGGAAGTTTAGATTGGGTATAAGGAGGAAATTCTTTCCTGTGAGGCTGGTGAGGCACTGGAATAGGTTGCCCAGGGAGGCTGTGAATGCTCCATCCCTGGCAGTGTTGAAGGCCAGGTTGGACAAAGGCTTGGGTGATATGGTTTAGAGCGAGGTGTCCCTGCCCATGGCAGGGGGGTTGGAACTTGGTGATCTTAACGTCCTTTCCAACTCTAACTATTCTATGATTCTAGTATGGATTCCAGCATTAGTAATAAATATTGAAAAATGTCTTAATTAACAATAACCTATTTAGACATATAATTATGGATATTTAAGAATCCAGTGGTGCTAAAAGATTGTATCTCTGAGAAAGATTGTTCACTGAAAAGAATGATCGTATCTATTTTTAAAGGATATCAGTCTTCAATCAAATAAAATGCCCAAAGAGGAAATAAAGCTAATTGTTAATGACATACCAAGGCAGTGTCAAATTTACATGGAAGCCATCACAATCCTGCCTAGCATATTGCAGATAAAGACAAATTCTGTATGCTGTGTTATGATGTAACTCGAGAAATCGTTCATGACAGAGTGGTTGCTCCACCAGCAGTTTAACTGGGCTCTGTAGCCAGTCGGGGGAGAAAGAGAGCATGAGAATGTTGGTTCAGAGGAATAAGATCTTTATTCCATTTTTCCTGCCTTCCTGCAGGTGTAATAGGGAAAAGTAAAGGACCAGAAGGAAGTCTATACTACACACACATCTGTACTAATTTAAAAATTATTTTGGACTGTCTTGAAGTTTTTAGAGAATCACAGGCTACTTTAGGGAGAGAAAAACCTTTTAGTTTTTTCACCTGTGAGCCACTGAAAATAGGTATTTCCTGCTGTCCTTTTTGTTAACCTTTTTGACCTGTGCTGTGACACTCGGGGCTATTCTTCACCTGCTTTTCACAGTTTTGACCTTATTATCAGTAACAGATTTGAAATAAGATTTAGTATTGCAGGTATTTGTGTTCGAATGCCAGAAGTCATAGTGTAAGATTAAAATTATGCTTTTTCATTTGAATTATTTATTAGTATTTCTATTACCTTTCTTCATTCTGTCCTGGTTAATTGGCTTTTGGTCATGTTTTCAAGGCTGTTTTTCAAAATTGTGAAGCTATGAACTTTGTTCTTCTTAAAAACGAAAAACAAAGCAAAACAACCCCCCCCCAAAAAAAACCACAACAAAACAACCCCAAAAATGGATTTTTGTGAAACGATGTGAATAAGAAATGGCATTTGAAAGGAAAAGATTGGTGGATTTCATCTTAATTGGTATGACTTTAGTTAAATACCTAGTCTTGTCGAACTCTACAGTTGACTGAGGCAGAAACATCACTGGTGAGTGCCATATTTTTTAGCACTGTGGGCTGAATAGACCATTAGCAGGATCTAAACAGTTAAGTTCTGGACGTCTACAGCTAGGCCACACTATCTTCAGAAGCAGTGAAGATATACCTGAAATTGAGATTTGGTAGTGTTATTTAATGAAATGAATTGAAAGCTGTATGTGCATGTGTTCTTTTCAATTTACAGCCTGTATTTTCTGGGTTAGAAACCTTAGTGTTTTAACTTCTCTAATTCACTTGTGGTGGGGGAGCTTATACTTAAACTGTAATAATATGTCTATATCATCCAGGTTCGTTACTGTGAATTCATTGTGCTTTGGTACAATGTAAAAAAGTTCTGTTTAATGCTTATTTCTGCATGCAGGTTTCTTGATGTTTCTATCTGGCTGTGAATGTCATGGAATAACTCTATAATTAAGCCATATTAGTATTAGAGTCAATGCAATATAGCATATGAAGTATTCCATGAACACCAACATCATCTAAAATAAAAGAACAAATAAAAAAACCTTATCAAACCAAGTAAAAAAAATATAGCTTAGTATTATAAATTAATTTGCAGTCATTAAGCAAGCAAGCCATTTCAAAACAACTTTTCTGTAATATTAGGAAAGACAAAATATCCCCTTACCCTGCCTTTGTTTGAGATACAAAGTATGTGGGCTTGCTCATATAGTTAAGGTTAACCTTCTGGATATCTGTTTATTTGAAATGGTATATTAATGTGGTAATAATCAGTATTGCAGGAGAAAACCTACTCTGAGGGAGAAGGGTCTTGGTGAGGAACAACATGCATTGCATACCACAGGCAATTACAAGGCCAATTGTTGACTCTTTAAGTCCTTTCTTAGACAAGGTCTATGACTAGCTAGAAGATGAGAAGTATGTGAATATCCAGGTCCTGTCATAGGTCGTTTCTTGGTATCACAGGGAGTCTGGCATTTCTGTACCTTGATGTTATTTTATTTTCTCACAACACAACCCCCCCCCCCCCCCCCGAGAATGGGAAGGTTAAATTTGAAAATGTATTTTCAAATTCTGAAACATGCTATGTATGTGCAAAGTATTATTAGTATTGTTGCTTTGTGTCAATTGGCATACTTGTGTCCCAGAATATAGTTCTCATATCATTACTAGCTATGAATATTCCATGAGAAAACATTAAGTAGATGTTGTGGTTTAAACTCAGTCAGCCATGCAGTCTCTCTCATTCTCCTCCCCCTTCCTTCCCCCCCCCACCCTTGAGGGATGGGGAGGAGAATCAAAAGAATGTAACTCTCACAGGTTGAGATAAGAACAGTCCAGTAACTAAGGTATAACACAAACCACTGCTGCTACCACCAATAATAATAACGATAAGGGAAATAACAAGTGAAGAGACTACAACCACTCACCACCCGCTGACCAATACCCAGCCTGACCAAGCAGCGATCTAGCCCTTCCAGGTAACTGCCCTTAGTTTATATAGTGGGCATGACGTGCTGTGGTATGGAGTACCCCTTTGGTTATTTTGGGTCAGGTGTCCTGTCTCTGCTTCTTCCTGGCTTCCCCTCCTCCCTGGCAGAGCATGAGACTCAGGAAGTCCTTGGTCAGAGTAAACATTACTGAGCAGCACTGAAAACATCGGTGGTGTCAGCATTGTTCCCAGACTGAAAGTCAAAACACAGCACTGCACCAGCTACTAAGAAGGAGAAAAATGACTGATACTGCTGGACCCAGGACTTTAGAATACTACAAAATGAAGCTCTTTTAGGCATGTTTCCTTTATGTTTGTGCACCACTGAAAGTAATAACTGACCCTCTTAAAATATAAGGCATTATTTCCTTTGAAGTTCCCAATGCTGAAAATACTGAATTGTATATATATATAAATAATAAATATATATATAAATATAATAAATAAATATATATAAAAGTAATTGTGTGGATCATTCCTCTTTTCTTCCCCACACTTTGTTAATGCATACAGCGATGAAGAACTTAGAGGTCCTTTTGATGCAATGTAAGAACAAATTATCTTAAACCAATTTATACAAAAAAACAGTCCTGTTATCAATGTGATTACCTTAAATGCATTCACTGAATATTATTTCTGCAGAAAGTAGCCTTTTAGGATTAACTGTTATACAGAATTAAAAAAAATAAAATAAAAGGTCAGAATTTTAAAATGATAGTGTTATTTAAATGTAGTATGAAGGTTTAAGTGCAAATCACTCTAAGGTAACTTTTTTTTTTTTAAGAGCAGGCTAATGCAGTATTATGTTTTATAGTGCAATAAAATTATGTGCTAAAATTATGCTCATAAATGCAGGCAAATGTAAACCAAGCTATTAGTTATGTTTTCTCAGATAAAAGTGATTAGCATAGCTATCAAACTCTTCTCCCATTTGAATAACAGAATTATGTCTGAAATCTAAGGCTTGTTTGCAAAAGCTGAGTCTTAAAAAGAAATGTAAATCCAGCTATCAGTGTTGTATTTGAAAGCAAATGCAATGGTCTGCCCATCATTCTGCTAACAACTAAGAGCAGAGGAACATGACCCAAATTGCAGCAAAGCACATCAATATGAAATGTGCCTCAAATACAATTTTAAAAGTCATTCTTAGCACTTTATCATAATCTTCTTACTGTGGATCAGACTTCTTTAAAACTATTGTGGTTTGTTTAAACATAAGAGTGATGAAAGAGTCTTTTGGAAACAGCCACCATGAGACAAAGTTTCATGTATAATTCATGAAGTATGTGGTCATCTACTAGGAAATTAATTTCCATCTGACAGCTATACTTTTTGGTAGTGTCCTCTCAGGAAGGCACACGGTATATAATTAAAATCTGAACAGAACAAATTAAATGCTGATTACTTCATAGCCAATTTCAAGGCCTGAATATTGTTACCTGTCTTTATAAGTAACCAAAGTATTTTGACCCTTTATAGATGAATGGGTATATTTTCTCAATTCTATCCAATTGTTTTAGGATGTCTAAGGGTAGTAGTTAAAATTGCTACTGGAAAATCTAACTGTGAAAAAGCAATTAAGAAGCAAATCCCCACTTCAAACCTGCAAGGATCAAATAAAAACTGTCTCTACTTGTAGGTGGCTGTAATGTTAATATTGATGGGTCACAGGCAACATTTAATATTTTAGATGCAAACCACTGCTCAAAAAGGTGCTGTGTTTCCTTTGCATCCTCCTTGCCTCCCTCCTTTATCCCCTTAAGTACGGCTAATGAACGTAATTTGAAGGAGTGTGGATGCTTGCCACACTGATGAGAGAATGACTTATCATGACTAACTCTGAGAAAGATTCAAAGATGACCAAGTCTGGGGATCATAAAGGTTTTCTTATTGTTTGCAATAAAAATACTGTAATAAAAGATAAATTATTGACTAAAATATTACAAAGGTTTTCAAGCAGTCATGGAATGAAGAACACTGCAGGTTAAGTTCACAAGAGATCTTACTGAGCAAGAAATTTTTTTAAGGTTTCTACCGTATTTTACACTTGCATGCAATGGTTTAGCTTGTGCTTGCAAAGTTTTAAGGACATGTTAGCATATACTGTAGTCTGTCACTGCCTTTGCTCTCCTTTGCCTAAGCTACTTACAGTTAGCAGAGGTGAACTACCATGACCTAAATTTTACTTTTCTAGGCACAGGGGTTTTGCCTGTTGTTGTGGTACTCGATGCACAGCTACACTTCTGGTTTTGTACAAGGGCATTTTCTGTATTTTGGCACAACATCATTTATCAATCAAATGTATTTCAGTTTATACCATCCCTCAGTGATCTTTTCCTGGAGAGACTGAAAGTGCAAGATATACAAAATGTGCAGTAACAGATTCCTGTAAAGCAGGAATGAGGCAAAGACAGATTACTGAGAAAGAAGATTTTGTTAATTTAGAGAGAATTTGGAAAGATCACTAAAATAAACCTAAAAGAATTCAAATGACAAATGTGTGTGCAAACACAGGTGATCTATACAATGTTATAACATTGATGCATTTGAGTATTTCATAAATATAATACTAGTAAGTCAAATGGGCATTTATAAACTGAGCCTCAGGTAAGATGATGGAGTATTTGTCTACCACACTGGCACTTATTAGTAGGTAAAGTAGTTGGTACTATCCATTCACAAACTCTGTAGTTCTCAGTAGTAGATGAACAGATTTTCTACACACCCTACTACCACTTTTTTAGAAAGGTTTCCATGTCAAAATACTGTACACAGGAAGTACCAGTAGCACAATCACTTTATCCTCTTCCCTTTCTTGAGAAGCTCTGAAGGGTGATGTTTGACTTTTCATTTAACCTCAGTAAGCAGTCTGGCTTGTGCATCTGTTCTTATGTCTTACCCAAGGCACTAAATAAAAGGATCGTGCTATGACTATAATCACAAAGTTATGATTAGAGATACAATTACAGGGAATTAGGCAGGTTGTAGTTAATCATAGAATCATAGAATCATAGAATAGTTAGGGTTGGAAAGGACCTTAAGATCATCAAGTTCCAACCCCCCTGCCATGGGCAGGGACACCTCGCTCTAAACCATATTACCCAAGGCCTTGTCCAACCTAGCCTTGAACACTGCCAGGGATGGAGCATTCAAAACCTCCCTGGGCAACCTATTCCAGTGCCTCACCACCCTAACAGGAAAGAATTTCCTCCTTATATCCAACCTAAACTTCCCCTGTTGAAGTTTTAACCCATTACCCCTTGTCCTACCACTACAGTCCTAATGAAGAGTCCCTCCCCAGCATTCCTATATGCCCCCTTCAGATACTGGAAGGCTGCTATGAGGTCTCCACGCAGCCTTCTCTTCTCCAGGCTGAACAGCCCCAACTTTCTCAGCCAATCTTCATATGGGAGGTGCTCCAGTCCCTGATCATTCTCGTGGCCCTCCTCTGGACTTGTTCCAACAGTTCCATGTCCTTTTTATGTTGAGGACACCAGAACTGCTCACAATACTCCAAGTGAGGTCTCACGAGAGCAGAGTAGAGGGGCAGGATCACCTCCTTCGACATGCTGGTTACGCACCTTTTGATGCAGCCCAGGATACGGTTGAATGAATAGACTCATAGAAAAGAAGGGACCTCCTGAGGTCAGCCACTTTGAACTGTCTTTCTACTCAAAGCAGGGTGGAATGTTAGATCAGGCTGGAGCAGACTACACCCAGTCAGGTTTCAATGAAGAGTTATGAGGAAATTGTTACTAGAAATTGCGTGCCATTGAATTGTTTGGTTTTATGCTAATGACGAAAGTTTCTAAAATTAGCTGATAATAGAATACTGGATTAGAGAGTACAAAGAATTCTTCCACTTTGAATGCTAAGAGCATGATGAGTTGAGAAAGTTTGGGCTGTTCAGCCTGAAGAAGAGAAGGGTGCGTGCAGACCGCATAGCAGCCTTCCAGTATCTGAAGGGGGCCTATAGGGATGCTGGGGAAGATATCTTCATTAGGGACTGTAGTGACAGAACAAGGGGTAAAGGTTCACACTTAAAGAAGGAAGGCTTAGATTGGCTATAAGGAAAAAATTCTTTCCTGTTAGGGTGGTGAGGCACTGGAATAGGTTGCCCAGGATGGTTGTGAATGCTCCAGCCCCGGCAGTGTTGAAGGCCAGGTTGGACGAGGCTTTGGGTGGCATGGTTTAGTGTGAGGTGTTCCTGCCCATGGCACGGGGGTTGGAACTTGATGATCTTAAGGTCCTTTCCAACCCTAACTGTTCTATGATTCTATGATTTTGTACTATTGGTGCTAGGATGTACTGAACACTGTTTTGTATGATGTGCTTTCCTTTTCACAGCCATGTTAATGATAACTTGTTTTCTGATTTCAAAGGACAGGCTGGTGATGGGACATGTAAGAACTGAATTCTGAAGATGTGAGGAAAGGTAAAGAGACCTGGCCAGAACCAGCATAAACTAAGCTTTAAGCTAAAGAGATAGGGAATCTTACAGATACAGGGAAAGAATCAAGAAATTCAAGAAAAAAAAAATGAGTGAAGACTGTGTGAGGGCGAGAACATCAGCACTGAGGTTAATGGTGAGCAGTGGCAGCATTTGCTACGTCAATACTATATTAAGTTTGAAAATGTTTTAAGTATAAAAAGTTTATAAGGAGCATATTCCATGTGGAAAAATTGAGTTCATGCCATCTTCAATTTTGTAAGACCCACCGGACAATAATTATACCTAGTAAATATTTTCAGATGGCCAAGATGTGAGACATGATGTTACATGTGCTGAAAAATCTGTCATGTTGCAATGCCTGCTAAACACAAGCTGAAAGAACAGTATAAACTGCCAGTAAATATAAAATGAAATGAAAACAAACACTGCAGTACATGACTTCCTGTGGGATTTGATATTAATCCCCACTTACGAGGAGTCGTCTGTACAACATATTTTCCCTAGGGGACTTGTGAGTTATCCAACTAATCCTTATTCAAGGCATATGATTTGTATCCAGCAAAAAAATCACACAGATTTTTTTCAATCAGCTCCAAATATACAGTATTGGTAATAAAGCTTGTGACTGGCTTAAAAAAAAAAAAAAAAAAACAAAAAAAAACCACACCAAAAAAACAAACAACAAACAAAAAATAACCTGCAAAAACCACCAACCAAAAAAAACCCCACAAAAACAAAACAAAACAAACCCAAACAACAAAAAAGCCCACCAAAAAAAAAAAAAAAGTCCAAACCCACAAAAATAAGCTGAACACCAAAACCGGGTAACAAGCTTAATGTGCACATTCCATTAGGCAGTAGTCAGTGCTATAACTTTTAGACAAAGGTGCAATTTCAAACACTTTATGATCTTCTTTGTAAATTGTATTTAGTTTGTCTCCTTTATGCTTTCAATAATTTCTTATTGAAATTATCAAATCAGAAATTAATCATCCTTATCAGTTCTTTTTTTAAATCCTAGTGATTGATGCACTATGTTGGTTTTGAAGTCTCTTGTGTTTACCATCTGAACACACCTGAGATTCAGATCCTTCTGCTTTATCTGTCCTACTTCACTCCCTGGTGACAGCATCTGTACCTTCCCCATCCTATGGAAGAGAAAAATAAAAAGCTTAGAAAAAGGTACTTGGCAGGATGTCATATTTAAGATACCAGCATAGCACTTTCATGATCTTTTTAAAGTCCAGGTACTGTTAGGTGAAGACTAGATACTTTAAAATATCTTTGTTCCTTTTCTCTTTGTATAGAATGACATTTATTGGCAACTAAAACTAACTTTAATTCTGTAGGTACAAATACTAAACCTCTGCGATGGACCTTTAAGAAGAGAAACAAAAGAGCAAGAAGTAGCGAAGTCCACTGTCCTAGGGGCTTGCTGCCACAAAACAGATCAGACAGGCTTGGCTAAACTGAGATCTAGGGTTCAGTGCTTTCAATAAAGTCCTGTGTTTATGAGACAGTGGAATAGCCTGTGCTAGCAATTAGATCACTTCCTGAACTAAGCCTAGATGTACTACTATTAGGCATTGTGTAAAAATGCCTCATTTACTTTTCATGTTTCAAGACTGGAACACAAAAAATGTCAGATGTTATGTATTTGTTACATACATGTAGCAGCATGTATGTGGTACATATGCAGCAAATATTCCAAAGACTAAATCTTGGCATCAGACTACTAGTAAGCTAAATATAGAAATTACATTGTTCAGACTTTTAAGAGTTCACATTCGGTATGTTGCTTCTCATTCAAATACACGTAAGGAGGTGGAAGGGATATAGGGATATTTTAAGTTTTCCCCAAATGATATTTCTTTAAGCAAGGTTTTCTGTACAGCTGGCAGCTCTTTAGTTTGAGATGAGAACACTTCTCAGGAAATCATTCCTTGCTAATGAAACATAGGCTGACTTTGTCCATTTGTTTGAAATAAACAGATCATAATTTATATTTTTTTGCTGAACAATTCTAACACTGTAAGCATAGGTAAATGCTGAATGACTTCAGAAAGGATGAAGACCTTTACCTTCTTTGAACACAGAGGTACTTGGGACCTCTCATGAGTCTCTTGGGACCACAGAGAATTTAACAGTGTATTCTAGTTACTAAATGCTTAAGAGTTACAGCTTCAGCTCTGAGAAGAACTTATTGTTTGTTTCGATGACTTGATCTGCAGATCTGTTAGTTTCTACATATGTGTGAAGACTAATACTGGTTTTATGTGTTTAAGTTATCGGGTAGGAGCATGGTTTTTAGTTTTCTCCTATATGGATTTTTACAGTGCCAGAAGGAGAATATTTTTGACTTTGTAGCCTATGGTTTTCTCATATTTGTTTAAGATGGGGGGTTGTGTTTTGGTCTTTGCATATCTCCTACAAGTAGCAGAATTTCAGATTGTGAAACCAATTATTTCCCCATTTAATTTTGGGAAGATACCACAGAAGCTAACTGTTCACGAAACTGAACTACTATAATAGTCTGTTATAATTGTCTGTTAGTGCTGTGTTTGGCCTTCAGTTCCATATTGAGCTGAAGTACTATTTGTTTGGTCCTTTCTGCTGCAGCATACAACAGTCAATTCATGACGATCTCAGTCAGTTGCTGTCTGTATCTTCCAAAAGAAACATGCAAAGTCATTGAAATGATCCTGGCTTCCTATTGTTAAATAAGCCAAGTTGTAACTGGATAGGAAAATCCACTTACATTACGCAACAGACTTTTATTAACTTGGGTAGAATACCAACTCAGTGTTAAGGTCTGTAAAATGTGCCAAGCCTTTAGCAGTCCTGTACACATAATATTCTTAATTGGCTCAGGAAGCCCATAAATTCAGTAAAAATCAAGAAAGTATGTATGTGCCTACCAGTTGGGTTACTGTTAGTTGATGGATTTTTTCCCTGAATGCTGGAAATTGTCATGAAATTGTATTTGTCTCTGTCCAGGAACTCAACTTGTATATTACTCTTTGTTATAGACACATTTCATTTTCTCTAAGTCATCATTACAGTTCAGTGAATGTAGAACGGCAAAGTGAGGAAGTAAAAGGAAAAACATTTCCTGTCAATTCCAAGTAGTAAAATGCAACTTGGGGCCTGGTTTCAAAACTGGAAATTCTGTTGCACGTAATGAGTTAATCAGTGGCATCAGCAATGTTACCTGCTTTTCCAAGTACATACAGTACTTAGCTAAGAAATGTTTCTTATATATTATGCACTGCAGTCTTAGTCCCAAAGACTTTTAAAACAATTCATCTGATGATTTAACAACCTATACAACAGTCTGAATGTCTAGAAAGAGAACCCATTTGTTCTCCACACACCATCTCTCTTCATGAAATAGAAACTAGTAGATGGAAATTCTGAGAACATGAGTTTCTTGCCAATGTGAGGACTCATGCTGATGGTTAACTTGTTGAACACCAGCAACATAAGTGCCAAGACTATTTCCTCTCTTTACTGCATAGCAAAACTTCATCAGAAAATACAAGGAGCACCTTTTGAATGATTTAACTGTATTGTGATCAACAGATAATCTCATATGATCCAAATGACTTTGAGTCCCTGTAGTCTGAGTTGCCAAACATAAGCTGAAAAAGAGAATGACCTCTGTGGTATTGCTGTCTTACATATAAAATCTCAGTTATTTAGAAATGAGCATAAAAATTGTAGTGTCAATTTTTTTTTTTTTTGTTGCATCTACTGAGTTGACTAATAATGGACACGTTCAGTCTAATGTCTTACTCTTTGTTTCAGGAGCCTGAACTGTACTTAAAAATGAACTCAATATATGGTTCCCTAAGGTACGGATATTGTCATAATTTTTCCTTACTCCATCAGTAGAAATTCAAGATCAGTCAAGTGTTTATTGTGTGTAAGCCACATAATAAACACTCATATATATATATATGTGAGCTACTTAATGGATGCACATTCAAGAAGCCATATGGGTAATAGACTGTAAAGCAGATAGGTCTGTACCTCTGCCTGGTCCCAAAGTGTACTGAGGTTCTTAAGCCTGCAGAAAGAGTTGTCTGTTGGCACAGCTTCATTAAAGTAATGCTGACCACTCTAGTGGAATCCTAACAAATTGAAATCATCTGGATGCACTGGCAGAGGCCAAAAAAATGACTTTATACCGCTTTTTCCAACAGAGCAACCAGACCACAACACTGGACCAAGTGGGTGGCCTCACCCACTTGAATATATGACACTTCTGGAAGTGAAATGGCTATGAAATCACTAACTGATTTACCCTATGTATAAAACAGCTAGTTTATCTTGGTGACTTAACAGGCTGTGACAAGCCATCTTTATGGTTAAGGTTCTTAAATTCAAGACAAGGAAAATTTGACAATTGCACACTTTCCTTCATGTGCGCAGGGCCAAGTATTGGAGGACTTCATCTATAAAGCACTGAGATACAGGCTGTGTATTGAGATGTTGATGATATACTTGTAATGGCTAACTACTTGAACTGTGTTTTCCAGAAAAAAACATTTTTACTTGTGTTCTAGGTACAAGCTATTTGAAGAATTAGGTTAATCAATTAGATAAGCTGAGTAAATTTCATTTTGCAGCTTTTCAAGCTATGTTAGTATCCCTGTCACAAACAGAAGAAAAAAGCCATCTATCTTATTTTCCATTAGTACAAGTACAGGTCCTTCAAATTTATATCAAGATTACTGGAAACAGAATTTTTCCCACTATCTTAGTTTAATGCTTAAAATCTAAAGAAGAAATGCTTTAAAGAATATCTGAGAGTGAGCATGATTCTGTAGTTGACTGAGATATACAAATTGATCTTGGAATTCATGAGGGAGTTGACCTTGCCTGTTCTCTGAGCTATGATGGTTTGTATAAAATGGAAGCTAGATCTTGCCAAACAAAAGCCTGTGGTTTCTGAATACCTCTAATGCGAAAGAATGAAATCCTTAACTGAATTCACTAACAAAACTCAACGACTTCAACAGGGAACTGAGGGAGGTGAGCAGTGACAAGGTTTCATTAGGATTATTTAGTATATTATTTGAAAAATATATGATGAGTAAGAGCACCAGTTCATACTGAATGCTATTAAATTGTTCAAGCAGAAATAAAAAATATTTGTGGGTGTTAAAAGCAGTAGATAAAATTAAAAAGAGATTCCTTCCTGAGAAATTCTAACTAACTTTCTATTTATAATAAAATGAAATTACTCCAGTGAAGTTAAGTAACTTGAAACCCACTGAGCATTCAGTAGTACATAATGAAATTCTGTTTCTTATTTCTTAGCCCATAATAATATCAATCACCAGCTCTATGTGTTATCATTTCTGGTCAAATATTAATCTGGTGACCAAGGATTATACAGATGTTTTCATTAATGAATTGTTAGAGCTTCTTTCTACCTTTTTTTTTTTTGTTTGTTTTGCATTGTTTGGCCCTTAAGAATTGATGGTTTCATGCATTTGTCCTGCAGCTGCAACATCATGCTTCTATCTACTTGCATTTGTGTGAAAAATGTGCAGCAAAAAACTGATGGATGCCACGTGCGCCCAGTAATGGCAAAAAAAAAAGGAGGGAAAAAGTAGGATAAAACAAACTTCTCCACCCTAATAGGAGATTTAAATCTTAACTGCCTCAGGAGAGAATTGTTTCCTCCTTCAGTAGCAGTTTAAACTCTTGATCATAGTGCAGCTAAGACAGATCCCCAGAAACACAGTGACTGAGCACTGAACAGTGCTACATCTCTTTTATGAAAAACATTCTCTAAAAAGCTTGCATAAACAGGAAGCACACATGTTCAACTAAACTATTTTTGGCACTCTCTGTATTTGTTGGCTCGTTTGAATTTTTGTGTGTAACTCTAACTTCTACACTTCTTGCACTGTAGGCAGGTTTTGATCTCCCCCTACTCATATATGGGTCATGAATTTCCAGCATGAACATATACAAATGTTGTTGTTTCAGTGGTTGCCATTAAAACATTAATGCATGATAGCTGCTCGTAATATTTTTATACCTTTGTTAAAAGATAAAATTTAACAGTTAATCTACATTAATAGGTATGATAAATCTTATTAGTATCACCATGATAAAGTTGCCTGTTACATTATCAGGGCTGAGATTACAACTAGACTTAACATTGTGGCCCTTTGTACACTTGAAGCGAGAACTAAAATTCCCAAGCATATCCCCTCCCAGTATTTGCCAGATGTCAACAACAGCAGCAGACAAGGACTCAGGAAACCTAGAACCTATTCCAAGAAGTGCCAGTCATCTAATGCTCAGCATGGTCTAGTTCCTTCTCTCAGTTTTGGTTTCCTTGCTATCTTTCACTTTCTTTGACTTGCCAGTGAAATTTCTTCAGAGTGGAGTTTCTTCCCACGATGTATTCAGGCAGTATATATTGCAGCTCAGGGTCACAACCTTTAATCTCTCTTATTTCAAGCCTTTGTTTTTTCAAATGATATTGTGGATGTATTTTCAGGAAGAAGAGTAGAAATGAGACTGCTGCTTCTCTGTCATTGCTGCTTTACAAGTCCTTCTGTGAGCTGTTAGAAAAATAGGCATATACTGTTATTTCAAGGAATTCCAAATAAAGGAGAAGCTCAATAAAGCCTTCCAGACAGATACCTATTGAAAAGGCATTCGGTGGGGTGATGGCCTTCCAACTGCTGAAACCTATTTTTTAGTACTAAATTCCTTTTTTCTTTCTAATATCCATATGACAATCAGTCTCTTGGTTTTCAGGGTGCAGCTCTGCTCACACAGGAGTAGCCCATCACTTTGTTTCTGTTCAGTAGTATATGATGACTTTAATTCCCACAGATCAACCAGCTGTAAATATTTGGTATCTGAGGTACATGGATATATCCCATAGAATTTATTATGTATTTTAATATTTACACTTCCTGCCTTGTATTCCAGGTTTGGCAGTTCAAGGTTTTAAGTAGATTTAGTGAAGACTGCAAAGATAAAAGGATGTTTTCCTGGTTATGGCACAGAATTGTTGTATTTTACCATAGTGTTTTCATCAAATCTCCATCAAGCTATGCCTTTAAGGAGTCATTATTCATTCACCTCTCTTCTTTTTTGAGGGTGGGGGAAGGGGGGTGTCTAACTTGAGACATGGTGCTTTCATCTGCTGAAATATGCATAGCTGCAAATGACTGAGTGATATATAGCACTAAATAGTAGTCCAAATCAGGTACTTTAAACTTCATATATAGAACTGAAGTAGGATAGATACCTTTAATCTCTGTGTTTATGAAGAAGGACATCAACTGTATTTGAGATAATCTGGACTATTTGTTTTTAAAGATTACTGTTTCTGGTACTATTTATACGTTCCATTTGTCAGGAGAATGTACATAGTAGAACAGAATGTCAAAACCTGAAGTGGCAATTCTGAGTCACGACAGCTTTTTATATTGCATTGTTAATACATCTGAATGCATGTCCAAATGATTATGGATTCAAGGATGCTTACGCGTTCTTGTATCTCAAATGCACCAATCTGCCACAAATTCACAGAAAATGTTTGAGTACCTGCTCTAAATATCGCTTGGGCTGCAAGTCTGTGATCCACTGTCATACACTGTTGTGAAACTCAGCATGTTTAGTGAAAGAAGAGATTAAACATCCTGCACCTCATAGGCAGCAAACACTACAGAAAGAGTGGCCTGACTGAGGTGGCCGGGTAGGGATAAGTGTTCTTGTCATACAGACCTACAGGTGACATGATGGACTTTCCATCTGTCCTCCCTGTTTCCAGGGCAGTGGTCATAGATGCATTCCATCAGTGGCCAGAAGAGAAAGTCCCATTCTGCTGACTCATCCGTCCTTAATTTGTTCAAACAGGATATTTGCTGATATTAAGATAAATCAGATAATTAATATTAAAATACTGTACAAGATTAATATAACTTGGTTATATATTATATCAGTATAAATTAGTTATTTTGCCAAAGTTCTGAAAGAGCTTTCAGCAAAAAGGAAGCAAAGCTGTTTTAAAATTATGGAAGAGATTTAGACAGAGCAACTTTTCATCAAAAGCATTTTGCTCTTGTGCGTTTAAAAACCACAGTTTATAATAATCCTTTGGCTTGTTTGGCATTGTTTTATGTAAGTAGCTTATTGAAACTTTTTTTGTACATAGATGTCTCTGGAAATTTTGAAGAATGTGACTGATGCATTGATTGTCACTATAATTCAACATGACTAGTCGTTCTATGTACATGTACCTTTTGACATCCTGCATAAAAAAATCAGAAACAAATACTTTACACAAGCTAGTATCTTGCTACTTCCTGTTTTTCTGACCACGTTAAAGAAGTTTTATAGGTAGGAATCAATATTTGAAACTGAATTTAAAATAGTTCTTCACTTGGTCAACTTGAAAGAACAAACAATTTTGTTGTGTTGTTACTTGAGAAAGCTTTTCCTTTGTTCACACACACCAAAGCACACATTTTCCATAATGCTTATGAGAACACTACAAATACATGCTCTAGCACTGATCCATATTTCAATGCTGTTGGATTCATATCAGTTAATTGTAACTAATGTCAGTAGAGCTGTATCCAACTGATTTGCCCTGACAGAAGAACGGAACCTGCTCTCTACAGCAGTGTAGAAATACCCAATACCGATGAAAAACAGTACTCCTCTGCTCCACCTAATAAACTGATATTAAGAGTTAGAGTCCAAAATTACCGCCCTAGTCCCATAAAATCTTCTCTTTCCTGTCTGTCACCTCAGTCCACAAAGCAGGTCTCCAAAATGAGGATGGTGAGACCTAAGTGTCGTGTGTGTTCCTGATGTGCCCAACACAGCTACTGCTTTCGTGAATAGGTCAATGCCTCTTTAGATTCTTTTAAGCACAGTGCCCCAAGGATGCAAATTTATATTAGCTGCAGGCAGTTTTCTTAAGCACTTTGATTAAAATATAACTAAAGAGGTATACTGTCAATTCTGCTTTTATTTCCATTTAACCAGAAGTTAAAGGGAAAAAAAAATTTTGCTGAATTTGCATGACCTCATGGACTATCATTCACCTTCCTCATTGAAATGTGGTCAGAATCATCTTTTCTTTAACCACTTCCAAACCTTCATACAGCAATGTTTGTTTTTTTCAGAAATGTCAACTTAAAAGACAAGATTTTTTGTTTGGCTGAATTTACCAAATACTTACATATACAAAACATTCATCATTAATTAATATGAGCACTGTACTTAATCTACAACAATTATAGCATTTAGAGATTTTAGAGGACCTACTATTGCTGCCTTAGCCCTTTTAAAAAATATACTCCCCAAAGGACAAAATATGATCTATTAATATGTATGTATTATTACTTTTTTGTAACTCTAAGACTGCTGATGTCTGGGAATATGGAAGCATTTATAGGTTATAGACCGTCTGTTAGTTGACTTGCAGTTCCAAATGCAGTATTTTCTAAAACCTAAAAAGCAGTACTAATTCCTCTCTGTCTATAATAGTATATTTTCTTCTGGAGTTTTCACATTTCCTGTGATCCTGCAATAGCAACACTTGAACTTTTTAGGTTATTTAGAATAATTTGCAACACAGGGATAAAAATTTCTAGTTGACAGCTAATTGTACACATTAATAAAAATAATTCACAGCACTCTAGCCTTTAAGCAGCTTTCTTAATTTTTTAGAATCCAGCAGTTCTGAGATAATGCATTCCCAGCAGAAGGAATTTACTTTCTTGTGTTGCAGTTGAAGGGTAGAATCTTTATGTGCAAGGCTAGTAAAAGGAAAAATTGAGATAATGCAATGAAGTATACATTCCTCCCAAACTAAAATGTCGTATTTTTAATTTATTTCCTATTCTACACTTTATTTGGCCTTATTCAAAAGTATCTTGTGTCTTAGCCATTTAATGGGGTTGATATAAAAGATTGGTAATGCAGGTCTGGAACTGCAGGGAAATGATTGGCTCCTTTTAAATGTATTAAGTGTAGTCAGTTTGCTTTTTATAAATGAAATAAAAGAACTACTTAAAAAATTTTCAGTTCTTCTCCATGATCAGCCTATTGTCACATGCATTTGGCATTCATTATATGTTAGCCCCAGGCGCCTCCAGTCTTGTACTCAGGCCAGCAGTAATTTGGTTTATAGAGATCATATGGCAGGGAAACAGACCTTGAAAGACAGAACTCTAAGAAGCATATTTGATGAATTTCCTATGATTTGAGTCTGGGTTTATTCTTTCCTGTTGTGGAGCAGACACCCTACAGCACACGCGCTGAGGCCCAATGCGCCTGAGCAAGGGGCCAATTAAATAACAATATGCACACTGTTTTTTCGCACATCTCGGGTTGCACTTCCTATCAGAGAAAGGGATGGGATGATGAGAGGGGGAGGAGAGGAAGAAAAAGGGGGGCCTTGTAAAGGATCCAAATACAGGCAGGAAACCACACAGAGTGAAGGTTGCCTTTGTCATTAACAATTAATGTAACCACAAGCTCTCAAAAAAAATATGCTGTGGCTGCGAGTGGCAGTGGCATAGCCAGCGCAGCATGTCTCCTGTCTGCCCTTCTTCCCAGCAAGGCTGGCATCCTCGTGCAGCCAGCTCCAAGGTCCCTACTCCCCTAGCAAATGAACCAGCAACTCTTCACCCCTTATACCCAGAGGAGTCCCAGACCTTATCTAAGTGTGCCTAACAGGTTGTACAAGTGGCAGAAATGGATCTCTGCAATTTCCATAGTAAAATGTTTTTTTTTTAAATCTATTAGATCTTACCCTTTTGATGTCCATTGTGGCTTTATAGGCTATAGTGTGGCTTAATATTCTTAGATGACATGGCAGATATTTTCATACAAGTCATTGGATGATAAATTAGCCCTGAGCTAAGTGGGAATAAGGTGGTGAGGCTGGATTTTGATGCCATTTCTTATATTCAGCAACACTCTGGTCATTGGCGTTGATGGGATACCTTAATTAGAAAGTTATTAACCATTATGAATGAAAAGATACAAATACAGACCTGAAAAGGCAGTTATACTTCCTACTCAATGATCCTTGGAGTCACCCTTTACACCCAAGCAACAGCACAGACAAATGCACATGTACATGCACACAGGGAAAATTTCACTCTGGGTTTTATTTCATTTTAAGATTTTAATTTCTTTAATAATACTCAAAGGTTGTCCAGCTCCCTTTGGGGTTTTTTGTGGGTTTGGGTTTTTTTGGGTGTGTGTGGTTTTTTTTCAGTTGGGTTGGGGTTTTTTGGCTTAGGGTTTGTTTTTTTTTCTGTGTTTGTTTTTTTTTTTAATTGATTTTTAATTTCTCTTCTCCTCTTCAGTTCTCCTTTCCTCTGGCTTTCCCTTCTCTTCCCCCAGCCTCCACCTTTTTGTAGTAGTTTACAAACGCCACTTTTCATTAATGTGACCAAAATGTCATCAAGTAGTTTAATGCTCTTTAATGTCCTTGTATCGTTTACATTTTTTGAACAGTGTGGAAATGAATCCCATCTGTAGGTTTGCTAACATCAAAAAAGTTTGACAGGCTATTTAGACGTGCTACTTCACATTGCATTAGTGTGTACAATGTCAGAGAGCCAGGAGCCAGAGTGAGGCCATACCATGCCACCTCACTCCTGACCCCTCCTATAACTGCTCTGAAAGCGACAGATCACTTACCTCAGAAAATCAAAGTCAGTTGTGAAGTATCTTGGACTGGACAGGAGCCCAGAGGCCCCAGGAAAAGTGTGAAGCCTAAATAAAAACAGCTTAAATCATTCTGTAAAAAAAAACCAAACAAAACAAAATCAAACCCATCCTCTCTCCCTTAATAGTGCCAAGACGTCCTTATAATATCAGTTAGGTAAATGAAGATGCTCTAACGTCTGATGGTTCCTTTTTATTTGTAATGGAATTTTTAGTTTTTCTTACAGATTGCTAAACGCTTCTGAAGCAATTCCATGTTTTTCTGCAGGGTTGTTTTATTTGTGGGTTTTTTAATAATTTATTTTTGCATATTGGGCAACCAAAAGATGTTGTGATGTGTGTCATCTTATTAAGTAGTGTCCCCACCCTTGGGAAGGCTTTATTGTCCTCTTTTTTCAACAGCCAGACTTTTTCAGGTGGTATTATATAGCATATATGTACCTCCCTTTGCAATACCCTATGCAAGTTAATACATATGAAGAAAGTAAAATGTAGTATTTTTTCAACTTGTATTTCTGTTAATGTCTCGGAAACAAGGCTCATGGCTTTAACTTACTCTTTAGTATGTGATCTGTATTTTAAATTTCTCTGGCTTTGTGCCATAAGAGTGACATGCCCCCCTTTTAAGGCATTTACTGTAAAAAGAGATGTGGCTTTTTATTTCAGGAAAACAAAAGCTTCTGTTCTTCCTGAGACACAGGGACAGCAGAGAGTGCATTTTAACTGTTAATCATTATGGATAAATGGGTAATAATTTCCACCTCTGAGTGCACTAGGGTTTACTTGCCAGTTTTGTAAATCCTCCCCCTTACTGCATTTGCATACACAAATATAATTTAATTTTAAGTAGGAATGTAAATATATAACCTTGTATAGTGGCATCAAGTTTTCAAAGCCAAGGTAGTCTTTTATAAGCATGAAATAAAAATGCCTTTAAGGTAATTGCTCTAAGTGCACAAGTCCATTAGTCTTTAAGAATCGGGCTAGTGTGAGGTAACATACAATTCTGTTGCTAGTTGTGTCACGCTGAAAAAGTAAAACACTATGTACAGAAGCAGCAAATAATGCATGTTATTTTACTTTTAGATATATAGGATTGTGATAATTTCACTAAAGGAAGGATGGAATTGGCACCAAACATGAAGGAGGAGACAGTCAAGGTGACATTTTAATTCATTTAGCAAACACATGCATTTGAGATGCAATTCTAATTGTTTGATCTTGTGGTTTTTATGCTAAATGTGGATAAGCAGGATGGGCTTTCTCGCATTTTTCAAATGAACTACACAAAAAGAAGCACATGGATTTTCCTTAAAGCATTTCATAAGAGACAAGGAGGAAAGAAACCCAAAAGTTTATTTTAGAAGCATTTTTGAAATAGTAAAATCCAGTTTTTTCACTCATGATGGCTTGTGTTCTCTTGCTGTTTTGAAATATGAAACATGGCTTCAAGTCTATTCAATTCAGGAAGAAAAAAACATGCAGTCAAAGCTGTACTTCTTTAAGAGTACTGTGAGGCTTCACTGAAAATGTAGTAGCCAAATTATGGCTGTGCTATTAGAATGAAAATTTAGATTCTTTATATACATGCAAAACTTATGTATATAGAGAGCAGATAGATTCCTCTGAAAAACTAACCCAGCCATGAAGAAACCTCAAAAATTACCACTGGGCCAAAAATCTAAGTTAAGTTTAGCGTAATCCCAGAGAAGTTGTTCTCAATCACAGTTAGAATTAATGAAGTGCTTATGTTTTGGGGAGTTTGGGATAATATAGGTGGGTACTTGCAGCTATAAGGCCTGAAACAACAGGTCGCTCACTTGAGGCTATTTCTGATATTATACCTCGCTTTCTGTTGTTAATTGCACACACCACAGTTAGTGGATATGAAATTATATCCTCTTGAATACCACAGGGTGGGGGGTGTGTGTGTGCAATCATTAAAATTCATTAAAAGTAAGATCAGAAAGGGACCTAAAATATATCCTTTACTATGGGCTAGATGACAGATGCAGCCTCAAGGTTGGATTGATTATACCTAAACTGCTTGCTTCAAAAGCCAGAAGGCTTGGGGATTCAACGGTGTTAGTTGTTCGGCTACCATCGCTACTGGAAGATTGTAATCTCTAATGCCCAGCTTCGAATGTGTTTTCCAGGTCATTCTTCAATGGGCCAAATGGAGGCTGCTTTCCATTCAAACGTGATGCCCCAGCACACACACTGTATTTCAGTTGTGACCATAATGCAAAGTAGTGGGTAAAAATTCTCATGTGTTTTTCTAATGATACTCCTGTTCATGCTTATCCTAGTGAACTGGGTTTTTTTTGGGGGGGGGGAACTTTATTTTTCCCACCCCGGATGTGGTGGTACTGCTGACTGATGTGACTAATGACTCATGTGACCCATGATACCTACTCCTTTGAATCATTTTTGGCAAAATTGCCATCTCTTACCTTTATCTGGAATTTAGAATATTCCCAACTGATGAACCCACCAGTTTTTAGGTCAACTGATATCAGATTAATTTTGAACTCTAGCTCTTCTACCTACAGTCTCTCCTCACAGTTAGGTGGCAGCTGCAAATTTAGTGTGCGCTAATTCATTGTTAAGGTCATCATCTTTGCATGGCATACAAAACTGCTTAGATTTTCCTTCGCTTTGATTTCCTAGAGATCACCATCTAGTACAGCTCAGCATTTTCTCAGCTTGTACTGCGTTTAAGTCTTAAGTTAGCAGAGGTGATGTGTAAGTTTTCAGACTATGGTGACAGTGAAAAGGAGAACTGAGATGACATCAAGCAGATGAATATGAAAATTTTCTGTTTATAAATTTAAAATGAAATAGGAATAAACTGGTCATAGAAGGCTATGCAGATGAAGACAAGCCATTTACAAGGAAGATACTATGCAACAAACCCAGGAGATAAGGCTTTTGTCTGCATTTTTCTTTGGAAGTATGTAACTGAACTGTAATTGCCAACAATTGCTAGCTATCCAGACTACATGTCTATAAAGAAAACAAAAGAGAAAAAGCTTCTACCAAAATTGGAAATAATTGCTTTTACTCTTGTACAAAATTTTGATGGAAATGAAGTAAAATGGTAATGTTTGTAGCATTCTTAAACAGATAACTTGATTTTCTGTGATGAATGAGCTTGCTGAAAATTGGTTAGAAAAAAAATTTACAAATGAAAACATTTTCATTTAAAAAATCTTATTAGAAATATTCAATAAGATGGTTATTTATTGAAAGACATTCACTTTTGAACGGAGTATTTGTTTAATCAGAGCTTCTCATTAGATGCCATAAAGTGCTTGATTTTAAGCCCAGATCTATTCTATCAAAAATGAAAATGTGAAGACAGCATGTATTTTTTTCCCACAGGCTACTTACAGTAGTTTGGTCTGTGGCAGAAACTAGTGCTGCTTCAGAATAGTTTGTACAAGCAAATTAATCTGTACTGGATTAAGAGGCTGTTACGCAAGAAAGCTCTTGAAGTTCAGCAGTACTTTGTTTCTGTCTCTGATATATGGCAAATTTTGAGACTTCTGTGGAAGATGAAGAGGAATACAAAAGTAGTTTTAAAAACAGTTTAGTATCTATTCGCAATATGGGACATAGTATGGGGAAGTGGCAAGAAAATGAGCATGGTGTTCTCTCTGTAGTCTTTGTTGCTGAGAATACACACTACTTTTTGTATCAACTGATAACTGATCACCTACAAACTGGGTACGTAGGTGGCCCCTACAACTGCAGGGTACAATTATATACCTACAGCGAGTATTTTAGGTTAATATTTTCATTGAACATAAAATGAAAATACTCTCATCCAAAGACTTTTCCGATTTGTTTTGGGGAATCTCTAATAGGTATCTTATTACAGAAAACTGTTAAGGAAAACTAATACTGTTTCATACTTTTCACTGCATAATAGTGAATGTTGTTTGATAGGTCTGCAGCTTTCATCTCCATTTCTCACTTCCTTGACTGCTAATGTTCTGGGTTTTTTGTAGTTTTTTTCTTTTTTTCATGTGTGGCACAACACCTGAGCTTATGATTTATTTCATTTTCATACAGTTAGCAAAATATTGTGCTAGGTGTGAATGCCCAGTAAAGTATGTAACAACAAGGTTATATGAATGAACTGTAACCCTAGAATAATCAGGATTTCTTACTTGAATAAAGAGGTCAGCAACTGCCAGTCTGACCCTAATTTTTGGACCAATATTGCTAAATGAAAAACCTTAGTTATAGAACTAGTTAGGATGCTAATGTGGCTGTAGTTATAACAAGGACAAGACAGGGAGAGCTCGGAGAATATGCGAAACAAATGCAAGTGTGCACCTCTGTCAGCTGCTGTTTCTGCCACTTCAGCATTAAAAAAAAAAAAAGAAAAAAACCTTCAACTACTTTCCAAGGTTGCACATAATGTTACAATGTTGCTTATATTTTGCTAGTTAAAAATAAAAATATGAAAAAAATAATCACTTAAACTATCATGTAACCCTATCAAGATCTTTACTTGACAGAGATGATACCGGGTCAGGCTTGGATGTTATTTGCAGTGCACTTCAAATAAAAATAAAAATTAAAAAACTGGTGAAGCAAGAGATATCTGGTGATATAAAAGGAGCAGTAAAGGACAGGGAAAGTATCAAAAAAACCCTTGTGTGATGCGTGCAGTGAAGAAAGTCTCCTATCCCAATGAACCTGCACTGATTTAGCCTGGACCTCTGATTTGCATGATAACAAGTACAGCTTTTGCCCTTTGGTGGGCTTAAAATACTCCACTGTATCTGTGGGACATTTACTTAGTTAAGATACTTATCTTTCATACTTAATAAGAGATGACTCTCTTTTCACTCCAGTAATATTCTGAGGAATCACTACATTAAAGCAATCTAAAAGAGGCAATCTTGAAGGACGAATCCCTCGTCTCTAGTAAGACAATGAAGCTCATAGTAAACCCATTTCTGTAAAACAATTTGCATATTTGGGACAACAGATAGTCCTTTTTGTGGTGACATAAGAAATGCGTTAACTTATCACATTGTTTTAACAGTAAAGCATCTTTCATATTATTTTATACTTTAAAGTATTTATCCTGTTTGATTTAAACAAATTAATCTGTTATGTGACCCTTTCATGACATTTATGTGATGAAGATGGAACATTTATGAATGGTGTTTGAAGCTCATTTCAAAATTATTTATTTTGCAAATAAAACACGAAAGAAACACAAAGTAAGGTTATATAGAACCTTTGTCTTGCACCCTTCAGGTGTATATGGATGTGCACTAAGCATTTAATCCAGAAAAACATACAGTATTGACTTTGTACTCCTTGCATGGCCACAAAAATGCTTCTTAGTGCTCTACCAAATATTTGAGAAATACAGTAAAAGATTAAAAGATCTTTTACACATGTATGTCTGTGATGATGCACCATAAAAAGAAAGTAGACCATAAATATCTTTATGAATATCTTTGATGTATGCATTCTTTACATTGTAAAAGACTGCTTAGGCAAAATTCTGCAATGTTCATCGAAAGAACCTGGTACATGAACCAAAGCAGAGAAGTATAACATTTTAGCTGTATTTATTATAAAGGTGTCAAAACACAAAGTTATCATAACTCTGTAGATTCTTAGATGATCCTGAATTCTGTAGTATTAAGGCTCACAGGAATCCCAAAATGACAAAAAGCTGTTGAAACTCAGCATGTATTGTTGAATGATCTTAAGAGTCTTTTCTAACCTAGTTGATTCTATGATTCTAATACTTATTGAAGAGGCAGTTAGCCCAGTTGGCAAAATATCCCACTGTAATGAAAAGCCAAACATCTACAGTTTAGCAAGATCTAGTACTATTTAGGAAGTTCAACAGTATCTTAGTGGGAATTGGATTAATAATTAAAGGTACCCTTGAAGTCTTAAAATGCATTGGTTCATATTTTGAGTTATATGCTGTAATAAAGCTGTCAGCATTTGGCTTCCCTTTTTAGCAAAACTTTTAAGAATCCCTGTGAACTTATTTGAATTCAATTTGGATTACAGATCCTCTCTCAATCTCAGCAGGGGTAGTAGGCTATGATTCATAACATACACTGATGCAAAGGGTTAACCAGTGTACGGGGGGGGTAGGGTCAAACCACATGCTTAACAATGTTACTGCTTGCTCATGCTTATCATACTTGCAGTGTAGAAGGGGGTAGGTCAAGCCGCTTTCTTAACAATATCCCTGCTCGTTCATGCTTATAGTACTCGTTGTATATGCTAGAACAAGATATAAGGACATAGCTATTGTTAAGAAGTAGCAACCGTGACTTGATTCCTGTCCTTTGGATGCCTAGGCTGGCTGAAGTTGGCTTTGCGCTTTGGACAATGACCAAGCCTCAGGGAGGATGCATAACGACTAGAGGTGAAAAGTTCAGGCTCAAGGAAGACTCGTTTACTTCATCCTGAGACCCTCGCCCATGACTACTAGGAGGCACTGCGCAGGCGCAAAAAACTTCTTAGTTCATTATAATACGAAGCGGGGATAGGAGATGTATATGTATAGGCGTGTTGCGCAACCTCATGCATATATATAACTTTAGAGGATAAATGTAAAGGGGAAACGACGCTGAGGTGTGCATGCCTTTGGAGGAGCTATCCCCCATGCACCTCAACGCTGAATAAAAGCATACCTACTTTACAACTTTAACGAGATGTGAAGTCTATCTGCACATCAGCACCATAGTTGGAGTCTCCTATTCCTATTTGGACTTGTCAGTTTACCTAATAGTTTTCTTTCTTGTAAAATACCATAAAAGTCACTTGATTTACTGAATTCTTGACAGGATTCAATGATTAGTATTAGATTTCCTCTCTAAAACTCAAATGTAGTTGTAAAATTGACTACTGGAGAAGTTGGTTATTGTGAACAGAAATGTCTAAGGCATGAAGAAAACATCAGGAAATACACCCCTGAAGTTCACGGCATTTGATCTGAACTGTACTTTGGGTAAGAGGGAGTATGCCTTTCCCCTCAGCTTCTTTGCTTGGGACCCACTGGCTATTCATCATGAAATCAACACCAAAAATCCTAATGACTTCAACAAAAAACAGGCTAGCCCATATTTTATAAAAGAAGCTAACGTACATGGCAGAAACTTGGCCAAATTCTTTGTGCTTTAATAAGGTAAATTTTCCACTCATGAAATGGGTCCTTCTTTCTGAAAGCCAGTAAATCCAAACAAAGTTGGAAATCTCTCCACTTTCAGGGTCTGAAGCGTCTTTTTGTCTTCTCCTTTATTTGTGGCTATTTCCAATGGGTAAGACTGTCTCTGAAATGCAGTCATATATTTCATTTTAGACTACAACATTTCTCTTCCCCTAAGAACAGTGACTATACCATATAACAACATTTCAATAGCTTTTCCTCTTTCCATGGTTTCTTTATTTTAACAGGAAAAAAAAAAGGAAGAGACTGTGCATCCTTGTATTATAATTACAGCTGCATTATTGAAACTTTGATTTTACTAGCCTTGTGCAACCAGAATTCTATCACTGCCCTAAAAATGTGCAGAGATATACATCTGCAGTTGAGTTTAACTGCTTGGAAAACTCTGGAATAAATATGAGGATTTCCACACACACACTCCAGCAACATGATGTGAGTGCTGTTACAGTACTAGTTTTATTTCAGTACAAGACCTGTACTGTAAGCTGAAAGGTAAATTACATTCATGCAAAACAAAACTGATGAAGTACTGAAAGCTGTAGCTGCTGAAATACATTCCCATGTGTTAAATTTATGGGAACTATGTACTGTGTACACCACAGTGCATTCACTTGCAGATTCAACTTGCAAGTAACTTTAATTACCACAGTAAGTAGTGATATTGTGAGAACATGGTCCACTAATAATGAGTAGAAAGGCATAATTTTGTTGTTGGAAATACTGATGTTCATCAGCTTATATTAAACCTTGTGGGGATCAAGGAGCACTGCTTGTGTATTTATTTTCATTTATTTTTCATTACTGACATAGAAGTAGTAACAGAGCCTAAAGGTTCAGTTTAAGAGGTACACTACTATATTAACAGGCTTGATCTGGAAGTTTAGGGCCTCGAGTTCCAAAGTTTCCTCCTACAGGCTGGCTTTGCTTTGTCCTTTATAAATGTACTTTTTTCCCCAACTGCAGTGTCTCCTGTTTATATTCTGTGTACATATTACAGTGACCAGCTTACTTGAGGGAGATGGAAAAGAAGGAGTTTAAAGAATGGGTAATGTATACTTTTCTTTGCACAGCCTTTGGCAGTATAGAAAACTGATGTTTGTATAGTAGAACAGGAGGATGGTAGTTTTACATTTTCTCAAGGTTTGCACTGAATTGGGTAACTATCTGGCATGAAGTGTGTAGTACAATGCTAAGGTGTGCTTGTACTTCTCACAGCAAATAATAGGAAAAGCACCAGGTGGTGGTCTTCCAGATCACATCTATTTAATACAGTCGTCTCATATGCCTTATTTCATGTTCTAAAAGCAGTGAGTCCTTCATCACTTACACACATACTAATAGTTGAGATATAATTGTTAAAGAGGAGATACTTCAGACATAACATTCTGCATAACTCACTGAAAAAATGTAGACTACAGGACGACCAAGATAAGCTTAAATTTTAATCTAACCACTGTTACAGAAAAGGAAATTCTTACGAGTGGGCACCCATTAAGTGAACACAATCATTCCTAGTTACACTGCCTACAAAAACAAAAAGGATTTTTATTCTGATAATTTTTAAATTTTAATGAAAAATCTTTTCCCTTCTTCACATGAAAAACTAAAAGCTGTGCTGGAGTCCCATTACGGGACTGCTTTTGAGCCTGGTTCTCTGAGGCACTTACATTGTTTAAATTTTAATTCCTAGTCTGAAATTTTTATTTTAAACAGTGCTTATAAACAACAACAACAACAAAAGTTTCTCATAGTCTCTGGCTTCTGCTCTTCCAAAACCCTTTACATTTTTACCTGTCCCAGTGAATTCTCTGCCAGCTCCCCAAACACACGTTTTCACTTCTCTTGGCTTCCCCTCGTCAGTGGTATAGTACTGTGGAAAAGCACTCTATGTAATGCCCATATGAAATGGCATAAGAGTATATTTACCTTTGGTCTAATGACATGGAAGGCAATTCAAATGGCAGTGATGTAACACCACAGGTAAATTTGTTTCACATAATACACTGTTTAAAGAAATTTGTGAATTTCAGAATTCAACGGAAACAAAGTTGGGAGAAAGGACTATGAGCAGTACTTCATTCTGTGTCTCCACCAGTCTTATGGTTGCAAAGTATGATTTTCTTCATAATTAGAAATGATTTGAAAAATATTTTTTTTTGTCTGTTATTTATTCACTGCAAATACTGAGCCTGTACAAATCAACATTTAAGCTTTTTTGAATAGGGAAATGGATCAGACATTACAATTCTGTTTCCTAACCAGATGCAAAAAAAAAATTTAGAATTAAGTTTTCATGTGAATAAGATGCTGCTAAATTTGAAGTTCTGTGAATGCAATATTGCATAGAAATATAAGGGTGCCTTGAACACTTACATTACTTCTAGTGTTAGTTGGATCAAACTCCAAATTCAACGAGTAGGTGAACATTCCTGTTCCTCGACCAGCATGCTAGGATATTTGTGAAAATCCCAGCAAGTGAGCGTGAACAAAACCAAAATAAAGTTAGAAAGAAAAAAGTATCCTAGCCTCCTAGAATTCACATTCTGAATGGCCAGGGCAACAAAAAATATGTTTATTATCCTCACCTTCATGTTTGTTATCCTTGCCTTGTGCAAAGCTCCCTGAAATCATAGTTAAATTTACACTGCACAAACCAACATTTAAACACAAATTTATTTTACTGGTCAAGATGAGTTTAGCTAAATGAAATGAGAGCACAGGTGACCTACTGAAGAGCTGGATGCATCTCTCTTGATTCCTATTCAGATGCCTTAATGAAATCTAATGAAATCTAGTTCAGACTATAACACTCTTTATTTACAGATCTCCAGCTGTAAGGGCAACTGTGGCTAATTTCTGTAGTTAGGTGGAGCATTGTCCAGAGGATTCTGTGCTACATTTCAGCCTCTCCTGATTACTACCCTATCTCTCACTTCTCAATAGAAACAATGTAAGCAGATAGACCACAGATATTTCCATTGCTTTCTGCTAGTGCACTTTTTGCTTATTCCTGGAGCCCAACTGGGTGTTGTGAATGAGAAACATAAGTAAAAGAATTTTGAAGTATTTCAAACAAAATGTGAACCTGCATTATTTACCTCCGTTCTTGCACAGGAGATTCTCTAGGCTAAGAACCTTTAAAACTAGTTAAGAAACAAGTACTGTAACTTGCAAGGTCTTGCTAATCCCTTTTGTTGGTTCAATGTCCTTCAGAGTTTTGATATATGTATATGGTTTTGCCTTCTTGCAGGGAGTCATTAGAGAACCTGCACGAAGTAGGTAGGTTCCTCTCCAACGGATACCTTTTTGGATGACTAACACTTAAAAAATGCCCCCAAAACCAAAACCAACCACCCAACCAAAAAGTACCTGGGTTAGGGAGACCAGGTTAGGTTTGAACTCTGTGGATGGCTTTCCTGAATATCTGTTATTCTATTACACAGAATAAGAATTCTTAGTGCACTGTTATTGCTCTTCAACTTTATTAAAGTCTATGAAGTACTTTTTTTTTTTTTGCTTTTTGTGTTTTTATTGTGTTATCTTAGAAATTAGTTTTTTCACAGGCAGTGTACTATTCAAAGGGCTGTAAAGAATGCTGTGGCCACACAGTTGCATTAATGCCAATGAGAGCGAAAATTGCCAAATTAACACAGATGTTTTCAGAGAAACATGTTTGTCATTTTATATTTATGTAATTTCTCTTTTTTGTTTTTAGGTCTAACTGTTGGATGGCTCAGCACAAACATGCAACTATCAATCAATGCTTAGCACTTGTAACTCCAGGGAAATAACTTCTTGTTTAAGGATCCTGGAGTGAGTCAACCACAGGTATGTCTGAGTGTTTTGTATGTGGAAAATGAGTAAGATTAGTGAAAAACGGAGCTGCAACTGGCTGGGAATAGGATGAGCACTTGGGCAATGCATTGCTTCTATCCTGTGCATTGTCACATTACGACACTGAGTATCGCTTCACAATATTTCATTGCTTCCTATCTCTAATGGATTTATTTTGAAATTAGCCACATATTTTTTCTGCACTAAATCAAAACATGCCTATAATATCACACCAAACCCATGAAAGCTGTGAGAAAGATTGAAGATGTTCTTAAAAAAGGTTTGACACAAAACTTCATTTAACAATAGGTTTGGAAGTAAATGATGTGCCTTGCTTAGATTCTTCACACTCTTTTCCTGTCCCAAGATAAATGGCAGCATTATCTATAATTTGCCAATGACCTTAGCAGTCAGAAGCTCTCATCTGTTTCCTGCTGAAAGAAGTGTGGGACTTGGGGTTAAAGCAGAATACAAGAAAGTCAGAATTTGTTCTCCTACCTTCTCCTTTCTTGAAAGAACTTTCTGGAAGAAAAGGCCAGTAAAGGAAGCTGTTGACAGTTCATGGCCTTGTGCTCTACTAACAGTTTGAGGAGCCTAGATTTCCTTAATGCCTTTCCCATATGTGGTATTTGCCCTCTTGCAGCATTCATTCTCTGGAATGTATCTCTGATGGATGTATCAAGAAAGCTCTGTAGATTTTACTCTGTAATAATCTCAGAAATAATCTTGACAGAGTTAGCTATCTTTAAAATACAGTATGTTTATCTGATGAGGTACAGTTTAACTATTCACTGACTTCTATCAAACTATAGCATAATTCAGTATTCCACCCCTACTGAAGGGAAAAATGTTGATAATTAAGGAACTGTGCTAATGCACAGCCACCAATACAGAAAACCCATTGGAAATTAATAGTAATAAAAAAGAGATAATATATGATGTTATTACATCTTGTTGACAACTAAGGACTATACTGTTGCCTATTTTCAGCACAGAAATTTGTGATGCTCCACTCTCCACTGACCTGTATCCTCTGCTTCTGTTCACTCTAATTGGCACTTACAGGTTTGGGCCCTTAAAACTGGCATGAGAATGAATTAATGTGATGGGTTTTAAGCTTCTGGTCTTATAACAGTTTAATTACAAGAATAAATTAACTTTGAATATTTTTTTATCCTTCAAAACACCCTTACTTTAAGAACCAAGAAGGGGTGATCATTCCATTCTCATTACATCCCCAAGATTGCCATGAGAAATAAAATAATTAATATCTGTGCTTATTCTTTATCAGTAATCTTTCGCCTAAGAATGGATTAATGAGAATATTCAATGAGAATCAGAACATCCTAGCATTCACTTCTGTGAAAACTCATTCTTGTGTCAAAGACTGTAATGGGAACTGAAAGAATCATACAATTAATTCACAGCAACCTTATGGTTGTAGTGAGCAAACAGTACATCACACAAGACTGATGACCAAGATCAGAATAAGAGAAGACGAAGAATGAATACAGAAGATTTATGTAAAAGCATTTTAAGTCTGCATACTAAAGTCTTTGTCTGACAGTGTATTGTTTTAAAATCAACATTACTTTTTATTGACTACAGTTTTCATTCAGTTAGTGGTCTTTTTTCAACTCTCCTTTCCAGATGCTTCTTGAGAACTAAGCAATCACCTATCAAAATTATTTCCTTCGCCTCTCCCAGGTAAGAGGTTGGCAAGAAACAAAGGAAGATTAAACTGGTTTTTGTGTTCAGAGCAAAGACTAAGGTATAAGAATGCTATAGAATAAAATTACTTTAGAGAAATTCCCTCAGTATCTATCGCTTTGAAACAAGCAATCTGGTTTGGGCACAGTATATATTTCTTAGGTATTCTTTGCTGCATTGATTAAACCATATAGTACTGATAGGGGTGCTCTTTTTCTGAGCTGTTCACAGTACAAAATAAAACATAGTAGCTCATGTAAATTACGGGATGGGCATAGCCATGAGGAGTCAGAGACAGTAGCAGGGAAAAAGAAGATTGCACAGCTGACTAGTTCAATGCTTTTGTTAGGCTGTGTCACGTTTGTTGTGGGTATTATTTGAGATCAGTGTCCTTGCAGTCATGTAACTGTTGCTGGCTTTGAATAACACTTACTGATAAAAAAATAATACATTGCAGCAAAAAATGAAATGAGTGCATCTCCTTGAAAATTGTAGTTTAAACTCATCTGGTAACTCAGAACCACACAGCCGCTTGTTCACTCTCTCCCGCTCTCTGGGAGGGATGGGGAGGAGAACTGAAAGAATATAACTCCCATGGGTTGAAATAAGAACAGTTCAGTAACTAAGGTATAACACAAATCAGTACTGCTGCCACCAATGACAATAATGACAAGGGAAATGACGAGCGAAGAGAATACAACCACTCACCACCCGCCAACTGATACCCAGCCCGACTTGAGCACTGATCTAGCCCTTCTGGGTAACTGCCCCCATTTTAAATACTGGGCATGGCGTGCTGTGGTATGGAATACCTCTTTGGCTAGTTTGGGTCAGATGTCCTGTCTCTGCTTCCTCCCAGTTTCCCCTCCTCCCTGGCAGAGCATGAGACTCAGAAAGTCCTTGGTCAGAGTAAATGTTACTGAGCAACAACTAAAAACATGGGTGTTATCAGTGCTGTTCCAGGATGAAAGTCAAAACCACAGCACTGCACCAGCTATTAAGACTGAGAAAAATGACTGCTACTGCTGAACCCAGGACAGAACCCTGATAATGGAGAGACTTCATACCACTAATGAATGCCTGGTTTAATATTAGAATAAAGCAATTCTTACTGTTGTTCTTCTTTTGGCTCCTGATATATGCAGGTCAAAGATGAACTTTAATTGAGATAGAAAGTATGAGAGAGAAAAAAAAAAATACGGGGGGTAAAAAAACCCCACCAATGGTCTTTGATAACTGTACAAGTAATATGGAGTGACTTTTCAGTTTTGTATGTCAGGCTTTCTTTAAAACCTGGAGAAGAGTTAGGCATTTTTTTTAAACTGGCCTTAACCTTGCTATTATTTTTTTTTTTTTTTTTCTCTTCACAGCAATATCTAGTAGGATCTCTCCTTGAAATGAGAAGGAGGAGGAAAATGAGCAAGCATTGTCACAAAGGTATTGGCAAGGTGCTTTGGAGATTTTCTGCACTTTCCTTCCTGTAACAAATCCCAAAAGGAGGCAGATTATCAGAGGTGTAACAAGCAAATGGGAGAGGATGGAGCTCAGGTTTGAATACTACTGCTAGAATTGTTGATGCATTCAACATTGCCCTGTCAGTAGCTACAGTGCAGAAATAAACCCAAGAACAGAGACTAGCTATCAGCTGAGTAAGATTTCAGAGTGTTGTGGTTCAATGCAGCCTTTACTGAAGTAGTGTTCTTCATACTAACTACAGAATTGGTTGTCTTTCATATTATTCCAGGTACCAAGGAGCTGACATCACACACTGCCACCAGCAGCTGGTGGACGAATGTGCTCTTTTACCAACACTAAAACACTCAACAAGGCCTTCTTAGGCAGTGGTGGTAGAGAAGCTTACATCTTCACATTTGACCAGTAGTCTGATATTCTGAACCAGTAATATTATGAAGATCAATACCTTGACAGAAGCCTAGCATGGAAAGTTTATGAAGAACTCAATCTGACATAAGAGGTGCAAGAAATACTACCATGCTAAAGAAATTTAAGAAACCAAACACTCTGCCTAGGATATCAGGACAGAAATTGCATAGTGATGAATCAGTCATGTCATACTGGTTTATTCTTTGATAGCAGATCCCTTAAGGGTGAGGTGGGAAGCAGAGGGACCATGTGAAGGAGACCAGCCTGCCATTCAAAGGCTTGAGGCTTTTTTACTACCTCAGCAAATTAAGAGAAGGGGGTGAACCATGGTGTCACTGCAGTAAGTGAAGGAGATGGCTCAGGCTATCAAAAATTCCCTACATTACACCTCTGTACTAGTATTCACTGCCAGAGAAGTTGTGGAAACTCATTCCTCATCGTTCCCTGAGCAATCTTTTATCACAGGGCCTCCCTCACTTGCCCAGCTGCAAGCATTCACAATCTTCTGCAGGCATCTAGTAGGTCTCAACAGTTATTAAAACTATTTTATACAGCAGGAGCTTGTAAGGACTCCTGGTAGGTGCAGCTCCTGTCAGAATGTCCTCAGAGCACTGAGAGATAATTATGTCCCCAAATGTTCTCCAAAGTGTTATGATGTCTAAACCTCACTTTTGCTTCCCCTCTGTCCCTGCCTTCAAAAACATCAGCCTTTGAAAGTTGGACACTGGTCCTTGTAGGAATAAACCCAAACCACAGCCAAATACGACCTTTGAAAACTCAAAGTTTCTTAGACCACAGCAGAACTGATGAGTACATTTTGACACCATCTCCTTCTGATTTCTTCACTTAAATTTTCAAAATAAAACTACTGGTAAAACCTAGCTTCCTCCCTCCCCTCTTTTAAATTCTTGAGTAACACACACAGAGACAGTGTTGCAAGTAAGGCTTGGTATGTATGTTCATTGAACCGATGCATTTAATTAATAAAGACACCTTGGAGCTCAAGTCTCATTCTGAAATCACAGAATAAAAAAATCATATACATGTCTAATGTGTGTGAATGGTTGCCACTGAAATCTGTAGAAGGAGCCAGTGAAATACCAGCTGCACTCCTACTTAAAAAGTAATTTTTAAAAAGACTGTGATGAAACAGTGTCTTAGCACTATGACTCTGGAAAAAAAAAAAAAAACAACCAAAAAAAAACGAGCTGTGTGTGGGTTTTTTAACCATGAAGTACACAGGACAAGCTTTTTTCATTGTTTACCTTGCATGCATACATGGTTTGTTGAAGTGAGATCTATTGCACTGTAGGCTTGTACAGCATTTAGCACAAAGAACACAAAAAACTATTTTGGGTGTCTGTCCTCCACTTTTAAGATCTACAATTGTAAATAGTAATTGACATGCCTAAAACAAGATATATATATAATAATGCAATCACAGACAGAATCACAAATTTAACTCAAGATTGTAACTTTTCTTTGTGTTGTGACACAATTCTTCCAGGTACTTTGCCAGATTGAAGAATTAATATCACATTTAGGACCCAAGTTTTTTATGCAATGCAAGCACTGAGTTATGTACCAAACAGTAAAATGCATGAAGGATGACACCCGCTTGTGAGGTTAAGTAGAGGAAGGTGGATGAAACTGGCCAGATGAGATAATGTAAAATAACAAGGAATGTTAATGTAAAACAAGGATCATGCCTTTAGTCCTGCCTCTTGAACATAAGTTCCTAACTCTCCTGCATTTCAGCTGCAGTTGAGTAACTTGGACTGGAATATCATTTTCTCAGAAAGTCAATGAGGGAACCCTGTTTACTCATGTGTCAACAAAAGGCCTATTCAATTTTGCAGGAATAATTATTTATGAAAGTGAAGAACTGGAGCCTGGTCACGTTTTTTACATCCTTAACTAAGTGCCCTAAAAATATGGGCAACAGAATCTGTACTTCATCATTCTTTGGCTCATTTGTTGTGCAGAACAGAGTAAAAACCACATCTTCTCTGAGCTGTAGTTATCTTGTCATATACAAAGCAAAGCTTGAATGGCAAAATTTGGAATCTCACCTACAGTCAATAGGTTGGTGATACAACACCTTTCAGCTACTGTGCTATGCTGAGGTAGGGAAAACCAAGTACACCTAAGTGCAATTTTGGATTGCTGAAATTGTGTGCTTATGAAGGATAAAATCTCTACCATACATTCCTCCCTGCACAGTATTATCACAGATTCCTCCATAGTATGAATATAGTTGCTTTTTGATTGACACTAGAATGAAGTCACTCATACTAACAGAAATGCATTTCCAACTTTACTATCTAATCTTTGCCTTGAAATAGAAGCATTCATTGAACAGTACTTCACAGCTGAGGTGCAGAAGCCTACCTGTGTGGCTGTCAGTATAGAACTGAAACACTTTTGACTGTTGTGTACTAAGAGAGACTGTCATCTTGAAGTCTGTTTCCACAGAAGGAAATATACCTTGTATGCAATCTGCTGAAGCCAAAGAACTGACAGCAGAACTGTGTCATCCATATAGATACTATTCAGCTCTGTTCTACTGCCATCATAGGAAGTGAACACAAAGAAGTGCTTGGTTAAAAACACCGGTGTCTTTGTGAGAGACACATTGTTTGGATATAACAACAAATTATGCGAATGGGAGCTGTAAGTCTAATGCATGTATTAGTTTCACACTGTTCTTTAAAAATCATTCCATTCATATTTGCAAATGACATCCCAAGCATTTCTGACAGAAATGTGGCTATCTGAAAAGTGGTCTACAGAAACAGTACTGAATGCGAGTATTTGTTTCAGTGCCCTTCTGGGAACAGACTTACTAAAGAAAAAGAATAACTCACTTTGTGGAAGGAATAACATTACCTACCCTCAATGTTATTAAGAATAAATAAAGCTCCAGTTGTTGGGTTTGGGTTTTATTTCAATTTATTGTATTTTCTTCAGTTACAGTGGCATTCTGGTGTATGTGATGAAAATCTTGACTCCTAGAAAAGTGTGTGGGTCAATAGTAGCTAAAACTTTTTTCTTTTGGAAGTCTGAATGTTCATGCAACTGTATAGTTTGGCACAATCTCCAGTATGAACACACATGAAAATACTAGTTAACATTATCAAAATGTGACATTTTGTTGTTTCTGTTTTTATTTACAGATCCTGCATGTTCTGCAGCTGTTCCTTATTATACAAGCTGACTAGAAGCTGAAATATAAACACAAAGAAGAGCAGAACAGTAGTTCTATCTTAACCTGCTCATTTCATTTTCCAAGTTCTATATATCATCCCTTGCTGTGAGTATTAATCTTTCAAGTCCAGTCTCAGAGCAGTTCAAGGTAACCCTGGTCATATTAATAGACCTACCAGGCTGATGTTAGCCACAGAAGTCATAAACCATCAGGCTTCTTTTCCTGATATTCCTGACTATGGTCTTATTGTATGTTAAACCCAACCCAAAACCTTAAATCTAAGTATTTCCAAATCTACAAATACATTATTTCTAGAAGTGGGGGGCAGAGATGATTGGTTTGGCACAGAGGTGCTTGCAGAACAAAATGTTCTAGTGAGAAATTATTACATGAGAACTTCTCTTGTGAAGTTTTTTGCATAGGATTTTAAAGGGCAGAAATTTCCACCTCTCTTATCTAGTGCTATAAAGCACTATGGCTCTAGATGGAAATCAAGTGTTTTGTCCGCAACTGTTGTCAGCTGGACTATACAGTTTAGACTGGATATAAGGAGGAAATTCTTTCCTGTTAGGGTGGTGAGGCACTGGAATGGGTTGCTCAGGGATGTTGTGAGTGCTCCATCCCTGGTAGCATTGAAGGTCAGGCTGGATGAAGCCTTGGGTGAGATGGTTTAGTATGCGGTGTCCCTGCCCATGGCAGGGGTATTGGAACTTGATTATCTTGCGGTCCTTTCCAACCCTAACTATTCTATGATTCTATGAAAATGTCTGTACCTTCACAGACATTGCATAACCTTGGCAGGGCCCAAATGAACTGTTTCTAAACAGAGAGTCCGTAATTTTGTACACTGTTTGTACATATAGTAAGAGACAGTTCCTGCTCAAGTACACTGGAATAAGTAGAGAATAACACAAAGAGGATAATGAAACACTGTCATATTAGCCAAAATTTTGGGACTGGAAATCTCTCAACAGACTGTATATCAGACCCAGGAATTGAACCCAACTCAGTGCCTCAGTCCCAAGGTCAATTGTTCTTATTTTAAGCGAAGGAATTGTATGGGTAAACTTCAAATACGTGTCAGATTTTAATTCCAACTTCAGTTTTCTTATTCAAAGCAAATGCCAATTCCAAACCTCTTGAGGGTCTCTCAACACCTCAACATTGCTAATGCACCCATCAGTCCATATTCCAAATAGCACTGTGTATTCAACAGACAATAATGATTGTTGTGGTGGGTGGCACAATATGCAGTGGGTTGCAGTAGCAGGGATTATATACTGTATCCTTTTAATGCATGGCTCATAGTTCAAAACCTGATTATAATTAGGGTATAAAATATGACTTTGATTGGTATCTGCATCCAATCTAATGCCTTCATTTGTTCCATGCAAAAGATTCTGATGTTACGTCAGCTGAAGCTTAACAACTGTTATTATTGATTATAGCCTTGGTGGAAACTTCTCAGCAGTTTGCAGTATTTAGTTAGGATATTTGAAGAGACCTGAAGTACTGTTATAAAGAAGCAAAGCTAGGTTTGGCAAAGACCCTTTCTTTTGTCTCTGAAGCTTTCTGCAGTAAATTTAGAACAGAAGAGCATTTCTCTGGAGTAAAAATGTATATTGCTGGCTACAAGTGTATGTTTGCCACTTCACAATTTTAGAATTAGATGATGGACTTATTTAGTAGACACTGGATAGTAAAAAGTAAACCCCCTAATTTAAAACATTCCACATCACCACATTCCAAGAAAAACACAGAACAGTGAACAAAACCAGCAGTATTGTAATAAGAAAACAACTAGGTGCATTTTTTCCAAAACCTAAACCCAGAAATCTAAATGTATGAGTTAGTGGCTAAAAATGACATTTTCACGTCTCTGTTATTTCATGAACTGAAAAAAAACCACCTAGACTTGAGAGAATTAAAAAATATGAACTAAGACTCCAGGTCAATGTTTAGAGCACAGTTCTAAATTTAGAATCATCCTTTTTGAATGTTAATTTTGCTTTTTTATTTAAAAAATGTGCTTTTTTCTTAGTAAGAGATTCATTATTCCAGGATTTTTTTCAATGTAAAGGTAAAAGACTTTTAATAATTTTATAAAAAGAATTATCATTAATTACCATGACAAAGGGGTTTCTGTCATCATATTCTGTGCACTGGCTTTGTTACCTAATCTAAGAAGGGGGTAACTTTTGACATAAGCTATAGGAGACAAACTGCCGACATTTGATACCAGCCCTGTTTTGGCAGGCTATGTAAGCCCCCAGTTGCTTGGCATAAATTTTTGACTCCTTTCCATTTCTAAGCATTGATTGGAAGTCATAACTATTCAGTTAGATGCTTGTAGCTCATACCTACACTCAGCTTTAAGCACGTTAACATTCCAGCACGGCTTTCTATGATATCACCTTAATTTGAGTTTTATTGCATCATAACTGTAATAAAGCTTGGAAGTAAAAATGGAAGACAGCAAGAAGATCAAAGGGAGAGAAAACTTGAGCCAGATCCTTGGATCCCTGCTCTTACAGTGAGTGCTAAAGCTGACTTTCTAAAGGGTTTTGCAGAACAAGTGAATCTCTGCAAAAAGGTACAGATGAGAGGAAGACAAGATGGGTATAACTTCAGAAACACTTGTTCAAATTATATTAAGGCCCTACTAATGGAAAAAAAATAAAAATAATTAAAAAAAAAAAAAAAGAAGATTGTGATGAAGGCAGGCAAGATGCTGGAAATCTGAGATGCAATTTCCTCCTCCTGGACATCAGTGTGCTGCCTGGTGTCGTTTACTTCTGTTGAACATTTAAGAAGAGATTTGTGATCAGACAGAAGATGGATAAAAGCAGTTGACAACTGTGTGGATTACAGACATAGATGTTGATAGAAGAAAGGCTGTAGCAGTCAGGAATGCTGCTGCATCTACAAGGCTCTACACTGCTGCTGTGCCTTTCGGAAGAGAATGTTCTTGCCTCCTAAACTCACGCAGCAAAATAATGCTTAAGTGACTTATACAGACTTTTGTTCTACAGAAGTCCACACCTTTAAATAAACAAAACACCAGCTGCTTTATAAAGAGCAATTTCTCTTATGCCTAATCTTTCTTGCTTTATCCACATGAAAAAAATAGAGAACAAGAGGATTGGAATGCTGCTCAATTGGTACATTTGTATGATGCTATTTCTATGTGCTGGTCTCTAATATGACACAGTCACTGTCTGGAATAGCAATGTTCCAGATTTCATATTTAGTTATCTTCCAATAGCACACAATATCTCATGAGGGCAGAAGATTATTTTTAAATATGATTAGTTTTGATGGGGTTTGGGGAAAAGAGGACACCTGAATTCTGACTTGCTCAGCTGCTGAAGTTCTTGCTGTTTGTGGATAGTCCAATATTAACCAGAAGGACAGTGCATGGAAAATATAATCATTTTTGTTATGACATCTTTTATCTCCCTTCTGAAAGCTAGGTAAAAGGCAGCCTCTTAACTATGCTCAGTGCTTTGTACAACTCCATGATGGACCAGAAAATAGCACCAAAATGTGGTGTGTCAAATGTATCTCCCTTAGGAGGTTCAGTGTGACTATTCATTGTGTGCCCTGACCTTCACTGCCTGAAGGACAAGTTTCATTCTTTGTTTCTTTCAACCTCTTCCTTGCCCATTTTGCTTTGATCTGCATTATAAATACAAGTGCCATAAACAGCTGTTTAAATAACTAGTTTGAATTATTTTATTGTACTTGCTGTTATATGCAGAGAGAATATAGAGCTTTAATATGTACTAATTTGAAACAACTGAGTGTACTTATTTTAAAATAAGTACATTGAATTATAGCCCTTCAAGTTAAGAAATACAGTTTGATGAATTATATTGTCATTCCATCTTACCCAATTCAATTTAGTCATAGATGTCTTGTGTAATAATGGGAAGAATCACTTATTACCTCACCAGATAAAATGGTGGCATGAGTGAAACTGATGCTTCTAAACTGCTTTGGACTCCACACAACATGTTCCCAATATAGTATTCAAAGTATTCTTAAGTGAAAAATGTTCACCTGAATATCTACAGGACACATTGCTCATTCTGCAGTACTGAATTGTTAATGCCATAGTGGCAGTACTGTGAGCTTTTTCATGTTGGAGCTTACTTTTGGGAGCACATAGCATTTCATGAAGGCGGTGGACCATATGAAAAGTAGGCCACATCTTTGTGGTGGATAACAGAGATACATTTTTGCAGCCTGAGTTCTCAAACTGAGTGCTTGAAGTCTTGAGGGTTTTAAACAACTTTGTTGCAGTCCATATAGAAACTAGAGTTATTATCACCAGGCGGAACCAAAGACTATCAGGCAAAAAGGGAATGTCAACTCATAGAGATTACTGAATTATTCTTTACCCAAAGATTCCACTTCTAACCTTTGCCTTCTCTCTTTTTTTTCTGTTCTGTTTTCACCTTACTTTATGTGTGCTCTATTTGCCTTCCCTTTCTCATTTTCCTTTCACTTGCTTCTAAATAGAACATGGAGCAGGGTAGATTGTTTCGGTTTATATCGACATTTTTAGTATCTGATACTCAGTTGTTTCAAATTAGACAAAACTTGTTACTACTAAAAAGCGAAGCACCTTTGAATCAGCAGATACACAGGTTATTGTTGCACTGTAGTTAATGTCCTGCTAAGTGATGTGATTATTCCATGCAGTTCCTAGGAAAACTGAAGTATAAAAGCACACCCACCAAAAGGCTTAAGGCATTGTGTACTGTTTTGAAACACATTACACACTAGAAGACCAGGGGGAAAGTCTACATTAGAAAGCCGTAAAAAAAGTAGTAAGTGAGAAGCCAATAAAATACATTTCTGATCATGGCATAGGAAACTGTTATGTTTATTGTATTACAATAGAAAAAAAACAAGAAGCTGAGTTCTTGTCTGAATGATAAATCCTTTGTAAGGCTTTGAAGCTCACTGCACATTATTTCTGTTTTCCCTTGCATAACTGCACTGTGATTTTTACGAGTTACAAAGCAAAATGTACACCTCAAGTCATGCACTCTTAAAAAATCAGCAATATAATCTATGTAGAGAAGGCCTGAAGCATTTTCAGAACAAGTGCATCAGTTTTAAAGTTTTCCCACAGGGAATTATTTGTAAAGATACGTATCTTTTGGGATTTGTACCAGGGTATTTCTTAATTATTGCTGACATGCCCCCTGTAACACCATGAGCTCCCTTAAAGGGCAGGAAAAGAGCATCAGTTTCCCTTAATCACCAAGTATAAACCAAATAAATTTAGCAACTACCTCATGCTACTGAGGCAACAAATTGATGCATTCAGAGTTCCCTAATGACTTGAATGTATACAAACTAACAGGAAAAAAATACTACTGCATGTTGCTAGGATGAAACCTCAACTTTTTTTTAGGGCATTTTTTAGAGCTGTCTTGGAAACCTGCAAGTCATGTGTGTCTGAAGACTGTCTAGTAAGTCAGCAGAATCATTTGTATTGTGGAAGTAGCTGAAGTGAATTTGAGACGTAGTAAACAAAGCCTTCAAGGAATCAGGACAGGGGTCCAGTCCTGCAGCTGTTTTAAGACCTAGAACAGCATTTAAAAACATGAACATCTTACTATTTTGGATAGAACTGTTGAAAATAAAGAGTAAAACCTAGGGAATTCCACAAAGAATTAGTAGAAAGCATCCATTCAGGGTGCTAAATATTATCTCCAAATTAAGAGTACAACTATTTCCCCTGAAGAGAGAACTTACTTATGCTAAATCAAGTTTAACATGCAATTTTGGTCTGTGTGAGTATTTTTCTGCTGTTTAACATCATCCAGTAATTTCTGTTGAGTTTTTCAGATGTGAATAAAGAAAGAAGTTTTCTAGGATGACTCTACATTTTTATGCATACTATGATAGCTTTATTGAGTCCCAGTGGGCACTGAGGTTACGTTGTGCTATTTGCTTTATAAACTTTTAAAAAGACAAAGCCACTCCAGGTAGTCCCTTGCTATTAAAACTGTACTTGGCTATAAGAGGAAAGAAATATAATGATGTGCTTCACATATTATGTATCAAAGCTATCCATCAACACCAGCTCACCAGAATCTTGTCTCAGACTGAAGTCTTGTGTTTTGCAGAAAAGGGCTTGATATCAAATAAAGCTCATGACAAATGTTTCTCACAGTTAGATGTAACCCTTGTGGATTTATTTATTATTTTACTTTGGAGAATGTTTAGACTCTTAACAGGATCGGACACTCATTTCCAACTGACTTAAAAGAAGTTGTGAGTCTTGCATCTGATTAGGGTCCAATGAGCCTTGCATATAGGGTTTTATTACAGAGGGAAACATTTTAAATCACTGTTAAATTACGTACAAGTAATTTAACCGTGCACATGCGAGTAAGATTTTTTCCTTGCTTTTATTTCTGTGATGCAAACAGAAATTACGAAAACTTAAAGGAATAAAAAAGTTGAATGTCCTTTATGTCTGTACCTATACAGAGGCATATGTAAAAATTATAATCACTGTGGTTATATTCATCCAGGATTATTCCAGTGTTTTGCTTTAAAGAATGTATTTTTAAATTTAATTATCCAGTGCTTCAGCAAAGAGCTTAAGGAGGCTGAATGACAGCCTTGTCCTGCTGTAATCTCTTAAATATTGCAGATCAAATTTAGTCTGTTATACTGATACTAGCACAGACTGACACACTATAAACTTCCTCTGTATGCATTTGACCCTTATTTTGACTTATCACCCTTTAGGACTTGTCTTAAATACTTCAGGGTTTTTGGGGGTATATTTTAACATTCTTTGGAATAGATTTGAAAGACATCTAGGCCTAGCTCCACACATACAAAAATGTATCTAATTTATTTTTTTAGCTTCAAAAACTCCTTTGCTCCTAACTCTGCTGCTCCTAAAGAACAGGCTTAGACAGGAATTCTCATTTTGCTTTAGGGTTTCATTTGGGTTTTTGTTTTGGTTTTTTGTTTGTCTGTTTGGGGTTATTTTTAAGAACACCTTATGTAAATGTCTTTAAGTAAACAAAGATTATTACAATCCCAGAGAGGTCCCAGGGTTTATGCTACTGTTTCATATCTCACAAGGGTGTTAGGCCTGCTGCCAAAGTTGTTAATCCATTCCATATTAGAAATCTAAAACCTCTCAGATGTATTAGGCAGCAAATCAACATTCAGCCATTCTGTGCTGGAATTTGGCTTAATTCCTGATAGTCATCCTGTTGCATGTCAGTGGTGAAAAGGCTATGGTTTTTAAGAACTTGTCATTGGTGACTGCAAAGATTTTTAGAGACAGTGGTTTCACTAAACCTGTATTTTTACCATCTTGCCTGTGGTGGTCAACACTGAAAAACTGAAAGTCTTATGCTGCAGGCTCAGAACACCATATATTTGCCAGCGTATACCACACTTACTTCCTTTTCGGCGTATGTGGAAATAGACACAACTGAGAACTGTTACCTAATGCCATATGCTGTAGTATTTGCAGAGAGGCTCATGATGATTAATGAGCAGTCCAGAGGTACTGCTGTTCTTTGCATTGTTGTTAATTTGAAACATCTCATCAGCTGTTTAGTTTTTAACCTATCTTTATAAAGCTTTTAAAATGATGTTACAACACCAACAGCATACATAGTAAACAATGATTTGGGGATTTTGAAGCTTGTAATCTTAAGAGAAAAGGTATCACCTACTGATTTATAGAAGTATACATCCCATTTGAAAATATGAATGGATGCTGACACAAGCAGTGACTCAGAGGGGGTGGTGCCAGGAGGGATGGCAGGGCCCTGACTGGGTAAAACCTGCCCCAAGTAGCACGAGTGACCAAGGGCCCTGTGAGAAGAGCTGGCAAACAGGGCGTAGTGTGGCAGTTGGCACTGGCAGCATGAGCAGGCAGCGAGTGGGATGGTGAGTGCTCGCCTCAGGACCAGGGCCAGTCTGGGAGCTCTTCTCTGGGTGCTCCAGCCAATGAGCCAGCTTCATTTGGAACTCGGCTCAGATGCCTCTATACAAACGCCTGTAGCATGGGGAACAAACAAGAGGAATTAGAGATGTGTGCATGGCTAAGGGGGTATGATATTATAGGCATCATAGAAACATGGTGGGATGGCTCCTATGACTGGAGTGTTGGAATGGAAGGTTACAGGCTCTTTAGGAAGGACAGGCCCAGCAGATGGGGAGGGGGAGATGCTATTTATGTTAGGGATAGGATGGAGAGTAGGGAACTCTGGGGACAGGTTAGCAGTTAACAGCGAGTTTGTGGGTCAGGGTCACAGGGAGAACAGCAATGGGAGACATTACTGCGAGGTTCTGTTACAGACCACCTGATCAAGAGGACTCTGTGGATGAAGTGCTCTATAGGCAGACAGGAACAGCCTCATGGCTGCAGGCTCTTGTACTCATGGGGAACTTCAACCACCCTGACATCTGCTGGAGGGACGGTACGGCCCGGCACAAGCAATCCAGGAGGTTCATCGACTGTATGGAAGACAACGTCCTTCTGCAAGTAATAGAGGAGCCGACAAAGAAAGGTGCCATGCTTGACCTCGTGCTCACCAACAGGGAGGGGCTGGTTGGAAATCTGATGCTCCAGGGCAGCCTTGGATGCAGCCATCATGAGATGATCAAATTCGAGATCCTCAGGACAATGAGAAGAGTGTGCAGCAAGCTCACTGCCCTGGACTTCAAAAGAGCAGACTTTGGCCTCTTCAGGAACCTGCTTAGTAAGGTTCCACAGGATATAGCCGTAGAGGGCAGGGGGGCCCAAGACTGTTGGTTGATATTCAAGGATCACCTGCTACAAGCTCAGGAGTGTTGCATCCCAACTAGAAGGAAGTGCAGCAGGAGGGCCAGGAGACCTCCTTGGATGGATAAGGAGCTCCTGAGGAAATCTGGAAAAAAGAGGCTCATAAAAGGCGGAAGTGAGGACGGGCAGCCTGGGAAGAGTACAGGGATGTTGTCTGGGAAGCTAGGGACCAGGTTAGGAAAGCTAAGGCCCACTTAGAATTAAACTTGGCTAGGGATGTTAAGTATAACAGGAAGGGATTCTATAGGTACATAGCAAATAAAAAACAGACTAGGGAGAACGTAGGCCCCCTCTGGAAGTTCTTGGAAGAACAAGCTACACAGGATTTGGAGAAGCCTGAGGTTCTGAATGACTTCTTTGTCTTGGTCTTCACTGGAAAAGGCTCTGATGGCACCACCCAAGTCTTGGAAGGCAGATGCAGGGACTGTGAGAATTAATACCTTGGGCCCACTGTAGAAGATCAGGTTCGAGACCATCTTAAAAATCTGAATGTGAACAACTCCATGGGACCTGATGAAATCCATCCGCAGGTCCTGAAGGAGCTGGCTAATGAAGTTGCTAAGCCGCTGGCCATCATATTTGAAAAATCGTGGCAGTCAGGTGAAGTTCCAGAGGACTGGAAAAAGGGAAATATAACCCCCATTTTCAAGAAGGGGAAAATGGATTACCCAGGGAATTACAGAGCAGTCAGTCTCACCTCTGTGCCTGGCAAAATCTAGGAGCAGATTCCCCTGGAAGGCATGCTAAGGCACATGAAAACCAGCAAGGTGCTTGGTGACAGCCAGCATGCCCTCACTAAGGGGAAACCATGTCTGACCAATTTGGTGGCCTTCTATGATGTGGTTATGGAACTGATGGACAGCGGTAAAGCAGTTGATGTCATCTACCTGGACTTGTGCAAAGCATCTGACACTGTCCCACACGACATCCTTGTCTCTACATTGGAGAGGCATCAATTTGATGGATGGACCACTCGGTGGATAAAGAACTGGCTGGATGGCTGCACGCAAAGAGTTGTGGTCAATGGCTCAATGTCCGGCTAGAGACCAGTAATGAGTGGTGTCCCCCGGGATCCATGTTGGGACTGGTCTTGTTTAACATCTTTGTTGGTGACATGGACAGTGGGATTGATGCACTCTCAGCAAGTTTGCCAATGACACCAAGCTGTGTGGTTCAGTTGATACGCTGCAGGGAAGGAATGCCATCCAGAGAGACCTTGATACCCTTGAGAGGTGGGCATTTGTAGAGAGGCATCTGAGCAGATCTCCAAATGAAGCTGGCTCATTGGCTGGAGTGGCTGGAATATCTCTACATTGCTCCAAGCATTTATTATAGGTGCTGTCTACTGACTGGGTGTGTTGGGATGGAATGATGCCCCTCTCCCCCAGTGCATCTAGTTTAAAGCCTCCTTGATCAGTCTGGCAAGCCTCCTACCAAAACCACTGGAGCTCCACCAGCCCCCAGTAGACCTGGCCTACAAACTTGGGTCCCTTGTTCAAGACACCCAAATCCCTGGCTATGACAGTACCCTTTTAACCATTTATTAACCTGGACAATCCTCCTAGCCTTTTTAAGGTCCTCCCTTGTACCCTAGAGAACTGACGTAAAGAGGAACAGAGCCCCAGAGCCCCTAACCATGTCTCCCAGGGCTCTGTAGTCCTTCTTTATGTTCTCCAGGCTACTACTGTCTATATCAGTAGCACGTGATATAGATTGGCCTACAACTTCTAACCAGCAATGATGGAAAAATACTCATCCTATTGAAGGCAAGAAAGTAAAAGCTAATTCAAAAGAAATACCCTGTATTTATAAATATTATTAAAAAATAAACAAAAATATTAGTAAAGCACATTGTAAAATGAAACTTATGTGTATGAAAAGTGTTTATATTTAAAAGTTGCTGTAAAAGATTTTTTGTTTTCCAAAACACATTTCTTAAAAAAAGAAGATGGCATATAAACACACACACATATATACACACACACATCTGCACACACATACTCCACAAACCCATGAGATGTCTCTTTGAAAGATGTCAGTTCTTTCAGTGACTTGAAGTTTCTTCAAGGCAGAAAACTATGGAAGATACAGTATAGCTGAACATCTGTCTTGTCATGTAAGCAGATATTAGGATTAAATTAACTAGAAATGAATAGAATGATATATGACAGGGTGCAGATGTCCCAGCCACAGTGTGATAATTTCATTGCAAAACTATGTAATGAATTCCATACATTACAGAAACACAAATACACCACTTTAGGTAATTGTGATGAAAAGGTATAACACGGAAGGGATAAACAGATGGTATACCCAAAGGCATTTTTAATTTACTGTTGCTCTTTAGTAATTTTCAAATTACTTTATTTGGTTTACTGTAAGTCTATTATTACATCCTTTCTTTTTAATTTTTTTCTCTTAAGTCTTCTGAATCTGGATTGCATGACGAGCATTAAGGACCATTTTGCATAGCTGCTCCTGATAGATTGGTTAGCTCTTATTTTCTTTTGTAAATTGTACGTTGCTGTATTACATCTAAAGCCAACATTTCCATGACTTCAGAACAAATTGGATTGATTCTAGAAGCCTTTTGGCTTTATGTAATTTCTAAATTAGCACATGCTGCATCTGTGCTACTTGAATTAGCAGAACTGTTCGTATTTTACAACACTTTATTGGCAAATTTTCCTGTATTATTTGCTAATGGGTACTTTGGATAGTGTGTGAGATTCAGTTGAGTCCTATCAGTTTCTAACAGGTATATTAAAACATGATTATATAAGGATATATTTTATAATATGATTATTTGACCATCCTGAAAATAAAAAAAAACTTTTTACATCTGGCAACAGGTATTTTTAAGTGCTGTAAATATTTAAGTGTACAACATGGCTTTCCCTCACTGGTCTCATTTGGAGCATATAGTTACTCCTTCACTTCATTACTGTCCAAAGCTGAACTGCAGGGAGACCAGTAACTGAGAGGCTACATTTAGAAGCTTAGTATCTAAGCACTGCACCCATGTGTGCCTGTGCTTCTGAACTGCATCTGTCCTTACAGGTTGGACTGAGGCCCATTTGAAAACACAAGATTTTAGTTGTGCTGTTAGCTGCAGATTATTTAGCTGATGTCTCACTGACCAAAAGTAGTATCAAAACATTTTCAAAAGCTGTTGAGATTAGGGGAAAAAAGGAAAATAAACTATTATTTCTTTTTCACTGTTACCCTCTTGATTCATGTTTCACTATCATAGCAATAATATCTGCAGCATTAGTGTTCATTTGCAGTAAAGAGCTTCTGAGGTTATCAGCTGCTTCAGCTTCAATTCAGTGTTTAATCAACCGCAAAAGATATTTATTGCCTTGCATTCCCCAATGCTATCAATGGTACCTCTTAATTATCAACCATGTCTCCAATTTTAGATCTATATTTTAAGAAAAAACCTTTAGTAATTAAAACAAAACATGGGAGGTATTGTCAGCTTATTTTCTTTCTTTCCTAAAGCAAAGCAGTGACTAAATATGGCACTCTTTTTATTACCATCAGTACAAACACATACAAGCACCCCACACGTTTCGATCACTTCTGGAGTGGTTGGTTTTATTGCTAGTTTTAATCGCTTTAATTCAGTACAGTTTATATAGTGGTTTGATGAAGGTGCTAGTACGAAGTTCCAGTACATTAAAATGTTAACATACTGGTTACTTACTTAATTTTGACTTAGTATCAACTTGTTTCAGTTTCAAGATTACTATTTTCTGTTTCTTAAGCTTTCAAATGAAGTTAATCTATTTAGAGGCATATGTTTTTAAATATGGAGGTAGCAGAGTTCATTTTCTCATGATGAAAGCATACTTTAGATAATATTTTTTTTTTCCAAACAGATGCCCAGTTTATCTCACTTAAATCAACTGTTTCTGACTGGACCAATTCCTGGGTCAGTTAATTGAGCATGGCTAAACCCAAAATGCCGGACTAATCCAAGGAAATAGGAAGAGGTGATGACTATGAAGATTCTCAGCTTTCAGTGAAGGTATTTAGTTGTTTACTTATATTCTCACAACAGAAGGAATGCAACAAACTCAGCCCACTGGAAATAATTCTGGATAATCTCACTCCATTACTTTTAGTGAAATTGAGTCTGCTCACTGTACTCTGGTGATCCAGCAACTCAGGGAAAGAAGAAGGCAGTAACTCATTCATGCAGTACAAAATAAGTGACAGAAGGCAAGGCAGACTGAAAGCTGTATATCCTTACTTTTTGATTTATATTGGTAGTCTGCCATTAATGTATTAGCTTCTCAATGGCTATATTCAGCACAACAAATCAGTGTATTGGCAATGCTGTTCATTAGTATCAGGTAAATGCCCTGCTGTCTTGCATGCATTGCAGCTCTTTATTCATGTTCACTTTTCAGACTTGGAAATATTAGTTTAGGGTATGCTGATGTGTTGTTTGACTTTTTATTCGCACACACACCCCCCCCCCCGGAATCCTCTTCTGAAAAACACATACTAAAAAAAATAAAATCAGATTCTTAGCTAAAAAAAGGGTAACTTTGTATTCTCAGTATTTTGAATATACTCATTTATTACATTCTGTGATATACTTCATAGGCAGACAGTTCATGGGACCATACATAGAAATGTATCATCACTGCAGTCTTCGTATATTAAACAAAAAAGTAGTACAATGGCTTCTAAAGCTGATGGTTGGAAAGGACTTTTTTATGTGTCAGGAACCGTATTCCAAATATTTTGGCTAATTATTAATTTTGTACATGTGTGTAACTATACTACTTTTTGAGTTCTGCTTTGGTAAGTACAACTAATAATTGATAATAATTGATGTAGTTCTTTCAGTTACCAGTTTGGTTGTTTCTTAAGTCTTTCTTTCCTAGGTTGCACATTTAAATTTGGCCTTAATTTGAAGTATTTCTGCAAACTAATAATCTCAGTTGAAACTAACTAGTATCATTACTGATGTGCAAATAGCTATGCAGCTATTAACTAACTATGCAGTAATAAATTTGTACAGCATCAGGGAAGAATCTGGTTCCTCTCTATTGCAACAACCAAGTAAAGACTTTTGCAACTGTTACGATGTGTGAACAAAAAGTGATGATAGCCCAAGTAACAGACACAAACATACTTAGAACCTTTGAATGGATCCTTTTGTTCTCTTGATGGAGGGCACTTGTAAGTTGTAGGTGGCACATAATGTTCTTTCTAGGGCTTTTCTCTACTGGGTTTAGGTCTGAAGCACAGTCATAGTGATTTGCCTGCAAAATTCATACCGTTCCTGTGCAGTAACAGGCCAATGGTCAAAAAATCAGCTCAGACTACAGAAATCAAGAAACGCTGTGAGGCATTAGACAGCTACTAAAAGTACAATTTCATGTATACCTGGAATTATAATTTCACCACTTTCTGTCAAATTTCCATCTGTCCAAGGGTGAACACTCCATCCCATTGACGTTAATTTTCAGTTTAAAAAAGAAAAAAAAAAATCTTGTTCTTTTTCTCTCAGAAAATAAAAATTACTTAAGAGCTACCAGTTTACAGAAGCAATACAGCATGTCTGCATAGGAGAAAAATCTCAAAAACTTTCACAGTTATTTCACAGACCTACTACAGAGTGAGTGCTTTCACTATAGAATGGTTCTGAGAGAAAAGCATGTGTACAGTTGACTGCCTACAAAAAGCAGTGCTAGCAAGGTGAGTTTGAATTGTGCAATAAAGTTATTCTTCCTGTCCACTAACTTTCAACAGATTTTTTCTACAAATTACTGCAGAGATAGGTCCTTATTAGAAAAGCAGAAGCAAAACCCTAAACCAGAAATCCCTACAACCTCACTCCCACCCCCACCAAAAACCAATCCTCTCCCAACACTTTGTTAATCAGATATGCAAGAAAGAGGCTTGCAGCTTACACAGTCTGGTTTGTTGTTGTTTTTGGTGGGGTTTTTTGAACAAGGCAGGTCTACTGGAGGCAGAATCAGAAAATAGCTGGCATACAGGAGGAAGAAAAAATACAGCCAGGCATTCATCCTGGGTGGTGATGGCCTGCTGGGTCATATGAGGTTATCATCTGAACAAGTTAGTGGAATCACACCCTGCATGAGTAACAGACAAGAACATGCTTATGAATACTTATGTGCAAAGGGAAAACCTTTTTTTTCTTGTTATTGTTTGCAAACACTGAAACACTTGCACAGACTTCTGAGGCTAGAAATAAAAATAATAAGAAATCCAGAGATTTTGGGGTTTAATTTTTTTTTTTTCCTGTGTGGCTCTTTATTGTCAGTACTTACTAACCTGATATTAATGAAGATAAGCTGCAAAGTCGATTTGTCACCATGAATGAGACTAGGAAAGGTAGACCTTAAAAGTGAATTTCTTCATGAGTCTTCATAAACTAGACTGGTCATCGTTGTATGTCTGTTAGCTGTTTCATCTAGTTATTCCTGGTCTGTACATCTTAAATAAGGATCTGCAATCTAATACTAATTTTGACTCTGTTCATAGGTAATTCATGATGCAAAAAGTTTGGGTAGCAACCATCATGAGCTGTTTGTAGTGAATTCTTCATACAGCTGTACATGCCATCACTTGTTTTTGTGTAGAAGACTAAGTGGGTCCTAATCCTCTGCAAACATGTATTTACTCCCAAGACCTATGAGAGGAGATACTGAATGCAATATAAGATGTCATAGATGACTACAGAAGAGCACAAAATCTTCTTGTCATTCTGAGGAGAATGTAATACTACTAGTTACCACATTTCTTCGTTTCTTTGCTCTGTCTTTCCCCCACAGCAGAAAGCCAACCATAGACATCAGGCATATTTTCAGTAAAAATGTTGAGGAAATCAGTAGTTTCCCCCTGCAAGTTTCAGTGTTGGTCAGATAGCACTGTATGACAAAACTGTTCCAGAGAGGTTGAGTGTTAATCTTTAAATCCCCATGCATGCTGTAGGACCACCAAGTTCAGTATGATGATTTCTGTCATTAATGCTATATATAAGCATAAATCATAGCAACTGACTTGTGGCATCTTCCCCATATGGTCTGGCCTGGCTTCTCTATTGCAGCAGGAACAGGCATTAATATCTCTGTCAGCTAGCTGTGAGACAAGAGCCTTATTTTCACTGTGACAGATATGTCACCTCACTATCCAGCAGGATTTGTGGGTGCTCAGTAATGCTAAAACTATAGGCCAATGAATGTTTAATGTGCTATTAAATTCATGGATACATACTTACACCTTTTTCAGCAATACAGCGGGGCAAATTTTATTCTCAATTACTGTATAACAGCAAAATTTGTAGTCATGCTGTGTGTCATTTTGGTAAAATGATAGTAGTACTGTATGGATGTTTAAACTTTATTTTTTGCAGCCTTGATTTATTTATGCAAGTGAGATATCTTTCATGAATTTTAATCTAAACACTGGGTTTACAAAGTATCAATGCATCTGCAGTCACCAGTACAGCCTCTTAGCTGGAACAAGGCTATGAAAAGAGCTAATGTCGAGTATTTGTAAGCTCTCTTGAGTTTGCATCTCATCTGAGGCATTGTTGCATAAAATGCATTTCAAGTTTTGCAAAAATTTATGATTACGGTCTTCAGTTATTTTTTAATGCAGACTAGGGGGACCATGGGGAATATGGTGATTTCAAAGTTTTCTGACAAGATGCTTCCCAGCATATGTGGTGAAATACACTGCTGTAAGTCTTTATTCATTTATTTATCATGCTGCAATTCTCTAAAAATGAAAAGACTACCCTGTAGTGAAATCATTGCTCGTACATAGAACTAATCACAGATGAAATGTAAATAATTTATGTGTAAAATTAATTTGCCTAATGGTACAGGACTTCAGTTAGCTATAGCAGCTTTACTGGTATTCTGAAGCACTTACAATTAAGGAAAAAAAAATGAAAGAAAAAAAAAAATGAAGTTTGCAGAGCACTGAATACAGTCTGAGCTTTGCAAAGTGCTTTTACACATCCAGGATATACTTTTAGTTTAGGAGCTCTAGTTTGGAACACGTAATTGTGTTGCAGTAGGTGCGTTTATTTTTTCAAGTACCCAGCCTGACAGAGTCATGAAAGACCATGAGTCAGTTGATCATTAGGTAATGAGGTCTGATCTACATTGAAACAGTCAAAGGAAGTCTTTCAGCACATTTTTAGGGAGACTTAGGTGAGAATCCTAGGATGAGAATCTGAGCTATGTGAGTGCAGCAGCCTCCATGTTGTGTATTTAGCAAAAGGCCTGGCACACTTCAGAAATAGTAATTGCTGTACATAATCTGTGAGAGTGTATAAGTGTGTGCATGGTTGTGTGGTGAATGTATGTATGTAGCCGAGTAAAGCAATAAAAACAGCTCATACCAAACAACGGAAATTCCTAGAGGGCAGGGAAGGAAGTGGAGGAGATCCATTCCCACTTGAATTCCTTGTTTATTTTGACCTTCAACTTACTTACAAAGTTGAAGCAACCATTTTTCAAAGAATCAAACATTAAGTTAGGGAAATGGTCTAAAAAATGATTAAAGTGAAAGAATTCTAGAGCTCTGGGTGTAGAAAATTTGAGTTTGTAGTAAAACAAATAATCAAGCAAACCAACAAAATCAGAATTGCAAAGGCATAGATTTAAATAACTCCCCCCCCCCATGTGGTGGGACTGTCCTAACATAATGCTTCTGTGAAACAGCAATAAGAGGTGACAAAAATGCCATTTGCCTGTGTGAGAGCACTAGTGTTTAGCCATTCAAATTACTGTGACAGGATAGGAAAAGTTCTAACTTAGAATCAGAGAATCATAGAATAGTTAGGGCTGGAAAGGACCTTAAGATCATCAAGTTCCAACACCCCTGCCATGGGCAGGGACACCTCACACTAAACCATGTCACTCAAGGCTCTGTCCAACCTGGCCTTGAACACTGCCAGGGATGGAGCATTCACAGCTTCCCTGGGCAACCCATTCCAGTGCCTCACGAGCCTTACACTACAGAACTTCCTCCTTACATTCAATCTAAACTTCCCCTGTTTAAGTTTTAACCCGTTACCCCTTGTCCTATCACTACAGTCCCTAATGAAGAGTCCCTTCCCAGCATCCCTATGGGCCCCCTTCAGATACTGGAAGGCTGCTATGAGGTCTCCACGCACCCTTCTCTTCTCTAGGCTGCACAGCCCCAACTTTCTCAGCCTATCTTCATACAGGATGTGCTCCAGTCCCCTGACCATCCTCATGGCCCTCCTCCGGACTTGTTCCAACAGTTCCATGTCTTTGTTACGTTGAGGACACCAGAACCGCATGCAGTACTCCAAGTGGGGTCTCATAAGAGCAGAGTAGAGGGGCAGGATCACCTCCTTTGACTTGCTGGTAATGCTCCTTTTGATGTAGTCCAGGATATGGTTGGCTTTCTGGGCTGCAAGTGCACACTGAAGCCGGCGCAGGTTCATTTTCTCATCGACCAGCACCCCCAAGCCTTTCTCTGCAGGTCTGCTCTGAATCTCTTCTTTACCCAACCTGTAGCTGTGCCTGGGATTGCTCTGACCCAGGTGAATGACTTAAGTTGATTTTTTTTTTTTTTTGGCTGGGAGATTCTGTCTGGAAATACAAATCCTGTATGTCAGTAGGCTGTTGACCTGCATGGGGTTAGGAAACAATTCTTCTTTATGCAAAGGACAAAAATGGAAGGTGCTATGGGGCAATGGTACAATTACTACTATGATGTCCCCTTCATATTACACTTGTATTGTTAAATGATAGGATTGCTCCACTTGGCTTGCTCCAAAATCAGGGATAGATAGTGTGGCCAAGCCCTCAGACGACTCCATCAACACACATATAGGCTCCAGACAAAGTGAATGAAGGAAACAACCTATCTTGCATACACTCATATTTCTATGACTTAGTGGGAATCAACTGTATACCATCTCCATGACTCTTGAAAGGTAAGGAGACATCAGAAACCCAGCCATATAGATGATAACTGAATGTGGACAATAGCATGAAAAGGAAACTGTCCTTGTCAAACGATACTTCTTAGAGGATACTAAAACAAAGAGGTTCCTGCACTTCTGCAGAATTAATAGCTCATTGTTAGATCCCAAGTCCTTCCATATACCCTGAGGTCATTGTGTCAGTGACACTAGATAATGGCCCATGCTGGAACACACAAAAATAGAAAGGTATTGTTTGTCTGTGGTAGCTCCTCCCTGAAAAGTCCCACTTTGGCTCCTCCCCAGAAAGTCCTGCTTTGGCACCTCCCCGGAAGGTCCCGCTTCAGTTCATCCCCAGAAAAGTCCCAACCCCTGGAGACCTTTCTAGATATAGCTGGCCACTTCTTCCGATGTAGGATGGCCCTCTACATCACAGTGAGTGTGCATTTCTGATATTTTAAATTAGCCAAGCCTCAGGCGATGCCAGGAGGCAGAATCTCATCTCACCTAGGTCAACGTTGCCTCTGCGGGGACACCCACTAAGGTTGAGCCTGCCACCTTGCACTGCAGTGATGTTTCTCAGAGCTGGTTTCCTGATCATCATCATTACATGGTCTTTGGGGTTGGTAAGATAACCAAATATCAGAAATATTCTTTACTGTACCTTTTGTTACCTCTATATTTTCCCTGTATTAATAAACTACTTGTGATTCTTTATTGTGGTGTGTTTCTCTCAACCCAGAATCCTTGAACTCTGGAAGAGTCATACCACCACAACTGCCAGCTTTATCCTATGAGCAGAGAAGAAAGGCAGACATGAAGAAGGCAGACGCCTGAGCTAATTTGCTGTATATCAGCTTAAAAATGTGCCACCTTGTCCATGCACCCAGGTACTACATCACTCACCCTCATCATGGTGATGCTCCTACATCCAATGGCAAGGACTTGTTAGCTGGGGAATTGAGGCTGTGGTCCAGGATGAGCTATGTGTCGGAAGTTGAGATCAGTGATGCTCCTCCCCGTTAGCTAGAGAGTCCTCTCCAGAAAAGTACTTTAGTTTGGCCCAGACTATCTCCAGGAGATGGCCACATGGAATAAAACAAGGCCACTAGAGTCACCTGTGTCTGAATTCCTCAATGTCTTCCCATGCCAACCCTGGAAATGAAGAGAGCAATAAAGTTAAGGCAGGCTAAGAAAATAAAACAAAATAATAAAATAAAATAAAATAAAATAGTTCCCTCTCCTTTCTATTGGTGATGGATTATATTACAGAAGGTGAGAAAAAGATAACATTAATTATGGTGAAAACAACAATATACTGTACTTAAGTACAGTCCTGAACTACATGCATGAAGCAGTGAGGAAAAACATTCTATTTATACCATACATATTCTAAAATACCTATCTTCTGCATTGACATGAAGTGCTTTTTTTTTTCATCAAAAGTTATGTAAAATCATGTAACCTGTTGCACCTGACTTTCTTCTGCCCTTGGGCTAACTCACACACTTTCTGTTTGAACAGCATTCAAATTTCATTCCCTAGAATGTGCATAATGTGCAAACAAGCTGAGACAGAGGCTGTTCTGGTTTTAGCTCATTATAGGCATGCACGTGTAAAAATACACATTTTATATTATACACATAAAGACATAAAATGGTGCAAACACTAATGTTAGAAGGTACAGTAAGAAACTTTTCAATGAGGAAGGGAGAGAATCCAAGCAGAATGTTGTTAATGCAGGCTTCATTCAACAGGTCATTGCAAACCACCTAGCATGCAAATAGAAGATGGTGATTTGGTGTACACTCATATTTTCCTGGCAAAATACCAGTTTGTGACACAGCACTATAAAATGAGGAACCAAGTGAAATATAACATTGAGGATTTTTTTTTGTTTGCTTTTTGTTTGTTTGTTTAAAGGATAGTAATGACAGCTTTAAAAGAAGGCGGCTTTTTTCCTACTGTGAGTGACAGAATTAATTTCGGGAATAGAATCATAGAATCATAGAACAGTTAAAGAGTTGGAAAGGACCTTAAGATCATCAAGTTCCAATCCCCCAGCCATGGGCAGGGACACCTCACACTGAACCATGTCATCCATGGCTCTGTCTAACCTGGCCTTGAACATCGCCAAGGATGGAGCATTCACAACTTCCTTGGGCAACCCATTCCAGTGCCTCACCACCCTTACAGTAAAGAATTCCTTCCTTATAGCCAATCTAATAATTCTGATTGATATCAATAATTTCACTAGGAAAACCCAGAAGTACCATCAACTTCTGCATAACAAAAATAAACTAAGTCCAAAAGGAGAGACTGCAAACACTTTCAGTGTTAATACCTTCATTTAAACAACAGTATGTGTAATAGACACAGGCTCTATATATAGACCCTCACATTAGCTAACCTAAACAATGCAAATATAATAACAGGTGACAGAAGTGTGATTTTTTATAAAACGTATAATTTTATATAAGCATGTATGTGCATGTGTATGAAAATAAATACATGTACATAGACTAGGCAGGTACACACACCCCCCCGCCATGTGTGTACAATATGTATACATACCTGTCAGGTAGCACACACTCATTAGCCATAATGAAGCTTAAATGTTCTGTAGACATTTCCTATGAGACATTTCACTAACTGCAAGTATATTCATTTGCAAATGTCCACACAGCATTTTACACTAGCTGTGACGACCCAACTAAAAGCTGCAGCCAAACCTTTAAAATTTAGAATTTTCTTCATGTTACCTCCATTACAAATGTCTTTCTTTGCTCCTGGAAGAACTGCCAAAGTGTTAAACCAGAGTAGAGGAAGTTGCTTAGATGTGCTCTTTGGATAGGAACATATTGAGTTCCTATAGCTTGTTTCTTTAAAAATAAATTTAAGTTCCTACACTTTGAGAAATCTCAGCACCTTTAGGACATCATTGAAGAATAATAAAAATAAATAAATATCGGAAAAGATTTTCTGTTTGGATGCTTGTCTTCACAGGGATTTGGTTTACTTTCATTCTATGTTTCCTGGCTGATAAGTAGGAGAAAAACACCAGCAGTCCAGAAGCAGCAGCAGCTGCAGCAACAAAAAGGTCATGAAAAGTAAGTGCTATGCAAATAAAGGGAATAGTAAATAAAAAAAAAAAATCATTTAAAACATAAAAGAAATAAAAGAAACAACCATAAATCAACCTGCTTGGGAGAGAAAATTAAAGTAAAGAGCAGTCTGAAACAAATCAAAATGCCATCAAAAAACAACAAAACCAGAAAGAACTAATAAAATAAACAGTAATTGGAAGAAACTGCAAATAAAAATGAAACGGAACTAACAAGAGCAACAGGTGGTTGTTCTTGTTACACAAAAGACTCAGCTGAAGCAGAAGCTTCTGGATTACCCCGAAAGATGGAAATGTTGGACCACTGTCTTGTGAAACCATAATGAGAAGTGATCAACCCATTTCAAAGTTCTAACACGTTTGAATTTTCGACAGTCTGGATGCACAGTTGCACAGTTGATGTCTGTTTCCTGAATTTATCTAGTAGGTTACAAAATTAAAAACCATAAGCACCTCCACACCCCTCCCCCAAAGACCTAAGTGCCCATTTAAACACTGCAGAACCTGACAACCAACTACATCTTTGCATGTGTCTTCTGTGAGAAGAAATCTGATTTTGAGTCACAATCTGGTGCTCAGGGCTGTTGGAGTTACCATGCTTATGCTGTGGTCAGGGAGTGAGCTCAGGCAGCTGGCTGAGGCTGTCTCTACGAGGCCTGCGGAGGACAGGGCAGAGTTTTCTGTGAGACAGCCTCCAAGATTATAACAGAAGCACTAGGAAGCGTGCAGGGAGAGAAAAAATAATTGTCTAATAAATGACTGAACAGGTAGCATTTCACTTCTAACTAAACACTTGCTCCTAAAGGATGAACTCAACAGATGTGTTTTATTAGCTATGACAAGCAAGTGACAAAGTTGCGGCCAAAATTTATGAAATAAGCTTAAATTAATAACAGGCCAAAGGGGCTTACTTGGGCAGTACAGAGAGGGAGGTGCTATGATGGTGGTATGATATATTGCCCTGGAACAGCTTAAATCAAACAGTAACTTTCACAAAAATTGTGGAGTTGAGTTTGATGTACTGTCAACAGCAGTGTGAGTAGCTGCATGCTGCTTTCCTGAAGTTCCCATGATGTGTCCTTCCAGTGGGCCAGCTGGTGCAGTCACCTTCTGCAAGTGATAGGCTGCAGGGATATGTTTTGTGGCTGGGTGAGGGACAGCAAGCTGTGCCTGCAGCTCTGGTGAGCTGCACCATGCATCACCATTTGCTACCCACACCAAATGGCTGTGCACCAGCTGCAGCCCGAGCTACACAGGCAGTACAACCATTATCACACTAGCATAAAGGAACCGAGCAAAAAGAGACTAGGGACTACAGCTGCTATAAGATGCGTATCTGAAGCCACTGCCTAATGATGGCAATAGATGAATAAGGTAGCTGAACAGTTCATGTTCATCAAGCCACGTAGAAACCCAACACCCTGCTTCAGCAGTTGATTCTGCCTTTTTTTTTTTTTTGATCTATTTGTTCTTAAATGGCCCCTAAACCCACACTGTGCCATAATTTATACAAATATTCACAGGCAACTCTGCACTCGGTATATATAATTTTATTGTTTTGACTTAAAAGTCACAAGACTGAAATAAAAATGCACGGGTGGCACTTTGCCATGCTGCCCCTAGAGAACAAGAGGCTGTCAGCCTGAGCTCTGTGCCAACAGGTTGCTGTGTACTAGACTAAACTGAACAGCAATAAGTCTACACAGCAGAGCTTTGCTGAAAGATGTGATCACACCTCCTAATGTGACTCCATGGCTCTGTTACTTACAGCTAAATTACATTATTATGACTTCATTGTTGAATCCCAATTCTCCTAATTATAGCCTAGAGATCTATTATTTGATTTTGTAACACCAAGTGCTTCTTTTCTAAATCATGTAATCTCTTGTAGCTTATTAATGTCAGGTTTGTGCACACGCAGGGACTTGGTTGTTTGCCAGGCAGAATCAAATTTTCAAATTTTCACTGTGTTATGTTGCAGGGGTTTGCTTGTTACAATCTAATTATATTGGCACTGAAAGCAAATTTATATTATAAAGCACTTTAACTCTTTCACAGAAACATATTTGCATATCTAAGTGTCTTGCCATTGGTCTATTAGCTTTTTCATTGGGAAATTTTTATGGGATAGAAAAGAGTAATGTATAAGAGAGTTTATGGTGTAGAAAAAGGTAATAATTCAGAAATCATTAACTATTTATTTTCCTTTGAAAATATGAATGTTTTCATTTAAAGTGATGCTCATTGTAATAAATCCATGAGTTACATGCAAGTAGGTACCACACATGAAACTGCCTTTAAGCTTCATAATGACAAAAGCAGAAAAGTGGGAATTTATTGTTTTATTAAATGACATAAATTTTAAAATGCCAATTTTAACTGAGATTCTGTTTCCCCAGTATAAAAAATGTCAGTCAGGTGGTTTGAGTTTTATTTATGTCAGACTCAGTAATGCTAAGTATATTTGGTTACAAGTAAGGTATTTTATAGTATGAGCTTTAAAGCTTTAAAATCCCAACAATATGCAGGCCATTAGCTTCTGCTGAATTGAATGGAAGTTGAAGGGATTCGTGATCTTGCAGACTCAGAGGTAAGCACAGGTGAAATGAGAAACTACAATTCTCAATTACTATGCGCCCCTTGCTGTATGAGGGCTGGGGCCATGAGTGGTTTTAAAACTGTCTTTAAGCTACATGGTTGCATAATGCATTCTCAGGGCTGCAAGGGACATGCCCTGGTCTGCCATTCCCACAACATAAATAAAAGGCTGCTGTTTCACTTTCTTCCTGACATGGTGTAGCTAAGTGGCCTCTAAAAGGAACAGGTTTGTACCATCCTGCTCTCCTGGTTGCTCCCAGCCAACAGGCTGCCACTTCTCTTGCACGAGGTTGGATGACGGGCTGCAGTGTAATCAGTACAACTGCCGGTCTGGTGGTTTTTTCTCTTTCTTTTTTTCATTTGCCTCTGCCCTCCCCCTGCCAATTTCAATCAGATCACTGATTTGCACTCATTTGCTACACAGTCAGGAGACTGCGAGGCTCAGTCCAGTACAACAGAAAGGGGAAACCTGCAGCTGGGGCAGATGGAGAGAGGGAAGACTAGGGCTGCTGCTCTCAGCAAGAGTTTATCATTGCACTGTATCACATATAATACGAAACCGTACCCAAACCGTACCAAACTGTAGCCCGCCTCCTCCAGCAACAGTGACAGATAGAAAGCAAGTAGCCATAATGTGCAGCCTCCCTTCCCAGCTTCCGATACTCAGCATTTGTTGGTCCTCCACTACAGTTAAAATTTCCACGATACAGAACAAAGTGCTCCACAGTGGATAATTCTGCCTAGTATGTGATACCATTCTCTGCTGTCAGAGAAGCAAAAGCAAGGATCAGCATTCAGAGAGTGAGCAATTTCAGGAAGATTTTGTCATTCAGGATGTATTTATAACAGGCTTAGCAGAATGGGGCACAACCTTTGTTTCTGTAGCAAAACAGATGTTTACATGCTAATATGAACACAGGATCATGATGAAGAAAACATATAGACACAGTTGCTACTAGAAGTTAATGGATCACAAGATTTATGGCCAACAGGACAGTGTCTGCCCTTGTTGTCCTACCCTAAGGAAGCCTGGATGTTTAGTCCACAGAATGTAACAGACCTTTTTTCACTGACTTCAGTGTGCTCCAGGTAGCTGATGAGTCTGGCAACCTACATAGTACTCTTTGATGAATCTCAGTAAATATTATATGAAATAGGGATGATGTGTTTCTCAGAAACAGTTAATGAGCACTGCTTTGTTTCTCCTTTATAAGGAGATGCCTACCTGCAATTTTCCTCTTTCCAGATACACATTGAGAGATACTGATCCAATATATGGGGAACTTTGCTAGAAAGCTCATCCTCCTGTCATTTGAAGAAGATCCCTATCTTGAGTTCTGGGCTCCTTGTTAGATTTCCCATTTATTTAACCAGTCCACAGTCACTAGATCAAATAGCGGTTGGCATCTGTTTATGCAGTTAGTGCTCCTTACTATACCAAATTCAATGTCACTTCTACTCAGTGACTAATAAAATGTAGCTTTCAATGCTTGTTAAGAACTCCCCATTGGTGGGCTTCCCTGATGAAGAAATGTGTAAACTCTGTGGTGAGATTTAATGGATTGGTGTATACATGGATCACCTTACACTGCACTTGAGTACCTTTAATATGTGCACGGATTATCATCTCCACTCCAAGTAGGTATCTAGAAAGAGGTGCAGGAGTAACTACCACTTCTCTCTAGTAAGGTGTTTTTTCTACATATTTTGATTCCGCAAAAACGTCCAGGATCACTAGCAAAATTGGCTCCAGGCAAGTGAGTAATAAGAATAAAAAGAGGTTTCCACGAGAGAGTAAGACAGCAAGGGGAAAACTGTTTTCAAGATACAGTGGAACAAATGGACATTATATGTATTAAAAAGTAAATGTTAAATTTACTGCAGTTGCAGGAAATTTAACCTCTTTGAGCTCATCCCTGTAAAATCCAGGCTTCCTATTAAAGTTCATCTGAAGCTGCTAAAATAAGAATTGCAGTTACAATTGCAATGTAAGAGGCATAGAGTTCTGAGTTTCTCACACAACTTTATGCACATACACAGATGCATATTACTAAGCAACATAAGCACTATGAAATTTGAAAGAGCAACTCTGTGTCTTCTGTGGTGAGAGATTTGACCAAGGAAAGCAACAGTCCATGATAAAGAAGCAGTGAAAAGCAATTACACAGCAAATTACCCTTCTGTAAGGGTGCTTAGGAAGAAATACTACCTGTGGCCACTTAATGCAATTTGCAGCAAATCATTGATCAAATGTATGGATACATCTGAGGAACACTCTTGTTGTGCTATTAGGGTAGTCAATTGTTTTATGTAACTGTCTAACACAGATATGAGGTTTTGACACAAAAGAAGCTCCAAAGCTTAGATCTTCCTTGTGGTAGATTTGTAGGACTGTGATCAAATAATGGATTGTGGTATTACTTGATTACACAGTTCTGAAGTAATCACCTGCCATGTTTGCCTATCCAGTTTATCACCCTAATCAAGTCACAACATAACAGAAGATTTGGAAACAAAACCAGTGAAAATGCTGGAGAAATTGCCATGATGATTTTGCTTTTAAACTTCCTATTAATCATACTAGGTGCTCACACACCAGTTTTCTTTTGCTACAAATATTCATGAACTTCGCTTCTTCTATTTTTGTTTCAGGACAGTTGACACTGTAGAGGTTTCTATTTTGCCCTGCATTTATTTTTCAGTGAGCACATACAGTGTTACATGTCATTTTTTGAAATTTCTATAGGTAGATGATACAACTTGCTGGTGAAGCTGCAGATGTTTCACAGACTCTGGAATAGAAGTAAGGTCTCCAAGGCCCGGGACCTGTTGTGTCATTGTTGCCCTTCTTACCATTTGTAAGTATGTATTGGACTTTCTGTCCATTCGTGTTTTGTCTCAACTGTGCTGCTTCAGCTGGATTTAATGCATGTGCACTCATATATTATTTTTTTTCTGAGGAATATATTTCATACATAATCAATTATTAAATAGGAGGGGGGTGAAGAAACTGAACCAAAAGGAGACACCCATATAAACCCATTTTTTGTTGGCTGCGTAACTCATTAATGAGCCTTACTCAGTGCTCCTATTGTGCTGAGTGCCTTATAATGAAATACACAGAGTTAATGGCTGCAGTGCAGTGGATTTAAGTAAAACCACAGCAGGTGTGTGCCTTAATGAGGTGTTAATGGGGAGACAGGTGCATGTAAATATGGAGCAGGAAGGCACAGGAATGGCCAGGAGAGAAGGCAGAGAGAGCAGTGTCACCACAAAGTGCTCTAACAGCGGTTACAGAGTTAAGCGCTAATCTTGCTGTGGTCTTTGATACTAGCAGTCAGACCTGAAAGGCTTCATCTACAGTAAAACATTATGTGTTGTTACCCCTTCAATGGAAGAGGCTGGCACTAGGAAAATTCCAAAGATAACTCCTGTTTCTGTTTTTTCCTAAATGAGTTTTCCTAGGAAATACTGTGGAGAGTTTTCCTCATATTAATCACTAGTTCCTATCTCAGTGCATGTGGCTTGAGCACACAGGAATGCGTAAGGGGTCGTATCTCCATCTGCCTGATACAGAAAGCATTTATATAAATTCCCTTGCAGGAAAAACAAATATTGATAGCCAGGGGTCCTTACACTGTTGTTTGAACAAGCAGTAAGAAAGGCTAAAACCAAGCAACCTCAAGTATTCAGTGCTGTGGAGATACAGAGCTTCTCAGATAAAATGCATGTTCTAAAGTAGGAGTGGTTTCTTATGTTCTCACATGGGAAAAAATAACATTTTTGGGGTGTGTAACAGTTTACAGTGTAGGAAGCAACTGTCAGGAGTGGCCATACCACAACAAGTTCCAGAACTGAAGGCTGCACAGGACACTCCAGAAAAGCACTTTCCTGAACTCAGAAAGTTGAAGCCCTCCTTAGGCAAAGTGTTAGCCTTTTCTACTAAAGGCTAAAACTAACTGTGACCTCTGATGTTCCTACCTTAAGACATCAGTCACCTTGAGATTTGTTTCACTATCTTCTTTTATTTGGTTTTGCAAACATTACTAAAGCAAGTGTTATTGCATCATTCCACATGTTAGCAACCAAGGCTGTAAGAGGAATAGTTCACACATCTAGACTTCTGCCACAATTATCACTATTTTTCTCCTGAGTTCTTATGACAGAGTCTGCTATTAAAACCTTTTTTCAACCCTGGAGATAGAGGCTTCCTTTTCAACAATAAAATAAAAAATAAAGCTCTGATTCTGGGAAATAATGTTCCAAGAAGTATGTTTACCAGATGCTGTAAAATGCCATCTTGTTGCCCATTCTACTATGTGGTTCACATTAATGATGTTTTGGGCAAACCAGGGGAGATTCCTTTGGAAGAATCATGATGAACAAAATCCTTAGAAAAAAATTGTTATTAGTGCTTTTCTTATTACTCCTTACATTTCTGACAGTTCCATCTCCCATCTAGTGAAACAGGAGTATATGATAAGTCACCTCCAAATGTCATCCTCAGGGTATTTCTTTAGGCACCTGACATGAGTGCCATTAGCTCTGATTACTCAATTATGTGCTGGCATTCTGAAGGTGCCTAAAGAAATAACATGAATATATTGATGGAATCTGCATTAAACGGGAATGGGTAGTAAAAAAAAAAATCTGGATTCTTTGACCTCTTTGTGGACTGTATTAAAAAAACCAGCTAACTAGGATCTCTCATGTTAGAACAGCTGCATGCTTTTTAAAAAGCTCTTCAGTTATTTACTTTTTAATATAACTTTATAAATTTTTGTGGTTGAAAATTAAAATAGTTTATTTCCATTAAATTACACTGCAAAAAATTAAACCGGAGAAACAAAGTTTAATGACACCGCTTGGGTCTCTTGGAGAAAAAAAAAAAAAAAGCTAACCTCTGAAGATTGCCTGTTAATCTTTAAGGTGCTCTTCTGAATTGTTCATTTTTTTCAGTTTGTAAGGCAAGCTGACAGGCACTTTGGACAACTTATCATGACACTGTGTGCCATAAATATGATGCAGTGCTTCATAAATGTGACAAACTACTTCCAAAACAACTGTTGACTTTTAAAGGTATGCTACTTCTCTAAAAGTAGGATATTTACTGTAAGTGCAGTTTGTTGAGAATCTCAGCTAATTTGCTACCTACACATCTTTAATATGTTGGTGAATTCAGAAGATGTTCATAATTGTAAGTGTCTATGAGATTACTATGTTTTAAACCAGACTTGACAGCACAATAGAATCCAACAGAGGAAAACATCAGTTGTGTAAGGAATGCTTGTACAGGAAAGATAGCCTGAATGCAAATAAGGTAAAAAAATAATTGATAAAGAAACTGAAACATAAAAACTGCATGTGTATTTCTGCATTACATCCTCTCCACATCACTATCTCAGGAGCCTAACATAAAAATGCTATTGTTATAGTAAGAGTGGTTCTAATGAAAACTGAAATGTACAGGAGTTAAGCTAAAATAAAGCTGTTTCTTATCAGATTGCTACATTAAATAATCTCTAAAAGATGACACAAATTTAAATCATCCTATCTACTTAAGACCCTTTCCCGCTGTAAGTTGCTGTTGTTACATAAAGATATTTTTATTCTATTCTGTCAAAACAAAACACACTTCCAGCTTGATGGTCATGTGTAATTTCAGTGTTTCTCAGTAGATTGAAAAAGTAACAGCTGCATCCAGTCTTACAGTAGAAGAGTTCAAGTGATATTCACAGAATTAAAATTCAATCAACAAAATGGCCTCAGGAGAAACTTCCCACTGTACTTGTCTGTTACTGTCATGATATACCATATGATCCACAGGTAACACTATTATATGTAACATTTTAATGTGAGAACAACCTAGAGCAAAATGAAGCTATATTTGATGTCAGAAATTTCACCACTATTGCTGGAAACAAAAGAAAAGATACTTCTATTTCAGTGTATCCAAAATCTACAATCTGTGTGATTTCCAGGTTTGGCCTAGTAAAACCCTTGGCAGCTGGAAAGCGCAGTTACACTGCATTTTACATTGCATTATATTATATATCTTCAGCTGTCATCACAGGAAGAATTTACAAATGGCAATACCTATGCCTTGAAGCACTACTGAAGGCTATTTTATGAATCTTTTTAATTGAGCTTGCTTAAGAAGTTGCCATTCCCCTCTCCACTCCATGCTTCCTTGCCACATGACCATGGTCCTGTGTCTGAGTTGCTATGCACAGTTGAACCTGAACGTATTAAATTTGTCTGTGCTTATAAAATCTTTATTCCTTCCAGTGACTTCCAGAAGTGACCATCAGAATAAGCAGGTAAAGATATAAATACCTTGAGGCACAAATTATATTGATACCTTCAATGACAGCACTGCTTCACAAACTGCCTGCTATCACAATTCAGGGAATTTATCTAAAGACATTAACCTCTTATCTGGTTAGAAAATTTTTAAACAACGCTTGAAATAAGGTGATGGTAAAAGTCCATCTATCACTAGAAATACCATGACTCCTAGAGGAAATGTGAATCACAGAAGAGATAAAAAGGACTATCATGACAACCTGACAAATATCTTACAAAAGCCAAAACTAATAGAGAATAAACTAAAACTTCATAGCATTATGAAATGGACACTTAATTGGTGTGTCAGAGATGAACACATCACAGAGTGACAATATAGATCTCAAACAGTAGTTTCAGGTGAGAAAAGCAGAAAAAAAAAAATAGGCATTTCACTATATGCCAAGAATTAGTACACTTTTCCTGTAGTCCTGAAATGAGAGAAAGACACAGATAAATCAGGAAAAGGACAAGCACAATTTCACTATGAGCATGAACTACTTAATATGAAGAAGGAGACTGATACCACTTATTTGAACAGAGAGAACCACGATAAGAAAATAAATATGAGCCGACTTAAGTATGTGCGCTTGCAGCCCAGAAAGCCAACCATACTCCGGGCTGCATCAAAAGGAGTGTGACCAGCAGGTCGAAGGAGGTGATCCTGCCCCTCTACTCTGGTCTCGTGAGACCTCACTTGGAATATTGTGTGCAGTTCTGGTGTCGTCAACATAAACAGGACATGGAACTGTTGGAACAAGTCCAGAGAAAGGCCACGAGGATGGTCAGGGGACTGCAGCACCTCCCATATGAAGATAGGCTGAGAAAGTTGGGGCTGTTCAGCCTGGAGAAGAGAAGGCTGCATGGAGACCTCATAGCAGCCTTCCAGTATCTGAAGTGGGCCTATAGGGATGCTGGGCAGGGACTCTTCATTAGGGGCTGTAGTGACAGGACAAGGGGTAACGGGTTAAAACTTCAACAGGGGAAGTTTAGATTGGATATAAGGAGGAAATTCTTTCCTGTTAGGGTAGTGAGGCACTCAAATTGGTTGTCCAGGGAGGTTGTGAATGCTTCATCCCTGGCAGTGTTCAAGGCCAGGTTGGACGAGGTCTTGGGTGATATGGTTTAGAGCGAGGTGTCCCTGCCCATGGCAGGGGGGTTGGAACTTGATGATCTTATGGTTGTTTCCAACCCTAACTATTCTATGATTCTATGATTCTATAATGGGGGAAGGCAAACCGGGGTGGAGTTGAGTTTTAATTACCTGAGAATCTGTGGCAAAAATGCAAGGCAGAAGCAGGTCATTTTGGCATATACTACAGACATGCTGCAGGTGAAAAAAGGTTCCAGAAGAAATACAATTTTGACTTGATTCCAATTAGTAAGGAGTAACTGATCAAAAATCTAAAGATGGATGTGTTAGTAAACCAAAAGACTTCATTCCGTGCAAGAAAAAATTGTGATGGGACTGGCTTTCAGGAAGGCACTGTCTGAAAAAGCCAGGAAAACAGAATGTGCCTACATATAGACCGTTGTTCAATTCTAAAAACTGCACTCTCAGTTTACTGGATACATTGCAATTTTCCCTTGGTACATTCACAGAGGTAATTGTCTAGATTGGTGTATTACTATTTGCAAGAATGGTGACCAGCAGAATTTAAGAAGCTTGAGATGTACCCCCTATCAAATGCAGGACTGAGGCTTCAGTTTAAAGACCTTGGTCCTGAGGGCAGATCTAGGAGTCTGGGATTACAGCACGTTTCTTAACTGGGGGCTCTGGATCAAGCTGGCACAACATGATCAACTTTAAGTCTCAGAATGTTTTTATTTTTACATATTTATTTTTCCCTGCCACAAGATACAAACTAGTATGTTTAGTTAGAAAAACATGTTTAATTGTACTCTGCATAAGCTCCCATTTGGAAAGAAAATGTTTTTCAAATAAAGTTCTTTAAATGTTTTGTGCAACATCTGGACTTTTTTTTGTATAAATGATCTGAAAGGAATTTAGAATCCCAGACTCCTTGTGGTTCTCACATCTTCATAAAAAGGCAGCATACTAGAATGCATTTGCTGCTGGGAACTGACACTTCACAATTAATATGGAAGTAAAACATCTCCTCCTAAGTACAGGTTTGATCCTGTACTGCCCAGGAGTTTTCCCTGAGGGTCCTTCTGAGGAGGACTGTGAATTGTATGCAAGGAGGGAAGATTTTTAAAAGATTGCCTACTCCTCTTATCCCTAGTGCAGGGGCTGACCATGTGCATTCTGGTGTGGCCTGTGTCAGGGTGCACATGCAACATTCACTCTGGGCAGTGGTGACAGGAGCGTATCAGAGCTGTCCTTCGACAGTCACCATCTAAATAGATGCAGCACAGGGAAGAAACTCATACACACAGCATATTCTTTATAATGCATATTATATTCTCCAGACTATTTAGAGGAATTGAAAATACAGCATGATTTAGTCTCCTAACTTTATCACAACTTTTAGTATTTATTTGTTGTTTCCTTGGACGATTTCATTTCTGGAGTCATATGATGATATAAATTCTTAATCTTTGTTAAAAAAAAAGAAAGTATGTTTTAAACTCTTAAGATTTCACAGGAAAATACGGAAAGCATAAACTGTAAGGGTTCAAAACTAAAGGTGGCAAGAACTGGCAGTTTTTATTACTTCTTCCTGTATTTTGGAGTTAATCTTAGATTTTCTGATGGTCTAGGTCAACCAAAATATTACTTGGGTCTTTGAATATATGCTGTTCATTTACTTTGAAGAAAAATGAATTATAGTCTAGGGCTATAAAAGAATATAAGGTTCCAACAGTTTTCAGGAATAACTAAAGATTTAGGTGTCCATCTCCCACAGAGGGTCAGTGGCAGCCAGCTGTTTCATTCTTGTAAGCTCTTTTGCAAATCTCACCTGAAATTTCTGTTATTTTCAAGTAAGCGTTTTTGCCTGTTGAACTAAGGGACAGAATCCACTCTTGCACAGTATTTTTTTATAATTACTCACAATGGGAGACTGCACTCACAGCCAACCCTGGGATGTATTTCTGGGTCTCTGATTTCTAGCATTCTTCACTTTCTCACCCTACAGTATGAACAGACTGCCTTATATTGCTGACAATTTATGTTTTCTCTCTAACACCTGCCTACGTAACATCTATGTTGAGCATCTACATTTACACTAATAGCCCCTGAGAATCAATTACCATAAGAAGATCTGTTGCTTTACACTTCAACTGATGAATCAGTCATAGGTTAAAACAAGAGGAGGTAAAAACCAGCATGTCTGCACTGATTTTTTTTAAAACCCTTTACTTAAAACTACCCTGGATACAGAGACTTTTTTTTTATGCTGTGTGCATGTTCAGTATTATTTTTCCAGTCTTAAAAGATGCTGTCATAAATGGACTGAGCGAAAAAGCACTCAGGATTAACCGCATTTTTTATACACTCTGGTACTGTATTGTGTCCCTATGGAACAGAATGCAGTCTGTTTAGTTGGCACACCCTGGTGGAAGGAAGTATTATAGCAACCCGTCGCCCGGATGAGACTGACTCCAGGCCTGAGCTGATTTTACAAAGATGGCGCTATGACGAGGACAGAAATAATCTGAGATCCCAAACACGGTGATTACTTACCAGTCCCGGGTAGAGTTCTGCCATGGAGACTTTGTTCGTCTGTCACACAGAGAGATTTGTGGGGTCCGTTGATGTCTTCCCCCCCTTTCTAGAGAAAAAGAGCTTTCAGTGATAAAGCTCTGCAAAGAGGAGTCCTTTCTATCGCTTTCGAAAGTTTCTGCATTAGTACTGACCCGTCACCAGTACAGAATCTGACATCCATCCTGATTTGTCTTTCACAGTCCAAGGTGAAATGGTAAATTAATGGCTTAAAAAACCTTACTCAGATTTCTAGAATAGATATCAGATGGTCAAAGCTGCCCAATAATTGTGGGGATTTGGGGTTCTTTTTTAAGCCTTTCAAATGTTGCTTAGAAATTGTCTTGTTTAGAAATGCCTTCTCCTTCTCATCACTGATCAACCTGGTAGCAATACTGTTTATTAGAAACAACATTTATTTCCATCAGGTTCTTTGCATTCCTGTACATTTCCAGAATTCTTCAGACTTTGGCTGTAATGGTTTGAGAGTTCTAGCTCTTCATACCATAGTAATAGCTGCAAAGCAGTCTGCTGCAGGAATCTCAGGGAGTAACTCTAGGGAATGGGAACCTCTGGGGAATGGATACCTCTCTAGTGGTCTTTTCTCTGCTATGTTTTCCTACAACAAAGGCAAGCCTGAGCCTCAGCTTTTCTCATGTAAGTGGAACCCTTTGCACAAGAACATTTAAAAACACTTAATACACCCTCCTGCAAGGAAAGTGTGTGCGTTCAGATAATGAGAAGAACCCAGATATTCATTGACAGTTATGCCCCTTTTGATCAAACACTGCCTTTCTGACCTGTGCTTATATATGTACAATGGCAAAAAATACCCTGGATGAGCAAAGACAGATATCAAGAGATACTGGAAAAATCCTTCCCTAAGCACAGGCAAAATTAGCAAGAAATCATATGAAAAAGCAATTTAAATGCCATTCTCAAAGCTCTTGAGAGCTTCCTAATTCTGAAGTTCACAGTGAGGAATTTATAAAACTATCAAAGGAATCCTGTTTTTGGAGGGAATCCATTTCAATTTAATTAAACATCCTGAAAAAATATTTTGTAAAAGACAATATTTTTAAAGTTAATGCAAGGCAACATTGATATGCATGATTTCCATCTGAGAAGTATAAAAACCATATGACTGTAGTTCAGTTACAGTCTCACAGCAATTTCCAAATTATAGCTCCTTATTTTAGAAGTGAAAAGACTTTATTTTCAAACCACTTGTCTCTTTTCTTGTATATTACTATCAGTATTAAAAAAGAAAAAGAGAGGTTTCATGGTCAACTTTTAGCCTCATTTTCATACATATAAGCCTGCTATACTGACAATGTATAGAAGATACATAAATCAAGTCTCCCTTTGCAATGTAACCACAGTTAAAAAGAATTTGAGAAATATCTGAGTCACCAAAGTCAGCAACATCTTTGACTTAAAGCACTCGCAGGGCACATCTGCTAAGAGAGGAGACTGCTTTTTATATAAACACTTTCTGCAGTGGAACCACAGCGCAAACAGACCCAAATAAAGCAGAATGACAACCTATTATGAATGAATGCCTTGCAAAGATGAAAGTTTATGACAGCAGGTGCCAAACTACACCTATAAGCAGGCTTTCAGGCAGCACCGTGCACAACACTGAGGCAGCATGGGTGCAGCTGTTTTGATACTTAAGAAACTGTACTGCGCAGTGTCATCTCAGCTTCCTGCCAACTTTTCTCAATTGGTGGAGTGTCCTGGCCAGCAGTACTGTGGCTCTGGTTAGGGACTCATGGGAGTTGTCATGCCCCATTAAGTGAACTCCATTTTACTCTTAAATCAGTCAGAAGAGGGGACATGCAAGGCTATCACACAGTGATTTAGCAAGACATTATCCTCCTTTTTGCTGCTAAGTAGAACTGTATTTCAGCTGCTCTCAAAGAAACCCCTATTGTGCTTTGACTGTTAATTCCATTTTCAGAAGAAAAGCTTTCAATATTTGTGTTTTCATAATGAATAAATCCTTATATATATGCCTTTATCTGGTGCTAATGACAGTCTCGATTAATTCCAAACATCAGCTATGTCACCCTCGTAAGCCTCCCCAAATGGCTGTTTTACATTCCTTGGGCATGGTGCAAAGTCAATAGAGTCAAATGGACTTGCGTCAGGTGTGCTTTGGCTTGGGTCCTGCATGCCCAGGTTATCTGGCATTCGTTGTTAGTAAAACTCACATCTCTGCTGTAATTCTTGTACTCCACCTTCCCTCCTTAAACTTACTAATCTTTGCAATACCTAGAGGTGTATTTTTCATACAGTACACTGAATTAGCTCACATTTATGTTTGCTTAGTGATCACAAATGGCCATCTTGATAACATGTTTAACAGGGATAACTTGATTGTGTATCTGACCCTTGACTTATTACATGGTTACTATGTAATTTCATCTTTTCAAGTTTTTGCTTTGTTATGATCATATATTTGCAGTGTAGGTCTACTTTCCTTTGACCACAACACTCAAACATGTCTTAGGTAAAAACAATGAGATTTTGTCCTCAGGGCCACTAATTCCACAGTTTTTCATAAACTGCAGGAAGTTTCACTGTGGTCCACTTACTACTACTTCACTATTTTACTGATACCAATACTTGAGGTAATGCAGAATATTTTAAAGTAACATATATAAATGGGAAAATGACACTGCATCAGTCTAAGTGCTGCTAACAGGAGTTCAAGTATGATATAGAACATATAGGGAAAATATTGTATATGTAAATCATTTCTGAAATCAAGTTATAATTAATGACAAACAAAATTGAGTTCCCTTTGTGGTTGATTTCCATTTAGCTGCACCCAACAATAAAATAGTTATCAAAGAAAGCTACCAATTAGATTTTAATTCAAAACATTTCCAGAAAACAGTTCCCAAATCTCCATTGATATCTCTCCAACAACCTCCTAATTGCAGCAAGTTGGTGGTAAAGAAAAAAAAAAGAAGCTTTAAATGAAAAAGATGTATTCCGTCTGCTGGAGCATGCAGTATCCTTTTCTTAATTACTCCCAGAATTTCCCCTATACACGAGCTTCCACCAAAGATTATATATAGACAAAGATAATATATATACGTGTGTGTCTCTGGGTGTTTATGTACACATGCTCATGGATGTATGCTAAGAGAAAAGGACAGGAAGCATGACTGTATCAAAACCTAAGGAATTTATCTAATGTTCTACCACTTTTTCATTAAATGTGCCATTGGGCAAAAGTAAAAAGATCACAGTTCAGTGTTTGGGGATTTCTTCAATTTAGTATTACCCAAGTTGGGTGCCTTCTCGAGAGGATCTTTAGCACAGTTAGTAATTTAGAATCACCTATTGCAAGAGTCTCCAGAGCATGTGTGATCCGAAAGCCTTACATACTTTTCACTATCCAAACACAGAAGAAAGTATGTCATTTTACCCAGGAACTGCAGCAAAAGTTCATTCTTCCTCTGCTTGCCTACATGAGGTAGAGACGTATCATCTAATGATTCTGCCTTTATCTAATGTGAGACCATATCCTTCCAAAATCCCTCATTCTAGTCCTTGCCATTTTCCTCTGTGCACAACTGAAACTTGTTGACAGCCCTCTGCACAGTCCTAAAAAACTGAGGAAGATGACACTGAGACATCTGAGGCCTGTTCTGCATACCAAGAATATAATCCACATGAAAAGAGATGGAAAAACTTAAAAATATTATTTAAACCAGAAGCTTGCAAGCAGATGATCAGTGTTGTCTTTGAGACCTGCAAAATCATCACGATGCTGTCTAGGAAGCACTAAAGATATCCAACCATCTTCCATACTGAAAGACTAGAGCACTTAATTGCAGGTCAAAGAGCAACAGTCAGCTTCTTATCTCTAGAAACCACACAACCCTCTCAAAAACGTTGAACCTTTCTGAACTGGATTTTATAAACACTGTCTGGTAGTTAAAAATATGGCTATGCTACACATTTCAGACTGCATAGTATACTTTGACTGAGCTACCAGAGAAGATGGATAAGCAAACTGAACATGAGGCAAACGTTATAAAAGGACAGTGTTGAACATAATTTGCAAGGAAGAACTAGATGTAGAAATCAGCATACAAGGAACGTAACAGACAAGACGTTAACTGACAGAGTTATAAAAGCAGATATTTTTGCACAGTTCAAGAATGTTTTCAAACATAACCTCAGTAATATCAGGCAATTCAACTCTTTGCATTCCTCTTACAATGAACTTCTTGAATCTGGTAGGAGCCCTGGCGCAACTGGTTCCATTTATGTTCTCAGCAGCTACAGCTTCTTGGAGAGAGAGGTCTCACAGAGGCTACTGTAACAGTCCTAATGAGAACTATCAAGTGTTGCTGTAACTTACGGCAGAAGCTGAACTGACCTTACCACTCAGGATAAATGAGACGAAATTGTTTTTGCAGATCCCTGTAGCTCTTCTGGCCTAGACTGACCAAGCAGGTTTATGGAAGGTGCATGTGTTGGTTTAAAGTGTCCTACTATGATCAGTACCTACATAACATCTGAAAGAATGACTGAGGGACATCTGAGGTAGTATGCAACTGTAGATGAAAGAATTATCTGAAAATTATAGCAGTAAATAAATAAACTTTGGACATGTTGCTTTTTAGCACAATACACCTGCTCTACTTTCATCATTAATACAGCCAATGTGAAAATGCATTAATTTTCTCGAAAAAGCATTAATGGAGAGCCTAGCATCTTCAGTACACACTATATTAACTCTTGCAATTGTGAAAAACTCAGATTCAAATGTTTGTGGCTATATGACGCAATCTTTATTTTTGCAGGCTGCTTTGCCAATTTAGTTTTATTTTCCGTAACTAGGAAATGCCTCTTTAAATGTCAGAAAAATCAGTAATCATGTGACAGAATTTTTATAGACTGTTTTTTCCATTTGTTTGCAGAGGGAAAAAAATGCCAACCTCCAAACCAACCACTTCCCTTCCTCTTCCTTTTCCCCCCCGCACCCCCCCCCCCAAAAAAAAACCAAAAAAATAACCTAACCAAAGAAAACAAACCCAAAAACCAAGAAGGAAGAGATCTGAGGGATTTGGGATCTCCAGAAGAGTGATGGAATACAATCAAAAGGTATCAGCACAATCTTTGGCACAACATACTTAATCACAGTATATATTAAAAGAATTTTTAATGCTCTTTTATGTAATGCACTATGTGCCTGCCTGCCTCCATCTCTTATTCGAACAAATTCACCCACAGAAGAGTGCAGAAGACTTCTCTTCCACATAAAGATAAATAAAGAAAAAAGCAAAACAGTCAAATTAGTCTTTGCCTTGTACTACCTGAAAAAGCTGCTTTAATAAGGGATTCTATTTGCCCTCCGTTCTACAGCTAAGGTCAGCAATGAAATTTGGTTCTAGATTCAAACCTTCATGAAGCCTTCATGGCAGTCAGGTGACGTTCCCGACAACTGGAAAAAGGGAAATATAACCCCCATTTTCAAGAAGGGGAAAATGGATGACCCAGGGAATTATAGACCAGTCAGTCTCACCTCTGTGCCTGGCAAAATCTTGGAGCAGATTCTCCTGGAAGGCATGATAAAGCACATGAAAACAACAAGGTGCTTGGTGACAGCCACCATGGCTTCACTAAGGGGAAATCCTGCCTGACCAATTTGGTGGCCTTCTATGACGGGGCTATGGAACTGATGGACAGGGGTAGAGCAGTTGATGTCATCTACCTGGACTTGTGCAAAGCGTTCCGACACTGTCCCACGCGACATCCTTGTCTCTGAACTGGAGAGACATCAATTTGATAGGTAGAACACTAAGTGGATAAAGAACTGGCTGGACGGCCGCATGCAGAGTTGTGGTCAGTGGCTCCATGTCCAGCTGGAGACCAGTAAAGAGTGGTGACCCTCAGGGATCAGTGTTGGGACCGGTCTTGTTCAACATCTTCATTGCTGACATGGACAGTGGGGTTGAGTGCGCCCTCAGCAAGTTTGCCGATGACACCAAGCTGTGTGGTTCGGTTGATACGCTGCAGGGAAGGAATGCCACCCAGAGGGACCTTGACACACTTGTGAGGTGGGCTGATGCCACTCTCATGAAGTTTAACCATGCCAAGTGCAAGGCCCTACACCTGGGTCGGAGCAATCCCAGACACAGCTACAGGTTGGGCAGAGAAGAGATTCAGAGCAGCCCTGCAGAGAAAGGCTTGGGGGTGCGCTAAACATGTTAGCCGGCTTCAGTGTGTGCTTGCAGCCCAGAAAGCCAACCATACTCCGGGCTGCATCAAAAGTAGTGTGACCAGCAGGTCGAAGGAGGTGATCCTGCCCCTCTACTCTGCTCTTGTGAGACCTCACTTGAGCATTGTGTGCAGTTCTGGGGTCCCCAACGTAAAAAGGGCCACAAGGATGATCAGGGGACTGGAGCACCTCCCATATGAAGACAGGCTGAGAAAGTTGGGGCTGTTCAGCCTGGAGAAGAGAAGGCTGCATGGAGACCTCATAGCAGCCTCCCAGTATCTGAAGGGGGCTTATAAGGATGCTGTGGAGGGACTGTTCATTAGGGACTGTAGTGATAGGACAAGGGGTAATGGGTTAAAACTTAAAACAGGGGAAGTTTAGATTGGATATAAGGAAGAAGTTCTTTACTGTAAGGGTGGTGAGGCACTGGAACTGGTTGCCCAAAGAAGTTGTGAATGCTTCATCCCTGGCGGTGTTCAAGGCCAGGCTGGACCAGGCTTTGGGTGACCCGGTTTAGTGTGAGGTGTCCCTGCCCATGGCAGGGGGGTTGTAAGTAGAGGATCTTAAGGTTGTTTCCAACCCTAACTATTCTATGATTCTATGAAGTTCAGGCATTTTGATCAGAAGTGTCTGGTGTTTCAGTGAATGTAATAAATAAGGAAGGAGGCAAACAAACACTTAAGCCACGGTCAGGATAGAAGGCTGTTACTTCTCAGTAGGAGCAAAACTTCCCAGCTATTGTCACAGCCACAGATAAAACAAATGAGGTGGAGCTCCCTCCAGTAAATGTTCTTTTGCCTTTCATCAGAGAAGTGTGGTCTGAATAACAGCTCTGACGAAGACCAGCATCTCTATGATCAAGACTACAATGCATACTAATAAGGCAGAGGAGAAAATATCTCTGCTGAAGACCAAACAAAATCACTTGTAGCTGTGATCATCAGTCAGCCAGAGAACTGCTTCCTGGAAGGTTGTTGAGGCAGACTGTCCCACCCCCATGGTATTACATTATATCTACAAGAAAGACACGGAAGTCACACACCAGTACCCACAGACATTCACATATGCTGACTTCATTAAAATCATATTGTGCTTTTTGCTGTTAGTTTTTTTCATCTGTATTTAAGTGTCCTCTCCCAGATGTTTTCTCCCCCCATTTCCCTTTTTTGAGATGCAGAGAACTCTGCCTCCTTCTTCCTGTGGGTAACAGAAAAAAAAACCCCACAAAAAAGCTCATAATTTGATCTCTGCTTTGTCTCTTACTGTAATAAAATTATCTTCCTTTATATCATACTTTTATATGCTTGACAGCTATGCTTGACAGTTAGTAGTAAAACTCAAGTCATAATCTGCTTTCAGTTAGAAGAACAGTCTTCAAACCCTTTGGTATTCTTGTCAAAAATAGTAATTGCTCATTGTGAACATTAACCTCCTTGACCCTACAAATCTATTATTCCCTCTGCTCAACTTAACAGGCATTACTGCCTACAAAAATCTGCTGTTGAGGTGAAGGATAGGACACTGTTGTGACTATAACTTACTAGATATTCCTTCAATAGTAGTTAATGGTAACATTAAATGGGAACTGTTCAAAAAAAGTTTGTATAAAACTTTTGTAGCAGCAAAAGAACCCCCCCCCCCAAAAAAAAAAACCCACAACAAAAAATGAACACACAACAAAAAACCAACCCAGGGTTTGATGGAATTAAAAGAATTCACAAAAATCTGCTTTTGTTAAAGAATGCTGCATATACTTTTAATAAAAAGACCCCCCCACACTGGGTTTTTAAAATGTTTTTAACTAGAAAGTCAAACCTGAACCTGTACCACATACAGGATTTAGGGCAAACAGAATAACAATTGAGGTTATAATCTTTCACAGTTTTTCATAAAACTTTTTGGTCCATTTAAATGTCAATCTCTTCACTTGGACATCTGGTAGAATAGTCTAGTATATGACTAATAAGACCACTGGGAAAAAAAAAGAATGCCCAACTTTTAAATTATAAAACAAATTTATTATACAGTTAAAAATGTAACTAGATCTCCATTTGGATAAGTGAGAAAATACAATATACTTCAAGGTGAAAAATCTGGCACCATTTAAAAAACAACAACAACATGTTATGAATGCTATCTCCACAAAACAACCTGAAACGATAGCAGTTCTATGAGAAAAAGGGGAAAAAAATAGTCTAAGCTATAAAAGTCATTCACCAAATTTAAATCCAAGCATTACAGTTCAACTAATTCGCCTCTTCATGACTCCATTTCCTTTACACTGTGTAAGCTGAAGGGAAAAGCTGCTACTACTGTTCAGGCATTTTCAGTAGGACTCAAGAAGTATGTCATCCTTAGAACCATTTGAGACTTCATAAATGCCATGCTACCTATGTTTTTCTCAAACACGTCTTTGAGAGCACCTTCGAGTGCATCTTTGAGTTCCTAATTATAATAATGGAACTGCAGGTAAAAACAATTATCAGAGCTGTTTAATGCTGGAACGGGTTACTTAGTGACAAGGTAGACTCATTCATGTCTGTATGGTTTTAAGAAAAAGACAAGGCAAATAACAAACGTGGATAATCCAGGTGCATGTGAGCCTGCTTCACTTAAGTGGGTTGGGTTAAGATTTCTTCTGGTCTCAAAAAGCTTTGTAATTCTGTGACCATTGTCCAAATCCGTATTGCTCCATCAGAGTCCCTGTTTCTCCCTACACTCAAGGTTCAAATGGCCATACTCCCATTAATAAAGTTCATACATATTTCTTTATGTAATGCAGACGCTTTGTCTTTTTTATACTTTCAACAAATGAGCTGCAGGACTCAGTCTTTGACAAAATGGTCAGTACACATCCTCTTTGAAAGGACTAGGAACAACAACAGCTCTGAGAAAAACTGAATTTGAACTAAAAGTTATCCACAGTGTATTAAAACAGAATTTTGTCATGCTAATTAATTACTTTACTTCAAGCTTCCTCAGGTAGCTTTAAATAACTGTGTTCCAGCTTATCTCCTAGTAAAATGTTCTATCAAGTATCACGTCACTCTTCTGTGAATCAGCAATACTACTGAAATCCTTCAGAGGCAGCACACAGTGTAAGCCAGTATCTTCCCCAAAAAACAAATGGAAATTTCTGAATTAATTAATCCTTGATCATATTAAACTATGTGGTGTCCCTGCCCATGGCAGGGGACTTGGAACTTCATGACGTTAAGATCCTTTCCAACCTTAACTATTCTATGATTCTATGTGAATGTCAGACATATGTATATGTTTAAATACAAAACAGTATTGATGTTAGTCACTGACTAGCAAGCTATTCCTCTATGAGTCTTCTTGTCTTTGAGTAAGAAAGACATTGAAAATTCATCTCTGTTTCGGATCACTAGGAGATAAACTGTAACTTTTGAATAATAGTTTCCCAACTTTGCCTAACTATGCTAAGGCCTTTAAGGAAATCTGAAACTCAATCCATGAGTCAGAATATTCTGAATCCACTCCATTTGCTCCACTTTAACCATTTCATAAGTAGGTTCTTCTATAACCGGCTAGCAATGTAGACACTTTTGAATTCTTTAGCCTCATCTTTGGTTAAATTTGACACTTGATGAAAATGGAACATTCTTTGTGCAAGAGATGACAAGGTAACAGGTACCACATAACATTAATCATAAATGTGTTTACAATTCAGGAATGTAATTAGTCTAAAAATAGCTGTGCTTAGCACAGCAGTATGAGATTCATAATGAAAATCACAATATTCATCAATTGTTACTGACCCATACTGTTAAAATATGAGATTTTGATTGGGGTTAACACGTGAAATAGAAGGTTTTGTGTGTAATGATGCTAGTAGCACTTACGGTGTTATAAAATACCACATTAGGCTTGTATTTTCCTAACTGGAGAGGTGCCAGAGCGGTGAAAAATACAGTACTTTTTGTTGATGACAGTGACGTGAATTTGAAGATATCCTGAATGTATCAACACCAGTTAAAGATGTAGTTTGAGATCTTATTCATCCATTAAACACAACAGCAGAAACATGAACTGAGAAGGTTTATTTTAAACCCCCACTTTGATCAAAACAGCAGTGTACTTTATCCAGGTTCGTTGCACATCGTTGGTGTACTTCAATCTAGAGAGAGAACTGTGTATGATGATCTTATCAGCCTGTTGACCTTACTACATTCAATGTATCTCCTAAAAATAGTAGGGAGACCTTCTCTGGTGTCAAAACATGATACATATGTTGCAACTACTGTGAGCTAAATGACAAGGTGCAGAGCTTCACACAATAGCCACACATGCTTTATGACCATGTAAGCGTGAATTGCTGGTGGTCCTGATGCAATTTTAATATAGGCACAGTGGTGACTACATTAAAAAAGTCCAGCCCATTCAGTGAGCACAGCAGTGTGGACAAAGGTTCACCTGAAACAGCCACCTACACTTTTTTTGTGGCTCATCTGACAGATTCCTGGTTGGTTTAAATAAGGGAGTGGTAAATTATGATTGCTCTTCATGTGCCTTGGAATTTTAGGTTTCTAAGCAAGATATATCATTTCAGTGCATTGTCCAAAAGACTGTGAGTACAAATTGCCATAACTAAATCAGTCCTACACAACCAGGACAGAAATACCACAACATCACTCTTGGGCAGATCAGATTTTCCCTAGCACAGCACTCTTTAATTTGTTTGAAGGGGAAAATAATAATTCTGTGAATGCTAGCAGCCAATACTACCATTTGCAAACATTCCAGTTCTCTGATATTCTGAGTGTATCTGTGTAGTTTTCCTGAAAGAAAAAAAAAGATTGTGACTTCCCTGCCACTTCAAGCTCCTGCTGCTGCGATCTTGCTACTGTGATCCAGCTGCCTTTTCCTCACAGGCCAGTATTTCCAAGTGACATATAGAGTTCTGGTTATTTAAAGAGCTGGTTGGCATAAGGCAGCTGATCTACACTCAGCTGTATCGATGGGCTGTGGCCAATGGTATGAGGTTCAATAAGGCGAAGTACCAGGGCCTACATTTGGGTCACAACAACAATGCAATGCTACAGGCTTGGGGAAGAGTGGCTGGAAAGATGTTTGGCAGAAAGGGATCTGAGGGTGATGACTGACTGATGAACATTAGCCTGCAGTGTGCCCAGGCAGCCAAGAAGGCCAACAGCATCCTGGCCTGTATCAGCAATAGCATAGCCAGCAGGGCCAGGGCAGGGATCACCCCCTTGTACTCAGCACTGTGGAGGCTGCATCTCAAATCCTGTGTTCAGTTCTGGGCCCCTCACTATAAGAAAAACATTGGGGTGCTTGAGCAGGGCCAGAGAAGGGCAGCAAAGCTGGTGAAGGGTCTGGAGAACACGTATTCTGAGGAACGGCTGAGAGAACGGGGGTAGTTTAGTCTGAAGAAGGCTCAGGGAGGACCTTACTGCTTTCTATAACTACCTGAAAGGAGGTTGTAGTGAGGCGGGGGTCAGTCTCTTCCCCCAAGTAACAAGCAGTAGGACAACAGGTAATGGCCTCAGACTGTGCCAGTGGAGGTTTAGTTTGGATATCAGGAAAAATTTCTTCACCAAGAGGAACAGGAACAGGCTTCCCAGGGAAGTATAAGAATCACTAGAATTGTTCAAAATTGTCTCTGGAAGTGTTCAGAAACTGTGTAGATGAGGCCCCCAGTGATACACTTTATTGGTGGTCTTGGCAGTCCTGGGATAATGGTTGGACTTGATCTTAAAGGTCTTTTCCAACCTAGGTGATTTTCTATGATTTTGTATTTTTGAGTCCCAGGAATGATTTGTGCATGAACAAACTACTTGCTGCCCAGCATATGAGTACTGCTTACATTTCATTTCTGTCTATATGGTATTACCTATGTGGGGGGCATCAGTGCAGTCTGACAGCTAATACCCACGTGTACATTTTTGGGCTCACTTTATTATACATTTTACATACTTACTGAAGGAGACTGCTAGACCAAAAAATCTCAGACATAGAGTTATGCTGATTAAGAAAGTAAAGGCCACATCTGCTGACTTCCTCTCCTCCTCCTCCTCTTCATGCCCGTCCTCTTAGCACTGTTTGGAATGTCAAATTTTCCTATATTGCATGTACCAAAGCTATGCAGATGCATAGCACATCCAGTTAGGAGCACAATTCCCCAGGGTATTTTCCTTCATTCACTGTTTGACCCTCCTGTGTGCCTCTTTTTCAATCTGAAAGACAACCAGAAGTGTTGACAGCCTGGACAGACATACACTAGTTGGGGGTCACCATTACTCAGAGGAATGCTGTTCAGTAAGTACATTTCTGTTATTCTAGTTCCTGAATGCTCCTTCCATGCAGCACCAGAGGGATCAATCTAATCGCAAAGTACCATTGTCTCTAAGGTTGTTTTCCAGGCTAAAATAGCTTTAGAGATTTCTGTGTAAGGTCAGTTACTGTAACCCTTTTTTTTTTTTGAGGAAGCAAACCAGTTATCTTAGAATCATAGAATAGTTAGGGTTGGAAAGGACATTAAGATCGTCTATTTCCTACCCCCTCCCATTGGCAGGGACACCTCACACTAAACTGGGTCACCCAAGGCTCTGTCCAACCTGGCCTTGAACACTGCCAGGGATGGAACATTCACAACTTCCCTGGGCAACCAATTCCAGTGCCTCACCACCCTAACAGGAAAGAACTTCTTCCTTATATCCAATCTAAACTTTCCGTGTTTAAGTTTTAACCCGTTACCCCTTGTCCTATCACTACAGTCCCTAATAAAGAGCCCCTCCACAGCATCCTTATAAGCCCCCTTCAGATACTGGGAGGCTGCTATGAGGTCTCCATGCAGCCTTCTCTTCCCCAGGCTGAACAGCCCCAACTTTCTCAGCCAATCTTCATATGGGAGGTGCTCCAGTCCCCTGATCATTCTCGTGTCCCTCCTCTGGACTTGTTCCAACAGATCCATGTCCTTTTTATGTTGAGGACACCAGAACTGTACACAATACTCCAAGTGAGGTCTCACGAGAGCAGAATAAAGGGGCAGGATCACCTCCTTCGACCTGCTGGTCATGCTCCTTTTTGATGCAGCCCGGGATACGTTTGGCTTCCTGGGCTGTGAGCACAGAGTGCAGTTGTTAAACTCGCATTCATATTCCAAACATCACAGAAAGCCTATTGCAGTTGCCAACTCCCATGTAAATTTTCTCTGTTTTAGAGGTGGGCTACATTCACAGTTTTAATGTAGTGTGTCCTGTTTTTTTATTTTCTGTTTGCTTAGAAGTGGACAAACTAGACACTGTCTTCAGAGGAAACTTGAGAATCAGAAAATACCCTGGCACACATCAAGACTTGTACTCAGTCTAGCCAAGGGCAATGTGCCCCTAAAAGAAACTCAAAGAAAGCTGTATTCAGCTACAAAAACACATTCAAGCCACTTAACAGAGCATTTAGTGTTGATTTGGTTAGCGCACATGTAATATTTGTGTTAAATTCTTGTGTCTTTAGAGTAGGTAAGAAAAAGGGACAGCCAGGCATGATTTCCTTATTTTTTCTAAACAGGACTGTCTGCATGTAGGGTATTCCTTATGGAAATATCAGAGAAAATGAACTTAGATGATGAAATTATATAAAGACTACCCAAATGTATCATCTCTCATGTTAAATATTCTATAACTGCATTAGCAGTCTGTGACTTCAGTTTCTGCATCAACTTACTGCAGTTCCAAAAAAGTGCCTAGGTTACAATGTATGTCTGGACCTGGTTAGAGTTTTCTCTTGAATTCTAACCCAAAACACTATCAAATACTTAAGTCTCACTCTCTCCAATCACCACTGCTTATGAATAGGATCTTTCTTATACATTTCCTGCTGTTGTTGTGTGCTGACTGTCCTGCCCCCTTTCTACTCTCCAAACCCATGTGAAAGGCTAATTCATCTGAGCAAGAACAAGGGAACCCTTCGTACTGAACCTGTGCTGAACTTTGTTAAGGTGGCTGAGCAAGGTTTTTGAGATGCGCTCCTGCACTGCAATCTGCTTTGGGTTTATTTCTTTATTATTATTGTACTTTCTTACTGAAAGACTTTTGTTGGAAACAGGCTTGAAGAAAAGCATACAGCTTATTATATCTCCTTTCTCTTTTCTGAGTTACTAATACGTGAAAACAGAGGGGCACTGCACAATACAAAAACACTCATCACAATGACAGCTTTGTAGCTAGCATCTGCAGAAAGATTTAGAAATGCTTATATTTTTGAATTACAAGTGGCTTAAAATGGAAGCCTACCAGTCCAAATGAAAGATTTGCTTCATCACCTACTTACTACTGCATTAATCTTACAGTTACTTGACACAACATAATCTCAGGCAAAATTTTGATTATAAGGATTTTTCTTTTTTCTCTTTTTTTTTTCTTTGTTTGAAGGGAGTAAAGCTGTGAAGAAAAGAAAGAATTGGTGTTGGCTATGTTCACCAGTAGGCTACGATCATATTTCACTCAGTTAATACCTGAACTTCCAAGTGTGTGTGTGTGTGCACACGCATGCACAGGAAGAAGCCAAAAAAATAACCAAGGACCAAGACAGCAGTAACTAGAATTTGTCACAAAGACTGCCAATACATAGGAACTGCATCTTCAGGTATCAGTTCTGACCCTGAAAAATACGCTGAAAAGTTTCATAAATGCTGCAGACATATTTTTTACCAAAAAAAGTTCACGGTGTCAGAATAATTCTTGCTAGCCATACAAACTGTGTGATCCCAATTACATTTAGAGGGATTATAAAAATACTTTGAGTTTTTTATTGAGGGTTTCATATTAGCCTGTGGATTTTAAAACTCCATCTACAACCACAGACTATATTACAGTTTATTGCAAAAGCCACTTTGTAACAGGCAGATCTATCACCCAACAGGGTGCCCATTTTAGCTGTATTACCTCATCCTTCACCTGTGACAAACATCTGGGACACCTGGGCCTGGTAGAAAGAACATAATCCTAGTAATGGTAAAAGTTCTGACTAAGAAACTTCTTGTCTGAGTCGTGCCCATCACAGAATTGCAAACCTTCCTATTTCCAAAATGTTACTTTGTATTTTTGCACTGTTGCGCTCGCTTAAATTTCTACTAGTTTAACGGGGGCCAAGCTATCACCATACATAGTTGACTGCATGAAGAAACTGTATGTATATATGAAGAATTTTGTGACCTGAGTACTTCCACAGCTTATGCAGATCAGTGAAGAAAATCAGTCTAATCACTGAAAGTTATGTCACCAGTGATAGCACTTTATATGCAAGACGACATGAGGCTTAGAGATGTAGGGTTTTTGTCTTGCAGAGTTACCATGCATTAACTAAGAGTTCATAGAATCATAGAACAGTTAGGGCTTCAAAGGACCTTAAGATCATCTAGCTCCAATCCCCTGCCATGGGCAGGTATGCCTCACACTAGACCATGTCACCCAAAGCTCTGTCTAACCTGGCCTTTAACACTGTCAGGGATGGAGCATTCACAACTTTTACAGACAGCCTGTTCCAGTGCCTCACCACCCTCAATATTTAACCTGAGCTTCCCTTGTTTAAGTTCAAACCTATTACCCCTTCTCCTATCACTACAGTCCCTAACGAAGAATTTCCAGCATCTTTGTAGACTCCCTTCAGATACTGGAAGGCTGCTATGAGGTCTCCACGCAGCCTTCTCTTCTCCAGGCTGAACAGCCCCAATTTTCTCAGCCTGGTTGGTAATGGGAGGTAGTCTTAGCCCCCTTAGCATCTTCATGGCCCTCCTCTGGATTTGCTCCAACCCTCCTCAAGATTTTGTGATTTTCTTTTAATTTAATAATAAATAATGAATTTATTATAATTTTTTTTTCAAACAAAATGACAACCAAGATAGCTATCAGTTTTCTACACAAAACTTTCCAAAGGAAGAGGATGCTCCCTATCTAATTTAGCTTTCATCCTACGAGGCATTACGCAACTACATACCTTTTCCTCTTCGCATTTCACAACTAAAAGCTTTTTATTTAAGGCAGAAAGTTAGATTTAACTCTTTAGCTACTACCATATTATTCGCTTATTGTGACGGGAAGAAGACCTAGTTTATGTCTCTGGAGGGCATTAGAGCAGAAGATTATACAGCATGGGGTCAGACTTCTAGCGGGCATTAACTGTGTCTTTCCACTGAAGTTCCTCCTGCTGCAATTGATCCAGGGTGGCAGACGTTTTGACCAGAAAGATATGTTCCAGTCTGTCAATACTGGACAATACTTTCCTGAAACTCAGGACTGTAAATAACTATGGTAATTTGGATTCCACTTTATGATAACTGTTTGCATGTGCCAACTTTCTAATGGCAGAGAAAGAAAGAAGCAGCATCAGCACAGTCTGTTCATGCTGCTGCTGTTTCTGATGCTGACACTTCTGATGTCCTAAAAGCTGTTGCCATTGCACTCTTCCCTGTTGAATGGCACTGCACATCCCTGGGAAAAAAAGCCAAAGAGAACTTTCTTTGTACTCTCTTGCCAAGATAATTTTAACCTGTTATACTCCCTGAAAATACAGAACCACCGATCCAGGCTGAGATTAAATTTCTGTAGACCTTAACAATTCACTTAAAAAAATCACTCCACAGGCATGGAAAGGACTCATACAATATCCTGGGGTGGGTAGTCAGATAAGCTTAAAAGCTCTTATTCTATAGTGACGAAACCACTACTTTTCAATAAAGAAGTTGTTGAACGTATTACTATCCTGGGTTAAGCAGTAGCAGTAATTTTTTCTCCTTCTTAGTAGTTGGTCATCTTTTCAAAATACTTTCACTTCTGTGTTGCATGCCTGGCTTCCTGATTTATTAGTTACAATTCCATATTCACCTGTTAACAGTAGACATAACAGTGGTTTATACATTCTAATTTTTTTCATGGATATTAAGCTGCAGAAGTCAGGGGTTTGGCTTTGTGAAGCCGCATTAGCAGGATCTTGTTTTTTTCCAAACTGAGATGAAACATGGAATTCATGTTCAGGTACTCATTCTGACTTGCTGAAATTGGCACTATTCATTGGAATGTTCTGCTTCTGACTCATCTCTAATTTTTCTCAGAAAAGTCTGAGCTCATGCATTTTTCAGTCTTTCTGCGTATAGAATCATAGAATAATTAGGGTTGGAAAGGACCTTAAGATCATCTACTTACAACCCCCCTGCCATGAGCAGGGACACCTCATACTAAACCGGGTCACCCAAAACTCTGTCCAGCCTAGCCTTGAACACTGCCAGGGATGGAGCATTCACGACTTCCCTGGGCAACCCATTCCAGTGCCTCACCACCCTTACAGGAAAGAACTTCTTCCTTATATCCAATCTAAACTTCCCCTGTTTAACTATTAACCCATTACCCCTTGTCCTATCACTACAGTCCCTAATGAACAGTCCCTCCACAGCATCCTTATAAGCCCCCTTCAGATACAGGAAGGCTGCTATGAGGTCTCCATGCAGCCTTCTCTTCCCCAGGCTGAACAGCCCCAACTTTCTCAGCCTGTCTTCATATGGGAGGTGCTCCAGTCCCCTGATCATCCTTGTGGCCCTCCTCTGGACTTGTTCCAACAGTTCCATGTCCTTTTTTATGTTGAGGACACCAGAACTGTACACAATACTCCGAGTGAGGTCTCACAAGAGCAGAATGAAGGGGCAGGATCACCTCCTTCGACCTGCTCGTCACGCTCTCTTTGATGCAGCCCAGGGTACGTTTGGCTTTCTGGGCTGCGAGCACACATTGAAGCTGGCTCATGTTCGTTTTCTCGTCGATCAACACCCCCAAGTCCTTCTCCACAGGGCTGCTCTGAATCTCTTCTCTGCCCAACCTGTAGCTGTGGCTGGGATTGCTCCAGCCCACGTGCAGGACCTTGCACTTGGCATGGTTAAACTTCATGAGGTTGGTATCAGCCCACCTCACAAGCATTTCAGGGTCCCTGTGGAGCGTATTCTAAACTTGTCCGTTCATGGTCAGGTTATTCTACCCTGTCAACAGGATAGTACGTATACTGATTGCCAAAGCCTATTTATTGAACATGTTACTATTTAATGGAAGTGTGACTCTTTGAATCTTGGCCCAGGACATGTAAAAATCAAGCACATTTTAAAATTCTACGTGTTTGAAAAGGATTATAGTACACAAACACCAGAAACGCGACTTTCAGATGTATAGAAGAGCTAGCAAAGGTTGTAACAGATTTGTAAAGATGTAACATTTACCATTATGAGCAAATAAAGATCAAGCCCATTGCCAACATCAACAGTAATTTTAGGAAATTCTTCATTTCAGAGGCTGGTAGCTATTCTACCAGCACCCTGCCCTTAAGTGGGAGTGCCACCTCTGTTTGGTTTTTTTTGTTTGGTTTTTTTTTCCCTGTGACTATTTCTTCTGTTTCTCTGTGTTCTTTTTATCTTCCTGAAGCATTTAAATGAAGCTTGATAATCTTCTAATTTTATAAAATATCTGTCTGGCTATTACAACAGGAGACGTTATTTTTTCCAATATCTTATTTTCCCAACTTGGGGACTTTGGAGACAAACTGACCTGGCTTTGACTTTCCTTGGAGAGTTGGAAGTGGAAACAGAGTATCTGCTGACTCATACCGCCCTTCCATTTGCTTTGATTTTTTTTTTTTTAAATAAGCTATCTTATGATGTCAAGGGAACTCCATGACTGGATCTCAAAAACCCTGTTAAAAGGTTTAGTAGACAAATGAGCTTTTTAAATCTGTACTTACATGTGGCCATTCAGTTAAGATTATTTTGATGGGTTTTTTTCCCTATCTCCTAAAACATATGAAGCAATTGTATTTCCATAAAGCAGAACGGCTTTGAAACACTGTAAGACTTACAAGCTTGCTTCTCATTACACTGGTCAGTAAACAGCAGAATGAACTTAATGTATTTTCCATGGAGTAAGAATTTCTAAAATGTAGTTCTTTATTAATATGTAATTTTATACATCACAAAACAAAAGGCAGTAAACATTCTTTTGGCTGGTGTGCTTTCAGGATACTTCTTAAAGTACCACTTTTGAAACAGAAGCATGCTACACTGGCCTGTGAATACTAATACAGAAGTTTGAAATCAGTGAAATTGACTGAACAGGATTTGGTCTGAGTCGTATCTATAAGACTGAAACACCAAGGAAAGCATACTTAAAAAAAACTCAGTTGTTTTAACTATTGAAAAAATGCAGCAAAATCATTGAAGAGATACTTTGAACATGTAATTGAACTTAATGCCCCAAATAAAAAAGAAAGGCACTGGGCTGTTAACATCAAAGCTCATATTCACAATCTAGACCTTGCAGCTGATAAGCTAGTTCAGGGGAAAAACAAAAAATAAAATGAAGGAAAAATCTCCATGTTTCAGTGTCACTTGAGTAAAACTGACCTGACAAAAGAAATTTGGGAAGAAAGATAAAGTGGGGTCAGATTCTAGATCCCAGTACCTTTATCTTACAGTCTTAAGTAATTAACTTCATTAAAAAGTTAAGTGTTTCTTAGGCAGCTACAAATGAGACTTTTTTCTATAGACTCTACTGAAATGCTGTTACCACAGTATCAAAACAAGTAAGCAACAGATACATTAAAAAGCAACACTGCTTCTATGCTGTTATAAAGCACAAATGGTTAACACAAAAGCCATTTTCTTCTGGTAGACAATTTATAGGGGTTTATAAAAGGAATTATTTTTCATGATGGTCCACAGAGGGCTTCTATTAGCCAAATGGTTATGTTAAGAATGACTAAAAAGTATTGTCTTAAAAATCACTGGTCTTACTGGATATTTTTCAAAGCGATTTTTATATTAGATATACAAGTCAAATCTTTTAGACCCTAAACTTTTTCCCAGAGGTGCTCAGGGCTTTTCTATTCTCAGTATTTCTGTGGAAGCAAATAGTGCTTATCTTCTAACATAGAACTTTTCATATAGGTACAAACATGTATTACAAAATACATACAAAGACACACATACTTCCTCATATATATTCAATACACATATAGATAGACTGATCAATCTATCTCAGATATGTCCTGGATTAAAAATACACTTGCAAAATAGTTTAGCTTTAGCCAGGGTCATTTTAGTGGTCCGTGTTTGTGCCACTATCCTTCAAACAGCTTCAGCAGCCCACTGTGAAAGCCACAAGCCATGCCTGCTGTAGATAACAGGCAGAGATCTCTTAAAACTGGCTTGTGTATCAAAGACAATATCATAGTGACGTGCAATCTCACGGACATAGATGTAATATCTATTTCTTTATTCTGTTAAAATACAGCTCTATATGTGTGTACAATAAAGGAGCACCACTATTACAGATGTTTATAAAGTCATACATGTTGCATGGATTGACTCTAGAAATCAAGGATCTCTCACCCTAGTCATTTTTGTACACAGATTGCTACAAACATAGACACAGACATCAAATTTTAATTGTGATATTCTATCCTTATTTCTAGTAGTTCAGGTCAAAATAATTGAAACACACACACCCTGGACTGATTGAAAATGCACAGCTTACTTCAACAGTATGGTGATAAATCTGCTCAAGCTAGACATCTAAATAATAGTAATTCCCTTTCAAAAATACACAGGTTTGCTGCTGCTTTGCAAAATCTAATCCTGATTTGACCTTGAACGCACAAGCCAGAATACCTTTGTGAGATAATTATATATATATATATACATTAACAAAAGCTGATTTTTTTAAAAAAAGTGGTCTCTTAAGTTTGCAGATAGTTGAACTGCAATTCAACCCTTGCGAAAGAACAACTAATTATTCATCCAGAGCAGTAATCCTTTACATGAACACCAACTCAGCAAAATACTAGAGCAACTACTTAACTTTGGCATTTCATTGCTTAGCAGTTGTATTCCATTCTCTATTGCTCTGTGGAAGCCTATAGTTTCATGAGTGAAAATGCATATCCTTGACACAGACAAGAGGTAATGGCCTCAAGCTGCACCAGGGGAGGTTTAGACTGGCTAGTAGGAAAAATTTCTTCACAGAGAGGCTAATCAGGTATTGGAACAGGCTGCCCAGGGAAGTGGTGGAATCACTGTCCCTGGAAGCGTCCAAAAACCATGTAGATGAGGCCTTCAATGATATGGTTTAGTGGTGGACTTGATGATCTTTTCCAACCTAGTTGATTCTATAATTCTATCCTCTTTTGTTTGTTACATGTTATTAATTGATCTTAAAACTACTTTATCCATGAGCTGATCTTTGTGAGAACAAATACATACTTACTCTCTACATAAGCATAATATATACTATATGTATTTTATACAAGTAACATCTACTATGTATATTAGTTGAAAATACATTCAATTTCAGTGAAAATTTTGCCAAACACTATGGTAGCATCACGAAAGTGATGAAGGGAATTCCCTCTATTTAAAATGAATGGCTGGATTTATGTAACTTTTTTTTTTTTTTTCCAAAAAGGCACATTCAATTGATAATCTAGGCAGTTATCATTGCAAAAGAGAACATTTTTAAAATAATTATTTTGAGTAGGTGTTTTTTTTCAGATAAGTTGTTCTGGTTTGGTTTTTTGGAAGTTGATCAAATTAAGTATGAAATTTCTACTCCTTTCTAAATTTGTTCTCTTAATAATACTATAAACCTTTTTCAATTCACTAATACATAAATATGGTTGAAATCTGATTATCTTTAATTTTTTTTCCCAACTGGCACATGAAAAAAATGTTTTAAGCGGGACCTTATTCACTTTCCATTAACTTCACAAAGTGTTGAAGTACATTCTAAATATATTTAGTGCAAAAAAGATAATATAATCTTAGGTGTAAGTCCTCACTTATAAGAAAATATCTGCAGATTGTAGTAATTCAAATAATGAAATATGTAATATAACAGATGCGTGCACTACATTCAACAAGCCAGACACGGATCACACAGTCAGGTGTCATGGTGTGGTTACAGTGGTGAGTAGGGAAGAAAATCATCCCGAAGTATTCTGCAACAGTAGCACATACCAAATGTTCAAAAGATCCTACACATACATAGATGCAGTAGTGGCAATAAAGCATCAATTTCTAGAATGCTGTAAAAGAGAAAATTGGCAGGGTTCAGTCCTATAGACATGCACCACCCAGATAAGCAGTGTGGCACGCTAAGGGGCAGGAACCCTTCTGTAAGGTTAGTCATTTTACACTCCTGTTTCTAGTTCTGAGACACCTTCCCCCACGGCTGCACTCCTCTGGATTATATTAGCTGAGAACAGAATCCCTAGTGAAATCCTGAGCAAAGCAACTTAAACTTCACTGAGATCAGGCATTTCACCTCTCCTGTAGAGCCAGTCTACCCACAGTTCCTCTCGTAGTCTAACAATTAAGACACAATAAAAGATGCTGACATGCTACATAAGCATTGTTGCTGACTCTAGTTATTCCAATTATTCTGTTATGTTTTCCCCTTAAATGAGAAAGACACGGGGTGGTAATTCAAACACTGAGATACCTATTTATGTTTCAGAATAAACAGTTTAAACAGTATGGTATACAGATGTCTAAATATTTTGAAAGTATCTGTTTATGGAAGTAAAATGAAACTACCTGTTTAAATTTGGAGAATTTTATTTAAAATTTGCATGTAGAACTGAAACTGCTTGTTAGTTGATACACTGTGGCAAATGAGGCTTATTTGCAGAGTATACGAAGTGCCTGGATTTCTGTTTGACTCAGGAAAAGCAATACATTTGAATTTTCATTAGACTGCTTCATTTTTACAAAAATGATTCATTGTATAAAAACAGTAGTAAGTGGCTTACTCTCTCTCTTTGTCAACAGACAACTGGCAAATTGCTGGCTGCATAATATTTCTGTTAGACTACTTGTATATGGAAATCTGACTGCTTTGCAAGCAATTTAATCAACAGTGTAAACAACCTGTGTAAAATAACCAACAGCACAAATGCCTTTAAATAATCAAGGCTCTTTAATGTACATAGAATAGGCTTTTGTACCTGCAACAGACTTGATCTTTATAACCATGGTGGGTTCTCATGTATTATATCACATTGTGCTCTATAGTAATCAATGAATGTAGAAGCTTGATTCTCAAACCTACTCTTTAGTAGGTGCAATTTTTCTCCAGCAGAGAACTGTGTCCACAATTTCACAGTACTAATAAATTGCCAGGAAAAATAAGATAGGATTACAGATGTAAAAGGTGGAAGGCTGGACTGAAAATTGGACTGTGATGAAGAAATAAAAATGAATGTACAGCAACAAATAAATCAGGTAATTTGCTAATGTTCTTGAGAGACATCTCCCATTATTCTTGGGCAATGAAAGTTCCCTGGGTTGTACAATTTGACAGAAGTTTGGTAATACCAAAATTGAGATGGTTTATGCAGTACTATTTATTTCCAATTTTTCTTATTTTAATATGCCTATCAATTCACAAATGCTGAATACGTGCATGATTTGCTTAATTATACAAACACAGGAGTGTGTTCCTTGCCAAATGACATCAGTGAAACAAAAAAGAGCTGGAAGACTAGCAGGCAGGTAGAAGAAAGACCTTAGGATATGATGTTAACACTAAAACTGCAGCAAGGCGGCAAATGAAAATGGGTGCAGATATAACTGATACCAACTTAGAGGTTTTCTTAGACTCTCAGAATAATATAAAAGTAGAGAAGCAAGCTGTTGTGGTCATTTTGCTTTAAAGTGTCGTTAGCTGTGTATTTTCATCATGTGCATCTTTAAAATGTTTTAAAATTTAACAGAAAGTATTTGTAGCTGTTTATTAATTTTTGAACGTGACAAAAGTTGTATGCAAGTGTAACCTTACTCAGTCTAATGCTTTATACATAGCCTGAAATAGTTTTTATTAAAAAGGAAATTATCGAAGTTGGATGGGTTTAAAAGAAGATACTTTCAAGGAAACAAACCTCGGCTTTAGACAATCCGAACAGTACTAAGATTCATTAACAGTAAAGAAGTTACATGAAATAAAAAGTGTGTAAGTGTTTACAAAGCACTTTGGCTTCCTGAAGTATAGTATGATCAAGTAAGTATTTTATTGAAAATACTGAAATACACAATTTAATCTTTAACCAACCTACTTTTATTACCTTTTGATTCTATCTTCACCACATCTTCTCTTCCCAGGCACCTGCAAGCAGGTGGTTCTGTGCCCAACTCAACGGCCAGACATAAGCTGGATTTAGAATCTGTGGGGAAGCTGCAGTTCTTTCAAAGCCAATATTCTGTAAACAGATGTTTATTAAAGAAACTGACTGAGAAGATCACCCCATTTTATTTCTATCTTTACCTTTTCAGTGGTTTTGGTGTGCTTCTTCTGTTCTACACACATACACACAAAATCCCAATGAATTTAATTAAGTTTTTTAGATACAGATGTTTATACCTCCAGATCAATGAATCTGGCACTGATTCACAATTCACTGCAGTGTACCTGCAACACAGTACTATTGCAGTGCCTGAATTGTGGTGTCACTACTTCACAGGAGTTACTGAGAACCCAGAATTGCCATTGGAGGTTACTAAAAGTTTATTTTACAAAGTTCCAGCTATTCAAATACTCTTAGTCATGTTCAGTAGGTGAAACAGACTTCATTCCAGATGGTGCTTCTGTTTACCATACTTTAACTAAAAATACTACATTAAGGAATAAAGACACATGATAGATACTTCAAATACTTGCAATAGGAGCAAATTAAACTATTTCATGTCCCCATCAGAGGTTGTACTATGACTAGGACCTTAAACACTTCTCTCTGTAAGTAACATCCACTACAATCGGTACAGACAATTTTGGTTATTGTTACAATAGTCATTACAGTCAGTTATTTCAGGGAAATTGTCACAAGGGAAATTATCATCACTTGCATTTATTTTCATGATTTTAACATTTAGTCCTCTAGAGCTCTTACCATGGAGATACCAGAGAAATATCTGCTTGTATCAGAGCAAGCTTTCTATCATGTAATTCAGCCTTGGGGCAATCATAGCATTTGCCTGTTTTTTACTTTTTCTGCCAAATGCACTCACCACACAGCACCAGAAACCAGAGCTCTTATTTAAGAAAAATCGTGGAAAGTCAGTCCAAGTAGATCTACACAAAACAATGAGGTTCTCAGTTGAACTGGGATTCATCTCATCTAAACATAGATGTTCCCAGTGCAGACGTCCATTTCTGAGCTAAATTGTCTAGATTGTCTCTAAAGTCAGAGAAACAGGCCTTCCTAGGGTGTGGATCATCTCACCTATTATCAGTGTTCCTTTGGATTAAGTTAATCACTCCTTGAAAGTTCTTATTTTTATCCATAGGCTATAAAGTGCATCAGAAGGTGTGACTCAGATGCAAATATCTATATTGTAGCATAGATTAATCCCACTTGAGGATGTTTATCTACACTACACTTCCACCCCTGCAACCACTAAAGGAAACTATGTCGTGGTACCCTCTGGGAAATAAACCACAGAGGATTAATGTGTCCTCTGCCCTCACACTGAGCCCCATGTCCTTTCACATGTAGTTACCTTATTGAAATGGAACTCCTCAAAGTGTAACACACTATTCACAATGGGAAATGGTAGTACTGCAACTGGCCTCATAAAGAACAGATGTAAACAAGAGAGAAATTATCTTTCTTGTAGGTTTTAAGACCTTACTTAAATAACCATATTTAATTTGAAATGACTGTGAGAAAGGCTCAAACAATTTTTGAATCTGTACTAGGTTACTTGACTTAAATACACATTTTAGTATGATCATTACTGGTATATCACTTCTAATGGGTTACTATTAAAAATGCAAGGAGGTGATTTGGAACTTCATATTTAATGTGTATTAAATTAATCAGCACTCTTGCTACTTCTTCAAAGTTACAGCTTCAACCTGAACCCAGAAAAAAGTAATAAAGCTTGTTCTAAGTTGAGTCTACCTGAAAGTAACATTGGAGTTCCTTTTTTTTTTCCTGGTGATGTGTCCTGATTTACTCTCTTTCAACATAAAAAAAGATATTGTTGAGAAATATGACAGTTAAACAAACTGTTAATCTTCTTTTATGCTTTAAGGTAGCTGCATCCCCTTCTGACATTTCTATTACAAGTGCTAATTAAAGGCAAATTCCTACTGAGATTTCTACAGGGCTCTGAAATAAGGATTCAGAAATAAACACTGTAATGTTTGAAGATTGGAGAAAAAAATCCAAAAGTTCACAGGTGAAGCTTAACAAACTATAGGAGAAAGTATACAAATTTTTAAAAAAATTGAATATTCTCCTGTGTACTGGCAAAGGCTTAGCATTAGGGCTATCCATACCTAGTCAACAAAAGATGAAACTTTGATAAGAATATGCAAAATTGTATGTGGTGCTGACATGCTTAAAAAGATTAGAAGGGAAGGTAGTAAAGGAGTACTGTATGTTGGTTGAGAGGATGAAACAAATCTGAGTATTTCTTACTTCACAAATTCTTCAGGGAAAGAATGAGATTTACCCTCATTCCATCACAAAGTTTCTGTTCAGCCTCTATTCTTCTCTTGCATAAATGTTTTTCAATGAATAAACTTACAAAGTAAGCTACCCCTCTAGGGTCAAGAGTGCAGAGCAGCTACACTTTTTCTGACCAATGACAAACAGTTTACAGGTCAATTATGAGCAAAGAAATTCCACTTTAGATAACATGTTCTGCTTTTGTCCTTAATTAGAGAATGGTAAAGACTGGTAAAGCCTTATTGCTCTGCGCGTTTCAGGGGTTTGTATAATACAAGACAACATTACAATAAAGCATAAAAATAAACAGCATTCAAAACCCAATATATAGTTAAATGAAACAGAGTAGATACATTGTAGATACTTACCTATCATTACTAGTATTTGAATTTTATCTGAGTATTAGACTAAAAACATTTTGGTTTGGAAAACTAGGTATCAGCTAAGATAAAATCCTTCCTACAAGATTTTACTGGCTTTGGGTGGTTTATCTTTTTTACATCTCATGTTAACCCCTTATGACTTACTTCAAGACTTACAGACGTTTTCTCAAACTTAAATCTTCACAAACTAAATTTAAAGCATGTTACTCAACTTTTGAGAGGTTGAGAAGAGGCAAACCCAAGGAAACTTCTCAATAAAACTTCCCAACAGGGGAAGGGACTGTCTCCTAAACAAAATACTTCAGATCTTGTTCCCTTTATAGAAAATTATGCCCCGTGAAAAAAAAGATGTACTTTAGTGGACAGATTATCATTTCTAGTAGAAAGATGTCACTGAAAAATGGCAGGAACCTCCTCTTCTCTGTCAACTAATTTAATTCAGTGGAAAATAGATACAGATTTATAAATATAGTAAAGTTATTTTTTGAAAGATAAGTGGACATTACTGATGGACAAGAAAGAAGAAATTAAGCACTCTGGAAATGATCAATCCAAATTTAAAAGCTGGCATAACAATCACTTTGAGTAAGTAGATTTGAACTAAATGACTACCTGAAAATTCTATGTGATGTGTTTACTTAATTTTTCACCATAGTATAATAGCATATCTCAACTCAAAGGGACTCATAAGGATCATTGAGTCCAAATCCCTAGTCCTTGCAGGCTTACCTAAAGGCAAGCCATATGACGAAGAGCATCATGCGTACACAACCCTGGCTTGGTGCCAGACCACTTCCATGGGGAGTCCATTCCAGTGACTGACCACATGCTCAGTCAAGAACCTTTTTCCTAATATCCACTCTGAAATTCCCTTGACATACCTTCCTACCATATCCCTGTGTCCCATCACTGGTCACCAGAGAGAAAAGATCAGCAACGCCCCCTCTGCTGCCTCTCTTGAGGAAGTTATAGGTTGTGATAAGGCCACCCATCAGCCTTCTCTTCTCTAAGCTAAACAAAGTGACTTCAGCCGCTCCTCGTAAGCCTTGTCTTCAAGATCTCTTGCCATCTTAGTACCATTCTTCCAGATGCACTCTAATAGTTTGGCATACTTTTTATATCAAGGCACCCAAAAGTGCACACAGTACTCAAAGGGCCATTTTTCTGTCATGTGCCTGTGTAAAATTCTGAAAGACCACTTTTATTTTTTCAGTGTTTTTTTTAGCTACAACATGGAATTAACACATGAGTTTAGGTCAGTGCAAATACATCAGGTACTTGGTGTCCATAGAGACAGAAATGAATGTGGTGGATCTCAGACATGACACCTCTGACTCTGTGAGCAGAAGTCTCTGAAGCTCTTATCTACTTCATACTAACTATGAAACTTGCATAGAAATACATGTAGAGAGCAAGGAGAGACACAGGAATGCAAAGACAAGGATGTCATCAGAGAGCTTTTTTTAATTGGTTTCAGTCGCAATGAAGGGTCAGGATCATCATTTGCAGGTAAAAAGAACAAGAAAATTATGGTTGGGTGCCATAGGTATAGGTAGTACAATCGAAAACTCAAACTTTGTGGGACAATCAGCTTCTCTGACTCTCAGTTCCCATCAGATTACAGACATACACAATTCTTCACCTGCTATACTTCATGTATACTTTACGGGTAACAAAACACTAAAACAAAATAGGAAACAATGCTTCCTATTTTGCATCTTTCATTGTGAACCTCAAAGTTTTATGAAAGGCATGGAAGGTAAAGGCTCTCATCTCCAGAGTATTAGTGTTGATGGTGACACCATGCTGCCATGAACAGAATAATCAGCATATATCATGTACTATTGGTTACTTGTAAGACAAAGATTAAATAGATGATCTTAAAGTCCTTTCCAAACCTAACTATTCTCTGATTCTATGAAATAACATAGTACAAACACAGACATCTTGTTTAGATATATGCTCAAAACAGGGACTTACAAAAACCCAAAGCTTTCAGAAACTTTGTTTCATACAATGTTGCTGTGAAATAGAACCAAAGGAAAATTTTCCATTAAAGAAAAAAAAAAAAGAAAAAATAGGAGGGCAGAGCATAATTTCTTAATTTTCCTTTTTCTCTAGCTAACCATACAATAGAGAATTTAAGGATGAGGAAAACTGAGACAACCTGTTTTCCCCATGTTTTCTTTGTCCCTGGATGAGTCCTTGTGCTCTCCCATACATCTTTAAATTCACATTTCAATGAAACTACTGAAATCTGTGAGTCAGTTCCCCTGTGATAATAAAACAGAAGAGCTCTACTGAAAGAGCTTAGAGACAGATTATAAGCACTGTATGAGACGTTTGGAGTACCTAAGAATGAATAAAAGAAGACTGTTTGGCAAAATCTGAATATGGTGTGAGAAGACAGTCTTTTTGACCAGACCTTTAGGTATTACACTATTTATCTACAAGCAAGAAGAAACAAGTAGTTTTTATGAGATCTGCAAATACTATTCTGATCCAGGGTCATTTAGGACTTCTCCCAGTTTCTAGCTACCATGGAGTTCCATGAGGTTATCTGGCAATCTGCATCAGACAGCTGTTCAGGCAGCTTCTATGCAGAATAACCAGATCCTATGTATTGCACATCAAGAGTAGGTTTTTGGCTTACGGTTCAACAAACAAGGATTTCTGCAAGAAGGAATAAACTAATATTTTTGTAAAGCCACAAATCTTTCATCACAGAGGAAATAGCATACCTCTGATTCAGAACTGAGGGTATCTACAAAAAAAAACAACAACCTGAAAGAGTTGATTGCCACTGCAATAAAATCAGACCATCATCGAACTTCTCTTGTCTCCCTCATGATCTCATTTAGTATGGAGAAAGCATAAACTAAAAACTGACTAAATTGTGTGTTTCCAAAGATTTGGGAATGAAAACAACCTGGTAACATGGTGAGGTACCCTAAAGGATGAGGATTACATGTTTTTGGGAATCCTAATTGAGCTGAAATTGAATGCATTTGTCTTTACTATACTACATTTATAAAGATTCTCCAGCTGCAATAGGATCTGTACAAGACATATGGCTGACTGACTTATTTCAAAATCTTTCTACTCAGTCTTTGGACAAGATACCATTAGAGGTACCAGAAACCCTCTGCACTAACAGGCAGTGTACTTCAGTTAACAGACAGTAGGAGTGACTGTCCTTGCCCTCACAATTTCAGGCTCCAGTCTCTGGCTTAAGTATTAAGAAAGGTACCAAATGACTGTTGTGGATTTGGTGAAGAATCCTAAAAGTTAAACTATAAAACAATCATAAAATTCAGATACTACACTTACTTAACTGAATAGCCTGACCAATGTCACAATCTGAAACAGGCTTTGTGACAGAACTGAAATCAAATCATGCTGAAAAAACCTGGTGTTGGATCTGACATACTGTTAAATGTAGAACACTGTACTTCAAGTGGTGTACTAGTTCTCATCTTTACAGGAGTCTGACAGACTTCGTCCCTGCCTAACCTGGGCTCCTATACCTGGCCAATGTTTCATTATGCGACCAAATAAATCGGCGGTTGTAGAATAAACAGAAGTACTTTTGAATATGTTAGAGCTCTGTAATGTGTTACAAAGCAATCCCTCCTGTAGAATGGAAGCTAATGTCTTTGAAATCAGTTATTTTTTACAGGAACAATTGTGGCATGGTGTTTTTAAAACAATTCTGTACCATCATCATACTGGGGCTCCTGTTATCTTGCTTGGAAAAGCCTTATTTCAGCATTAGTAAACCTGAAACTGTAGGGGAATCACTTGGAATTACTGAAAAAAATAGAAGTCAAAAGTGGGGGACACAGTATCCCAAACATGACACAAGAAAAAAGGACAAAAACAGCTGTCATGAGTTTTCAGTATGTGAAGGATAAAAGTAACAATTTTGAGAAATATGTGAAGAAACAAAATACAAAAATGGAGCATGTGTTGAGCATGTACATGTGATCACATGGACAAAAACATACATAGAATATATACAGTTTTTTCCCTTCTTCTCAAGTTACCAGTGCGACACAGAAGAGTAAGTAAATAGCTGTAGAACAGCTGTGTAAATCCCTCATTCATACAGCCTGGAGCTGGTGCTCAGAATGTATTAAGCTGCACTTTGAAAATCAGTTTCATAAATTAAGGCTATATTCCATCACTGCCATGAAAGTATGTAATAACTCCTTTCCTCCACAACTTGTGGCTTGTCTCTGCTTTGTTTTCACCCTCTCTATGTGCCAGCACAAGCCTGTTCCAGACTGAGTAAGCAGTCAATGGCCTGATGCTGTAATGGAGATCAGTAATAAGTACTGTTCCTGAGTGAATCCTCAGAAAGTTTGTAGATAAAACCAACCTGAGTGGTGCAGTTGATACACCTGAGGGAAAGGGATGCCATCCACAGGGACCCTGGCAGACTTGGTAAGTAGTTCTTCATAAACCTCATGAAGTTCAACAAGGCCAAGGTCCTGCAACTGGCTTGGGGCAATTACCAGCATGAGTACAGACTGCGCAACGAAGATGTGGCTGAGTGTCCAGATGGAGATCAGTGACAAATGGTGTCCCTCAGGAGTCTGTTTTGGGACCAGTACTGTTTAATATCTTCATCAACAACAGAGACAGCGGGATCAAGTGCACCCTCAGCAAATTTGCAGTTGACTCCAAACAGAGTGATGTACCTGACAGCATGAGGGACGGGATGCCATTCAGAGGGACCTGGACAAGCTCTAGAAGTGGGCCCATGTGAACACTGTGAGATTAAAACAAGGCCAAATGCAAGGTCCTGCCCCCGGATCAGAACAGCCCCTGGTATCAAAGACAGGCTGGGTGATGAAGGGACTGAGAGCAGCCCTGCATACTCGAGTCACAGAAAAAGTCTATGATAACACAAAAGAAAAGCTACCATGGAGGTGGTATCCATGTATATGGGATGTAATAACACTTCTCGTGACAGCGGTGCCCTCTAACACTGGGTTAAAATTCTCATCAAATAATGATCTGAAGGACTAGAACTATTTCCTGGCAATCAAAATCAATGAAATATGGAAAACTTGGCTTTTAATGTATGTCATAACTGAAGAACTTTAAGGAACACTAGTGATTCACAGATACACAAGCTTTTTGGTCTTTCACTGTACAGCTTTCAAAGATTTGTGTGGTGGTGCACAAGTTATAAAGGGAGAGAATATGTTCCAGCTTAGATTCCATCAGAAAAAACTTGGATGCTCGAAACACTGGCCTGCAGGTATTCTGTTTAGTATCAGAAGAATAGCATTAATTAAAAGAATTTAGAAGAATATTTTTTCCTTTATACAGAAAAGGAGAAAGTGACATGGAAGATAAGAATAGTTTAAAAATAAGGTTTCTTTTTAATAGGAACTTTTGTAGGAAACATGGCTGTTACTTATTGCTTAATTTGAAATTCTCTCCAGTGTTGGTCATTCACTGTGTCTTCAACCATTTCTCAGAGCAAAGGGACATATGACAAAATCATGGAAACAGGTGTGTATACTATAATTCATAATATCTGATACACCTAAGTAACCTACTGATTTAGGTTTATGAGTCTGCTCTTTAGCAGACAGTGTTACCACTAACTTCTATGGGAGCAGCTGCAAGACATGGGTGTGAACTTTTACTATGCAATTCTAATATTAAAACCACTATCAATTATAAATTAATAATATAGATCAAATAGATGGTAGTTTTGTGTTTGTATTTCTAAACAACTCCATCTCCAAAAGAAAAATGCAATAAATTCTCACTGATTTTATAGAATAAATCACACATGATTTTTAGTTAACATCACCATTCATTTTCCCTCCACCTCAACAATGTGTAATGCCTTCAAACACAAGACTAAGTGTTAACTGGGTCTTGGGAGGGAATCCCTTCCATTACAAATCTCGTATCTTTTGTCTGCCCTAGCTTATTCAGGAAGTGCTCTTAATCTTCTGTAACATTTGTTTAAGTAAATGTGTTTCTCTTTGAAGTATCTCCCAGACCTTTTTAGGAATTACACAAAACAGCCCTCACAAATATATTTACCTTCTGGTAGAATGGCTAAAGAAATGTCTGCCATATTTAGGCACTGAGTCAAATTATACATTTCATGTATTCCAAGTGAAAAAAGTAACCCAGCAACTTTTAAATTAAATGGAAATGAATTTAAGTTATAGCAAAAACATCACTTGGTACACAGATTCATACTAAGGTACTAATGTAGTACATGCGTATTCACGTAACTGCGAACTTAATTAGGAATTCAGACCTGAGGGATAAGTTGCTTTAAAAAAAAAAATAAAAAAAAATAAAATTTCTGAAGTATATCAGTTAGTGAATGTGCCTTCTACAAGAATACACCAAAACAAAACAGTTATATCTACAAAGAGAATACAATAAATATTGTATCATCGTACAGTATATAAATTGGGTTTGTAGATTGCTACGGTGTATTTTGATATCCCAAAACCAAATGCTAGACATTTGTAGGAATGGGATGACATTGCTACAATTATTCCTCGCTCGACTACAGTACTTATAACTTTATAATATTGCAATGTTTTAGAATTTAGTAATTAGGGTTTTTTTTACCTCAGTAGAACTGAAGCAGAACACACACAAATGTTTGTCATTTAGTGTTTAGGTGGATGACTAACATATCATACTAGCAGGTACTTCAGTCCTCAGCTAGTTTTGGTCCTCAAAACATTCCCATGCTTGAAATTAAACACATGCCTCTTTTTTTTTTTTTTTTTCTTTTTATATACAGCCACAATTATATCATAGACAATTAAAGTCAATACCGCTTAACAAACCAAAATCCAGATTCAGTATTCCATTTTACAGACTTTGAATTACATTTTTTTCTTGTCTGATTAGCAAGAAACCTTTCAGAATTGCAGCATAGTATACCTACTTCTGGTTTGTTTTTTTACTCATCCATGACAGAGGGTCAGGTACAGGCAGCTCTAACATACAGCAAGAGTATGCGAATAAGCAGATAACTGAGGCAGTATGGAGAGCAGTTCTCCACCCTTTCATCCCTGTAGACAGTATTTGTCCCTTTGATCCCTGAGCAGATCAAACAAAATCTGCTAATCAATTATTTCCTTTTTTGTTTTTCAGATGCTGCCACAGGCCTTCAAATACTGATGGCTAAGTACTTCAGGAATATTTTATTTGTTTACTATTACAAAATAAATGTTTACCACAAAGGAGTATTTTTTTCCATCTTATTATTTCTCCCACTACCCAAAACTGCAACTGAAAACATTCTTTTTAAAATAGTTATGAAAGCTTTTTAGTATTAATTATTTTGAATATAAATTTCAGAAAGATATCTGAAATTTACCTTATTAAGAGAAAGCGAATTACTTATACTGATGTTTTTCAAAACTGCTGAATTTTGGACTTGACAGTATCTCCATTCTCACTAGCAGAACTATAGAGGGGTTAGGCTTGAGTAGGGTGGTGGAGTAGAAAACTTACTTCTGTAAAACAGAGGCTTGGTAAGAGTGTAAGGAATAGCTACTTGCCTCCATGATCATGATAATAAAAGTCAGTAGTTTTGGCTGCCTACTTTTCTGTGACACTGAAAGGGTCTGAGGGACTTACTACCTGGGTATGGCTACCACTTACGTTGTTTCTTGCACATGCCATGTACTCATCTGGGTGTTTAAGTCCTCTTCAGATGCTAACACTGTAGTATAACTCCTCAGTCTGATATAAACTACTATTAAAACTCAGATGTGTCTATTTATCATTCTTGTAATTTGCATGTTCACGTAGGGTTTTATTCCTGCTGCAGTTATAGCCACAAATATTCATCATCAACTACTAAATCAGAAAATGCTGACCTGAAAGGTTCAGTCCTGACAAGTCTCATGTGTTTTGCACCACCAGTGCATCAGCAGCACATTTACAAGCTTTGTTATAGTCATTAAAAATAATAAACACTTAAAACTTGATATATTGGCCAGTTTTGCTCTGTTGCTTGAGACTTTGAGTAGCAGAGGTTGGAAACAAATAAGAGAACTCGAAGGATGAGCAGCTCAGTTACTGCCATATTGTCTTCAAAGTGGGAAAGGATCTATCTTAAGGACTCATCAGAAGGAGGCTAAGTCAGGGACTGTAGCAACAGGATAAGGAGCAACAGGTACAGACTGAAAGAGGGAAGTTCAGGTTAGATATAAGGAAGAAGCTCTTTACTGTGAAGGTGGCGAGGAATTGGAAGAGGTTGCCCAAAGAAGTGATAAATGCTCCATCCCCGGCTGTTTTCAAGGCCAGGCTGGACAGAGCCTTGGGAGACACAGTCTAGTGTGAGGCATCCCTGCCAGTGACAGAGGGTTGTAACTAGATGATCTTAAGGTTCTTTCCAACCTGAACCATTCTATAATTCTATGAAAAGGAGAAACACCAAAGCAAAACTACAGTCATGGACCCTGGACTGAATAAAGCACAAACGTATGAGGGGAATTATTTCAAAACAGTGGAATTAGAAAAGAGATGGTATGCACTGCAAGAACAAACAAGAAAACAAAAAAGACGGAACTGTTCTATTTGTAAGAAAAAAAACTTCTATCCCACAAAAATAGTACTACTTAACAGATCTTTGGAAAAATTTCCATTAGGCTTTCAATTTTTAGATTAGGTTGAAACACCATTAAGAGTATAAGGTAAGTAGGTTATTCAGCAAGTAAAGTTTACCCTAATAAATCCTTCTGGTCCTGTTCAAGTTATTTTCCACAGACATCTTTCTTAAAATTCTGCACACATGGATATGATAAAAAGAGAATAACAAAGAAAATTATTAATTGTGAATAGTGTAACTCTAAACTTTTCAAAGCAATTACAGATAAGACAGTCTGCATGTATTATTACTTAACTTTAGATTTTATAATTATCAAAGGAAGAATGGAATTTAAGCAGCAGGGTGGAGTTCACTGAACCTATATGTTCATTCTATAACCACCTTAAATATCTTTAGACATCAAAATATTAGTTTTCTTCTCAGTTGCACAAATCCAGCCAGTGGATGACTTACCCCTAAAGTAGCTGTATAATACAGTTTTCTGTATTTCCTATCTGTAGGTGCCTATTTCTCCTCCCTCATCTGTAAAGGGAGCCCAGAGGAGTAATTTACATGAGACAAATAACCTTTAGACAACTAAAGTTATGTAAGATGACTCTAATTGTGATGATCAGGCTTCAGCTTATTACCACTTCCTCTTATGTGGGGTCCTTTTCCCTGTTCTATACTAGTCATGGAATCCTAGCATTGATTCAAAATCTAATTTCTTTTGGGAAGAATCTTGTGTCAAACACAGTACAGCCACGTAGTAGTAAGATTGCATGTAGCCTGCCCCTCTCTCATTCCTAGCAAAAAGTAAAATCATGAGGTGGAGGAGAAGGAAGAGATTCACAGTGATAAGTAACAATTTTATAACAGACGTTCCAGCAGTGCTCATCCCACCATCAGAGAGAGCCAAGAAAGCTTAATTTCTGAACTGTGCTCTCCTACTGGTTTGTGTTCCATGAACTAAGAGACTAAAATATGTAACAGGCAATCACAGTTCCATGTGAATAAGGAAGCACCTAGAATAAAATTATGGGAAATGGGGAACTGATTTGATGATGTCTCTTTCTAATGAGGGAGAAAGGATCGTATAAATTAGACAGAATTATATCACAGGGAGATTAAAGGAACTTAAGAATTTAAGAAAAATCAACTGAGACACAACATTGCCCTAGCACTGTGCTATAAATTTATAATTCCATGTGTATAAAGAGAGAGGCAGCAATATAGGTCATGGACACAGCTATCTATCTGGCTAGTGCAAAAACTGATGGCATTAGGAGAAGAGCCCAAATAATCCTTTGATGAAGAATTACTGAGTCCACTTGGACCAGCAGTTTCTAGGTTACAAGACCTGTAGATACATTTGGATTAAGCTCTCCAAAATGTCTGCACACTCCAGTAGACACCACTCTGACAGTTTTTTGCTTAAAAGACATTTTGATATCATGATGTCATCACACAACTCCCAGAGCCAGAAACCATTCTGAGATATACACATCCTTCTATGAAGGCGAACTGGTTAGAGTCAGAGTTGTGAAGAAGGCGAACCAGTTTGACTGGGTGGAGGCAGAAAAAAAATTTCTTAATGGAACATTGGAAAGAAGGCATATTGTTTGTAGTAGGAAGGCAGAGATTTTCAATGGCAAGAAAAAGACAAGACTAGAATTTCCACACATTTTGATGAAAGAAGCCCTTAATCTCATCTACTAATATTTTTCAGTTAAACTATACTATGTCTATCGTATACTTCACATTTTCCAGACAGATGGATTGAATCTGTGATCTAAAAGACAAATGAGAGTGAAAATTTAAAAAACAGATACACAAGACTCTAGTGAATGATTTGGGTGATTTTAGGTTCTTATTTTATTATTTGATCATTTTTCCTTCTTTGTTTTGTAGTTTCAGCTATGATCCCTATGGGACAAGAAGCACCTTTAGCTGTATGTTTGGAGCAGGGTTTTGTCTGCAAGCATATTTGAAATTACTGTGTATCTTCAGCATTGCTGCTCCTTTGTCTAAATCAAAACCAATTTCTGCTGTAAATACATGTGATAATTATGAGAGCTCTTACTTAAGAGTTCAGTAATAAGCACCTTTTATAAAATAATTCCAGCATATCAGCTATTTTAAGGATTTTAAAATATCACTATGCTTGGAAACATTTTCTGTTTTCCATATTGTTTATCTATATTCTCAATCACTTTCTATGAATTAAATATTTTCTTCTTCTTCTCTTGCTTTTCTCCTTGCAGTTACTTAGAAGTCCAGTTCATATATTGTGTCCTACTTTGATAAGAATACTATTGATATTTTTATTTCAGTTTCATAAAAAGCGTGTTTGTTTTCGTTCATAGATTTAAAGCCCCAAAATGGACCAGTACCGTAAATAAAACATGCAATCTCATTTTAAAAATTTATTACAAGGAATTTTGTTTATGATTTCATGTTCCCCAGTAATAATTAATTGGAGGTCTTCACTGGTCCCCGCAGACTAACTATCATTCAAAATGCACTAAAGGATGATCAACACACAGCACATCTTCAGCAGTGAAAGTAACCATATGTATTTTTACTACCAGTTTAACATAAATTTAAAAAGAAGACATTTTACAGTGTGCGCTTTGCAAACACTAGCAAGAAAATAACTAATTTACCAGCTTATAAGAGTTTGAAAATTTTTTTAACTTGAGTTACAATCATTACTAAATACCTGAATGATAACACTTTGCACTTTTGAAGTCACTTTCATTGAAGCTACTGGAAAAGGTTTAATAATGTTAATTGATTAATTAACAATAGTTATTTTTCAAGAACGTTGAAAATAATTCATTATTCCATAAAACTGACTATATCTGAAGCAGCAATACAAGCAAAACTAGTAGCCCACAAGTTTTACCTCCACTGTACAAAGGAGAAATCTATCTAGCAAATATAAAGCCATCATATATTTTCATCCCTCACATGAAACCCCAAATTCTTAAGAGCAAGGATGGACTTGGTAGCATAGCCTAATCAAATACAAATAGTACCATAGTGAGGAAGACTGCATTATCCTTTCTTACAGCATGTATGTGCCTGCATGCAGAAAATTATGGAAGTTAGGGGAGCGTAATACAGGACTACTCTGTACTCACAAATTACTACTAGCAACTAAAAGCTTACCTTTTACAGTGTATAAGCATAAAGGGTAAGGGATGAACAGAGCATAATGCCTTGGAAGGAGGGAGAGACAGATGTACATATGAGACACTGCGAAGAAATTTACATCTCTGCACTTCTACTAAATTCCCTAGTACTGCATTAAGCAGATGTCTTGTTAGAATCAATGAACAATTTCCACCCCTAAAAAACTTTAGGTTTATGTACCTTGCAGGATTAAGCCAAACAACACTGGATAGCTTTCATTTTTTTGTTAAAACCAAACCTTAATAAGCAGCAGCAAAATAGCAAAAGAATAAGGACTAGGAATCAGGATCAAAGACACCTGGAATATTATGTTCAGGTTTGGTCCCTGCTATACAAAAAGCATGTGGACAGGCTGGAGAGGTACCAGAGAAGGGCCACAAAGCAGATCAGAGGACTGGGAAGCCTGCTGTATGAGGAAAGGCTGAGACAACTGGGTTTGTTCAACCTTGAGAAAAGGTGGCTCAGGGGAAACCTATCACCATGTTTCAGTATTTAAAAGGTGGTTACAGTGAAGATGGAGCCTCCCTTTTTGCAAGGAGTCACATGGCATAGAGGAGGAGTGATGGTAACAAATTACTCCTGGGGAAATCCCAGTTGAACACAAGAAGAAAATTTTTCACCATGAGAACAATCAGCCAGGGAAGTAGTGAATTCCCCAACACTGGACACTTTTAAGATATGGCTGGACAGGGTGCTGGGACATCTAGACTGGATCGTGCTTTGCCAAGAAAGGCTGGACAGATGATCCCTAAGGTCCATTTCAACCTGGTATTCTATGATTCTGCAACTGTCTCATTAGGAACGCATGCATCTTCTTAATGTTGACACTTCTGCAAAAATACAGTTAATCTTAGTTAAGTAAATGCCATGTGTTTAAAACTGTGGTAAACGTGAATAAATTAAGGGAGTGGAGCATCTCCCTTATGAGGAAAGACTGAGGGAGCTGGGTCTCTATAGTTTGGAGAAGAGGAGATTAAGGGGTGACCTTATTAGTGTATATAAATATATAAAGGGGGAGTGTCACGAGGATGGAGCCAGGCTCTTCTCAGTGGCAAACAATGAAAGGACAAGGGGTAATGGGTACAAATTGGAGCACAAGAGGTTCCACTTAAACCTGAGAAGAAACTTCTTCTCAGTGAGGGTGACGGAACACTGGAACAGGCTGCCAAGGGAGGTTGTGGAATCTCCTTCTTTGGAGACATTCAAAACCCGCCTGGACACGTTCCTGTGTAACCTTATCTAGGTGTTCCTGCTCCGGCAGGGGGATTGGACTAGATGATTTTTTGAGGTCCCTTCCAATCTCTAACATACTGTGACACTGTGAAATTACAGGAGTTTGCTCCATGAGGCAGTCATTAAAACCTCTATGGTATACAGTGCTGCCTTCAGTGATCTGATTGAGGATACCGCAAAGAGCTTTTTAAGCTTTTTCTACTGGTGTCCTATGGTTTGCTATTTTTTTAACTCATTTTCTTTATTATCAGTGAGTCAAATTCTTTTCCTACAGAAGTGCTAAACTTTTGCTATAGTCATATTAACTAGTTACAAAAGTGAAATGCTGATCTGACGACTACATCATTTAGTTTCTGCAAGAATTCTCCTGACCCTTTAGTGACATACACAGTATGTACTACGAAAATACATCACCCTCTGATGACTTTGATGTAATCATGTGCCATGTTTATAGTGCCTCAGTGTCACTGGGCTAGTACAATGCTAGTATTTCAGCAATCGCCATTTATTTTTCATACTTCACACTGAAATCAGCATAGTATTAGGAGCTAGTACACAGCAAACGTTCCTTACCAGAGTTAAAGGAGGAAAAAAAAGCGTGACATGTTTTCATTTGTTCCCCTTTCTTAAATATAGAGGAAATTCAATTTAAATATAAGAGCGCACACTGCCGGCTCATGTTCATTTTCTCATCAACCAGCACCCCCAAGTCCTTCTCCACAGGGCTGCTCTGAATCTCTTCTTTGCCCAACCTGTAGCTGTGTCTGGGATTGTCCCAACCCTGGTTTAGGACCTTGCACCTGCATTGTTGAACTTCATGAGGGTGGCATTAGCCCACCTCATGATCATGTTGAGGTCCCTCTGGACGGCATTCCTTCCCTCCAGCGTTATCAACCGAACCACACAGCTTGGTGTCAGTGGCAAACTTACTGAGAGCATACTGAATCCCACTGTCCATGTTGCCAACAAAAATGTTGAACAAGACTGGTCCCAACACCGATCCTTGAGGGACACCACTCATTACTGGTCTCTAACTAGACACTGAGACACTGACCACAACTCTTTGTGTGTGGCCATCCAGCCAGTTCTTTACCCACCAAGTGGTCCACCTATCAAATTGATGTCTCTCCAATGTAGAGACAAGGAAGTCATGTGGGACAGTGTGAAACGCTTTGCACAAGTCCAAGTAGATGACATCAACTGTTCTACCCCTGTCCATCAGTTCCGTAGCCCCATCATAGAAGGCCACCAAACTGGTCAGGCAGGATTTCCCCTTAGTGAAGGCATGCTGGCTGTCACAAAGCACGTTGTTCTTTTTCATAGAATCATAGAATCATAGAATAGTTAGGGTTGGAAAGGACCTTAAGATCATCAAGTTCCAACCCCCCTGCCATGGGCAGGGACACCTCGCTCTAAACCATATCACCCAAGACCTCGTCCAACCTGGCCTTGAACACTGCCAGGGATGGAGCATTCACAACCTCCCTGGACAACCAATTTGAGTGCCTCACTACCCTAACAGGAAAGAATTTCCTCCTTATATCCAATCTAAACATCCCCTGTTTAAGTTTTAACCCATCACCCCTTGTCCTATCACTACAGTCCCTAATGAAGAGTCCCTCCCCAGCATCCCTATAGGCCCCCTTCAGATACTGGAAGGCTGCTATGAGGTCTCCACGCAGCCTTCTCTTCTCCAGGCTGAACAGCCCCAACTTTCTCAGCCTATCTTCATATGGGAGGTGCTCCAGTCCCCTGATCATTCTTGTGGCCCTCCTCTGGACTTGTTCCAACAGATCCATGTCCTTTTTATGTTGAGGACACCAGAACTGCACACAATACTCCAAGTGAGGTCTCACGAGAGCAGAATAAAGGGGCAGGATCACCTCCTTCGACCTGCTGGTCACACTCCTTTTGATGCAGCCCAGGATACGGTTGGCTTTCTGGGCTGCAAGCGCACACTGAAGCTGGCTCATGTTCATTTTCTCATCGACCAGCACCCCCAAGTCCTTCTCCGCAGGGCTGCTCTCAATCTCTTCTCTGCCCAGCCTGTAGCTGTGTCTGGGATTGCTCCGACCCAGGTGTAGGACCTTGCACTTGGCATGGTTAAACTTCATGAGGTTGGCATCAGCCCACCTCACAAGTGTGTCAAGGTCCCTCTGGATGGCATTCCTTCCCTCCAGCGTATCAGCCGAACCACACAGCTTGGTGTCATCGGCAAACTTGCTGAGGGCGCACTCAATCCCACTGTCCATGTCAGCGACAAAGATGTTAAACAAGACCGGTCCCAACACTGATCCCTGAGGGACACCACTCATAACCGGTCTCCAGCCGGACACTGAGCCATTGACCACAACTCTTTGTGTGCGGCCGTCCAGCCAGTTCTTTATCCACCGAGTGGTCCATTCATCAAATTGATGTCTCTCCAATTTAGGGACAAGAATGTTGTGTGGGACAGTGTCGAACGCTTTACACAAGTCCAAGTAGATGACATCAAGTGCTTTACCGCTGTCCATCAGTTCTGTAGCCCCATCATAAAAGGCCACCGAATTGGTCAGGCAGGATTTCCCCTTGGTGAAGCCAGGCTGGGTGTCACCAAGCACCTTGTTGGTTTTCATGTGCCTTAGCATGCGTTCCAGGGGAATCTGCTCCAAGATTTTGCAGGCACAGAGGTGAGACTGACTGCTCTGTAATTCCCCGGGTCATCCATTTTCCCCTTCTTGAAAATGGGGGTGATATTTCCCTTTTTCTAGTCACCGGGAACTTCAACTGACTGCCATTTTTTCAGATTTTTGAAATTACATGGACAAATTCAGTCCTTACTCTTTTACACTTAATAGACTGTAAAAAGTAAGCCTTTAGTTGCTAGCACTAATTGAGAAAAAAGCCTCTGATATTCCAAATTATTCCACTAAGAACAAGACGCAAACATGTTTGAGTTTATATTCAGTTGCCATTAGATGACACTGTCGTTCATGCAGATCTGTTCTCGTATGAATTTTAACTGTGATTTTATGAGTGAAAATCTGCCATCCTCATGTCAGACCTATCATTTTAAAATTTATTAATCCCTGTTAGTATCAAACCTTTCCTTGCCATGCTTCCAAACCAAGCTTCTCATTAAACAGAAGCAGAAAACGGAGTCATTATCAAACCTGCTTTTTACTATAGTAAAATTAAATATTTGGTACATTATATAAGTTATTAACTACTTCAGTGATTACCTCAACAAGAGATATAACAAGATATATAAGCAGACTTTGGCCTCTTCAGGAACCTGCTTAGTAAGGTTCCATGGGATATAGCCCTACAGGGCAGGGGGGCTCAAGACTCTTGGTTGGTCTTCACGGATCACCTGCTACAAGCTCAGGAGTGTTGCATCCCAACCAGAAGGAAGTGCAGCAGGAGGGCCAGGAGACCTCCTTGTATGGATAAGGAGCTGCTGAGGAAAATTCAAAAGAAAAAAGAGTTTTATAGAAAGTGGAAGCAAGGACAGGTGGCCTGGGAAGAGTACAGGGATGTTGTCTGGGAAGCTAGGGAACAGGTTAGGAAAGCTAAGGCCCAGTTAGAATTAAACTTGGCTAGGGATATTAAGGATAACAGGAAGGGATTCTACAGGTACATAGCAAATAAAAAACAGATTAGGGAGAACATAGGCCCCCTCAGGATGCTCTCAGGTGAACTAGCTAAACAGGATTTGGAGAAGGCTGAGGTTCTGAATGACTTCTTTGTCTTGGTCTTCACTTGCAAAGGCTCTGACCGCACCACCCACGTCTTCGAAGGCAGATGCAGGGACTGTGAGAATGAAGACCTTGGGCCCACTCTAGGAGAGGAATTGGTTCGAACCATCTTAAAAGTCTGAACGTGCACAAGTCCATGGGTCCTGATGAAATCCATCCGCGGGTCCTGAAGGAGCTGGCAAATGAAGTTGCTAAGCCACTGGCCATCATATTTGAAAAATCATGGCAGTCAGGTGAAGTTCCCGACAACTGGAAAAATGGAAATATAACCCCCATTTTCAAGAAGGGGAAAATGGATGACCCAGGGAATTATAGACCAGTCAGTCTCACCTCTGTGCCTGGCAAAATCTTGGAGCAGATTCCCCTGGAACGCATGCTAAGGCACATGAAAACCAACAAGGTGCTTGGTGACACCCAGCATGGCTTCACCAAGGGGAAATCCTGCCTGACCAATTTGGTGGCCTTCTATGATGGGGCTACAGAACTGATGGATAACGGTAGAGCAGTTGATGTCATCTACCTGGATTTGTGTAAAGCGTTCGACACTGTCCCACACAACATCCTTGTCTCTAAATTGGAGAGATATCAATTTGATGAATGGACCACTCGGTGGATAAAGAACTGGCTGGACGGCCGCACACAAAGAGTTGTGGTCAATGGCTCAATGTCTGGAGGCCTGTAACGAGTGGTGTCCCTCAGGGATCAGTGTTGGGACCGGTCTTGTTTAACATCTTTGTCGCTAACATGGACAGTGGGATTGAGTGCGCCCTCAGCAAGTTTGCCGATGACACCAAGCTGTGTGGTTCGGTTGATACGCTGGAGGGAAGGAATGCCATCCAGAGGGACCTTGACACGCTTGTGAGGTGGGCTGATGCCAACCTCATGAAGTTTAACCATGCCAAGTGCAAGGTCCTACACCTGGGTCGGAGCAATCCCAGGCACAGCTACAGGCTGGGCAGAGAAGAGATTCAGAGCAGCCCTGCGGAGAAGGACTTGGGGGTGCTGGTCGATGAGAAAATGAACATGAGCCAGCTTCAGTGTGCGCTTGCAGCCCAGAAAGCCAACCGTATCCTGGGCTGCATCAAAAGGAGCGTGACCAGCAGGTCGAAAGGAGGTGATCCTGCCCCTCTACTCTGCTCTCGTGAGACCTCACTTGGAGTATTGTGTGCAGTTCTGGTGTCCTCAACATAAAAAGGACATGGAACTGTTGGAACAAGTCCAGAGGAGGGCCACAAGAATGATCAGGGGACTGGAGCACCTCCCATATGAAGATAGGCTGAGAAAGTTGGGACTGTTCAGCCTGGAGAAGAGAAGGCTGCGTGGAGACCTCATAGCAGCCTTCCAGTATCTGAAGGGGGCCTATAGGGATGCTGGGGAGGGACTCTTCATTAGGGACTGTAGTGATAGGACAAGGGGTGATGGGTTAAAACTTAAACAGGGGATGTTTAGATTGGATATAAGGAGGAAATTCTTTCCTGTTAGGGTAGTGAGGCACTCAAATTGGTTGTCCAGGGAGGTTGTGAATGCTTCATCCCTGGCAGTGTTCAAGGCCAGGTTGGACGAGGTCTTGGGTGATATGGTTTAGAGCGAGGTGTCCCTGCCCATGGCAGGGGGGTTGGAACTTGGTGATCTTAAGGTCCTTTCCAACCCTAACTATTCTATGATTCTATGATTTTTAACACACATGTGCATTTAGAAATTAAACGAAATCCTTGGAAAACTTAAGGACAGTCTGCATGAAGTATATCAACTCTGCACAGCAGCAGATTTTGCTCATTAATGGTTAATTACACTCCATTTTAAGAACTTGCATAATATAATTATTTAAGAATCTTGCTATATATTCACTACAAAGCAACATTATTCGTAATTCCAATTCTGCATTATCTTTGAAGTGTATGTAATTAAAAAAAGGTATTACTGTGAAATAAATGAAAATACATAGTAAAGAAGTCTTTACTCACCCTAACCTTGCCTCTAACCCCGCATTCCCACAATCCAAAAAATATTTTCTCTCATTAATTTTATTTAGCCTCAAAGCTTCCTACAGACACGTAGTGAATGTCCAACAAGAAGCTATGAAATTATAGACATACATAATGTAGTCTGTGTATTCACAGGGAATTAACTGAACGTCTCTGTAAGGTGTGCCTTAAAAATGCATGGAAGACAAAGTGAAAAACGTAATACTCTCAGTTCAATTCTTCTGTGCAAATGTAGGCAAAAGCAGTTTCATTAATCACATCTGCCTTTTCAAATTTTCTGAATTTTGTCTTTTTAGTTTGGAATAGACCTTCAGAAACTTTCTATTTTGTGTTCTTATGTTTCTACCTGATAAATGATGTAATGTTCAATTATCTAGCAAGCTGTCTGATGACCTATATAGGCTATTTTGGGGTCAGAAAAATGCCATATTTTTCTGGAGACTGACAATGTGGGTAGCATTTTTGCAATATTAATCTAGAAGTACAGACAAAGTGGCAGTCGTTCACTTACATCTCAAATGTTAACCGCATAACTGTACAGGAGGGATTTCTAAGGGCATCTTTCCATTTAAGAGTATTGCAGTGGATTTAAATGCTTCTGTTCACTCCCTAATGGAAGTCATGCAGGTCACAAAACATAAAATACAATTTGGAATTTTATGTTCAGAGGTTATGCAGAGGAGGTTAGCTACATATCTTTCTCAATTCAGTGAAGATTTTCACCAAATACACAAAAGAGTTCTACATTCTTCTAAACCAAGCATCCACTTATAAAATCTTTTCTTTGGCCATAAATGCCTTTGTTGGGATTTTCATGAAGTTCTGTCCAGCAAATACCAAATATTAAACAGGAAAAGTTGCCCACATCCCTTTTACCTGTCTTGCCAAAATATTTTCCTGTGCTAGAGAAGGAGGATATGTCTCCAGACACTTGGGAAAAAGACAGATCCATACTGAATTTCCTACCCTGTAATCTTTCCCACAGCAGAACTGTTACTGACACATGGGATCATTCAGTCCCTTGCACCTTTGGGGAAAACACACCAGTAGTGGCATACTGAGGATCTGCAAAGCTTATTTTAAGTTTCATTGGTCATGACAGCTGCCAAACAGACAACAGAAATGCTGTTTCCTTCTGAAGGACAACCAGCATGCATACACTGTAGCAGTATTTACCCTGTTACCACAGAGGCTTCATAAAGACATTTGCTCATTTTAAGCCCAAGTAGCTCCAACAAATATGTGGTATTGTACTGAAGTTGCAGCCAGACTTGCTGCTGTTTAAATACCAAAACAAAATAGGTATATGCAGAATGAAACATAAGAGATGAACATTTTTCAGTGATTTCCTGGTGACACAGATCACAAATGCATCCAGATATCAAATGCAGTAATGAAAACAGGCCTTTGTAAACCAGACCTGTCAGCCCTGCTTTGTACACGTGCCTCTTCTTGATTCTTATTCCCAAATTGCAACAAAATACTAGCTGTCTCTAGTCCTTTCTTAACAAGCCTTCACTGTTGTTAAACAACCCTACTTTAAAATAACGCCTATTATAGGTAACTTTAAATACTGCCTTTTTAAGTTGTAAGTATAAATACCTTTAAAAAAATACTGCACTGTGCAGATACGTTCAGCTTTTCTGCCAATCCCTTACTATCAAATCCTTTTACAGTTCTTTGTTGTTAAACCAAATACAGTGTTACATTGTCTGTCGTTACACACATCACTGGTGGATAAAGGCCTTAGTTCCCCAGACTGAATCTGTGCTGTTCTCTGCCTTGGTTTCTCAATGCTATCTCATTGCAACAGCTCACATTGAGAGCACGCTATTCCCACACCCACCAACACAGCTCTTGGGATAAGAACTGCACCATTGATACCGTGTGTATTCTTTTCCACAGGTTCCCACCAGCATGTTGCTAACAATTTCCTGGGCCTTATCAAGAAAAAAAAAAGGGGGGGGGGGGGGATGGGGGGAAACCTTTGAAAAGTGGAAACAAAGAATCAGACTCCATTGTTAGAACCTACTTTCACTACCATAATCTGTGTTTTCCATCATACTACATGAAGAGACTACAAACATCACCTAATACAGATACTCCAATTAACAATTTACTATGGACAGTTACTGTTCTGTATCTATAATATTTCATCCCAGTGTCTGTAGTTTTCAAATCATCCTTTTTATTTCCTTTCAGCACTCTGAATTGAGTTGAACTTCAGCCCCCTGTCTCCCCCCAAAACCCTTTTCCTTTTCCTGTCAGCTGGAGTAACAACTGAGTCAGTTTCAAACTCTGGACTTGATTCATGCAAGTGAAACATACAGTTCATATGAGTCTGCTACGGAAATTACTCAGAAACAAAGTGTGGAGCATGCCACTTTGATTAAGTGTACAACTGGGTTCCCTTACTTCTCAGCATGAGGCTCTTCCCCTGAGCAAAACTAAGGGCTTTTCAATCACACAAGAAAAATACTGGTAAAAGGGAGGGGGTGGGGGGTGGGGAGAGGAAGAGGGAAAGGATGATCTTGGCTCTATTGCAGAAAATTATTTTTTTAAAAGAGAAGGTCGTTCTTGTCTTTGTCTCTTCCCCACTCCCACCCCCAACACACCCTCCCCAGTCAGAAAAAATCCCTATTAAAAGTAAGCTCACCCCAGGGGACATTATGAGGTTCAGCCTTCCTTCACAAGCCATAATTTCACTGTTCAATACACTGGACACACTCAGAACTGAAGTGATATAAAGTAGTAACATGCACAGTAGTCCTTCAAGAAATACTGGCATTTTTACAAAGAAAGTAGTAGGTAATCTGCTTCAGACCATGGGCCATTCAATTCTATTCCTGAAACTGACACTGACTTGCTGTGTAAACATGGCAAAGCAATTTAATCGACCCCCCCACCTTTACTCATCTACAAAGCTAAGTATACATAACAACTTGCTTATACATTTCTTATGATGGTTATGTAATATTTGTAGGTTGCTGTGAGACAAAGACACTGTGATAATGCTCTTACCCTTTTCATAAACAATTAAAGCTCTAAACAATCTGAAGGGGAAGATGAAAAGTATAAATTTAAATTAGGATATTCAAATGGTCAAATCTCTGTAGCTGTAACTGACAAAATTCTTAATGGAACTGCATTTATATAATGAAAAAAAATAAAACCTTGTGTTACTCATATTCTAAATATTAGAACTAAAACCATTATTCAACACTAGATTTTTTCAAACAGCAATGTAATTTGGGAATACATAAATTCTAATACAATCCATGTTTTTTTTACTTCCTTTGATTTTGTGGGGAAATCTTTCTCTGGAAATCGTCTGAGATAGAAAAAAATACGTTTCTTATAACGAGTTAGTTTCCTCATACATTCTGTGTGCTTTTTGACTCAAATATAGAGATGTGCCCACACACCCTAAACAGCATGAGTAACATCTGAAGCATGGATAGTTCACAAGAGGTTTGCTTAATCTAATCGCTGTTTAGTGCTAATACTTTTTAAGCCATTGAAGTTATGGAGGCAAATTTGTTCTCTTTGTTCAGAAGTAAGAAACATTTGAGAAAGATGCTTATAAACTCCCACAGTCATGAAATTTGTCTTAGTTTTTCCCCTCTGACACTCTTCCAGTTTTGAAGGGAAACCGTATTAAATCAGGTCAACTAGCACCATTGTCCAAAGGGAATGGAAGATACATCTAATGGGGAAAAGACAGGAAATAAAGTCACTTTAGCCCTCTCCCCATTAAACACTAAATTCTAAGGAAAGAGAAAAGAGAACAGGAACAGCTCTGATGTAGCTATGGACTGCTTTTGCCACACAAAATAAAAGGTGATAAAAGAAAAATATTTATATTTCTTTGGCAGAAATCTTATCAGAGAGGTGTAGAAAGTATTAAGTAGGCGTATAAAACATGGCATTATTATACTAGCAATATAAAGCTAAATAAAAGCATTCTGTCCGGGAAGGCTTCTACAGTAGTTTTACATCCTATTTCCAGTAACAGAAACATCTAAATCAGTTAATTGGAAAAAAATAAATAATCTCACAGTAGTTTCTTGTTTTTTCTCCCTTAATTATTTTTACCAGATGAAATACAATATTGGAATTTTTCAATCTAAATATGTGACTTGTAAAATTAGTTAATCACAAGCCAAGGACTATCACATGTATAGTGTTTCTCCATAGCCAGGCTTCTCAACTGCTGAAAGTACTGACACAAAACAGTACATGCTACGATATGTGATGACAGGCAAAAATGGCATGCTTATACATGTGCTAAGCCACATGGTCAAGGGTGCTTGTGTGCATGTGTGTGAACATGTGTGTGTGTTTAGTAGATCAAGTGACAGGAGAAGACTTCTGGTGTAAGGCTACTGAGGAACAAGCCTTCTTGCCAAGCTTTGTTCTGTGTGTATTCTGCTGAAAAAGAGATACCCTTTAGAGCAGTAGACCATTGCCACCTGTGTCTTGCTGAGGGCCTCACATATCGTGTGCTCCTAACTGGCCCTGACACAGGGATTCTGCAGATACACAGAAATCAGTAAGTTGTTCAAGTGGTGTATGGGAGACTGAAATCGAAGGGAGGAGAGCAAGACAGAGACCAGCTGAGTGACTCTCACACTAAAAGGACGGGACTTGGTATGTCTGTTTGTATGCTGAACTGGTGCTAACTACTTTTGCCCAGTTGACATGTCTTTTCTAAAGATGATGCCCACGCATTTCTGTGCCACCTTCCAGTACTTTCTGCTGTATCTGTGTAACTAATTACAGTTTCTGTGCCTTCTCTGATGCCATACACTTTCTGATTGGATTTTTAAAATCCACCTCTTCAGTATTGCTTACTGATCCTTCCCCAGTTCTAAATGCAACATTCAGCTTGTATGGGATGGGGTGCCACTTAGAGGGACCTGGACAAGAAGTGGGCCCATACAAATCTCATGAGGTTCAAATTGCCAAATGCAATGTCCTGTATCTGGGTTGGCAAAATCCCCATTACCAAGACAAGCTGGGTGACGAAGGAACTGAGAACAGTCCTGTGGAGAAGGGCTTGATGGTAGTGGTGGATGAACAGCTGGAGATTCACTGGCAATGTGAACTGTAGCTTGCAGCCCATAGTGCCAATCATAAGATGGACTGCACATCAAAACCAGCATGGTCAGCAAGTTGAGGGAGGCAATTCTGCTCCTCTGCTCCACTCTGGTGAGACCCCACCTGGGGTCCAGCTCTGGAATCCTCAGTACAAGAAAGATATGGTCCTGTTGGAGAGGGTCCAGAGGTGGGCCACAAAAATGATCACAGGGATGGCACACTACCCCGTGAAGAGAAGCTGAGAGAGTTGGGCTTGTTTGGCCTGGAGAAGAGAAGGCGTTGGGGAGACCTTTCAATAGTTAAAAGGAGGCTTTATAATAAAGATGGGGACAGTCTTTTTAACAGGTCCTGTAGTGAAAGGACAGGGAATAATGGTTTTAAACTGAAACAAGGTAGATTCAGACTAGGTATGAGGAAGAAACGTTTTACAATGAGGGTGGTGGATGTTCCATCCCTGGACATTCAAGGTCAGGCTGGATGGGGCTCTAAATACCCTGCTCTAGTTCAAGATGTTCATGCTTACTGGAGGGTGGCCGGACAACATGACTTTTAAAGGTCTTTCCAGCCCAAAGTGTTCTATGATTCTGAGAAATGGGTTGAATGTATGCAGCTTTTTCAAGAAACACTATGTCCTCAGCTCACAGCTGAGGAGACAGTATTTTCCTCAGTACTAATGCAACGGGAATGGCTGCAATTATGAAGTACTAGATTCAAGCTAAATAATTATGTTATTTCACAGTGCTCCATAGATTGATAAAATGGAGGGACACTAAACTTCCTGTTTCAAGTTCATCTCTGGTTTAAGTCTACTTGATCCAAAACAGAGTTACAAGAACGAGAAAGAAACTCTATGCTTGATTAATTTTAAGCACCCTGTGCTAAAAAAGCCACATTTTTGTTTCATAAACCTTTTTTAACAGAGTATTTTAACAGACTCCAAAAAAGGTAAAATATAAGCAAGGTAAAAACTATTACGTCTCACAGCAGTAATTATAGTAGGACATCAACTTCTGTACACAGGAGGGATTTAAAAATTAAAATACGTTGATATTTGTTACTGTCATAAATGCTGTTGAACTACCCAGTATTTAAATTAATAATTTACGTATTTGCCTAATGAACTGGACTTGATTACATTAAGGCATTCTCAATTAATTCTGACAGATCATCTTCTGAATTAGAATACAGAACCAAAATGGTTTCTAGATTCCTGGTCAAAGAGTTTATTGAGTGAATATTTCTTCAACAATTAAAAATAGTCCCGTTCTAAATAAAAATAAATGCTTCAAAAGCAATGAGTATGGAAGTTGGAAAACAAAAAAACAACAAACAAGCAAGTACAGCAAACTCTCTTAGCCATCCTGTCAACTGGAATTCGGCAACTACAGTAAGTAGCAACAAGAAGTGACAAGTAGTGGAAGAGACATGCTATCTCTGGCAGCTATTAAAAGCACGTTAAAAGGTTAGAACTGACTGATATATAAAGCTTTATAATATCGTTTAGAAAGATAACTGGAAAGTATAAAGAATGGCAAAAGAATAAGCCAGAGACCTCTGTCATATTACAAGAAATCAATGCACAGCTTTGTCTCAAACCAAAAATACAGTAAGACATCCTGAGCCTCAGAACTACACACAGTTAAAGAACAAATGTTATTAGGCTAGCTCAATCTGTTGTTCTTATTCACTGCACTGGATTAGGCAGCTCGCTTCCTAGGGGTGCCAAGTACTGGACTGGACATCCGAGATCGAGATTTCACTTCACTTCAGAACAGCTTACAGGCCTCACTGGTGACTTTGATTTTATAAGGAAATGAAAAACTTTCACTATCCAGAGCTAAATTTTCATACCATATGTTAACAGTACTTCCCACCCTGTCCTGTTCTTTTCTAACAATGCAACAGTTTATCTTTGGGCAATGTCTGCCCTTTGGGCACTATTTTTTTTTTTTCTTCTTCTTAACAGTTAAACATTAAGCACATATACTAGGACTGGACTGAGGGATAATTACAAATGGAAATCAAGAAGAAGAGAAACAATTATGCATCAGTTATATCAGTATCAGAAGTGAACAAGCCAGAGACAGGATGGTAGGTAAGAAGGATAGTTCTGATTTTCTAGAAAATTATTTTTTAAATTATTCTCTAAATATTTTAGATTTAGGAAGGGTAGTTGGAGATACTTTATGCAAAACTAAAACCATGCATAGAGAAAAAAACCACATTAACAGAAATCACTTTCTTCTCTTTATATTAACAGTATCTTTTTTCCTAAGCTTGAAATTTTAATACCGTGTGTTTTTCAGAGGAAACAGCATCCTTATATGCCTGTTTAGTGTTTCACAAACTTAAGATACTGCTCATACTATGTCAGAAGGTAAGTCCTCATTAATCTCCATCGTAGTCTGCCTCATTTGGGGGGAGAGGGGGCCAGAGGAAAAAAAAAGATTAGAACCCAATCTCATCCTTTGGGAACTTTCAGGAGGAAGGGGAAATTGTTGCTAATATTAAGCCACAACTGTCTTTCTGCTACCAGACAAGTAGCCATGTATTTGCATACACATTGAAAAAAGCCAGATCGCGTAGGGAGGTGGGGAAGTATGCTGGAGAACTTTCTGTTCAAGAACATGCCACCTCCTACTCACATTTTCCACGTCATTCATCATGCCGAACTTTCAGCTTACTGCAGGTTTGCAAAAAATGAAGCTGTTCTCATGTTAATAATTATCTCAGATCTCTGTATCTGTGAGATTCAGTCAAAACACTTCTCAGTACCATGCTGTTAATCTGGACAACTATTGTTCAGCATCTGCTAAACTGGTGATTGCAACTCATCTTCTAAAGTTGACTACTTCACTACTTAGAGTAATATAAATAGCCGTTTCCCAGAGATAGGTCTGGTCTCACTTTATTTCACCAGGGAATCTGACACATGGTGTCTTACCTCTGGCAGACCAAGAAAGCACAGCAGAGTGGCACTGAGAGGGATTTGGTTTCTTAAAATTCCACAGAGAATTCTATATATGTCAGACCAGAAGAACTCAAGGCATAAAAGGTGCAATACGTTTGTGACTTGCAGGAGGCCAGTTCAGAACTCTAGCCTCTAGGCACTCCCTTACCTTACTGGGATGTTCTCAGGCTTTAACTCTGCTTGTTTGTGCACAGGCAAATTAAGTCATACCTTGCCTTCAGGTCCAATTTGGACCAGATATTCAGCTAAAGTTCATTGACACAGCAAGTAAAATTCATGTGTTTTGAAGAGATTTTATCTGCTGTCTTCTGTACAAGCATGCAGATGTTGGCGGGATAGCAATAAACATAACAAAAATTACCATTTCCCTGGATTGTTTACATTAATCTGCTAAAACTATATATAATAAATTACAATTTTTCTTTAAAGAACTAAACCATATCATATTAAGGAATATCACTTTTTTCTTCCAGTTTTCTTCAACTTTTTTTACATACCTTGATTACATAAATGATTCTTTGACTTGCAGCCCAATTCAGCAACAGGGTATTTTACAGGACTTTTAATGGCCTAAAGAAGAGTAGAGCTTTTAATACTGGAATATTTAACAAAATTATCAATCTGAAGAAAAAAAAAAACCCAACAAACCAAACCAACAACAACCAACCCAAATCCCACCACTTAACACATAGGAAGCAGTGCTTCAGTTGGGTCTATTTTAAAGTTAAAAGCTATTTGTGAATGTCAAAATTAGTAGTTAATAGTGAATACTACACTATGCCTTTTATTTATCCCCCATGTTACTTGGAAAAATTTGGAGACATTTGTGGTATTTTCCATGAAAGAATGTGGAACTCTTGGATGCCTAAAACCAGTAACTTCCTGATTTAAAAAATTGCTAAGCAATTATAATTATTTGGAGCAAGAGTAGTTCTGAAAGAGTTATAATGCAGAAACATTGATGGGAAAATACTATGAATAAAAATTCAGTGTTAACCTCTTACAGGACAGAGAAGAAACCCAAATTTAATCAGACAACAAGAATTCAGTATTTTTAAAAGTATAAGAAAAGCCAAAACCAACAACATAGAAATGGAAAATCTGGGTATATTTCAGAGAATTTTTACATGTCTTGGGAGCTACTCTTCAGTGAGACTGAAGATTTATCACAGAGATGTCACTACTCAGTTTGCAAGAAACAATGCAATGTTTGATGCATATTAATCAACGTAGAAGAATATCAAAGAAAAAGACATACAAATACAATTGAAGTTCTTGCACGATTTCAAAGTAGAAAAATTTCATTGAGAACATTCAATTTATCATCTTTAAACTAGATAATGCAGAGGTAAATCAAGAAAAGTATTTAACTGTGGTTTAATACGGTCAATGATTTCCTCTCAGTTTAAATGCAAAATGGGCACTTCTTAATGGAAGCAATTGCTTTAGGGTCTAACTTTGGAGCCTTTCTTTCAACTGAAGACACAAAGTGTGCCTATTTCTTGCAAGAGATGATTTATGTTCCATCATTTTTTTTTAAATTTTTTAATACATTGTAAACAATCCATCATTTTCAGTTTTATAAAAGCACTATTCTTATTTTTAATTTTACAGATAATTAGCTGATGAGGAACTAACAATGAGATTACAGCAGCCTCATTACTAAGTCAACAGCAAAACTCCAACCAAGTCAGCATTTTACCTGTTTCTGTTGATTTCCTTATACCTATTTGTAGTGTAAACTACTAATTAATACAAAAGATTATTAATCAGTGGCTAACCTTTATGATTACAGAATTAATATTAAGTAAAACTATAGTGTCTACTTTAACGTGTTCTTACTACTTAACTATGAGAAGTTTCTGGAGACAAAGCTTGCCCACAAAATCATAAACTAAAGAAGTGTGGTGTACAGTTTCAATAGGAGTTTTACCTTGTCTAGTCCCAAAGTCCATGTCCAGCAGTATGCATGACCAAGCTTTACAAAATACGGTGTACTCAATAGCTTCCAGCTGCATACTTTTAAAAATTGGAGATCAAAAAAGGAAACAAAACAAAACAAAACCTCTTACTTACTGGTCAAAATACTTCAGGTGTGAGCTAGTGGATGCCTTGCACTTCTCTTAGTCTCTCCATCTGAAGTTCAGAATACACTGGTGAAATTGTGAAAATAATCTGCAGTGCTGACTGAGCACTTTTTATATAAAACTGAGCCAGGTTTCAGATAAGCAAGAAACAGGAATCAATATGAAACGAGACTTAGAATGTTCTTCTTTGACAGACTTTTTTCATCCGATTTCACATTCTGTACACCCTCAAGCTCACACATTTTAGGTGTGCAAGGAATGCAAAATCAGAACTCTGTTGTAATCTTCCCAATTTATCCTCCTACACAATCAACCCATGAAAACTCTGTTAATATTCCACACTGCCACTGCCATGCCTGAGCCCTCTCTCCATCCCTGTTTACCATTTCATCAATTACAGTGCTATCTTCAAAATTCAGCTCAACACTGAAAATTAACACAAATGCTTTCCAAAGAAATACAGTTTTAACTGAAATGGCAGTTTTCTTTTTCTATTTGTAAACTGTGTTTGCATTTTCCTAGCTTACAAAGCTACCCTGCAGAACCTTCTCCTCAGTTTAACCCTCCAGTTCAGTTTTCTCATGTAGACTCAGCTTCCTACTTATTTACCGAAATTAGTGCTGTATTTGTATCTTCATTTGACTCCATTATCAGTTTAATTTATTCTGATAAGACTCTGTAAAAGCTACTATTTAACCATGACAATTTAGAAATTCTGTTTGACAGTTCCTTTCTGTTTGATATACACATAACTGAAAAGCAGTAAATACTTGGCCATTTTTAAGTTTCCCTTAGAAATGATAGCTAAACTACATTCTTGCATATTCTCCATTACCCACTGCCACCTACTGCAGAATTAGGAGCAGTGCAAATAGACCTACTTTTGAGAAACTGTGAAGTTGAATTGTAAATACAAACTTGAACATTTTAGTGTATAATCTATGCAGACATATGCAGCAATATATATGCATTATGGACTATTTTAGACCTGAACTGAGTAGAATGGTTAGAATAACAAATGGTTAAGTAGCGTTATCTTAAATCTAAAAGCTAAATTGTTTCTCTGAGCAGGTGTCACTTTTCTGCATTCATAATTCGCTGCACTGATTCTAGAACATTTGTATAAATTAGTGGGGTTTGTTTTATGTTTGGTTTTCAATTTAAAAATCCTTTGAAGTAGTCACCCTTTACGTGCTTTTTTAGGATTTAATGCATTTATCTCTAAAATGCAATTGCAAATGTGAAACTACACTAGTTGAGACAGAGGGCTTGTACAACTGCTTCAGCCCTATTTTCCATCAGTTGAATAACTTCCTAGCACTTAATGTCAAACGCCATAGGTTACATAAACATACATGTCATTTTAGGTTTGTTCTTCATATCAAAGAAACAAAACTCAAATTTGCTGAGAGTTAAACAGGCATCAGTTTAAAATGTATTCTTAGCTTGTCAGTATTCCAACTATAAGCTTTTTGAACCATAGCAGTGAGTTTAGCATATTCATCTATGGTAATAATGCAAGCTTATTTTCCTTTAAACAAATTTTGGGATTTTTTTTTTTAATTGTAATTTAAAGACTGTGGCAAAATGGATCTCCCTAGTCCTCAAACCTACAAGCTGTGTTACATATAGTGTTATCTTACTCTTCAAAAATGTATAAAATTAACCTATTTTTAAGTCAGTATTTTTCTATAAGAGGTATATTCTTGCAGGTAGAAAGACAAGAAAGATTAATTTTCTGTTTCAGGCTTCATGTTGGAATACATATCAGTTTTGACTTTCTGTAAGTGGCTTTTGTTTTTAACTGCTTCTCTAGCATAAAAATCTTAAAGATCTTGCACATTAAAGAAAATTATATGTGTTACTGCTCAGATGTAACACTAGTACAGTAATTGTCAATCACATAAGAGTATCTGCATTAAAGCTGGTTCTTCTATTTAATGTCACGTTACTACATCACTGGTACCTCAGGTAAGAAACAGCTCTAGACCAAAGCCTCATAACTACAAATTATTTCTAAAAAATCTTTTAAAATAAAAAACATTTGTTAGCTTATATGATTTAATAAATTCTATAATAGGTTTAAACAATGCTTGAAGGGATGAAAAAAGACATGTTGTAAACGCCCTTTTTGAGTGTTCACAATTTCATGCCTGTAATCGTTACAGACACCTATAGGTTAAAAAGTAAGTAATAAAGATATTTATTTATTATGAAACTTCAGTTTTAAATGTAAGAGTTCTTAGCATCTGGAAGGTACATACATTGGATTAAAGAGGTTGTCCTGAACACAACTTTTTATTTTATTCAACAAAGTAGTACAAGTAAAGACTATTTAATAGATTTGAGCAATGTTAAGACTACTCTACCTTGAAAGAAACAAGAACATAAACACTAAATCTTAATCCCATTGGGCTCAATGAAAACTTTCCTCTTAACATCAAAGAAATCAGGATTTGCCCTTTATGTCAACATTAACCCCTGTACCTTAGCATTCCCACTGGAATTTGTGCAAAGCAGCTGAGTACATGCAGTAACAGTATACATTTTTGTGCTTAACACATCAGAAAATTATGAGGTTCTTGCATGAAACTGGATAATTTGCTTTTTACCAGAAGCATCAATATAGTCTTCCTCTATATTTTGTACAATGAATTTACTAGTTTTCACAGCATTTCATGTGAAGCAACATATGAACATAATACTGAGTCTAAATTTACAGAAACAGAAAAACATGACCGCCATACTCAGCTTCACACATTTGCCCTCAGGAGAAGTGATGGGTTCTCTTCTCTTACTGGAGTGTATCAATAATAAAGGGTTATACACGCCATACAATTTTCCTACTGTTATTCTATTGCCCCCTTTTTTGTGAAATGGGACCAGAATGGCCAGAACTCAAAACCATCTTCTCCTTTTCCTCTCTTCACACTCTTCCCATTCTGTCAGAAATTTGTTCAACCCAGAAGCTAAGATCTGGCCTGCCCTGGAGACTTTGGCCTACCCCCACTTCCCTAACAGGCTTTTCATTGCATCTATTTGATTCTGTCATACAGCACTTTGCTAACTAAATGACTTCCAAGCTTAAAAACAGTGGCTTGGGATGAGGACTATTTCTGTGGTGGAGCAAGATGAGGTGGGGCAAGAATTCATACTCTTACCCAAGCAACTGAGCTACTCCAAAGATATTACACCTTTCTGAGGATCACTTTCTGGCTGAATACCATCTGTAAAAGATGACATGACTAATTGTTTTCTCCCAGTTGTTGCTATTGACTCCCCAGCATTTTACACATCCTGACTAGTCAGAGTCACTGGTTGGGAAGAATAACAAGGGAAGCTCAAAGAACACCTTTATAAATGTGGATCAAGGTCTCTTTCCTCTTAAATCTGCCCGGGTATCATGCTCATTCACTTGCTCTTGAAACAGGCAGTTGAGTGCAACCTCAGCTAGTTAATGATGGCATGAAGCTGAGTAGTATTGTTGATAATCTGGAGAGATGCCATCCAGAGGAACCCTGATAGTCTATAAGAGGTATGCCTGTGTGAACCCCATGAAGTTTAACAAGGCCAGGTTCCAAGATCCTGTATCTGGACTTGGGCAATCATAAACATGGATACAGGCTAGGCGACAAGTAGGTTGAGAACAACTCTGTGGAGAAGGACCTGGGGATATTGGTGGATGAAAAACAGAGTATGAGCTGACAGTGTGTGCTCTCAGCCCATAAAGCCATTCTCTGGGCTGTATGAAAAGCAGCATGACCAGCAGGTTGAGGGAGGAGCTTCTGTCCCTCCACTGTGCTCTGGTGAGACCCCACCTGGAGTACTGCATCCAGCTCTGGAGCTCCCAGCACACGAAACCCATGGGCCTGCTTTCAGGTTCAAAGGAAGGCCACAAAGATGATCAGAGGGCTGGAACACCTCTGCTATGAGTAAAGGCTGAGAGCTGGGTGTGTTTAAAAGAGAAGGCTCTGAGGAGACCTTATAGCCTTTAAAATTTAAAGGGAGCTTAGGGAAGGACTCTGTCATGGAGTGCAGTAACAGGGCAAGGGTTTTTTTCAGCTGAAAGAGGGTAGAATTTAGATTTGATATTAGGAAATTTTTTTTTTTACTGTGAGGGTGGTGAGAGAGTGAAACAGATTACCACAAGAAGTTGTGGATGCCCCATCCCTGGAAGTGTTCAAGATTGTACAGGTCTAACCTGGTCTAATGGAAGGTGTCCCTGCCCATGACAGAGGCATCAGAATTAGATGATCTTCAAAGTCCCTTCCAACCCAAACCCTTCTGTGATTTTATGGTTTAGCTTTACTCCTCACTTCCAACTATACCTACTATCTGTGGCATCCTTTTCTCCCCATTCTGGCTACTTAATTCAGATTTTTTTTTTTTAATAAATTTCATTTTGGAAGATTCCTATACTGCCAAACAAACAGAATTATTTTTATTTTCCTGAGTCTGCCTTTCAAATAAAATTTGAATATGTGTTTTACCTCTTTTTTGTAAAAAAAAAAAAAAAAAAAAAAAGAAAAAAATCTTGTTACTAGTTTAATTTAGATCAGATGAATCTTGAATCTGCAGTAACAACAGGTTTGCAAAAATGTTTGTAACTGTCAGAGTAGTTTGAGGATCAAGTTAATTACAGTATACAGGCTAACGAAAAATACAATACAGTGGCATCTTAAGCCTATTTAGCTAATCTTCATCCCTTGACAGATATTTAAAAACAGTCTTTTCATAAACTGATCTAAAAAAAATGGTGATTCTCTTAATAGAGATAAACAACACGCTAAAGGACTCAAAGTATATAACCATTTAAATTATATTCCATGTAAAATAAGCTTAAAAACGGGGTGGAGTCTCAAATGTTGATGGATTATGCTCCTGGAAGACTTTAAGTTATAGAACAAGATGCAGACAGAGCAAAACAGAACAGCAAAACAGATCCTGTTATGAAAATGTGAATACAAACTATAGTGTCACCTCTAATAACCAAATAACAACGAGTTTCACCACATTTACTCATTGATCCTCATTTACAAAGGCTTTGGCATTCAAACTACATTTACCTCCCCCACACCATTTTGAGGACTTCATTTTGTTTAAGACTTTAAAGGTCTGGGAAGGAATTCACTCCTGTGCATGGCCAAGGTGTCCCTGGCCACCCATGAGTGCTGCAACACTGTTGTTTAGGGGGGCTCTATTTCAATTCACAGAAAAGCAGTTATCATTCCAGTTTATACTCCAGCATGAAATCCGTAGGAAAGGGAAACCATCCTTTCTCACCCATTCTTAAGTACTTGCCTATCTGAGACACATAAAAAGTTGCTCGGCACTGCAGAGATACATACCATCTTACATGTTAGTGAATGAGAAACTGAGTTCAGGTGGACTTGTTTGGCAACATATTTTGGGATTGGGTTCTCCTCCATTTCTGCAAAACTTCCAGAAAGACAAACAATAGTTTTATCAAAAAGTTGTGGGCTTTTAAATTTTTTTTAAATAATAAAACATCTTATTGAATGGTTCTACTTTAAATAAATACATATTTATAGCAAACAGTCCTATCTTCTGGACTGGTGTTTTTGGTGAAAAATGCTTTATTAGTCCCAGTTTTAACTATGGATATCTTATTTTCTGCATCTCTCATCTTACTATCTTTTGGTTGGGTTTTTTTTCCCTCTCTGTAGGCAAATGTTACCTAGAAAACATTATTTGAAGAGGCAACATTTCTTCATGTTGTGTAAGAAACAAAATGGTATTTTCAAATCATACACCACGTACTTGAGCATGAAATGCAGTGGTAGGGAACAGAAAAAGACTTGTCACCTTCTTGTGTTTCACTGTTTTTAAAATTGACTGTAGCCTGGATGTACTATTACATATAATTTTAGGCTTTCTAGTAGCTGCCATCATTTCCTTCTAACTTTCCACATACCCATGTAGCCATTTTGATAACTGGGATCATATTTCAGGCTTGTCCTTCCTTCTTTGAACACCCCCACCATAACCTTGATTATAGAGATCATAGAGATCTGTCCAGATGGCCAGCTTGATTTCAGAAAAGTGCAAACTGAACATATTATTTCACACTCCTTATGCCCAGGTCATATCATGGTTTAATGCTTTTTTTCTTAGTAGTTAATTTCCTATAAATAACTTTCTGCTCCCTGAATTACACTACTTGGGATACTCTGTTTCTTTCCTCCTCCCACTTCCAACTCTGTGTGTTATCACAGGCTGACCTATGCATAAATTGTCTCTCTCTTTATTCTGAAGTTACTGGCACCCATTCATTCAGACTTGTCTTACAAATTTACATCTTCCTCAAGACTAAATCTGAGCAAATTCATACACAATTCTAAAAGGCAAACATCTAATCAGTCTGCGCTCATAGCATTGCCAGTATTTGTCCTTCCCTACTGACTGCACCCTAAGGACTATTCTTTTGCTGCTAGACAAAGAGATTTAGAGCAAGAACCATAACATCCTCTTCTACCAGTTTATTTGGAAAAAAACCCACCAAAACAGTTTAAGACCTAAATACCTTTAAAGATCTGCAATCAGGTTCCTCAGCTGAAACAGATCTTGTTTTAGACTGAGGTAACCTTTTAAGCAACAAACATAAGGAAAATGTTAAGAACAGTTCTGAGTCAAGCTGCAAGGATCAACAGCATTCAGTTACAGCCTAGTCATACTTCTATGATATGGAGAAATATTCCTCAGCACTTATATGGCAGAACGTTTCTTCCTACTGCTTATTAACTGCCACCTTCCATCAGTGTAGAGAGCCTTCTATGTAGTAACTTCACATGGAAATAATATCCCTCTTTGTTATTCCTCTTATCAGTGAAGAGAAACTCATTACACAGAAGTTGTTTGCACAATGTGTAGTTGAATTTCAGATACAGACTGGAAAGAAGACTAGAAAAGGGCAATTAATATGACCATAAAAGAAAAGTAAGAATCATTACAAATTAAAAAATACAAAGCAAACCATAAAATGACTAAATAGGATTTGAGTCTGACTTCCATCTATGTCTCTGCCATGCTGCCATGGATCTGAGCTGATTATCCTTTTAGACTTAATATAATTATCTGCAAAAATACTTAATATTACATCATGGAGTTCAGTTCAATTTAAGGCGAATTTTTCTGAACAGCCCATGTTACTAATACAGTTTTCTTTTCCTCTTGTGCAATACTTGAGTTTACCAGATTAAATCAAAACCGTTGACTATGGAAGTACTGAAAGATGCATTTAATGATAACCTAGCAACAATTTATTCCCACTAAATCTCTCAGCAAGTAAACGTTAAGTTGAATGTAGCTTCTTAGAAAAAAAAGATCAGAGCCATTAAAAATGCATAAGCATAGAGCTTAGTTGAGGAAAACCAGAAAAATTCTAAAAACTCTTTTATCTGCTTTTCATTCTCCAATGAACAGAAACACATACATGCACAGAAGCTCATCTTTTACTGCCAGGTCTCCTGCCTCTCCCTCCTACAAACCACAATCCTGGTCACCTGTGCACCAAGAACATAAAACACAGTTGCTCAGAATATATTAACCCCTTCATATGAGCATCTCAGCCATATGTACTGTGACAGTAATCCAGAGTGTGTGCACTGCTGAGACCTCAGCTTAAAGTATTTCTGATCTCAGCTATTCTGATCAGGCAATAATCTTTTAACAGATGTGAGGCTATTCCTCCCAAGTAAAGGAGGATAAATCTAGATTCAGCTATTTACAACAGCCAGCTCTATAAGGAGCTATCTATGTAATTAGTAATAACAGCAATGAAAACTTGCAATTTTCCTAGCCTAGAACACACATTCAAAGATAGGTGCTTACTAAAACACATAACTGAGGGACATGTTTTCTGAAAAAAAACAAAAACCAAAACAACAAAACAACAAAAACCAACCCAAGCTTCTCTTCCCAGAAAGGACATAGACCTGAAACCAATTCATGGCCTGCAATTGTCATCATCACTCATCTTGGAATGAAAGCGTGCTGTTTGGTGGTTGGCAGTACTACGTAGTTCAAAATTAAAGAACACAGTACATAGAGGTGACAATGAAGTAAATGTTTCCTGACAACTAAAATCTGTTATACTTATAAAATATGTGTATGGCTGTAAATTACTGAAGTAAATGCACTGCATTAGAACCTTACAGTTTCCACTGAAAGACATAATCAGACAGTCCAGCAAAAAACACGGATCTCATCAGCAAGGATACTGTGCATTTAGTTTGCCAATTGATTTTTTTCTAGAGACATGTTCAAGCAAACTTGCTTGATTTCACATTGTTAGTCTCAATTACAGTCTGAAATGCAGGGCACAGTTTAAGGGAAAGATAGGGACAGGGAGAGAGTAGGGGGTGTGAATAGTCCTAGTGCGTTTAGCTTTTGGATTGATTTGTAGTGCAAAGGTACAAATCTCTTGGTACTTTCACAACAGATTTCTCGCCACTTTCAACCTTGTAGCATGCATATCAGGAGACTATGAGAAGCCAACCAGCAGAATGAGATTCTGGGGTAATTACAGGTCAGGAATCAATGGCAGCCCTAACAGCTGGCTGTTGATTAAGGATGAATCTCAAGCCCTCTATAGAGGGCCTGAAAAAGAACTATACAAGACTTCATACAGTGTTTGAGCCCTGAACCACGCACATGAAATCTGTAAAGCCAAATACTACACTAGCAGTCTCTTATGTACAACAAACCAATAATTCCTTGTACTTCTTGCACTTGCAGGTAATTAATTTTAAGCCTGAACTTGATCATGACACTCAAATTCTTTTATTTTCTAAGACAAAACCGTTGATCAAGTAAGTAATCTGAGATGTTCTTTGCATAACTTCTACAACAGAGAAATAACAAGTTTACTTTTTTTTTCTGTGCTGATGTTATACCATCCACTTACCTTAGTGTCTAGATACATAAACGTAGCATCCTATTTTATATTCTGTTCATCCAGGTGTAATTTTCTTTTCCAAATATATATATGCAAGTTCCGCAATGAAGGAGAAAATATGCAAGCAAACACACCCAAAGTCACTTGATGATACAGCAGGAGCTGGAAATGGTAAATGATAACCAGAGTATGGCTTGCTGTATGTGCAGGCACCATGGCAAGCAACTCAGAGGTTTCATAAACAGTCATTCACAAGGGGCAATAACCCACTAACAATAACATAGCAAATCAGTGAAAGAGTGGGAATAAGATTTCCAGTCTACTGTCATATGGTCTTTGTGCCTTTTTACAGGTCTGCCCACAAGTAACAATGGCACTGCAAGAGTATATGAAAAGTATGCCTTCTTAATGTACTACATGTAGTAATGGTCTCTATCTACAACTCAAAGTATCAGTTGCTTTGTTGTAACAGCTTTCAGGAAGTGCCTTTCTATTACAATTTTATTTTCTATCAAACTAGTATAAAACCCAACCAGAAATACAGAAGTAACAACAGGTACTGAAGCATATTCTAAACACTGGTTTTGGAATACATGTAGAAGACATTTTAATTAGCACGCTCTTTTGTAAAAGATTTTAAAATCAACCATACACAATAATAGCAAGGTATGAGGGTACTTTACTGGTTCATGGACGAAACCATGCATTTGTAACTGATGGACACAAGAACATTCTGCTGAAAACTATATATATTAAAGTTTTATGTGAATGGTGCCTTGCGAAAGAGGGATAAAACACTGCATTAATGTTATAGATTAACTTGACAAGACAGCTGATCCCATTGTGCTCACATTAAGTGAGTATGAGGTTTACTGACTATCACCAGAGAGAAGGAATTATTTTCTGCAGAGACTATTCAGATAAATTCTGGTCAAAGTATTACTCCCCTTCAATGTGAAAACAATCTCTCAAAATTAGATAAAATTTGTATTTAAAATTTTACTTTAATTTTTGTGACATTGATCTTACTGTGTTTGAAGACTACTCATTGGCATTTCTGGTGATACTCAGCAAAAACAGTATTTTTCATATTTTGTGGTTTTTACCAAAATAAGAAAATACTGTAAAGTTGATGAGTAAAATTAGGTAAGTAAATTAGCATAGAACTTTTAAATAAGGCAAATAAATAACTACATTTAACAAGTTCATTTTGGGGCTAATGTAATCACTATCAAGACCACTTCTCAGAAGCCATTTCATACAACAGTAATTTTTTAATTTCATAAATTTAGTCATAATACACAATTTCACTGTCACAATGGTAGGAATTATTTCCCTTTGGATTACTGTCAACCCCTCTGCATATTAAGAACTCTTCCCTTATGTATGCTTATGCTTAATTTTTCTAGTGGATGCAATCCAATGAGATTACACATGATTGTGGAGTTAGGAATGAGCCATTTGTGTGGTCACAATGCCATTCTACACTAATACATTGTTTTGACATTTTGGTAACACAACATGAAAAATAATTATCACAAACTTAGAAAACAATAAATAGTAAAAAATAAAACAATTGTTAAAATTCTCCCTAAAATTGTCTTCTGATTAATTTAGTGAGAAGCAAACATAAAATGCACAAGACCTAGAAAGTAAAACTCTACAGGAAATTCTCCATAAAATTATGGAGACAGTTACTGGTTACTGGCCAAGGGAAGCCAGTAATGTTGTGGATTTGGATTTTAGCAAAACTTCTGATACTGTCTTCGAGAGTATCCTTCTGGATAAAATCTCCATCACATACCTAGACAAGTCCATAATACATGACGTGTGCAACTGGTTGATGGGTCAGGCTCGAAGTGTTATAGTAAATGAGGTTGTATCAGGCTGGCAGCCAGCCAGCCACCAGTGGGGTTCCCCAGGGCTCAGTTTTAGGGCCAGTGCTCTTTAATGATTTTATAAATTACCTGGATGCAGGAGTAGAATGTACATTAAGTAAGTTTGCCAGTAATACCAAACTAGGAGGAGCTGTGGACTTCCTTGAGGGAAGAGGCCAACAGAGAGATCTGGATAGTCTAGAGAAATTTGCAATCACCAACTGTATGAATTTTAACAAAAAAGAGTGCCAGATTCTCAACCTGGTTAATCCTCGTTAGACATAAACCTGGAGATGAGAGGTTGGAGAGCAGCCCTGCAGAAAGAGATCTGAGAATTTGCTTAATGCCAAGTTGATGTGAGTCAGCAGTGTGCCCTCGCAGCCAAAAGAGCCAACTATGTCCTGGGGTGCATCAAACACAGCATAGCTACCACAGCAATGGTGCAACCCCACCTTGAGTTTTGGGCACCACAAGTATAAGAAGGGCACCACACTATCAGAGTGTGTCCAGCACTGAGGGCAAGACTTAACAAGAAGCAGCTGAGATCACCTATCTTTTTCAGCTTAGAGGAGGCTGAGGGTTGACCTCATCACAAACCACAACTTCCTCAAGGAGGGCAGCAGAGGGGGAGGTGCTGATCTCTCTGGTGAACAGAGACAGGACACAAGGAAATGGTTTGAAGCTGCATCAGGGGAAGTTTAGAATTGGACATTAGGAAAAGGCTCTTCACTGAGTGCGAATAGTATCTGACCCCATGGAAGTGATCATGGCACCAAGCCTGTCAGTGTTCAAGGAGCCTATGCACAATGCTCTGAGACATATGATTTTAGACAGTCCTGCAAGGAGTCGCACTTTTAAATTCTTTTCTGAACCTTCCAACTTAAGATATTTTATCATTCTAGGCCTGTCAGTAAAAGTTCAAACAACAAAGTAGAATTTTGAAACTGTAGAGATGTTAGGTTTTAACTTGAATTTGTTTACTTTTGCATTCCAGTGTTGGTGCTAGCTCACAGGGCAATATATTTTCCAGAAAATCAAAATCTGTTTTTACCTAAACTTACACTGTGATCACATCCATGAGTATGCTCTGACAAACTGTATAGCGTAACAATGGAAAGTTGTAATGCACTTGGATTTCATGAACTTAAGTTTGTACTGTGATCTGACTACTACTTTAGAGAACTGATATGACCACACTAATAGGTCCCCAAAGCATCTGGTTTTACCCAAGGTCTGGATTAGTTCTAGAACAACTAGTCCCATTACAGATCTAAGATTTCCCTGCAGCTTAGACAGTAAGCCAGCAATACCAGAAAAGAAAAATGAAAGCATTACACTTGCTTTCTTGAAGTGCCTCATTTACTATGCTATAGTACTGGCAAGCCAGGTACATTTTGGGGTTTGGACTAGTTGGTCTTTAAATGTCCCTTTCAAGCCAAATCAGTCTAAGATTTTCCACTTAACTGTGCATATCCTTTCATGTGTCACTTTGCAACACAACCTTAATATCCATTCAGTGATTGGGTATTACATATTGGTCATCTTTTGTGACCAGACAGTCCAAGCACTGGAGGCAAACCCATGGTTTTTCTCAGTTTCAGTAGCTGGTGCAGTGCTGTGTTTTTGACTCTCAGCCTGGGAACAATGCTAAGAACACTAATGTCTTTAGTTGTTGCTCAATAATGTTTACTCTGACTAAGGACTTTGTGAATCTCGTGCTCTGCCAGGGAGAAGGGGAAGCCAAGAGGAAACAGAGGCAGGACACCTGACCCAAACTAGGCAAAGGGGTATTCCATACCACAGCACGTCATGCCCAGTATATAAAGTGGGAGAAGTTACCTGGAAGGGCTAGATCACTGTTCAGGCCGGGCTGGGTATTGGTCAGTGGGTGGTGAGCACTTGTATTCTCCTCCCTTGTTATTTCCCTTATCATTATTATTATTGGTGGTAGTAGTAGTGATTTTGTTTTATACCTTAGTTACTAGACTGTTCTTAAAGGATTTAGATTCTTTTGATTCTCCTCCCCATTCCTCTGGGAGTGGGGGTGGGAGGTGGGAGAAGGAAGGAGTGTGAGCGAGCAGCTGCGGGTTCTGTGTTACCAGCTAAGCTTAAACCACGACACTGGGTTGAATTAGTAACAGAATAATTTATACAGACGACCCCTAAGTGTGTCGGAAAGGCACGACTGAAATTTGCTTAGCTAAACAGTGGTTTAAAATTGTGTATTAATGCAGCTGTACTAGTCATCAATAGTGCATTGGGACATTTCTGAATGAAAGAAAAAATCCAAGTAACAAGCCAATAAAGAACCTCCCTGCCATACAACAGTGAAAGTACAGCGGTCTACATCTCTAAGAAGGAACATTTGGGTTAAATTTCCTTTCTTTTTCCTCATGAAATATGACAGGAACTTTCAGTAATTTCGTTTGATACATATGTGCTATAATCTCAGATTTGTCTAGCTTCATAGTATGTCTACTAGTAATCTTAATTTCTTATTGTCACTAAAGTGTGTAAGCATCAATTTCTTAGAATATCTATGCCTTTAATTTTCCCTTAAATTTTCCTTCTTTTGTACCAGTACAGCTAAGTGTGATACTAGATTGTGAACCTAAAATAAAATAAAAATACAGACAGCTGTATATTCTGGTACATAAGGAGAAATGCATTTTTCTGTGAGCTGTTGCTTGATTTCTGTGGTGTTCTTTACTGCTTGAATGTTTCTTATATATTCTTATAGATTCATTTTGACTTTGACTTTTGAAACTGTCAAAATGGATATTATTCCTCTTCAAATACGTCAAGTGTGTATATATATAATACTTACTGATGCCAAATCAGATCTAAATTACCTTTTGACACAGTCTTCCCCATAAGAAACAGTAAAGGGAGATTTCATTATTACAAGGTTTATCCAATATCATACCTGTAAACCTGTTGCTGGGAATCTGAACTGAGATATCCTTGGTCTCAGGGCAGGAGATCGTCTTTGTTTTCAAATCAGTTTTGCATCAAACCTTGCATAGTTTTTCCACTCTAATGTCTCAGAAATCTGTGAATTTCTACGAGCTTGGTGATTTTAATTTTCACCATCTAGTTCTAATAGAATGACAACATTAGTTTTCATTTCTGTTCTCATACACAGTCACAGAACTGTTGAGGCTGGAAGGAGCTTCTGGAGGTCATCTTGTCCAACCCCCGTGCTCAAGCAGGTCCACCTAGAGCAGTCTGCCCAGACAATGTCCAGGAAGTCTTCTAGTGTCTCCAAGGAGAGAGATCTCACAACCTCTACTGGCCACTTGTTCTAGTGCTCAGTCATCCTCACAGTAAAGAAGTGTTTCCTGATGTTCAGATAGATCCCCCTCTGTTTCAGTTTGTGCCTGTTGCCTCTTCCCCTGTCACTGGGTAACACTGAAAAGGGCCTTGTTAGGTCTTCCTTACATGATCCCTTCAGGTATTTATATTCATTGATCAGATTCTCTCAAGCCTTCTCTTCTGTAGGCTAAATTGTCCCTCCTCTCTCAGCCTCTCCTCACATGAGAGATGATGCTCCAGGTCCTTAATCATCTTTGTGGCTACTCATTGGACTCTGTCGAGTATGTCCATGTCTGTCTTGTACTGGGGAGCCCAAAACTGGGAACAGCTCTCAAAGTGTGATGTTACCAGTGCTGAGTAGATCACCTCTCTTGACCTGGTGGCAATACTTTGTCTGCTGCAGTCCAAGATACCAATGGCTGCCATTGCTGTCTCATGTTTGACTTGGTGTCCACTAGGACACCTAGGTCCTTTTCTGCCAAGCTGCTTTCCAGCTGGGTGGCCCCAGCATATCTCAGTTCCTGGGACTGTTTCTCACCAGGTCCTTTCCAATACTAGTCATTCTATGATTGCACTTCCCCTTGTTGAAATTTTTGAGGCTCCTGTCAGCCCATTTCTCCAAGTGTGTTGAGGTCCCTCTGGATGGCAGCACAACCTCGTGGTGTATCAGCCACTCTTCCCAGTTTTGCGTCATCAGCAACTTCCTGAGGGTGTGTTCTGCCCCACTGTAGAATCATAGAATGGTTTGGCTTTGAAAGGACCTTAAGATCATCTAGTTCCAACCCCCTGCCATGGGCAGGGATACTTCACCCTAGACCATGTCACTCAAGGCTCTCTGCTCAACCTGGCCTTGAACACTGCCGGGGATGGAGCATTTACCACTTCTTTTGGCAACCTGTGCCAGTGCCTCACCGCCCTCACAGTAAAGAACTTCTTCCTTATGTAAAACCTGAACTTCCCATTCCACTTTAAATCCATTACCCCTTGTCCTATGGCTACAGCCCCTAATGAAGAGTCCCTCTCCAGCTGTGAGAGTATACCGATTCTGATGGGGACAGACTTTTAAGACACCAGAAAAAAAAAATTGGCCCAAAATGTTAATCTTAACTGAATTATGTTTCATTAAACCCAAAACCCCTTTCAACCTCCTTTGTCACTCTGTAGTAGAGAATTGATGATGGTCTGTCCTTAATTATAGAATACTGTTTGACACAAACTGATACAAAATAATTGTACATCTCTGTTAACTAATGAGATAGAGCAGATACATTTACTCCTCTCTCCTGATTTTAGTCAGATGTTGGGATGAATTTTTAAAGCAACTGCTAAAGTAAATAAAAATGAAGAGCTGACTCATAAGGCCATCGCTGAAGAAATCCTTTAGGAATATCGGCACCAGACTGGGTAGAACATAAGTTACAGTTCTGACCCACATTTGGTATAACAGATAATCCTTTCTCTCTCTGAAAAATTAAGCTCTCATCCACCAAATTGAAAAAGGAAAGGAACTGGGTGCTATTCAAACAAATAACCTTGTGAAACAGAAATCGTCAGATAGAGATACTCATCTGTCAGTACTGGCAGAGGCTAATTTAATATGTTTAGTGATTGCTTTTCCTAATTGTAGATTGTTTCATTTATGTCTTGAGATAAAGAAATACTAGAACACTAAAGCATGTGTCATTGCTACTTCTGCAATTCACTAGAATTAACTTGTAGCTTATCACTTTTAGAAGTAACAATACCAGCACTTCCTTTTCTCGGAGCACATTGGCACATACTCTCCTAGTACAGTTTTGCTTTTTTACTCTGGGGATTATCTGACTATTTAGCTTTGAACACTCTGCACCTTGCACCCTATTTTTATCTAGTGGAATTTAATGGAAATAATTCTATTACAAAGTTTTGAGGGCTTTAAAAAATTATATAGGAAACATATATTAAAAAAAAAAAGTAACTCAGACAGTTTCCTTCCAGAAACATCTGATAGAAAACACATTTATCAGCCTTAGTGTGTATTTATAAGCTAAAATAATTGAAATACAATATCAATTAAAGAAACAGATGTAGATGCGGGAAAGGATTGTAGCATATGTTTAGAATCATGTGAGCATGTTCCCATTTGTGAAAGATACTCTGTCAACATTTTTTTAAATGTAAAGCCAGCATTTCAACCACAATTATTAAATGTGGCTACAGCAGAAAAAGTTACTAGGCAAAAGTCTTATTCAGTAGATCTGTTCTCCACATGTAGTCAGTCCAAATGTACTCACTTAAGTGATAAAAATAAATTGTCACCATTTTTTACTCCTGTTAGCTCTGCACAGCCAAATACAGCTAGGAGGAAGCGAGACGTATTCTATTTTAACTTCTGCACCACCAACAGATGATCTAGTTGTTGAATCTGTATTACTGATGATACTATGCAAGCCAGAAAACACACAGCTTGACTGTGCAGGAAAACATGATGCAAAGGATGTGGTCTAACTAGGCCACAGCTTTATTAACTCGTCTGGCAACATTACCCAGCAATATGTCATACAGAGCAGGTCATCATTCTTCCGTTGATTGTTCCAACCTATTTTGAAGGTTGCTGTCAACCTTCCTTCCTTTCAGACTAATTCCAGCTGTTGCTGGGGCCTCATCATCTTCTCACATATATCCTCACAGGTGTTACCTGCTACACTGGACAACAGCATAATTCTGGATGTAAATTTAGATTAATTTGTTCTTACAAAGCATTGGGGATAGAGATTGCACAAGTGCATCCACCCCTAACTACAGCAGATCAGCTGGGCTCCCAGTGGCTAGAACTGCTGTTAACAATGTAGAAAGTGTTGGATGGCTTATCTTTGATATTTAAAGAAGTGGACATTATGTATACAAACTGCTGAATGTGTACAAATAGCTGAAAAGCGGCCATAAAGAAGACAGAGACAGGCTGTTTCCAGTAGTGCCTAATGGCAGGGCAAAAGGCAATGGGCACAAACTGCAAGACAGGAGGTTCCATCTGAATATCAGAAAATACTTTTCTCCTGTGAATGTGAACTAGTACAGGCTATCCAGAGAGGCTTTGGAGACCCCATCCTTGGGGATATTAAAAACTGTCTATGTATAGTTCTTTGTAGCCTGTCCTAGGTGACCCTTGAGCATGGGTGTGGGCAACATGACCCACAGGTGTTGCTTCCAGTGTCAACTGTTCTGTGATTCTGAGTGCAAACACAAGTTTGGTGTTTAGTGGCAAAATGAGCACATTTCATAGGTGAACAAAGGGTAAAACATATATTGCCTCACAGACATGCTGCCATTCTCATTTATATATTTTATGCTTTCCAATATTGTTGCTTTCCCTAGCACCTGAGAAAGTCTAAATTCACACATTCTCATAGCAGTTACACATTTTGAAGAATTATTAACCCTTCGTACAGATAATGGAATGCACTTGGCAACTGCTTGAGAATCTTTAGTTATAACTAGCAGCTGGCCAGAAGTAAATTGACAGATTAAAAAACAAACAAGCAAACAAAAATTCACACACAAAATTGAAAATCAGATCATCTGACAACTAGCTCTATGTCTCAGCCTCATCTATTATGCATAGAAATGATTTTTTTTCCTCCTTTCTACCAACTATTTGCCTTGAAATACTGTATATTCCATTTCATATACATAAGAAAATATTGTAGGCACTAGTTTGGTACTTTACATTGGTATCTAGAAGCCAGCTTCATATAAACCACTGCTGTTTCCCTCACAACATTTAAAAAACCCCCACAGTAGCTACAATATGCTTCCACATGCTTAGATGGTTTGTGTTTAACTCGCTGTATTTTCAATGAGGTACATTTAAAAGAGGAGGATGCCTGGCACCACATGCATAATTTTGATGAATAGACAAAACATGCTCATCTACAGTATGCTCATTTTATTAAAAAGAGTAATCTAATCTTAGCCTTTATTCTGTTAAATCAGTCATGTATGACCCATTACTAATACACTAACACGGAAAGTAACTTGAGAGCCAAAGAATTATTCCCACCATATTGCTTATCAGAGAACTGGAAAATAGGTTAGGTATATACTGTATTTTCTTGTTTAATCATTCTCACAGGTGATTTATTGGTAAAGCCACTACATTTGTGCATCTCAGACTTTCTCTTAATCTGCTAATTCTAATTATCTTCTTTCTGTGTTTGCATCGTTCACGTGCCCTACTAGTATACATACACACAAAACTAGTATGTCACCAAAGAAATGTAAAAACTATTTAGAGACTATCCAAGCAAAGGTATGATTCTGGAGGAAAGGCATGCACTGTTTTCAGGAACAAAGCTGAGAACCAAACAGGGTTTTTTTTATTTGCCCAAGGCCCACTGAAGTTCCTAGGAATATAGCACAGCTTGCAATATGGGATGCTAGATTCCTGGGTTTATGTTCCAAGTAGACTAGAAAAAAACAAAATGAAAATCCTAGTCTTGATGAAGACAGCACTTGCACTTTCTTCTTTACAGTTTAGAAAGTGCTTTGAGTCAGCCTTAGCAGAGATGCGTAGGAAAAGTTTATTACAGCTAGAATAGGAAACTGTATAGTCTGGTTCTCCGGAAATTATATAACTCCTATTATATCTTGGGATTTCTGTGGGGAATTTATTGGCCTAATATCTGGCAAAAGGGCAGGTAGATACTGTAAGACAAGATTTCAAACTAGCATTTTATCATAGAATCCTAGAATGATTTGGGTTGCAAGGGACATCCAGTTCCAACTCCCCTGCCACAGGCAGGAACAACTTCCACTAGATGATTGCTCAAATCCCCATCCAACCTGGCCTTGAACACTTCCAGGGATGGGATATGGACAGCTTCTCTGGGCAATATGCTTTAGAATGTGCTTCTCAATCTGCAGAAAAGAGATGTTGTAAAAGACAGCTAGCACTAATCTAACTGAAAAATGTAAATTGCTGCTGTTTGGTTTGATTTCAAAACAAAATTAAAACCTTTATAATTGCTTCTTCCACTTTCTTCCTCTTTCAAACAAGAAACTTAATCTGAAATTTTTGGTTGCTTCAGCCATGATCTTAGAAATGGGAAACACGTATTAATCTTCACACAATATAAAGGTTAGGTCAAACTAATGAGTTTCTAATGAAGAGATACTATTCATCCTCAGTTGCTTTAAAAAACAAACAAAAAAGATGACCTATAAAATGTGCTCATTTTACTACTAAACATCCAATTCATATGAAGAAAAAAGGCAGTAACAACTTTTATACTAAATGATAACTGTGAATGCACAATATTTACACCAAATAAAACTGCAATGTTTCTCCGCAAACAGGACTACTTTCAAATACTAGTTAGAGAAAGGCTGGTCTAACCAGATAAGGCTTTAATTATTCAAGAATTTAAAAAAGTATTGATGCACATTTCTAAGAATGCCACTACACAGGAGTAAAATAAACAGGATGAACAGTTTTCCAGTGCTGTTAGCATAAAAAAAGAGATGCATTACATGTTGTGGTAGAACCTTTTTAGCTGTTCTAATCATTAGAGCTGTAAAAGACTGCTATTTATTCAAAACAACTTAAAGCAACTCTAAAGGTCCCAGTGTGATGTTTTCACTTCTAATTTTCATAAAATGTTGATAAGAGTGGAATCAAACTAGTTAGTTATCAGTCTTGATGTTGGCATAATGTGACTGAAAACGTACTATTTGTAATTACTTGAAAGGAAACAAATTACCTTTAAGAGGAACACCATAGGTAGAAATTGCACAAATTAGATGTGGTAGGCTGATCTTAAAAAAGAAAAAAATGAAAAAATGAAAAAAAAAAAAAAAACCACAAAAACCCACAAAAAAACCCCAAGCCTGTTATTTAACTTGCATTTCTATAACAGTATGCAAACCAATGGCAAGTATGTACCTCAGTACTGCTGTTGTGTTTTATATCAGCAGATGCCCTAAACCAGGAATCACATTAAATTCCAGTCAATTACTGCATATCTCAACCAGTTACTGTGTATCTCTAGACTCCTGAACTAGAAAGGATCACAGTGTCATCTGATATCTTTATAAACAAACAGTAGAATTTTCCACAAATGTGGAATTAAAGCAGATAATTAATAAAAAAAAGTAAAAATCAAATAAGTATTAAGCTTATTAGCTCCTCTCTTCAGCATCAGAATACTGGGATCTTTATCCAGGTGAAAATACCGGCATTTTAAACAGCAGAGAGACAGAAGAGATTAAATCCAATCTAATAAATAATCCTGAGTCAAGCCATTGATAAAGAAGATAGGAGGATAAAGAGAGTTCCTATATAACGCTTCCTATTGTTTCCCTGCATGGGAAGATTTAACAGCTCATTGACTGTGTTGACTCATAATGTGCACACAGGGAAACAATGTTGTAGCTCATCAAATGTAATCAGCTGCTAATTGAAAGGAAATGAAATTTTAAAATTATATGGCACCTTCCAATGGGGTGGATTAACAAAGGGTTTTTTTAGGTTCTATGAGCCAGAAGCTCTTCACAGTCTCCAAGCTGTAGTAAGTACCCTCAAGGGTGGACATTAGTAGCTAGTTTGTAGCAGAGCACAAAAAAAATGTATTTAATTTTACTAGGCACATAATTTTACTTTCCAAAAAGAAAGATCACAGGAAACACAGGCATATCAGAACGGATGTGACTGGCCTGAAGCTCAGCCAAAACGAACAGGTCTGAACAAATCTCCTTAGTAACAAAATACTACTATAATTTGTGTTTCCACTGCAATGAAAACTACAATGAATTACAGTCTGAAATGCAGGAATTACTCATGGGTATTTCATTGTGTCTTACTAAAAGTAGTCAAAACAATTTTTACCTTTAGAGAAAGAGAAGATTTTGAGCAGGCTGCTTTATCAGTTAGAATGCAGAGATGGAATTGGTTTGACAAGCAAGTTTTACGTAACAAGTGAGGAAATGGGTCTTCAGACAAACCAACCTACTCAAGCACCCTTCTACATTTTTTTTGGGGGGGCGGGGGAGGAAGGCAGGTTAAGTGTTTAGGAGATTTGTTTTCACTTCATTGAAAAAGATAAGTCCTGAAACCTCAGATGTTGTCACAAAATTTATCATTTTCATTTTTTCATCGGACCTAGTCACAATTTCTTGCCTGAATCCTTTTCTGTAGCAACTGAAAACAAAAAAGTTCATGATTACATGTAAATGTCTTGGGTTTTGGTTGGTTTTTTTTTTTAACTGTTGGCAGTTTAAAGGAAGAAAAGTTAGGGCTGTACTGCTGCTAACCAAAATTCATATGCTGTGTTAACTTTGATTGCATGACTTCCTGAATTTTTTAGCAGGCAAAACTGCTTGAGGCAGTACCCATAACCACACCATTTCTGAATGAGTGAGATTCATATTCAAGCAGCTTTCTTGAGCAAAAATTATGGCTGGTATTTTCAATAAGAGCTGCTGTCTCGGTGAACAAGAGAAGACACAGATACAAGAAATATTTAAAACTGGATTTCATAGTGATTTCAGCAGAAGGATGCACACAAATCTACAGAACAGTAGCCTTCTCTCTGAAAAGCATATTACAATTTATATCATGGGTTGGTGACACAAGATGTTCAGTAGCTATGCTGGTTTAAAACCTCTTGGCCAAGCTTGTAACCAGTCTCACTGTACTGACAACTCATGGAGCTGTGCTGTGAATATTTCATAGAACCTGAAAAAAATAACCCTCTTTTTTCCACAGATTTTTTTTCTTTTTTAAAGTCTGACAAGTTATGCACTCTGACTTTCTACAAGAGATAAAAAATGGTAAGCAAATGCAGTATCAGACCCAAACCCAAGTTTCACAATACTATCCTCAAATCCCAGTGGATCTTTAGTTCAGAGAGTGACACACAGAATATGAAGAAATAGAACGATAATGGCAGACTGTATCTCAGAAAGCACAACTGTGAGTGCAAACATTACCAGACAGCCAAACAAAACATGTCATCTAGTTTAGAAAGCAAGTATCCTCTCCACAGAGGCTACAAGGGCTAGGCTTTTCCATCTCCTGCTGCCCTGAATAACTTCAGCCAATCTCAGGCCAGCATTAGGTAGATGGCATGAAATGAACAGCATGAAGAATAGGAATTTTCTTAGCGATTCCACTGGAAGCAAGAGGAGGCAATTCAATGAGTACTGTCTTTCTGACAGCAGAGGTAAAAAAACTGTTGTGCACTCTTAAATATCACAGGCACTGTCTCTCTTACTCCAAGCGCTCATCTTTAACTAGCTCTTTAGGAAGTTACTTTTCCATAGAGCCAACAACTTTTGTGAGAAATAGCCAAGAGAGAAGACTCACTCAGACCTAAGTATTTAAACAGAACATGCCCCATTGAGTTTACATCAGAAGGTGAGGAGTAAAGAAGGGCTATATGTAGTATAGGAATAGGATTGTATTGCACACTATACAGATTCAAGCAGGGATCTTTGTGACAACATGGTTATCAAGGTCATTCCCAGGAAAGGCGTCTCAGCCTAGCCAAAACACAGATACGACTGTATAAATGACTCTGAATATGATTTGAATTATAATGGCAGATATCTGCAATGGTAATTTAAAGGGGGCTGTCTCCCGAGGATATCTCATAAGAAAGTGCATTCTGGCCTGAAAAACTGAAAGCGTTGCGCTCTTGGAATACTGTTTTAATATGCAACGAATCCTCAAGGTGGTGATCTGAAAATAAAGCAGTTAAACCCCTTTGATGAAAATGACTGTGGTAAACTTACAGAACTGTCAGAGATTGACAGAAATCTATTTAACTCTTCTTTAGAGTTTTTATATGAAACAGTCATACAAGAATGACCGACTATTTGCAGCTAAAGTTTCAAATGACTTTAACCTAAGTATGCATCCCCTTGTTTGTTCCTCTTTTTCTCAGAGGGTCAGTAGTAAGTGGAATAAAGATTTCTTAACTGTCAGAAATCACCGATTCTGGGCCTCCTGGATGCAGTTTTACTTGGAAAAAAAAAAAAAAAAGAAGTCACACTGAAAGAGAGTATCACCACTACAGAAATTTTTATTTTAATTAAAAGTAATTGGCAGATGCTTTGATGAAAGGACAATTATGCACAAAAAGTCCTGCCAGAAGTACACTACTTACTGGTACCTGCTTGTAAAAAACACCCAAGTAGAAAGCGGGGCACTATTCTGTATTTCAGAGGGATGGACTGTTTTTGGTTTTGCACTTAAAATGTGCAAAAACTTTATTTTAAAAGTTTGAACTAACCACAACACCCACCTACTGAGAACATAGTAAAAATGTCTAAAACATAGAAGAATCTGGTCTTGACTTATTTGTAATAGTGAATCCTTTAAATCTTACACCACAAACTCATCGTTCTATTACCAGAAAGTGAACACTGTAATTTTGTTGCAGATATGAAGAAGCATATCTAAGAAAGCAGAGTTTTGTCTTTAAATGAAGAAAGTCATCTCACTATCATCTCACTAAGGGAACAGCAAGTAGGATTACCAAGATGCAACTGAAGACAGCCATATTAAAGGAGGAACAAAAAGAAAAGGTATACTTTATAGGACCATTTGCGGAAAGTAACATGTTGTGATATACTCTGGGAGATTTACTGCTTATGTAAAAAGACCTATTTTTAAAATCTGAATGTTAATCTTAATAGCTTTCATTTTCTCAGGCTCTCCTATCGTTCAAAAGATTGCAACTAACAAAAGGACAGAAAATTTGTTATGATGAAAATGGCCTAGGTCATAAATGCCTTAATTCAAGGAATATGATCAACTTAGTCTGTAGATAGAAATATAACAGATTGTTTTATATATTGTCCTAAGCAGCATTTTTGTAAATATAAATAAAAGTTTTAGTGGGAAACCACAGTGCATTTTGTTTACTTTGTTATGTTTGACAGCTGTTTGGTTTTAATTTCACTAAATATTCTCTGTGTAGCACAGCACAACTCTGCCCTCCATTGTTCATCCTTTGGTAGATCTTTCAGAAAGTAGCAATGAGAGAGGACTTCTTTTTTTAATAGAAAATTTACCTTAAATCAACAAAAAGGGGCACACAGACTAAAGGGCTGAGAGAGTACCTGCAAGTACTTTTAACAAAGTTGACAGATGTTGCAGGAAATTTCAATTCAAATAATTAAATTGTAGGTTTTAATGTTTCCAGTGCATGAGAGAAATACCAACTAGTCTGCTAGCCTGAAGAACAGTGTCCAGAAGCATTTCCTTACCCTTGACCTTGTCTGAAAACTTAGTTTCCAGAGACCTCTTGTATTCTGAGAACTTCTTAGTAAAAATGCATTAACAATGAGTTCTGGTCTCTATCATCCTGCAATACCACTTGTCTTGCACCGAAATGAAAACAAAAATGCTTACTTGCATAGCCAACAATGTAATTTTCTTTTTGTTCCCATGGTCTTTGGTCTTGGTTAACATGCTTATCAAAAGAACACTGATACCAGCTTTGCTTGAAATAAGCAATATGGCCTCCTAAAAGAAAACAGAAGACTGCCCACTTCTCCCTTGGTTTAACGACTTGTTCAAAGACTCAAGTTTTTTATTAATTAACCAACTAAATTAACAACTGATAAATCAATATGATAGGGATGGAGTTATTGATAACAGTTCACTACATGTAAACTTGGCCCAAACATTTCTTTTCTCCTACGATATTTGCAAGAATTTGTTCCAAAATAACGCTCCCTGCAGCCCTAGACATCAACTATAATAATTTCCACTGATCTAAGAATCTGATCCAGAGTCTGTTAAAACCATGTAAGTCTCAAGTCCCTTCAACAGCAGAGTGCTTCCTAGCACTCTGATCCCTCTTTAGCCACAGACTCTAAACTGTCCTTTCACACGCATCTCCATCACAGGTAAGGGATAACACAGACAGGGCACGCCACCACACCCTGAGACCTACTGGTCTGGTCAGCTCCTTTGTCTGGATACTAACCTTTAAAACATGGACAGAATTCAATTAGCAACACAAAGATTTCATAGGAAATCTACATAATGCCTTGGTCTAATGCGTCTTTGTTTAAAAAAAAATTAAAATAGTCCAAGACACTCCACAGGATACACATAAGTAATGGAAGGCTGCAGGAGTCTGCCCTGTATGTGCTTTCTTTAGGAGTCTGTTTTGCTGCTATATTGGCCTGTCCCAGGGTTAATGCTATTTGTATGATGCGATCAGCATTATAAAAGAGAGATTGTTCCTTCCCTGCCTCCATGTTTCTAAACTAATTGGAGCTATGCTGAATTCTGCTGGTATGGAAGTTGAGGATACAGTTAGATTTTTCCCTGCCCTCAGGGTCCACTCCAATGTAGCACTTACACCACCCTGTCTAGTCAGACAGATTTTTCAGGCCTGTATTTAAGCAATAAGATATGACAGGTAGTGCATTTTCAGAGGATTATTATATACCTTGGGTACTGTGATAAGGCAAGAAGCTCAAAATTTTCCTGTAAGTGTCTTTTTGCTATTATGAAATGGAATTTATAAACCAAAAAAGGGAGAGTCAGACTCCTGCACTTAAAGGCCTTTATTGACATGGCCGTGACATCAGTGATAGCCAGTCACAAAGATCTGACTATGTTCTGAGTTTTAAAGCCATTCTATAATCACAGTAACACAAAAATTTTACTTTCAAACCTTGCATCAGTATTGTAGTGAAAATCTACAATGGTTCTACCTAATTAATTTCCAAATATTATCAATAAAACTGAATACAACTAAAGCAAGGCTTTGATTATTTTTGCTTTAATAGGGTGAAGCACTTAAAAGTTTCAACATGATTAGGAGCAATCTCTGCACTCAAAGCTTGGTCTTTAATCAAAAGGTCAGCTATTACTAAATACAGAATAACAGGATGAGACATTTACTAGAGTTTGGTTTTTTTTTTCTCAGAACTTGAACTCACTTTCTGACCTTCTAGAAAATAAATGCTAAAAAACCAAAGTAGGCTGATACACTGATGAATGAGCAGCTAAATGTGTCGGCGTGCAGGGAACTTATTTACCCACTACTTGCTTTACTACAACATTTCAGTTGAGTTTTCTTTTGTTTACCTGTTTAGCTATATATGCCACTGATTATAGTTGTTTTCCACATACTGTGACTACAAATTAAAAGTATGCTTGGGTTTTTTCTGGTCACTTTTATTCATTAGCAGCAATATAGATACTCTGAATATAGCAAATGAATCAAGTGAGATTATTGAGTTGACAAATTAGAACCTGGAATACAATAACACTATCTACATCCTCAGATCTGTGCCCAGATGGCCTTCTAGTCTAAATCTACCCTAAAAGATTTGTGGTAGTGGTGTTCTGTTTGGGGTTTGGTGGTTTGTTTTTTTTTTTTTTGTTATGTGCAATGCAGAATCACAGAATTTAGGGGACAGAATTGCTTCCAATTGTGTTTTCCAGTTAATATATTACCCTCCCCCCCCCCCCCCAGCACATCTCCCCTCATTCCCCAAATCTTTTATCATGAAAGGTCAAACAAAACTTCTCCCTTCGGTCTGCAACATGTAATTTTTCCATTAGGAGAACCTAAAATTAAGCTTGTAGCCTGCAACCTCATTAACCAAAATAAACCATGCTACAACAAGTCAGTGTTTCCATCAGGGTTCAACTGCCATTACATGTGACTCGGCCCACCACAGAACTAGGTCCTGATGAAAGCTGGTCACAAACATTCTAGAAGTTCAGCATTCACAGAACCCAGCTTCACTGTGGGAGAAAAATGTTGTTTTTCCTACAGTTGGTAACACTGGCTTTCATTTCTGACACTTTCTCTGAAACCTGCCCACAGGATGGATATTTGATATCCCATCACCAAATAATTTAGAAAACTTTCCAAAGGAAAGAACTTAACTTCCTAATATGTAGGATTAAGGAATGCTCTTCTAAACATACTTTAGCATCACAGCTGTGAGAATGTACAATTGGTGACCTTCAACTCCACACATACTTGACTAATGCTGCACTACAGAGAAATTCAGCTTGTATAATGCTTCCAGTATTGCAAGAGTGGAAGAGAAGAAAGCTGAAATTCTAATAATATCTTTCAAAGTACAATTTCTGATGTATCTGCTGACTGGCCAGACTTCTTGGTGATTTTCATCTGTCAGACTACTGAAAGGAATGGTCTCTTAAGTGAGTTCCCAAAGTCCTTTGAAGTTTTAGGGGGATTTGTTTGCCCTTTTTGTTTCAGAAAGAAGGACACTAAACTGAAAAAGAGTCTCTGACTCTCTACATTGATCTAAAATACATTTATCATTGAAGTTTTGTGACTAAATTAACAAAGAACAATCAAAAATATAAGCAAGTTGAACCAGGTCTTTGGTAATTACCTGAAGCACATTACACATTTGAAGTGCTTCAACTGACTTCAATTACGCTCTTGTATCTTAAGTAAAATTATCTTCTATGGAACTTCCAAATCAATGTTATGTCCTATAGAAGTTACGTCTTACTCTTTCTATAACTAATCTCCCTAGATCTTCCTGTACTAGCTAGCTCATTGAACTGAAACTTAGACCAGTTGAACCCAAGCTGACTTAAAGCAAACAGCTATGGGACAAATATTGGTCTACATCGTATCGTATTACGTTTTATCATTATCGTACTTACAAGTATCATAAGGGAAGAAGTAGCAGATATTATAAGAATTAGTTCAAGGTGAAGGAGCAACATGAAATAACCATTAAAAAAGTGTAACACATAGGCAAGAAAAAAATAAGTGGAATATAATGTGAGTTTTCTGGGCTTTCTGATTCTTCCTCCAAACTACTACTTTGGGTGCCTCACAATTGTTTTCTATTTAAGAGGAACATATCTGTCTCCTGAAGGAGACTTACACAATCCAGTAAAACTGATCCTGTGCCACAGGAAGTTCCCCGAGGTCCAAAAGGATCACAGCCTTATTTTACTTTCCACCCATCTTTGATGAGATACAATTTAACACAAATGTAACCAGTCTACATTTTGCAAAACAAAGAAAAACAATCATCATGTTTTTTTCCTCATTACCTCACTATTTCGCAAAGGATAGTGTGCTTCAGATTTGGCCTAAACTGTTAAACACAAGGCCATGGCATTTTAGGTCCATACTATCCACAGTGTTAAGCACCTATTAACATAAGACTACAAATATCAGATATGTATGTAGGAAGTGGATGGATCAGAGTCTGACTCCTAGTTACTTCTTCACAGACACAAATTTAATACATTTTCAAAACAATTTTTCTTCAGCATGAACAGTCATTTAAATGCATTATCATAACACATATTACACTTGCAAAGTAAGAATCTTAATAGTTTGCAGTACAACACCCACAATACTTCATAATTTCACAAAAAAATGATGTTTAGCTGTATTTTTATGTTCCATTAATGACTGAGGCATCTTTTAGCTGAATTTTATTCCGTAACAGAATACATCACCTTTATAATGGACAATGCGACAATCTATTTTTCAGGCTTTTTACTTGGATGGGAACCAGTGTGTCCCAACATGAGAGCACTGAGCAATCATGTGCAAAATAGGACCACCCAACATCTGTCTACATTCAGTTGGAAGTCAGTTTTATATGCCTCTGCTGAAGGACCTGCAGGAAATTTATACCGAATACATGGGTGGGGTGGGATAGAATCCTTCCTCTTTGCTTAATCATATTCAGGGAAAAGCAATGATCCATTTTGTCTGGTTCTCTCCATTACTCTTTCTAAAATTAACTCACATCTGACATTATAACATATGTTAAATATTATGTAAGTGGTCTGTTCTATATTTGATTTATTCACTCATAAATCTTGGCATGCACACACATACAAAAACAACAAAAAAAAAAAAAGAGGCGTTGTGAAGGGGGGACACACGCCAAAAAACAAACCCACACCAAAAAATCCCACAACCTTTTCCAGACAAAATGAAATTGGTAAAAGTTGAATTACTCCCTTTTCCTCCAAAGTTCATCAAGGAACTGAAACACTCCATTGACATTATGAAAGCTCACAAGATTTTATCCAGGGAATATATTATATAATCTTATCTAGGGAAAATATTTTGCAGGTGAATATGTTATTTTCCTTTGCAGAAGTGCTGAAATAGGCTACAGTCTGGTCATGAGTTCGGAACTCCCTCCTTGCCTTTCTTAGCGCTCCTACATTCTACTGTTTCACCATGTAACTGGGAAAATACGGTTCTGGCTGGTAGTAAACTTCAACTGGTCTTCTGAAGCACTCTTCCAACTTTCCCAGTGTATTTGTCACAACTGCATTTCCCCAAAAGCTGTATCCCGTTTAGTCCAATATTTTCAATGCTGTCTTGTATAAATATTATCTGTCACATTTGATTTGGTGTGGCTAAAATAAGATACAGAGGCACTAAATTATATACAGTACACCATTTTCATTTTAAGGCCACTGACCTTTCTTTACACTGTCATAGTTTAACACCATCTGGCAACTAAGTACCACACAGCTGCTCGTTCACCCCCACTATCCCACAGCAGGATGAGAAGGAGAAGGTAAACCCCACAGGTTGAGATGAGAACAGTTTAATAATTAAAATTAAGTACAATATTATACTAATAAGGATGAGGGAAACAACAAAGGGAGAGAAAAAAAATAATCAAAACAAACACAAAAAACCCAGCAAACACAAGTGAGGCACAATGCAATTGCTCAGCACCTGCTGAACGATGCCCAGCCCAACATGAGCAGTGATTCATTCCTTCCAGGTAACTGCCCCCAGTTTATATAGTAGGCATGACATGCTGTGGTATGGAATACCCCTTTGGCTAGGTTTGGGTCAGGTGTCCTGTCTCTGCTTCCTCACAACTTCTTGTGCAACTTCTTAGTGGCAGAATGTGAAAGACCAAAAAGTCCTTGATCAGGGTAAGTGCTGCTGAGCAACAACTAAAACATCAGTATGTTATCAGCATTATTCTCAGACTAAAGCCAAAATACAGCACTGTATCAGCTATTATGAAGAAAATTAACTCTATCCCAGCTGAAGCTAAGACAATACCTACTGTTTTGAACTACTTAAGTGCTGCTACAGAACAGCTACAAAATGTTTTGGCAGTAGATGTGGTGTATAAAATACGTCTTCCCTCCCTAAATTCCATTTTCTGAAAAATAGCTTCATAGTGCCAGACACATGCCAAGTTCCCTTCTGAAAGAACCTGTTTACAGGTGTGGCCTTCAAAAGACAGGCATGGAGAGATAAACTGGAAACACTATCAACACAAAAGCTAAGACTGCCAAATGAAACTGTAATTAGCTGACAGCAAGATTCCAAATACCTGCAGCAGAGGAGTCAGACCAGTGCCTTTACTTCAGGAGTTGGCAGGGGCAAGAACATCTCAGAAAGTGAGTACCGTCTAACAAGTGTCCCCATGCTACTGCCAGGAACGCTATCCTGGGCACTGAGAAACAAATTTTGTGGTGAGACAGCACCCCAGAGAGAACTGAGTCAGACAATGGGAATCATTCTCAGAACAACCTTACAGACACTTGGGCCAAGAGCATGGCACTGAGTGGATATATCACATCCCCTACCATGCACCAGCCTCTGGGAAAATCGAAAGGTACAATGGGCTGTTAAAAACTACACAGAAAGCAATGGGTGGTCGGACTTTCAAACACTGGGACACACACTTACCAAAGGCCACCTGGTCGGTCAACACCAGAGAATCTGCCAACAGGGCTGGCCCAGCCCGATCAGAACTTTTACTGTAGAAGGGGATAAAATTCCAGTGGTGCACATACAGAATTTGCTGGGGAAGACAGTCTGGGTTATTCCTGCTTCAGGTAAAGGCAAACCCACTCGTGGGTTTGTGCTCAGGGACCCGGATATACTTGGTAGGTAATGCGGGAAGATGGAGAAGTCCGATGCGTACCTCAAGGGGATTTTAGGGGAAAAAAAGCCAATGAATTCAATGGTATGCTGTTGTCAACTACGTAGCACTTTCATAACTCACCAACTAGATGTCTTCAGGTCACTGGCGACTGGCCTTGACTTTCCTCCGACCATTATCCCAACCAAGAATGAACTTTGATGAAACCAAACAAGTTCCATGGTGTCATCAGCAGGCAACAGTCCAACACTGCACACAGTCTCTCCTGCTCTGAACAACTGCTACAAGAGACGGTACCCGGCATCATGGACCGGATGAACTCAAAAGATTCATAGGGATTGGTCCATGCACTAAGGAACGATCTCTTTGTGTGTGTGGATATATATGTATGTATCTATGAGACAAGAGTGATGGTATATTGAAAAATGTGGGATCTGAGCATGACATGAATGGTAGGGAATAAGGGGTGGATACCATCCTGGGTTCACCAGTAGCAGTCATTTTTTCTCCTTCTTAGCAGGTGGTGCGATGATGTGTTTTTGACTTTCAGCCTGGGAGCAGCGCTGATAACACACGGATGTTTTTAGTTGCTACTCAGTAATGTTTACTCTGACCAAGGACTTTCTGAGACTCATGCCCTACCAGGGAGGAGGGGAAGCAGGGAGAAAGCAAAGACAGGACACCTGACCCAAACTAGCCAAAGAGGTATTCCATACCACAGCACGTCATGCCCAGTATATAAACTGGGGGCAGTTACCCGGAAGGGCTAGATCATTGCTCGGGTTGGGCTGGGTATCTGTCAGTGGGTGGTGAGTGGTTGTATTCTCTTCCCTTGTTATTTCCCTTATCATTATTGTTATTGGTGGTAGCAGCAGTGATTTGTGTTATACCTCAGTTACTGGACTGTTCTTATCTCAACCCATGGGAGTTACATTCCTTCAGTTCTCCTTCCCATCTTCTCCGGGAGTGGGTGGAGGAAGTGGGGGGAGTGAGCAAGCGGCTGCACAGTTCTGGGTTGCCAGCTGGGCTTAAACCATGACATTCCCACACATGTCTGAACCAAGTGCCAATTACACAGAAACACCAGCTATCCAGTTCTAGATATCATTCCACCTGGCAGGTCAAAAGGCCTTGTTTCTCAGGAAGATGTACCTAATATTTCCTCGTGCCAGCTCTAGAACACAACATATGTTATTTTCTTAATAATAATGTCAATACCTATGGCTATTAGACTCAAGCACTTTTCCAGTGTTTTCTGATGGTATGGAGGACTGGTACAATTGCTTTTACTCGGGAAAGTATCTTGACATTATGGCAACAGGGGCAGGATAAAAAGATCTGTCACTGAAACATCAGCATGTAATTAACAAGCTGTAAACTAACAGGAAGGATAGCTTTGTACTGGTTAATTCCTCCTATCAAAAGCCCTAAATTGAAAGAGCTGTTTTTAAAATCTGAAAAACAATACAGGTAAGTAAGATGTTAATGCACTGACAGTTATGCAAAATCTACATTTACATCTCCCACCTATAAAATTATTTTATAGCTATTATTATCTCCCAGTTATATGTTTATTTCTGAATAAAGTCCAAGCCACATATAATTACTTCTCTCCTTGGTCACTGGTTCTGAAGAAAACAGCTTTATAGCATTTAAAGTCTCAATGAGATTTTCCTATGCCAGGATTCACAATGAGTTACACCAAAGCACAGTTGCAAAAGAGCACTGAAAGCCTAACCCTGACCCACATAACAAAGCAGGACATTGTGAGAGCCTGACTATATTCAGGTACAACTGAGTGGCTGAATAGTTCATATTCTAAAGTGTTTCTATCATATTGAACCACTGCAAAAATATTGGAAAACACTGCTGTCAGTGTCCGGAATGAGAAATATTTTGCATTTTTGTTACTACAGTATGACATATGATGGTCTAACATGATGTTTCAGTGTAGCGGAGATCCGATTTTAGTCAGCACAGGCTGCAGGAATGAGAATTAAGCACATAATAGTCCTCTTTATCTTTCTTGACAGGCAGCTAGCTGGACCTTCTACAAATGCTATTCTACTACTACCTTATGAGACACTTTAAACACAGCATATGTAGATTTCCCAACCCTGGTGTAGCTGGTTTTTATGAATTGACGTTACCTAGGCTGTTGCATAAGAACAAAAGCTACTCTATAGTTACTGCTGAAAGCTAGCTTTCCATTCTCTTGCTACCCTGCAATCAGCAAGAGCCATTTGCACAGGCCTGCTTCTTTGAGTATACAGAATGCTCACAATTATTAACTGACCCAACAGTGATCTGGGCTGTGCTGCTGCCTGGTGGGTTGAGTCAGAGAGAAGGGAGCTAATTATCATAGGAAGGAGAATGGAGATTACAGAAATAATATTGGAAAAATAACACTGAAGAGCAATAGCCTGAAAAAACAAGGTAAGTAACTAAAGAAAGGAAAAGGGAATCAAGAGTCCTGCTTTAAGTTAAAAATAATTTTGATACTACTAAGAAATCTGTGGTAGCATCTTATCAACATGTTTCATAATATCAAAGAGACTAGGCATTCTGATTTTACATATAAAAAAATATCCTTCTGTTCCAGCAACACAGCACATTGTGGGGGAAAAAAACCAAACAAACCAAACTCTCACAAACTCGTAACTTAAAATACCACAGGAAAATATTTCTTCCAAAGCCTTTCAACATTTATTTAATGCACAATATAAAGTCAAAGGAAGCATCAAAAATAATATTTGTAGTATGGAACAAATGCAAGAAATAAAGTTAAGACTAGGTGGGTCGCATAAGTAGTGGAGTGACAATAATGAAAGACTATACATGGCAGAAGGGAGTTGACTAGATCCCTAAATAGTTCACATCCAGATGCTTTGATATTTAGATTTCTCTCAAGGTGTAAAATGTTTTTAAAGAAAAACACCAATTTCTATTGAAGGAGTGGGATGTAACTGAGAGCAAGAGGAAAAGAAGCAGCCCCTGCATGGACACCAGCTGAAACAGATTTTCAGCCTTTGTTCCTTTTCACTGAAACTGCCCCCGACAACTCAACTGGCAATTTATAGGCACATGTGAACACACAGAAAACATACAAGCAGTCACAGGATATTGTAAAATGTTGTAGTCACAGCTGTCATTCCAAAACTTACAGAACAAGCTTACAAATAGATCTGTGACCATGTTAACCATCTTGACAAACAAAACCTCAACTAGTTTGCCAGCTATTAAACTCAAAATAACAAAGCCTCTTTAGCCCCAAGAATATAATTGCACAATTAAAAAAAAAAAAAAAAAAAAAAAGGCGAGCAGCATTACAGTTTAATCTTCTCCAGGGCTTCAGCTAAAATATCCTTCAGTTACTCCCATTTCATTCATCATCAGCTACCCACTTTAAGATACAGCATGCCTCACACCTTTTTATTTAGCTAAGGCTTTCTCTATATACAAGATTCGTATTTGCTTAGTGATTCTGATGTAATAAAATGGTGTAAATACCCTCTTCTTCAAAATATAGACATAATTCCATTGTACATATGTTTTTATCAGTCTAAGATCATGCCACATGGGAGTGAAAACCTGTATGCCAGTGGTACAGCTACATTTACAGATATAAATTATTCCAATTAGTATCAGTTAAAAAAAAATAAAAATAAAAAATACACCAATAGACAATCATACCGTAGTCCTAAAAACCTATACCAGAATACACTGAATGGATACAGACCATCTTAGGCCACATGAAGTTATGCATATAAAGACAGGTATCTTAAACCAACTAAACTTTATTTTCCAGAAAAAGGTTAGTTAAAAGTGAGGACAGAATTAATTCTGCCAAAAAATAACACAGGAAGACAGTAATGCTCATCATAACTGATTTGCTTACAGAAATCTCCTAAAATTGAAGTTTCTTAATTAAATATCAGTACTCTGGCCCTAGAGAGGCCAACAATGACAATGGTTATGAAATGCTCAGGTACAGGAAATTTTCATAAACCCACACCCAGAAAAAAATACAGTATTATGCAATATTAGTAATGTTCTACTTGGAAACCATGTGCCTCAAAAGTCTAATGTGCTAGATTGATGGAATTTTGACTGACAACAGCTCAATGCAATCTTTACTCAAGTCCTGCAGTCCAGAAAAATATGCAAACCACATTTTTGCATTTCTCAGTCAAAATTTCAACTTAATTATGATGTTCTTGGGAGACTTCCTATTTTCCTATATCATATTACATATGATTCCTGTAGTATTGGATTCCTACAGCACAGTACAGCACACAAATCTTTTAATGTTTGATCTCCCATTCACTTGTATAGCAGAGGTTTGCTGAAAGCAGGATCGAAGATTACTCAACTTTTTTCATTGCCTATCCTTGCTGATGAAAATTCCACACTAGCAACTTTGGGGAAGAGTGGGGGATGGACAGAAACAGCAAATTAATTTTTGCTGGTCAACACCTGATCTGAATTTTGGTAATTAGCAAAATATCTACAGATGTAGATTAAACTAAACATATTTTTATTTTCAAAGAATGCTAAAATTCAGGTAAACTCAGGAGAAATCAAGCTCTCAGTGGCAAAGGGTCACGGTGGAAATTGAGTCTTCTGGATCCCACTATTTTGTGTTGACATTATTAAAATAGGATTCAGATATGTCTGTAGTTCACACTGGTTGTATACTGTTTACTTGGAATGCAAAACATGAAGGTTAAATGAAGATGGTGGTAAACAGTCACTATATAGTTATAAATAGCCTGTGTTTCTTTATACACACTTGTGCACTCGTAATTAAAAGGAAGAAAATTGGGGCTGGTTGTTTTTTTGTTTGTAAGACAGAATATTTAAATCAGATTTGGTTATCCTGCAATAAAGTCTAGTGGTTTGTCATAGTTTAAGCCCAGTCAGCAACTCAGCTATGCAGCCGCTCACTCACTCCCCCCCCCCTCCTGCCCCCCACTCTCAGAGAAGATGGGGAGGAGAACTGAAAGAATGTAACTCCCACAGGTTGAGATAAGAACAGTCCAGTAACCAAGGTATAACACAAAACCACTGCTGCTACCACCAATAACAATAATGATAAGGGAAATAACAAAGGAAGAGAATACAACCACTCACCACCCACTGACAGATACCCAGCCCAACCCGAGCAGTGATCTAACTCTTCTGGGTAACTGCCCCCAGTTTATATACTGGGCATGATGTGCTGTGGTATGGAATACCTCTTTGGCTAGTTTGGGTCAGGTGTCCTGTCTTTGCTTTCTCCCTGCTTCCCCTCCTCCCTGGTAGGGCATGAGTCTCAGAAAGTCCTTGGTCAGAGTAAACATTACTGAGCAGCAACTAAAAATGTCAGTATTGTCAGCATTGTTCCCAGGATGAAAGTAAAAAACACAGCACTGCACCAGCTACTAAGACAGAGAAAAATGACTGCGACTGCTGAACCCAGGACATGGTTCTAAATGACCCTTAAAAACCAGCTTTTACAGATATTACGCAAGTATAATGAGCACTGTAAAGAGTCTCAGAAAAACAGACTCAATAAAACCATACTGTGGATGGACCCACTAATACACTTTTAAACGGAAGAAGAAAAAAGGAAAGCTAAGTAAGTTTTATTGTCTCTTTCAATTGTAACACCCACAGATCCCTAGTAAAGCTATAAAATCTTGACATTTGGTAGCTTGTTTCCAGCATTTTGACGTGTTTCTGTAAATAGTACAATCCTGTAATAGGAACATACCTAGTTTACATCTTTACTGTTGCTACAAATAGTGAAGTATTAAAAAGGAAGAGGGAGGAAAAAAATATAAATTACATAAAATAATAAATCAAAGACCTAAATGGATTTCTGGTGGTCCATATGTTTTACATATTATGAAACCATCATCATAAACAATTCTTGCTAAGGACTACAATTCACATTCTTTCTAAACCATCCTATCTCATTTGTTTACAGTTTCCTTCTCAAAAGCTTCATAAAATTGAAGACAGCATGAGCAAGTTGAAACAATTCATAAAGAAAAAAATCTCTATTAAATAATGTCAACATCAAAGGCCACAATAAGTAATCTCCCGCAAAGGAAGGCTGTGAAAGCATCATTTGAGCTGGTTAAAACCTGGCAATTATCAATTTCATTTTGACATGAATGAGAAGGAGGAACATTCTGTACATGCTTTAATCTTCTAACATATATTTTATAATAAAAAAAAAATCAAAACACCTGAAGATATTTTGGGTGAATATTTAACTAAGTCAGTACTAGCACAAGCAAGTTTACAACACTGAAAGCATTATGCCCAATGTGCTTGCTTTATCCTTTAGTTTGTAAAGTCCTACTGGTTTTGGGAGCAGACAATGGTTTAGCATTCATCCAGAGAAAAGATGACAGTTGGGAAAAAGCTACCATTGCATGAAAATAATACTGCATGCAGCCTTCTCCAGGGCTGGGGCTGAGGTGCTGTTGTAAAAGGTAGTGTCAGGGAAGAGAAGCATCTGCCAATGGCAGACCTCTTTTCAAAGAGCTCCAGCAATCAAAAAATATGGAATGAGATAGAAGATGACAGGGAAATCTTCACTGAAGATTACAGGAGGTTACCAATTGGCTTATTTGGCCTTGTATGAACAGTGTAACCACCACTTTAGAAAGCAGCGGTCTTTTGTACAAGTGCAGATTTATCACAGTGTGCACGGGCAGCTGGTCTACTAATGTCACAAAGAGAATGTCTATTGCCACTCTAAGGCCAACTCCTCTATAGGGTTTTAATAATACAGTCATGAGATTTCAGCTATAATAGCTAATACTTTATTATTCACAAGACACTGTACTGAAGCAGATCTACCCCATGCACAGACCAGCTTTTTTTGTATCTTTTAATCTTTCATGACTGTAGAAGAATGAAAAACAGAGGGAAATGCAAATGACTCTTTTTTTTTTTACACTCAGTTCTAGTCACTAGATTATAACCATATACTTTTTCTCTTTACTTTTCTTATCTACAGAAGAAGAAAATCCAAGACAAAAATATGAATGTTAGTTATCTAGCTTTTAATTTTTCAAGAATGTTATATTAAAATTATCATCAAATAGTTTAAATATTCATAAATTTAAGAGAATACAGCAGCTATGTATAAAAATAAGAACTATTTATTTCCAGTTATGAGGAGTTGAAGACCACCTTAGGCATTTTACATCTTTCCCAGGTTAACAGAGGTTTTGCCTGCTTTCTAATTATATTAAGGGAGATTAATAGTAATGGTACTGGAATAATCCTATTTTCTCTGCAGATTCATGTTCATATAATAAAGAAGACTTCCCTAGCAAGTTTGTTTCTGAAAAGCTGATGGGATTGCTTTAAAAGTTCAAAAGATACCCCAGACACATTTGGTCTCTTGGATGTTTAGAAGAGAAGAATTTACTGTGATGGAAAAACCTAATGTTCAGCTTACAGTCAGATCTGAAATGATTCATTTTAAATAATCCTTTTGAAGAGTTCATGTGACTAAAAGGCTGCTCTCTTTTTCAGGCTTTCCCGAGCAATTTCATAAAGCCTCACTAAGCAAAGGTGTCAAAAAAGCCTTGCACCCTAAACACTGCTTAAGGAGAAATATCCTGAACCTCACTATGCTTTTCATTTGACATTAAAAATGCACAAGATTACTTTGGTATGATAACACAAGTAGCACAACAGAGGAATGCCCACACTTTTCTTTATCAGTTAACAATACTGATTGTTAAAACCTCTTCTTTTTTTTTTTTTTTGGGTCTTTGGTTTATTATTCTACATTTAAATAGGACTGAAATTGCTTCAGGATACCCTTTGCTTAGCAACGCAAAGTTCATAAGGGTAACAACCAAGAAATCGTCTCCATTTTTTTCTGAATCTGGAAAACCATGCTTGCAGAAGGAAAAGCACAATGCAGTCACTTTGCCAACCTATATTCAGAAATGAGGATATGTTCTCATCATTTGTACATATGCATTCCCACATTTTGTTGGGAGGTCAATATGAGTCAAAAGCTGCTCCATTATATGAACTGTGTTTAATATGCCTCAAGAAACCGATTTTACTTATATCAAGTTTGTGACCACTGTATGATCTAGGTCAAAAATCAGCAGTCATTCAACATTTTCTTATAAACACATTCAGTTTTCAACCACTTTGTTTTTAACTCCCTCTATATAATTACCTCCTCCTTATTTCTATGCACACTAATTGATTCTCTAAGGATCCACATTTCTACTTTATCACATAGGAAAGATAAAATGAAAAAATACAACAAATCCTTAGTTTTCCCTTAGATATCTCTTCACTTCTTACAGTATTCAGTGCTACTGTTTTCACAGCTTAAACTACCATATATGGTATTACTATTGCTACCATTTACAGGTCTGTAAACGTACACCTTCTGTTCTCCAAGTTTAGTTGTGGATCAGGAATGAATTGTTTTAAGAAAAACACTAAAGGCAGCAAAAATATACTACAGTAGTCATAACATATGGATGAAATATCAAATGTTGGCAGGCTTAGAGTAAATAGTGATTTATTTATTTTTAAGTAGTACCTACCAGTATCTTTTTATATTTCCCATGAAAACAGCAAAAAAGCTAGATCTTGTAAGTAACAAATTTATCAGAGTTCTCTCTCACTTGTTAACAACTCTGATGCTATGTCTACATCAGAGTCCCTTCCTCACTTTCCTTTGTGCAGTTATTTACAGAAGTGCAGATCTTTGTACCTTCTTTACAATGGTGCAGATGCTTAGAGTAAGTGGCTCTAAAGTTGTGGAAAACATTTTTTCTTCACTAAAGTACTTGACCTATTCCAGAATACAAATGGAATATTGGACAAAGAATCACAGTATATAGCTCTACATACTCTTAGTTTGAATTAAAAAAGAAAAAAAAAATCAAAGATAGAGGAAAATCTTTTGCAGTACTTATGTATAGTACAGTATAACACAGCAGAAGCACTGCAGACTCTTCCATGCTGCCTGGCCAACATGTCTGTTTCTCACTTAGGAGACTAGGAAAGTTCCATCTCTCGGGCTATTTAATCCTCAGCTTCTTTGCCAAGATCGCCAGCAAAGCTATCAATTATCACATCACAAAAAGAGAGTGAACAACCATCCTGCAGAAGCTGGCATGAAACCATCAACTCTTTCCACATACCTCTTCATAGCTATCAGATGGTAGTAGTTTTCAATTGCTACTGAATTAAATATTTTGAGTGCTCAATTTTTGAGGGAAAAAACACAACAAAAGAAAAACTTAGTCACGATGATGTCACAAGGTCTTACTAGAAGTCTATTCCCTTACATTATCCAAAGCTCTTATGGTTTCCATATTTAGACCTATCAGATTCTCTTCTTAGTGCAGTATCCCAATCCTTCACACCAATTTTTAGGTGGGAGCCAATGGGTCAGTGCCAGCAAGCATGCTAACGCTTCTTCACCGGAATCCATACTGCTGGCGAACATTTCACTGAAACTCTACTTAAGGGTCTCAAGTATATTTCAGCACACTCAGGGTATTAGAGCTTTATATCATTTGAAAGAATCCTTTATTTTTAGTGCTAAATCAACAAAGCTGTTAGTGTCATTTTCAGTCAGACCGTCATCTACTGGGAATTCAAAATTACACTCAGCTGCAAACTATTGACACTCCTCTTAACAAAAAAAATGTTTTTAATAAATCTTTACATTAGCCTATGAGATAGAAAAAATCTTTACCATGAAATATACAAGTGTATAAGTGTTTTATGAAAGTTTTATTAACTTTACAAAAGAAGAATTGGCAGTGAACCATGAACATCCTGTACTCCTAACACGTGGCTATAAATTACATGTTCTTTCCAATAACATCTGAAAAAGAGACTGTAATTTAAATTTCAAAACCACTTGGCATACCTACTATATAGTGCTGACATGAAGTAAAGGGAGGATCTGGAGAGACTCAAACAAAGAGTGAAAATATAAAGACATCCTTAGCTAAAAAGCTGCTGATGAATACAATTCCTTTCCAGCTGGACAGGGATCAAGTACTTGCTTGTCATATCATTCAATGCACTGTTCAATCAGGGATTCTTCCTTTCAACAAAAAGAAAACTTAAGTGCTGCTAATCATCCCTTGTGGAACTTTATCTTGCAGATACCTTCTTTATGTCAGGATTTCTCAATGACCACTGCCAACAGTAGAAGGATCAAAGTTGTCATTAAACAAAAATGCAAACATGCCTTCACTGATGGAGAAAAGCAGTTATCTTGTGTTCTCACATATAAGATTTCCTGCTACTAGCAGCTTAACGATATTTAGTGTGAAGTAAAAAAATAATAAAAATCCATATGAAGACTCTTAAGAAGTGTGCATAGAAAACATTTTACTTTCCATTTCTAGGTGACTATGACTTCTCAATTTAATATATTAATTCTCATTTCCTGTACTAAAATATGTTCCACTTAATCCGTTTGTGTACTCCAAAATGATAGCATAATCAAAACCGACTTTTAATAGACCTACTGTTTGTGATGCCACACAGCAAACTATCCCCTCAAGAGGTATAGTATTTTTAAGTCCTAGAAATGCCTTTAAGAGACAATACATATGTTTACAAGAAGTGTGAATTTTTTGCAAGCAGACTGGGTGAGTAATTTCATGCAACTCATCCTCAGAGCTGTCTGAATAAAACTGGTTTTTCTACCTCCCAGCAGTATGTGAAAACCCAGAGAAAAGCTAGCTGCCAGTCAGTTTAGTGGCTTGAATGGGAACACAAGCCTACAGAAAGAAAGCCAAGCTACAAATAATCATGCAACATCAAGATTCCTTAAGACCAGTCCTTAGCCCAAAGCAAACACAAGAGCACTGAGAAGAGCTTGTGCGGCATGAAAAAAGCCCAAAAGATGAAATAACCCTAAAATTAAGAAAACCCACCACTGCTACACAGCTCTTGTGACAAAAACAAGTAACAAGATCACCGATAACATTTTCGAATAGCATATTTATCAATTCTGCTGAAATTTTTGTAATACCTCATCACAGGTCTACTTTTGTAAGAGAAGGGAAAGAAAGTCAAAATGGTGAGAAAAAGGACTTAATTTAGAAAAAGCTTAAACAGATTTGGCAGGCAACTGTAACTTTCTCCAGCCCCTACAGTGAAGTAGTATTTTCTTAGAATCATGAAACATCTAGTGTGAAATTTAAGGAAGTACCAGGAGACAGGACTAATTCATTGGGTAGTTTGGGACAGGCAGAAAAACAAATTATAGAAAGAAAATAAGTATTAACTCTGAGAAGTCTGTTGGGAAAAGTGATCAGCATGTAGTAAAACTAGTCCAGAAGACTTAAACCTTGCTATGGTGGATCAAAAATGTTATACAGAGAGCTCTACCAAAATCCTAATTCAAAGCAATGATTTGTAACAATCTTTTGAAACAGCTGGATAGCAGTAACAGAAAAAAGCCTGGACAACAACTGGACGGACAGGCAAACTTTTTTCAAAGTCTGTGTATATGAACAATTTATAATTCACAGGGAAATAAAAAAAAAAAATATTACTCCTAGCTGACTAGATTCTATTGAGGTAGAAAACTGCAGTGCAATCATCAAAACGGATCCTGATATTTACCATCCTGCAAATAACTGATGTTTATACACATTACTTAATGCTGAGGAAGAAAAAAAAGCTCAATTTCATAGAATGGTTAGGGTTGGAAAGATCATCACGTTCCAACCCCCCCTGCCATGGGCAGGGACACCTCGCTCTAAACCATAACACCCAAGGCCTCGTCCAACCTGGCCTTGAACGCTGCCAGGGATGGAGCATTCACAACCTTCTTGTGCAACCTATTCCAGCGGCTCACCACCCTAACAGGAAAGAATTTCCTCCTTATATCCAATCTAAACTTCAAACCATATACGTAGAAATTCTTGTTAATAAAAGAGTTGAAGAAGGCAGCATTTTGGTCTGTAGTATTTTGTTCAACTTCAGAATTGGATCAGTTTTGCATCAGGATGGCAAATTTTCATCTGTGAAAAAGTGCTTAGGAAAGTGCGCTCCCTCTCAGATCACTCACATTAAGGCAGGACTTAGAAAACAACTATTGAAAATATGTGATCCACAGAAGTTGATCCAGTAATTGAAACTGGTTTTGATGTATTAACTGATTGGAATGCAAACGAATAAAAAATGCTATTTTGATACAGTACAGTAGCATGAAGTGAAACAGTAACAGTAAAATATTTTTTGTATTTTAGATATTACTCAACCAAAATACTGTAATTCTGAAACACTTTTTGTAGTTTTTATTCAACTACATCATTAAAAGAGAAGAAAAAAGTTGGAACTTACTCAGAATACAACCCCTTTACTTGCTAATTGCAGTGATACTGTATTTTCCACCAGAGCACCTGGTCATTTTGCTTAGTAAGTATTGTTCTTTTCCGGACCACGTATGTTTGTCTTGAACATCAGCTGCAAATTTAATTTCGATTTATTGTTAGAAGACTATATATTTTTATTGTTATAAGGCACATTCAAATAGCATTGAAACAATGATGCAAGATTAAAAAAAAACATTAACTTCTTCTAAAATTACACTTGGTCTGTATACAAAAGGCAACATTTCTTATTTACTAAAAAATCAAGAAATGCTTCTCTCAATTCCAATCTATTCAGTTAATTTCGTATTTGCTCATATACTCTTCACAGTTGAGGACATGGTTTGACAACGCAAAGCTGATGGTAGTAAGAACAACTGAGATGGTTCCTACGCACAACAGTTGCACTACTGTTCCAGTTCCTAACTGTTGTGCTAACCTATTTTGAGGCTGCTTTGAGGTGGATTGGGGAACTGATCTAGATTAGAAAAGGAAGAACAAAGTAGTAACTGGAGAAAGAGGAACTGTTTAAGCTAAATGACTGTACTATGGCTTCACTATGGCTATCACTGTGGCTTTCTCTTTTTAAATTTGTCAAGAACTGCACTGAAACAATCAACATAGTCCACATTTGCTAGCGTATCAACCTTTCATTAGAGAGCAATAACATCTAGTCTCTGCTAGGCTGCAAGGGAACAATTTGCTATTGCTTTAAAATGACAGAATATGTCGAGTTATAGCTTTACTCCTGTAATAAGTAGTATTTTATTACTCACCCGTTTTGTAAGAAAAATTAAACTAAACCTGAATACATAAATAAAAGCATAGCAATAATCCATAATTATTTTTGCATCAAAACTTTGCATCAAAAAGATTCAGATGATAAGAAATTATCTGCCTTTCACTGAAGACCTTGGAACCTTTGAGAAAACAAATTATTTTTTCCAGTTCTGAATAAGTGATGCTCTCTACAAAGTAGAACTTGCCCTTCTATGAAATGTGTTAAAGGAAAATATCATACATATAGCAAGCATGTAGGATTACAAGGGTATGATGTTAATCATAGCAGATCACAGTGCTACGGCATAGCCAAAAATAAAGGCAGCAAAACCAAGGAGAAACATGTATCTCAATTTAAAATAGAATTCCCATGCTCACAGCAGGATGACACTAATGTATTAGACACAAAGAACTTCTGGTAAGTGACCTCTATCAGTTATTATATAACACAGGGTATACAGACTCTTAGAAAAGAATGCTGCTTAATATGAAAAGCAACTCCTGTGGGCAGAATGACTACCTTTAAAAACAGTTCAGAAAAAACACTGCTAGCTTGAACTATTTGCATAATCCCACTACATTCAATTGTGTGTCCCGTAGCTTAATTATAGTAATAGCACAATGTGTTGCTTACGCTGTCCTTTAGCAACGGCATGTAACATACAGAATACATCCCTATTACTGTTTGCAGGACTCAGATTGCCAGAACAGGAAAGGAAGAAAATGAAATTAAGTACGTTCATGATAATGTGAACAAGTTACAAATCACAAGTAGGAAAAAAAAAAGGAGAAGCATTATTCATGACTTAGCAGCTTGACTAATAGCTCTACAGCTGGAAAAGTACAATAACGATAAATTTGCAATAGCATTATCTGTATTAAATTTTAACATGTTTTATTTTGGAATATGTAGACTATAATCACTTCTACAAGTGGTAAATAAATAAATTCTGTCCTTAGTCATATGAAACGTACCCTAGCAAAAGAAAACGGAAATTGCATAGAACTTGTTCTTTCTTAAAAAAAAGTCATACGGAAGTGAAAGGTCGGAAAATGCAAGCACTAGAAGGCCTCTATGACCCTTTGTTTCAAATTCCGTATCTTTACATCTGAAGCTAGCACATCACCTTTCAGCAATTTTATCAGAAAAAAATAATAGGTAAATGACAATGGTATACTAGTCCTAATTATGAAAAACAAGGGGTCATTATGAAGTTTTGAACTAAGGTAAGCTAGACAATTCATCACTCTGAAAAAAGTCCTGTTAACAGATTTATGACTCTTTCCTTAGACATGGATATTTCACATGTGGAAACTGTGTGAAACACCCAGAATCCCCTTCCAGTTTTGACAAGATGAGTAAGATAACTGACAATCTGAAGAAGAAAACATGGCACAGAATACCCATGGACAGAGAAAACACCAAGAATTTACAATACCACAAGTTAACTTCCTAAACAATGGCTAATTACAATTTTTAAGGAATAGCCAAGTAAAATTCTTGAGTGAATATTACTTATCACCCAAACTCATGGTAAAATTGTTGTAGCATCTTAATGGAAATCTAGGTGAGGTTCTTTCTTATCATGAATTTTAAATATTTCTTTTTATCTTCCTTCAAAGGAACTGTGTCATGGACTTCATTACACAAATGGCAGCACCCAAACACTAAATAATTTAAAACTATTACAAAATTCTGAAAAATATTTTTATTCTATCTACAAATATTTCAGATTAGAAAATTTTACCACTATGACCATTAGCCAAGTTGTGAGAGGATACAGACTTGAGGAAAATCATAGTTTTAGAATCTTTCAAGGAAAGGTGAACAAAATCAGTGTTAAAAAAAAACCCAAACAACCAACAAACAAACAAAAAAAACAAAACAACACAACAAAAAAGGTTGGTAAAATGGTAGGCAAAAATGCAAACAAATATTCTGAAGACTGTTCATAACTATTCTGCAAGGAAGTTAATGATGCTTTCCTAAACCCCTGCTTTCTCTCTCAGTGTAAGATTACAGTAGAGCTCATAACAACTTGTAGGCAACTGTACAGCTCATGATTTATCAATGAACACTTTCAGCAGCAAGTATTTCTGCTGCTGAACCCAGCACAACTTAGACTACTCCTGGGTTTCAAAAGGGTGAGGAAAAAAAACCTTACTTCTAGAGCACAAAAAGATAAAAAGAAAAACCTTCAACAATTTGCATATGTACAGAATAATGAAAATGAGAAAAATAAATAATGTGCATGAGGAGGACTCAGAATAATATCTAGCAACAAGTTCTGTGAACAATGAAAGGAACAAAGCCAGAGCTACACCTCAATGTCTTGACATACACTTTATTTGTCCCCCACACTTTACTTGTCCCCCATGCTATTACTCCTATGAGAGCTTGTTCTCTACCCACCCATCTGCTTTGCACTAAATATGGTAATTTTAATGAAAATTTTACCTCTTTCTATAAATGGGTTCAGAGTTGACTGTTAACATCTATGAACAGAATTAAGAAAAATATTAAAAGAAGGCTAGCTTATCACAAGTACTCCAGGGACTGTACTCAAAGACTTGAAGACACCTATCATATTCACCTTTGTCTATCAACCTATCATATTCACCTTTGTCTATCAATAAAGTTTTGGTGGCCTATTTGATTACATTAGTAATAGTAACAAATACCACCAACCTGAAATTCCAGGCAAGGCTGTACTAACAAAGTAAATCACAAACCTTAAGATACAGCACTCCCGACTATTTTAACATGAATTAATCAAAATTATTTACAAGAGTTCAGCTCTGCTACCAATGTAATTTTACTTATGATAACAATTAGAGTAACAGAAAAACCCCTTTCTAACATCTACTAAATACTGTCAAACAAATTCTACATCTGTTAAAGTTCTGAATAAGCATGATTTTTTTTTTTCAAAGCATTAGGAGAAAACAGATTTTAATACAGAATAGGGAACAACTGCAATGAGAACCTCCTCTGAACAGTTAGCTGCTTCAGATTTGTCTATTTTACAACCCATGAAAAGAGCTTCTTATTTTTTTTTCCATGTCTCTCCAGCTGTACCTGGCATTGTTACTACTCCTTATGATCTCTAATATTCGGTACAATTTGTATCTTATATTCTGGTTCCAGATACGTTAGTGTACAAACCAGAAGAAAAGCTGCTAACAGCTTTGAGTTGGTTACTAGCAAAGTGGAAACCCCACTTTTGGAGAGAAAAAGTTCACTAAGAAAAACATTTCTTATGAGAAGAGATACTTGCTATTAAAAGTCCTGGAACGATTACAAAAATGTTTCATCTTGCCTCCCATTATTATCTGGATACAAACTAGGTTCAGAGCCTAGATAACACTGTCTATGATCTAAGTTAGAGAAAATAAATGTACTTTATCTTGTTTATGTCTCCTGCTACCACAACACTGTTCTTGACAGTGTTGGAAGATGCAAACACGCAGGGCAAAATGCATCTGAAATACAGCTATTACTACTGGAAGAGCAGGATACAGAGGGAGAAGGTTCAAAAATAAACAGGGAACACTAAATCAAAGCTAAAAGGAATTTTATGTAAGATGTAGTCAGTATCTGCAGTTGCAAAAATGATCAGGTACTAGCAGACATTAAGTGAAACATTTCGGGTTTATGTTTATTTTTCCTTGAAAATCTCTGCTCTTTTTTTTTGTAACATGGTGGCATTGTGTTAGATTAGATGGCTTTGATTAAACCTGCTTGAATGCATCTTCGCTGTATGTATAAAATCATGATAGAATCACAGAATCATAAAAGGGTCTGGGTTGGAAGGGACCTTAAAGATCATTTGGTTCCAGCCTCCCTAGCATGGGCGAGGACAGCTTCCACTGAACCAGGTAATAATTCTTTTGAATTTGCAAAAGCAGTAACTACTTCTTGTATGTGGTCAACGCATGAAGATGTATCACCATGTTCAATAAAACCACAGTCTGTAACACAACTGACAGAATGTATTTATTGAAGAACTTTGAACAGAATGATCAAGCAACACAAAACAAGTACTACTGTAGCACCTTTTTCTTGGGAAAAAAAAATCTGAGTTGGAAACTGTTAAGGTAGCTCTACCCTTAAAAAATATAAGACACATTTTAAATTACAAATACACAAGCTAAGTTAGACATGTAAACGCAGTAGTATAAAAAATGCATTCAGTAGTGTGAAATTAGCACTTTGTTTTGTGAGAATTATAGTTGTAATTGAAAAAAAAAACAAAACCAAACAAAAAACCCACAAAAAACTTGCTTAAAGGAACATTCCCAGCTCAAAAGAATGGCCACTGTTACTAATCTACATTCAACAAATGCTGCTTCTGCTCCTTTTGAAGAAGAAAAATAAATAGTATTTTTCATTTCCTTTTGCTATCTTGCTACTGCTTTTTCTATTAAGGCTGTTAGGAAGGAAAAATCAAAGATCAACAGATAAAATATTTTTTCCCATACTGTTACCACAATTGCAACGGATTCTTGAAGGGAGTGGAAAAAAGAGGGAAATATGTAAAATAAATCTGGCACTGAATGACACAACTTTGCTACTTCATTCATTTTATCAGTATATCCTACTGATAAAAAGTAACTGCTTCAGCAAGTCAAACAAAAATTCTCAGATTCTTCTGGAAGTTTATTCTAGTGGCATCTGCAAGAAACGTTCTCTTTAATTTTCCTCAGCTAACATAGAGGACTTCACCAGCTCCAAAGAAAGGAAAGACTATTTTTCTGAATACTCACAAGTATTTCATAAGAGAAAAGTTCAACTTAGAAATGAAAATACAGGACAAGATGAAACTTTTTTCTTTTACTTATTACAACTTGAGATTGGGTCTCCAGTGGTGAGAAATCACATGCTATTTTCCTCCATTAATTCAAATTTACAAGCAGCTCAGTTAAGAAACGCAGAGAGGTAAAAGACAACAGAAAAAATAGAAAGCAAAATACCCTCTTCTTCTACTTCTGCTGCCAAGCTTTTGCTCCTATAGATAGTATTCCAAAAACCTCCTGGCCATGGCAGTTGACATATGCAGTGTTCCACAGATGTAGCTGCAGTAACACAGCTGGACATAATGCTTTTTGCGTCTGGTGCACAGATGTTTGATTGTGTCCTTGGTAGCTAGCCAGATTTTGAAGGATCCATTTAGTTCTTGGAGTGAAATTGAAAGAACAACAGAATAGTCCACTGGTACTAATAATACTTCAGATTTCTCTTAACTGTCTTAAACACTTTCTCTATTAAGCTGAGTCATTTTCTCTTACCTTTTCTAGAATTCAGGGTCTAGAAGAGACAAATGAGTTGGAATTAACTAGGCAAAAGATCAAAACCCTGCTGAAAGTTGAGATCCCAGAACTCTTGCTTTCAGCCTCTTTTCAGTAAGAACTCAATCCAAACCTCTTGAAGACAACAAAAAAAATTAATGAGCTTTGGAATCAACCCTGAAAAACTGAAATGATTACTTAACCTAAGCCATTTCAGCAGTGCTGTCACTGCTAAATTCTGTCAGAAACAATTCATCCTTTAAAATATATGCTCATTTTACTCCATATAAATTACCAACATTTACCAATGCCTTCTTCAAAATAATGTAAAATTGTAACAAACAAGGAATAAACACACAGACTCTAAAAAGACACACCTGCCTTTCTGGGAATACTTTTTGTTTCTCAAACCACCTGTTTTTCATGAACTCAGCAAGACATTTTTATGCTGTGATAATGTCACTGAAGTCACAACTGCAGTGAATTTACTAGTTACAATTGCAATGAACATAACGGTACAATTGTGTGGATATAAATTTTAAAATATCTGCACAATGAAATGACATTCAAGATGTAAAATCAAAATCATGAATTTTCATCAGGAAAAAAGCCCAAAATTATTTACTTTGATTTTTCATATTAAAATTATTGGTAAACTAAGATATTATGTTTTGGAAAAAACAGTTTGGTTTCAACAGAAGTATAATTTTGGATGGAAAATTATCACAGTAAATCTTTTTAACTAGCTTTCATTAATATAGTTGGTCTTCCTAATCCCATGAGCAACACTAAGATCATTAGCAGTATAACAATTACCTTGTCATCCAATTTCTTGAAGCTTCTGCTTCCTCCCTGTCTCACATTTCATGGTGTCGACTCAGACAGTAAAAAAAAAAAAAACAAAAAAAAACAACCTATTGAATAACTAAGTCTCAATGTAAGTTTCATGCTTTCGCTGCCCATCTTGAAAACTGATTCCATTACTGGCTATTCAGCTACACTGGCCAAAAAGAAGAGCGACAAGTTTGGAGCAGTACATCTCATGTATCTGACCTGTCCTTTTACTATATGCTGACAGTAAGTCCTGACCTGTATGCCGAGACAAAAACCAGACAGCTGATGGTTGACTGGTTAAAGGCTAGTTGAGAAATAAATCTTGAGTTAAAAATTGAGACTTGAGACTTGGCACTTATACGTACGAGATATATCAGTTCTGAAATTCATGCAGCCCTCAGACTTTAAGAGCTGCTGAAGAACATTGCAGTGGTGGCTTTCATCCATAAATGAAGTTACACATGTAACAGCTGAGAAAGCATGGTAAATGGATGCTAAACATTCGAGGGGAGTGGGAATTTTTTACAGGGTGGAATCTTTTACCTCCCTTCTTGAGAACGTAAGACTCTGGTAATAACCTTAGAGTTTACTAGATTATAATCTAAAACTTGAAGTTTTATATTCTGATGAGAATTTTTCTCCTTTCACAATAAAATAAAACGAAAATTTAGTTTTTTCTTCTCTGAGGATCCTTGGTTAGTTAGATTGCATCATCTAGTTATCTACCGTCCAAACCATGAGATACGACAGATAAATCAGAATGATGACAATAAAGCAGCAGTAGCCTATCAGCAACTTAAACATTCCCCAATTTTATGCAACTGATTTGCAATGGTAGAAACTGAAATGTTTATGTTCCCCAGATTGAGATCAGCCCCACTGAAGCCAATTTGAAACAGCTTTTTTTTAAAAAAAAAAAAAAAGGAAAAAGAATTTCATTGCAATAGCAACATAATTCAGTCTACTCACGACAGAGAATTCCAGGCAGTTTTGTTTAGCTTACACCTTTTGTCTATTATTTTGTATTTGTAATTCATGTAAATATTTGCAGGATTCAGCCAGCAATCTACCTTCCAGAAAGAAAAATTAATACTTAAAAGGAAATCATGTGGAAGAGCGAAAAGCAGAAATTGGGACAGCCTTCCCTTTTTTGCTCTACTCCTTACCTTCCTCATTTTCTTCTAAATTCTTGTTTAAAAGAACAAACTAAAAATACCCATAGATGCAAAAAAAATGAAAGTTCCTGTAGAAATTGAAGGGTCATTAAGTCTGCCAACAAGAAAGTTTAAAATGTGTTTCCATACCATACAAACCTATGAAGAATTTGTTAATTTGGAAAAGAGATAGCTAATGAGAAAGGGCTATAGAAACATGAATTATGTGCAGAAAGTGAAAACTATTATTTTCTGTTTCACAACACACAAGAATGAAGGAATAAGCAGGCAGCAGACTTAAAGTAAGTCAGGACACATTTTCATACAGTACTTAATCTTACTGTGAAACTCACTGCCACAGGATAAATGGAAGTCAAAAGGATAAATGCACACAAAAAATAGATTAAACAGGTTCATGGAGTATAACTCCATTAATAAGTGAGACAGTACTTCTGGCTCAAGACATTCCTGTATCACTGATTGCTGCAAGCTGGGAGGATATAACAATGAAAGAATGACTGTACACTGACCCTTTTTCTTCAGTTTTTGTTGGTGTCTATTACTGATTAAGCTTAAAGACAGAAGAACAGTTACACAGTCACGAACCTTATCTATTAAGGGAATTTTTAGATAATGGCATCAAATTATGGACATATTTTTAATTACTGTTGCTATTTCCTCAGATGACAAAAAAAATCTTCCCCTTTTAGTCACAGGAAACTAGTAAAAAGAATGGCAATCTGGAATGAAAGGAGATGCCACTTGGAGTATTTATTTCATTTATATACATACATCTATACAGCGCAACATACATAAAACTTTCTGTGAGTTCCCTCCTTCCTCCCCCCCAAAATCTGTTCAATTACACTAAAATGAAAAACAGCACACTCCTCCTTTGAGCTTTTGGAGCCTCCAAACCATTTGAGAGCTGTTCTTTTAAAGATATGGGAAACCTACCAAAATACCAGATGTTTAATCAATACTCTTAACATTTTGGAAGTCTAGAGTGTGGAAAGGAAATGTCAATTGAATCGCTCTGGAAAATCAGATCTTTTGATTTTCACAGTCTGCAATGCACAATATTGACAGTGAGAAAAAGTTGGCTTCCTTCTTAAAAATACAGATCTGTGAGCAAAACCTTCAACATCTCCAATACCATAAATGTATTTGCTTAAAACAACAACAACAACAACAAAACAACAAACAAACAAAAAAACCCACCACACCACCAAAATCCCGGCACCATAAACAAACAACATTTTGCAGAGTTTCTTTGGAGATTTTGCCTGCATGTTGTAAGATATAAAATATTCCCTTTACTATTTCCTACATGGACACTTCCTTAGAAAGGAATGTATTTTCAGCTGCTGAAGGTAAAGGATGTTAACTTTTTGGAGTTCTACATCTTGACAGAAATTTTCAAAATATAAGTACTTACAGCTGTAAATATATATGAAAACACTTTTTAAATTAAGTTTGAGAAGTCCCAATTTATATTAATGCATAAAACAGATATTTTTGTTAATACCAAACATCATCCTCACTTAATCACTAGCATTGCATTTTTATGTTAAAGGCATGAAAATTCTACTATACATGTTTTGTTTTGTTATTATAGAGTTTAACTCCAGGACATCCTCTTATGTTTACTAACAGATGCCAAACTGCAGCCTCTGACTTCGAATAGGTCAGGAGATGCTTTTGCTGCTTCGGCCTATGTTTTTTTCAGAAACACCTCTACATCCAGAATTTAATTCACATGCTTCTGTACTCTCTAAAAAACAAACCCTCTTGTGAGCATATTTATTCTGCCTTGCAGTACTGAAGCTAATTACTTCAGTCGTTTGATATTTTCTTCTTCCATTGATAACATGACAAATGATACTATGATAGATGTACATGAAGCACTATAAATATCTTTATTACATCTGTATTTAATCATTAGGGGAATTAGAGAACGTATTTCTTATTAAACATACCAAACATGGCCAGAAAATGAGGTAGAAATGAAGAGAACAGGTATGGTATGTCTCCTTACTGTGTCTTTTTTAACTTGTTAATTTGTTTGACTCATCTTTTCAATGTGTAATCACTGTTTCAAGACATCTCTGTAACTACCTTAACAGGACAAAAGCTAAAAATTTTGATACTGGGGTTCTTCACTGGCATCCCCTAAATAAGATGTCAGCTGTTTCCAATTTCCTGGTCTTGTTACAAACGTGTCTGGTAGCTCCTGTAGAGGCTGAAATAGGTTTAACACAAAATGTATGACAATTGTTTACTTACATGTATTTATGTTTGCCTTAAAAACAAAACAAAACAAAACATAAAGTGTTATATTTCCAGATCATGAAGTCCCTTCTTGTTTACCTTTTCAGTCAAAGGAAAATTTAATTATTTCATGGGAATAGAGCATATTCCTGCGTTATAAACTGATGCTTAGAACTCTTAACATGGGAGACAAAAGTGGTAGAGCCATACTTCATCAGGAAGAAATGTATGCACCACTGCATCACATGTGTTGTTAAGAGCCTGTCATGGTTTAACATCAGCTGGCAACTAGAGTACCATGCACCTCAGGTGGGATGGGAGGAGAGTAGAAAGAATGTAAACCTCACGGGCTGAGATAAGAACAGTTTAATAACCAAAGTACAATATAATAATACTAATACTGATAAGGAAAATAACCCAGAGAGATAGAAAACCAAAAGGGGAAAGAGCAAAGCACATTTAACAATACACACAATCGATGCACAATACAACTGCTTATCACCGGCTGACTGATAACCCACCTGTCCCTGAGCAGTGATCAATCCCTTCCAGGTGACTCCCCCCCACTTATATGCTGGGCATGAAGCACTGCGGTATTGAATACCCCTTTGGCTAGTTTGCATCAGGTGTCCTGTCTCTGCTTCCTCTTGGTTCCTTGTGCCCTCCTCACTGGCAGAGCACAAGAAACTGAAAAGTCCGCGATCAGGATAATCGCCACTTGGCACTTTGCAAACAAATACTCCCCAGGATTAAAAATTAAATATACATCTCTATTAATGCTGTACTAAGGAAAAAAATGAAATTGAAAGAATGCCATCATTATAATCCTCTCTATCTAAAATCCTAACCTACCCATAAAATGAGAAACTTTAAGAAATTACCGCTAAATGAAACATCAAGAATAAGCCGAACTGTCATATCCACCTCTGCTAAAATCTGCAGATATGATGAAATGAGGAAAGATCATACTCTGAAAGTTCAAAATTTCTGAAACCTAAACAGGCAAGCCCACTTGAAAATATATACCTCTTTATACATAATTATCATCAGATAATTATCATCAGAAATATGACATTTCAGATTCATGAGAGACGGTCTCAGTTTTTGTCTGTCAGTTTGTTGAAAAACATTACTCATCAAGTCTTCACAACCCCCGACTTACTCAAGCGCAGCCCTGAACTTAACCCTTCCTTTGAACAGAACAATAGGAAATAATCATTACTTAAGTGGAAACCATTCACATCACCTAATATCTGTACCTATCATATCAAAGAGGATCACCCCATCAGCCATCCATTCTGCAGTCATTGTTAACATGGATCTGTACCATACTGTCCTAGACTTACTCAAAGGTGAAGAACACACTCCTATCTGCAATCAAAATAATACAATACTGAAAAATACTGATGCCTAGCTTCAGTTTATGTCGCATGTCCTGACTGAAATCAGCTGAAATCCATGTTCCTCAGGTATAAGCCTGTGAACCTTAGTCTTGATTTTAGAAATGTGGAAGTGGGTGTATAAATCACATAGCAGTATTTTTTGACGCTCAAACTCGGTTTATCCTTACTAGTTCACCTTAAAAAAAAAACAAAAACAAACCAACAAAAACCCAAACAACAAAAAAACCCCACCACCACAAAAACCAAAAACACACACCAAAAAAACCCCAAACAAGCAAACAAAACAAAAAAAACTAACCAAAACCAAACAGCAATCATTCTAAACAACCACAACTCTAACCCTGGCCATTTCCAAACAACAGGAAACCTTGCTGCTTTAAGAATACCGACAAGGTATTTAGACCTACAGGAAACTACATAGGGGCTTGTTTGAAACAGTCCTATTCCCAACACCGGTCCCTCAACACCAATTCCAGACAGAAGACAAGAGAAACACAAGACTAGAATGAAATGAAAGAACAGAATCTTGACATTTATTATGGGCTTTAGTTTCAGTCTGCTTGCTCACCTTGAAATAGGTGACAATCCACAGCTCTCAATCTCAGCTTGCTGTATCCTAGCCTATATTCTAATCCTAAACTTAAAGTGAAGGAACCCACTGTTTCCTGAAAAAGTATTGTCTTCTCTGACAGGACCTTCAGAATTTCACTAAGAATCCCAATTCTGTGCCATTGCTCTCCTTGTCTAAGATAGTAATACTACCTGAAAGATGCTACTTGAATACAAAATAGGCAATCACAAATGACTGATAAATAAAAAGAAGTGATAACAGGGTATCAATTACTTCACAGTGTGGATTCAACTACAGTTCCAACTGGAGGACACTTAGGTTCCAGAAGGGTAACTTTTATCTCATCGGTAACCTTCGCATTTCCCAAGAAAATGAATTCTGTCCAGAACTCCTGTTATCCACTGCAAACTTGCAGTGATTTTGTCTGAAATCAACAGGCTGTGCTTTGTAACTCTGAGTTTGCTGAATTTTAATTTTAGCCCTAGTCTTCAATATAAAAAGTTGGAAGTTCACCACAGCTGAAAGAAGAAATAGGCAATGTTCACAACTACTGATAACTCCTCTCAGTTTTCTTGATCAGGACTGCCATACTACAAGAATGACTGGTTCTACAACCTTTCCCTCCTTAAACCTAGACTTCCCTAAAGACCACGAACTCCATGATGCCTCCAACTTAAGAAATCATATCATATCAGCTGATAATCTCTCACACTTTATGACTCTGCTGAAGTCATCAGCAACACTTGCACAGTGGCCGCAATCTTGCTGAGCTTTAGCATTGGAGAAATTAAGGATAATAGTTGTATCAGTTGATGCAACTACCTATTTCCCACCCTCAGCTATGAAGGTGTGAGACAGTGCTATCTTCGACACTCATATTCAGCAGATGCTGAATACTAAAAGATCAAAAGTTCCCTTAGAAAGGAAAGCATTGACTTTTATTACCTTTAAGGGCATGTTTACCCTAACCCAGTCATTTGTCATGGAGCTAGCCTATTCTGCCCTGATCCAGTTTGCTTCAAGTATGCCTTACACGACATTTGGCTAGAGAATCTAGGGGATTTTAAGTCCTTTTGTCAAAGGACTATGAGTCTGCCCAGAAGAAAATCATAATTGCTTTTTCTAGCTAGTTCTAAAGCTGTTTGAGCTAATTGGCATATCTGACACAAATCTTACATCATGTAAGTATGTCCAATCCCTTTACAGTTATTATAACCAAGTATGAAGAGAATCATAAATACAGTATAAAGCAGACTACCAGAGTGAGCTGTGTGTTCTGATACCAAAATTCAACACATTATGTTACTACTTGGGCAATCCCAAACAATCTCATAAGCCAAGTCTGGCAGAAATACACAGCAAAAACAAACCACCCCACCGACATCCTTAAGTTTAAACAGACTAGGTAGACAAACGATGACAAAAGAAAGTGTTATGCAAGATTTACAGATGAAATGTCGAAACAAAAAAAACTTATTCAAGTTCATATACTAAGTTAGTGGCCAAACCAGAATCCGTATTTCTTGAGTCTATGTTTGTAGCAGAGATCTAATCTCCTTTGGTCCGTAAGATTTAACCTAATAAATTTATAGCCCTTTTGTGTTCAAAGTAAGACTTGGGTGTCTGTAGATTGGTTGAGGCAGTAGCTAAAAAGGATCTAGGAGTTAAGAGTGCCAAGTTATCCTTTTCCTTTATTGGGAACCAAATTTTGCTAGCATTAAGCAGTGTAAAAAATAATGGCAAAATAAAAAAAAAAGACCCACTCCTCAGCTCATACTGGACTTTGCCTCTCTGTAATGGAGTGGAGGAGTTAAACTATAGTTCCACTATCAAAAGCTAACAGCTACAACTTCATAACTGAAACTGAGCATGGACAAAGGACTGCACTCCTCCCTTATGCCTGTAGGAGGCAATGGCTAGCAGGATCCCTTTCACAGATGAGATGTGAATTTGCCACTTCAGCAATGAAGAGAAAGAGGTATGTACAACTGGCTTTGGTTTCAGCAGAGAAATGGCACCTAATGGGTCAGAGGCAATTAAGAGCACCTCTGAAACGTGACTCTTGGCTGCAACTCAGCAGCTGTTCAAAGAGCAGAACAGACCTAAATGAAGTAGACAAACTTACCACTTACCTTGGGACCTATGCAGGTAAAAGCTATGAGAGTTTAGTAATCTGAATACTTAAGTTAGAGTACAGACCTAACCTTTCTGTTAGATTTAGCAGAGAACATAAACAAAGCTTAAATCTCACTCAGATCAGTACCCTAACCGAAAGACCAGTCCCTGTGCCAGAATAATTTGTTTTACAGTATCCTGATGACCAATCCCCAAAGGAACCCAGAATGACAACTTCACTATAAAGTCAACAAATCAAAAGCATTCAGCACCTTACAGGACTTATGAATGGTAATTTTTAGACTCATTGTGACAGATAAGACCCTACAAAAATCACAAGGAGAAAACAGACCATCAGTCATTCAGTAACTATATTGCAACTGCAAGGCCATTTAGTTACTGTGGGATAACCAGTAGAATCTTTAATAATTTAACCAATTAACATTTGTTATAATAGCCAGGTTGACATTTGATGATCCACAGGGGTCTCACCTGTCTTTTTTATATACTCAACATTTAGTGTTGCCATACTAATGTTGTTAACACCTGCCCAGGTCAACTTCTGTCAGTTTTCAGTGTTAACTCTTATTTCTAGAACTAGCAAGAGAAGGCTTACAAAAGAAGCACAAATTATATAATGCCCTGCTGAAGGCCATTTTTATGGCACTTTTTGATTCTGACAGGCATACTACTGCCTCATCAGTGGGTCCAAATAATATAGCATTACAGAGTAAGTGCTATCCTTATTCTATTGATATATTCAATATACAAACGAGAAGGTAAAGCTCTGCTGGCCACAAGACTTAAAGCTACTGCACTTACACTGTGGTGCAGTAAAATGCCTGAACAAGAACATTCATCAAGTTTCACACTGGCTAAGCATAATGACAGTTTCCCCCACACACTCCCCCCCTTTTTTTATGTCTATAGTCATTACAGTCACATCTGGTGAATAAATATCCCATTGCTTTTCTACAGAAAACAGTAATCGAGTAACATTCCGAAATCTTAGAGTGAATCTATTAAACCTAAAACAATATAGCAATGTGATGTTTAGATTTTGGGTTGGTTTGGTTTGCTGGTGGTTTTGCATTTTCTTGGTTGTTGTTTGGGGCTTCATCCCTTCTGTTGTATTCATTTGAACCTAAAAAGCCTGAAATTCCAGACAACATTATTTCAAGAAATTTTGTGTTTGAGCACAGACTTAGATACTGACTCTCTTAAAGTTCAAGGTCTCTTACAAACCCAAAACTCGGGGCAAATCTGTGAAAAGAACGTACAAAAGCTGAATCAAACTGATCCTAACTTTTATCTCTGAAGCTCACTCAAGGCTTTGATTCAAGCCACATGAAAGTTGTAGTGCTGTTTGTTTAATTGGGATAATAAAGGAATTCATTCTTTCATTTCACTTCAGCGCTTTACCTGAAGTTTAAAGAAAATGGGGGCTGTGAACCTACAAAGAATGAAACAAAACCAAGAAAATAAAATCTCTAAGATGACATGCTAAATATTGTATTTTACTATAACCTCCAGTTATTCTAAAGAATAGCTTTAAAGATTATGCTCTAGACTATGGAGTTGCAAGAGCCAGAAAAGGCAATGCAGTTATGGGAACATGCCAGGGTGAAGCAAGACACTTATACTTTCTGTAAAGGACCCGCTACTGCAGGCTAGCAGAATACCCTATTGACAATCAGAACTCCATTTTACGTAATTCTCCAGATTTCTGTTACATAGTACAGCCATTTTTCGATGTTTTCTCCACAGGAGGCTTTGTGAGCCTTTACCCACATAATTCTTCTGGCTGTTTGGATCCAAATTTGCTAAATGCAGTTCATACAATCCCTCTGGTTTATCTGCACTGCACAATACCTTGCCTCCAAAATTAAGGACAGCAGCTTATGCTGGAATACAGTGCTGATACTATTTAAAGAGCTAACACTAGGGGAAAAGAGGCAGTTTAAAAAGGAAGACAGGAACATAGAGAAGATGGGAAATAAAATCTTTAAAATATAGATGAGTGCAAGATGTCTCTCCCACAAACTTATTTTGGCTTAAGAGATGCTAGCAGGTGGCAGATATGTAACTGTGTGGTTGTAAGTCAGATCAGAACTTTACCTAAAGTTCTTTAAGTGAAACATCTCTCAGAGGAAACATGTGAAGTAATTATGGTAGGTACTTAAGCAAATGGACTGTTAATAACCAGATAGAGGTGATAAGCCTCCCAGACCAGCTGGAGACCTGCTAGTGAAAAAAAAACCCAAAACCTGAGGAGTAGAATCTGTTTTAGTAGGGAAAAGGATTCTGTGAATTATTGGCAGATCTCATTTGTATAAAAGGAAATTAAAAAAAAAACAAAACAAACACCCAAAAAACTTACGCCAACAAGCAATCTCACTGAGGCTGGAATCTGCTGGCTATCCGCAGTCTCAGGCTTCAAAATTACTGGCTGAAATAATAACTAATTTGTTTTGTTGTCCTAGAAGAATTGACTGAATAATATTTTTTTTTTAATTTGATGCATGACCTGAATGACTTTTACAATTTCCTCTGTTCTCCACAGTATATCCCTAGTCCCTGAAGAACTGTAATTCTATCAAAGGATATTTACCCAACACACCTTATGTTCTCTCTAACAGTCCATAAAATTTCAGAAAAGGCTTTGAAATACTAAATAGGGAAATACTGGGCAACTTTTTCAGTGTAGTCCTTAACAGCAGTGGAGAGAAGAAAATTGCGGTGAAATCCAGGCTCATAACATGGAACAACACTGAACAGAAATGTATTACCATGATGTCTGGACAGTTCTACTAAACTACAGAAGAGACAAAAGAATATTCAGGATTGGGGTCCTGGATAGAGAAGATCGACGTTTTTATCATAATATCATTTCTTACTTGTAAATGTTACTGTAGACAATCTGAGTAAGATTTTTGCAGCTCATTTTCCATTAAGTCAGATTAAGAGTATCTGGTCACCCCTCCAGACTACAGGAGTCTACAGAAGCATTTTCTGTTCACTGAGCAGCCCACAGACAAGCTATGGATCTTAACAGTTCTTTTGCACAAATCAAATTCCTCCTATCACAGAATCACAGAATCCGAAGGGTTGGAAGGGACCTCAAAAGATCATCGGGTCCAACCCCCCCTGCAAGAGCAGGTAACCTAGAGTACCATCACACAGGAACTTGTCCAGGCGGGCCTTGAATACCTCCAACGTAGGAGACTCCACAACCCCCCTGGGCAACCTGTTCCAGTGCTCTGTCACTCTCACAGTAAAAAAGTTTTTCCTGATGTTCACATGGAACCTCCTATGCTCCAGTTTACACCCACTGCCCCTTGTCCTATCACTGGACATCACTGAAAAAAAACCTAGCTCCATCATCCTGACACTCACCCTTTACATATTTGTAAACACTGATGAGGTCACCCCTCAGTCTCCTCCAAGCTAAAGAGACCCAGCTCCCTCAGCCTCTCATAAGGGAGATGTTCCACTCCCTTAATCATCTTTGTGGCTCTGCGTTGGACTCTTTCAAGCAATTCCCTGTCCTTCTTGAACTGAGGGGCCAAGAACTGGACACAATATTCCAGATGCAGCTTCACCGAGGCGGAATAGAGGGGGAGGAGAACCTCTCTTGACCTACTAAACACTCCAAACTAGCCAGCTATAGTCTACATAGCATTCTTCACACCATACTCACCCAGTCAGCTCTGCAGACAACAAGCAAAAACACACTTGAGCAACACAAAATACTTCATTAAATCCCACCCAAGAAATACCAAAACAAGAGGACCACTGTGTGACCTTTCAATTAGTTTATATATGTACCTGTTTTCTGCCTTTCACCTACTTCCTCATTCTTTCTTCATGTATCTCACTTCGAATTCTGTATACTTACTCAGAATAAAACAAATGAGATTTTTTTCTTTAAGTTCAATTCTGCAACATAACTGGGGAAAGGTGGAGGAGGGGTGAGGAGCAATGACAACTGTGTTTGTTTTTAATTCTCTGCTTCCTTCCTCCAAGGTATACATGAGATTGAAAGAGTGATTACAAAGAAATGGTGCTCATTAAAGTTACTCAATTCACTGACATCTGATGGTTTCAGAAGAGTAGCATTTATGCAAACATCTAATAGACTGTGAAACGTGTGATCTTACTTGGGATTTCCAAGCCTACTCCTGATCACAGGTCAATGCACTGAAAACACTGATGCACTGCAACATGTAGCCTCCTTCATAATGCCTTCCCCTCTGCCTTCAGTTTCTGAAAATGCAGAGGAAAAAATAGATTCAATTAATACCATTACATTTAAAAAGTAAAACATTCAAAGATAAAAATGTTCAGTACTGAACATCTGATTTGTATAAAATGAAAGAGGAACAGGAATTTTTAATATAAGTAAATCTTATTTTTTTTAATATTGCCTTATTCTTGAATATGCTTAAACTGGGTGCCTCACACCCTCACAGTAAAGAACTTCTTCCTTATATCTAATCTAAAGTATTAACTGCATTAAAAGGACATGGAACTGTTGGAACAAGTCCAGAGGAGGGCCACAAGGATGATCAGGGGGCTGGAGCACCTCCTGTATTAAGACAGGCTGAGAAAGTTGGGGATGTTCAGCCTGAAGAAGAGAAGGCAGCGTGAAGACCTCATTGCAGCTTTCCAGTACCTAAAGCAGTCCTATAAGGCTGCTAGGGAGGAGCTCTTCATTAGGGACTGTAGTGACAGGACAAGGGGTAACGAGATAAACAGGGGAAGTTTAGACTGGATATAAGGAAGGCGTTCTTTACTGTAAGGGTGGTGAGTCACTGAAATGGGTTTTCCAAGGAAGCTGTGAAATCATCCCTCTGAGTGTTCAAAGCCAGGATGGAGAGAGCCTTGGGTGACATGGTTTAGTGGGAGGTGTCCCTGCCCATGACATAGGGGTTGGAACTAGATGATCTCAGGGTCCTTTCCAACCCTCACTATTCTATGATACTGTGATCCTAAACTTCCCCTGTTTAAGTTTGAACCCATTACCCCTTGTCCTATAACTACAGTCCCTGATGAAAAGTCCTTCTCCAGCATCCTCATAGGCCCCCTTCAGATACTGGAAGGATGCTATGAGGTCTCCATGCAGCCTTCTCTTCTCCAGGCTGAACAGCCCCAACTTTCTCAGCCTATCTTCATACGGGAGGTGCTCCAGTCCCCTGATCATTCTCATGGCCCTCCTCTGGACTTGTTCCAACAGTTCCATGTCCTTCTTACGTTGAGGACACCAGAACTGTACGCTGTACTCCAGGTGAGGTCTCACGAGAGCAGAATAAAGGGGCAGGATCACCTCCTTTGACTTGCTGGTCACTCCTTTTGATGCAGTCCAGGATACGGTTGGCCTTCTGGGCTGTGAGCACTCATGTTAAGTTTTTCATCAACCAACACCCCCAAGTCCTTCTCCACAGAGCTGCACTGGATCTCTTCTTTGCCCAAACTGTAGCTGTGCCTGGGATTGCCCTGACCCAGGTGTAGGATCTTGCACTTCCACTGCTGAACTTCATGAGGTTGGCACAGGCCCACCTCTCAAACGTATCAAGATCCCTCTGGATGGCATTTCTTCCCTCTAGAGTACTGACCACACCACACAGCTTGGTGTCTTCAGCAAACCTGCTGAGGGTGCACTCAATGCCACTGTTCCTGTCACCAACAAAGATGTTGAATAAGATCAGTCCCAACACCGAGCACTGATTGACACCACTCGTTACTCGTCTCCAACTGGACATTGATCTGTTGACCACAACTCCTGGCATGCAACCATCCAGCCAATTCTTTATCCACCAAGTGGTCCATCCATCAAATTGTTGTCTCTCCAATTCACAGACAAGGATGACATGCGGGACAGTGTCAAATGCTTTGCACAAGTCCAGGTAGATTACGTCAACTGTTTATAATAATCAGTTAATAATAATAATAATCAGTTACTAATAATAAATTATAACTTACTTATTCTAGAAGCACAGTGTTTTATAATGGGAGAGTATCTGCAATTATAATTTTATATTGTCAGACAATAATGAAGAGCATTTCAGGTACCTGAAGTATTGGATAAACCCGTGCATTCCAATCTCACTTTTTTTTCAAGTCGCAAAGTTCCTCTGAAGCATATCTGTAATTTCTTAAAACAGATATACAGTTTGATGCTTATATGTGTTTAGCAGACTTTATCCTTGTCCTGTGTTCAGCTTTAGCAGTCATTTTTCTCTTTCATAGTAGCTAGTGCATTGCTGTGTTTTTGACTTTCAGCCTGGGAACACCTCTGATATGTATAAGTAATGTTTACCCAGATCAAGGACTTCTCAGTCTCCCATGCTCTGCCAGTGAGGAGGGGCACAAGAAGCCAGGAGGGAGCAGAGAAAGGACACCTGACTCAAAATAGCCAAAATGGTATTCCATACCACAGCACATCATGCCCAGTATGTTATACAGAAGGGCCAGATCACTGCTCGGGCTGGGCTGGGTGTCGGTCGACAGGTGGTGAGCAATTGAATTCTCTCCCCTTGTTATTCCTCTTATTACTACTGTTGTTGTTGGTAGCAGTAGTGGTTTGTGTTGTACCTTAGTTACTGGACTGTTCTTATCTCAACCTGTGGAACTTACGTTCTTTCGATTCTCCTCCCCACCCCTCCGGGAGCGGGGGAAGGAAGAAAGGAGGGGAGTGAGCAAGTGAGTAGCTGCATGGTTCTGAGTTACTGGCTGGGCTTAAACCACAATAATCCTGAAGGAACTTAAATGTTAAAATGCTGAGTTTATAAAACCAAAGTATATAGTCGGCTACATATAACTGTATGGAAAGGAAGAATCTCCATGGGAGAACCACACATGATTCTGGAGAGTCAAGAGACAACCTTCCAATCTGGCATAACTGCAACAAGAGATTGACACATTTTTAGACTTCTTGTTTACAGGTGAGCTAACTTAACACACCCACAAATGATAGAATCACAGAACAGTTAGGGTTGGAAAGGACCTTAAGATCATCTAGCTGCAACCCCCCCTGCCATGGGCAGGAACACCTCACACTAAACCATGTCACCCAAGGCTCTATCCAACCTGGCCTTGAACACTGCCAGGGATGGAGCATTCACAGCTTCCCCAGGCAACCCATTCCAGTGCCTCACCGCCCTTACAAGTGAAGAACTTCTTCCTTATATCCAATCTAAACTTCCCCTGTTTAAGTTTTAACCCATTACCCCTTGTCCTATCACTGCAGTCCCTAGCAAAGAGTTCCTCTCCAGCACCCTTTTAGGTCCCCTTCAGACACTGGGAGGCTGCTATGAGGTCTCCACACAGCCTTCTCCAGGGTGAACAGCCCCAGCTTTCTCAGCCTATGATATTTCACTTTGGAGGTGAAAGGACAGATCTATCTGCTCTCATGTTAAATCTAAAATAGGTGAACACCCTTGGAAGGATTATTATAAACTCTCCCATACACCAGGCTGTTGTGCTCTGAAATAGAAGGCCAGAACCTGTCCTTACTTACACAAGCAGAAGAATCAAGATCAGTTTTTAATCACCTTTGAGTGTGTGAAACCACTCCCCCAGATTTTGGGTCACTCATGAACTTGATGAGAATGCATTCCAGCATGTTCTGTCCATTGATAAGGACATTAAAAAGTCTCAGCCCTGAGGAAGGCCACTCATAACCTTCAATTAAGCTGCAGTTAAGACTCTGAAATACTGACCACTACCATTCTAACTCAGTAGTGCAGCCACTTTGTAGTTCACCCATCCAGTTCACATCTCTCAAATGTGGCTGTAAAGATACTGTGCAAAGATATGAAAAGCCTTGCTAAAGTCAAGAGCACACTGCTCTCTAAATTTCTTGAAGATTAAATCACCTTCTCATAGAAGGCTACAAGGTTGATCAGAAATCACTTGGTAAGTCTATGAAGACTGTTCCCATAATTGGTTTCCATACAGATTTTTGATGTTATTTTCTTAGGCAGAGAAGCCTGTTTTCCATAGATCCTCTTTCTTGCCTATTCTTGAACATGGTCATACCAGGGGATTTCTCCAGTGAACACCACGTTTCCATGAAGGCAGAGGCCTCCTGAAGGAGTCAGCTCCATCAGTGCCCTCAGGTGCATTCCGTTTCACTCCATGGACTTCAAGGTATCTTAGTTAAATACTATTTCAATCTTCCTCTGCCATGGGTAGTACCTTTCTCTCCCAGAGTTTGCTACTAGGTCCAGATACCTGTAAAGTTTGAGAGATGATCTTGCTAGTAGAGACTGAGTAAAGAAGGCACTGAGTAGCCCATGACAAAGTTACCAGCCCCACTCACCACTGGGACAAGAATTTTTGTCATCTTCAGTTTTCTTTTACAGCATGTCCTTGCTTCCACCTCTCATACTCTTTTTTCACATGTTTCAGTATGGTAAGGAGTCCACTGTTAAATTAAGACGGCCTTCTGCCATGCCTGCTAATTTTCTTGTCCACTTTGTCACTGTTGTGCTTTAAGGTGCCCTTTAATGCCTTTGATCATTAACCAATTACTCTGCCCTAAGGGACTTCCTGTTCCAGTTCAAAACTAGGCTGAAGCACTGTGAAGAGCAAGGTATTTATTCTGCTGCTTAAATGCATCTCTTCCCTCCAGATCTTAACTTCTACCATTTCCTGGTCATTGCAGCAAAGGCTGCCACTGAATGTCAGCTCAACAGATTGTTCTGGTTTCAGCTGTAACAGTTTGTTTTCCTTCCTAGTAGCTGGTGCAGTGCTGTGTTTTAGCTTTAGCTTGAGAATAACGCTGACAATGTACCAATGGTTTAGTTGTTGCTCAGCTGCATTTACCCTGATCAAGGACTTTTCATTCTCTCATGCTCTGCCAGTGAGGAGGGGCACAAGAAGCTGGGAGGGAGCAGAGACAGGACAGCTGTCGCAAACTAGCCAAAGGGTATCTATATTACAGCACGTCATGCCCAGTATATAAACTGGGGGGAGTTACCCAGAAGGGATGAATTGCTGCTCATGTCACGCTGGGTATCAGTCACTGGGTAGTGAGCAATTGCATTGCGCATCACCACTGGTTTACTGTGGTTTTCCCTCTTCCATTTTAATTTTATATTCTCTCCCCTTGTTATTTCCCTATTGTTGTTATTATTAGTAGTATTATACAGTACTTTAGTTGCTAAACTGTTCTTATCTCAACTTGTGGGATCTACACTCTTTTTATTTTCCCCACCATCCCATCCTGAGGGGAGAAGAGAGGTGGTAATGTGAATAGCTGTGTGGTACTGAGCTACTGGCTGGGCTTAAACCACAGTACAGACCTAGCAGAGCACCTCACCTAGTCACCCTTCCCAGATGATGGGGGAGGGAATGATAAAAATCATCTTGTACATTATTCAATACTTTTGACTTTGTCTTCCTCTGGAAAATGTTAAGAAAAAAGCATGTTGTTTTTTAAAGTTATTTTGTCAAAAACAGCCAGTGCTCACCTCATGTATCATACTTTTTTCAACATTCTCAACAATATAAACTTCTGAGTTTCCACCAGGCAAATATTTCATGAAGAAACCTTTTCTTTGTTTTTATTTGCACGTTGAATTGCAAGTGTATTATTTTATGTTTCCCTTAGAAGTTAGTTCAAAAGCAGCATCTTCAGTGGGGCTGACAAGCCACACAGTAATACGTATGCACGTCTCTCCCTTCCCTCAGGATCTTGATCTAAATGAAATCACAGCTAGAAATTATTTGATTAAATTGACAGGATATTAGTTGCGAAAAAAATCTCCCCTATACCAAAGTAGAAACAAGTAAATAGTACTATAAATATTAAAGTCATTGACGTCTTTTAATGAATTTGCTTGAGTCAAACTTAAGTGACTTAAGTTACATGGTATTCACTCTGTAATGATCAGTAAGACAACTCAGAGATAAACAGGCACTCACAAGGAAAAGGATAGGGTTTAAGGCAACTAACAGTGTTCCAATTCCAAAGATGGTCATTCTCATGAAATTGTCATTTGAGCCTTGATCTTGCAAAGAGCTGAACAGCATACCTTTGTTTAGCCCATGCAGGTTTTGCCACATGAACTGGAATGCTTAAAATTCATGTCCATTATTTTTCAAAGGTGTCACTGCCAACACCTTTTAATCATATGCTTTTAGACAGATTTGAGACAGACTTATGGTACTAGGCATCTGAAGTGTTGAATTCTGATTCTAATCATGCCTTTTCTTTCTCATTTTGCCTTTTTAGTATATCATGCGTTCTAATACTTTTGCAGAGAAATTTTTCAAGAAATGCAAATAATTTATCTCAGATATTAAATCCCTAACCAGCAGGTCACATGAAAAAAAAAAAAAAAAAAAAGAAAAAAGAAAACTGGACAAAGTTTCAATAAAGAATTTTGACTAATATATAAGCTCAAAAAATTTTTGGCCTTTCTGTCCTCTCCTTAAACCCCATGGACTTTGTTTCCTTTGAAAGGAGAAGCAGGAAACAGACAAAAGTTTTCAAGAAATCACCATTTTATAAGTTGTTTTCTCAGCTTTTGGAGTGGACTGATAAGACTTTGCATTGATTTAACACCATTTCTAGAGATCAGCGCTTCTAACACTGCCTTGGTGAACTATCTATGCATTATGTGTTTTCTGGTGTAAAACCAAGTAGCTGCCTGCAGGAAAACTTAGAGTCAGATGTTCTAGAATTGTTCTTCCAGAGTATTGCAGATCACTTTGTAAAGTAAAAGCCTGAAAATGCTAGATAATTTCAGAGGCTCAGCACTTGTCTGCTAATATGCCAGGAAGAATAAACAATTATGATTTTCATCTAAGCAACATACGCTGTTTGCTGTCCTATTCTGAACAGCTGTAGGTTAGATGCTGTTAAGATTAGGCCCCTTCTCTCCTCCATATTTCAAAATTCAAATTAAACTAAAATAACAGCACCTGCTGAACAAAAACACTATTTCAAAATGTGTACTTGCACACAATTACTATAAAGAGCCTGGCCACCATTGTTACCAGTCTATTCTTTCTGAATGGAAATGGCAGAGAAGTTTTCGATGCAGCTGCAGCTCTTCAATTGTATAACTAGTGCTGGCCCCAAGCCAACCCTCAAGAACTCAAGTGGCACCAAAAGATACTATATTGATTTGCAATCGAACATAATAGGCCATCAGCTTAATTATTACTGAAGTGACAAGGTTCTGGATATTTCATATTTATATTTCTGAGGCCTGTGAAAGATGAATGTAAATCTTTTAAATGCCTACATTTGCATATCTTCAGAAGGGTTGAGTGCTCTTACTGCATTCATAGCCTGTGAAAGACCTAAAGGACCGGCTATTCAACTCAGGTTGGTAGATCACGCAGTCAGTTGCATAAGGAAACAACTCTGTAAAACTGAACACATTCCTATGGGAAAATATCCCCAGATCTCTTGTAGACACACACAGAAAAATGTATGATGATCCCTACTATCATTCTTATAGACCTTTTTTCTTCCCCTACTCCCTTAGGGAAAAGACTGCTTCAGTATAAGAGACTGAACTGGCAACATCTAGCACTCTGAGCTATCTACTGCACTGAGTTATTCTCACTGATTCTCACCACAGCTTTACGACAGAAGGTCTGCAAACAGGACTCAACATTTTGAAGAAGTTCATGCTAGGGGAACACAAGAACATGTACTGGCTAGAGAGTGAGACCAAGACCCAGGATTTCAATGCTGTCAATAGCCAGCCCTGTCACACCAGGAACATGCATCAGCTAGCCACCTCGTAAGGATATATATGCTTCTCTTTCTATTAGGAGTATATACCTTCTGCATTCAGATCCTATGACCCTGACTTCAAATTAGAAAATCATTATGAGAAAGGGGTTTTACTATATAAAGAAGAATTTCTATTTTAATGATCCTAGGGTCAGTTACCATTTCAGTACTTATCCTCTACTTTTCTTCTGTGCAGGTTACTCCACAGGTATGTCACGTCTACTGAGCTCACATATACACCAAGCACTGTTTTCTCCCATATTCCTAGCCTCTGAATTGCAACTGTCCCCAAAAGCATCCTCTTTTGCTTACCATTGGCATTTGCTATAAATTGCTCTTTGCATATGCTATGTACATTACTAGAAAAAAAAAAAAAAATTTTGTTTCTCCAGATCACAGAGAGAAAACAAGCCAGAAATAAAAACATAAATATTACAGCGTTAAATTATTTGGGATAAAAGATTTGTTGATGTGCTTATCTTCTGTCTTCTGTTAGCAACATTATTCCCAAAGAATTAAGGCTTGTATGTTCAAGTACCAATGCCCTCTGCTGGAGGGAATATGCATGAACTCCTTACGACAAGAATCAATCTCTTCTAGTGCTATCCATTTGATGGCTTTTAATCACTACCTAAGAAGGAGGCCTGATCTGGAACATATGGCTGATGGTTGTCTCTGGATACCTACTGGATCCTGCAAGACAGTAATTTCATCCAACTTCTTAATAATAAGGAAATCCAGTACTGTATGTTTTCAATTTTCATTAAAAAAATAAAAAAGCTGGGGGAAGACGTTTGCCAAATAGAAATGGAACAAGTTTGCAGGAAAATGCTCTTCTTCCTTTTCTACTGTCATGCTCCACTTCCCCACCTCATACCTCCTACTAAACCACCAAACTCTAACGTGTAAAGTCAAGGTTTTCCAAACCAGCTAATGACTGTGTGCACTTCACTCCTTGGGAGCTCAGCTTTGACACTTCAAGGCTATTCTGAGAAACAGACTAGTTTTCACATTTCCATTTAAGAGTGTAAATGTAAACACCAACCAGTTCATAACTGAAATCTCAGTGTAAAATTGTCTTCCATTTATTTCTTCCTTCCCTTTCTAGTTTACATTGATGCTGTTTGATTACTTCTTAATAGTATTACAGGAAAGGAAGCTTACAACACACTTGCAATCACTGTTTGTTATCAAAAGGATTTAAAACAAAGGAATATGAATTCTCAGTAATGCAAGCAAACAACGTTGTATGAACAACCTGTCTTCATGCAAAAATGCTCAAATGCAAACATGCCACTCCAGCGAAAAAGTATCTAGGAAGAGTGACTCAAGATTATTAGTTTGAAAAGTTCAGTAGCTTTCCCTTGGAATTTTGTGTCTAGCCAGCATAGTTATCGTATCTGACATCTGTATCTATCTGATATCTATAACCAGATATCTGCTGGAGCGATGGTACGGCCCAGCACAAGTAATCCAGGAAGTTCCTCAACTGCGTGGAAGACAACTTCCTCCTGCAAGTGACAGAGGAGCCAACAAGGAGAGGTGCCATGCTTGACCTCATGCTCACCAACAGGGAAGGGCTCATTGGAAATGTGGCACTGCAGGGCAGCCTTGGTTGCAATGATCATGAGATGGTCGAGTCTGAGATCCTCAGGACAGTGAGAAGAGTGTGCAGCAAGCTCACTGCCCTGGACTTCAAAAGAGCAGACTTTCGCCTCTTCAGGAACCTGCTTAGTAAGGTTCCACGGGATGTAGCCCTAGAGGGCAGGGGGGGGGCAAGACTGTTGGCTGATATTCAAGGATCGCCTGCTCCAAGCTCAGGAGTGTTGCATCCCAACTAGAAGGAAGTGCAGCAGGAGGGCCAGGAGACTTCCTTGGATGAATAAGGAGCTGCTGAGGAAAATTAGAAGGAAATAAGAGGCTTATAAAAGATGGAAGCAAGGACAGGTGCCCTGGGAAGAGTACAGGGATGTTGTCCGGAAAGCTAGGGATCAGGTTAGGAAAGCTAAGGCCCAGTTAGAATTAGACTTGACTATGTGAAAGATAACAGGGAGGGATTCTGTAGGTACACTGCAAATAAAAGACAGAATAAGGACAACGTGGGCCCTCTCCAGAAGCTATCGGGAGAACTGCCTACCCTGGATTTGGAGAAGGCTGAGGTTCTGAATGACATCTTTGCCTCAGTCTTCACTGGCAAAGGCTCTGACCGCATGTCGTGGTTTAACCCACAGCCAGACAGCTTGTTACCCACTCCCCCCCTTCTTGCGCTCCCCCTACTCCTGGGGGAACGGAGAGGAGAATCAAAAAGAAATGCAACTCTCACGGGTTGAGATAAGAACAGTTTAGTAACTAAGGTATAACACAAATCACTACTGCTACCACCAATAATAGTAATGATAAAGGAAATAACAAGGGAAGAGAATACAACACCTCATCACCAGCCGACCGATAACTCGCCCCCCCCAGCCTGACCAAGCACCGACCGATACCTCCTCCAACCCTGCCGTCCACCTAGTCCTTCCGGCTAACTCCCAGTTACCTCCTGGGCATGACGTGCTGTGGTATGGAATACCTCTTTGGTCAGTTTGGGTCAGGTGTCCTGTCTCTGCTTCCTCCTGGCTCCCCTCCTCCCTGGCAGAGCATGAGGCCCACAAAGTCCTTGGCCAAACCAAAACATCGTTGTTTTTCAGCTCTGTTCCCAGCTGAAAGTCAAAACACAGCACTGCACCAGCTACTAAGAAAGAGAAAAATGACTGCCACTGCTAAACCCAGGACACCGCACCACCCAAGTCTTGGAAGGCAGATGTAGAGACTGTGAGAATGAAGATCTTGGGCCCACTCTAGGAGAGGATATAGTTTGAAACCATCTTAAAAACCTGAATGTGCACAAGCCCATGGGACCTGATGAAATCCATCCGCAGGTCCTGAAGGAGCTGGCAAATTAAGTTGCTAAGCCACTGGCCATCATATTTGAAAAATTATGGCAGTCAGGTGAAGTTCCCGACGACTGGAAAAAGGGAAATATAACCCCCATTTTTAAGAAGGGGAAAATGGATGACCCAGGCAATTACAGACCAGTCAGTCTCACCTCTGTGCCTGGCAAAATCTTGGAGCAGATTCTCCTGGAAGGCATGCTAAGGCAAATAAAAAACAACAAGGTGCTTGGTGACAGCCAGCATGGCTTCACTAAGGGGAAATCCTGCCTGATGAATTTGGTGGTCTTCTATGATGGGGCTATGGAACTGATGGACAGTGGTAGAGCAGTTGAGGTCACCTACCTGGACTTGTGCAAAGCATTCAACACTGTCCCACATGATATCCTTGTCTCTAAATCGGAGAGACATCAATTTGATGGATGGACCACTCAATGTATAAAGAACTGGCCAGATGGCCACACACAAAGAGTTGTGGTCAATGGCTCCATGTCCAGCTGGAGACTAGTAACGAGTGGTGTCCCTCGGGGATCAGTGTTAGGATCGGTCTTGTTTAACATCTTTGTTGGCGACATGGAGAGTGGGATTGAGTGTGCCCTCAGCAAGTTTGCCAATGACACCAAGCTATGTGGTTTGGTTGATACGCTGGAGGGAAGGAATGCCATCCAAAGGGACCTTGACACGCTTGTGAGGTGGGCTGATGCCAACCTTATGAAGTTTAAGCATGCCAAGTGCAAGGTCCTACACCTGGGTCAGAGCAATCCCAGACACAGCTACAGGCTGGGCAGAGACGAGATTCAGAGCAGCCCTGCAGAGAAGGTTTTGGGGATATTGGTTGATGAGAAACTGAACATGACTTGGCTTCAGTGTGCGCTCGCAGCCCAGAAAGCCAACCATATCCTGGGCTGCATCAAAAGGAGTGCGACCAGCAGGTCAAAGGAGGTGATCCTGCCTCTCTTACTCTGCTCTTGTGAGACCTCACTTGGAGTATTGTGTGCAGTTCTGGTGTCCTCAACATAAACAGGACACGGAACTGTTGGAACAAGTCCAGAGGAGGGCCACGAGGATGATCAGGGGACTAGAGCACCTCCCATATGAAGATCGGCTGAGAAAGTTGGGGCTGTTCAGCCTGGAGAAGAGAAGGCTGCGTGGAGACCTCGTAGCAGCCTTCCAGTATCTGAAGGGGGCCTATAGGGGTGCTGGGGATGGACTCTTCATTAGGGACTGTAGTGATAGGACAAGGGGTAACGGGTTCAAGTTTAAACAGCGGAAGTTTAGATTGGATATAAGGAAGAAGTTCTTTACTGTAAGGGTGGTGAGGCACTGGAATGGGTTGTCCGGGGAGGTTGTGAATGCTCCATCCCTGGCGGTGTTCAAGGCCAGTCTGGAGAGAGCCTTGGGTGATATGGTTGAGTGTGACGTGTCCCTGCCCATGGCAGGGGAGTTGGAACTCTATATCTTAAGGTCCTTTCCAGCCCTAACTATTCTATGATTCTATATAATAATTGCCACAGTTATCATCTAATACTCTGTGTATTATCTCATCTCCATCTTCTGGAAGAAGTAGTGTTAGTATCTCAAAGACCACAGTCAAATTGTGCATTCATGAGAGAATACAATGAGATCAGAAGCTACCATGCTGATTTAGCTTGTTCTCTGAGCCAGGATTAGAGTGTACTGCTAGGAACTTCTGGGGAGATTTGTGTTTGATTGCTTATAGATGTAATCACTTACGGAGAAATGTATGTATGAAAACATTAATAGAGGTTACTGACATGATTTTGCTCACCTATCTTGAAAGTCCAATGTAATTTCCCAAACAGAAACATTCAGTTTATCCTGTTGTTTTCCTGACATTTACAGGACGGTCATGAAAAAAATTCAGCTGGATATAGTCCTTTGGAATGTGAGATCTTTTGATGATCATTTTCTAGCATTACATCTAAAAGATACTAGACAGGGAGGAAGACCACAGAGAAATGAGAAGAAAGGGAACACACAAGAGACAGACCTACTGAGATAAAAAATTAATTTTCAAATTTGGTGGCAACGTCCTGCAATTTCATTTGGACAATCAAGTGCTTCAGACTTGTAAGTATTTGAACATCGATGCCAAAAAAGTACAGACTACAACTGCATCAAAAGGGCAGTCAGACCTACTACAGCAGGCACCAAGAATGCTCTTGTGGGATGGTAGGCAGTGGTCAGCATGGAATCATAGAATCACAGAACAGTTTCAGTTGGAAGGGACCTGAAAGATCATCTACTTCCAATCCCCCTCACATAGGTACAGACACTTTTTATTTCACCACGTTGCTCAAAGCCTGGTGCAACCTGGCCTTGAACACTTCCAGGGATGGGGCATCCATAGCTTCTCTGGCCAACCTGTTCCAGTGCCTCACCACCCTCACAGTACAGAATTTCTTCATAATGCCTAATCTATATCTACTCCCTTTCAGTTTAAAGCCATTCCCCCCCCCCATCCTATCGCTAAAGAATCAATTATTAAAGACTTCTGCTAGTGCAATCTCCACAAAGTGGCCTGGTCTAAAGCCAGGTTGATAACAAGGAACATGCATTATAGTCATGTAAAAGGAAAATAGCTGTATAGCAACCACCTGCACAAGCAATTTCAAAATGAAAGGACGTGAGGATGAAAACTGAGCCACTGTTAATAAGCAGCTGAGAATCCAGCGGAGGTTTTTGTTATTGTTAACAGGAACAACAAAAGCTCACTTAAAAAAAACAGATGGAAAGCATTCAGAAACCAATGAGAAATTACCAATATTAGTTTTCTATCCTAAAGGTATTTGTATAGCATGAATATAGAAAAATAAGTACCTTGAGTAGCACAGAATAAACACTGTTTAACATGAAATAAAAAAGCAAACCTTCATAATAGACTTACTTTTCAGTAAACAAGAGGGTATTACTCTGTTAAACAATTCATTTATTCATACCTACACAGTGTGATCACTAAGTGATTTAATTCTTGCCCATTTCTACATAGTGATGGATAATAGCTGGTAAGTATGTACAACTCAGTGCAGAGAAACAGGACAAATAACGTAATCTGTGATGGAACTCAGCAGTCTTAGAAATTCAAAATACCCGATCATTATTTTCATAATTTGGGATTTGAATATTTAGATTTCAAGCTTGCAGTAAGACTTAAAGGTAGGGTTTTTCAATAAATCAAAAGCCCAACATTGAAAAAACAGAAAAGTTGTTAATAAAGTACTTAAATATTTCAAATGAATGGGCCCTCTCAAGAAGATAATACCACCCCTTATCGACAATACCACCTCCTATCCACTCAATTTATAGGCTGGGTTCTGAAACAATCTCTTCATATTGCTAAGCAGTCAGAGGAATAATTTCATAAAATCACAGAATGGTTAGAGTTGGAAGGAACCTTTAAAGATCATCTAGTTCCAACCCCCCCTGCCATGGGCAGGGTTTTTTTCCACCAGATGGTATCTCAAAGACCTGTTCAACCTGGCCTTGAACACTGCCAGGGATGGGGCAGCCACAGCTTCTCTGGGCAACCTGTTAAGAATTTCTTCAAAATCTTTGATTTAAACCTACCCTCTTTCAGTTCAAAACCACTCTCCCCTTGTCCTATCACAACATGGCCTTTGTAAAAAGTCATTCCCCAGATTTCTTGTAAGCCTCTTTTACGTACTAGAAGACTGTTTTAAGGTCTTCCTCAGGCCTTCTCATTTCCAGGCTGAACAACCCCAACTCTCTCAGCCTGTCTTCATAGGAGAGGTGCTCCAGCTCACTGATCATCTTCTTGGCCCTCCTCTGGACTCGCTCAAGCAAGTCCATGTCCCTCTTATGTTGAGGGCCCCAGAGCTGGAGGTAGTCCTCCAGGTGGAGTTTCACAAGAGCAGAGTATAATGGAAGAATCACCTTCGTCGACCTGCTGTTCACACTTCTTTTGACATAGCCCAGCATACCGTTGGTTTTCTGAGTTGCAAGCACACACTACATACTGAGCTCCTCCTCAGTCAACACCCCAAAGAACTTTCCTCAGGCTGCTCTCAATCCATTTGCTGTTCAGCCTATAGCTTCGCTTGGGACTGCCCCACTAAGTCTGTGTAATTACTCAAAATTACTCAAAGAGCTAATGAGTCAATACAAAAGCTTCACAAACTGACTTTAAAACAGCCCAGCAGAAAACCTGAATTACTTTTAAAACAGCTCTATCAAACCAAACTGCACAATGAAACAGAGAAGAGTGTCTTCCTGCCTCTTGATTTTGTATTACAGAATTTTTTTCATAATGCATCTTTTACATCATTTTAAACAAAGATGTCTGTTAGGAGGAGAAAACATCTTAAATTCAGAAATTAAAACATCGCTAATTTGCATCATATATGCTGTAGACCTATTTATTGAATTAATTAATCCTTCTTTAAAATTATATAATGAATATTAATCCTACTATATTTCTTCTGTGGGATTTGTCTGAAGGTTTACAGAATAATCACATTGAATCCTTTTCTCTGCACAATCACACACTACATGCAGGAAACAAAACTTGAGTCAGTGTCTTATTCATTCTAGCAGAAAACTCCAGAGTCTTCTCTCCTGTATTCTCCAGGATTTATTTTCCTGACATGTCTCCACAATGTGCTTCTTCAAAATGACTGCAAGAAGCACAGATTATGTCACTTCAGGTGGTATTAGCTTCCCTGGCTTAAATAAATTTGCTGCTTTGTTCTTTCCTGCTCTACAGAGTTGGAATAGATAAATTATGCTTATGGAAGGTGGGCTGAGAAAAAGAACACAGAGGCATCTAGCATCCTCCCATATGGACAGTATTTCTTCAAAATACTAAAGAATTATAGTCTGTTCACAGCCCTAGCACTGACTTTTTCCGAACTACTGTTTCTTTTCCTCTTTTCCTACACTGTGACACGTGTCCATAAAGCACTTATCACAGTAGGGACCTTACTCATGACTGAGACTTACGTGCACCTGGAATGTTAATACTAAAAAGACAAACAAACCAGAGGCAAAATCACTGCACAGGAAAAACAGCCAAGCCCATTATTCACCAATAGGAGGGAGACAGGCAGAGACTGTCTAGATCTCAGAATCAAATCACAGAATCATAGAATAGTTAGGGTTGGAAAGGACCTTAAGATCATCAAGTTCCATCCTCCCTGCCATGGGCAGGGACACCTCGCCCTAAACCATATTTACCTAAGGCCTCGTCCAACCTAGCCTTGAACACTGCCAGGGATGAAGCATTCACAACCTCCCTGGACAACCTATTCCAGTGCCTCACTACCCTAACAGGAAAGAATTTCTTTGAAGTCTCTTCTTTCCCGTGAGTACAGGAAACAAAGGACATTTACAAAGCAAGCAATCTTAAAACAGAAACTTCTGTTATCCTTATTAGAATTGACACCTGTTTAAATGAGTTAACGAAGTACACAGAATTAGTCAAAATAGGAAAACTACAATAATGTTTAAGAGTTGATTGTTTTTCCTTCACCCCCAAAACTATTGATCTTAGATTAAGCCCCAGATATTGCTGACAGAAACAGAAGCTCAAACTAAGTAACTAAGAAATAGGTGCTTAGAAGGATAGTAAGCATTGTTTTTACTGATAAAGAGTCTTTCAAACTGGAATAGCTGTAGCCTATATGCTCCTCTGGAAAACAAAGGAGGTCATTTTGTTCAGCCTCCCTGCTCAAGCAGGCCCACCTAAAGCAGGCTGCCCAGGACCACATCCAGCCTTTTTTTTTTTTAGCATCTTCAAGGGCAGAGACTCTACAAAATTTCTGAGAAACCTGGATCAGTGCTCAATCACCCTCACAATAGATAGCTCTTAGTGTTCAAATGGAATCTTACGTTTCAGTTTGTGCCCACTGGCTCTTTTTCCTGCCACTACTGGGCATCAGTTGAAAAGAGCCTAGCTCAATATTCTTTATACCTCCAGTTATTTATATACATTAAAAAAAAAAAAAAAAGCCTTCTCTAAGTATGTATGTGCCTTGGTTTCAGCTGGGATAGAGTTAACTTTCTTCCTAGTAGCTGATATATAGTGCTGTGTTTTGGTTTTAGTCTGAGAAAAATGCTAGTAACACACTGATATGTTAGCTGTCGCTCAGCAGCGCTTACGCTAATCAAGGACTTCCCAGTCTCTCATGCTCTGCCAGTGAGAAGGGGCACAAGAAGCTGGGAGGGAGCACAGCCACAACAGCTTACTCTAACTAGCCAAAGTGGTATTCCATACCCTGTTCTGAGGGGAAGAAACACCTCTGTTGGCCTGCTGGCAACACTCCTCCTAAAGCAGCCCTGCTTATCGTTAGCCTTCTTTGCTACAAGGGCACATTGCTGACTCAAAGCAGGGCCAGTGTAGATTAGCTTGCTGATTGCCTGAGCTTATGGTGTCATACACAGTCATTTGTCTTACCTGATTTCCTTTGCATGTAAAAACTACCATGAGCTTGATTTACCTACCCTCCCCTTTCCTTTATTTTTAATTTAAACCTTTTTATGTTCAAAAGTTTTGTATCTTCATGTGTCAAAACAGAGAATCCAGCCACATTCTTAGGCCCTATGTTAGGTATGAGGACAGTCATAAAGCTGTAGAAAATATTTATCTTTATTTGATGTAAATATGAGTGGATGGGAATGAATACCTTGGATTCAGCAGGATTTAGGTACCTTATATAATAACTGGCATCACTGCACAGCAAATAAAAATAGATAGCAAATTAGGTGGAGTAACCCATTAATTTTGTTGCACAGGTTGTTGCTCAGTTGTAAGGAGTTAGAAGTTACAGAACAGACTCATATTAAGTGAAATAAACAAAACAAATTTACATTTTCTGATTGTTGCTACAGAGTATGTTCATTCTGTCCTCAAATTCTGAAGCTTCTGAAACTGGTAGAACCTTTCATCAAACAGTCTTAAAAGAAACAAACCAACAAACCAACAACAAAAACCCAACAAAACAACAACAACCAAAACCCCAGCAGATGTTATGCATCCGCACAGGCCAAATATTTGTCTTTGGTAGCTTGCCCCTTGGGTTAAAAAAAACAATTATTTTAGCCTGGCCACTGAAGCTCAGGCTCATCTCATACAGTGAACTGAATGAAACTGAAGATAAAATTAATTAGCATTGTAACATATGGATGTGCATGCAAATGAAAGGCACTGATTGGATGTTATCTTCCCAGCTTCCCTTTCTTTTATACGGCATAAAAAAGTATCTTCTCAGTACATTAAGTCAGAATGTGCAATATATGACATAAGAACAGAAGCTCTTTAACCACCATTTCAAAATAAAGTGTAAATTAGCAACAGAAACTGATTTCCCACACTTCTTATCTTTCCTGAGTGATGAAGGGATAACAGATTAACTGTCCTCTCAAGTACTGTACTGAAGACCAAAATTACTAGAGTCTAACATATGTACTTCATGTCCTGAGAAATGCATCTACAGAGAGATGATAAAGACAACTATGTATTTACCTATTCTACATTTATACCTGCTTCATAACATTATTCCAAGTTCATATAAAGCTGGTATCTGAATTATAACTATTAAGCAATGACACATTACATCTCTTGCACTCCTAATTCAGGCAGATAAGGTGTATCTGAGGAGGACACCTGAAGCAATCCATGCACAGCAGCAGAATTTCCATTATTTAACAAATACATGCATTTTCTACAAATACCAAACATGCACAACAAACTGTTATCATTGAACATTAACTCTGCCTATAATGGGGGTCTTCCCTTGAAAATATGATTCTGAATCGAAGATGTCTAAACATTTTGATATCACACATACGTAACAGCTTTAAGTTAAAAAAAAAAAAAACAGTGTGGGGGGAAGGTATCAGGTTTCTTTCTGTGGAGACAGTGTTCTCACAAGAGAATGGATAATTGGTTCATAAACTCTGAATAATCCTGAAAGATAAACCAAGGCCATGAGAGGCCCGAGGAAGCTTAAGCAAGCAAGATAAGAAGAAGCTGGAATTCAGTGAGTTATGAGAACTGTGGACTGTTGGCAAGCTTTTGAGGTCAAGTTCTCACACCTGTGCTTAACCGATTATATGGTAGTCACTAAGGGTCTTCAAGACATGTATCCAATCATAATACGCCAAATCACTGTAAGTGCATGTAAGAAATAGTATATAAGGGGTTAAGGCTTTGTAATAAATGGCAATTGCTTGATCACATTGATCGTCTCTGCGTTGTCCATGACTCGCATGTCAACTTCTTTCAATATACCAAGTTTGCTTGTCCATCTTAATACATTAGTAGAATTTTTCAACCCATGTGGAAATAAAGTCCTGGCTGCACTGACATTTTATTCTGGACCACAGCTTCACGAAAATACGCCAATTAACTGGGTTGTAAATTTACAGATTTCTCAATATTCTCAAATGTTTCCCTCAGTTATGATACCACAGAAGGACTCTGAAAGTAATTACTTAAAACTTAGGCAAAGCCAACCCGTTTTCTCTACGTTAATTAAAATGAACGTAAAACATACAAAATTAAGTCCAGCATGTGCACAAACACTTAGAAAGCAGATGCAGTCTAAAGAAGAGACATCCTGCATATCATGTATTCTGTTTCTGATAAACTATCATCTTTGTCATTCTTTTAATCTCAGAATTAGGACATACAGATTCCTTAAAAGCATCTTGGGAGATGGAGATTCGATATGTGTGTTAAAGTTTTAACAAGCTCTACTAATCTGTGAGTTTTACTAGTTCAACTAGTATTCCTCTACAAACTTTTCCCTCAAATGAGAAAAAAAAAAAAGGTAACTTGTAAAATGTATTTTAAGCATTAACAGCTTTAAATTCAGTACATGCAGAAGTGCATATAAAATGGAGAGCACAAGTCAAACAGCAGTACAGATGGCAAAGGGAAACACGTAAGGAAGCAAGCAGAAGAGTTACATCAAAAACCAATGTATTAAATTTTTCAATCTTATTTTTCCTTGGACCTATTCCTAACTTAGCTTTCATATTCTTTTTTTTTTTAAAAAAGGATTCTCCTTTTTACATTTCCTATTTGTCATGTTCAATGTAAACGGATTGCCTGTTACAATGTATCGTGATGGACTGCTATCTATACAATAAAATTAGAAAGAAATACAGGTCTGGATGCATCAGGATGTAAGCATCGAGAGAATCCCCAAAAGAAAACTAAATAAACCTAAATTTTTCTGCTTATACCTACATGTGATAAATTCAGTTAACTAAAGTAACTCTTGTCATTCTTGCTTTCTTGTTAGAAGACAAAAATAACACTTTTGGAAACATCATTCAGTCATTCAAGCATTGTATAAAAACACAGAATATTTTTACTGATACTGTCAAGGGTAGGAACTAAAACACAATGTTAAATTGACCTCAGCTGATGTGAAGAACAGTGTTAAACTTACAGAGAAATTAAAATATCCGGGTATGAAAATATATGGGTATGAATACTTCTTGATCAAAAATCAAACAAGAAAGCCAAAAGCATTTTCTAGATGACATATCCCGATCTTTCAATAAGCAGCATAGAAAAGAGATCATTCATTTCGCTCCCTATTAATTTCCTCTAGTGCTTTTTTCACTGTCTTGTGATTGACTAGAGCAGAAACCAGGCTGCAAAGTTCTAATCATCTGAATGTGTACTTCTCAGATGTCAAAAATCATCTAAAAATATGAAAGAAAGAAAAGAAAAATAGTGCAAGACAATAACAAGTAAAAAACCAATTCTAAATGGCAGTCTGTAGTAACAGATGCCTGTGAGTCGGTAAGTAATACAGTAGTAACTGCCTTAGTAAAAGACAAAATATAACACAACCCTGTTCACCTAAGCAAATGTGTGTTTGCAAGCATTAAGAGTTATACTGACAATTTACAGAATATAATTCAACAAAAATTAAACAACCTTCAAAGAGGATAGCTGTCTAAAACAATCTCAGTACAGATGTGAGATGTTAACGTAACAGCAGACAGCAAACCCTGTGGAACGTCTTACACCACTTAGTTTTTAAGTTTAGTAGCCAGATCCAAGTATCTGTTCAGATACCATACAGGACAGAGTTTTAGTAACATTTAAAATGCAAAGACATAAACCCATTCAAATACACCTACCAAGCATACATGACTTTCATCTGTTTTCTAAGAGAAACAGAAAATTCTGCAGAACACCTGAACAATAAAACCAGAACAACTCCAAAGAGCTGGGTTAGACCAGAATCCATGGGTTCCATGTCCAAACAAGTCTGACAGTTTAAATTACTGAAACTTGATCATTTACTTCATTGTACCAGTTTCTCACTGATGTACCCACTCACTGCTTTGTACTAACTTAGTGACACTAATGCCAGTGAAGACTGCAGGAAAAAAAGCTGCAGATTTTAAATTTTAAAATCTGAAATTTAATGGTGTTTCTCTGCTTAGGAAAGCATCTAATGCCAACAAAGCTCAAGCTACAATCACAGAATCACAGAAACAAGCAATTTGAATGAGTCTCAGTAATGTGCCCACTAACCTGGGTTTGTAAAATCTCACCGATTCCAAGCCACTTACCTCCTAGAGGATAAATTGTTATCAACATTTTTTGAGACATCTAAAACAATAAAGAAGAAATAGTTGGAAGAATCTCTACTAATAGTAGGGCAAAAAGCCAACATACTAGATTGAGTCTTCAGAAGTCTCAGGGTTAGTCTCATGTGAGTATTTATGGTTGTGAATACCCACACAATACAGCCTCAACTAATCACCGTGTTCCCTAATTCTATAATGTGCTCAAAACAAAGTTTCATCAATGTTGTTGCAGCTTGCAAATGATAAAAAGGCCACTCCGGTTACATGTGCACATTGAGTAAGGAAGTTTAGAATCAAACTCAGTAGAAACGACTCATGTAAGACATGACTATATGAAGATCACATAATACAGGAAGCCACAGGGTTGCTTTTACCCATGATACCTATCCCCTCAAATATTTTAATGGCTACCAGAAGCACCACTACAATCAACCAGAGACTTTTAGCTTCCTTACACTACATGGTAGCTATTGCACAGCTAATACCTGGGACCCCAACTCAAATCTACTGCAAGTCCACACAATTTGGTAATACAAATTTGATCCTCAGAGTTTGGTGACTATAGAAGACTGAAACACTTCACCACATGTCATGTCAAAATTATTTAAATCTTTCTGGAAGGTTGTGGGAGTATGAAGAGAAAATAAGAAACAATTCTGCTGGCTTGAGCCAGCTGACCTTCTTGGAAGTTTTAAAGTGCTACTGTTTCTTGAAAGAGGTTGTGGAGAAAGAGAATGGAAAACTGCAATGCATATTCTATAGCACACAGACTAATCCCAGGGTAGCAAACCATTAATTTCATTAAGCTGTCATCTGTTCCTTAGGCTTCTCTGATTAGAACACAAGAACATAGGCAGGCACGCAGCATTAAAAACTGTAGCAGGCCACTCCATGGTACCTCCTTCCCATTTGAAAATGTTATTCACCACATAACATTTGTGGAAGCCCCAGGTGCACATACCTCTAGTAACACTGCAGGTCATTATGACACCCGCTGTCATGGGAGGATGTGATCTGCCATGGGAGAATGTGATAATCCATCACAGGATACAACATACAACTAACTTACGGAAAGTTTATAAAACAAACAAACTTGAACCAAGGGAACAGAATTAAAAGAAAGAAAAAGACTCAAAAAATATGTCAGACTTCTGCAAGAACATTCCTGAAGGCCAAGTACCGTTGAAACAAGTAACACTGGCAAAGGCAGTGAAGCAAGCTTTAAACAAGCAATCTCATATACTACAAGCAATATAAACACGGTAGCCAATGATTTGAGTAACTTTCTGTAGTGTAATGGCAATCTATCTGGCTCTAGATCATATGGTGGGTTTGAGCCCCATCACAGTTCTGAGAATGTTAATTCATTGTGCTTCTCAGATCATCAGCTAGAGTATAACACCACTTTAATCAAAGAGGCCATCTAATCTGCATCTCCTGAAGAGACAGTTTTTGTATTATTCTTACATTACCCAAATGTTTTTCTCGGCTGCTGTAATTTTTTCTTACCTGCTTTTTGTTAAACAAGCTACAGAACAAATACAAAGATACCCATGCTATGACTAAAATTCCAAGGTTAGCTTTGCAGCAAACATACAAATGCTTAACATTCAATTTACTGAACCTTCTACAAACAATTTCATGCCTCATTTTCCAGTTCTAAGTTGCTACAATGGATTTCTTCACAAAAAAATTAAATAAACCTCTGGTGTTAAGTATTCATTATATACACTTTCCTTCTAAATTTCTTTGACCATCACAATATTTCTTTGATGTGCCAGCACTTTTACATTTCAAAGACTAAAGATAACAATGTGATTTTAAGAAGTCTGGAGGGGAATAAAAACAGGATACGCATCTATACTGTGCAGCAAAGAAACTGCATTTTGTAAATTTCAGCTCAATTGTCCTTAGTTTTGATTACTGTTGAAAAGCTTTTTGGGTTTTGTCTTCTTAAGTGAAGCAAAAGAGGTCATGGAAATATCTATTATTAACAGTGAAAGAGCAATGTTCTTGCCTTTAAAAAAACAAAGAACCAAACAACAAAACATCACTGGAATTGTGACACTATGAAGCAATTGTCTCACTTCACTTTCAGTCCTCCATAGGCATGATGATGAAAGGAGCTCTTCTGACACAAGGGAGCTTCCTTTTTACTACAAAATCCACAAATGGACTTTACACGGCTGGACTGAAGACCTCAAGAAAACAACTGGGAACTGGAAAGATGTGGAAATTAATATTGCTCAAAGAAATTTGTATATTGTCACTGAGTAGAAATCCACTTACGCATGTGCAGCTTATGTTGCATATTGTCTGTCTTTGATGCATCTGCTTAAAAACTAGGATCTCTAAAATTATACATGCTAAGTTTCCATATTGATGTGCAAGTAATTTGTGTGGCTGATTTCCACATAATGGTAATGAAATATATCATTTAGTGAGAAAAAAATCAAATATGCCAAAATCAATACTTTATAGTTTGTCAGCACCCTGCTACCTGGTCATGTTATGTCTAAACATGTTTCTAACTCTGGAATCCATTAGTGAAAAAGAAGAGCAAGAAACATATGGAAGACTGTGAAAAAACACAAACATTTAACCATTTCAGAAAAGCACCAAAATTTTGCTTTATTTTCATACAGATGATGAAAGAAACCAAAATCCCAAACTGTCATATGTTACTAGTGTCGTGATTTTGGTGGCTCAAAATGAAATAAAATCCCTAACTACAAGACACTCTTAGCACAGCAAGATATTGCTAGGTATGTGGTGCCAAACAGGTATTATTGTTTAGGTCTTGTAAGGAATGATAAGAATTTTCATATGGCTAATGTTAAAAGATATTTCACTAGATATGCGAAGGGAAAAGTCAAAATACACCTTAAAAAAATCTGGTGTTTTCTTTTGACTACAATCTTCTAGCATGGACTAATCAAGTACACAGGCTAACATTGCTTTTAAAAATGCACTGTAGTAGTTTGTGTATTTACAGAGATATTATGATAGCAATTCCTCAACATCTCCCAGTCTGAGGTCCAGGTGAAATCAATATTATTCTCCATGTTAGAGAAGCTGAAACACATACAGACATACACTCTGATTCAGTTCATCAAGATCCAAATACAATATGGTGTATGACAGAACTGAGGAGAGAATCTCTCTCTACAATTTTGTACCTAATGACTTAATACCAAAGCATTCTAATTTCTCCATATTTGAGCTGTCCAAGCAATTGGACTTCTTCTGCAGCAGTTCCATGCCTGGAAACTGCAGAACAGGGTCCAACATTTTAAGAACATTCTGAGCCAGAAACTTACTCCCTCAAACCTTGAGAAATTTGAGCTGAAGACTTTTTGTCTGCCAGGACTGTATAATGACTACTTCTTGTTGAAGCTTGTTCTTTTTAAATGTCTATTTCCATTCCTTTGTAATTTTCTAAAAGAGGAATTTCTTTCAGGTTGTCATATTTTATCTTGACAAATTTTAGTATTTTATTTTTTTACTGTATCCTGGGGGTGGGGGAGTTGGTGGCAAGGATGGAAAACAAATACCCTTCTGAGAACTTTCTGACTCTTGTCTGATAATTAAAATATTCAAGAATAAGTAGTTCTAAAACCACATATTTTCACAAACTTATCTAATGTAGCCCTGGGAGGTGGGGAGGGGTGGAGGAGGTGGGGAGAAAAAAAAATGAAAACAAATTACTGGACCCCAAACAATGCATTTTGCAAAATAAATATATTTTTCAGGTTATCCTTCTACATCTGCCTTATTGAGAGAGAATTCAAGCGGCATCTTCTCTTATTCATAAAAACATACAGTACACATGCTTTGGAATAAGAATGCACAAAACCCATTATAGACTAAATTAAGAACAGAGTAAAATTACAAGAAAGTAACTGAATAATTTTTCCAACTTAACATGAGAGGAAGGGAAAATATAATTAACAGATTCCTAGTTCTAATTGATTTATCAAAACCAAAATTTGGTCTTTAGCATACACAATGTTTGTATTTATCAGTTATGTTGTTTGTTGTATCAGGAGAATATAATAGAACATATCTAAAGCTGTTAGAATTGTTTGTAACTTTTTTTTTAGATGCATGAACATATAAAGTCTGAAATAACAAAGTATGTGTAATCTGGGAATCTTCAGTCTGCAAATCAGCATACATTAATCGTTGCTTGGTTTAAACATAGTGGATTTTTATTTATGGGCTGCTTGCCTTGACTGGCAGACATCTTGGATGTTTTGATGAAGAACTCCAGAAGAAGCTATTCACAGTATCAGCAGAGTTGATGTATAAATACAAGCTTAAATTTTTGATCATTTTTGAGCTACAATTGTTTATATGCATTAACTACATTAGAGTAACACACGAATTAGCAAAATGTAAGATCTAAACTTCTCTATTTGCAGTGTGCTCCTAGGTGTATATTCTTCAGCTGAGTAGTTCTACTGGGTAGATACCTGTCTGTATATTCAGAAATTTTTATAGAATAAGACAGTTTCTGTCTTTAAGCCTTAAATTCAAATAAGTGCTTTAATAATAGATTACAAGTAAGAAACACAAGGAAAATGTGCAGGAGGAGATATTTGATCAATGAAAGTTTTATCATGACAAAAACAAACAAGAGGAAAACCTATAGAGTAAATTTATAACTCAAAACAATAGACCAAAAGAACAGCTTATGTCAACAATTCTGTTTCAAATGCAAACAACCCCTCCTTTAAACAGTATCATGATAGCTCTGCATAGTAGACCAGTTCCTTTGAATGTTCATTTATTTTTGTCCAAAATGCCAATTATTAGGGACAGAGGGACACTGTTGTACTCCCAGATTTCTGAACTCCTGGCGCGTCTGGTGGGAGGAAAGAATAAGTGGAGCTCAAGATAACAAGGATGTGTCTATTTGTGGACTGGTTTATGGTTAGTAATTAATTATATTTGATGAAAAGGACATTATTTCCTATTTTTCTGGTCACACTGCTATATTACACATTAGTTAAAAAAACCAAAAACAACAGCTCATACACTCTGTTACAGTGCGACTACTGACTATTGAGTTCAAGCTGAAAGCTTTATTGTCATTATATGGCTTTAATTTAAAGGGTTTGTGACCGGGTGCAGCAATTACAAGATGAGGGAAGATGAGAGAAGACTCCGCTCATTAATTTTAATAGGTTTCAAACCAAAATAAAATCAAAAAGTTATGTCTCAGTTTTTAAAATCATTTGCCAGTAAATTGGAGAGACATCAATTTGATGAACAGACCACTCGGTGGATAAAGAACTGGCCAGATGGCCGCACACAAAGAGTTGTGGTCAATGGCTCAATGTCCGTCTGGAGAACTGTAATGAGTGGTGTCCCTCAGGGATCAGTGTTGGGACCGGTCTTGTTCAACATCTTCGTCGCTGACATGGACAGTGGGATTGAGTGCGCCCTCAGCAAGTTTGCCGATGACACCAAGCTGTGTGGTTCGGTTGATACGCTGGAGGGAAGGAATGCCATCCAGAGGGACCTTGACATGCTTGTGAGGTGGGCTGATGCCAGCCTCATGAAGTTCAATCATGCCAAGTGCAAGGTCCTACACCTGGGTCGAAGCAATCCCAGACACAGCTACAGGCTGGGCAGAGAAGAGATTCAGAGCAGCCCTGCGGAGAAGGACTTGGGAGTGCTGGTCGATGAGAAAATGAACATGAGCCGGCTTCAGTGTGCACTTGCAGCCCAGAAAGCCAACCGTATCCTGGGCTGCATCAAAAGAAGTGTGACCAGCAGGTCGAAGGAGGTGATCCTGTCCCTATATTCTGCTCTTGTGAGACCTCACTCGGAGTATTGTGTGCAGTTCTGGTGTTCTCAATGTAAAAAGGCCATGGATCTGCTGGAACAAATCCAGAGGAGGGCCGCGAGGGTGATCAGGGGAATGGAGCACCTCCCATATGAAGACAGGCTGAGAAAGTTGGGACTGTTCAGCCTGGAGAAGAGAAGGCTGCGTGGAGACCTCATAGCAGCCTTCCAGTATCTGAAGGGGGCCTATAGGGATGCTGGGGAGGGACTCTTCATTAGGGACTGTAGAGATAGGACAAGGGGTAATGGGTTAAAACTTAAACAGAGGAAGTTTAGATTGGATATAAGGAGGAAATTGTTTCCTGTTAGGGTGGTGAGGCACTGGAATGGGTTGCCCAGGGAGGTTGTGAATGCTCCATCCCTGGCAGTGTTCAAGGCCAGGTTGGATGAGGCCTTGGGTGATATGGTTTAGAGCGAGGTGTCCGTGCCCATGGCAGGGCGGTTGGAACCTGATGATCTTAAGGCCCTTTCCAACCCTAACTATTCTATGATTCTATGATTCTACTGTCTGGCACTTCACCCACAGGCTAAAGTCCTTCAGGAGCAGACTGCTCCAGCGTGGGTCCCCCACGGGGTCATAGGCCCACCAGCAAACTGCTTCTGCCACAGGTCCTGCTAGAAGCCTGCTCCAGCTGATGGACTTCCCACAGGATCACAGCCTCCTCCAGGCATCTGCCTGCTCTGGCATGGGGTCCTCCACAGGCTGCAGAATGGATATAAAGCTGCACTGTTAACCACCATGGGCTGCAGGGGGAGAGCCTGCCTCCTCACAAAGGGCTGGGAAGCCTGCCATATGAGAAAAGACTGAGACAACTGGGTTTGTTCAGCCTTGAGAAAAGGTGGCTCAGGGGAAACCTATCACCTACAAAGAAGCTACAAAGAAGATGGAGCCTCCCTTGTTGCAAGGAGTCACATGGCATAGAGGACGAGTGATGGTAACAAGTTACTCCTGGGGAAATCCCAGCTGAACACTAGAAGGAGATTTTTCACAATGAGAACCATCAGCCGTTGGAATGATCTCTCCAGGGAAGCAGTGGATTCCCCAACACTGGACACATTTAAGATTTGGCTGGACAGGGTGCAGGGACATCTAGACTAGATCATGCTTTGCCAAGGAAGGTTGGATCAGGCAGTTCCTTCCAACCTGGCATTCTATGATTCTATGAACTGAGTTTACCTATGACAATGAAGGCACAAAATGACCATTTAAGTGTTGCTCAAAACATGATACAGGGAAAGCAATTACTAGAAAGTTCTATCCCTCCATCAAAACCAAGTGTTCTCTTTGAACCTTTCTGAAATATTCTCATTCAAAAAATTTGCATTTCTGACCATCAAAAGGGACATTTAGCGCAGAAATTTTAATTATTCATGCCTCATAATAATATTAACAATAATAATAAAGCCATTATGAGGATCTAAATTCTTTTCAAGAGCCCACAATAACCCTTCTGTTTGGTTAGTTACGTCATTGTTCTTTATAGTACAAATATGGGAGAACCCTTGTCCACTGACTTAGAATGTGCTGTGGGTATGAAATACCCCTTTAGCTAGTTTTGGGTTAGGTGTCTTGTCTGCTCCCTCCCAGCTTCTTGTGCTCCTCCTCACTGGCAGAGCATGAAAGACTAAAAAGTCCTTGATCAGGGTTAGCATTACTTAGCAACAACTAAAACTGGTGTATTATCAGCACTGTACCCAGACTAAAGCTAAAACACAGGACTGTACGAGCTGCTGGGGAGAAAAAAATCCAAAACTGTTACAGCTGAAACCAGGACAACTGGCTGTAAATATCTCTAGTACCTCTGATAAACAGAACAAATACACACATCCTATTGATTACTGGCATAAGCAGGAGGTACCTTGGACTTCAAGGTGACAACAAATTTGGAATTCTTTTCTTCTTGCTACAGCAGGTGATCAATCTAAGTTGTAAACACCATTAAGTGCTCATTAAGTACTGTTTAGCCATCATTATCTTTATGATGCATGCAAGGCTGAATTTTCCACATGTATCTAAACTACTGATAGCTGATCTTCACCTCACAATTCATTATGTTAAGAAAATAAATATACCAAGCTTATCCTGGATTTCTGCTTCACAAAGACCTCCTTCCCTACCTTTTCCAATATCCCGCAAGTGATAAAGATGTTCACAGCCTTAAAACAAAATCCCCATTAACATCTGTCTCTCCATACATGCTTTCTCACTCTATGTATCAACACTCTTCACAAGTTTCTTCTGTATTAATTTAAAAGAATTCAGTAAACAAAATGGAAGCATGTCCAAAGTTCTCTAATCATATGGCTGGCACATTCTCCCAGATCAGCTTGTCAGCTATGCCATAAATCAGTTTTGATACTATACTTTCTATATTAACAAATAAAAATGAGTGAGTTTTAATGAACATTGCAGATTCATCCTGTGGAACCTGCAGCAAGTGCATGCACTGAGTTATGCTCTCAGTCCTTAAATATGGGTCAGAATTGTTGACATAGTCTTTTTCAGTTTTTCCATTTCATGCAGAAACCACTGACGTTTTCTTCACCTCTCCTGAAACAAATGGTCTGTTTGGTACCAGCAGATGAAAACCACAAATACTTCTCAAAAACTTGTGGAATATATTAGAAATGTTAAATCTGTTGGCATGACACAGAGAATCCCTCTCAGTGCGGTGTAATTCGTTATTTTCCGGGTTCTTTCTGTTACATATATGCAGACCCTTAAAAATACAGGTTTATTTTCTTTTCATGAATTTGAGTCCATTCTTCCAACCACACAAAACTAATTTGAATTAAGATTCTCCCTCCCCTCATATTTTTTATTAATTTGTTCAACCTGTAGTTTTTTTTTCTCATTCTACTTAGGCTCCTGGAATATAAATCCATTCTAAATGTTTTCACAGCTGCTCAAGAAGGTGTTGATTCAGTGTCAAATCATTCACTCAACATAATCATTCCCTTTTAATGGGGACTGACAACTATCATTTTACTGATGGGTCCAATAGCTGGGAGAGTGAGAGGTGACAGTGGCGTAATTACCAGGCCTGACATACTTTGTGCACTTTTTCCCCACCTTTTTAGGCAGATGAGGCAGTACTGTGCAATGTCAACAACCAGAATGAAAACGCAAGCAGTGTGAAGGCCCGGGTGAGTAATTACCATGGGCTGCAGACCTGTGTCTATTCCCAGTGTGGCACAGCTGACAAGGTGCAGATTGTTTTTTATCCCCTAGTGTGAATCTGGCTGTCTTGCTGTTGATAGATCCAGGTGGTGGTATTAATTAATAAACCAGCAGAAGCTAGTTCAGCTCTTGACAATGCATTACCCTTATCTGCAAAGAAAAGAGTAGGCAGCGGTCTGTTGTTGAGAAAAGTCATTCCTTTTGACTTCTTTCTATTAAGGCTGAAAAAGAGTGCAACTTCAGAAGAGTTTATCATGAGAGATGGCTTATGCTAACAGATCTAGTCTTACTGTGTTTCTGTTTTTGAAAATTAGCTATAAGTAAGGCTGCATTATTTAATGAAATCACACCCAGAAATGTCAATTTCACTTAGGTAGCTCATATAAATGTTAGGCTGACTACTCCTGTATACAGACATTAAGCTTGTCTTGTTCTGTTTAGATTTTCTAGACCTGTGAACTTTACATCAGTTTCCTGCCATTTGACCTGCAAATAAATTCCAATGGAAAGTACTACTACTGAATGGCAATTAACTGTAATGCAGACTTAGATTGTGAGCGTAGTTAACATATACTGTATATTATCTAAATGTACTGTAAGTTGTCAATATTCTAAACACCTGTAAATTACTGGTTAGACCATTTATTATTTTACATTCAAAATTTAAATTTCAATATATGTTACAATACATGCCCCACTTGGATGCCTAACTCTTGTAGCAAGACTTTTTTCTTGTGGGAAAAATCGGTACTCCATATCCTATTTTCAATAGTGATTTTACAGGTGTCTGTAAATCAAAGGTATTTTATGTCACAAGTACATGCAATCCTCCTGGGGTAGGTGCAGGAGTATGAACTTGAGTCCTCAGCTACTTAATACACTCTCGCACAAGCTCTGCCCCTGCTGCTCTAACAGTTGCTTTCCCCTGGGAACACAAAATTAGCAGTTTAAACCAACATGAGTAAAAATGGCAAACCCTTGTTATTTAGACTATTTAAAATAAATCCATTTGGTTTTATTTCAGTAGCTTGGTAACGCTGGCAAGATGATGAGGTAAGGCTGACGATGAGCCTCAGGAGCACGTTTTAGGTAAAGTTAAAATGAAAACATAGCTATGATGTATTACATTATCTTAAGATCATGTAAATGAACTTAATGTATTAATTACTATTCATGTGATCATGTTTTGTTAATACCATACTTGTAGCATAAAGTATGGAATTTTAAACTCTTCCTAGTCACACCTGAATAATTTTTTTGCATTCAAATTTCAATGCCCAAGTAAAAACCTTCAAATGTAGGGGCAGGTGGAAGAGTTGCTTGAAATGTAAAATTTTCAAAACATTACACATAGACCAGTATATACATACCTGAAAATACATGCCTTAAAATGTTCTTTCTTAAAATGGTGTAAGAACTCACAAAACAACCCTGAGAATGCATACACCCAAGTGGTATTATTCGAATCCTATATACAAATTTATTGCTTCTATGTCACACATGCAAAACCAATCTTATTGCAATAACACCCAGTATTAAACTTCATCCCTCAAAATTTTACACTCTATTGAAAAGAAATAATAGTGTTAAAGAAAAGCTAATCCTGTGATCTTTTCACATTTGGCTGCACATGTTATGCCATTTTCAAGAGAAATATTTGCCTGCATTCCGTTCTTACTCACTCAGATAGTTACCCGACTAGACACACTGTAGTCTCCCTGAATAAAATAAAATACCCTGTTTAATTGAATGCCTGACACTCAGGATTGAACTGCTGAGACAAGCCTGCACATGCAGTCGTCAGAAGCAATATTAAAAATAGACTCTACCAAATAGCAGAAAAGCAACATACAACAAAAGCTGGTAATCACTACTGAGAACTTCTGATGACTGATATGAAAGCATGCTGGAGGAAATGCAAATTAAATCCATGCAGGAATGCAAAGAAAGAAAAATAATTTTACACCTACAGGCTGTAATAAGATCTCTGATTGTTGGTATCACACCTGTAGACCTCTGAACCAGTATGGCAGAAATACATGGACAGGACTCATTACTGCAATAAGCAGCTTGCTGACTGACGAAAAACAAAGTAATTTGTACTTTCTTCTATTTAAAACTTCAGTGAGATGAAAGGCAATTAGGCACCCTCCGGTGTGAGGTGGCAGTGCAGTCCCTTATGAGATGCTGAGTGCCCACAGCTTCATGGATTTCAATGGAAAAACTGCATCTGTATGGTTATTAATGGATATTTCCCTGAATGAATTTTCCTTGGCATCTTACAAGACCTAGAGATACAACTATGCTTTATCACAGGGTTTATTGACTATAATTTGTCTCCCAAATTTAGTGTAAAAAGACACTTAAGGAGATTAATTTGCTCACAAGCAATGTATATTCCCACTTATATTCCTCACTCTAGGGATACACTGGGACTAATTAAATTCTCACATCATCTTTCCATAGGTCTTTGAACAAGCATAACCTATTTTACAGCCTTCCAGACATAGCCCTACCCAGGGTAAGTAACAGCAGAAGTAGCTGGTTTAATCTCTTGTTTATTATTCAAACTGTTGACACTACAACAACTGTGAAAAGTTTATTAAACATTTTTAGATATCAACTTTCCTGCATGCTACTTGTACACAGTAAGCTGTGCTCAGCTATCCTCAGTCATTTCTTGTGCCATTAGATAAGACTAAATAAAAGTATGACCATTAGCAAAAGGTAGTATGTGGACTGAGTGCAAGCTTTCATGTGCAAACAAGACACAGCGCTGACCACTGTTCCATAACTCCGCCAGCATTCTTCTGTCCTGTGCTATATTATACCACAGAATAAAATAATTCAAGCCACATAATCTTACAGTGAAGAGGCAGAGCTATTATATAGCTACTATAAAAGTGCTAGGGGCAAGGACATATACATAGGCATTAAGTTAGAATATTTAATGTTAGTCCACAGAAATTTACATGTCTATCACAACTAAATAGGTGACAGAATCTAACATATTACATTGTAGGCACAGATCAAACAAGTTTTAAAATAACATACTTGAAACACAGACCTCTTTCTGTGCTCTTCATGAGAGCATCCATCACTCACCCCCCCGCCAAAAGGCAAGTATATACATACCTACTTTAAAGCGTACCTTGGCAGTACTTCCAAATCTCCTGTTTCCGTTAATTGCATCCCAGAAGTGGGGATATATGAAGACTATATGAAGACTGCCAATTTTGTTTCTGTGGTTTACACCCTTCATGGCTACCCTCAACCTTCTGGTTGACAACATAAAAATCAGTACAAAGAAGATAAGCGACAAGAAATGACTCCCACTTGATTTCAAATGCTCATTTTGGGACAACTGGGTAAGCATATTTGTCTGCACTAGATGACTTCTTTTAAGACTTGGCTATTATTCTTCTGAAACTAATACAACATGTTTTGCAGCACAGTTAGAATGTGTGCTTCTTTGGACATAACCAAATCTTTCACTTAGAGGTTCAGCTACAAATTTTGCAAACTCTAATGCTGGAATACACCCACTTGAATTCAAAGTTTCAAAGTTTGGGTTTCGACTCATTTGCCAAATTTCTCACTATCTTTAGGATTCTTCAGTCTCTGGTTAACTTTGGCCAACAGTAATAGTTTTCAGATGAGAGACTGAAAAAAGTTGCTACAGTGGGTTAAGCTAGAAAACCGGAATGTGAAGTCAGAAGAGTCATCTAATTCCTAGGTTTAAGAATAAGCAAGCCAGTACCACAAAGAATAACAAATTTCCAAGTCTGGCTATAATGGAACTATTGTTTTCTTTGTAAAGGCATAAGTACCTGGCTATGAGCCAGGCAACTCTGCCTGACTGATGTCTGACAAAGATCACAGCCTTAATCCTCATAATCTGAAATCTATTGAGGGGAAAACTACAACGGCTTAATAATTAAAGACCTGAATTGGAGACTTAGAATGGAAATACTTCAGTGGTCTTTGAAAGAGATTTAAGAGGTCAAGACACTTTTAGTTTTAAGTATGCCCCTGCCACCTTGCCCTGCTTTTTAGAAGTAATAAAGAATTAAGCCCAGTCAAAGGCTATGGCACTGAGAGTAAATTTAGTTGCCTAAATGCAGTGTTCACCTAAGGAATAAGAAAACCAAACAAAACCAACCCATCTATGAATCAGTAGGCAAGATTATATTTTTTGACAATCTGGATGCAAAATAAAACTGTATTCTGCTTTGAACAGGGGACAAATTCCCTCCCAAAGTACCTTTTCTGATTCATCATTATTAGAGTTCAAAGCCTGGTAGGAATCATGATTTCCCGAACTTTTCTCACGTTTTTTTTCTCTGTATTTACAAAAAAACCTTCCAGTCTTTACACTGACCTTTATGATGTGCCAAGTATGGGCTGCAAAATGTAACAGTCAAACCAAATTTAAAGCAGCTACTTGAAGTTGGAAGAAGAAATTGTCAATGCTAATAATACTCCAGTTGCAGTTTCATTTATATGGTCTTGAACATATAGTAATAGGCATTTTTAACAGAGGACTAAAAATCAAACGATTTACTACAAAATTATGCACACGTACCACACAGCTCTTTAAAGGTTCAAGCAAACCTGTCAGCCTGAAATAATCGGTCTGGCCTACTATGCATATATTGCCCACACTTTACAGATTTTCTCAAACCCTCCATCCTCTGTGATTCATCTACATGAAATTCATCTGAATTGCCATCACTATGACACCACTATGACTTAACAATCGACAGTGGAGAGTAAGGGGCCAGTCTAGGCTTAAGCAGGTTCATTGTACTCACAGTTTCTTCCCCTTTTCCACAATGAATTTACTTCACAAATGTCCTGGAACAAAAAGACCTTGTTTCTATTCCACGTGTATTAACAGTTAAATTGCTTATGTTAGTATAGTCATATCACAATAAAACATCTACCTCAAATGCATTCAGAAGTGGTTTTGCATTTCCAAACATCCCTTGACTAAGTGTATTTTCCATATAATCTAGGATTTCATTTCTGCAAATATAACGGAATTTTTCAGAAAAATTGATAGATTATACTCAGACTCACACACCACCTATTATATTATATACAATATATAAAAAGACATGTAACTTGCACATTATCATGCAAGCTTGAGTAACTTTTTTTTGTAAAGGAAAACACAATAGATGGTATACATGAACACGTTACTAATCACTTTAAATTAGATGCTAATTAATGACTCACTGGCTTTAATCACATCACTCTGGTAGTACTATTTATGCCACACAGAATAATGATCTATTTTATAAGAAGTAATTGTGGCACATGTTGACATAGGAACACATCCAGCCATAATTCACTCTGTGTAAATACATACACCCATACTTGGATTCTGAACAATTTAGAAAAGATACATTAACTTAAGCTGACAAGCATGGAAAGACAGGAAGGGAGGAGTTGAAGAATGGAAACAAAGAGAAGTACAGAATTATTTTCAAAAATACTATCACTCTTAAGGTTTATACTGATGGGTATATATTACATATTTTACATTCAAATTGTCCATGCTGGCAGGATCGAAAACCAGAAATTCACATGCTTTAATTTTCATGAAAGGTGTTCAGGTACTACAGCAGAAAATTTATATAAGTAACTGACTACAGATGAAGATGATTTTGAAATCAGCATTCCATTGGAGGGATAACAATATTTCAGAACGGTAACAGAGTATTTCTGCTGTACTGAGAGCCTAGCAAACTCAGGCCACCAGAAGGAATTAGAATGGTACAAAGTAATTTTCACCGTGAAACAGCCTAAGTGTACCTTATTTGAAGATCTGGACTTCTGCATTTTAAACATGACACAACCCCAATGGGCTGCAAATACGGTACTATTTCAGAATATGCATACAAAGCTCAAGTTTTTAATTTCAAGTTTTCTTTCTTTGAACAAATCCTTTGTTTTTATTGCTTACAGTATTTTTTGAGGTTTATTTTCTGTTAATTTAGATTTGTTTCATGCATATTCAGAAATTTAATTTGAAGACTGTTACCACAATTTATTTACTTAAATAAACCTCTAGGCTCATCTTGCAATAAAGCATGAAGCGGAAAACAAGGAGGATCTTTAGACTTGCACGGCTAAAATCATTGTCGATATCCCCATTTGTGTTCAGCAATGGTTTGTCACCTGCTGCTAAGACTGTGTACTGTTGTTGAGATTTATGGAAACAGAAACTGAAGGAACAGAGGGATGGATCAGGGGTGGGCAGAGGAAATGAATAATAATATTATTATGGAAAATTCCTAAGTGTTTAAGAGCACATGATTTATTAAGCATCAAAAGAATTTGCTCTCCCTAATCATTAAAAGATGCCCGAAAATCCTGTTGTTCTCAGTTTTCAGAAAAAAGTAGCCACAAGTATTTTTCACTTCTCATCCACCAGATAACCTATAGCTTCTCAATGATTTATAACAAAGGTTATCAATGAGCTAATAAATTTAATAATATAATTTTCACCATCTTCCCTCTTCTTTTGCAACTGGAATTACAATCATTTGTTGCAAAGCAGAAAAAGTCATCTCTGTGAATCAAGATTCCCTTTTTCTCACATACACATAACTCCGCTGAGTTTTAAGCAATAAACTGAGTTTCAGTTGTTATCACTGTCCAAATCACAAGCACACTTCAGAGGTTACAGTGTTAAAAATAGTTTAGTGACCAAGTTTCTTGTTTTACAAAGGTCAAACACTGAAAGCAGCCTGCATTTCATTATAAGGATCCGTTCTGCTGCAAAATAAATTGACCCTTTCCATTCTCTGTACATTCCTTTGCATAATTGCTGCCCTAAAAGTTAGCAGGATAATTATTAAGTTGAAAAGATCTTTCCATATACAGGTCCTAAATGTTAGGATATTGATAATTCACTTGAAATAACCCCAACAACTGTATTAGGGTCCAACACAGGAAATCACCTGCTTAAATGGTTTTGGGGTTTTTTACCTTTGCATGTGGCTCTTCCGCCTTCCAAGAAGAAAATAAATAAATAAATACATAAATAAATAAGTCAGCAATATACATTTTTACCTTAAAAGAAATACTCCTTAATTAAAAATATTCAAGATATTGCCAAATGAAAGTGCTCAAGAGGAGCTTTAGAGGAACTCTTTCTTTCATGTACCTAGTTCCATTACTCCAGTGGAAAAAAAAAAAATAAAAAAAGGAATAAAAATCACACTGTAGTAACACAAGAAACTGATGCTAGGACAGATTCTAACTATACAGGTTAATAAATAAAATTGCCTGTCATCTAAACAAGGAATTGCAAGACCTTCTCAGGTTCCTTTTAGGTTTATATCATTTTAAGAGGTTTGCTAGATACTCTGCATAATAAATCTCTGTTCACAAAGCCTGAAAAAAAGCCAAACCAAAAAACCCCAGCCACCACCAAACCAAAAAACAAGTTAGCCACATCTACTGTGTGCTGTTTATTGGTTTAAAACAACAGGAAGTAGTACTGCCATAGCTATACTAAGTGAGTGCTGAAGAATTAGTTTTCCCTCCTAAAAATACTGGCAGTTTTGTATAATTACAATGCAGTATACGTAACTGTTTTCATGCCCGCTTATATCAGGTTAGTTCTTATTGCATTATGCCATATAACCTAATGAACCATAATATACAAAGTGCATTCAGCAATACATTTTAAAACAGTATGTGTAATTTTAGTTAACAGCATACAGTAGGCTTCATATATTTGGCTCTTCTATTTATGATCCTGGACAAACTGCAAACTTTCAAAGTGCCACTACCATAAATCTTCAGCTGTTGGATACACTTTTTTGAATTCAATTGTCAGTGTAAAGGAGGAGACTATCTCCATTACAAGAAAAATTTAGCACTTCTTACATAGAACAAATTGCCATGCAAGTGAATGGATAGTCTACCTCTCACATAATTTGCTTCATAACCAAAATCCTGCTAAGTATATTGTGGTTTTTCAAAATTAAAAGTAATCATGAACAGCTATATAAAATATACATTACATACTGATTTAAAACACAGTATTGTTAGAAAACAGTGATATGTGTGAATCACTTTTTTATTACCCTTTCAGCTGAAACAGAAAACAGAACTGGACTACAGGTACATATATTTTTAGACAGACAATTGACTTATGTAGATGCACTATATACATTCCCAACAATTTGACCATGGTTAAAGAGTAGTTATGTACTGATGTGGCTACAATTGAACATGTCAACACTAATGCATTTTTCCAGGAGAATCACTACTTTCACCATAATTTCCATGGAAAATTTGTGTTCACATGCAGTAATAGACACATTCATAACATCAAAAGGATTCAATTTTCTTTTCAATCACACTACGGTATGAATAGCTTTTCCTATTGAATTTAACAATAAGGCACATTACTGCAGTGTAAACGATGGGGTACTTCTGCTTGCTCCTACAAAAATATGTCAAACGATACATAATATATCTCACAATAGTTCTGGGTTAACTGTTCCTTTATACAGGTTTGTTTCTAATACATTTGGGTCAGCAGATTTTAATTTTTTTTTAATATATATTACTATTTAAATTTGTAAGATTATCAGCATTTCAAACTGTATTTAACTCTCCATAATATTAACAGAGAATCTAAAGGTATGCAGTGACTATCAAGAAATTACTTTGCAATAAGGAATTAGATGAAAATCCATACTTAAGATATATAGGTTTCATAACACTGATAGTAATCTTTAGCTATCACTGCATTCTTTCAGTTTTATACTTCGGTTCACCACTGACTCAATGGTGAACTATGCCTTTGAAACTGGAGCCCCAAAGGACCTCAGAGATCTCTTACAGCTACTATTCTTTGTCATGGAAAATGAAACATCCAGCACAGAAAACCCTGCAAAAACTAAGAGGAAGGGTGTTGTGCAATACCTTTTTCTACCATGGTCATACTACACTGTCCTCGCAGTTGCCACGCTGCAATATCCATCTTCTGTCATCCTCCTCTCTGCACATACATCAGGATATCATTTTATCAACCTTTGCATGTCCTATTGCTCGTTATTAGAAGGAGGCATTGCAGTAACACAGCAGACTGTGTATACATCTGGGACTGATCTCAGTCGTCAGTTGGCTTTTGGCTACTCATTTCAGTGGGAGAAAGTTGGGGACTGAGCTCTGCACGGAACCCAGATGAGTTTCTGCTTACCTAAAGTTCCTAATATTGATGTTTGTTACAGCTTAGCTCTTGTCTCTGTTTGGCATTGGTATTTGCTATTCAAAAAACCGCTTGTTCTAAGATCCAGTCTGATTACATAAAAAGCAACTGAACCTTGCAGCACAAACGTTTTATGTTTTCAGTTCTGACACGTAATTAAACTGTTGGGGGGGCGGGGGTAGAGGAGAGAGAAGGGGAAGAGGAACAAAAGCACAGTAAATGCCTTACTGTAAATAAAGGCAACTAGTAGAAGTTTATTAAACATTCCACCTTAATGCAAACATTCATGGAATAAAACACACATTACTTTTGTGTGTGTTTGTGTATGAGTTGTATCACTATTGTTCTCTGAAGGTTTCTGTGGGGAAGTATCTGCTTTTGAGATCACAGAACACAGATGAAGAATTCTTCATGGTTGAGAGATTATCTGTTATTTCCCTGAGATTTCAGTATAAAGACAAGAAAGGCAACTGACAACCTACTGCTATAAGTGCAAACATTCCTGAAGATGACAGGAGGCGTATTTCCTAAGAAGAGGGAGAGTGGAAGTGCAAAAACAGCATAGACAAGGGACCAATAAACTGCACATGCCTCATTCAGTTTCTACAGTTCAGCAACTCTTCTTTCGTACACCCAGTTGCAATGACTACCTAATACGGCAAATAACCTAATCTGAATCCTGACTGCGTAAGAACTGTAGAGAAACAAATACGGAAAATGCTGAAGGCCACAACCTGTAACAAGAGTTTTAGTTTCATGGGTATCACAGGTTCTTTACTTTCATCAGCCAAGCCTGAACTCATGAAGCATGTAACTTCTGTTGGAATTTTTATTGTTAACTTTGCTACTCATTGCCAAACTACACGAGCATGTAAAAACCTTTTAGAATCATAGAATAGTTAGGGTTGGAAAGGACCCCAAGATCATCTAGTTCCAGCCCCCTGCCATGGGCAGGGGCACCTCCCACTAAACCATGTCATCCAAGGCTCTATCCAACCTGGCCTTGAATACGACCAGGGTTGGAGCATTCAGAACCTCCCTTGCCAACCCATTTCAGTGCCTCACCACCCTCACAGGAAAAGAATTTCTTCCTTATATCCAATCTAAACTTCCGCTGTTTAAGTTTTAACCCATTACCTCTTGTCCTATCACTACAGTCCCTAATGAAGAGTCCATCCCCAGCACCCCTATAGGCCCCCTTCAGATACTGGAAGGCTGCTATGAGGTCTCCACGCAGCCTTCTCTTCTCCAGGCTGAACAGCCCCAACTTTCTCAGCCTATCTTCATACGGGAGGAGCTCCAGTCCCCTGATCATCCTCGTGGCCTTCCTCTGGACTTGTTCCAACAGTTCCATGTCGTGCTTATGTTGAGGACACCAAAACTGCACACAATACTCCGAGTGAGGTCTCACAAGAGCAGAGTAGAGGGGCAGGATCACCTCCTTCAACCTGCTGGTCACGCTCCTTTTGATGTAGTGATAGGACAAGGGTTAATGGGTTAAAACTTAAATAGGGGAAGTTTAGATTGGATATAAGGAGGAAATTCTTTCCTGTTAGGGTGGTGAGGCACTGGATAGGTTGCCCAGGGAGGTTGTGAATGCTCCATCCCTGGCAGTGTTCAAGGCCAGGTTGGACGAGGCCTTGGGTGATATGGTTTGGAGCCAGGTGTCCCTGCCCATGGCAGGGGGGTTGGAACTTGATGATCTTAAGGTCCTTTCCAACCCTAACTATTCTATGATTCTACGATTCTAGTTTGGAATGAAAAGAGTTTAGATTTCAGCGAATTCTGTGAGATGCTACATCATATATGACCCCTTTACTCATCTGTTACTAGAACCACCTCTTCAATTAAGTCATGTTCAAAACAGCAGCACTATCAGCACATTCAAAAACATAAGCCTGGTAAGCAAACATCAGTAAGTTAAACTTTGCCAGTATGATTCCCCAAAACCATTCTGTATTACACGAACAGGAAAAAGGCAAATAAGGTATTCTGCTCATCCACAAAGCACAGCATCTTCCTGTCTGTTGAATTCAACAGTGAAAATAATTTTATGATCAAGTCCCTGAACAAACAGCTGCAAGCTTGAGACTTACGGTGCCTTCAGAGAGAACAGTGGAAAATTAAGTGAAAATTTAAATAACTTAAAATATCACTGCCAAGAATGACAATGGAATACTTTATCACTAATTGTACAAAATCAGGCATACAAATAATGCCCACGCAACCCCAGATCTTCACTCCACCCCTTTTCATGTATGAGCCCCGTTCAACAGCAAAAGACGACAGCAAGCAGTGGAGAAAGAATGCCCAGGGTCTACGTACTGTCTACAAACAATTGTGTTTGCTTCACATGGAATTGTTGGTGCAGTCGTATTCAAGAAGTTAAAAAGACACAGCTACATGACTGTCCATTGTGCAAATCTTTAGCTCCTCTACCTGTGACAAAATTATGACACGACACTTTCCTGGAAAATCTGCACATCTTCTTCCTGACAAAGATGTAAGTTTAGACCATATATATGGGGAAAGAAGGCACAGAAAGGCAGGAAAAGGACTGTTCAATCCCACTCTATGGAAATACTCATTGAAGAGCTACCTAGGAAAGACTTCATGCTTCAAAAAACTTTGGATCCTCTAAGAAAATAAATTTAGCCTAGGGAGAATTTGTAGCAGCCAAAATATTGTTGAGTTTTTCTTCAGTCAAAATAAAATAGATAGATTGTTAAGAGTTGGGCATTTATCCCCAACTCAACCATTCGTTCTCTCTCTCAAACATGCACTCCCCTATATGGATTACAGAGCTGATGTAAGTAAAAGAAGGGCGGCAACGGGGGGTAGAGGTAGGGCAAGAGTAGTGAAAATACATCATTAAGCTTAGGTCACATCCCTCTGAAATTGGAGAGCAGACATGTACTCGTGTATGTGAAGTGCTTTATTCTTTGACTCTTATGGATGTAGATTCTAAGAAATAGAACAAAATGTAAAATCATTTAAATGTGTAAAGCACAATTTTCTTTTCCACAGAAGAATCATCTTCTGGAAAATAAGAAGGATTTAATAAGAAAAAATACAGTTGAATGAAACAGAAATTCTTTTATATATATACATATATATTCATTTTGAAAGTCCCACTGCAGAGAAATCAGAAAGCTCGCTATTTTTAGTTTGGAGGTTCTAGCCCATTGCTAGCTGCTGACTCTGCAAGTCTCCATACTACTGGTGAGAGAGTGATCAATGAAATTGACAAATGACACTGAATGCCAAGTCAGCCCTACAGAGGGTTTAGCTTAGTAAAATCTGCATACTGAAGAGTTGAGCCTGAAAAACAGAAATAAAACCCACTGAGACAGAGTTGTTGATGCAGAAGGAAGTAAAGAACAGAACATGAAGGCAATGAAGGACACAAAGGGGGCAAATGTGTGGTGGGAAAATGCAAGGGATTTTACTGTCTATAATTTATGGGCTGTTAAAACTATTGAAGCACATGATGACTAGGTTCAGCACAGAGAGAGATTAAGAGGATGGAGATACAGATACAGATAAAGAACAAAACTGCTTGCTTGTGAAGTTCTCTGCACAAAGGAGTGACTATGTAAAAAAAGAAAAAAAGATATAACAGATACTCCCCCTTGGGTAGTTGAACTGGTGGAAGTAGCAATGACTTCAGACTTCTAAGTGCTGAATGTATAACTTGAGCCCAAGATTCTCCAAGAATTCAGTGAAACAAGTCAGTCCAGTTTCCCTCTAGAAATCTGTCCTAATGAAAATAATTTGTCATTTAAGAAGCAGAGATAGTACTGAGGCTGCTAAACTAGACACTAGATAGCAAAAAGGAACATCATCATGAGTAATTATACCAATGCTCTGTTACAAGCTGCAGCATTCACCAACAAGATTAACAGCTCTTGCCTTCTGGCTCTTCTGTTTCAAGCACCCTTTCTCCACTCACATTTCATTTAGTCATAGAATACTCCAGTTTTCTGTATTTTCTCCTCTGACACATTTTAAAAAATGCGTTCTATCACTACACAGCACAAATAAAAATGCTTTTCTAGTATGGGTCATATACTTTTGACCACACTTCTTTTCCTAACTTCATTGCAGTGGGCTTCTCTAAGAAGCACCTGCACAACTCTCAATAACCCCTACCCTCTTTTCCAGTTTTTACAGCAACTTGGTCTAGATTTTCAGAGTTTTTTTTTTTTACATTTCATTAAGAAATCACAAGTCTGAAATCTTCTAATGGTTCAGTTATCCATTCCATCTATTACATAAGGAAATTTTCAGACAACCTATGTACTGATTTCTCTATGTATTTCTCTATGTATTTCTCTATGCCCAGAGAAATAACTCTTCCAACACTCTTAAGATGTTCACAAAGGAGCAAAATCTCCTCTCTCTCCATAAATTTCAGTATTCTGTTCTGCAGAGAGATAAATGAACTACTGACAGCAAAAATCCTGTATCTAAGTTCCAAGACAACTGAATTTTTAGGTCTGACAGTGACCTGTAAGGTAAGCCTCTCAGCAATCCTTGAGATGACATTTCCTTAAAGGAGCCCTTTTAAGAGTGATTTCATGCTTTCCCAAGAAAGGCAAGAGCAGCAGCCCATTAAGTTGAAAAGATGTCTGCTGTAAATTTTAAATAAAATTAACTTTGACCAAGTCAGGTTCTGCAACATGTACCCTTATGGTTCCCAAATGCCTCAGACAAAATTCCCATACTCACACCTAAAGGGTTTGAGGCTCAGGACTATCACATAGTTCTATCCTAAATTTTGCCTTCAAAAATTAATTCCTGCATGACTTAAAAACAAACAAAACAAAAAAAACAGAAAAAGAAAAAATAGAAATATAATCAGTAATACAATGTCAGCACTTTTTTAAAGTTTATAATTGAATCTTTCAAAAATCAAACCCTTGAAATCTGGGTTGGCTCTGCTTTCATCCATTTATTACCATTCAAGAGTTGGCCTATACATGACAAAGAACGTTTGCAAAGAGAAGTACTGGCACTGTCTTTGCAATATTTTTCCTTCCAGATCAAATACATTTTCAAAAGTAAATTTTAGAAACAGCTAGAAGCTTCTGACAATATTTTTAGAGTTTTAAATCTTTTAAACTTAGGTAACAAACATCAAAAGAAACATTCCAATCATTGAAACAGATGGAAAGCTACAATATTTATTTTCTAAGATATCTTAATCATGTATCCACTTATATTATACCTAGAGCTGTTTCTGCCACTGTTCTAGCCAGAGAAAGTGGAAAACAATGTGACAGTGATAGCAATAACAATCTGCTCTTTGAAATACACAGAGTGCAATAAAAGAACACAGAAACTAGTCAGATGGTAACATTAAGGAAGGTCACAAATGACGGTTTGTGCTGTGATGATACATTTGAATAGTAACATATTCAAAAGATGGCAATGTGGCAAGAAACAAAACTGAAAACATAATGTGATTGTGTAGTGCTGTAGACCAACACTCATTTATGATAGCTGCTCTTACGACTTTTTTTTTGTTCAGTCTGTTTTTTCCCTCGAGTACTACAGCTGAGAAAATTCTGCTTTTAAAGTGGCACAATAATAAACAATTTCTTAAAATAAACAGAACAAACAACAGCAAGGACCACCAAAAAAAAAAAAAAAAGGCAAAAAAGCACTTTAATAATACTCCAGTTCCCCATACCTTAACATGCTTGATACAGAGAGAGAAAGTAAGTTGTGTTAAGAATTTTCCAAATGAAGAATACGTAGACTCTTCCTGTTACTACGTATACTCTTTCTTTTTCCTTAAAAAAGTGATGCATGCCAAAATTATGAAACGCAGTCGACATCACAAAGTACAATGAATGAAATTATCTGCTTCACAAAAACCTCAGGAATCAAAGTGTAAAAAAAAAAAAAAAAGATTATTTTTTCACACTCTAGATCATGTCTGTTCAGAGCCCAGCTCTGATAGCAAGGTGACCAAGGAGCTGACCTCCTCAAGTGATTTGCTCCTTAAATTCTACCTCAGTAAGACAAAGAGAGGTACCTCTCTATCTCCTTTTTTCATCCTTCCTAGCAAGGTAACAAAATATCCAGTACCGCTGTGCATACAGAATTTTCACAAGAGTAAAAAAAAAAATGTACCTAGCATTTATGTACCTCATTACGGCCTTTTATAAGCATCTATATTTTTTTCCCCTCACAGTACTGAAGGGACTTTTAATGGCCACAGTTTGTGTGAGATCCAGATTTTTTACTGAAAAATTCTCATCCCTTCTTTTCCTGTTTTTGAAGATAGCTTTGGTCTCTTTTCGTCTTCTCACAAGTTCTGGGTTATTAAAAAGGTCTTCCAAAATCCTCACATTCAACGAAAAAAAATCCAGATATTTATGCTGAAAATTGCATAAATAAAGATGTTTATTATGTGGTGTCCCCAGCAACACTGAATCATAGCACTTGATTTTGTTAGTTTTCAATCTCAGTTTGATAGGTTTCTGATTAATGAAGCATTTGTTCTGCATCACAAAGCAACTGAAGAATACCCTTCTAAGGCCAATGAATTGTATCCAAGAGTTAATTACTATGTGACCTTCAATCATGCTTGTTTTGGGACTAGAAGCACCTATTTTAAGCTTGAAGAAAGTTTAAAAGCAAGAGTATGTTTCTTTGAAATAATACCCGCTGCATGCTTTGTACTCCTATGGTACTCTACGTTTAATAGTTTGATTTTAAAAATCATATTACAAAGCTTCATCATGGCTCTAACATACAAGCAATCCTTTATAAGACACTGAGATCATACAAAAACTCCAGATGAGTTTAAAGCACAACTCTTCTGACCTATTCTGCGACTGCAACAATCAAAGAGAATAAACCAAAACAAACTCACTGCTCATCACACACAGGCTATTGTTGCTACAGAGAAGCCTAAATGTAAGTATCATGGTTAAAGGAAACTACAGAAGAACAATCTTTCTGTGGTACACACAGTCAGGCTTTGACTGCAAATTCTGACCCGATAAACTAAAGCTGGCCATGGACAAGGTCTCCATGGAACTCAGCTGCTACACACATCCTTCCTAGGAATACAGAACACTCTGAAGCCACGTTTCTCAAAGGAGTACATACTGGGAAGAACAATAGATTTACTTTCTGAGAATAAATGACAAGAAATATTCTTAGTAAATCCCTGTGTCTAAAGCAGTTTGAATGCTGCCCTAGAATCAGGGACACAGACATCAAGCTAGATCAGACTTATGGTTCGCCTAGGCTCCACTTTCAGCATTACAAAATTCTCTCCAGTTCAAATCTAAGCAAACTAAACAAATCTTATTACCTCCCAGTACAAAGCCTTTTGGAAAACACTTCCCAGAATTTGAAATATCACAGTTGATATGATTTAAAAACAGCTCATTCCTAATGGAAGTTGAAACATAAACAACACTGTTTTGCAATCTGTCACAGTATTCTCTCCTGTGACTGCTACTGCGCCTTTCAGCTGACAATACCAGAGATCACATAGGAAACAGTGAATCTCAGCTTTGAAGAACAATGACACAAAATACAAAACATGCAGTGGATTTAGTCCAGTGATGTTCCCATCTAACTTTAGAAAGCAAGCCATATGTACTAACTCCCCGTAGCATTTGATAGAGTACTGAACTAACAGTGTTATCTTAGTGTGGATACTGTTCTATGATTACGAGAAATAACTATCAAAACAGTATTTCTTTCTTATTACAAGATGCAGTACTTGTCCACTGATTAATTTTAACTTCCACGTAGTCCCTCCTGGTTTATCTGTCGATAAAATGGCTAACACTATGCATAGAGCTTTTTTGTAGCTTAGCTGTATTTCTGTCAATCGCAGAAACTCAGCTACCACTGCAGAAAGCTCACATAGGAAGTAAGCACAGTAAAAGTTCTGTTAAGTCAACAAAACATATATATGTCATTATCCCCCACTCAGCCCACTCATCACAGGTGTAGGATAAAGAACAGATGGAAAGGACACGGACTAGAGGACACCGGGGAAAGCTGGGAAATACAATCAGGCAAGAAAAGTTCACTGCATTCTTTGGACTTCTGTAACCGTCATCCAGGCAAGCGTCTCAACTCCACACTTAATCTGGGCAACCACTGACACTTAAATTTTCAGTTAGTTGCAAACTAAGGCAGTGCTACTCTATTCTACTTAACTACTAAAAAAAGTATCCATATGCAAAACGAGGTTGTTTCTATGCCTTTGCTCTCCTACTTTGTTGTCACAGAGTCAAAAAACTTGGACATAAATAGTACAAGCCAGATAATGGTCCTGTGTTTAAATGGCACTTGCATCTATTCTATCTAACACACAGAAGTATACTGGCTATTTTATTCAGAAACTCATCCAGGATACAAGCTTTAGATAAATGAAGATACAGAAATTAGTTTGAAAAAGAAAATGGTGTTCCATGCAGAGATAGTCTATTAATAAAATATATGCAGCACACCCCAACCCTACCCCAATTTGATTCGGCTTGAAAATAACGTCACATTTTCATTGTACCTACAACTGCAAGCTACTATCCAGATAGGTTTCACTGTACTTCGGGGTTAGGCCTCAGAGACTGCCTTCTCCTTCAAGTACATTCCACAGTTACAGCTGTCCTTCTGTGCATACTCTGACCTACTCTGTGCTTCCCAGCAATTCAGGGTTGCTTATTATTGTCATTTTCGAAAGTGTCAAAAGCAGGTACAAGCCCTGAAGAGCAAATTATGTCTAAAAATGGGAGCAAGCACCATGTCACAAAGAAATCCACATGCAGAACAGAACTAACAGCACAAACACTATGCAATTCAAGCGTCCACTCTTCCTTATTCAAAATCATAGCTTTAAGTCCCTTTGTCACTCTTGTGTGGTTCACTGTCATCATCCCTGCAAGAGTTTGGCAACTAGAACGTGACAGAAACTGACAGTAATGCAGTCATCCTTTGCTTTTCTTACAGCAGCAGCTGTCAGAGGCTATAGCACATTAAGACAAAGTACTAGTCATCACGAAGCTTTTCCAACATTAAAATTTAAGAATATACCTTTAGAGAGTTTAAGTAAGTTAGGATTGTCATTCTGTGATAGATATAGAGATGAATGGATAAAGGAATGGATAAGCATGACAGAGAGTATTACAACTTTGTCTGAACAGACTATTTCGAAAACACAACTTTCGCACTCTTGATCTACAAATTCCAGAAATAATGGTATTATTGCACAGCATAGCGTTCCAGGTATCATTCACTGACTATTAAGATGATTAAGGAACTTTCTAACCCTTCTCAGTCGATACCAGACTAAAATCACAGTTTTAATATTTCAGAAACACTGTAAGTATTGTTACATTATTTCTTGCTCTCCGACATCAGTTCAGAGATTTGTCAATTAAGGGCCAGCTACTTCCTGTACAGGCCAGATCCTCATATACAGTCTGAATCTATAAACACATCCACCTGCAGATATACACAACTTTTGAAATGCTAGCTGGTCACCGAACAAGTCAAACCAAACCCCAGCAACTAAAATTCAACATCATTATAAGGAAAAAATACAATGAAACAATGGAAAACAAAAACCAAAGCAAAACAAAACAAAAACCAAAACACAAACAAAAACAAAAAAAAAAAAAAAGGAAAAAAGCCCTAAACATTTTCTTCCAGGTGTGAAAACGTATTTTTTCATTAAGTCCCATCTAACAGTGTTTAAGAAAAAGCTAAAGCAATTTCATCCACTAAGTCTAAATAATAACAACAAAGCCATCTAAAGCAAAATACAAAATAAGAAGAAAAAAAAATCTAATACACATAGATATTTACACATATAATCTAATCTACACAAATCTAATACACATCAATATTTACAGTAATTATGTTACTTACTATTCACTGCTCACGTAACTGCAGCATGCTTATGGAAAACACAAAATGTGGTCTAACGTAAGCACTAAAATACACGTACTGGCACCGTATACACACACAGAATGTGTAACCTAGAGAAAGTTACCTGCAGGCCGTCCTACCTATATTTTAAAACATATTTAGTGACAGAAATCAGTTTTAAGTTCCCCTGTTCTGTAACACTTCATCTCTCCACTGAGCAGCCAAGATCAGTCCAGGGGTTTGCATACTAAAGCCAAGGTTGCTTTTCGTCTTCAAACAAATCAGCCAACCCTATACACAACTGCTTCACCACCACCACAGAATCCCAGTACTTCACTAAACACATGAATGTGATTCAGTAAGGTATTTTTAAGATACTACCACACACTTGATTAGAATAAAAATAGCGCCCCAGAATTAACAATACATTTATGGCATTAATGGTTTTATTTATTTTCCCCCAGAATGTTACATATTACTCATGGAAACAAACAAACAAAATACATTTGCAAGAAAAAAACACCCCAAATCAATCCTAAAAACCTGCTTCCAATCAAGCTGTCCAGAAAAGAAATTAATGCATCTATCATACAGTAAAGATAAAAACAGCTAGTGAAGACGTTGGAGAAAATTCAGTTTATACGAGGTGGACAGAGATGAAACAAGTGTTTCAAAAAAGCAGCTACTTTTCTTCAGGAAACTCACAATGGGTGGATGCGTACATGCAAAACCCATTTAAACTGATGATAAACTAGGTTAGTGCAAGAACTGAGTTACAGTTTTCCCGAAAGCTGCCACCACCACGTGACAGAAATCAGCTGAAGAAAACTTGTAGAAATCATGTATTTAGGGCACCCTTACTGAGGAATAGGGGAGTTGTACACTGGGATGCCTGGGAAACACACGAGCAAAGAGAAAAAAACAGAGGCAGAATACTTTTTCCGTCACTCCCAAACATTAAACGTGTTTAACATCTTACCCTTTACCCGCCTGCGAGTTGCCAACAGACTCCCCACTACCGCAGGGACACCAGCCGAACCCCTTACTGACCGTTGGGGGAACGTTGAGCTCACGGCCTCCCCCGCCCCTCCCGCGGGGCCCCTCGAGGCGCCGCGAGGATTCGCGAAGCTTCGAGGGCGCGCGGCGGCAGGTGCCGGCTCGGAGCTGCTCTCCGCAGCCATCCCTCGGTGCCGAGGAGGCTGTCTGGGTACTGCCGATTCCGTATCACCCCCCCTGCGGGGCCGGCCGCGAGCGCCACCTTGTGCCCCCCCCCTTCCCATCCCCCCGGCAGCGCTGGGAACCCCCCGCCGGGTGCGGTGTGCCTGCTCCCCACGAGATCATGCGTTCCTGAGAAGCTGCCGGGTTTAGTGTTTGTGTCCCAAAATCCTGCGCGTTGCCCCTGTACGTGTATTTTTAAAGGCTTCATCGTATGAGGGCTTAAACGCCAATATGGAGGAGGCTGAGAGAGATCTACAGGCTTTGCACGTGTAAAAAATACTGCAGAGACCAAAGAAATAAACCATTTTTCTGTGGTCCTTACACATGGAATCAGAGCCCCTAAGTATAAATGGCAGCAAAATGGATTTGGATTAGCCATTAGCAAAAAGCTTTCTGGCAAGAGGACAAACACCTTGCAGTAGTTACAAATTTAAAGTGTGGGGCAGCCAGTCAGACATTCTGCCCAGCCTGTGCTCTTCCAATTTGAGTCTTTTCCAGAGTTTTTTATGCTCCTATAGGATTGTGTCAGCTACACCAATTTTAGCAGGAATTTATTTTAAAGAATTAGTATACTGTAGCTTTGCATAAAAGTTTGGACCTGTGTTGAAGTAAGACATGCTCGTGAACAAAGAAAGACAGTTTTCATACTGATGAAATACTCCAGTGAGAAAGAATTAGGGATGAATTTAAATAAAATTTTGGTGAGATTAATTCTGAAGCATTTTGGACTACACTTGAACTACTCAGAAATAATTTCTCATATATACCAACATTCCCTCTGAATGGCTCAGCTGACACTTGTAGAAATAGCTATTAGCTCAGTATAAATAGCACCAATTTTCGCATTTTACGCAATGCTCTGCATTCCAACTTCTAGAAATTTCGTACATTTTCTGGATGGCTATCTTTGTTTTCACATATTTTCTTTCTGCCTAGTCTTTGAAATCTATTATAGCAATATCTTTAAATAGAGGCAGCATAGAAGCAAAACGAGATTTTAAAAGGGGAAAATTATTCAAGCCATTCTGAGAGTTACCTGAGGTTTATATAAAATATTTTGATGCTAGATAACCTACTTCTAAAAGCTCCAGCATGTAAGCTCCAACAGAATTTCCATTTCTCTAAACTTAGTGTGCTCTATTAAAAGTACAGTTTCGTGCTGTGGTGTACTCTACAGTATCCATGCATATCAGGAAGTGGTGACAAGATACAGAGGGACAGCAAGACTATTAAATATCCATCATGCCACTCTGGATCAAGCTTAATGCAATCAGAAACACATGACTACATCAACTTATCTCCTTTGATCAAATGTGATTAAGTAAGTCATTAATTTTCAAGACAAATAAAAAATTCAAGATCATTTTATTATAAATGTAAATGCCTGTCTTCTTAAATGATTTTTCTAAAGGAAACCCTTTTAATACAGAACTTTGTATACTTCAGAGAACAGTTGTTTTAACATTGGTTTTAATTTTAATGAAACATTATGTATTTGTATGCATGTCTTCTTCCCTTTTTTCTCACACTGCTCATGTTGTCAAGCAAAATTTGTGCATCAGCTTGATCAAGATAATTTCATTATACCATTGTTACCATTATGACTTGGGCAATTAGTAGTTTATAAGAATAAATTTATAGCAATCAGTGATTGAGGCACATTTGCAGTAGTCAGGGTGTAATAAAGCCCAATCAATTTCTTTCATTTAATATGTAGGCTGTGACCCTAGTTTTGATGAGAACTCTTAGCTATTTCATCTTTAAATAAAAAAGAATGTCTGCAAGCAATTATAGTGGTGTGTTAATTGGATATTCCTTTTTATCTTTTATACTACAGAATGCATTGCTAACGAAATCCTTGTTTTCTCTCTCATTCTCTCTCTCTCTCCCTCTCTGTAATGAACTGATATTGACTTGGTGTATTTTGCTAAGACAATGGGCCAGATTTTGATTTTCAGTAGCATTGGTGTAAATCTGGAGTGACTTCTCAAAATTAAATAGAATTACTCAGATTTCTATACACACAACTGAAATCAAACCCCACTCCTCTTTTTTTCCAGTTTTTGCTGCCAATAACAAGAGGACCTGATTCGGAGCTGAGTGCTGCTTCAAACTATGATCAGTCATTGTTTCATATGTGAACTGAAGTATCGACTGCCATGCAGTATTCAAGTGGATGATTCCTAACCTTAAAGCATTGTGAAGGTTTAGTGCTTGCCTAAGGTACTTTACTGCATTAAAACCATGCTGATTTAAGGCATAGTATGACAGGTTAAAGTAGTACACACTACATGAAGAAATGAGACTCCATGCCAGAGTTAATCAGGATTACACAGGCCACATTGTACATTTTCGTGTTCCATGAAATCACTCATTAACCTGAACAGGTCCATCTTTTGGGTAACATGTTCCTACTCAGGACTAATAAGGACACAATAGTTCAGATAAAAGGTTTTTTGTCTAAGGTAGATATACATTGTAAAATTTTAACCAAAAATTTTCCTGATATTTCCCCTGCAGCAGATTTAGAACACAAGGCAAAAATTCAGCATTTCCTTGGTTTTGTCCCAGTATTTTGAAGATTTTTCCATCATGCAATAAGGAAAATGGCAAATATTTTTTTAAATCACTTCTGGGATTTAATGTCTGGAATTTTGAACTGTGTTCTGTAATAGAATTCTGGACTAATTTAAAAAACCCTATGCTTTATGAGGGGTATAAATTACCTTGGAAATGTCTTTATTTTCTATTTTGTGTCATATCAATAAGTACGCAAGTAAGATACTTTACAAACAGCAAAAATGTTGCCATTTTTCAGTGTCAACTTTTTATCTCCTGTGTCTAAATTTAGGCAGAATTGTAAAATTTCTCATTTATACCATAAAGCTAGAAGACCTTCAAAATGTTCAATTGTAGCATTATCTGACAAACGAAAAATACTGCTGGTGACTCCACGTCTCCTGCAAACAACATGTAATTCTTATGTAAGGGCCTCCTGATCTATTCAAATGCTTTATTCTAGTTCTGTGATTTATCCGTGAGTGTGATAGTTTATTTCCTGCAGGCTTTATTTCCAGCAAAATTGCAATAAACATTTTACTTGATGTTTTTTGAGGCTGCAGCATAGAATCTTGAAGTCTTTAGTCCTTAATCAAGCAAAAATCCCACTGAAATTAATAGGAATCTTATTTGCACGTAAACTCAGTGAAAACTGAAGGGTTATAATCTGCCTTTGTAGATCAGAAAACTTAGCCCCCCAAAAGCATACTTGAATTTATTAGGGGGGTAAAGATTATTAAAAGACAGAAATAAATAAATAGATACTCAAAACCTCAAGGCAAATCATAAGACTAACCTAGCTCAGACAAATGAAGAGCAAGCAAAAAATCAGCCAGCAGTGAGGTTATGGGTTTTGTGCATCAGTTCGTCATATTTTGGTGGGAAAAACTTAAGACAGTCAACAATGCATGTACATATATATATACATGTATGCATCTATGCACACACATACATATAGCCTAAAACAAAGTACTTGTATGAAACAAGAAACTGGTATTTAACACTGTGGCCAAGCTGACAAAACTTGTTCCTTTTTGATGGCTTAATGTTAGAACTACCTTCTAGTTATTTTGAGGAAAATATTGGGAAAAGAAAAATAGGGAAAATATACATTCTTCTTTGTATGCAATAACTTGGAAACCAGCTGTTCTGGGTTTAAAAATAACCAATATTAGAATTTCTAATGCTTCAAGATAACCTGTGTAAAAATCCACTTGTGTCAGGAGTTTCTTACGTAGCTATAAATACTTCTGAAGAATACAAAAGCAGTTGCTTGTGTCTAATGGTTGGACATACTATGATGAATGATGTTCAGTATATCCAGAAGGTGTGCTGACTTTGCATGTTTTTTGAAACACATTTTGTTACATGGTAATACTGATAATATCTGAAAAGAAAAATACTACTCTTTCTTTTTCTCCCTGTGGGTAAAATATTGCAATTCAGTCATAACATTTTCCATGACATGTAAAAAACAATACGCATTATAACAACATTGCATCACATATAGAAAAAACTGTAATTATTGGCTTTGAGAAGAAAAACAAAAATATTTTCAGTTTTCTTAAGATGAAGGTTATTTCTACAGAAACTGGATAGGATAGTATGAGGATTCGTTGTATCAGAATTTTGCATCAGCATACACATTTGGAGATGTGTTTAAAATGAAGTTTAAATAATACCTTCTCTTGGTGTTATCCAGTTGCCAGAGTTTATTGATTTGAATGATACTTGTTTGTAAGATGGGGGCAAAACCAGCCTTCTTGTTGTCACAGTTGTTTTGTGCAGCTATTGATGTGATGAAACAATTTCATTTGTGGAATACTGTAAACTAGCAGCTGCCTAATGGAAATGAAATACTTTAAGAAATTGCATGCATAAAAGCTTCTAGGTGTTTAAACCTCTGGTCAAATGAGACAATTTATAATGTTAACAAACTTAATTCCAGAACAAGTTGTACCACAATTGGACCTGTCACTATACTACAAGCAACTGTCCTTCATGATTCATTATGACCCACCCTGCTTGACATGTGGACTGAGTGCAGAGTGTGGAGAGTGAGTCGGGAGAGGGAAGATAACAGAGATAAATCTAAATTCATTCTGGAAGCAGTCACACTCAATGACATATTCACTGACTTCTTCAACAGCTCATTTGATAATGTTCTTTCTGCACTATTCATTTTTCTGAAAGATGAAAGCTGGCTGAAGATCTCATCTGCTCACTGATGCAGGGAGAAGATTTGAAATTAGCACAAAAATAAAAAAAGGAGGGGTGGGGTGGTGTGGAAAGCAAGCACTTTCTGATTAACAGTATCGTGGTCCTGACAGGGAAGGCTAAACACCCTGCCTTTTTAGGTCACCTTTAATTAGATATGCATTATAATTCTACAATATGTCAATGGGCTGGTTCTGTCTGGCAGAATTGTGCTTAGAGAAGGGGGAATACATTAATCACAATAATTAATTGCTTGAAGAATGGAAACATTGTTTTCTGTCTGAGCTTGTAACATCATACATATTTGTATAAATTTTTTATTACTGTTCTACAAAAGGCTCAATCTAGGAGGTTAATAACATGATTGTAAGAAGAGTGTAAAAAGGCTCAGTAATACTTGGCCTATTATAAATTCCTGGTTTGAGTTTCCTTTTTGTTAAAGTGAGGAAGTAAGGAGTGGAGGAGACAATGCTAATTGCATTAGCCAGCCAGAATGTTACATAGTTCATTACTGGAAATGAGAATTAAAACACCAGCTAACTGCTTTTCTCCACTGGTACTGAAAATATACTACACCTGCTTCTGGTGATTTTCCTGACTTGTTAATTATCCAGAAAAATCTGGGTCAGTATTTTATGACCAAATTAGTTACTAGCTAAAGATTACAACTGGCTTGCCAAAGTGTCACATTAGGTGGGGGTAAGAATAAAAATGTGATACTTACAGGTTATTTGGGGGATTTGCTTTTAGAAAATGCTTTAAACGAATGTTTTCCATTAAATATCCTTTATTTTTGTACAAAGAATTTAAAATGCCTGTTAACATTTCAGAATTGTCAAGAAAGTTTACCAATTCAGAAAAGTGCCTGGAAGCCCACCTTTGCAGGAGCACTAACAGGCACGGTAAGTCTATCTGTAATCATACAAGCACTGCATCAGCACTTTTGTATCTGCTCTTGAATGAGGACACAGAAACAAGACTTCTGTAACACATTCCTTCACTCTTTTCATGTTCTTCATTGAAAATACGTGTGTGAGAACATTTTTGTGTATGTATGTCCATATCAACATTAAAAGAAAAAAAAAAAGGCAAAAGTGGCAGAGTCACAGAGAGCTGCACGCTTAGTGACACACAGTGCCTAACTCTTGGATTAGCTGGATACTTACTTGCTTATTTAGCACTTTGCACTCTAGGCCACCATTCAGCTCTTCTCTTTGCCTGCCCTTACTGTTCATATAACTCATTTGATTTCCCTGATCAAATCAACAACCTTTTCTGAATAATCAGTCCTCTCTCCATCCAGTAAACATTTTTATTCTCCAAATTCATAATTTCTCTTACCCAACACCTACTTTTCTCACATCCATAGAAGACAGGAAAAGAAAGGAGATGAGAGGGGTGCATGAAGGGAATTCAGAGAATAATAGTATATGGTAAACCTGCTTCTTACTTTAATCAGAAGAGAGTTAAAAATAACTGCAGTTATATTCATAAATCTCTGACATGTTCTGAATATACTAAAGCAATTAAAAAAAAACAAAAAAACAAAAAAACCCCTCCAAATATTACAGGTACGCTTTAACAGGCTTCCAACACACTTGTCACTAATACAGCTATCTACGTTTGTGCTCTTTTTCATCCTAGGCAGTTTTGTGTTGGTTTGCGGTTTTTTTTTTTGGGGGGGGGGAGGGGGGAGTTCTCTGAAATAATGACAGAAAATTATGTAGCATAAGATCTTTAATACTAGTACTATTCCTTTATCTGAAATGCAAAGAACAAATAAATAGCCCACAGAATAAATACAATTAAAGATAGAAAGAAGCCAGTACGTTCGCTCTTCAGATGGAAGGAGTAAATACTTATGTAAAAAGTATAACTTTTTGTGAAACTTATATGAGAATATCAAGAAAAAAAACCCCAGGAATTGATCCATAAAATTCCACCCCTCCAGAAAGACATATATTTCTGTACACAATGAATAAGAAATTAAGTATTTCTCTATACAAAAGAATAACAAAATAATGTTTTAATTATATTTCAGGGAAGTCCAAAATAAAATAGACATTCTAATAGAATGGAATAGGGTTTTGTTTTTCTCCTCAAAATAGATAGCGATGGTATACAGGATGATTATAGACTCTTACTCAGCAATGGTTCTGTGCAAGATATAAACTGAACAGTGACAGTGACAGTCATTTATGTCTTTTTATTAATGTAACATGTTTCCAGTCATACTAAATAATTTTTTCTTTTAATAAATTTAGGGTTTTTATTTCTGTGTTGTCTACCACCTTACGCTGTCTCATTTTATATATGGAAAATGAACCTTAAACATTGTCAAATAAATTGCTACCATTATGTATTCATCTTTATGGATATAAAGAAGTTGCAATATGGTGGAGATTCAGATTCAGCAGTTGGTAGGTACTTTAGAAGTCATGACATATTCCAAAGGGAATCACTATGAATATTTTTTAATACATGATTGTGAGACTGAATCTACATTAGTTTGGTTTCCTATGTGTTGCCTGGAAGGCTGTGAAAGGGGAAGTTTTTCTGATCTAAAGGAACCGCAAAACATCCAGACCAAAAATTCTGTTGCAGTGGTTATTCATTTTGGAAAGGAAAAGCTATGTACAAGTAAAGAAATTTGTTAAAAGGATATTTCTTTATTAAAAGGAGCAGTGAAGAGGACAAAAATTTTAAGGATATCAGGGAGACTATTTATTTAGGCAACATTATTATAGAGGATTAAGGGAAAAAAAAATTCATCAAAGTTTAACATCCACAAAAATTCCTAGAATGATCAAATAGAGGAAAATAGGAAACAATGCATGTAAGCTACTGGAATTGTTAACAGAATTATTATGAACAAATCTCAAAATATTAAAAGATCCTTTAGGAGTTATACATGAGAAGTATAATAAGAAGTTAAGGAACTTCAGGGTGGAGCAGAACTGTGTAACTAATTGCACCGTAATGCAAAAGAAGGACTTGGAGAGATTGCCATAAAGGAGCCTTGTGTATGAGGAATGCATCAGAGGATTTGTCTGGAACTGAAGACCCAGTATAAGAGATAATAGGAAAACATAATGAAATTAGCAAATTGTCCTGAACAAACAGCATTTATCCAAGAGTTCTAAAGAAATAAAAGTATACATTTCATGTATTTTGATGGTTAACGTAAATCAGCTTAGATAACAAGGAAATTAAATGTAATAAATATGAAGCAAAATCTCTGTACGAGATCCAGGATGTTTTAGGAAGCTGTAGAGAGTAAATCTGATTTCGTCAACAGACATATTGCTGGAAATATAATAAAGAGTAGATTAGGAAGACAGGTAAGTAAATTTTAAGTGCGCAACAAGACATTTTTGTAAATCAAAGTCAAATCTCACAAATATATTAGCTTTTCAAGGAGTCAGTGAGGGGGTTGATAGGAGTAATCCAGTTGATATATACTATACACCTGAATGTCTTACAACCTTAGGGCAAAGATCTTCACCAAAGGCTGTTTCTTAAAAGGAAAACATTAATAATAAGTGGAAAGTAGGTATCTATGTATCTATAAATTTCAGAGAGTGTGAAAGACAGAGCTCAATAGCCAGTTTTCACAATGTATTAGAGTTACTAGTGGAATCCTGTGGAGTTGTATGATTCTCTATGTATTCCTGGAAAATCTGGAAAGTTGCTGATAAGTTAGATATTTTCTTATAGTAAAAAAAATCATAATAACAAAAAGAAGAATGAAGAAAGTGATAGCAAAGAATTGCACAAGTACCTCACAATATGGAACGACAGCATGATAAGCTGCCTCTTAGAATTCCATTTGATAGATTCAAAGTGATACATACAGAGAAGGAAAAAAGCCCCAAAACCTAACTATGCCTACCCTGTGATGGATGCTAATTTAGCTATAACCAGTCAGGAAAGAGATACTGAAGTCACTGCAGATCTTGCAATGATACTTTTATGAAAATGTCAGCTCTGCTCAGAACATTAGGAATTATTTGAAAAGCATTAAGAACTTATGACAGAAAACCTTATTGCTATTAAAGAAATCCATGGCATTTATGCAATTCTGGTCACCCCATCTCAAGAAGGATACAGTAGAACTAAAGAAGATGTAAGAAGGGTAAGAGGATGATCACAGATCAAAAATTACTTCCATTTGAAAAGAAAGTAAATGGACTAACTTGCAAGGAAATGGCTAAGAGGGAATACTGTAGAGATACATGAGTGATATGCAGCAGGGAATTGGAAATTATCACTCAGTGTAAGAAATTAGAACTATCCCATGGAATTTTCAGCTGCAAATTTTAAACAAACACAACTTAGAACTTTTATATATATTACATGTAATTAAACTCTGAAACTCATCACCAAAGGATATTGTGGAATTGGAAAGTATAAATGGTTTTGAAAAGCTACTAGGCAAATTCATGAAAAAAGCATTTATTAAAGAGTATTAAAGGAAAAAAATACAGCTATAATACTGAGCTCCACTGCAGATTGCCAGAACGTGGGAGGGAAAAAGTGGGGAGTTATCACTGTGCACTTCCTCTGTCCTTACAGCATTTCATTAAAGTGCCTGGTACATGGAACCACTATGGTCAGAATTATTGGACTTGTTTAATCTGAAGCAGGACAATCACTTATAACAGGTGCCTTTTCCGGAAGCTCTTCCCTGCTTTGCATATAAATAACGCCAAAGTCAGACATTCTCCAAAGGAATGGAGAAGGTGGAAGAAAAGTAAAACTTCACACAACCACTTATTTAATGATACATAAGCCTTCTGGAGCCATGACTATTCACCAGAAATGTAATTTACAAGACTGAAGCATTATCTTAGTATGTTATAAAAGGGCAGGGACTAATAACCACTCATAAAACTTCATACCTCATCTTTGCTGGTGTTGGTAAGTTCTTGACACAGTAATTGGGGGTAATATTGCCACATTATGTCCTACGTGTGTATTCTGGCAAGTATATAAATGATGAAGCATGAAAAAAATACAGTAGTCATAAGCTAATGTTGCCATATTATATTCAGATTCTGCACTAGAAAACCATTTCTAGTGATTCTCGAATGATACTTTACCTGCAAATATCTTTTGACATACTCAGTTACCAGATTCATAGATAAAGAGAGCTTGGGAAAAAGGAGGGAGAGCAAAGACAATAGTTATGATAAAACTCTTTTACTTAATATAATTTAATTGAACATTCTGAATATAATCTAAAATTTAAACCATGGTCTTTAAAATTGAATTAAAACTCATTCTCGCTCCTCCTACCATGAATTCCCATGAAAAAAAAAAAATACAAATTTACCAAACACTGGAAGATACTGTCTAAATCACCATCAAATGTGTAAAGCCTTTTCTCCCATGCCTCAGATACATACAGCATGTCCTGTTCACTGACTGAAATGCTTGTTTCTATGCATATACCAATATATGTTAAACAAGCACTACAGAAGTCCTCTGTCTGTAAAACACACAGACAAGCTTTGTGGTTTGTTCCACAAGGTGTTGGACTATTAGTTTTATTAGCTACAAGTGATGTGTAAAAAATTCAAATGAAGAGTTAGTCAAGCTTCATATTTGGCTTGGTCATACATTTTTTGCCACAAATCATAGCAGGAACTCAGACTAACAAATGTCTTTATTCTTTTCTGAATGATAAGCTATTTGTATAAAACCTCTACAAGGTAAGTAGAAAGTCTGTAATAAACTAAATAAAGTATCAGTGCTGGAAACTCATGTTGGTTTCTTGACACTATGCAACCCAACAAACTTCCTTGATTGTAAAATGGAGGTTTAAGACTACAGAAAAGCCATTGAGTTTAAAAGCAAACATGACATTTCCCTTGACCTGCTGGCAATGCTTTTGCTGGCTCATGGTTAGTTTGCTGTCCATCAGGACCCCTCAGATCCTTTTCTATGGAGCTTTTTCTGAATTGAAAAAATAAAATTTATCCTTTAAATAGTTATTAGCTAATTGCTATTCTTTACTAATAAATCCTGCAGGAGGTGTGCTATTTCATAAAATCTTTAAACACTTCAAGGTGATGCTGCTGTAAGATGGTTATAGACTTGATGCTGCTTAAACTTTTAGAGCAAGCCTGCAGGAAGGACTGCAAAATGCAAAACAAAATTTAGAAGTATGACTAGAAGCACTTTATGGAGTGCTTACAGGACTTAGGAACCAAACTCCCAATAAAAAGATAACTTAAAAATTACTATTGCCTACTAAAATAATAACCATCATAGAGGAGTATCTGCACAAGGCATTTGGCCAAAACGTGAAAATCAAAAATACTCTGGAAAGAATTGTTCACTGGTGAACTGTATGCTTTTCCTAACATACCAGTCTGCAGTACTGTACAGCTTCTTTTTCAGTTTATGATAAAATGCTTAGTAAGTTTGCCTTATGATATGTGCTTTAAATAATATTTTCAATATATATGTTTTATAATGTTCTTTCATGTTCTTCCACCAGGAAGGAGCTTCAGAAGTGTTCTATGCAACTGTGACCATTTCACTCCCTTTAAAAACAATATAATACTGAAAAGAAAAATCTCATTGTTACATATTAAAAAAATAATTACTGAGCTGCTTCCTGCTAAATTAGAGAGTAGCAACTCTGAGACCAAGGTTTTTTTGTTCTGATTATGATTTAAGCTTTCCTATGCAAAGTGGTTTAGCTCTGCAATACCTTTCAGTCTTTTTGTTTCTGGTCTGAAGATATTTCTGTTACGTTTCTGTGTCTAGGAGAATAACAGAATGTGTTTTATTTAGAATACGCATTTGAATTTTTAAGGTCTGTGTACACATAACAAAAGCAGAATATCCCCCAGCTTTAAGTTTAACAACTTGACAGAAAAAACTTCATCGATTTGAGTAAATAGCACACATTTTTCATACACAGAATTTCTCATATGTAGCATACCTCAAGTGCTATCAGTACAGAAATGAATGAAATATAAAAATACAGTCTCAGTACAACATAGGCCTTAATTATTACTCACTTCTGACCAATAGTAAAGGAATTGCCAGCTAATAAATGATACTATACCAGGATGTAGGCTGAGGTAGTTCTACAATTTTCTAGTCCTATCAGTTAAAAAAAATAATAAATAGCTGTTACACACATTTATTAAGCCATATAAGAGTCTGAAACAATCAGGAATGGCATGCAAGTATTGTTTATTCCATTACGATTTCAGAATTCTGGAAAGGTTTTAAAGATCTCATTTCTGTAACATCTATTTTCCTCTATTTCCATACATTTTACCTTTCTAATCTATGAAATACAAGAGAGAAAAATCCAATTTCCATGTTGCTCAGTGCTAGATGCTGCTGCTATGGAAACTACCCTTCATGTGCCAGAAATGAAGACATACTGTTGATGTACAGTTACTGCAATGCAAAGCAGCATTACTTTTTAATTTTTCAATTAAAAGTCTAATATAAATGCCTAAAGCATTGCTTCAATGCATTATGCATTCTTCTAGAGAACTCTATAACACTTTTGACTACTGAATGTTTTAAGGAATCTCCACAGAGCTGTCAGTTTATTGTCTGAGGCATACAAAAGAACATTATGTAGTCGAAGTTGGAAAACATAGGACTCTATAATAACCTGCTTGTTTATAAAACTGAAATGATGACATGTATCTAATAACAGCTCTATCTAAAATCTAACTGTATTTGAACACTAATGTAGCAAATAGTAAATGTCAGTGTTTTGATCACAAACATCTTGGCCTAGTGTGAAGCTCAGGAGCAGAAAGTGACCCCTCCTTCACCAAAATTGTATCTATAACTAGCTTTTGTTTTTCTGGACTCCCTTTCTCCTCTTAGAATCATAGAATAGTTAGGGTTGGAAAGGACCCCAAGATCATCTAGTTCCAGCCCCCTGCCCTGGGCAGGGACACCTCACACTAAACCGTACCACCCAAGGCTTCGTCCAACCTGGCCTTGAACACCACCAGGGATGGAGCATTCACAACCTCCTTGGGCAGCCCATTCCAGTGCCTCACCACCCTAACAGTAAAGAATTTCTTCCTTATATCCAATCTAAACTTCCCCTGTTTAACCTGTTACCCCTTGTCCTGTCACTACAGCCACTACTGAAGAGTTCCTCCCCAGCATCCCTTCAGATACTGGAAGGCTGCTATGAGTTCCCCACACAGCCTTCTCCAGGCTGAACAGCCCCAACTTTCTCAGCCTGCCTTCTCTAATTCCTCTTGTTTCTTCCACATACTACGGGCCTTTGTACAGAGGCATCTGAGCTGAGCTCCAAATGAAGCTGGCTCATTGGCTGGAGTGGCTGGAATATCTCTACATTGCTCCGAGCATTTATTATAGGTGCTGGCAACTGACTGGGTGTGTTGGGTCTGGCAAGCCTCCTACCAAAACTGCTCTTCCCCTTCTGTATCGGCACCACCACCAGCCCCCACTAGACCTGGCCTACAAACTTGGCTCCTGTGTTCAAGACACCCAAACCCCTGACTATGGCACCACTGTTCTAACCATTTATTAACCTGGCCAATCCTCCTAGCCTTTTTAAGGTCCTCCCCTGTATCCTGGAGAATTGATGAAAAGACAGTCTGTGTTCCAGAGCCCCTAACCACCTCTCCCAGAGCTCTGTAGTTCTCTAGGCTACCACTATCTATATCCCTAGCACCCACATGTATCACCAGAAGTGGGTAATAGTCAGTGGGGCTTACCAGAGCAGGCAGCCTCTCTGCAACATCCCTGATCCGTGCCCCAGGTAGGCAACACACCTCCCTTGCAACCAGGTCAGGCCGACAGACGGGTGCCTCTGTCCCTTTCAAAGTAGAGTCCTGTGCTACTGCGACCCGCCACTTTTTCCTGGCAGCACCAGTACAGATTTTCTTTACCAGTGCATCAGCAGGTTGTTCATGGTGCCAAGTGTGTTTCCTTGTTAGCCCCCTGCAGAACTACCAAGCGGTTCTGCGTGGGGACATCAGATTTAAGAGAAAGCCCCTTGCTTTTAATTGTCCTCTTCCTCCTTTTTTTGTTTTGTTTTGTTCTGTTTGTTTGTTTGTTTGTTTTGTTGCTGTTTCCCAGCTTCCCGGGTTAACAGCCTCCTTCTTTCCTCCATGAACTACAATGGACGCTTGAGGCCCCTGCACAGGTCGAGCCTGCAGCAAGCAGTCCTGCTTCCCCTCAGCTGCCCTGACATCTTTTAGCCTATTGACAGCGTCCCGCAGCTCAGCCACCTGCTGCAGGAGGACCTCCACCAGGGAGCACCCAGTGCAGCCCTGCCCATTGTGCACCTTTCCCTCACCAGAGCAGTGCAGGCACTCTCTACACCCTGAAGTCTGCACTGCAGCCTCCCCTCTCATCGGCTCTGTCTGGGTGCCTACGGTGGCCACCGCCGGGCCAGCCAGAGCAGAGCTTCCAGACCGGGCCCTGGTCATACGGCGAGTGCTCACCATACCGCTCTCGTACCCGCAGGAGATGGCGCACCACGCCCTCATCGCTCACACTCCCTGGGGCAGGTTTTTAACCATTCAGGGCTGGTGCCGTTCCTCCTGTCTCCTTCCCCTGAGAGTCCCTGCTTGCGTCAGCTGAGCTGCCGGCTCCTGGGCAAGTCCTGTCCAGGACTTGAGGCTCCCTCGGTGGCTCTTGCCTCTTCTTTAAAAGTTACTGTTAATGTGTCTCCTGTAGCTTTCAATAAATTTTGGTTTTGTCTCTCTAATTCATACTATGAGAAAATTATGAGGTAATTCCCTGAATTAAGCGAGCCCTCATCTGTTGGGTATGCAGATTAAACTAAGAAATGTTTTGGTTATTAGCATTGATCATTACTACCACAATTTTAACTGTTCAGAGCTGACGCCATGCAGCATCTTCCTAAACCGTTACTACAAACTGCAGTTGCCTTTAATTCAATTAAAATAAAATCAAAAGAAGAATAGCAGCCCGGTAGGCCACAATCAGTCTTACGTTGTCAGGAGCTGTTAGAATGTTAAAGAAACAAAAATATAACACAAGGACAAGAGATAAAAAAGAATTGCTATAATAGCATTGCCCACATGTATTTGTGCTTCATTGTTTTCAATCTTCTTGAAGAAAAAAAAAAATGCTTCACTGTTTTTATCCACAGTTTGAAGGAACAGAGATAAATATTTGAATGAAAATAATTCATATTTTTATATAAATTCCAAATTTCTTAAATAGCTAGTGCTTCTAGAGAGGTCCAGAGTCAGACTTTTGTATTGCGTTTTTATAAATTCCATTGGTGAAGGACTGTGTGCTCCCTTCTTTTTAACAGTTAATAAAATTAAAGGATGAACTTCAAAAAATGACAGGGCTGCACCTGCAGAATTTATTTGTATACTTTCAAACACATATATGTGCACATTTAGTTATGGAATGCCCTATTTGACCAGCTAATTGCATGCACCAACATTTTGCTTAGCAATGGGTGCACACAATGTCTAGGAGTTAATGCTTTTCTAAATCAGGGTCTATCTTGTCGTGATCAAGGCACAGATCATTAAGTGCTAGTGGCTGAGGTGGCACTGAGTGTGTTTTCTTCATTTTCCGCTGAGGTTGTGAGTTATACACAGAATCTGGAACATCCCTGGTGTCATGGTTTAAGCCCAGATGGTAACTCAGAACCACGCAGCTGCTCGCTCCCTCCCCTACCCCTTCTTCCTCCCCCTGCTCCCTGGAGAAGATGGGGAGGAGAATCGAAAGAGTGTAACTCCCACGGGTTGAGATAAGAGCAGTCCAGTAACTAAGGGATAACACAAACCACTACTGCTACCACCAATAATAGTAATGATAAGGGAAATAACAAGGGAAGAGAATACAACCACTCACCACCCACTAACAGATACCCAGCCGAACCCGAGCAGTGATCTAGCCCTTCCGGATAACTGCCCTCAGTTTATATACCAGGCATGACGTGTTGTGGTATGGAATACCTCTTTGGCTAGTTTGGGTCAGGTGTCCTGTCTCTGCTTCCTCCCAACTTCCCCTCCTCCCTGGCAGAGCATGAGACTAAAAGTCCTTGATCAGGGTAAACATTACTGAGCAACAACTAAAAACATCAGTGTGTTACCAGCGTTGTTGTCAGGCTGAAGTTGAAAACAAAGCACTACACCAGCCGGGAAGGAGGAGAGAAGTTACTGCTGCAGCTGAGCCCAGAACACCTGGATTGACAATTACTAATAGCTGATTCCTCAAGGAAGGATGAAATGACATTAGTTCTTTGCTGTGAAGCAGATAAAAACCTCACTGGTTCCTCTCACTGGTTGTAGAGATAACATGGGCATGGACATCGCAGTATAACATGGCAGTATTCTTGGACTGAAGGCAGAAAATTTGCACTGGGATCAGGCTATAAGAAGTAGCCTGTATGAAGCATTAACTTTCTCCCAGTTTATGCCATCTCAAGAAGTCATGCCACTGGGGCTACCAGTTCCTAAGCATCCAAGTGCCAAAATGTCCAGACAACAGATTCTCTAACTTGACTCCCAAAAATGGTACCATAATGAGATCCTAATAATTAATATCAAAGGGATAATTTTAACACAGGATTGAAGGCAGCATAAAATGACAAGGACACTGACTGCAGTAGAAGTGCTACTGTGACTAGCCACAGTCATATACTGAAGTTGGAGATAGGACAACAGTAAAAAGCATGAGTGAAAAAGATGGATTTTGTTCACAGAGATAAGTTGGAAGGTAGCAGAACCTTCCTAATCCCAGTCACACAAAAGTAAATAATTGCTGGGTCTGGTCTTTCAGTGTCCAGGGTGGGATAGCAGTCTTAGTCCTTCTCCTGGAGCCATGTCCAAGTACCAAACAGAAACACGGACCTCCTTTTCCACTCTTCCCCCACCTCACTGAACACCATAGGTATGCCAATCTTTTCTAAACTTGCACTCATCACACAATATGTAGAAGCTTTTGAAAATTACAGTCCATTATCCTATAGAGGTTATCAGGAATGAAAAGTAATAAGAATCCTGCAAAACACATGGCAATGAGGATATATTTTCTCTACACTAGGGTGAAGAAATTCCAGTGTCATGTTTAGATCCTGTTTTCTCAGTCTCAAGCAGCAATGTAAAAGGATGAAGTATCCAAACTACAGTTTAACCCATGTTAAGTAGAGAGCAAAACTTCATTAATACTTGGAGCACTTTAAATCAATATTTAGACATCTAATTATTTTATTCATTTTACTTGAATACATTACTAAAGCCTGCTAGAACTATTAGGACTCCCTGTGATTAACATACTTGAATCAGCAAAAGGTGGCAATTAAATAAAAATCTACTTGGTTTTGGGGTCTATCATAAAATTTGCATAATTCAGCAATTATTTTATCATTTAGAATATATATTAAGAGTGTTTTTCTGCTTTTTAATTTTAAGCTATATTCTACATATTTTAATTCTAGTTGCCTTATGAATATATTTTGAGTCACATATAAAAATATTTTTGGCTGGCTCAAATTTGTAAAATTTTTGTCTTTTCTATCACCAATAGGTGCTCATGTTTCAAAGATCATTAAGTGTGATTTGTGATTTGTTCATTAAAAACATATTTACAGGTTATATTGGAAATTAGAGCTTTTGGGGGGATAATTATTTTTCTAGCATCTCAAAAAATATTTAGCTAACTCCACATTCTGTCAATGAGACTTCCCTCTGTACATAATTTTAGTGCTTTTTACAAAGGCTAAGGCACACCAGTGATTTATGCTGTACAAATACAGATTATCAAGTAGATAGAAACAAATGGATATCCCTGTAAGTGCACTTCAGATGATTTTGAATCACAACAATGACTTCTTAGTTTGAACTTTAATATCAAAATATTGAGTATACGATCAGAATAGTGTCCATCATAATCCCACTGTATTTCCTGTCTGTAGTCTCTTTCTGTAAAAATGTGTTCCAATCAGATAGTGTCCTGAACAACCATCTTTTGTCTAACCACACAGCCTTTCTTAAACTTTCTATTCTGATCACTAAGGTTGCTATTTCTTATCATAATCTTTAGTTTAATCTGTGGTTTACAAAGTGAAAAAAAATAATTACAGAAGTTGCATGTAGAATATAAAGAGCAGTTGTTTATAAAAGACTATTTCTACAGGCATTTTTATGTGTGTTACTTTTACTGTGGTTCAGAAAATTGATGCCTAAATAACAGTCACATTTGAAATTAGCATTATGGCCCAAAGCAAAAGAGTTTGTTGGCCTCAGTCTCGCTTCAAAACCAGGTATGTCCATGTTGGCAAGATTTCTAATACAAATGGACCAATTTGAACCCTAAATGGTGATGTTAGCATTAAAAGCATACTGAAATTGGCAAACTAACCTACATGACCCATATAGAGGTCAGAGGGAATATGCAGTGAGTTATATGGTGCATGTACAGCATTTCCCCTTTATGTAGTGTAAGGTTAGGCAGAAATCTGAATTCCTTTTCAATGGAACAAACTGAAAGTAATGGTCCAGGAGCACACCTAACATGCTTCAGATGCTAACGGGTATTCAAAGTAAACCACATTGAAAGATATATAAAAATGTACATTGTGTCCTGAGCAACAAATGTTTTGTGCCGAAGATGCACTCTGACTGCACTACACTACTTGCTAATGGAGGCGTAACTACAGAAATTAATGTATAAAATGTACTATACATGACACTAAAGGAATATGCTATGCTGAGTTACCCTTAACTATACTATCATACAGAAAACAATAAATCCAGTATGTTTTCTTGGAGCTGTTGTTGCAAATATACTCTTTAATTGCCTGGAGGAACAACACAGAATTACAGGCAATTATACAAAGGGTTCCAAACGTGTAAACACCTTTTTCTTTAAGACTCTAAAATCCATAATGAGCTTAAAAGACAGTGAAAATAAGTGATACTCTATAAAGCACATTATAAAAAAGAGGAGGGAAAAATACACAATTGCTCTCTCTCCCACAGATTTACTTGTTTGTTTTTCTAGAAATAAATGAGCATTTTAGGAAATGCCGATTCACTGGGGTGGAAGGTAGGAGAAAGGAAACCTGGTGGTTTTGGTCCAAACCTATGTAATCATGACTTCCCTTATGTAAAGGCCTCCCTTGGTTTATATACCAGACACCTACATAGTAAATTTACCTCTAGTAAATTGCACAGTTGAGGATTCAATGGCATAGACTTTTTTATTATGTTACTGAACTATCACACTTCTCTGGGTAGGACTGCATGGTCTAGTATTTCACATTTGGTGGAAAAATATTTCCTCTTAGGCCGTGTCCCATTTTGGAAGTTCTGTTCCTGGGGCTTAAATTTTGTCTCCATGCAAAAAAGAAAAGTAAAACTGGCCTCTGTTGCCTGCAAGACTATGAAAGCAATATGCATCTGACTTACCCATCGATAACTATCAACTGTTAGAAAGTTATCACAGTGCCACAGCTGTGTTTGGGGCCTGTATTTGTGTTTTCAAGAACAGGTTGATATCTTGACAACTGTATAAGGAAGGGTGACAATTTATGCGTAAAACTATAATATTAACCAGAATATAAAGATCAGTTTTATCAATGAAGTCAAATATTTGTAAGTAAAGCTAAAAAAATTAATGCTAGAATTACCTATAAAAAAGTGAAACCTTAATCTCGTCAGGCTAGAGCATATTAATGCAATTCTTAGAAAGAGAACCATTCCAAAGGTAATAGGAGATGAATATGGGGAAAACTTCTATAGTGTGTACAGACTAGTAAATGTATTATTGTATTTCACTGAAATATCTCCTGCTAACTTCAGTAGAATCATGCAAACATAGTTCAAACTCTAAGAAATTTCACTCGAAGATGACAGAGGTGACCTTGATTTTTTCATGAAGCTTTTACAAGGCTTGGGTAAGCTGGAAGCAACTCAGCTTCAGAAATGACCCACAGAGATGTGTAGTATACTTTTCCAAGGAATAGTGATACATCTGTTTGACTTTACTGCTGGATGTAAGAACTGTTCCAGGAGATTAGTAAAGGTCAGTAATTTAAAACATAAATTAATTTCTCCTGAAATTAACACATCAGCAAAAAACACTTTAAAGATGCCAGGTTGTAAGGAAACCTGTTACAGCTTGGTCCTTGTGACTTTGGTATGTTTATTTAAAATAAATAAATTTTTACATATGCATCATGATCTTAATTCTTCAAGTAGAGATACATACTTTCATCCACAGCTGCTTGTAAAGAAGTGATTTTACCACTGTGTTAAATCAGGAAAATGAGGCTGAAATAGGTCATGGACTCTGCAGTAATTATGCTTTAAGTCATAGAATCATAGAATAGTTAGGGTTGGAAAGGACCTTAAGATCATCTAGTTCCAAACCCCTGCCGTGGCCAGGGACACCTCACACTAGACTTTGTCACCCAAGGCTCTGTCAAGCCTGGCCTTAAACATTGCCAGGGATGGAGCATTTACCACATCTCTGAGCAACCCACTCCAGTGCCTCACCATCCTCACAGTGAAGGTCTTCTTTATTATATCTAACCTGAGCTTCCCCTGTGTCAGTTTGCAGCAGTTGCTTTCTGTTTGCCAAAAATAAAATAAAATAAAATAAAATAAAAAAAAAAAAAAAATAAATAAATAAATTAATGAAAGCCCCCCCCCCAAAAAATTCTTAAGCATATTCTATATGTAGAGAAAAATATAATCTTGAAGATGATTAATTGATGCAACGACAAGAAAGCATCTAAAGCTCAGAGGACTATGGTGGTGAAACTACAGTTCATTTAAAAAATAAATAAATAATGAGACTTCATTAGCTTACACTGAAGTGTAGAAACTCAAAAGTCTTCTGTAAGTTAAAAGCTGTAACAAAGAAAGCAGAGGAAGCAAAGAAACAAAGAAGCAAAGGAAATAAAAGGATGCCTTGTGAAATTAAGCAGTGGGGTTTTTTCTTCCTCCCTGTCTTTGACAAGGGAGGAAGTCAATGAAAATGATAGACTGATGTTCAAGAAACATAGCTTGATTATTCTAGCAGCAGTGAAAGGGAAATGCTGCAAATAATTCATCAGAATACCAGAGAATCAAAAAAAAAAAAAAAAAGAAAAGAAAAAAGCCCATGACAATATACTGTATATTCTGGCATGATAAGTTGCTTCACGCAGCATATTATTTATCCAAGCTGTGTGATACATCTCATTAAAGGAGCAACCACCAAAAGTAACTTCTGATTTGCTGTGTGCTGCTCAATCTATCAAAAAACAGTCTCTTCATATTTGTAATGTTGGCACTAAAAAAGTCTTGAAATATGTCACCGTATTTTGAAATACCTTATAGCAAATTAATATATTCTACATTACAAAGTACTTTGTTTACTGAACGACAGGATGCTAACTACACTCAGTGTAAAATGCTGCAGGAAACAGGGTTACTTTCCACTGATTTTCAGTGCACTTGTGATGGGTGTGTGCTAGTCCAATGCTTCTTGTCTGACGCGATTGACAAATTGACAAAAAGCTTTAGGATGCCTGATTAATTTGATGGATTAGAAGTTATAACACAACTGAGGAACAAGATGCAATGGCACAAGTTTTCTAGGGTTTAAGAAATAGGAGAGGAGATGTACAAATAGATTGATTACAGTATCTACTATTTCATGCAGGCCTACTATTTATTTTGCATTTCTATATTCAAAAGATACAAGAGAAGAAAAACATTTTGTTTACTTGGTCAGTAATGTTTATTTCTTGGAAATAGAAGAAGATACGACAAGTGACAGCTACTGAGCATCGCTATATGGCCTTGACAAATTTTGATACAGAGTTTGCACAAAACTGTTCACTGGGAAAGTCACTGCCATTCTGACTTCCTCAGAACTGCATAAATTAATAACCCCTACATTTCTAAGAGAGGAATGAAAAAATTAAGAGCCATAACCTTGAACTTATAGGCAGCGTGGAATGCAAAGCAGCACATTAATGTAAGTCTCAGTAAAATGTCCAAGTTTTAAAGGTTTACAGCTACAGCTTTTTCTTTTTAATTAAAGAAAAACCCAACCAACCAACTAACCAAAAACACAATAAGAGGAAAAAAAAAAGTAAAAAATCATGAGCTCAGGCAAAAGTCATGTTTATGCTGCTATCACAGATGTGACTGGTTTTTGGGTAAGCATAGCAGGTATGCTAGCTGTGAGCTTATTTGGGTGACGGATAACAGAATAGTCAACAGCCCCAGAAATCATGAAGCTGACAGATTATCCAGGTGGTAAACCTGTGGTGGGTGCTTCATGATGTTTGCTATCTGACCCGGTTAGCCTGTGTTTAAAGTTAGCCCTACATCACCTAGGCCAGACATCCAGAGTTATGACTTGTTTCCTTATGAAATCATTGCCTCTAGTCTTATGGTCTTAAAATGAGCCCTGCTCATCAAGGTTTGTTATACTGTTTAAAAAGGCACAAGCCATAGATAAGATGCAATTTAGGAAGACATATTTAATTACCTCTCAGATGTTAATTGCTGCTTCCCAAAAGAGACCAGAAACAAGAGTGTCTGTGTATGAATGTTCCTCCTCCTTCTCTCTGTTCCTGGGAAAAAAGCTGACACATGTCCCAGCTGGTTAGTTGCCATTGCCAAGAACATCAAAGAGGAAATGCACTTGCACAAACAGCTTAGATGACACTAGACAGCTGGGGTTTGGTTCTTCCTTTTCCTTCCGTTTCTGGTAGCTGTGCTTACCTCCAAGGAACAGAAGTCAGGAGAACTACAGAAGACTTTTGTTTCATTCAGTCTGTTAGCCTGAATACATGTCTCTGAAGTTCCTGAAAGGCAGTATCATACAATATGCAGGTTATATAGGTATCTTCCACTTTGTGCCTGGCTCATAGCCTGTTGACTTGGCATACTAAAGTAAAGTTTCAAACATTAGGTAAATGCGTTCTGTGATTGCATAAACTATAAGCATGCTTTTGATTGGAGCAGAAATATTTTTAAAAGTTACAGTGCAGTAGTAAACTTTATGCTAGATTTAAATTGCAGTTTAATTATATTTAGAAAATAAAACTTCCCAACAAATCTTACATCCTTTCCTTCTAGCCGTGTTCCTTGTGATAAAAATAAGGGGCCTGTACTCTAAGAATAAGCTTGGATTCCTGTAACTACTACAATGCCTCCACCTCCTGTACAACTTTGCTTTCATCAAATGACCAGTTCACAGTACCTAAAAGTTCCCCTCCCTCAGTTCTAGCCCATGTTTTAAACCTGTTTCATCTACTTTAACCTGTTCTTATCAATATCTTTGATGACCTCTATATAGCCAAAATGCATTCCATCTTTTACTTATTAGACGTTCACTAGTGGTTCTATGCCTTACTGGAACAACAGAATAGAAAAGTCAATGTCATACAGACATCATCCTGCAGAACAAGCAGCTTTTAACCACAATTCTGTTAGTGCTTTCACAAAACATTTTAGCCATTAGGAGAAACTCAGCTTAACCAAGAGGACTGTTAATCCTCCCCATAAGCGCTTTGCAGTATGTCATCTGTAAATCACTATGACATCCTCGGTATTGCTACAGCCAACACGAGGACAGATCTCCAGTTTTACATTTTTGTAGGTCCACCTGTAGAAGTAATGACTAAATATTTCACATTCTTTTTCTACAGCAGGGTGAAGAAAGCAATCTCTAACCCGTCTACTCAGGTGAAAAGATAGCTCCCATTGATCTTGAACTGTTAGGATATGACTTCCACATGATTTGACTGCTACACTTTTTGCGTAGTCTTAAAAAAATACTTGCCCTCCTGCACCAGTTCAAGTGGCTAGAAATGTTATGCTAGTATAACTGCTTAAATTAGACCATCCCCATCATCTTCCATCTCACTAAAATTTGCTCTTCCTTACTGTGTCAGAGGAGCCATTTATTTTCATATTCAGAAAGACTTACACTGTTGCCATCTCTGATTGAGTGTAAGGCTGGCTATTCAGTTGTTATCTGCCATCATTTAAATCTTCAAAGTATCTTTACTCTTTTCTGGATTAGAGCAGCATCAACACTTTGAACTGTTACAGTCATTTCTAGAGTGCTCATCTGAAATGCAGGCAGATATCCCAGAGAACATACTTGTAAATAATGAGCTCTGAAGATTTGAGCACCTAAAGTGTCTTGTATATGATTAGAAACTCTATGCTGCAGAGGAAGCCAAAATTTTGGAATCAAGCAATGTCGTATGGAGATAGAAGAAAATAAATAATCTTAGTTCTTTAACTTGAAAAACATCAGTAAAGAAAGGAAAATATTTCAAAGTTACAAACACTACAAACATTTTCAGCAGCAGCAGGTGCTAGTAAAGTTGATAAAGTATAAGAATTAAGAAAGGAGAGATTCATGAAATTGATAAAGTATAAGAATTAAGAAAGGAGAGATTCATGAAAGCTGATGGACAGAGATGAAGAGATAACTGAGACAGTGAGGGCAATCACATGCTAAAGTATGAAAGGACATTGATAATCTGGGTAAAAGGAGTGTGACATACTGGAAGGGAGTAGAAAGGCTGAAAATTGCCAGTTAGAATACTGTCAAATAGGAAATCAGCTCTTGAGCAAAATATGGCGTATTTTTTAAAAACAGGAGTTGCAGGGAGATGATCAGAGCACAGTGGAATCATACACAAACCTGTGAAAGAGAATGAGGTACCAATGAATGAACATCTGAAGGAGATAGGAAGAAAATTGACAGGGTTAGAAGTGTGACCTCCATTAATGCAGCCTTTAAAATAAAGTACAAATAAACATTCCTTCTTTCCTTTTCAGATCCCATAATTTCTTAGCATATAGAAAATAAATATTCTGGAGCCTGCATTACTCTGTGCCAGTATCCAATGTTCCCACAAAGAACCTCAACCAATCAGAATTGATCTGACAAGGATGTAGTTTCATAAAGACAAGAGATGTCACTTCAGAGGGGGATATTACTAAGTTGCCCCTTCCATTAGTCCAAAAACTGAAGCACGCCTTTTCTCTTACAACTTGTTTTCAGATTGAGATTCAAAGAACTCCGCTGCTAAACTGCTTGATTATTAGTTGGCAGTAACTTAAAACTGCACACAGTATGTTAAGTAACTGAGTTTCAGTAAATTTTTATAAAATGCTGTTCCATTCAATGTTAAATGCTTTATGTTTCATAACTGTCTTAATTTTCTTAAACATAGTAGCAGCTTCAATTGCATTTTCCTGATAAACTGATCAGGAAATGCAAAAAGAAACATGTATAACAAACTTAAGCTACCCACCATACAAACACACCAAGAATATCCCACTTTTTGTAGTACATTTAATGCACAGTATATAACACAGCTTTTTTAAAAAATGAGACAATTGCTTTAAAACACATCCTTTGATATAAGAATAAGGTTTTCTAAAAAGGGGGGTAAAGGTAAAAATTATATTGTCATTAACATATGTAGCAAAGCTATCCATTGCTTCCAAAAGGGGAAAGATGGAGTTTAAATTGCAGATGACTACATTGCCATCTTTAGCTGGATATATAAGCCAGAAGGCTGAAGTGAATGGCTGCAACACTATGAAGATTATAACACTTGGTTCTGCAGTAAGTTTATGCATTTCATTGAATTAAATTTGCTTATTTAGATTTGGAGGTATGCATAAAATTAAGCAGAATAGTTAAGTCAGTATATCTATTGCATATTATAGCCATAAGTAACAATGAAGACCATCAGCCTAATAATCAGATTGTAACCCAAAGTTATTTAGCTAGTTTTCAATTCTATGCTATTAGAAAAAAAAAGAGGAAGAAATTTGCCTACAACTTAAATCCTTGTTTCCAGGAACCCCATGGGAGCAAGCTGGTGCATCGTGACTTAAAACATGGCTTTTAAAATTCTCTAAGACTGCTGTATATTATGATTGGTTCAGGCATTTGAACCAGCATACAATGAATACAGTTGTAATTTTTTCAGTCGCAGGGCAATGAATGTTCCATGTTATTTTGCTTGTTGCCTATATGTAGAGAGCAATTTATGTGGAGAACATTACTGTATCTGTCATGTTCCATCTAAAAGCACTGATGCAGAACTGCTTGGAGACAGCAGCACTGTAGTATTGATGCTCATGGCAGAAGAGATTTAGATACCATGAAAAGCTAATGGTGTTAACTAAAGAATTCTTCAATTCACATCAGCAGAAAGGGAACATTTAAAGGAGGATTAGTCTGAGAATAAATGACAAAAATTCAACACACTGAAATAGTGCAAAGTGCATATTGTAGCAATTATGCAGACATCCTGATACAGTACTGACGAGTCAAATTATGGCTATGCTATATATTACTCTTCAGTGTAGACAACTACCTTTACATGGGATGACTTCTTATTTTAAAGACTTCTATAAAATTATCTTGTGCTTTAAACAAACACATTGCAACTGTGCACAAGGGATATGCACCTGGGAAAATTCTCAGTTTCATTTTTAACCTACACACTTCTCACTCATGCTTAGTTTCTCTTCCCCTTGTGGATTTAATGACTCAGTTTCTCCTCTGAGGTGGGCAACGGTGGTAAATCAGGATTAGTTTTGACTCCTCTTCTTTGGCATAGAGAGAAATGACTGCAATAAGGAATAAGTTCTGTGATGAGACTGGTAAAGACTACATGGGATCTTGGCAGGATGTTAATTCTGTGCTAGAGGTCTGAAGTAGTTCATTGTCAAAAGAATTTTAAAAGCTGATGAAGAAATGATAGCTAGATATTCTACTCTGTCCTGCACTGACAGGAAACTTGACCTCAGTGAGGACCAATTAGTAGTGAATTGCAGAACAGGACCTGTTGTCACATCACAGTGACATGCATTCTCTCATCACATCAGTCCCAGGAGGGATAGAAGTTTTGACTCTGTGTTGAATAGGACTGTCATCAATTCACAAACAAGTACTGCCTAAAAAAACAGGGTTAATTAGGGACTCAGAAGTACATATCTTTTTTCTTAACAAAGTCAACTTGAGATGACATTCCTGCTCTGCTTTTCTTTGAAAGGATAATGAAATTCAACATGTTTTTATTATGGTATATATGTATATGGGTGCTGAGGGAACTGGCTGAGGTCATTGCTAGACCGCTCTCCATCATCTTTACCAAGTCCTGGGAAATGGGAGAGGTGCCTGAGGACTGGAGGAAAGCAAATGTCACTCCTGTCTTCAAAAAGGGCAAGAAGGAGGACCCGGGTAACTATAGACCGGTTAGCCTCACCTCCATTCCTGGGAAAGTGATGGAACACCTTATCCTTGGTGCCATCTTAAGGCATATCAAGGATAAGAGGGTTATGAGGGGCAGTCAACATGGCTTCACCAAGGGGAAGTCATGCTTGACCAATCTCGTAGCCTTTTATGAGGAAATAACACGGTGGATGGATGATGGCCGAGCGGTGGACGTGGTCTACCTTGACTTCAGCAAAGCGTTTGACACGGTCTCCCACAGCATCCTTGCGGCTAAATTGAGGAAGTGTGGTCTGGATGATCGGGTAGTGAGGTGGACTGTGAACTGGCTGAAGGAGAGAAGCCAGAGAGTTGTAGTCTATGGGGCGGAGTCTAGTTGGAGGCCTGTATCTAGTGGAGTGCCTCAAGGGTCGGTACTGGGACCAGTATTATTTAATATATTCATCAACGATTTAGATGAGGGAATTGAGTGTACTATCAGCAAGTTTGCTGATGACACTAAGCTGGGAGGGGTGGCCGACACGCCAGAAGGCTGTGCTGCCATCCAGCGAGACCTGGACAGGCTGGAGGGTTGGGCGGGGAATAACTTGATGAAATATAACAAGGGAAAGTGTAGAGTCCTGCATCTGGGCAGGAACAACCCCAGGTTCCAGTATAGATTGGGGAACGACCTGTTAGAGAGCAGTGTAGGGGAGAGGGACCTGGGGGTCCTAGTGGACGACAGGATGACCATGAGCCGACACTGTGCCCTTGTGGCCAAGAAGGCCAATGGCATCCTGGGGTGTATTAGAAGGGGGGTGGTTAGTAGGTCGAGAGAGGTTCTCCTTCCCCTCTACTCAGCCCTGGTGAGACCTCATCTGGAATATTGTGTCCAGTTCTGGGCCCCTCAGTTTAAGAAGGACAGGGACCTGCTGGAGAGAGTCCAGCGCAGGGCAACTAAGATGATTAAGGGAGTGGAGCATCTCCCTTATGAGGAGAGGCTGAGGGAGCTGGGTCTCTATAGTTTGGAGAAGAGGAGATTGAGGGGTGACCTTATTAGTGTATATAAATATATAAAGGGGGAGTGTCACAAGGATGGAGCCAGGCTTTTCTCAGTGGCAAACAATGAAAGGACAAGGGGAAATGGGTATAAATTGGAACACAAGAGGTTCCACTTAAACCTGAGAAGAAACTTCTTCTCAGTGAGGGTGACGGAACACTGGAACAGGCTGCCCAGGGAGGTTGTGGAATCTCCTTTGGAGACATTCAAAGCCCACCTGGACACGTTCCTGTGTAACCTTATCTAGGTGTTCTTGCTCCGGCAGGGGGATTGGACTAGATGATCTTTTGAGGTCCCTTCCAATCTCTAACATACTGTGATGTATGTACACATGAATGTACATATAAAGTTAGCCAAACTCTAGAATGTCAGAATGAACAGAGTCAGGAAATAAAGAACTTTAACTCTTACCATGAGACACAGTACTCTCTCTATGCCCTACATTTGAAATACTGATGAGGATATTTTCTCCCAGCTATATCAACTAGTTCCCATTAAAGCGAATCTATTATCTTTCAAATATCATCATGGGGTTATATATGTGTCTCCTACTCAACAGCTTAAATTTGTTCAGTTTACAAGTGGAAAACATGGCTGATTCTATGATTTGGCAGCAGCAAATTTCAACTTGGGACTCTAAAAACCAATCTACATTCTAATTTTTTTTAATTCAGTTATAATGGCGTTCCTTCAAATTCATCTTACAATGATTCAATACTAGGACCACATTTCTTATATATACAGTATAATTCTCAGCCTATTATTTCATATACTTGATGGTGACAAAGAGCATGCTTAGACCTATTTAAGATGGTTCCTATGTTGCGATTACTATGTTAAATATTTGCACATAAGATTAATCGCCTACCGATTACTCCTAGTTTATCTTCTTTAGCTCCTATATTTCTTCCAGACAACTTTTCCTAAAAAATATGTATTTATCTCTAAAATTTTCTTTTACTCTTGTTCTCATTGTGTGATTAAATTGCATCATCTTTGGAGAGACACTGCATTTGTTTTTCATGTCTGTAAAAAAACCTAACAAAGGAACTATGATCTTTGTTTGAAGCATATAAACAACAAGGCTATAGAAGAGAAATATGACCATATTAAGAGAACTTTATACTTCTGGGGAAAAAAAAAAGAAGAAAATAATGTGCTGTGCTGCAGTTGCTTCAAGTAATTAGATGATTCCATGCACAGTGCCTTTGAATAAAAACAAACAGGGGTTTTTTTGTATCATCTGTCTGATTTTTGTGACAAATTATGTCCTTGCAAACATTTTTGAGTATTTATTTGGGATGATCTATGTTGATTAATATTTTTCATTCCATTTGTGTAAAAACCTCAATTAATATTTCATACTTTCTTCTGATTCTTTACTTCTTTGAACTTATTTTTAGATATTTGCCTATTCTCTTTTGTGCTTTATCAAATAATTGCATTCAGCAATCATACCTTGTGAACTTCAGCAGAAAACCATGTTCAACCCAATTATATTTCCTGCAAAAATACTACTTTCTGAACATTTTTTTGCAGGTAGTTTTAACCACAAAACACCACCAGTGATTGCAGTCTGCTACTCCCAACTACAATAACATGAAAAAATTTCAAGGAGAGTCAGTATTACATCAATTTAAGAAAGGCACTCAGGAGGGTGTAAAAGGCACCCACCAGGGGTTGAATGTGTAGCACTCTAAGTACTATATTTGAGTAGAGAGCATTTAAATCTATTTTCTTTTGACCTATAAAGACTTCTAAGTGAAGAAAAACTTTGCAACAGGTACAATCTTTGCACATTAATTTTCTGATGCACCAAGTCTTTGCAGAGGACATCAGGGCAAACGTTTCTAGTTAATGGAGGGCATACTGTGGTGATTTGTATCATCTGTCACACGCCGAGGACAAGTAGCCATGGGATAACATTTCCTAGAACCTACTCTAGTTAGGCAAAAATATTCAATTTAGCTCTTTTGAAATCCATCACAAAGATGCACAGCAGAATGTATAAATAGCCATGCTAATAGACAGGCTGGCATAGAAACATCTGTACAGGAGACTGTTCCATTTAATAGTAATTTGTCAAGATAATTGTGTCAAATGTGGTATAACCACAGATGAAGTCAATATTAATAAGACTTCAATCTTTGTTATCAGAATATTAGTAGAGTGCCCTTAGACCTTTATTACTTTTATTTCTGAGGCAGAAGAGAACATTTGTGTTTTGCCCTGTTCTATTTTAGCATTCTTCTTGAAATTAATATGATAGAACTATCCAATATTGTGCTCAGAGTTATTTAAAAGAAAAATTATGCCATTCAGCATAGCATAAAGAAAACATTAAAAACCAAAAAAAAACCCATCAACTGAAAAGCACACCCAACTAAGGAAAACTTTCCAGTTTTATTTATTGACCTTTGAAAGCAGATTCAGGAAATATTAGAGGTATCCCTGGAACTTTCAACTAGTAAGGACCTAGGAAGAATTGTTCTTAGGTACAGTAATAGTATTGCACAATAAGAAGTAGCAACTGTTAACAGTGATTCTTAACAGGGAGAAACTCTGTACTCAGCTTGGCAGAGAGGTTGGTATCATTTGCCAGGAGCAAAACAGCACATCTTACTTAAACCTGGCATGAGTCTAGCCATTATGACGTGACTTGTCTCTTGAACTTCTGCAGTTAAGCATCTTACTGCATCAGTGATTTGATTTGATAGCAAGAGGTAAACATACTTCATCTTAAATGAGACCAAAACCAAATAAATTTGTGGATCCTTGTTAAATATTTGCTTGCACTTCACCTGATTTTTCAGTGCATAATTAAAATTTTAGGGCTTCAGATCATATCATAAACATTTCTTACAGCCCAAACTGGAAAGCAAAACCCATCTAATAATAAAGTCTGATTTTTGCTGGAAAAAAGCCAACATCCACCCGAAACTGAATTACTCAAAAAAGCTAGTATCAGGTCTTTAGCAGCACATGTAAAGTAAATAATGAACTTCTAAACTGTATGTACTGATGCTCAAATTTTGTCCTTGCTGTGTGCATTGGATCTGAAATTTAGTTCTTCATAGTGTGAAAATTGTAGGCAAATTTTTGTAAATATGAAAGAGCTATGTCAGATTCTATGACAGCTGGATAATTCTAGGAATCTTGGTTTTTCTTTCCACTCCATAAGTTTCTTTTTGTTTCAGCATCAGAAGCAGATGCAGCAGAGCATCCAGGAGAAAGGAAGCATGTAGGGCAATAAGGGAAGATGCTAAAAATTGTTACACTGGGCAGAACTAAGTTGGTCAGATGATATTGTCACATACTGAGTGCTAGAAATTGAACTGAATAGAGCTCATTGTTTGCTTGGTACTAACTGTCATTTCGTGTTAAGTCAGTGCTGCAATGCATTTTTCAGCAGTCATCAAGGTGGCAGAATTAAACTGGACAGAGTATAGGAATACCACTTGTAGGAAACAGCCCTGACAGGGATGGGATGGCAGAGACAAAGAAACAGCATTTCAAGACTATCATACAACGGGTCTTTCTAGTCAAATTATTATGAATAAGCAGTACATCCTTTCCAGAGAAGTTTTTGGTGCATGCATTTAAAAGCTTCACTGAACTGTTTCTGCATCTGCTGATAAATCATGATGACATGTTTCTCATTTCTTCTTTTGTTACATCTATCCAAATGTATCACCAGATATAGGTGATTAATGCATCTCTTAATAATTATTCATTCTGACAGACAACACAAAAGCTCTCAGAAACATCCATGACAATACAGTGCTGACCAGTGCCAGCTTTTCACTTCAGTGATCTCTGCATTCTCTAGCAGGACATTCAAAGACTTAGTCACACACACAAAAAAATTAATGCAAGTGGCACTTAGGTAACTCAGACAAAAGTAGGCAACACATATATAAACATTACACCAACTTCAGCAGAGAGATTACTCTGCCTTTCTGTCACTGAAATATGACGTAATGGATATGCTTAACCTGCATTCTTCATCACACATACACAAAGCACTATCACCTTCTTCAGCTGGGCAAGACAGAAAAACAATCTGTTAGAATTACACTAGAAAATCCAAGGCAAAAGTGTATTTGTTGAGCCATATCTGGGTAGTGCAATGCTGGTTTGCGAAGTACTGCTGTCACTCTGAGAGCCCTGCACTGTTATAGCTTGACGTCTGATGAACCTATTACTCAACGCCACACAAGAAACGGCTCTGTCACACTCTAAAAAAAGGCTGTCCATAAAACAAACAAAAACTAAAGCTAAGTCTGGAACCAGATGAACCTGAAGAGTCCATCTCAAGAGCACAAATAGGGAACAATATGAATTGCCTGATTTTTTGAATAATAGCAAAATTGGACCGCCTTGGGTACATCCAAGCACAGCTGCAATAGCTAACTTATTAATGTCTTTTCATTGGCAGCCACATCTAAATAGTCTGCCAAAGAAACTTTAACAGCTTCTCTTGTCATAAATGATTCAGTTGAAAGATATACAACCTTGTAAGCCAGGTGGTGAGATGTGAAAGAGGCTAGATCCTGCGTGGGATACTATTTGTGTTTTGGGTTTTTTTTCAGGTTATACAGAGAAGCTCATATCATTGGTTGATGTAAATAAATCTTAGAGGCCTCGAAGGCATGTATATTAATATTAGGAAAGGTATTTGTTTCAAACTACTTGCATGACTTTTGTTTAAAAATTCCCCAAAGGATTAAAAGTAGGAGACAAATTCAGTAAATGTGAAATGAATATTTTGAGTAGGCGTGTTATTAAGTGTGTATAGAAAAGATTCCTTCCAAAGCCAACAAGAGCTTTGAAAATGCTAAGAAATGCATATTTAAAGTTAAAAACCTGTCCTGCTTTCAACATACAGGTCCAAATAAATGAGTCAAAAGTTTCTGGCTTTTTCTCCAGTTATTTTCACCAAAATGGCAATGAGATGAAGAAAGGTAGAAACAAAGTAACAGGATCACAAGTACTGCAATATATTACTGAACCCGAATTCTTAACCAGTGAAAAAAACAAAATGAGAATAATTTGTTCCTGACTGTAATTTCACTTAATATGGCAACACATAAGAGCTACTACGGACTAAAATGGTAATCCCAAAAGCTGGGCTCTACTAACAAAAAGAAGCAGAAAAACCTCTGTGACAAAAACCCTACAGCCTCAACAGGAAAGACCAACTATGGCTGGGGAAAAGGGCACAACACAGCAAGTCTTGTGGCAAATGTCATGCCTAATCCCAGGGTGGAAGAAGTGTTTGAATTTACTTTTCATATTTGAGATTCCTGTGTTTATGTAGGTACAACTGAAACTAAAGGAAAAGAGACACTGAAGTAATGAGGAGTGAGAAGAAGAGGTGCATGTATAAAAGGCCCAGTGAAACATTTGTCTATTTCTGATATTATACTTGTCCTGGGTTTAGCAGTAGCAGTCATTTTTCTCTTTCTTGGTAGCTGGTGCAGTGCTGTGTTTTGACTTTTGGCCTGGGAACACAGCTGATAACACCGATGTTTTGGTTTGGCCAAGGACTTTGTGAGCGTCATGCTCTGCCAGGGAGGAGGGAAGCTGGGAGGAAGCAGAGACAGGACACCTGACCCAAACTGACCAAAGAGGTATTCCATACCACAGCACATCATGCCCAGGAGGTAACTGAGAGTGAGTCGGAAGGGCAGAGGGACTGCAGGGTTGGAGGAGGTATCAGTCGGTGCTTGGTCAGGCTGGGGCGGCAAGTTATCGGTCGGCTGGTGCTGAGGTGTTGTATTCTCTTCCCTTGTTACTTCCTTTATCATTACTATTATTGGTGGTAGCAGTAGTGATTTGTGTTATACCTTAGTTACTAAACTGTTCTTATCGCAACCTGTGGGAGTTACATTCTTTTTGATTCTCCTCTCCATCCCTCCAGGAGTAGGGGGAGGGCAAGAAGGGGGGGGAGTGAGTGAACAAGCTGTCTGGCTGGTGTTAAACCATGACATACTATATTCAGGCCAATCTAGTCAGTTTTACTAGCATTTGAAAAGATCCTCAGCCTTGTGGCAGGTGGCAGCCTAAATCAGCAGTAGGAAAGTACTATGTTCAGTAGCTAATTTAAACTGCATGCTGAAAGTATAATACATATAAATGAAATAAAAGTAGACAAGGCAAATGGAGTTGAGTTAAAAAAAACCACCAAAGTTTCCTAAAAATAACAGTTCTGATGGCATACTTACTCTGGCCTGCCATACTGTCTTGACTTACTGCTTTTTCTGTCTTTGTCAAAACCTGTGACATTACATTTCCAAGTCCATAGAACATATTAATTTTCCCCTTGGATACTTTTGATTTGCAGTAAGTGAAACAATGCTTACATTGCTTTCTGTGACACCTAAATTTGAGTGCTGTAATATTTAGGGAAAACCATGGAATTTTAAAAAAACCAACAGTCTGATCTGAGAGATTTCTTTGGTGGAAATATATAACATGACAATGACGAAACAGGCAACAATAGCCTTGTGACGGGGGAGATGAGACAATTAATTCACTCACAGCTTTGGGGAATGGAGCATTCAACTCAGTGTGTTGAAGAAAGCATTTAAACTCTAGCTCTCTTGATCACCACATGCCAGACAGTGCAACTACAGTGGCAGTAGCTATGTTAGCATGATAGCAGTTAGCATGTTAGCTCTACTGTGAGCTCCTAAGAGTAAGAAAAACGATAGTGTAGGAGACTCTTGGATGCTACTGTTTAAAAATATCATATGATACCCAAACAGGATGCTTTCTGTGCAGTGTCCAACAATGACTCTCTTAGTCCTTCTTCTTCCTTGACTTCTTGCTTAGTATCAATGCTACCTGACATTATTTTTGAAATATTTAACCTGAAAAATTTTCAGTGCCTGTTGTAAGTCCTCCCATACCAATCTGGCCATTATTTCTGTAACATCCACATTCACCCTGGCCCATCACATAACTCAAGATTACCGGCTAGTCCTTCCTTGATGGCCAGCAACACCAAGTTCACCATAGAAGTAAATTAGCTGGGAAGAAATGTCTAGATTTGCTGTCATGTTTTTATTCTTCTCTAATCACAACCCTTATTGTCAAAGGACTGAAAAGGACAATAATAAAAATAGTAAATAAGTTACAGGCAACGTGGCATTTCAAAACAAGGCTCTAAAAATTTTAAGGTGTGGGAAGACACGAAGGTCAACATAACTTTGGTCAACTTAACCTTGCTTTTCTATTTTTAGTAGAATGCAAAATAAAGGAGAAATAAGGACTTTAATGAGGGTTTGGTGACATTTTACTCATACTTTTAGTATGTGTATGGGTGACAATAATACCTATAAGTAGGGGAATATCAAGTTTTGCTTTATAATTACACTACAAGAAAAGCAGCACTATGTAACTTTTTCTTTCTCATGCTTTTTGCTTTGTATTTGGTCACACGCCTGTGCCCATTAACCAACCATATTTCAGACTCTCAGGGGCATGTTGCAGAGCCTATCCATGGGTTTGGAAGCCACACGGTGTGAGTTCTCTGTACGTGCATCCAACCTGTAATGTGAAGAACTTCCATGATGTCCTAGCGACAAGGTGAAGTCCCTTTTTCAAACACTGCCCTCATCCAGAAGATGATGCACAAGGGGAGCATCGGAAAACACTGGAAGTTCGACAGATTAGAAAGCAGAAGACCACCCATTTATGTATTTTACCCATTTCCTACAATTATTTTATGGTTTTGTTTTTTTTTTTAATCTTAGAGCAAATACACACAAGACAGTAAAGATAAGCTTGCTAAGTTTTTACTAAGGTCTTAAGATACTACATCAATAAAATGCATAGTTTGTTTTCCAATGCTGTATGCAGGGCAAGAACACATTTTATAATGCATCACATGCATCTTAAATCAATGTGACACATTTAAGTTAATTCAGTTCCTTCTATCAGCACAGTATCACTAGCTCTAGATTGCTCTTATTTGCCATTTCCCTATTTCCCACTCTTGATCCCCAGGGAAAAATTAACAATCCAGTTTGTTTAAACTCTTTTTGAAATATTAGTTCTCCTGTTAACCCAATTGACTCTGAAAACTAATTTGGAAAATAGAAAACATAGCATACATCTGGATGACTATATACTTTTGTAACACACTCATATTACCTACTCCTTCTGTATTGCTTAAGGGACCAAGAGTACATTTATCTTTTATGGAAAAATATACCTAGCATTAGAGGTAGCAAAGAATAAATACACTGAACATCACGTAATTCCCAAGGCAAACATTAATCAGTTATGAGAAATATTATGATACAGGTATTTCAGATTTCTTTTCCTTGTGGGACTCATAAGGTAAATAATCTAAGCCATTGGATTAATTATGGAAAACATTAAACTTATGATGTCAAGTTATTTATGACTTGTACAGCCAGATATTAATATTCCAATACTTTTAACTCATGTGATTAGCTTTTTGCTATCTACACAGAGATTGAAATGATGGTACCTTTTAAACCTGTAACTTAACACGTCAGTGAGTAATGTAAAAATGGTATTTTACTAACAGGGTTGCATCAGGACCATAACTTTTCCACTGAGGTATAAGTCACCATTTTTCTTAGTTATGCGAATATTTTACACATTTTTCTATATAGAGAACGTTCCAAAGAGAACATCCATTGATACTATAGACATCCAAATCTAAATTAATTTTGACCGATGTATGTACTGAAAATTTCAGTCAGGAAATTCCACTGAGGCCAACTAAATCTTTTCGTCCCTCAATAATATTTGTACAGATTTTTACTTTTCTTGTTTTCCTGTACATATTGGGGATTTTCCCCAAGGGAAATATTTTCTTTTTTATATTAAAAAATAAATAAATTCAGTATTTATAAAGTTTTAATCTGAAATATTCAAGCATATGCTACTGTGTAAAACTGCTTTCATTGATCCTGAAAACTTTTAAACCCACATGTATTAATTTCAACAAAGTTTTTTAATGAATCACAAGATACACAAATCTAAATAGTAAGAGGTTTCAAAGAGAATTTAATGAAAGACATCTGTCCTTAAATGAGATCCATATAAATATAGTAATTACTTTAGTATTTTGATTCTTACTATATACCATAAAATACTGTAGGCATAACAAAAGTTAGGGACAACTGAAAAGTACACACGGAGGGGAAAAATTCATTTTGAAACAAATGTAGCCTTTTTTTGCAATGATATCCTCATATAATGAAAAGTTCTGAAACATTAAATGTTTAATTTGGTTTTGCTCCAAACCAGGAAAAAAAAGTTAAAATGTTTTGTAATGCAAAATAGACATCTCTAGCTTTTATCCACTCCACTCATTAACTTTTGTTAAATCAGTGCTATTCATTATGGGTGAGTTCCTTTGTGAAATAGAAAAGAAAACTAAAAAGTCTGTAACTCCAATCCCCAAGTTGTTCAATTGCTCAATTTTGTGAAGAACCATTGCTTTCTTCCTTTGGTTTTGTTTTTATCTCAGTTTTAGACATCTGGCTCATTTCTGTTTTTCTAGTGGGCATATTCTTTAATGTTTGGGATTTACAGCACTATTTTAGTCTAATATAAATTGGACTTCACCGATCATGCAAGTGCCGAAATTAGGTGTGATTAGATTTGTATTCAAACAGTGCATCTTACATCTCAACTCCTAGCTAATTTTGCAAAAAAAAAGGTACTTTTCTTCTTTTTCTTTCTTCTTTTTTTTTTTTTTTCTGTTGTTGTTGTTTTGGTTGGTTGGTTGGTTTTTGGTTTTGTTTTGTTCCTGGCCACCATTCCTTGTTTCCACTCTCTTTCCCTGCACTATCTGAAATAACCATTCTTCCATCTGTAAGAGTACAACATTTTGATAATTACCCCCTTTTACAGCTGACTCACTTGTAGTGACCTGCAGGGGTACATCTTTCTTTGTAAAACATTTTCCACCTCTCTGTTTCCCAATTTTGATCCAACTTGCATGACATTTACTCCCAGGCTCACCATTACATGAAAACTCTATTTGAAATTTGTAAAATCAACATAAATTACAGCCAGAAGAGTTCTTTATTTGCAGAAATTCAATACATATAAGCAGCACACTTTTAGCAACAAAAGCTGAAAATCAGTAATTATGAACAGTTTAAGATGAACCATTTTTAGTGAATAGAGAATATAAGATTAACCTGAATTAAATTTAGTGAACTAAAATGCTTGCTTTTGCAACTTAATTTTACTTTTTCATATTGATTTTATAAAACCCAAGATGTTTAAATAATATTCATACACTTCCATCTTTGTTTACATGGAAGTCTTCATATATGGAATGACAAGTGCACGTGAGAATGTGTATCTGAAATACATCATTGATTTTGAGCCTTCTTGCAGGAATTGCAAGCAGCAATAGAAAGAGGCATATTAAAGCTCTAATTAAAACAGCGTAGCTTTCAAAGTTAGCATGTATATTTGGAGGCTGTATGCAGTGCGCTTTACATGCTTCCACAAAACTAAATTAACAGCAAAGATCTGAATTTTGGGTATGGCCAATGTTCAACAGTGTTACTAAACTTTGAAACTGTGCCTCACATTGGTCAACCAAGGCCATAGGAAAATGACATTAAATAACTTGTTGTGCAGTAAGATTTGAAGTCTGTATTTGTTACCTGTCCTACTCAGAGTTCTACTTTTCTGAGTGGTGATCAGATTTGCAGTATCAATTTTTATTGGGCTGCTAGAAAGATTTAAATCCTACTGAAAAATTATTTTCTAAAAATACTGTGTGAACTATAAAAAATCAAATCTTGGGATTCACTCCCCTAAAGTTTAATATTATTACTTTAGGCAATATTATTACCTCATAGTAAGGTCTCCTGTTTTGTAAGTACAACTAACACAGCCGAATTCCTAGAGAGAAGACATTATATTTAGCTATGTTAAACATGGAAAATCCATATGAACTTGCTTAGCAAGAATACTCAGACTATTTTGTAAAACAAATTTATCTGTGCTATGATTTAATACTCTATTCCATTCATCTGAAAACCTCACAAGGATTTTGTTTCCAGATAACTGCTACAAACTAAGAAATTTTGATTCACCTTTTTTCACCCAGGAAACACCTTTAAACAATGACGATTTCATCCTTGCAACTTTTGGATGTGTACTGAACAATCTGAGTCTATTTAAGACTTTCTGGACTTCAAAAAACCAAACAAATAAAAGAAGGATTAATATGCGTTTCAGGTGTTGATCAATAAGAAACTTGATATGAATCAGCAGTGTGTGCTTGCAGCCCAGAAACAGACCTTATACTGGGCTGCCTTAAAAGAAGTGTGACCAGCAGGTCAAAGCAGGTGATCCTGCCCCTCTACTGTGCTCTTGTGAAACCCCACTTGGAGTACTGTGTACAGTTCTGTTGTCCTCAACATAAGAAGGACATGGAGCTGTTGGAGAAAGTTACAAAGGAGGGCCACGAGGACAATAAGGGGGCTGGAGTACCTCCTGTATGAATACAGGCTGAGAAACTTGAGGCTGTTCAGCCCTAAGAAGAGAAGGCTGCATGGAGACCCCATAGCAGCCTTCCAGTATCTGAAGGGGGCCTAAAAGGATGCTGGAGAGGGATTCTTTATCTGGGACTGTATTGATAGGACAAGGAGTAATAGGTTAAAACTTAAACAAGGGAAGTTCAGGTTAGGTACAAGGAAGTTCTTTACTGTGAGGACAGTGAAGCCCTGGAACAGGTTGTCAGAAGGAGTTGGTAAATGCTCCGTGCCTGGAGGTGTTCAAGGCCAGGTTGGACAGACATGGGCAGCATGGTCTAGTGTGTGGTGTCCCTGCCCATGTCAGAGGGTTTGTTACTATATGTTCTTAAGGTCCTTTCCAACCCTAACTGTTCTGTGATTCTATGATAATGCTTATATTAGCAATTATACATATTGTACCATCTTGACTAATAATAATTAAATGCTATCATTTTTTAATTCCATACTGACTGGGCCCCAAATGCTCAAGTGCAGTCTCAGGCTAATTTGCTAATCGCTATATATTTTATTTTATTTCATTTTATTTTATTTCTAAGGTTCATATTCCACTGTTATAACATCTTTTTACATCTTGGGGGGTTTTTTTCACTTAGCCTTAGCCTTTTTGTTTCCCTAAGTTTGGTCTTCTTTCCCTATTATTTCTTCCACTGCAGACTCTTCATTCATCTGGATTCAAACTGCCTTTTTAACCTTTCCTAGTCTTCACACTGATTTTATTCTTGACATCTAAGCAAAGCACATCTCTGGCATTAATGGGATGCTACATAGTCCACAAACTAAAGATTTTTATACTTCTCCAGTTCTTAACACAATTTTTCTGTCTGCATTACAACTGTTGTCAGTGGTATGACCACTGACACACCAGTGTAGCAATTTAGGAGGCAATTTCTGTTTTAAAGGACATGTATTGTAATAGCTACTCTTGTGGTTTTATTATAATTTGGGGTAGAGGAGGTGTTTAACACAAATTCCTTAATATACCCCTGAGGAAATGAAAGAAAGGGTAATAATTACACTAGGAGGCAATGTGACTACAATCTACTTTCCAGTATTTTCCACTTTCCACAGATTCTTACTTAAAAAAAACAAAGCAAACAAACAAAAAACCCCCTTGTCTCAGAACTTCAAGAAAGGAAAAGTCTTCAGTGTTGTGCTCTGAACCTTTATCTCCGAAGTTTTATTATGATCAATCCCTGACAATTTTTCATCTCTTTCCTAGCAAACAAACAAAAGAAAACAAAGCTAACAAGAAACAAAAAGGACACCAGTAGGGAGCAGTTTGGCCCCCACACAAATTATGTAGATTGACAAAATCCTGCACACTGGAAAGCTGAGCTGCCAAAGGAAAGTCTCAGCAGGGAAAATTTTCAAACTGGTACCATTAAATACCCTATTAAAAAAGAAAATCTGAAACAAATTTCCAAGCTATGCTGGAAATATAAGCACTATAAATACTATATCCATGTAGGATTTCACACGGATTAGCTGTAGTTGGCCCCTAGTATCAAAGAAAAACAATCTATTTTACACCAAAATACTTATTAAAGAATGGTTACTAGGTTTCTTATGAAGATGCTGTGTCTTCTGGTATAAACATACCTACACAACATTTATAATAAAATATCCATTTAATTAATAAGGAGTAGACAGACTATAAACAAGTATAGAATTTGGCTGAGTGATTGTAATTACTTTGTGAAGCAGAAGTGAATTTGAAGCAATTGGCTGAAAGCTGCATCATTGATGCCAGTTATCAAAATTTATACAAATCCTCTAAATATTGAAAATGTAGGTTGACTGTAACATAAAGGGTGAGAATTATAAGAAACTCATCCTGTGCCAACCTACAGAATGGAACTACTGACACTGCTTTTTAATCTTTATGTTATATGTTAAATATACTTAAGTTAGGGATTTTGTATTGTTCATTGGAATTCTAACTATTTAGATTTATTTATATGTTCTATTTATTTAAAAACAAACTAGCCATCTGTACTCAAGAGCAGCAGTGCTGCAAGTTATGGTACTAAACCCAGGGCCTGATCCTGTATCAGACATAAAGAAGAGGGGAAGAAAAGTAAAACATACCTGTAAGTAGCACTCATGCTTTGCTAGGTGCCACTAAAATTAACCCCACAGTTTTTATGGTTTTACTGTTACATGACAGAAAATCTTTCCACTAAATCGACCACTGTAGATCTGAAAAAAATAGAGGTCAAAGAGGTTCAGTTACCATCCTCCAACAAGTGTTTATCAAAATTTTCAGATTGAGCCTTTCTACCTCCTAAAGCAGAGAGCTGTGAATATTCCTTATGTTCTGCAGTCTATCGTAGAGGAATCAATGTCTCTTACATACTTATCTTCTGATGATCTTAGCCATCAGGCTACTTTAGAGATACTTTCAAACCCACAAATTGGTAGCTGGTTCAAAATTTTCCATAATGAATTGTCCCTCCCTAGTTCAAAGTAAATCCAGTAGTCAGGATTAGGGAGGGAATGATTTGCCTAGTGTGTGTAGGGTAATTATTTCTTTTCTAAAAGTTTCACCTCGAGCTTTCAATTTAACATTATTTAATCATCAGCGTGAAATATATGGATATTACAACTTGAAAAACAGTTCAGAATATTGCTTTAGCACTGAAAAATCATGCTGTACTTTGTTAGTCTTTTAGAAGCCTACATGTATTGTGTGACAACAAAGAGGCTATTTGACATAATGCAGTATGTTCAGGACCTTCATCAGGAATCTGGTGACCGTAAGGTCCTTTCCAACCCTAACTATTCTATGATTCTGATTGCAGTGTTCTACTAAAAGACAATATGAAAGCCATATATCATCTGGCTATTGCATAATCCTATGCATTGGCCACACTGAGGGGAATAATGCAAAAAATAGTAAAATCTTAGCTTTTGTCTTGCTTGAAACTTTGGGTTCCTTCACGTCAGCTAACACACTGTAAGATGATGTAACCAAAACCATAAAACTACCTGGTTTCATTATCACAGTGGTGCAGTGAAAACATTCATAGTATTACAGCATGGCTAACATTCAAAAGTGGGGTGAAAAAAGTAAGCATAACCAACAGTCTGCTTATTCTTGGAGGCACAATAGGAGGCATGTAATTCTTCTGTGATAAAATATCAATTAAACATGTTATTCTGCATGTAGAGTCAGATAAAACACTCTAAGAACTTTTCAGCAGGTATTCACTGAAACCTAAAGAAGAATTCATTTCGGTAAGCTCATGCTGCTTTTGTGTTCCCTTCCATTAATCATTAGAGTGATTTTCCGTAATTTAAATGGGACATCACAGAAAAACGTTAAGAGTCTTGAATGCTTGTGTACCTGCATGTCACTTTACATGAAAGGAAACTTAAGGGAGGAAAAATTCCTTGCTAATAACCCGACATAGCAGTAAATTGAAAGAATCATACCAAGATCTGACTTCACAGCAGTAAGACAATGCATCTCATCTTTTTATGCTAACAAAATGAAAGAACTCTGCTGCAGCCAATTAATATCTTGAAGGGTAGGCAAATTTAGAAGCATTTCTAAGGCAAGAAATACATGGGCCACAAGTGGGAGAGTTTCATGGTAGTCTTCATTTTCATTTTTAAAATCGTGTCTCACTTTTCCTTGTTACTGCTTTCTGTTTGTGAAGTATTTTCTTATGCAGGATAACTTAGGTTCTTTTCAATAGAAGTGCCATATTCAGTGACAGCTGTGATAGTCAGTGAGAAATAATAGGGCAGCTCAAAGCAATGCAGAGTGGAAAGTACTGGCAATATGGTCCAGGATCCTTTCGGGTACTTTCAGAGAGGTAAGGAGGATGGCTGAGCAGCAACATCACTTTTATGAGAACGCTTGAATGTATGTCCTGTCGTTGCCATAGGATACGTTATACATCAGCCTCATGTAAATGAGATACAAAATGAGAGGTCCAAACTCACCAATCATTTTCACTAATATTGGCTCCAATTTTATTAAACTGGCCATTTGTGATTAATTTTCATTGACATTAGTTTGCCCATGACCTGGCACCCATTAGAAAATTTGTGGAATGATTTCTAGAACCATAGCATAACAAGGGCCATGAGGATGATCAAGGGGCTGGAGCACCTCTGTGTGAAGACAGGCTGAGAAACTTGGGGTTGTTCAGCCTCAAGAAGACAAGACTGTGTGGAGACCTCATAGCAGCCTTCCAATATCTAAAGGGGGCCTAAATGGATGCCAGAGAGGGACTCTTCATCATGGGCAGTAGTGACAGGACAAGGGGTAATAAGTTGAAAGTTAAACAGGGGAAGTTCAGGTTAGATATAAGGAAGAAGTTCTTTACTGTGAGAGTAGTGAGGCACTGTAACAGGTTGCCCAAAGAGTTGGTAAATGTTCCATCCCTGGGAGTGTTCAAGGCCAGGTTGGACAAAGCCTTGGGCAACATGGTCTAGTGTGTGGTGTCCCTGCCCATGTCAGAGGGTTTGTTACTAGATGATCTTAAGGTCCTTTCCAACCCAAACCATTCTATGATTCTATTAATATTGCTCCAGAATATATTGCTTCTCTTAAAGAATTAATCAACATAGAAAGAAATAATTTCACTTAATAGTAATGGCAAAATCTATTCTAATATCAAACAGCTACATCTGTGCAGTCAAGACAGAGGAAGGACAGGAAACACAAGACAGGAAATAACAACTTGCTTTCCAGCATTGCCACAGCCTTGAATTCTACTAACCTACTTGCTCAACTACAAATTGGGAATGATCCCCTCATGATTATAAATGGTACCACCTCAGTGGAACTGAAAGGGTCCATTGCATTTACACTATGGCAGAAATTATGATACTGAATCTGAAGTTGTATGCATTAATTAGCTAAAATATAACGTTAAGCACAGTATATAAATCTCTGCTGACTCAAATTCCAGCGTATTGTATTCCTTGGCATTTCCAGTGCTCCACAATGACTACAGAATTAGCTCTTCTCATCAACAACTGTCACTTTTAAGCAATACAGAGCACATGTAGTTATGAAAAAAATAACTGACTTCTGGTTTTTTTTCAGATTATCTCATTGATAAAATTGTCTGTTAAAGTATGGAATTATGATAACATGAAAGAACTTATTCTGATTACAGAGTGCGTTTGCATGGCTAGTAGCCACTCCACCACCAATTTTATAGGAGACTTCACTATTATCTCCATAACAGAGATCCCAGTTATTAAGGAGTAGGAGGAACCATTAATAAAGCTTCCAGAATCCAGACTCACCTTGGTGCCTCCAGCCAACACCGCAGACTCTAGTATCACTCCGCATTATGACCACAGTGTAAATGCTCAGTTATCTGCCCCCAATTCCTTGAAATACTTGAGCAAGGGCTTAGAACTTCACAGAAGTATTATATCTCATAAGCTAAGTATCTATATATGAGCTTGCCAAACCGCAGCTGGACGTTCAAACTGAATCTTGGAAGCTTATGAATGTCAGTGTTTTCACACTGTGTGGTTGATTTGACAGTCTCAGTTGTCCCAGCAAGTAACCTCTTTCTTTTTCTTTTTTTTTTTTTTTCCCTTACTTGGTACTTTTCTGGGTAGAACTTAATTTAACTACAGACTGAAGAACTGGTACAATTTAAAGATTCTCTGATTATTTTTTTATTGTACTTACACATGGTAGATAAAGTTAGGAGGTAATCCAGGGCATAAACCACAATTTTGTTAAAATGCTACACAAAACCTGACTAAATATTAGGTGGAAAAAGGCATGGGTATAATTGATTTTTTTTAATTACCTTGAGCCTAGTTTTCTCCCATGAAGTCAATTTTGCTATTATCGGTTTTATGGTTAACTTCAGTGGCAGCAAGAACACTTTATGTATAAGTGATACCAATGAGGTTAGCCAACACAGGATTGCACACAAAAATAGTTGAAGACATTAAATAATGCAGTAGTAACACTATTGTATATTGATTTGGGATAAAGAAACTTGCTTGGGGGAAAAAAAATGCTATCTTAAGGTGCAATGAAACTGGAAAAGGAGTATGATATGCATTCCGAAAATATGTACTTTGCCATTCAATTTTCTACATGTAAGCCCAAATGCTTTGTCTTCAGGCTTAATTTTAGCTCCTTCCTACTGCAGGTAAGTCTTCTGCAAATTCTAGCCTAAGGGTATACTTTTTTTTCCTTTGTGTTTAATGCTGTTTGAAGCTGCCTGAGTGGAACTTGTGAAATTCCCAGCATCACAAGAGAGGCTTGTGTTTTTCATTTAACCCCTGAGTTCTAAGTTCTGCTCACAAATTGCCTGAGCAATATGCTACAAGCAGCATTTTCCACATGATGTTGGGCTCCATTCAAATGAAAACATAATGTATTTATTTAAATATTGCTTCCACTTAGGCATCAATAATTTCATCCATAAAAGCTGCACCTAAATGTCATGGAAAGTGGGGAGGATCTAGATAATATTTCCAATACCTTTTCAGTAAGAACATAAGATCAATGTAAGAAAACAGACCAACAAAAAGTGTGCCAACAATCGTAAGAAGAAAAGATTTACATTACATTGGTAGATATTTGGCAAAGAGTGCAGTGGTTTATTTTTATAGACAAAGTAAAAGCCTTATATAAACAGAGGAGGAACTGGATGTACTAGCTTTAAGGCTTTATTCAAAGAACTTACACCTGAAGTTAATTTTTAGGACTGATAAAACAAACGTAATTTAGAGTGCTCAGTGTGCTAAATCTACTTGGCATGCTCTACAGCTTCCTCTTTGCTGCTGTAAGATTTGCTGCCTATAGCTTTTGGCAGTCCCAACAGAGCTAGCTCTTTCCACTAACAAAATACAAAATGCAAAATTAATAAAAGGACCCTTTGAAACTGACAAAAATGCCTCAGGCAAACTATCTGCCCAGCAGCTGGTTAAAATTTAATCAGTTATTTTTTTCCCGTCCTGTATATCTTTTGTATGGAGCTCCCTAGACTAAGTGTGGTCAAAGTTTATTAAAAAGAAATAATAGATAAGTCTCTCAGTAAATTAGCTGCACAGCTAATTTATTTCTAGTTTCTATTGACAAATTAAACTAACTGTGTTGGTCTTTTCAAAAGCATCTAAAAGGTCTATTGACAAATTTTATTTAAATACAAGCAAATTAACACCTGTGACCTGATTTTGTTTATGATGACACTGTGATGCTTTTTATCATTGCTCTTACTTGAAAGTGTTAATACTTTTAGTGGAGGAGGATTTTAGCAACCATGCTGCTTTTAAGCATTAATTCTACCTGTTACAAATGAGGAACATAGATTCACTGAGGAGTCAGATGCAAAGTATAAAGTTCTTTAATTACTTTAGTTTGCTTATTTAAAGGCTGTTCCTAAGCTTTCAAGTGAAAAGGAAGCAGTTTCTTGAACCACAGAGTACTTTAAGAGTGGACTTGCACATGTAGATAAGCTTCCTTTCTAGTATCGGTCTCATATTTAAAATCTGAGGTTAGACCTTCAAAATTAACTACATGCAGAAAATAGTTTGCATAGTTTAGGTAACCTTTAAATCCAGAAATATATTTCTGTGCACTAGACTGAGCATGTCAAAATTTACCTGCTTGAATATAACTTTCAGCTGCAGTAATTGTAGCAGGTGGCATTTTTTTAGAACTCCAAATAAGCTCTAATGCTTTATTAGCAGATGCTTTGTCATAATGCTTAGGAACTGTAGGCTTAGAAAAGGATTTCATTTAATTTCATTTATTATTGTCACACCATCAGAGTGGACGTTCCCCCAGAACATTTGAAAGACAGGAAAGCTGTTCTAGAAAACAAATAAGTGAGCATAAGAAGCATGGGCCTAAACAAGGGTATAATCTCAGTATTTTAATATTTTGTTATCATTATTGTCATCATGATAAAGGACAGCTTTAAAAAAGGATCCGAAGAATGAAATGAGGGTAAAAAACACCCCCTGAATCTATGCACCTATTTCTATTGTTTTTAATAGCCTCTGTTTTTCTTTTTTTTTCAATTTTTTTTTTAAATATAACCTTCATGGGTATATTGAAAATTATTTTTCTTTAGTAAAACTTGTAATACTTCTGCAATACTCACTCTTGAAATTTCTGCATTTCTGCTGCTATTTTCTACTAGAAGTGTTTACCACTTTTGCGTTTACTATGAGACTTTATAGGACTTCAGAAGAGTCTTTTAGATGACTTCAGAATCCCAGAATCTCTCTCAGGTTTTTCAGGAGTCCATGCCTTTATCTAAAAGGGTACCATCCTTCTATGGTTCTCTGAAAAATATGTTTGTTCTTAGTTGCATAAGTATTCTTATGAATCATCTTTCTGATATTAGTCATCATGCCAGGGTAGTTAGTGTGTATATTTATTTAAGTATGTAGATACATAGTGTATATATTTATTCTCTTAGGAAGAAAAATCAGGGTCAAGAAGTACTGATGCAGACATGCTGTAAGCTCTTTCAGATTAGTGCCTCAACAGATTGACAGTCACAGTATATGGAGGGGAAGAAGATAAATTTTTCTTTTGGCTATATTTTTCTGTAGACTTTGAGGATTTTTGTTACATGAATTAAACCATTATGAAAGGATAAACTTTAAAGATTAATTCTGGTCATGAGAGATGTTCTTTTAGTTCAGTGGTACCATTAACACTTATAACCAGATGTAGGGCATAAACTACATCTTCTTGTTTGCTTGAATTACCACTAGAAGTCTGATAGAAACTCAAAATATGGATTTTGTGATAATTTTTCTTTGGTATACTACCTGCTGGCAAAGCAGACATGGACTTTCAATAACAATTCTCAGTGTCATAGTGGTCTCAAATCATATTTACAAAGCAGAGTAAGGAAGTTTATTGTGACCAGTAACTCCAGTGTAAAATGGATTCTGTGAAATTCGATGTCTGATAATCTCGCTGCAGCTATGTAATGGCACCCCTCAATGCCCCAACAGGCCTCTGTTTATTCATAGGTGCCCACATGTATGTACAAAGTTCAGTTCAACGATCACCTGCTGCCAAGGTCAGTCACCTGGTATTTAATAGGCTTTATGTATTTGCATTCTGCAAGTCCTTATTTTTCCCAAATTTTTATTCCCAGGAATGAAAAAAATGTGTAAGAATGCTCAAGTCTTTCAATCTAGCTGAACAACTTGGTATTCAGTAAATTCGTGGTACAGGTAGCTACCTTATTAGAGTTACCTCACTAGTACATGTTTACCTTAATGTTCTTCCAGTAGTAACTAATAAGTTGGTTCAGTAACACTGTGCAATGTAAAGCACTGCCTCAGGCTCTGCAAGAAGTCCAGAAAGCCCAAGGCAGGTGCCAACTACACCTACACATAAACAGATTTAGTTGCAGGTGGAAATGCTTTCAAGCTATTTACCTTGAGCAGCTCATATGTCTTTCCCTAAATAACGAAGATAACATGGCCAATAAAATCTCCAAACACAGCCTGCTTACAGGCAAGAATTTTGACAAATGGTTTTCTTCATAATCTTAATGTCTATTCTTTATTGATATGGCGCTCTACTTATTTTTAATAAACCCAAGTGTCATTAATTGCAAATTGCAAAGTTCTCTCTTAATCTTTAATCTAGTAATGTCAAAATTAGAATGTGAATACTAAAACATTTTAAGAATTGTTAAATAAATCTGCATTTAACCAACAGAAATAAGCCAAAACTGCAAACTCTACATTTTAGTTGAATATTCATTGGGAGAAATAAATTCCTTTTATCACAATTCTGTTTTGCTTATCCATCTCTCCTGGTATGCTCTGTATTTGTTTATACTGTAATGTTACTCTTCTGTTACTATTCTATTATTAATAAAATGGTGTTGCATTACTAGTAAACATCCACCTATGTAATATATATCCCCTAATGCTTCTAAAGCCTTGATATCTAATTGAGGATAGACTCTGGGCCTTTTTTGCTCCTACAAATGGATGACCAGTTACCCATGTCATTTTTTCTTAGCTCAGGAAATTATGCTAGCAGCTCTGATATAAACACCTACTTCCACCTGTGCTTTGATTCACAGATACAGCACTGCCATTTTATGTATCCTACAAACTGAGGCACTACTCACAGTAAATTGTTCTTGTGTAGCTCAGTCAGGTATAGTCTGTTGGCTTTCTGAGATTTACTGATTATCCAATTTGCAAGTAAGCACAATCTAGGAGTAGTCATTGGGACACCATTGCCAGTATATCAATTTTGCATGGGTGTATCTTTACAAACGAGTGACAAGAGATGTGAAACATTTACAGGCAGCAATGACAAGAGTGATTCAGGCAGAAGTGCAAAGCAGACAGTCTTGCTCAAATTCATAAATAGTGAACCTACAGTTTAGATTGTTGTCTGGAACTTCTTGCAAAGCTCAACAGTTCCACAGGAAAATTATGGAACAATCATAAACAAGCAATGTATAAGAAAGAGGGACATGTTTAAGGTAAACATGAGATATAAACACACTCACGAGATTACTTCAGGATAAATACAAGCCCAAGCTTGTAAATACAAGCTTTGACATCTCATTAAATCCACAGACTAAAAGTGGACTTATCAGCATACAGAAAGGAAAGCTGGATAAATTATTCTTAGGAGCTAACAAAGAACGCATCCTCCTGATAGACTAGCATTTGGAATATTAATCTGACATGCAGAATATCCTTGTTCAAATACCTTTTCAGGTTCTGAGGACACTTATCTGGATAGCCATTAGGAGATGAAAGAAATAAGTTCATTTCCCTCTTGCTATAATTATGTGAAATGTAACAAGTTATAAAGCAGTGAATGGGAGAATTCCCAAATAGAATACCCTTTTTTCAGATTATGTGCTAGAGGAAACTCTCTGCATAGGGAGTGCTCTTGAGATAAAAGGGAAAACCATCATGTTCTCAGATTTGCACTGTGCAAGCCCCAGGTCAGTACGAGTCTTGAATAAATCCTTACCTTAATTGGAGCCCTCAGTAAAGACAGGTAGAGGATCACTTTAGTGTGAATTGTAATAGGATCTATGTAAAGATCTGTAAGAGAAGTTGACAGTCTTTAGGTGTTCATGGCCCACAGAGACCTGTCTAACTATTGCAGTTCAGCATTCTATGCTTTTACCAAAGAATGCCTTGCCCATCAAACTGCCTTCCCTATTGTCCAGAGCTTTGTGAATTCCTTTTTTTTATTTTTCTTGCCCATTGTAGCTTTGCCTGAAAAACAGCTGAAAAACACAGACCTAGCTACCTGTTCACAAATGTCACCCAAGCCCAGAAACGCCAGGGAAAGGAAATACCTATGTTGTGGTTCCAAGGACTTAACGCTCCAATTTCACCACTACAGCAACTAACACATATATTATGTGAACCCTTCTGTGCTTACTACAGAAAATGTGTTTCTTGATTCTTCTATAATATGAGCAGGGCTGATAAAATTACTTGCAATGAAAAGAGTAGAGCATGATCACAGTTTTATCTCTAAGAGCGAGTAGAACTTAAACTTGTATATATAGTTCTAACTGATAAGATGAAGAAAAGTCCTTTCTATTCTCTTTCTTTTTCAAAATGAGATACTAATTTGGGTGGCCAGAAAGTGTTGCCCTGCTCGTAGCAACTTCTCTCTCGCTCTCTCTTCTGGGCTCCAGAAGAATCTATTCCTATAGCATAAATTTTATGCAAGCCTCTTTAAATCTTCTCCCTGATTTCCAGAATGCATAAGCAAGAAAAACCCCAGAGTTATATGTAGAACAGGGACTTTTTCTGCTATGTATGAGAATCTAAACAGGACTTCCACTTCTGTTTATTATCAAATAGCTGTTATGCTTAAAAAGCCTGCGAGAAACCTTCCAGACTAACCAATCCTCAATATTATAATCACTAATTGATCTCTCCTTTAAACTATTAAAGATATCTGTATGAAAACTCAAGTAAATAGTAGTAGACATATAGCCAAATAGCACAAAATACTTGTATAGTAATAAGAAAGTAACTGAATTGCACGTCAAGACAGTAAAAAAGCTCAGTTTTACCCACTGTCCCATCGCTTTTATTCTTTACCCAAGGTCACCAGGCCTTGGATGTAAAAGATATAATATTCCTCTAAGAGTTGGACAGACTGAGAAAAAAGTGTAGCGATAACCTTGATGACTGAATTATTCTGCACTATCAAAAAAATGTTTAAAACCTGGTGGTAAACCTTCTCTCAGATCACTAAGTTTAATGGCAAGATAATTAAGATAAAGAGTGTCAGGTTACCAAGTACAATTAATCTGATCTGTGATTAATTTGAGGAAGGTGGAGATTTGAGACACATAGATGAAATATACTAAATGAGTGCCTGATTAGGAAGAAGATATGTAATAAAATACTTTCAGAAGAATAAGAATATAACTAAAGAGAGAATATAGGTATATTGTGCTGAAAGTAAGTTATATATGCTGGAGGGTCAAGTATAAATTAGCTCAAAACTGAAAGCTTAAATCTAAACTTCTCAGGTCTACGGCAAGTACAAGAGCAGGCTGTCGTGGTTTAAGCCCAGCCGGTAACTCAGAACCATGCAGCTGCTCACTCACTACCCCGCTCCCTCATTCATCATCCCCCCGCTCCTGGGAGGATGGGGAGGAGAATCAGAAGAATGTAACTCCCACGGGTTGAGATAAGAACAGTCCAGTAATTAAGGTATAACACAAACCACTACTGCTGCCACCAATAATAATAATGATAAGGGAAATAACAAGGGAAGAGAATACAACACCTCACCACAGGCCGACTAACACCCAGCCCGACCCGAGCAGTGATCTAGCCCTTCTGGGTAACTGCCCCCAGTTTATATAGTGGGCATGACGTGCTGTGGTATGGAATACCCCTTTGGTCAGTTTGGGTCAGGTGTCCTGTCTCTGCTTCCTCCCGACTTCCCCTCCTCCCTGGCAGAGCATGAGGCTCACAAAGTCCTTGGTCAGAGTAAACATTACTGAGCAACAACTAAAAACATCGGTGTTATCAGTGCTGTTCCCAGGCTGAAGGTCAAAACCACAGCACTGCACCAACTACTAAGAAGGAGAAAAATGAGTGCTACTGCTGAACCCAGGACAAGGCTCAGACTCAGTCTGCTATTATGAATTCTGTAATCCACTACTTCTCCCAATTATGTTGAATGTTGATGACAGAATACTCTGAAATTAACTAGTAAAACAGGCAGAAAACCTCACATCCTTACCAAGAATATTTATGAAAATTCATTTCTCATTTACTGAGAGATTATATCACCATTAATATAGAGAGTTGAAACTGTTTTCTCAGTAATGGTATTAAAATTAGCAGGGCTGTGTAAGGGGCAGCAGTCACTTTGGATTTAAGTGACAAGATTTGAAATTAAAAGAAGAGAGAATTTTAGACTTGCGTTAACTACCACCTATAATTAAGGAGATTCTGTAAAGGCATGCCTAAGGTCAGTTCTGAAGCTAAATACTTTACAAATCCTGTTGATTTACAAATACCATCAGTCCATGGGACCTCCTGAAATCTGTCTTCGGGTTCTGAAGGAGCTGGCTAATGAAGTTGCTAAACCACTGGCCATCATATTTGAAAAATCATGGCAGTCAGGTGAAGTTCCCGATGACTGGAAAAAAGGTAATGTAACCTCTGTTTTCAAGAAGGGGAAAATGGATGACACAGGGAACTACAAATCAGTCTCACCTCTGTGCCTGGCAAAATCTTGGAGTAGATTCTCCTGGAAGGCATGCTAATACACGTGAAAACTAACAAGGTGCTTGGTGACAGCCAGCATGGCTTCAGTAAGGGCAAATCCTGCGTGACCAATTTGGTGGCCTTCTGTGATGGGGCTATGGAACTCGTGGACAGCGGTAAAGCAGTTGATGTCATCTACCTGGACTTGTGCAAAGTGTTCGACACTGTCCCACACGACATCCTTGTCTCTAAATTGGAGAGACATCAATTTGATGGATGGACCACTTGGTGGATAAAGAACTGGCTGGAGGGCTGTACACAAAGAGTTGTGGTCAATGGCTCAATGTCTGGCTGGAGACCCGTAAGGAGTGGTATCCCTCAGGGATCAGTGTTGAGACCGGTCTTGTTCAACATCTTTGTTGGCGACATGGACAGTGGGATTGAGTGCACCCTCAGCAAGTTTGCCGATGACACCAAGCTGTGTGGTTCGGTTGATACGCTGGAGGGAAGGAATGCCATCCAGAGGGACCCTGACATGCTTCTGAGGTGGGCTGATGCCAGCCTCATGAAGTTTAACCATTCCAAGTGCAAGGTCCTACACCTGGGTCAGAGCAATCCCAGGCACAGCTACAGGTTGGGCAAAGAAGAGATTCAGAGCAGCCCTGTGGAGAAGGACTTGGGGGTGCTTGTCCAGAAGAAAATGAACATGATTCGGCTTCAGTGTGTGCTTGCAGCCCAGAAAGCCAACTGTATCCTGAGCTGCATCAAAAGGAGTGTGACCAGCAGGTCTAAGGAGGTGATCCTGCCCCTCTACTCTGCTCTTATGAGACCTCACTTGGAGTACTATGTGCAGTTCTGGTGTTCTCAACATAAAAAAGGACATGGAACTGTTTGAACAAGTCCAAAGGAGGGCCACAAGGATGATCAGGGGACTGATAGACGGAGAAAGTTGGGGCTGTTCAGTCTGGAGAAGAGAAGGCTCCGTGGAGACCTCATAGCAGCCTTCCAGTATCTGACAGGGCCTATAAGGATGCTGGTGAGGGACTTTTCATTAGGGACTGTAGTGACAGGACGGGCAACGGGTTAAAAGTTAAACAGGGGAAGTTTAGATTGGGTATAAGGAAGACGTTCTTTACTGTAAGGGTGGTGAGGCGCTGGAATGGGTTGCCCAGGGAAGTTGTGAATGCTTCTTCCCTGGCAGTGTTCAAGGCCAGGTTGGACAGATCCCTGGGTGACATGGTTTAGCATGAGGTGTCCCTGCCTAGATGATCTTGGGGTCCTTTCCAACCCTAACTATTCTATGATTCCTGTGAACAAACTTATTACATAGAAAAGACATTATACATTACCAAGTTACAGAATCAAACACCCTGTTTGGTATTTTACTTGGGTTTCATATTGTATGTATAAATAGCTGAGACACATGTATTAATATATCAGCTAAAATTAGTATACACTAATTCAAATGCAAGGAGCATTAAAATAAAAATCAAAGAACATAAAATAGCCTTAATCTTTATACTGCAGAAGCTTTAACCAAGCTCATCTCAGTAGGCACCATGACATTGCCTGACAGTTATATATAGTACACATTGCAAACTACTGGAGCTTTTATTTTGCCAGAAATCATATACATTTGTTTTTATTAGCATGTCTGACGTATACTAACTTTGTGTCTGTAGTGTGAAAAAGACAGCTATTGAAGTAACCATGTAGAAGTATAATTATGGACAATTTGCATATCTTTCATGGTTCTCTTTTGTAAAATGATGCAACAACAGTGACCGTATGAATTTGCATACATTTTCCATCTCTGTTTTCTGACACTAGGTTTTAACTTAGCAAATTGAAAGTGGATGTTTGTGTCCATCAGTTATATTCAGAGAAAAAAAAGGGGGGGGGGGGGGAAGTGGTGTGAGGGCTCTTGGGTTCTAACATTTCTGAAAAAGTTTAATTCACAAATGTTCCAGTTTGGTAAATTTATGGGCAAAAATGCTTTCTTCCCATTGTTGTCCAAATTCCACATATTTCCCCACTTCTGAAACCATGTCCTGCTCCCTAGATCAACTTGGTTATTATTATCACCCCTTGACTAAGTCATAACTCTCTCTGAACTACATACACAAGTAGGCAGATAGCACAGTGGCACTATCAAATTCCTGGCTTCTGACCCACTCTGTTGTGTTTGCTGGAAAACCTATATTCACAAAAGCATCCTGGATCTATTTCTCAGTGTAGTCAGCTGTCAGGGTGGGTCATTCTCCTTCCAAGAGTAAATTCCAAAAGCAATGTCTAGTCACTGTGAAAGACTATAGGACCTTTAGCTCTGGGATGTCTTCAACTGTGGTTTTGAATGAGCAGTTTGGAGCTAGAAAATCAAGCATTTGAGACCGTACAGATGGAGTTTTAGAATAAGCCTGGTATTTTCAACCTCAGCTCAGCAATCACTTGAGAAAAAAACTATTAAATTTTTCAAATGTATTGTATCATTATCAGACCATTACATTGGCTGACAGTGCAAGATCAACAGTTTTCCTGCCTGAAAACAGAAAACATTGCAGAACTTCTCCCTAGGACCCCAGATCTTTTTCAGATACTTCAGTACATCTTGTCACTGAAGGACCCTGAAATGGAAAGGATTCGTACCAGCTGTGCTTTGAGCTTTCTGAAAAAGGTTTTAAGATATAATGACATCTGTGGAGGGAGGAACACAAAAATGTCCATGCAGTTTGTGTCTGAATGAACTGTACATGGCAGGATTCATAAATCAGCTATCTCTTGGAAAATTAACTGTAGATTGTTACCCATAAATCAGGGTGTTTAAAAAGATTTAATTGGAATTGTTTTCATGCAAAAATGCTGCTTGGGGCAGAATTATATACTTTTTCCTATGTAAAAAACTGAAGACTTAGAGGGGTATGTTTCACAATGAAAGTTTACATAAATGGTAGCAAATTTCAAAAAAAAACATTAACAACATTAGAAAGTATAAATCAGAAACCAGTCATGTGAAATCTGCTTTGGCAGGGATGATATAAGAACTTGACATTGAAAATACTAGTACAGGTATTATTCAGAACTAACCTTAACTTCTTTCTTTTTCTTTCTTTTTTTTTTTTTTTTTTTAAGTTGGTTTGATTCTTTTTGTTTCTGTTTGCTTTTTGTTGGTGTTCTGATGTTTGGGGTTTTTTTTTGTTCTATTCCAGTATTATTCACTGGAATTCATTTATTTCCTAATGTGAGTAACTTAAAAACCTTTCCATGCTTTCTACAGCACAGGAGAGCTTCTGAAAACCTTATTTGTATGCAATTTAGAGTTTTTTCTTTTCTCTGCAAGATTAACATTTATTAGTTCAAACAGATGTGCAGTATTCTTCTGAGTTCATTCATTTTGTCATTGACCATTCATTCTAGAAACCCATCAAATCAGGAGTTGAGATAAAATTTAAAAATGGAACACAGTGTATATAGATGTTAGCGGATCTGATGGACCACTTGCAGATTTTCATGACTAGGCATTTATTTTGGCTTACCTGGTTCATGTTTCTCTCCAGCATAACAATAACTGACTTAAAACCAAAAACTTGCCTTTCTGATTACAGAGTTTAAGACAGTCACAAATACATTAGCCTGGGAAAGAGTTATCATGACCAGGTTTTAGAGCCAAGAGCATCACAAAATCTTCTCCTTACAGCCTATCAAATAATGAACAGGGAAGGCTAAAGGTGATCTCAACTTGAATTACGTGTCAAATACCTACTATGTTATTTATCTTTTGCTTCAACTGCTGAGCTACTTGGCAGCAAAAAAACATTAGGAGACTGTCAACAGAGGAATCACAGACTCCGTAGGTATACTTACTGACAACTGTCTTAACGAAGTATGGCTTTTATTTCAAAGATGATAAATTACTAAGGGCAATTCAAACACTTTGGTCAGAAGTTTTAAAGACAATGTATGAGAGACTTTTAAAGAAAGGGATATTGTTACAGTGCACACACACAGATTTTTAATCTCCTTATGCATCCTTCCACTGTGGATGATTTGGGATTACAGGCCAGTTTTAACACCACCCAGAGATGAAAGAAGTTGATAGAGAGCAAGACCTGTCCTTATCTCCCTTGCTTATACTTCCTAAAGAGCCTGTATCCTTCCATTTCAGCACTCCAGTCACAGAAGTCATCCCACCACATCTCTCTAATGCCAAGAAAATCATAGCCCTGCAGGTGTGTGCTTGTGCAGATTTCTGAAGTAGTGAGTTCTGGCAGGTAATACCTGAAGACTTTACTCTGGATCTGTGCCCATAAGCTGGATGACTGCTTGATAATTTAGAAAGGCAGGGGAAAATAAAAGAATGTGCATGGAACTGTACTTGGACCAGATAAGGAACAACAGAAGATATGACAAATTTTTCAAATAAAAAAGTAAGTGGCTATAACCTTCAATGGTATTGATATTTTAAAGGGCTTTTTCTCCTAAAAATGAAACCTCATCTCCTCTGATCAAAACAAGTATATGTTTTATATTCTATATACACATTTACAATATTTAAAACATAATTATATTTATATTAAAGAAGGCACTTTACAAAATGTAAGCATCATTTTTAATAGATCTTGGTGATTTGTAAACCTCAGTTTCATCATGGGTACTTTCCTATGGGATCTGTTGTTTGTCCTCTAGTCTTTGAATCTTTTAAAGCCTCTCTCATTATTTTTGTTGTCTGAAGTTGGGCAATAATGTTACTGTGATTAATTAAGCAAAAAGACATGGAAATGGGGGTGTGGTAATCATCAGATAATAAAGCCCTCTGGGTCTTGCAATGCATGAGGTGCAGCCAGGACCCTTTATCCCCAGAGGTCTGATTATCTCCAGGAAAACTACACCTCCCTGTACTTGCTGTATGGCTATTATGAAATATCTTTACATTTTATGGATAAAGTAAATTACTTTAATCACTGAAAATTGCCAGTGTTGTGAGGTTTCAGCTGTGAGGTTCACAGAGCTTAATCTGCCCATTTCAAGTCTGAAATAACCAATAATTGTTCTAATAAAAGCAGCAGTAAATCATTATTTAAATGCTGGGATGATCCCCTCAGAGTGGCAGAGGCACCTTCTGTATGTTTGATGACATGGGGTGCTCATTCAACCATAACCCTGGAAGTGTAAGCCATAAGGGAAATACTTTACCAGGGCTATTTAGTGTGTGTAATCAATGTTTTGTTAGAGCATCAAATTATTTTCTGTCATTCTGCAAAGCCTTAGGTCAGCAAACAATAACATCTGCCCAACATCTGAAAATCTCTTTGGAAAAATTCCAAATGTCTTCAATTTGTCACACTTCCAATCAAGCATTTTTCAGAAAATCTTCAGTGGCTTTTGTTCAAAGGCAAAATTAATTTTCCCGTTCCTAAATCATTGGAATGCACAAGAAACATGTTTACTAATTGCAAATGTGATGGGGATGTCAGTAACAACTCTATCCTGGCGTCCCCATGCTCTGGAGTTGTGAACACAGGGCTCTGGCAGAAGCCACAGTCAATCAAAACACGTTATCAGCCTGAACACTGCCAGCACTGGGACCATGATATTCTCATGCTTCCCTTCCATGGATGAGAACAGAAGTCAGACTTCCAAAATTACATCACAGCTGATGCAAGAGTCACTAACTGGCAAAATTATGAACTTCTAGTGTTCTTTTCAGGAAAGGTATTTCCAGAAACAAAAAAATAGTTACACTGGTATCTTACCCTTACCTGTCATATTACAGTAATATATTTAAAATACACAATTTGGAAAGACTTGCAAAAAGTTATACAGGACTGTGGATTTTCAGCAGCCTACTTCCCAGAGGCTTTTACTGAACTAATATACTGTGAGAAAGGCACTATAGGATACAGACATATAACAAAAAATAGTTCCTGATTTTGTGAGTAGTAGAAAGACAATCTGCCTGAACTGTGTAAACAGATGAATTAGAACCACTCCAGAGTCTTTCTGCAGTATACTGTTCACATACATGAGAGCTAAAGACTAGTCTCTCAAGAAAGCAACTGGTTATATTTATCATGCTAGTGAATCACACAGTTTCCAACTAGCATGTCAAACTGGAGAAGGTTTACCTAGTAACAGAAAAACAATATCCTTAGGGGAGAGGGAAAAAAAAAGAACTAGGAGGCAGAGGACTGTGGGCCCTGATGCTGTTTAGTCTATTTTTTAAAGATATGTTAAAATGTTGTCACATTTCTTGTGACGGGAATATAATTTTATTTCAGAAGTAAAGTGTGGTAACAGTAAATCTCAGGAGAAATCTGAGATTATTGTGCCAGAGGCAATTAACCCTGAGTAATAAAAACTTCTAGCAGCCTCAAATGACAACTTGATAGAAGAGCAGATATTTTCAAGGGAAAATAGTGACTTGCAAACAAGATATCTTTTGCTTCTGCTCTGGCTTTCAACCAAAGCTTTTAAGCTTCCTGCAGTAATTTGTTTACCAAGTTGACTAATGAGAAGAATTAATCAAAAGAGTTTTCATAGGAGAAATATGACCAGCAACATGAGCAAGAATCATATGATACAGAAGACCAATGTCATCTGCTTCTGGAAGAATTCCAAATTGAAAGATTGAATCTGGTTAGAAGTTACAGAATAGGAGATGAGAAGGAATGCTTTGTGGAAAGCTGCACTTATCAAAACTAATTGGTAAAAAAATCAAATAAGAATATCAGTCCTAGCAATGAAGGTGAGATTTATTTAAGGCTATAATTATTCACTCTGTAAGTCATGACAAGAACATACTGGTGAAGTTAGTGAAAGGACTGATGTCAAAAAATCCTATGAAAATGAGAAAGAGGGAAAGATTCTGTATCCAGATCACTAATTTGTTAGTGTTGAAAATCTATTGCATTTTGAGATTCAAATCTCAGTAGTGTATCCTGATTTCAACTGGGATGGAGTTAATTTTTATTCCCAGTAGCAAGTACAGTCCTGTGTTTTTAATTTAGGATGAGAATAATGTTTATAATATACTGACGTTTTAGTTGTTGCTAAGCAGTGATCAAAGACTCTTCAGCTTCTCCTCATGTACTGCCAGGAAAGAGGCTGGGGCATACAAGAAGCTGGGAGAGGATGCAGTAGGACAGCTGACCCAAACTGGGCAAAGACATGTTCCATATCATATAGCATCATGCTCAGCATATAAACTGGGGGAAAGCTGGTCAGGGGCTGCTTCTCAGGAACTGGCTGGGCACTTGTCAGCTGGTGGTGAGCAACTGCAGTGTATAACGCTTGTTTTGTGGATTGTAATACTAACTATTATTATTATTATTACTACTTTACTAAGCTATTAAGCTCTTTATCTCAACCCATGAAATTTACCTTTTTTCCCAGTTCCCTCTCCCAATAGCAAACAGCTGTTTGGTGTTCAGCTGCCTGTTGGGTTAAAATGCAATAGTCCTTCCAGCAGCAGAATTACATGCTTTGGTGAATAATAGCAAAGTGTAAAACACAAGGGAAAGCAGAGACAGAAGTAGTGTTCACAGGAGAATACAATCCTGAGGAATGTGCATAAATGCCTATACCAGAACAACCAGAAATAATTGGAAGGGTGGAGGGACATATTGAAATTTGATTCCTACATGATTTATGCACAATTGTTATTCTAGACCTGGTTTCTAGACCCAGTCCAAGGGAAGGTGTAGAGGGAATCAGCTCACTGCCTTCCTTCTGTAGGTTTAAATCATAGGTTTAAACTAACAACAGTGTATATGCCTTTAACATAACAGAATAGACCAAACTGTTCTAACTTACTTAGGCATAGGGAGAAAAGAATGTTTGGCTGATGAGGGAAGGAACATCACGGGACTGATACCAGCTAACAAGACAGTAAGTAAGACAAAGGATGCCAGCCTTCTTGACAGCAGAGTGGCACCCAGCGTGGAGTGAGACTGAAACAGAAGCAAGGGCATACCAGCTGCCAACTGAGCACTAGGACCTTGTGGACACGCACAAGCACTGAGGTCATTCAGTAAATACAGTGAAGAAGAATATTGGTGACCACCAAAGACCCCCGCTCAGGAAGAAAGTGCATGTGTAAGTAGAATGTAAATATTATAATTATTTCCCAGAAAAGCTATGAATATGCATGAGGCCTGCAATAAAGAATGCCTGCTTTCTAAAACTCCAAATTGAGTCTTAGAAAGTTTCTCCAACTAACTTTTATGGTAACACTTCCACACGGAAAAGAACAGTCCTTGAGTCTTTGAAGCTACAAATGGAAGGGAAATTCATAGCTTGAAAATCCTGATTACAGGACACTAAATACAAGGAATGAGACCTATTCTCAGTGGTTGAAAGTCATCAGTATCACACTGAAACCCAATAGAGACAACAAGAATTTTCCAGTGTTTTCCTGAAACATTTCTATGAATATGTTCATTTTCTCAAGATAAGAAAAAAATATGACGCTTCCTACAAATTAGTTGGGTTTTGTTTTGTTTTATTTTGTTTTCTGTTTTTAATTTTTGGTTGAAATAGTTTGTACAAAGGCTTTTCTGTTTGTATCAAACAAGTGAAAATGCTATATTACAGTTTTTTATATTTAAAAATCAAAATTATAAGTAATAAAGCAAAAGTATACTAAAGTATTCCATTCTTCTTGGAATACTTAGCTTTTTCCTTCTTTAGGGGCAGAAGGGTGTGTGTGCCTACGTTCCAAACCTGAAATGTCATGAAAATATCATGTACTCAAAACAGATTTTGCTGGCAACGCCAGTGGAATCACCATTGCAAACAACAAAACTTGAAAAGCAAAATTTTCTGGAAAGCTTCAGTCCTATCTGAAATTAGTAGTAAGAAATAATAGTACTACTTTAAGAGAAAGTAGTCTTGGTCATCTTCAATACATCCAAAATAGACAAGAACTATTATACAAAAACATACTATTGATGCAATACTAAGTACAGATTTTGTACTTAATATGTTCACAAACTTTACCAAGATTAAACTTTAGTAAAGTTCAAGTTTAGTTACCAAGCTGAAAGAGCAACTCTCCTGTCCCACACATATTTTGTAGCTATACAGAGTTTAGCTGTTGTATCTCATTGGTCAATGCAGTTTCAAAAAACCAAAATGTCTTACAAGTCAAGAAGATGGAGTGAGCAAAACAGCTATTCTGAGAATACAAGTGATTGACAGGTTCTTAGGAGCTTTCATTGAAGTAATGTTTATTGACTCTTAGGGCAGGAATCAATTGAAGTTTTATTTAGGTATGTCTTACAAAAAGTGTACAGTTCTATCAAAAGTTGCCTATACCAGAACTATATTTTGTGTGGTATATTATGCATTAAGTAAGTTTCTTAAGCAAAGGAAGTAAAAGCATGTTATCTTCACCACATGTCAGTATTTCTCAGGGTAATTATCTTGTGAACAAGCAATTAAAACAAAAATTAACAAAAACTTGGAAAATGTAGTAAAAAAGGAATTGAAAACTGGCATATAGCATGGAGTAATTCTCAACAAATATATACAAACTTTTCTTATACTTTTTTTGCTATGATTGATTGAACACAACTGAATCAAAGCTGTTCCTAAGTATGTTGGTAAGTATGCTAAGTATGCTCTGTTACTCAGGACCAGAGCTCCCAAACAGTTCCAGACACATGGTATGCCTAAAGTAAAAAAACTATGACAAGATAGAGCCTTGATTATCTAGGGACAGAAATACTGCAATGGTTGACCCTAGAATCTTGGGTTCCAGCACTGCATCTTGTTCACAGTGAGCATACTATGACACTTCAGAGCAGCAGCTCTCCTTGGCTGTGGTTAGTGAGGAGAATGGAAGCGTTAGGTTTAATAACTATGTTAGAAAAAGATTTATGTAGATGCTGAGTATCAGGTAAACTCCTAGCCTAATACAGAAACTGAACTCATGTAACATTCATGCAGAAGTATTTTACGTAGCTACAGTAAATATGATCAAAGCCTTTAATTGTAAAACAGGCTGAAGCTTCTTGTGAAGAATTTTGGGTAATAAGCAAATATGAAAGCCAACTTGGGGGTTACCTAAAAGGGTGAACATCCTTTGAGGTACCAAACTTAAAGCCTCTTGTGCTTCAAAATCTATAATATTTAGAAATGAAACAGAGAGCTTTGAAGGCGTAAAAAACCTGAGGCTTCAAGAATATCTTATTTAGGCTGAAGAATATCTTGGATAAAATGGGAGAGGGCATAATGAACACAGTGTAACAAGGAAACACAGAGTAATGTCTCAACATGCTTTTTGTTCAAACTTTATGGGAAATTAGATTAATAATGCATGAGTTGCTTTATGTGAAGGTTATTCATTCAACCACCCGCTCACTTATTTTCCTTCAGAAAGTATTCTACTTTTACATACAAAATTAGATTTTTCACTTTTATTCAACATGGCTGTAGCAGATACAGAGCTCTCAACTGCACTTAGATGAAGTCACTATTACGGAGCTATGTAGAGTAATTCTGTTAATGTGGGTATTCTTTTGCTTACTGCAAAAAGTAGACAATCTAAAGAGAATCATAACTAAATTATATAATTATTTTACATCATAATTAGTCACATCAAAGATGCTGCTACAATTACATGAGAAATTGTGATCTTTACAATACAGAATTACTTACAATATCTGATCTCTAGGAAAAAAACAATATGTGTTTTGAACCAAACCCCTTGCTTGCTGTGATGGAGGAGAAAACCAAGATCTGGTCCTGAAGAGCATTTTCATCATTCTCTCAGCCTTTGTTTTTGGAAAGAGTATCAAGCTTATAATAGCCCCAACTTTAAGGTGATAGGTAGGAAAAACTTCACCCCATTTTTATTCTGAAGAGAAACAGGTTGCAATAACCCAGCCTCTCCTTGAAGTCACCATACCTCCATTTACTCCTCTTTTCAGTCAATGAGAAGATTAAAACTATATGTGTTTCATATGTCTTCTCTCATGAAACATGAGTCATTTTTGGTATTTTTTCCCTTTATGTGCAATTAGAGGTAGTAGATGAGCTAGAAACATTTTTTGCTAGCAGAGTGCAACTGTGTGCTCAACAAGGAGGAGACATCTTGAGCACAGTCACTGATGGATTATCAGAATGTCAAACATATTGTGATATTTCATTAAAGGACAAATCATAAGAAGAAGAAAGGTGGGAAACTGGTGACATCATGTTTAAAATACAAATAAAAGAAATCAAAAGAGAAAGAAGTGCATTTCTCCCTTAAAATCACAAAACTCAACAGAAGAACATGTTTTTGCATAACCTTTTTGTGGGTAAGTTCTGACAATCACTAAATCAGATAATTACAAGGGTGAAAAGGACCTCAGTAGATCACTTTGTGTAATACCATGACTTGAGGTAGTGTTATAGAATCATAGAATAGTGAAGGTTGGAAAGGACCTCAAGATCATCTAGTTCCAACCCCCCTGCCATGGGCAGGGACACCCCACACTAAACCATGTCACCCAAGGCCTCGTCCAACCTAGCCTTGAACACCACCAGAGATGCAACATTCACAACTTTCTTGGGCAACCCATTCCAGTGCCTCACCACCCTCACAGTAAAGAACTTCTTCCTTACATCTAACCTGAACTTCCCCTGTTTAAGTTTTAACCCATTACCCCTTGTCCTGTCACTACAGTCCCCGATGAGGAGTCTCTCCCCAGCATCCCTTATAGCCCCCCTTCAGATACTGGAAGGCTGCTATGAGGTCTCCATGCAGCCTATCTGTACTTAAAGAAATACTTACCAGGGAAAGCTAACAGTTCTTTAAAATTTCCAGTTGCATTTCTTCCTTCAGGGAAATTGTTATTTACCTGTTTACTTATTTACTGTGAGATTTCTTTTCTTTTTTTTTTTTTTTTTTTTGTTCCCCTAAATGGAGCATCCTCTTTCCACAAGCTAATAACTCTTTAGACAGTGAAAGGCTGCTGCCAAGATCCCCTCTCTTCTCAGCAACAGAAAATAAATCCAGTTATTTTAGCCATTTTCTTAAGCTTTAAATTCTTAAACTGGACTGTGTTTTATCAAAACACCCCAAACCAGTAAATATAGCATAAATTAATATATCCTTAATGAAGTTATATGTACGTTTTGTCAAAAGACTTACCCTTTGTCATTAAAGACACTGTGAACCTTTTAATTGTCTTCACAAGGAATGCCGTTAATCTAAAGAGAGAAAACAGAGTGTGAAACCAGAACTGTAATTATGAATAATAGCACATGGAAAAATTCTGGCCAAATCCTTTTTTGTAAGACATACCCGTTCCTTAACTTCAGACAGAAGTTGCATGTGGGAGGCAAGCAGGATTTGACTGTAAAAAAACCTCCCTCATCACATACACTAATATCTTAAGAGGTCATTATCTGGCACACAGGCAATATTAATTAAAAAAAAACCACCCCACCCCATCATTCAGTCTTCCTTTGCTTGTAATTAATACTTTTATTGCCAAAGCTCTCACAGATTGAGAGAGCCATCAACAAGAGTAATTTTCTGTAGATTATAGAAGTTAATTTCCAATACATTATGTATATCATTCTTTAAATGCCATATCCAAATGCATTTTTTGTGACTGATCTTAATTTTGCATGTACTTTTAAAGTCATATGCATTAAAAAGTAATCTCAATAAATTGACGTCAGGACCATATATCGTTTCGTCAATCAAATTCCTGAGACCTTTTGAGACAATTTCCTGCACCTCACTAACTATAGCTGAGAAATGATTGTTTCACTCTCACTTGAACTGCACCCTGAAAACTTAAAAACAAAAAAAATATTTAAAATATAGGAAGCCATCCTTCACTTAAAGGAAAAATAGAGGATGCTACAATGCTGTACTGAGTTTTCTAAGCTGCCTTCCCTGAAGCCTGAGTTCAAGGTGAACCTCCTTACCCACTGGACAGAGCCACAAAAGCCCACACCCGGTGGCAGGGACAGGTTCTCAGGTGACTCTTTGTGAGGTACCAAAGTGGCTGACTTTCTCTGCATATACATAAACATTTTTAATTCATTTCTGATTTCAAATTAGACTGAAAACTCAATGAAGAGCAGGTTTTGCTTTAATTTACTGTTAATTTCATAATGTAATAACATCAGAGGAGATAAAGTACAGCTCTATTAATTGAAAGTAAAGCTCCAGGGGTTGATAGAGCTCTGTGGTCCTTTTTCTGTAAAGAGCAAACTTTGAATTTTTTATTTTCAGCTCCTGTAAATTTGTGAGACAAAACATTTTTTCCTCATTCTTGCCACAATGTGATTAGGGCAAAAAGGCTTTTTTTGGCAGCTTACTCCTGTTTTGGTTTTTTTTTTTTTTACATGTAATGACTCAGACCGGCTAGTCAGTCTGAATACTCTTACAGCAACACAGCTTTCAGGCTGACAGCTATGTTAATTTTAATACTTCCTTCTGGCTAATAAATAAAATTGGGAAATAAGTACTCATATAAAATGTGTATCTGAGCAGCTGGTGTTGTGAAAGATATCAAAAACCAAAGTATTGAAAAAAAGATAAAAAACAAAACTGAATCAGATTTCAGTTTCTTATCAAGATTCAGAGGAATCCTGGCAATATTTACTACATAGAACTAATGTCTATTGAAATCAATTGAGATACAAAAGGCTATTTTCATTACCTAGGGTTGTTCATTACCTAGCCTACCATAATTCTGGGCCAGCTAATCTAATTGTGGAATATGAACAATACGGAAGCAGGCACTCCACAGCCCCAGACTGTATATGCCATTCTGTCTTTACACATCCTTCCCAAATACTTTCTGCAGGGGACAGGCACACTCTCCTACACAAAAAATATATAAATTTATATAAAACCCAAGAATTTGCATAAAATCTGTCCATGTTTCTGCCTTTCCTCTAAGTGCAGAGGACAGTCATGAAATCTGGCTGCTAAAATCTCTACCTACATGCAAACAGAATAGAGAATAGAAAGGGGCCTAAGAAAGGGATAAGCAACATACTGACCGTTGGGTAAAATTGAGGTTCTTCGCTTCTGTATTCCCAGTTTGATACATGAGTTGTAAAGTCACAGAAAAACTGTAGCAGTTTTCAGAGGATTGTCTGGCCTCATCTAAATCACAGGAGAATATAATAGGTCATTGGGACTTTCTGGTTTAGATGGCATGTTTTGGTTCTTCATTTTATTAAAAGTCACATTCTGGGACAAGCATTGTAACATCCTGGGAAAGTTTAACAAGTTGTAATTTTCCTCCAAGAAGGAAATCATTAAACTCTACCTACATACCTAGCTACATGCTGTATCAAAGATATATGATTCCTCAGGAAATCCTCCTGATGGAGGTAGAAAAAGAATCCTATAAAAATTAGATTTGTTGTCTGTTAACACTGTATTTTACATTCAATTTTCTTTTGTCACATTCCAAGAAAGCAATTATTTTTGCATGTACAGACAATATGCTCTTTTTGAAGGGCTTGGTTTCATATTGTTGTCCATCCTTTCTGATTTATTGCCTCAGTGTCAAAATAAGACGGCTGTTCCAGCATTTTGAGACTCAAAAAGGCTTTTTTCTCCACAGAATACAAATGTTAGTTCAAAGAAAACCTTTGGTTGCATTTGTGCTTTGAGAAAACAGATTTTAAAATCTTTGAGACCCATTTAAATTTGAAGATGGTTTACTGACAGTATCTGTCCAGTTACACCATTTATCTCATTAGCTCCTGAAGCGCAGCAACATGGAAAACACACCATTGTGGTCTGATGATTAGTAACAGGTGAATCTAAATAAAAATATAGTTAACATAAATTTTAATTTGGTAAATCACCTAAAGTGTAATAATTTAAACAAAACTGATGGAAACTTCCAAGTGTTGGAGCCCAAGTAGCTTTCTGTTCTGCCTGGAACACATTATGGAAGTGATATTGGCAGGTGCATGTAGAAATGCTGTAAGAATATTTTTGCAACTCTTAAGCTCTTTTTTTGCATCACCAATTGTTCTATATTTTACTGAGACAGAATCACAGGCTATTTTTGCTGTTGGGGTGGTAATCTGCTAACAAGCAAGCCTGGTTCCCTTCATCAGTTTTGTTTGCGCAAGATGTTTGTCCTTTTTGTTTGTAAATACGGCAATGTTACTGAAGTTTTCCCATCTTCTGTGCTTAGTTTTTGAAGCCAGAAAGAACTGTTCTACAAGCATGCATGAAAACCTTTTTTTCTGTGTGTGTTTCTATGAGAGCAGCATTTATTTATATTGGATACACTAAGATATTTCAAAGAAATCCTTCTATTTTCAGCTGAAATCCACCATTACTGCATATAACAAATTTTCTGAATTAAAAAAAAAGCATTAACAAAATAAGACGAATTATTACAAACTGACAAGTGCTCTTTAACTGTTCACGAAGGAGAATAACAGCTGTGAGTATCAAGCAGAACTCGCTCACTGAAAATGCCCCATAGTTTAAAGAGTTTACCGTAAAAAGTGCTGGGAGAGGGTTGTACAGGGCCCGGGGGGGGGGGGGAGGGGGAGAATACTCAGACACTGACCAAATCCAAAACATATTTTTGCTTGCTGCAATATCTTTGAATTCTGTATACATCACCGCTTGTAAAAAATTCTTTGTTTGAAATGTATTGCACATATGAACGGATTTCACCTGTGAACACTATAGGTTAGTGCTTTTCAGTTTTAACATGTAAATAAGATGTTCATGCATGACACAACCTTAGAATGGACCCATGCTGAAAACACACAGGATTTGTGTTCTTAACCCTGTGATTTGAGAACAATAACTGCTAATGTAACTCAGTTAACTGTATTGCTTTTAATTGAAGATAATCTTGATTACAGCCAAAGGGCACTATTAATACTCTGTAGAAATGACTAAGACTTTAGCATTTGAATGTTGTAGAGAAAATAGAACTAATTAGCACTAATTTAATTCTAAGATTAAAGAAAAATATTTTTTTTAATTTTTAATTTAAGATAAACTATTTTACTCAGAACAAAGAAAGAATAATAAGTACTTTTTCCAACTAAAAAGCATTTTTTATTTTTGCATTATTTCATTGATATGGGAATCATGACCCCATTAAATATCAAATAATAAGCATTTAATTATTGACAGCAAATAAATTTTTAATAAAGATACAAGGGGTTTGCCATATGAAAGAAAGAAAACAAAGTACCTCTGACCCAGAAATTCATAGAAGATCTCACTTTGCTATACAGTCTATAACCTAATTTTTGAAAGGATAGGTTCACAAAAGGACATGTCATTTTTCTTTCTTCTGTACCACAGAATGAGGTACAGTAAGTATAACATCTGTGAAAATGCTCCCCAGAAGTACCCCTGCTCTATCTTAATCATGCACTTAAACTAAATAATACATTGAATATGTCATAACCAGGAGGACAGTCATGATAAAAAGTGATTTAACCCCTTTTTACTCTACAAAATAATACTTTCTTTTCTTTACCTTGGGACTAGTTGTCATTTATAATTTCTGACCAAGGGATACATAATGGATTTACAATGAAACCCTGATGCTTTTCCAAGGGACACGAAGATGCAGAAAATAAGCACCCATTGCATTAGCAGACAAAAAGATGTTTTCACTAGAATTCTGATGCTGGCAAATAAATGCACTGCTTACAGGCTCTGAAAGCATAGTTTCTAGCTAATCATGATTCTTCGAGGTAAAAATAAAATGAACTTTTTCTGAATCTTTTGATGTATCACATAGAAAAAGATGTAACATGACTTTTTCCAGCTTTGCATTCATATTCAGAAGGTGCCCAAGTTCAAGAGGCCAAATCCGACTAGTCACTACCAAATACGGATATAAATTGCCTAAAATGAAATTATCTAAAAAATGAATTATGTATATTATGTTAAAACAAACAAACAAAAATCTGAACAAATGCAGGAATTGGCAACTTATCACTTTAAGAAACTCCTCCTAACTCTTTTCCCAAATTACTTTTGCCACCTGTAAGTCTCATCAGAACATAGCATCAAGGAGGAAAGATATAAAGAGCAGAAGAAGACCTGTCAAAGCCAAAATATTTACAAAATTATGGAATCTATTTAGTCTTTTCATAGTTCAAATGAAATAGCATTTTCTTGACAGATGAGCAAATTTCAAAAGAGTCTGTGTTAAGATTCAGTTTAAATAACCCATGTACTAGCTGAGTTTCATGAATTTGCAAAAGTGGGTTGAAGTTCTCCCATGCACTGCTTTTACTCAGACTCTTCAGACTTTCTCAGAGTTTGTCTGAGATTCCTCAGACAAACAGGGAGAAGTGAGTCATATGCACATTAAAAAATACCTCTTAACAGTTCAGTCTAAGTCAGTTATAAAGCATAAAATGTGGGAATTTGTCCCATTCCCAAAGTGCTGGTAGGAAATTGGCAGCAATCGCATGCATGTAGCAATCACGTAAATATTCTTCATTTTGTGTCTGGCACTCAGATGCTAGCAGTATCAAGTAATACCCCTCATTTTTGCCTGGGTTTCACAAACAAATGAAAAAAATGCAAAAGATAGTACTTTTCATATAGTGTACTTCTCATACAGTACGTGTAAACTTCTGCATGTACAGTGGTCAGATTTACAGTAGCATAGCCAGGACACACATGCTGTCAGCATGCTTTCCAACACCAGAAAGGTGGAGGCACCAATACCACTTTTAAGAATATCCAGAACATTCAACAGTAAAAGCAAACACTTTGGAGGGAATGTGACTGCTTGAGGAAAACAGACAAAACTGGAAATGATTCAGCCTGACTCTATTGTAAAATTCTGTCAGATCTTGTGAAACATCTGGTGAAGGCCACTGCTCAAGGGCAGGGTAATTGATACTCTATGATTTGCACCAAGCCTAAAGGACCATTTAAAGATAATATGTCAGGGCAGGTTGTTCTGATCTGCCAGACCAGGCAAACTGCAGCTCAGCAACATCTGCTTTATTGGGAACAAAATTAAGCCCTCGGTAACCACTTTGTAATGAAAATTTCAAAACTGCATTGTTATCACCTCCTAATGTTATAAAAAGCTGTTTGATCCTTATGTTTTTTTATAATATAATATGGATTTTTAAAGTTTAAAATATAACTTATGATCCCTTCAGTTGTTTTGCCTTTCGTGCAAGTGCAGTCTTTTTGGATATTTACAGTAACATGACTATTATGCAGACAGCTTCTCAACCCATTTGCCAGGGCAAGGACAGTAACTCTGGGATAACATCTCCAGTGCTAGCGCTTCACAGTAATGTTAAAAATAAGATAAATCATGGATCCAAAGCAGAGAAGCATAAAACTGAGCACCTATTCAGACATAATGTATTCAGGGGAAAGGCAAAGTCTTCCCAGATATAAGTATGGAGTACAACAAAAGTTTTCACTAGCAAAACATTATAAGAAATTTGTAAGAAATAGCAGCCTGGGGAACATAAAGGACTACAGAGCCCTGGGAGAGGTGGTTAGGGGCTCTGGAGCTCAGATAGTCTTTTTGTCTATTCTCCAGGATACAGGGTAGGGACTTAAAAAAGCTAGGAGGATTGGTCAGGTTAATAAATGGTTAAAAGGGCAGTGTCTCAGTCAGGGGTTTGGGTGTGTTGAACATGGGACCCAAGTTTGTAGGCCAGGTCTAGCAGGGGCTGGTGGTGCTCGGATGAGCGGTTTTGGTAAGAGGCTTGCCAGACTGGTCAAGGAGGCTTTAAACTAGATGTGTTCGGGGAGGGGGTCATCATTCCATCCCAACACACCCAGTCAGTTGCCAGCACCTATAATAAATGCTTGGAGCAATGTAGAGATATTCCAGGCACTCCAGCCAATGAGCTGCCTTCATTTGGAGCTCGGCTCAGATGCCTCTATGCAAAGGCCCATAGCATGGGGAAGAAACAAGAGGAATTAGAGATGTGTGCATGTCTATGGGGGTATGATATAATAGGCATCACAGAAACACGGTGGGATGGCTCCTATGGCTGGAGTGTTGGAATGGAAGGTTACAGGCTCTTCAGAAAAGACAGGCGTGGCAGGCAGGGAGTGGGAGTTCCTATTTAGGTTAGGGATAGGCTGGAGAGTATGGAACTCTGTCTGGGGACTGGTGAGCAGTCAACAGAGAGCTTGTGGGTCAGGGTTAAAGGGAGAACAGCAATGGGAGACATTACTGTGGGTATCTGTTACAGACCGCCTGATCAAGAGGAATCTGCAGAGGAAGCTCTCTACAGACAGAAAAACCGTCACACTCACAAGCCCTTGTTCTCATAGAGGACTTCAACCACCCTGACATCTGTTGGAGGGGTGGTACAGCCCGGGACAAGCAGTCCAGGAGGTTCATCGATTGTGTGGAAGACAACTTCCTTCCGCAAGTAATAGAGGAACCGACAAGGAGAGGTGCCATGCTTGATCTCGTGCTCACCAACAGGGAAGGGCTGGTTGGAAATGTGACGCTCCAGGGCAGTCTTGGATGCAGCGATCACGAGATGGTCGAGTTTGAGATCCTCAGGGCAGTGAGAAGTGCGTGCAGCAAGCTCACTGCCCTGGACTTTAAGAGAGCAATTTGGCCTCTTCAGGAATCTGCTTAGTAAGGTTCCATAGGATATAGCCCTAAAGGGCAGGGGGGCCCAAGACTCTTGTTTGGTCTTCAAGGATCTTCAAGGATCACCTGTTACAAGCTCAGGAGTGTTGCATCACAAGTAGAAGGAAGTGCAGCAGGAGGGCCAGGAGACCTCCTTGGATAGATAAGGAGCTGCTGCAGAAACTTAAAAGGTGGAAGTGAGGACAGGCAGCCTGGGAAGTATACAGGGATGTTGTCCGGAAAGCTAGGGACCAGGTTAGGAAAGCTAAGGACCAGTTAGAATTAAACTTGACTAGGGATATGAAAGATAACAGGAAGGGATTCTGTAGGTAAGTAGTGAATAAAAAACAGACTAGGGACAACGTAGGCCCCCTCTGGAAGCTATCAGGAGAACTGGCTACCCTGGATTTGGAGAAGGCTGAGGTTCTGAATGACTTCTTTGCCTCAGTCTTCACTGGCAAAGGCTCTGACCGCACCACCCAAGTCTTGGAAGGCAGACGCAGGGACTGTGAGAACGAAGACCTTGGGCCCACTGTAGGAGAGGAATTGGTTCGAGACCATCTTAAAAATCTGAAGGTACTCAAGTCCATGGGTCCTGATGAAATCCATCCGTGGGTCCTGAAGGAGCTGGCAAATGAAGTTCCTAAGCCACTGTCCATCATATTTGAAAAATCATGGTAGTCAGGTGAAGTTCCTGACAACTGGAAAAAGGGAAATATAACCCCCATTTTCAAGAAGGGGAAAATGGATGACCCGGGGAATTACAGACCAGTCAGTCTCACCTCTGTGCCCGGCAAAATCTTGGAGCAGATTCTCCTGGAAGGCATGCTAAGGCACATGAAAATCAACAAGGTGCTTGGTGACAGCCAGCATGGCTTCACTAAGGGGAAATCCTGCCTGACCAATTTGGTGGCCTTTTTTGATGGGGCTACAGAACTCATGGACAGCGGTAGAGCAGTTGATGTCATCTACCTGGACTTGTGCAAAGCATTTGACACTGTCCTACACGATATCCTTGTCTCTAAATTGGAGAGACATCAATTTGATGGATGGACCACTTGGTGGATAAAGAACTGGCTGGACGGCCGCACACAAAGAGTTGTGGTCAATGGCTCAATGTCTGTCTGGAGACCAGTAACGAGTGGTGTCCCTCAGGGATCGGTGTTGAGACCGGTCTTGTTCAACATCTTTGTTGGCAACATGGAGAGTGGGATTGAGTGCGCCCACAGCATGTTTGCCAATGACACCAAGCTGTGTGGTTCGGTTGATACGCTGGAGGGAAGGAATGCCATCCAGAGGGACCTTGAGATGCTTGTGAGGTGGGCTGATGCCAGCCTCATGAAGTTTAACCATGCCAAGTGCAAGGTGCTGCAGCTGGGTCAGAGCAATCCCAGCCACAGCTACAGGTTGGGCAGAGAAGAGATTCAGAGCAGCTCTGCAGAGAAGGACTTGGGGGTCTTGGTTGATGAGAAAATGAACATGATTCTGCTTCAGTGTGCACTTGCAGCCCAGAAAGCCAGCTGTATCCTGAGCTGCATCAAAAAGAGCGTGACCAGCAGGTCTAAGGAGGTGATCCTGTCCCCCTGCTCTGCTCTTGTGAGACCTCACTTGGAGCATTGTGTGCAGTTCTGGTGTCCTCAACATAAAAAGACATGGAGCTGTTGGAACAAGTCCAAAGGAGGGCTATGAGAATGATAAGGGGACTGGAGCACCTCCCACATGAAGACAGGGTGAGAAAGTTGGGGCTGTTCAGCCTGGAGAAGAGAAGGTTGCGTGGAGACCCCATAGCATCCTTCCAGTATCTGAAGGAGGCCAATAGGGGTTCTGGGGAGGGACCCTTCATTAGGGACTGTAGTCAGAGGACAAGGGGTAACAGGTTAAAACTTAAACAGGGGAAGTTTAGATTGGATATAAGGAGGAAATTCTTTTCTGTAAGGTTGGTGAGGCACTGGAATGGGTTGCCCAGGGAAGCTGCAAATGCTTCACCCCTAGCAACATTCAAGGCCAGGTTCGATGAAGCCATGGGTGACATGGTTTAGTGTGAGGTGTCCCTGCCCATGGCAGGGGAGTTGGAACTAGATGATCTTGGGGTCCTTTCCAACCCTAACTATACTACTACTAATTGAACCTACACACATGAGAAGTGCTGGTACCTGAAGCCTCTTCAGAACATGACCCAGCTGCTGACAAACACCAGAGAGAAAGAAGCAGTATTTTCCCTTCTAGTTCCATTTTCACTGCTACATTTTCTTCTCAACACCTTTTACCAAATCTGTATTAATTTTAAATGCAAATAAGGCACCATTCTGCTTAGCTGTTAAAGTTTCTCAACAATTTATAGGAGCCCATGTAAAAAACGTTGTTGCTATCTTAATTGCCACAGTTTTATGCTACATTCTGTCCTTCTACTTAAGTAGAAGGACAAGGACAGTCCATTCCCTAAATATTTCCACATCACAGCTTTTGTATATGAACGGTACATAACTAACTGTTCAGTTCAGGCTTCTCTGAATTTCCCTGCTTGCTGGAGATGGCAGAAATCACCAAAACCACCTCACCTTGGATGCAAGAAAACCAGTATCCCATCTATTCACTTAACCAGCCTCTGACACAGGCCAGACCCACCTACTTTATAGTGAAACCTGGTTATTGAATAATCTGACTCAAAGTGAATTTTTGCTAATAGCTAGATGAAGTACTTTGAGTGGAAATGAGAACTTTGGAGGTGATATAACCAGCATGTTTTGAATATTTCTTAACGTTAGCAGACCATTAAACAAAACCCCTCAAAACTTGCTAAATTCTGTAATTCAGCATCACCTTTTATCAAGGAGTTCTGCCAGGGAACCAAGTTAAATTTTTTTTTTTTAAATCAGTTTTGAGTTTCCCTGCTATTCATACTGTTGAATATTTTCTTGTATTAGTGTTAAGAGAGCGATAGTGTTCCTGATCTACCTTCCCTATACTAGTCATTCCTTCTGATCCCTTTATAATATTTCTTCTTATTCATTCTACTCTGAAATAAAAAGGCTTAGTATTTCCAATCTCTTTTCATACTATTCTTGTTCCATAACCCCAATTATTCTTGTTTTCCCTTTCAACACCATGTTTATTTCTTTCATATCCTTTTGAAGTGACTGTGCAAGTAGAACTAAATATTTATCCTAGAAAAAACAGATTTTTCTTGAAGATATTAGACTAGGGGTTTTTTATTCATCACCAACCTATTCTTTACACAAGCTAATATATTCTGATCCCTGGTGAACAGCATCCTTCAACAAGCCTGCTGCCTTCTGATACTGCCCTTCAAGAAACAATATAAACCGAATTTTATTGCACTCCAAGACTTTTTCTCTTAAAATGATTAAATAATCACTGAGTAAGAAGCTAATTAGAACAAGGAAAAAGCTTGACCAAAACCCTTGACAAACAATCAATTTCCATTTCTTTTCATGGGCTAGAGTTTGAAGTTCTGATACTAAACTTCTAGCATAGTCCTATGAGTAACTTCATACTTTTTATCAGTATTTCAAGGGTTCTGTCTCAGCCACGAATGTACTTTGCTGTTTCAAGTAAGCTGATGTCCAGCTGGTTTGGGGCAGAGAAGAAGACTCTTGGAAGTAGTATTCCTTAGAAAACAAAATAACAATTCTTTAAGAATGTTAAACTAATAACATGCTGCACCCCTTACTTCTTCCTGATGGTTTAATTATTAGTAACTCAGTGCAGTTCATTAGGGACCCATTGTGCTGCTGTTGGCGAAACAGAAATGTCACTGCATGTTAAATAATTAAAAGCAGTAAAACAAACATTATCTTTTGAGTACTGGATTTATAAATTGCTGTTAAGCATGCATTCTTTTAATCAATAACTACTTATCTACTTTGGTTTAGTGACTAACAAGTATAAACTCATTCCTGCCATTCTAATTTTGTTGTTTTCCCAATTCTTCCTACAATAACCACAGCTATTTTATTGCATTTTGTTTTTACAACAGAGTGTAAAAGTGAGCAAGAACTTATGCACCTAACAAGTTCTTGAGCAGTACTATGTTTCCCCAAGATAATAATTACAATTTTTCCCTTTTCTGGAGAGTGTGGTATTTCTAGAGGACCAAATCCTGTACTCTTTACTCAAATAGAAGACATGTCCATGCCGTGCTGGTCCCGCAGCACTGGAAATGGTTCAGACCCAGTCAAGAGCAAATTACACACTTATCTTAAGGTCCATTCCAACCCTAACTATTCTATGATTCTATAAAAAGTTCAGGGAGAAGCAACAGTGAAAGGTTATTAAACAGCCTCACATCACTTATGTGAAATAAAGTAATGATCCTGATGGGCCAAATCCCCCCAAATTTTGCAAAGATTAGCTTCTACTCACTAGCAGTGGGGACCTGGTGCTAAAGTAACTGCATTCAGTCCTTAGATCCTATGGCCGAAATTGTTACATCATGTATATTTATCACCAACCATGACCATTATTGAGCCCTGGTACATTTAAGACTGAACAAGTACAGCCTGACTTGGAAAACTTTGCTAACAGGCAGAATTTTTTTAGACTGGAATAATAACAGGAGGGGTTATTTTGTAGCTGAATATCCTCATTCTGATTTTTTATCTTTTTAGTTCTACTGTATCATAGGAGTCTTGTCAAGAAGTTTTGCCAGCCTTACACAGAAGCAGACACAGTGCATAATGAAAATGAAAAGACAGAGTACACCTCACTTTTAAAAATTGTTACCTCCTACATGAAAGAAATGCCAAGTGGAGAATAATGCCTCAGTTGCTGGATTTGTCATAACTTGGAAGAAACTTTCAGAACCATTAAGACTCCGTTACTTTCACATTACAATTTCAAAACAGAGTTGGACATGTGTGTGCTGGATTTGGAAAAGAAGTAAAACAGTAAATCATCATGGAGGCATTTATATTGCCATATTTGCAACACCCATGTTTTAAAGCTAAAGGTAAAATAACATCTTTTTCCTTCACAACTGACTTTAGTAATTAACCAAAGCAGGTGGAGTGCTGCCACACAATAGCTAATGCTAGTGCACACTAATTATTCAGACCCTTGGAAAGAGGATACATTAGCATGTGGTTACATCTGCCTTACCTGTTGAGTCGTCTTATAGCTTCATACAGAAAGCTCATATAACTCAGTTCCCTTTCAGCAGAGGGTAGGTTGACTGTGATAAGAAAAGGCAGGTGTGACCACAGGGTCACAGCAACATAACCATGGGAAGAGATAAAAGCATTTCAGATACTAATATGAGGGCTAATAAGTGCCTGACCTGACTTGAGCAGCTCTCTTAAGAGTTTAGTGGCAGAGATTAATGAATAAAAACCAGCAGAATGTAAGATCTGTGAAGAAAAGTGCAGTCTCCCTGCATTTATTACTTTAGGAGAGTAATCTAATATACCAGAGTGACAAAAATGATTTCTTTAAACAACCCATTTCAAGCTAGTTTTCACAGCTGCTTCTACACTTCATGATTTGTTTTCCTCTATTAGGTCTCTAACAAGCATGACCTCTGAATTTGTCTTCTCTTCAGACCCAAAGTGCCTTTCCTTCACCCCAAAGCATAGTGTCACGTGATGCAAATAGGTAACACATAACTGTGGGCAGACCATTCCTGGGGCCTTAGCTCACTACTGATTACAGTGCATCTCTTTGCACAGTCTCTCAAACTAATAAGGTATGCATTGCCAGTATCTTCAATCTAGCTTGCAACACAATGATTTTTGTGTTTAACCATTACAGCAAATGAACATAGGAAGGCAAACTTTCCCTATTAAAAGGGAAAAACTCAAGTAAAGCCTAAAACAAAACACTGATAGTTACATTTATTTTCGTCAAGAGAAAAGATGGCATGAAGCCAAAGAATAATAACAACCTAACATGCACTAAAGAGCCCATCAAACTTGAGAAAATTCTGCTGAGATGTACTTCAGCACTGGCACTTACACAATCCATACAATGCATAATAACAGTATAGGTCCCTAACTGTGGCAAACAAAACAAAGTCATTTCTTATGCCTGTCTTCAACAGGCAACTAAAAGTGACAGGTCTCTTCTTTCCATTTTACATAATGGCTCAGTGGATGATAAATGCGTCTTCAATCACGTTGTCTTTGAGGTAAATCTTGCTTTTTGTTTGTTTCTATGTGGCAAACTATACATTTAAAAAAAACAAGCAGTAAATGGGAAAGAAGGAACAGCACAGGGAGGGCAGAATAAGTGGGTTCCCTCCTGAATGATTCCAAATGAGAATGAATGGTGGCTTACACAGGTGGAAGAGGGGCAAAGGAAAACGAAAAACCAGACTGAGATTGTAGGCCAGCTCTCAAAATCTCACCAAGCATTAGGTAAAACTAGCAGAGAGCAAATTATTAAAAATAAATAAATAAAAAGTTTACAGTTCACACACTGTTCATTTGACAGAATGCCACAATGCCAAGAGGAGAATGTTTTTATCTTATTTTTCATGTGACAGCTTTTAATTTATTTTTTTCAGGTAATCTCCTCTGTCTCAGGCGCTGGCTGATAGTTCATTTCCTCCTCATCCCTTCCACTCCCTAGCCTCAAGCACACTGTCTCCCTAGGTGCACATTATTGCCCACAAACTCCTCTGTTTGTTGATCATGCTGGACCCTTGAGAAGATTCGGTCTTTTCTTTTAGATACTTGCATTTTCAACATGCTTGGTTTGGTGATGAAATAAGAAAAGATCAGTAGAGAGAAGAGACTCTGCAAAGAGACAGGAATAAATTTCTCATCATGAATAAAAGCAACTACAGCTATAACTGCGTTTTCAGACAAAAGTAATTCCAAACGAATGTTAAGGGAGATAAGTTTTTGGAGAATTTTGTCCATATATGTGTCTGTATGTGCATATTTATATATACATATATTATTAAGGCTAGAAAATTCAAAGTATAAAACAATATTTGAAATACTTTCAAGTTTAAGAAGTTAAAAATGCATTGCTCAGGTACCTCAGAAACTTTAATTTACCCTATTGCCTTACCAAAAAGTCACCATGTGGGTATCAAAGCACCTCATAGGCAAATCACTAAAGACTAGAGTGATTGTTAAAAACATGTTTCCATTTCCCCGACGCTGATAATTTAGTAACACTAAAGTTCCAAATCAAGCAAGAAAACATCATCTATAGTAGAAAAGTGTTGTAGCTTTAGACTACCAAATTGTTGTCCTTCCTGAGCCTCCCAGTGTTGGAGAGATGCTTTATGTGGAAAGTTAACAATGGCAAGTGTTTTCTGACTACAGTGGGCCACCAGTCCATAGGGACCCTGGGCAGTACTGAAAATAAAGAAACACTACAAAACCCCCACCTCCCCCAAAAAAATCCAACACTCACAAAAAAAAATGACCCAAACAACCAATAATAATTCTAAAAGATCAATAGTTTTATTGGTTTTCTTTAGACAATGGCCCCATCCTAAAATTCCTGTTTGCACAGACTTGAACTTGAAGATGCAATATGAATATTTTTATTAAATATTTCTTACATTTAAAAAAACTGTATTTCGCTTGCTCATGTTCATGTTCCATAAATAGAGGCAGCTTTACACAAGCAATTGCCCAGAGAGGCTGACTGCTAAGGACAGACACCCAAATCTTTTTCTGCCTATGCCATAGCCTTGAAAAACAGACAGACTTGCTGGTACTGCCCACAAAGGGAGGCTGAATGCAAGTGAATCAGCAGTGACAATCTGTTTGCAGACAAAGCATTAATAAACTGAAGAGAGAAAATGTAGTCATTAAAAATTTTTTACTGAACCAAAATAGAACCTATTTAGCCACTAATCTGGGAATGACAGATATATATTTTTTATATTCCCCTGGATTCACTAAAGAGGCTTCTTACATCAGTTGGGTTTTCTTAGCCCCGATGTTCTACAATTGCTGTTTTATGTTAATATTTTTGAAAGACTGTATCCTGACTTCTTATGCAGTTACGTATTGCTAGACTTAATGTTCTTTCAAAACTAGAATCTTGATAACTCCTTTTAGGGTTGAGGTTTGGGATACTTCTATACCCTAACCCTAACCCTAACCCTAACCCTAACTTCTATAGCCCCTCTTACTCAAGTATTTAACTCCAGTATTTGCCCAATGTAAACTGCTTCTGATATTGTCTCTTCCTCTTTACTCAGTGGTTACTTAGACTTAGTGATGTCGCTATAGGGGTACAATGGAGACTCAGCAGTTATATTTCATAAATATATGGAGCTTTAAAAGTTGGTTGTGGTATCTGGGATACAGAAGACAGCTCTGAACAATAAGGAGTTCTCTTTTAATTAAGGAGTTATTCTTAAATTAGAAGATAGTCACATCTCTACCACCAACAATGTTCAGAGCTTTTTACCTCTTCACGAGTTCATCAGGGTTGAAGTAAAATCGTAGTTAAGGTACAGATAATGATAAAGCAAAAGACTTAGGAGCAAAGCCCAGCTCCCTGAATATCTCTTCATGGGTGGCTAATCCAAGTTTGTAGTACGTTTAAGCAGTGAAGAGTATCACAAATTGATGCAAGTACAGCAGCATTTGCACAGAAAAATAAAAGTCTGCAAGATTATTCTAGATATAAGCCTATATTAAACTAATTCAACATTTAGGTTTTATTCTGTGCCAGAAATTCAGACACTAGTCTGTAGCTTCAAATGGCATGTTCCTACTCTATTTTAAACAGCCAGGCATAAGTATTCAACTGTTTGATAGGCAAAGTAGAATATGCAACTCCAATTAACACTAATGGGAGATGTATGTTTATTCAGCTACACATGCTGCTAAAAATGTAATTCTTGGCCCATAGCTTCAAAGTAAGGAAAAAAAAAATAATCACATTCTGAAATGCAAAGAGAAAAAGGTTCACGTTTCAGATATTTTCAGAGTGCAAAAAAAAAAAAAGAATATTATAGCACAGTTGTTAGAGGCAGTATAAACTGCTACATAAAGGCAAATCAGGCCTGCAGTAAAAGATCTGAACATCAAATAATCATTGATATGTCAAGTCTCTTACACTGATATATAAAACAAATCAAGTCATTTGCATGGTTAGAATATAGTGGACATAACTCACAGCTAAATCTTGAAACTTGCAACCAGCAATTATTTTGAAAAGTTTCCAACTGCTCTGCATCATCTAAAGCAACACTATCATTCTAAAGAGAGAATCTGAAACCATCTGTGTTTGTTAATATGGCCTTAAGTGTTAAATTTGCTGTTGCTGTCTTGAGCTATGTCAAGACTGTTTAAATAAAAGCTGTGACTTGCTAAATCCTGTCCCTAGCCAATTAAAACCATGAGTTTGAAGTATGCTGCTTAACACATTCCCTTTACTCACTGTTCACTGTTGATACGCTCACTAAAGAATTGCACAATACAACACACATTCATGGCCGCAAGTGCAACAGAAAAAGAAATGAAAATATTAGTTTGAGAGAATTTTTAGAGTTAAGAAAGATCAAATGTATTGCTGTGATTAAAGGGAAGAGGAGCTTCATAAAAATGCAGAAAATTCCTTGGTTTGTAAAGAAAGATATTTTTAAATGTATAACACTCAAATGTAAGTCAAACAAATGCAGGTTATCATCCAAGGTAGACTTAGTAAAATAAATTTTCAGTGTTGGAAGACTGACAAAATAGAACATTTAAAATTAAAATAAAAAATATAAACTCTATTTCAGGAGGAATTAAAATCACTTATTAGGGCACATAGCAGCTTCTTACATATGGCAGATTTTTTGTTTTAATTATGATTTGAGATAATCTAGAAACAGCATTGTGGCTGTGTTCTTCCATTTTAGGCAGACACAATGGCACTCAGCTATTTTAGTTATGGGGTGGTTGCATTGAAACTGCTTTTTTTTACAGTCAGGAAAACATTTTCCTGAAGTCCAATACATTTAAAAGGAGCTAATAACTACTGCTGCAACAAGTGCAAGACACTATCACTAGAGGTAGTTCAGCATACAAAGTTCTTGTATAACAAAATTCGAAGCATTGATTAAGTATGAATCTGGAGCCAGACTTCACCATTCTGGTTCCTCTCAGTCCATCAGGCAGATTTCTTACACAGCTGCAGCAAATTACAGCTGCAAAAGCATTATCTATCAGTTATTGAAGAATGCCTAATGACTGCACATCACAGTAAAGCTCTTTAAGTCCAAAGAGATTAAAAACCATATTCCAGCTACTTTCAAAGTACACTTTGACAGTAAACACATATAACATGCAGATATATTGCGCACAAGGGGAAGACATATACTGGGTTGCACTCATATGAGCCAGGAACTACTTAACATTACAATTTTTCACCTTCCCAAAGGCAACAAATTCTTGGCTCATCGAAAATATCTGGGACAATTAACAGTCACAATCCATACCCCTGACACATTTTCTTTAGCAACTATCAGCTTTTACAACCAAACAGTATTCTACTTCTGTGGCAAATATTAGTGATAAAAGTAATACTTCACATCTCAGCAAAACTGTGGTAGTGCAATAACTTAATAATTGTTATAACTGGAAGGAGGCCTGCCTCTCCTTGGATTACCTGTGTGATCTCTAGCAATGTCCTTAACCTTCTTTCCCCCTCTTTTTCTCTTCTTTTCTATATTGCATTAGTTATTTGTAATCAAGGATAGGTTTGTGTTCTGAAGATAGCCTACATGTGTGAGGACCTAATCATAGGCTCAGCTATTAAATAAGAAACAAAAAGCATTTATTGATATTAATCAAGCAGTAAAAGAACAGTACTCTTCAATCTGTGACCATAAAGTCATAGAATCATAGAATCGTAGAATAGTTAGGTTTGGAAAGGACCTTAAGATCATCTAGTTCCAACCCCCCTGCCATGGGCAGGGATATCTCACACTAAACCATGCCAACCAAGGCTCTGTCCAACCTGGCCTTGAATGCTGCCAGGGGTAGAGCATTCACAACTTCCCTGGGCAACCCATTCCAGTGCCTCACCAACCTTACAGGAAAGAATTTCCTCCTTATATCCAGACTTCCCCTGTTTAAGTTTTAACCCGTTGCTCCTTGTCCTATCACTACAGTCCCTAATGAAGAGTCCCTCCCCAGCATCCCTATAGGTTCCCTTCAGATACTGAAAGGCTGCTATGAGGTCTCCATGCAGCCTTCTCTTCTCCAGGCTGAATAGCCCCAACTTTCTCAGCCGATCTTCATATGGGAGGTGCTCCAGTCCCCTGATCATCCTCCTGGCCCTCCTCAGGGCTTGTTCCAACAGGTCCATGTCCTTTTTATGTTGAGGACACCAGAACTGCACAGAATACTCCAAGTGAGGTCTCATGAGAGCAGAGTAGAGGGGCAGGATCACCTCCTTTGACCTGCTGGTCACTCTCCTTTTGATGCAGCACAGGATACAGTTGGCTTTCTGGGCTGCAAGTGCACACTGAAGCAGAATCATATTCATTTTCTCATCAACCAAGACCCCCAAGTCCTTCTCTGCAGGGCTGCTCTGAACCTCTTCTCTGCCCAAAGAATCAGAAAAAGTCAAAAGAATATTTCTTCATCCTGCAGACGTCTCTCAGCTAGCACCCAGGATAAGTGTACAGGAATTGAGATGTTCCAGGAAAAAAAAAAAAAAAAGGAAAAAAAAATACCAAAAAGAAAGATAAAAAGAGAAAAAGATAAAAAGGGGAAGTGAGGGGAAAAAAAGAAAGGGGAAGTGAGGAAGAAGAGAGAGGAAAAATAGAAAGAAAAAAGGGAAAAGACTTTTTAGACTTCAAAAAATCTTCATTTATGTAAGACCTAAATTCACTCATAATTTAATTGAATTAATTCAGCTTAACAGTTGCGTGATCAAGAGCAAGACTGAACTGTAGTTCAGTGTAACCGTATTCCTGAACTTGCTTTCAGCCTGAAATCCCCATATATCAGTGTGATATGCAGAAGCTTTAATGCAAAACCTGCCCTTCTCTGTTTCAATACAGTAACATGTCTATTCTATTCTACAACTTCATTAGCATGAATACATTCAATCAGTATTTCAGCAAAGAATGAAAGCCAGTTGTGCTTCTTATTCATGACCTCTTAAGGAACTTGGTACTGCACCAGTGACAGCCTCATAGAGCTTTAGGAAGAAGTGTCTGAGGTAATTATTTGCAGAAAAACTGGACAATTTTATATAATTTTTAATAAGACAGTTCCTGGGATAGTAAGCCATTTAAGAGTCAAAGAACTATTGCGGCAACTTTTGCTTGTATTGCGTTTCTTAGGCAAACTCAGCAGCAGCATGCCTGGCTATATATCCACTAACACTAGTGCAATTACATCTCCTTGCAACAGGGTTAAACCGGAGCTCATGCAACCATGGTAAGTTAAACATTACTAGTCAGATTATTCTCAAGGGGAAGAACACACCCCTTCACTAAGACATAGATCTTCCATAGTTTATTTATCATTAACAGAAAGTGCTTTATAGCACTGCATAGAGGTTGCCATAAAACAACATTTTAAGGCTCTCTGAACCATATTTCAGCCATAAATGTCCTACAGACATAGGAACGAAAACTACCAAGGTTCAATATTATCATCTTTATTACAGATGACCTCACTATTGTGTTCTCTATAAAGAAAAAATATTAAACCATTAACATAGTCTGAACCCTATATTAACACAGGCTTACTCCTCATTTCTAGATCTAAATGGCACTACTTGCGGAGTAATTATTTTTCTATGAAAATATGGTTGACAGCCTCATTAACGGTTATCACACCAGAATAAACGTTACTTCTACTGAAAATGTGACTTCTCTGGCAGAGTGTGCCATATATTAGTACACATCCATCAGCGATTCAGTTTTCAGTGAAGTTTTATAATGAATGATGTATAAAAAATAAAGCTCAAATTAATGAAAATTCAGTCATTTCTCTATGTGTTACAAAGCTTAAACAGCTGAAAAAGCTATACTGTTAAATCCAGATATTTTTATTCCCCTTATACACTGCTCTCACTAGTCCTCTTTGTCAGTGTGGTTCCATAATACAGAGATACTATTGCAAGCTGTATTATTGCAGCTCATAAAGATTCTTATAAAAATCCAAAGACAGTAGAAAAAATAATGTTACTTATTGTTTCATTATTTTTTAAAATAAGATGTGTATGTTTGATACTAAAATGTGTTTCTGCTTAAGTTGCAGCTCTGTACATCCTAAATCTAAAAAACCCCAAGTCAGAGTATGGCAACAGCAACAGTTCTCACTTTTGAGACTATTTTACTGCATTATTCTACTGGAACTTCACAGAATTTGACTGACTTACTGAAATGGTCTCAGAACAACACATGATTTATGAAGATAGTTAGTTTTACTTCAACACAGTAGATTTAAAACATTAAATGTCTTTCTTACATTAGAAATAATTCTGTCTGCAAAAGTCATATTTCTGTACAAAGTAGTTCTTTTCTTCTTTTGCATACTTGCTCTGGAAAGTAAATTTTTTCCCTGTATAAATAAAGATTGCAGAAGATTAGAGGGAAAAAAAGCCCAAACAAACCCAACCTTTTTTCTTCTTGTTCTTGTTTGTTTGGGGTTTTTTTAACTATTTGAAAATGCCTTCTCAACCCTTTAATTTTTCTCTTTTAATTTTTTTTTTTTTTTTTTTGTCTTCTGGAAAGTGCACACATAATTTCTTATATTTTTGACTACAAAGTACTGTTTGAGAGGGCACATGACTGCAGGCACTGTGTGGTTGCACCAAAACCAGAACTGTTCTGCAGTAGCAACCTGTCTCTGTTAATATCAGCAATAATCTTCCATGAATTTGCCTAAAAACCAGAACATCTCTAAGTCTCAGTGTTGTAATTGGCACCACATTATTATTTTCTTTTGGCTGTTACTGTTTCTCAAAGGGTAACACAGAAATTCATTAGAGAAAGTTACATTCTTGGGGTTTAGGCAGGGAAGAGGGCCTAGAGAGATACACAAGCTACTGCAACAGTACACTTTTATTATTCACCTTGATACAGCTTTTGTACATTGTGCTCATTATTGTTCAATAGTACCTGACAAAACTAATGCTAGTTTTCATCAAACAGTAGCTTGTGATGTTAAATAAGAAGCTATGTGTGTGAACGTGCTTTTAAGCACTACAGTGCACCAGCGAATGGGCTGTTTTCAGCTAACATTGAGCCACTAATGATTTTAATGAGAGTGCCTTCTGGATTCATATTTTTTTCATAAAATACATCACACTAAAACAAAATCAATGAGAAACATTAATTAGGGCCTTTTTATACGCCTTCTGTGGTGGTGTTTTTCTTTTGAGAAGCACCAGATGAAGAATGCTGTGCTTTATTTAAGCTAAGTTGTTTGACATTTAGATGAGAGAAAAAAGAGAAATATACTAACAAACACAGGAACAATTTTTGACAGCTCTTTGTCATGCAAGAGAGAAAAAAGGGGACCGACTGTGAGATACTACTTTGAAGCCCTGGAAATTTGTAATGAAAAATTTAAGATACAAGAGAGGAAGAAAGATGAGCTATTCATTTGGCTCTGCATATATTAACACTTGTAATTCAAACTAAAGGTTTGCTATGTGTTTTCATAATTTTGAGTCTAATAAATATCTTGGAGAATTGCTTTGATATTCTAAGATCATGTGTGTAGCTTGCATCCATTAAGAAAAATGGGGAACAATCATCATCAGCCCTCTTGGCACTAATGAGAAGGTCAGTGCTCTTTAATTATCACAGACATGAAACTGAAATATTTCAAAGGGTTTGTGGAATATAGTGGCTATGGGCAAAGCTGTGTATCTGTTTATAAGTCTGTCTGTCCCAGAGCAAATCAAGTAGGATGTGCATTTTCCATTCTGTAGCCCCACTGCTTTTGCGTGTATTTAATTTTCAAGTTTGTATCAGTTTCTTGCACGTTGGATTAATCTGAGGAATTTTAGACCAGCTATTAGCAGGGGCTGAGTAGGAGGGAGAAGGGCAGGGAGAGGCGGAGAAAAAGGGGTAGAGATGTAAGAATAGCAAGATGTTCCTCATCAGAAGGTATTGTGAAATAAGTACTAGTGTGTTGTGTGACCTTATTTCCCACAGTAGAGCTGTTCTGAAGAAAAGGAAATGATAAGGTGTTACAGGAAAATATTAGCAAATTAAAAAATTGTGTTTAGCATTGGTTGTGATCTCACTCATATTCTGGTCTCATGAGACCTCACTTGGAGTATTGTGTACAGTTCTGGTGTCCTCAACATAAAAAGGAACAAGTCCAGAGGAGGGACACGAGGATGACCAGGGGACTGGAGCACCTCCCATATGAAGATAGGCTGAGAAAGTTGGGGCTGTTCAGCCTGGAGAAGAGAAAGCTGCATGGAGACCTCATAGCAGCCTTCCAGTATCTGAAGGGGGCTATAGGGATGCTGGGGAGGGACTCTTCATTAGGGACTGTAGTGATAGGACAAGAGGTAACAGGTTAAAACTTAAACAGGGGAAGTTTGGATATAAGGAAGAAGTTCTTTCCTGTTAGGGTGGTGAGGCACTGGAATGGGTTGCCCAGGGAAGTTGTGAATGCTCCACCCTGGCAGTGTTGAAGGCCAGGTCGGACAGAGCCTTTGGTAACATGGTTTAGTGTGGCAAGGGGGTTGGAACAAGATGGTCTTAATGTCCTGTCCAACCCTAACTATTCTATGATTCTGTGATATTTCCACCCTTGAAAAGGAAGTGACTATGAGGGGAACAGATACAGTTGAAGCAAAGCAGGGGATAGAATAAAAGTGAGTTTTTTCCTTTTGGTTCTGAATTCCCCCAGACAATTTCCTTCTACTCTATTATAGAACTAAAACTAATCATTGTTCTTACACCAAACATTTTTACACCACATATATTATATAGGCCCACTAGCAAAAATTGGAATGACCATGGAATTAAATAGACTATATTAACTTCAGCAACAGGTGAGCACCCTTGTCTTTCATGCAAGTGGAAGATTAAAGAGTGGAAAGAGAAATCCCCTCTCTCTGAAGAAAGGGGAAGAGCCAGCTTTTGCATACTGTTTCCTTTTTGTTTTGTAGAGCTCTTGAACAGCTACCTTCTCTCTTTTTGCTCAGTTTTTATCTTTGGAGCAGCCACATTCCCAAAGGCATTGTTCAAGACAGGGACGTGGGGTGAAGTGAAAGCTCTCAAAATGGAAGCAATCAAGTAGTCTCTGGATGCTTTGTTGTAATCAAAAATTAGAGCAAATATGCAAAATTATCTTCTAAATCTAAAGTTCACAAATATCTCTCATAATTAAGAGTGTTTCTACTTATGAGCTTTAGAAGACCAATACTGAAATTTCAATACAAACTGACTTGCAGAACTCAGATCTCTTAAATTTTCATTACTGAAATGTGATGTTAACATTTCAACAGTAATACAATGGCAAATCTTTATGGCAGATTAAAAGTTTATCTTCCTGCAACAACCCTCATCTTGAAAGCCAGCTTCAGTGGAATTACATTAGATGAATTGGGAGTGATTTTCCCAAGTATTTCCCCCAGAGATTCCAACTAATTCTTTTCACGGAGTTTGTCTTTTCTATGGAAATAAAATTCCATTTTCTCCTGCTGACAAATGTCAGACCAGAAGAACTGGGGACTTTCCATGAAATTCCGAGGCCAAACACCACCAATTTTTTTTTTTTTTCCCAGTCTGTTAGAATACTTTACATGCAGAAAGGTAGTGGCAAACTTAAGTTCAAGAGGACCATGGGTGAAGTCAGTATATAGTGGTATCTGCACAAATCTTGTCTGGCAAGTATCCAACCAAGTAATTCTAATTAAAAAGAAAAAGAAAAAAAGAAGCCTTATTAAAAAGTAATGTAAAATTTTCATAGGAGCTTTCGCTCAAAATCTACATAAATAACATTGTACAAAAAGATTAGATTGCCTTTTTCAAAGAAAATCTTAAATAATCACTTCCGGGGGTGCCTGAAGTGACTGAGTTGATGTGGTAAAAGCAGAAGCGTAGCCTGTGTCCGAACTGAGATACATATCTGAACAGCAGATCAAGAAACGTTTTCTGAATTTTCTCCTTCCCACTTACCTAAGAACCTGCTTTCAACAGTAATTTGTTGCATCAGCCAGATGGGGAACAGTGTACCTCCCACAGTTACCACAAATGCAGTCAAGTTTACCCTCTGACCAGACTGAAAAGCACTTTGCTGCAACAGGAAACTGAAGTTAAAGGGAAGCCATTCTGGTTGTGTCAGCTCACCCCTATAGCTGGACACCAACTTATGTAGTGATTGCACTGATCCCTTCATCAGTGCTTTCTCTCTCCCTCATTATCACCAAACCCTGAGTTGAATGTCAGAGGAGCACAGAATCTCTGGTGTCTCTTCTGAAAGTGTGTATCACTATGTGGTACTCTCATGATGGGAATTTATAACTCTGTTAATTCATATCTGCTTTTGTTACTACACCATTTTTAAAAGAATCACCAGTATTTACTCAGTGGATAAACTCTTCAGGTTATGTCAGAGGAGTCTAATCCTGTGATGTGAGGATATTGCTTGTGAGAGGGACTCAAAGGAGACCATTTGTTAATGACAGTCTTGCTCATGAAGAGGGACATTAGTCAGATTTCGAAAGCTGATATTCCTCAGTAATAACTGTGTCCATAATTTCACCTGAAAAAATACCTACTGTCCAAACGAGACAAATGGAAGCACTGTATAAAACAGCATTAGCTGTTCTTTTTCCTTCTGTAAAGAGCATGGGAAAATATGCAAGTATGGGCAGGGAAGGCAGGCAAGAGGCTGGAATCTTTCTTCTAAATATACTAGAATTAGAAAAGTTATTTTCTAAAATTATGAAGAAATTAAAACCCAAATAATTTAGCCCTTGTGGTCCTTGTGCTCACTTGCAAAACCTAAGGAGAATGGCACCATGCAGATCCTAGCAGCTATCACAAAACAAGTCAATGAGAAGTGAAGAGGGTGCTCACGCATGAAGAGAGACAATTTTAATCTGTAAATCAAGCAGGAAAAATAGCACAAGGGAGCAAGTTTCCTATTTCAAAGTATTATTCTGATGGAAATATTTAGCATGTTCCCAAATACTTCTCGTAGTATTTTCTGTACTAACAGCACAAACCCAAAGTATAATTTCTCACTACTACATTCCTTTTGTATCTGTTGCTAGCTTTATACAGCAAAATATTCAGAAATCCAAGTCACTTTATTTTTATGCAGCTAATTTGTCTAAATAATTCTTAATATACTGCCCCATGTCTTTATTTTTACTTCCTTTGCTTTGTATCTTTGCTATCTTAAATCCTTTTTCCATGTGTTTTTTATTCTTCGTTATTAAGATATATATTGAATTAGTCCTAAAACTGATTCTTGTGGCACTTCATTTTTCTCTGCCTCTTTTTACCCTGAATGGACTTAGCTCACAAAAGCTTTTTTTCATTTGCTATCAAAGCAATTATAAAACAAATCATCAGTTCATGTAGTACACCCCTACAGAATACTTACAAAACTTTCATTTAATTAGAAAAGCCTTTTGTGCAGCATTGTATCAAAAGATCCTGAAAAGAAATGAAAACAACTGAATGCTCACAACATTGCAGGACAAAAGATTATAAAGCAATTCCTGCTGGGTCAAACTGCATGAAGTTTTGACAGCCAAATGCGAGAAAAAACAAAACAAACCAAATTGCTATTATTTTAATCTCTTAACAATTAAAATGCTACACAATGGACAAATAACATAGCTTGCTACTCAAGTTTTTGATTGCTTCAAAGAATCTCCTACCAGTTATTACAAACACTTATTTCTTCCTCTTCAACCCTGCATTGCATACATCCCTGAAAGCAGCACCTTGAAAAAGAACACCCTCTAAGCCTTTGCTTTTCTTTGTGGACTCTACATTTCACAGTGATTAACAACACAGAGGATAAATGTATGCCACTGATGGAACAGAAAGGTGGCTGCTCAGTGCATCTCCATTACTCCCACAAGAGCCAAGTATCTTGATAAACCTTCATGGAATCCACAGTGTGCTTCCAGAACTGAGCCAACAGAAGAAGAAAACAGCTGGACAAAGTTCACAGGTACAGAGAAACTAAAACCACCTGGAAGTATGCAGAACTGCACAGAAAAGGTACATTTTCAGGAGTTAACAGGGTTCTATTGAAGTGTATCTGATCATGACATTTAATCTTCCTTCTGGGAATAGCTTTACATGTTGAAGGCAGAACTGGTTCCATAGTTACCACTCTCAGGGTTACCTAGTGCCTAAAGCAGACAAACATACTAGTTAAGGAAATTAACCTCTTACTCCATAAGTATCGTGAAAAAAATCTACACATACTTATTGAGGAATAGAAACACCGGGAAAGCTCATGAAAATAAGACTGCTGGGGCTGTAAGGCAATGGAAAACCTGAGCATGAGGCAATGAATTCCTAGACCAACAGGGGCCTAGGGGGCCAAACCCTGCACCTATTAATTTCATGCCATTGGCTTCAATAGGGCCATATCCAATAATGATGAGTGATACTCCTGGTGCGGTTGTTTTTATGTTGTGTTAATACAGTGCTAAGCCAGTTGTTTAAAACTGCTTTGCAGTAATTAAGTAATGGCAGTTACTGTTACATGTGTTTATTAGTGAAAAATAGTAAAGAACTCTTGCTGTTCTGTTCTTTATACATGGCCTTAGGGACTCGAGCTTTTGTACTCCTCAAAGTGCCCTCTCATTACTGAACTAAACTTGCCAATAAAATCCCACATGGATAAAGGAGTTTATTTTTTTTTCAGTGGGTTGGGAGTTCACCTGAACCTGAACATCACCAGAATGGCAGCTGTTGATTTCTTGGAGTTGGAGAGCCAAGCCATGCAGGGGGGCTTTCTGTGTTGCTCCTTTTCCTTCTTTGCTTTGCAGCATCACCACAAGAGGTGTGTGGGTGATTGCTGTAATTTTCTTACTGCTTTGTTTCACTTCAACAATAGTAAATAGGGCTAAAGTCATTAGTAATTCTTCAAATGAAACATCAGAAATGTATATCATGAAAAGCATGGAGCTTTTTTAAGGCAACTCACAAGTATTACAACAAGAACCACAAAACCAAAATCCAAATCCACTTCTTCCTCGTGTTTGTTAGAAAAGACAAAACAGGCCTGATTTTCCATCACCACACACTTTATATACTCCTTACCAGGAGTCTGAGATGGGCAGTACATAAAAGCTTTACATTCATCATTCTGACATTTGTTCACTAGACAGAGAAAATATGGAGAAACTGCCTGAAATTTCAGGTTGAATGGAATACAACTTAGCTTATGAAGTCTACATCATTAAAAAACCCCCACAACTTATGCCCCACAAAGGATAATTATATAGATTGACACAAAACATTCAAGGATTTAAAGATCAAGTAACTCAATTTTTCACTTAAAGGAAGTTTGTTCCTTTTATTTGCTGACTTATTCCAACCGCTAAGCAATAAAAGATGAACTTCTGTCCCAAGCAGGTAGCCTACAACTAAGATAACACAATCAATATTATCATTCCATGTCAAAGAAACATTCCTTAAATTTACATTTACCTTCCATGTTTATTTAGTTTTCATATGCATGTTTTCCATGCACTCCAGTTTTGACATATATTGCCCTAAGGAGAGCTTTAGTAAGTCCTGAATAGAAGTCTGGCAAAGATGAGGTATGCTTAGAGGCAGCATTTTCAGCAAGTGAGTAGTATGCAAGTTACAAAACAGTAAGGTGATTTTCCTGGTCAAGACTAGCTTTCAGAAAATCATTGTCCCTTAATACCACAGCTCCAGTATTTTAAAGAATTCTGTCATAGTTCAAATGCTGCTAATAAGTAAATCCTATGTGTGTCTGACTTTAAAAACTCAGGAGGCAACAGTCCTGAAGATTCTTGTTAAACTGTTTTCTTTCTCCTTGGCTCCTTATTTGAAGCATATTTTCAATTATGCATCATTGCCCACACATAAATTCATTTATGTGTATTAATTTTTGCTCCACTTAGCAGAGTGGTCACTTAATTAAATGTCTTCAGTTGTTTTAATGAAAAGAAAAAAAAAAGAAAAAGAAACAGCTTTAACAGAATGTTGTAACACTATACGTTTAAACATACTATTTGTTGCCTTTATTTCAGCTCATTTGTAACACTGATACTAAGACATTCATGAAACCGATATTAAAAAGTAATATACTTTTCTAAAGCTGCTAGACTGTTTAGCAGATTTTTAAATTGAAATCAAAATTATACAAATTTTTCATTCTGATAATTTTACCAATTCACTAATTCTTTAATCTTTACAGGTCATTGAACAGCTTCACATTAATGAGATGTAGTTAAGAACAAATTTTACAGTTTTTCTTTTTTCTCTCTTTTTTTTTGAAAAATGTTGCACATCATTTGCAAATTAGAAAGAACTTGTTCCATTTATGGTACATTTATTTAAAATAATCGAATGCATGAGAACCAGCTGAACACTGTGTGCAATGATGCTTTAAAACAAATTACCATTTATTTATAAGGAAGAAATAGACTTTTAAGAAGCACACAGACTGCATTTCATTATTAATGGTGTTCTCCATGCAAAACTGATTTCTTTCGATAAGATACAAAAACAAGAGAAAATGCAAAAAAAAACCAAACAGGAAGAAAGCCCATCTCAGGGACATGCATTTTTTGCATATTAGCAATTCATAAAGTATAAACAAAATCAGATGGCACATGAGTTGCATGTATGAGGTATTTCTGTGGCAAATCCTCTGTAGCTGCTAGACAGTCTCAAACTACACAGTAGTCTTGAAACTCAAACTACACAGTAGATACCGTATTTAAAAAGAATTCAAATTACTCAACATCAGCATGTAAAAACTTCACTTTCTTCCAATATGCACAATGTGTTCAAGAAGCAATTCTAATATCAGATGCTTGAAAGAATCAATATTTCAAAATTATTGTAGACTGCAATTTCATGCAGTGAAAGGTAATTACTTTGGCTCAGGTATGTTAAATTACTATTATTTTATTCTAAATTTAATAGACTGTTTATCTTTCTAAAGGGCAAGTTCACCACCTAGGGTTTCTCAGGCCAGGTTTCTTCCATAAATGCATGTGCATGCTACACATGAAAGTGCTGGTCCTGGCCCAGAAGTCCATTGTTATTCAGTCAAGAAAAATTAACTTGCTGAAGATTAAAGCTATGTGTATTCGCTGAATATTTTAACTACTCTTCAACAATTCTCCAGGCTCATTTGTAAAAGCCTGCAAACTGTGTATTTGACTCCCTCTGCAAGTCAAATGAAAAGCATTTGATACTGTTTATAAACAGCTATTTCATTACAGAGTGTTCAGTTCAGCTGGCTCTCATGCATTCGTTTATTTTATCAACAGTAGTGAGAAACAGATAGGGTAGATGGTAAGTTGGTGGTTTTTTTGTTTTGGGGGTGTTGTTTTGTTTTGATAGGTTTTGGTTTGTTTTTTTTTGTAAAAGAGCCATTGAAAGCTGTAATTCCATGAGTATGCGTCTATTATAATTTCAGCATGCGTGTTCCCTTGCACTTTAGTTCCGTTGCTTACATATTATTAGTCAGAATAACTCAATGAAAAAGGGTGCTACACATTCCTTGGTCAATTTTAACAGAAGTACAGATGGGAAGCAAATTTTCTTTTAAGCCATTTTTTTGAAAGACTTAGAAAATACTTCAGGTTCAAAGACATGTGAAGTGTTTGGCAATAATGACTATGCACCTGATCGTTCCAGAAAACTTCTCATAGAGGAATGACATACATAAAGCTTAGAACTACAGATAGTGATTAGTGTTAGTTGTTAACAGGCAGCAATATCAATGCTTGACTGCAAGTTCATATCTGGCCAGTGATCTGACAACAATTGCAAATTACTCATTAGTGATCTTCACTTCAGAAGGTGCTTTGGAAAAACCTAAACTAATTCCCTCTCCTATCACTGACACAGCTATTTGCATGATTCCTAAAATACTAAAATTTAAGTTTCTCTTAAATAGCTGCCAGCTCTTGTCATTGAGGAGATTTGAAGGTTTTTTAATTCTAATGAGCTTCCTTACAAAATTTCTTAGCAAAGGAAAACAGAAATAAATTTAGATCCTGAGGCCTGTTAGGAGCTCTGCAATCAGCTCCTCTGATAGCCTTACTTTCCAGGTACTCTGATTTTTTTTTTACTTTTGTAGCCTTGGGGAGCAACATGGTCTCTGCATAAAGCTGTAATTACTCATTTTAATACTGCCTTTCCACAGAGAAGGGCCACTGAGATGCAGTAGCTTCTCTGATCCTTCTTTCACTTGTTCCTCACTGCCTTACCACCAAATGGGGAGGGAACAACATGGAAATGATTAGGCTGCTGACATTCACCAGGCCAGGCTCAAGCTCATACCTTAGCATAGCAATTTACAGCTGCAAGGGCAAGCTGTCCTGACAACAGATATGAGGATTCAAAGACTACCATAGGTAAAAATATCTATCCTTCCCTTTATCACTTCTTTTCACTTCTATTTCTCTAAACACAGGCCTCTGGATGAAGAGACACAAGATAAAAAAAAAGCCAGAATACATGGGATAAGGTATGGAGATCAAGAAAAACATGTTCCTGGGAGGAGGTTTTGAAAAGTTCAACTTGCTCACTGCTACTAGCATCCAGACAACATAAGGAAAACAAAGGACACAATTGCCTAGTTTTCTTCTCTGTTAGCTCCAACATCAGGAAAAGACACACTGCCCTGCACCACTGTCAAAGATAGTCGTCCACCTTCAATACAACAGTATTAAGAGTTTGGGGTGTTTCCCCTCTTTCTGACCCATTAATGCTTTGGTTAATGTTATTATGTTGGTATTATGCTTTGTCAAAAATGTCTTCATAGCATTCACTTTTGCATATGCATTAGGAGAGAGACAAAGGTAAATCTGTAAACAGAAGCAGGCAGCTGTTGAGGCAGGAGCAATTGGAAGCTAAGGCTCAGTGCAACAATTCACCCAGTTTTGCCTACAAGAGCAAAACTCTGGAGGAATATGAAAAACAGCCAGCTACAAGGTAAGCAGAGAGATGAGGAAGGGGGATTTTTTAAAAGTTTCTCATGATAAAAATAGAAGGAAATGAGCAATTTCATACAGGAAAGGAAGAAAAAGAAATTATTCAGCATACTTTTTCAGAAAAGGATCTGATCATCAGACAAGACTAATCAAGACCAGAGAATTCAGGCAATGAACAGAATCTAAGTTAAGAACTAGGATTCACTGACAGGCAGCTAGGATTACCTGGATGTTAGTGACCTAACATCTAGTAAATGGTTAATTACACTACCAAAAAAAAAAAAAAAGTTATGAGAAAAGGATTTTCCTGCAACAGGATAGTGACAAAATAGTTCAAACTTCTAAAACCCAAAAAATCTATAGCAAAAACTAATCCATCAGGGGCCTTTTATACTGTATATCTTGCATTAATATGTAAAATAATGCATTAATTTTCAGATCAGATCTGCATTTTAAAACTGAAAACTTATTGTAGCATTCTCCATTTGTAGAGATTACTCTCAGCAGGTAGTCATACCCTCATATGAAAACAGTTATAGAATAGAAGCACACAATAATTTAACTTGGAAGAGGCCTCTGGAGATAATTTTGATCCAAATACCCCACTAAATGCAAGGCCAAAGACAAGGTTAGAGACAACTTCAAAAGATACATTGGATTTCTCAGGGCCTCATTCAGTTGTGCTTTAATTAGCTCCACAGATGGAGATTTCACAGCCTTTCTGGATTCCTGTTTGAGCACCATCAGTGTGAAATTTCCCTAATATCAAAATGGGATTTTATATGTTTTAACCTGTGTCTATTGCCTTGGGTTTGTTTTTTTTTTTTGTTTTGTTTTGTTTTGTTTTGTTTTGGGGGGTTGGAATGTGTTTTTTGGGGTATTGTTTTGTTTTGATTTCTTTTCCTAGGCTTTTAGGGAAGCTGCTGCTTCTTTTAAGGAAGAGCCTGACTTTGTCCTCTTCATAACTCATTAAGCAGTTGAAGGCAGCAGTATGATTTACCTACTCTTCCTCAGACTGAATAAACTCTCAAGATGTTTTTTGTACCTCATGTGCTTGAGTTTGCTGGACATGCCTCTCTTTACTAATGACTACTGGCAAGTCCCAGATTGGAGACAGCATTTCAGATGTCATCTCCCTTTCACCAGAAACAGGGGAAACAATCACCTCCCTCAGCCTGCTGGCTGCTCTCTTGCTGACACAGCAGTAGGTTGCTGACCTTTCTTGACAAGTACACACAACTGACTCAGGTTTGACTTTACTGGCCAAGCACAAAGTGCTTTTCCACATAAGTGCATCCTTGCCAGTCTGCCACCTCAGGTGCAGGACTTTGCATTTGTCAGTGTTGAACTTCATAAGATTCCTGTTGCCCCATTGCTCCAGCATGCCAAGGTTGGTCTGGATTCCTGGACTTGCTCCCAGGCATAGTGTCACTTGTGAACTCACTCAAGGGTACACTTCATCCCATGTCCAGCTCCATAACAAAGACATTAAAGGAAATTGGCCCTAGTATTGAGGAATGCCACAAGTAACCAATCTCCAGTTGGACCCTGAACTGGTAATTCTTTTAGCCTGTTGGTGCAGCCAGTGTTCCACCCACCTGAGAGCTCACACAGTCAGTCCATATCTCAATAAAACATAATAAACAGTTAAAACAGTTAAAATCTTGAAATGGTTATAAACCATATAAAACCAAATTAAATATAAAACAATACAAACCACACTAAATGGTTATAAACCATACAGGCAGAAACAGATTTGCCACGCTGAGGAGAAAGGACCAAGCTACTCCTGACAGGGAGAAGAGGGAGCAGGGACAAGAGGTTGGAAGACTGGAAGGTCCCGCAGGAAAGCCTTTACTTGTGCCAGATCTGCTGCAGCAGATGCAGCTGCCATCTGCCAGCAGTAACCACAGAGCACGTCATGTTCTTAACCTCTCCAGTAACATCAGCCAGCCCAAGCCTTCTAGGACCATGTACGAGCAACAGAATGTCCATTTTGTTGGCCACACAACTGCTTGTTGTACTGTGACTGTAGCCACTGTTGATACTATTCTTGGTTCAACTTTCCGGCCAAGCAGTGTGCAGCTATAATGTGCAAACTGTATGCATGTCAAACAAGTTCTTAAAATTTGCCAACATTAGTAAACATTAAAATTGTGATGTGCATGAGTTTTTCTGGTTTTCTTTAAGCATGTATAAAGATATATGAATTCTCATTTATGTTATTTTCCAGCTAAAATAACAGCAGTGCCTTCTTCTGGCTTGACAATTGTACCATTTTAACAAATGCTCAAATAACCAGAGCACTTGCACATATTGATCCTTCCTTTATTCCCTACAGATATTAGTTATTGCAGTGTTTTGTGCCAACTCAAATATATGCTTCCAGTCATTTCCATTGAAAGCTTATACTCCACTTTTGAAGACCCACACTAATGCCTTTTTTTTTTTTCTGTAAGGAAAAGCATTAGACATCTTCCGTGCCCCCTTTGTGACATCTGTGTGCTTCTGCTTCAGTTCTCAATCCAACTTAACATGTACATCTGTCCTGTTTTAGCAGTTGGTAGCTTTACCAAACACAAAAAATAAGAATCATAGTTTTAAACTAAGTTTAAGACATGAATAAAAATGCTTTTTTATACAAAGCTCAGAAGAGACCCTTTCATAACCACTCTTGACAGACCACAGAGGATGGGCTCTACACATCTTTTAAACAAGAGGTTGTAGATGCCAACTTTTTTTCTCAAGTGGCCAAACCAGATGTATTAACTCAAATGGAACAAGAAGGAAAGATGCCTTCCCTGTCCCAACAAACCTATTATCATGAGGGCTGTGAATATTACTTGCTCAATGTTCTATGTGAAAGAATGAACAGTAAAAGCTTTCAAAATGAAGTCAGCTGTAAATGCATACTGCTTTTGAACTTAAGATGCAAGCTCCCATGGAAGCTGGACTTTTTAAAAGTTGGATAACAACATTTGAAAAAAGAAAAGCAAAGCACAAAATTTCTGTATCTTTTGAGCAAATTCAAAGATGAATACATCATAATCTTGTTAAAATTATATTTTTCATTATACTTTTAGTTATACTAATCTAATGTTTAAGGACGATGTGTAGATCTTTCCTGCTGTAAATATTGTATATTTAAAAAACCCAAACCCCAAGTGTTGATTGGTCCCAATTTGAACACTGTTATTCTGAATTTTGTGTGTTTGGTATGTCTTTCAGAATTAGATGTTTTGAAAGTAACATTAATTTCAAAAGTAATAAAAAGACAAAATTGCTAGCTTCCTGGTTGGAGATAAAATCTGGCAAACATCAACTCAGTACACAGATAAATTTTCAGAATGTATTTCAGTGGAAATAAATTCTCTTTCTCACAGTAGTTATTCCAACGCAAAACAGCTTTTGTTTTGTAACAGAGGGATAGTCTTTAGCATATGACATGCATTTCACAGTTTTTGCAAAACATCTTCAGTTCCTTATTGTCATGTAGATCAGGCCTAGACCTCCCAGGCTACACCTGGAAATTATGGAGAAGCCTATCTAGGATCCACATTTCATCCCCACCTTCCTCCCATCAAGACTATTTATGGGGTGGAAGGCAGTTATGGCTAGATCTTGGTATAAAGAATTTTGGCCATTTCCTAGGCTGGCAATCAGTTTCAAAATACTGATTGTCCCCAAACCTATTGCAGTTCTACAGGAGCCCCAGCAGATCAGGCTGGTGACAGCAGGGATACTGGAGTGGGTTACAGCACACAGTTCTCCTCACTGCAGCGAGAGCATTTCCTGCCCTCAAACTTCCCATCGTAGCAGCAGCAGCAAGTCCAATGTTGCAGTGCCCTTGCTGTCTTTCCCAGTCCCTCTTTCTCAGAACTCACCCTTAGCCCCTGACCTGCAGAATGTCTAAATTCAATTTTCGTTTCACACTCCCAATGAGGCCACGAGCTGAAGCTGAGCACAGTTCCCCATGTGCAAGTGCTTGCAGCTAACTATTCCGGGAAGCATGTTATTGGAGAGCTCTGCAAGGGGGGACCTTTACAACAGCACTCTAGGACTAGCTCTTAGTGTGCATAAAGTGTGAATTGCTGTACTTTCCTCACTGAGGATAAATAATGCAGTTCTTTCTGAAGCAAAACATACCCCAGGTCAAGTTTTCCCTCCTCAGTTATACTGGCAGCCTGGTGTACATGGAAATATGCCAGAGTCAAAGTGGACTGTAATAAAGTCAATGGCATTTTATCAGATACCATAGCTAGGGGCAGAATATGATCCAATGTGTAAATTTTGAATAGAATTCCTTTAGAAAGCACTTCAGAGAAATAAAACAAAATGAGTGTATTTTCCTTGATAATATTCAATCTATGAAGTACAACTCACAAGAGGCCAATAAATGATTGTTACTGGAAACTTTGAAAAATCATTGCAAAAGAAAACATTTATACAAGTTTATGAAGGCTTCTGAAGTATAGTTGATACGTTCAGGTCCAAAAGGACTGTAAAGTATCAGGATATTACATGGAGTAATGCTGATGGTTCTTACTCTGTTTACATTGAATGCAGTTTAGTTTGCTTTTTGCATGTGGAAAAGGTTAATTCTATACTGAACAATGTTTTGATTCCACTCTAGTGAATTTCTTATAGAAACACAAAAGATTACTTGGATTAACAGCAAGAGTAATAAAAACAGTTCCCACTTTATAATACAAAGATAAACATATGTATGTGTAACGAAAAAATGTGTTTTGTGGAAAACATATAAAATTTAGGTCCTGGCAATCAGGCTTGAAGAACTTAAAAGTAGCCCTGAAAGCTCACCCAGTACTGTTTTCAGCCCATGTATTTGTTTAGAGTAGAAGTAATTTTATTAAGTCATTTTTGGTTTATGCTTGCTGCTGAAGATAATTATATATGTTTAATAATTATAGTAGGGATATAGCAAGATTTCAATCCAAATATGATGCATCTCAGGACAGATCTTCATCAGAATTTGAGCCAAGTGTGACAAGTTCATGAACGTTTCAGTAAAGCAGGGTCAAGTCTAGAATGAACTCAGATTGATTTATGGCATTGCATTTGAAGTAGAAGTATTTTATTATCTTCACAAAGTTCAAAAATTAAACAGCCTCATTATTATAAATCAATGGTAGACTCTTCTATGAAATAGTTTTGTATGTTCTGTCTGTCCTATGTTGAAAAGAACACAAAGAAGTGGAAAGCTGACAGGATCCAAAACCAGGCAACAGTCATAACTGCAGTCACAGAAATACACCCACAGAAGGAAAGTTTGAAACACTTGGCATTTTTTATTGCAGAGGAAACACAGGGGAAAGAGGGAGGGAACATGCTAGAGCTACTGCATTGAAGGCATGGTACGAAGAAATTTAGATGTTCCTACGTCCTCTGCCACTATGTGAGAAAAAGGGAATTTTCAGTTAGATTGCAAACCCACCCTCTTTAAAATAATTAAGTTGCTCTTTAAACAAACAGTCAAAACCTGTAGAATTTGTTGTTATAATCAAAAAGATTAGTTGGGTAGGGAAAATTGAGTGATTGCATCCAAAAATTCAAGAATATAAAACACGATGTTTAGCACAAAAACCAGCTGGTTAAAGACACTGACCTGACTCAAGACAAATTAGATCTCCTCTCTTGGGTATGTTGCCCTTCATACCAAACGTTACTATTAATAATGCCATTAAATTTACCCATTATTAAACCAGCATTACTGTTTCCCCCATAAATGCTATTGAATTTCAAAATTTTCTTTAAGAGTTTTGTTAGTCTCTTTGCCAAAGAATTTCTCTGAGATCATTGACAAAGATTTTGTGTGTTCTGCGGTGCACAGGCTTTTAAGAAAGGGAATGGAAGGCACTTCATGATTACTAAACACATCTCCTTGGTTTTCAGCTATCAATAACCTCCTTAAAAATAAAGATAGTAGCCAGATAATTCACATCATTCTGTCAGTAATTGATCTTTATCACTGCATACCAGCAGAGCAGTCTGGATAAAATCTATAGGAGCTTCACTAAACTATTTGCATAAATCATCATCATGGAGCCCCTCCAGGCTTCTGCTGGGTCTGGAGTAACTAAGATGCAACAAATCCTTTTTGACTAATATTCAAGAAACAGCAACTGACAGCTGTCAGTCTGCAACCCTGAAGCAGCCACAGTGTATTTCTCCAGAAGCCTGGCCAAATAAAAGTAGGGGACATGGAAAGAAACTAGGAGTGGCACTGAGAGCATGAAAGAGAACTAAGGACATGCTTGATGGAGATATTAGAAGGGTGTATAAAATACATCTGAGAATGCCAAAATAGTATGGATCAAGTGCAGGAAGCCAGAGGAAATAAAAATTCAGTTTCTGTGCTCACAAAAACATTTATCCTTCTTCTCCGTCTTCCTCTGATGTATCAGAGATTGACCATGTCTACAAAGAAACTATTAGGTAAAGGTGGACAGATCTCAGACAATGCAGAATACTTATTTTCCTAAACACATAGATCAAAGGGTGAGAACCAGTAAATTAGAAGCCTCTGCTCTGCAGGGAGTAATGTTAGATCATCAAACCATTTCTCTTCTCCTCAGATTTTACATGTTAATTATATGCTTTAGCCACTTTTTCCATCTACTTCATTCACTCTGGGTATAACATATCATCTCTTTGGTATGAAGAATGGGGGCATTTGGAGCAATAGCAATAAGAAATATTAAGGATTTGAATTTCACCTTACATGCGTGTCCTTCCATTGCCTTGGATACTCTTGCAGTGCAAGAGGTTTAAGTTTAGCTATGAAGGTTAAAGCATTCAGACTCACCAAGAATGAACTTTGAGCAGGCATCCTGCATGATACTTGTTCCATGCCAAATGGTTTAAAGTCTGTGGCAATCTTTCACGCAACCTTAGACTGCAGTTATTTCTGTAACAGGCGTTGCTTTCAGGTATGCAAAGCCCAGAGAACATTTATTTATTCCTCCAAATGCAATAGGGGTCTGCAACAGCCCTAGATGCAAAAAGGTTGAGCCGCATAAACCATTTAAGTAAAAGAAGGATGGACACTGCACTGGCAGATACAGTCAGTGCAGACATTGACACGTTGTGGGATCATCCCTCCACAACAGAAGGAAACTTAGCTTACAGCTAACTGCCAGCATGTCTCTGGGGAAGGCAGCTCTGCCTATGCACTGCATTTCAAACTGTCAGTTCAGCCCATGGCATTTTGCAAATATTGCAAAACCAGTTCACATCTGTAGGAGCAGATATATTAAGGGAGTTAACTGAGGCCACTGACTACAAGTGCTGGGGCACTTCCTCCCCACCTGGTGTACGGTAGCCTATGGTGCCAGAGAGAAGCCTCTCCTGGAGAACAGCTTCTGGTCAGTTCAGATGAGTAACTGCAGTTGGTATGCGGCAGATGAGCCAACTCAGCTGGACAATTCGGAACTTGCAGAAGTGTAGCCATGGCTCAGATTGAAACATACCCAACAACTGAGCTCCACGTCTGTGATATGCATGAACCCAATAACCTGCTCAGCCTCAAGTGTCTTGTGGGGGCATGGGGAAGACACTTAAGCTACAAGATGGTAGGGAAGGGAGGCATCACAGCTACTTCTGTGATCAGCTTCAGCTGACAAAGCTAATGCCACAAGACAAAAAAAAAAAAAAGCTAGAAAGTTGATTCCCTTCAAAATATTAAATTTAGATGAACCTTGACATGTCTAGGTGAAAGACCAAAGTCTAGCTCCAGGTAACAGCATACATGCCATGTATGTCACTTACGAAATACATACAACTAAAACACATTAGTTAAGAGAGACACATTAGTCATTTGTGTTTTTACAACACACTTCCTGCTGCTGGAACATAGATTCTCTGGCTTGATGAAGTATACACAGAATATCATGGTGATTTTTTCCTATAGAACACTGTGTAATGCTACAAGATCCAAATTCACAGAGTACTGCTGTAGCTGAATTGTTTGAAAAGACATATGGCATCCCAAGTGTAACAGATAGTTGAATCTCAAGGGAGAACCATTGTTCATTCATCTGGACCAAGCGACATTCTTTATGCAAGAATAATTCCTGATTAAAGGGTGAGTTTTAATGGAAACTAATTAGGCAACCTCTTTAGCCTGGGCATAATGATCAAATGAGCTGTCACACAGTACCTGATACAATGATCTCACTTGGTACAAGATTTTATTCCTTAGCAATTACACTCCCACGTTGCACTGCATGTGTTTATTGCCTGGAGCACACATGTCAAATTAAAGAGCAGCTTATGCACCTGATATTTAATTACTGCCTAGCACTACAGACAACCAGGAAATGTCAAAGCAAGCGGTCCTGCATTGGAGCAACTAAAAGGGATATCTTCTTTGGCAAAGAAAAAAATAGAGATAAAATATGTATAGAAGATTCAGTTGTCTTACAATTCGCAGTAACAAAAATGGCCTCCCAAACCTTAAATAATTTACCATCATGTTCAATGCAGAGAATTCTGCCAAAGCAGAAGAGTACGTGAAACAGGTTCACCAGCTCACATAATTATTTGTATTAGATGTATCTTTGCATGATTAAAGTATTTACAAGAAAATGGTGGGATTTGAGCTGCTTTATAACAGCTTCAAATACCAAAGGAATCATTTATTCAGGTATGGACTAATTCACAGGTGTTAAAAGAAACATTCATTTCTACAACTCTGTTATCCTACAGTTAAAATCATCCTTAGCTTACTGGAAATTCTCCTAAATTCCTTCATAGTCAAATCACCTCCTTAATCCTAGTTGTAATAAAGCTGAAACGAGAAGCCGGCAATACTAAAAGAGATGTAAGCAAAGCATTTCCAGCAAATTGAGACATGCTAATCAAAAAAGAAAGTTTTATGGCTGCAACAGAGGTGCTGACAGTACGGTGAGGAAATATCCATAACGCCCCAAGTTTTGAGTGCAATTTTTAATAAAGAAAAAATGTGCACAATACAAAAGAGCTTCTCTTAGTCATTGATCTGTAATGGAACACCCAAATAGAGATCCGATGGTATCCTGTGTTTCGGAAAGTTGTGTGTGTATCTTGGACCATTCTATGCCAAATAAAGGAATCTAATTACCCGTAATCTTAATTGCACAGTCTAATACTAAAAAGGCTTAATAAGAGTGCTTTTGTATTTACAAAACTGCACAGCTTGTGAAAGAACCCTCAAAACATTTGGCAGGAATCCCAGCCGAGGTATGACTGACTGGAACCTCTAATGACTACAACATGTAAACAAGTGTTTTGTTTCAACTGATAATCATTAACTTCCAGTGTCAGACTTATCCCACAAGGTTTTGTTCACTTCTTCACCAGCCTGCTCTACAAAGGCATCTGGCGCTAAGGGAAAGGGAAGAGGGGGGCACAGCGGAAAGTGCAGATTGCTATACAGTGTTGTCACTCTTAAACTAAAGTGGCAGTAGGCAAATGAAAGGGTCATGAGGTAAATGCTTCTAACAAGGAGCAAGCTGCTGTGATAATTCCCACCATTCTTTGATGGTCGCTTTTATTGTGCAACTTAGTGACACAGTGTGCTAGACCTCCTGGTTATTTTATTTCATTTTTTATCGAATAAAGGCAATTTGAAATGGAGCCTCTCTGAATTATTGTTTCGTGCCTTGGTAGCTTTCAAAATTAAACATGTGAAACATGTGCAAAAAAAAAAAAAAAAAAAAGGAAATTTGGTTTCCCTAACTACTGCAGTACTGGCACAATCTGTGTCTACATGCTGCATTAAAATAAAAGACACAGGAGTAGTCAAATACACTCCTACAACCACAAATCTGGTAATCTGGCATTCTAACAGGAAGGAAGCATGTCAGGAATTACACAAACTGCACTGGCTAACTCAGCTGTGAAAGGGTGCTCGGCAACAGTAATTTTAAAAGTGTATTTCAAGTGGCCAGATCCTCTGCTAGAGTAACTCTCCTAAAATGCACATACCATTGAGAATTCTACCCAGATTTTTCATAAATCATTTACTTTAATAATAAAGTAGTTATTGTTCAAATAATTTCATGAAGTTCTGAAAAATTATGATCCTTATATAAAGTGCTTGGTAAATCCTTGCAGTCTATAAACAAAAAACTGAATAGCCCATATTTACCTTTGCTTGGGAAGTGCAACTACTTCGGCAATTTTTAATCAAGCAATTGTAGACAGACAGTGTTTTTGAGTGTTTAGTAAAACAGTGGGAGTAGTTTATAGATTGCAGATCTAGTATTTCTGTGGCTACCTGTAAGTAAAAGGTCATTTGTAAAGTCCATTTAACTATCGATACCATGGAGACTAGTTTCAAAGATTTACTGTTATTTCATGCCCTGCTAGGATCTTGCCTGTGTAACAAGCATTTCCTGATCAGTTTTAGCAAAGCACTGAAAGCGTACTACACATAGCTCTCATGATTGCATGAAGGAATTTATGCATGCAACTCTCCAACAGCTTTGATATATAACCGCTCAGAATCAGGTAGGAGCTGTGAATCAGCCTGGTTAAATTTATTTAAAAAACCCTTGCAAAGCAAGTTTGCAGTTGTTTAATTTTCATTATAACTGCTGCCTCACAAGATAATGAGCCCTCATAACAGCATTTTATATAAAAGCACATTATGCCTTTACACAGCATACACAAATGGCCAGTGATTATTAACAATGTTAAAATGTCAGTAGAACCAAGCCAGCATAACGGCATACATTTAGATGCCATAAAAGCTGCAAATGACTGTTACATTGTTTTAAAGGAAGCATCTTAAAAAGGCACTTACAAATAGAGGAAAAGAAATATTTGTTATGAGGAATAGAAATTTATGATGAAATGTCAATCAAATTTGACTTCATGAAAAGCATTAACTACAAGAATCAGCTAAGCTCATCGCTGGTGCTATTAGTACTCTCAGTTTTAAGATTAGAGACAAAATGGTCCATAAATAGTTTTTGCTTTTACCTTTGGCTTGATTCCCCCCCGCCTCGCCATTCCAGGATTTCAGTGTTTTGGAATGCTTTAAGAAAACACTCTCAAAGTAAAACTTTGAAGAGTCCAAATGTGCACAGTTGCCACTGATTTATGTTCTGAAAAAAAGTCCAACCTTTAAATGAAAGTCTAGCACAGAGTAAAAGGTCTAGACAGGATAATCACTATCTAAATTATTACAAATATTTTAGAGGCTTTTAGTCACAAAATGTTACTCAGGACATCATCTTGGATATAAGTGGGTCTTACTCCCATTCGTGCAGGTAAAAATTAGTATGTAAGAAGTCTAATTCTTACAAAGAAGGTTCATGTTTGGCTGTTGTGGGTTGTTTATGCCAATCCCCCATAGTTATCCTTGTGAATTTAAGTTATCCTAACTCATTTCTTAGGCTATGTTTAGGTTAATTTTATTTTTAAATTAGAAAAAAGAAGGATTGGGGAAGGGGGATGTTCTTTTCAATTTGTTGGTTGTTTTTGTTTTGTTTTGTTGTTTTTTTTGCAGTTTTGGTTGGGATTTGGTTTTTATTTTAACGTTATGACTGTCTGAGAGAAAACGGCATCATCTAAAATCTGACAGAAGAATTACTGGTTTTCTCTATGTAACTCCCAAGCTCTACAAACCCATAAAAGTTAAACAAATCAGTTTTAATTTTAGCTTATTCAGTTGCCAGGCCGCTTGCTGCATTTCATTTCATACATTAACAAAAGGTGCTCAAGAGCAAATGATTTGTGAATGTTAGTTCTTCCCACCCTAAAGGTACGGTTTTATAAACATAAACCTTCAAACCCTTTATTAAAAGTGAATATAAACAGAAATGTGAAATCGAGCATTTTAGATAGTCCTAATCCATTAAATCAATTGCCAATATTTTTTTCTTAATCCCAACTATTATGGTTTTATTTTACACAGACAGTAGCCTATTCAATTGTGACATTCAATAAACATTTCTGTCTCCCTCTCATTAACCACATTCCCTTTTGTGGGTTTTTTTGTTTGGTTGGTTTTTTTTTTTTTTTGCCTTGGTTATTAGAAACCAAATATTTCAGAAACTGATTTAGATAGCTCAAAGAATAATTGGTACATCTGTATAGTTAATATAATACAGATTTTGATCCAGATAGACAGGAGATATTTAAAACATGACTTTAAAATATTAATATTTCATTGCTCTCATTGGGCATTCAATTGTGAGCTAGGGCAGTAAATTAGTCTTCTTAAACATGCATTAAGTAGATATTGTTTCTCTAAAGTTCAAAATCTATCATTTGTCTCCAATCAGCTTTGACACTTATCAGGTTTGTAATAAATACATATGCAAGCAACAAAAGCCCGAAGATTAGCAGAGACGTTAAGGTGGCAATTAATTAAGCCCCGTTAATACAACGTGATCAAAACCAAGGCGTCAGTATCCTTAGGGCAAAACCACATTTTAGGTCAAACTTTACACACACGCATATGTATGCGTATACATATATACACACACACAAGCAGGCACACATTAAGCAACATGTATCACACAGACCCTTCCTTTATGTTAAGTATAAAAAAAAAAAAGGCATCAAAGTGACTATTTGCACTGGCTGCTTCATTTATTTGCACTGTAAATTATTTGAGATCAGATTTTAAAGCTCGCCTGATTTCTGGTATTTGCAAAACCAGACCATTGTCTCATGCTGTATATACCGATTGCCTGGCACCACCCAATGGCAACCATCAGAAATGCAGATGATAGCTTGCTCAGCTGCATGTAGGAAAATTACCAACACTTAAATATACTAAAAAAAAAAATAAGCAAAGGGGTTTTCTGAAACAGGCAGGTATCTTCAGAAACTCTCTGGCTGCTGTTAATCATGTTTTAAATTGGTTCAACAAGTGTGACTCTTGCAAAAAGTTTAGTGCTGCCCAAAATCCATGGCAAAGCAAATTAGGTGGTTAATGAATGCCGTATTTGTTTTCTAAAAAACACCATTAAATTATCACATTTCTTATGACATCAAAGCTCATAACCAGATGAGAATTATTGTTAAGACCTCTGTGACAGGAAAGCTCACCTACAGTGCATAACTACACAGTTGAGTTAATAAATTCCAGCAACTAGGGAAGGACAAATAGGGGGAATCCAAACAGAAGAGAAAAAAAAAAAAAGTCTTTAGTGATTTCTTAGCAACTGCAAGTGTTATTCAAGCCTTAGTCAGTCCATGATACACACTATGGCTAATTAATAAAAAATGAAATCCAAAACAAAACCAGCACAAACCAATGCACACACATACATTCCTCAATGAAATATAGGAGAATAAAAAATTACAGTGGCTCCTCCATTCCTCCAACAGGATAACAAATAGTACAATGTGCAGGATCAGGAAAGCTGACCATTCTCGATGAAGAGGCAAAGTCACAACATAATTCACAGACTGTGTTAGAGCATTTGTGCTGCTCCAAATCAGATTTCTAGCATATAGAATTACAACAAAATGTACAGGCAGTTTAAGAAGCCCAAATGCTTGTTTAAAAATCCTTGGAACTTAGTCTTAGTAGCTGCTAAAAAGCTACTTGGATTGTAACATGTTTTCATCACTGTTCTACTCTAAACTTACACTCTGGTGCAGTTTGCTCTTCATTGCCCTCCTTATGAAGTCTGAGCTTTATCAAGTGTGATTGATAACAATTTCCTGCTACTCTCAGAAAACAATAAAAGAGAACAAACAGCATTTAGGCCTGTCCTTTTTCTTTGTTTAAACATACACATAAGAAACCTGAAACTGTATGAACTGGAGAGGAGTGTTCCTTCATTGACCAGTTGCTTACTGTAGGCTTTCTATGGAACTGAATGCACTGAACATACCAAAATTTAAGACTTTCTGGATCTCAAATGGTAACGAACATGCAGCACCAGCAGAATTCCACAGAAATGAACAGTGCTTTCACAGGAGAAAGTAAGTCTCAAATGCCATCATGGAGTAAAGATGCTGAGGCAGCTTTATTTCATTTCAGATAAGTTCTATCTTTCCAATTTAAAATGAAGTGAATGGAATAATACATGAAGTTAACTTGATTCTGTGTTATCTAGTTCCATTTCAAGCTGTTATGCCTTGTCTGTATACTTTCATTATTTGCATGTACTTCTGTGGAGAGCAATCTAAGTATCTCCAGCTTGTAACATTGGATATTCCTATCCTAAGAACAAAAAAATGATGTGAGTACTAGTATCTGTGTATGTTGCAAATACTCCTGTGATAATTATAAATCATTTCAACTATGACAAACCCCACAATAAGGCTTAACAGTGTTCAGGCTCAACAGTGCCAGTCTAATGGAGGAAAAACAGCCTGTGTTTAGAGAGATGGTTCAGGACACTTGAATGCTACAAAAGGAAATATTTATACAATTTTTTTTCTGCATTTCAACACTGACAACTAAATCACAGATTCTGGACCTCATCTCTGTATAAGGAAAATGATTCTGCAGCAGATTTCACAACCAGAAAACAACAAAACACCTGCAGTCGTGAGACTAGCACTTTCATTTCTATAAAAGCTTCCATAGAAGAAATTCAAAATCCTTCAACAAATTAAAGCACACACAATGCTCCAGAGGTGAGCAGATATTACTATGTGGGCTTTATAGACAGGATGGAGGTATGCAGGGATTTAATAGTCTTTCTTGGATCAGATGACAAGTCTGAAGCATCTTGTATCTTAATCACCGAAATATCCTTCCTCCCTATTCTTTATTCTCTAGGCAATAGCCATGCTAATAACAGGTTCATAGAATTCACTGCGAGAATGGAAAAGGCACAGAATATGCCCTTACAATGGTGGATTTTAACTCAGAAAGAAGACATTATTTGTCAGAAATTCCATGGCCTCAAAAGGAAAGGAAAACAGCAGCAGCAAAGCTTGCAGCACTAAATATAATAGTACAATTTATACGTTATTTTCACAAGGATAAGCTGTTTTCTAAGGACAAGACAAAATAATCAACCCTATAGAAGCAGCTTGAGTAGTCTAAATATGTCCTAGTTAAAATTTTTAATGAAGCTGCAGAGTGAATGCAAATCTACAAGTCCCAGAGCTAGTGTAGCATCATGTAATTTCTACAGTGCCTGAGAAGTCCCCTAGCAGCACACCGCAATCCCTGCTAAAGAACGGAGTACCCTTGTAGCACATTAGTGGTCTACACAACAGCATTCAATCAGTTTCTTTAATTCAAGGAGTGCCTTTTTGCTTTGTGAGGAACCTAACTCAGTTGGCGGGATTTGAACTGGAGGCCCTTGGATCCAAAACCAGCAACATTACTAATGCAAGTGAAGGCAGATCTCCAGTACCTTTTAGCTGGAGTCTTAAGAGGCCTGTAAAAACAGTGACAGTCTCTTCCTTGCAGGGATAGTAGTTATAAAAAGTAAACCATTCAGCCAGGTTTAACAGAACAAATGGGGGAGGAAAAAAAATCCCAAACCCACACAGGAAAAAGGGATGCTAAATTATAGAGGAACAGTAGCACGTATGTTGTATTCATTCCAGGTCAGAGTTCACAAGGAATTAAATCCTGGCAAAGCCTGAGTCCGTTCAGCTACCACTGGGCCAAATCCTCCCATCTTTAATGTGTCCTTACGAAATAGCTAAACTGCCAGTGACCTCCTCACTTAGGAGAGCTGCACTGCTAAAATCAGATGGAGACACAAGAGAACTATTCTGGCTTATAGGGGTTTCTTGGCATGTCTTTTCCCCCTTAAAGAAGCAGGAAAATCAGACTCATAAAAGAACAGATGAAGAGGAGAGCAAATGCTTCTCATGAAAATTAGAGGCACAAGATGATTTATTTTCCTGCCTGGTAGCAGGACAGCTTCCCCCACTGCTGAATGAATTGGAGAACTTGTACACTTCTTTCTCTGGAATGAGCTGCCCCCATGCCCCTGCTGCTGCCCAGTTCCAGGTGAGCTCAGCAGCTCTGAACTCCAGAACACCAGGCTGACGGGAAAGCAGAAAGGCTTTCCTGGGGTTTTTGGCTCACAACCTCTAACTTTTTGGGATGATGCCAAAGTACAGCTCTTTCTGTGCTTGTTGGCTCAGCAGCAGCCCTAACAGACTGAACTACAACACAGGCCTCTAAAGGACAATTACTCATTATGCACAATGAGCATACTACCTTATAACAATCTGGACAAACACAGCACTTCAGGGTCAGACTCTGCTTTTAGATAAGCATGAAGTGAATAACACAGAGTGCATGTACTTTGGACATTTTTGAGCAAGTCAACAAAAAGCATGTGCTTACACAGAAAAAGAAACCTTAACCCCACTTAACATAACATGGCAAATATTGCTTAGCTGTGCTCTATTTCTGCACTGCATTTGTTACATCAAAAAGGAGAAACCTCCTCTACCATATCCAGGTCTCCAACAGACACTCTGGTTCAGAGAACTGAGTCCATACACAGACAGCAGGATGGCTCCTCAAAAACCCCCTAAAAAAATGCAGTATAAATAGGAAGCACTTGGATCTTAAATTTATATAGTAATATAAAATATTACTAGGGAAGCTGTGAATGCTCCATCCCTGGTGGTGTTTAAGGCCAGGTTTGACGGAGCCTTGGGTGACACAGTTTAGTGTGAGGTGCTCCTGCCCATGGCAGGGGGGTTGGAACTAGATGATCTTAAGGTCCTTTCCAGCCCTAACTATTCTATGATTCTATATTAACTCCAGGCAGGTTGTGCAGCCTTTGACGAAACTTGATTAGCATTAGGTGATTTTGACAACGTCACTTGCAAAAAATTTGATGGAAACCCAGGCAACTGAAAATTAAGCTAAAAAAAATTATATGGACTAGCATCTACTTTTAAGCTCTTGCACAGCAGAGGAGGTCAGCCAGGTAGCTGTTATTCTAAAGGCAAGGGAGTGTGTCTGGAAACAGTTTTAAAGCTTTAATAGAAGGGAATACTGATGAAGAAGGTACCATGAAACCTCATCTGGCTAACGACTTATTTTAAAAAATCACACCAAAGTGAACAAGGCCAGTAAGCATGGGAAACCAAGAAAAAAATATGCAGCACAGGGGATTCTGTCATTTCAGTTAATCTCTGTGCTCACTATTCATTAAGTCTTTTGTCTACATCCACTGATAAAAGGCTTCAAACTCCACACTTCAATTCCAAATCTCTATGAATGACAATTTAAGGCATTTTATTTGTCCTGTATTTTTTAAAAATGTGGTAATTAAAATAATCTGGTTTACACTTATTAAAAATAAATTATTGCATATTTTAATGTTTTTCCTCCCTGCAACTTTTTCTTAATTAGTTATTTAAACTGCGTTGAAAATCCCAAGCCAATACATTTCAATATTCATTTTTCTATTTCAATTTTTCAAACAAGAAGAAAAGTTCCCCTCTTTAAGCTGAAAATTCAATTAAAAAAGCAGATTAAATACTCATTGGTGTTATTTTACATCATTCACAGAGAGCTTTTTTTTGTTCAATACTAATTAATTATGATGATTTTACATGTACCCATTATCTTACATCTATTAGCATCTTTCATCTGAAATGGTCTTGAAGAGCTCTAACAAATGGACATTTTTGTAACTAAGATGAGGGACTGATTCACCACTCAAACCCAAACCTCTCTGGAACAGAAATTTTTCAACTGTTTAAAAGTCCATAGCAACGCTACAAAAAGCAGCAATGCGCCTTTGCAAACATTGGCAGAATGTAATGCTATGCAGCTCCATTTCTTCTTGCTTCCCATTAGATATTACAGTAAAGTTCATAAAGAAAATAAGTCAACTATCAAGGCTGATCTGCAAAGTCTAATTGCTTCTGTTGAACTCTAAGATCTACTGTCCATGTCACTAACAATGGTGTTAAACAGCATCAGTCACAATTCCAACCCATAAGGAACACCATTCTTCACTGATCTCCCTTTAGACACTAAGGTGTTGACCACAACATACTGACTGTAACCATCCAGCCAATTCCTTACCCACTGAATGATCCATCCACTAAATCTATGCTTTTCCAGTTTAGAGACAAGGATGTATCCCAGGCTGCACCAAACAAAGCATGACCAACAGGTTGAAGAAGGTAATCCTGCCACTCTACTCTGCTCTTGCAAGATCTCACTTGGAGTATGGGGTACAGTTCTAGTGTCCTCAACATAAGAAGGACATGGAGCTGTTGGAGCAAGTCCAGTGGAGGGCCATGAGCATAACAGAGCTGGAGCACCTCCCATATGAAGACAGGCTGAGAAAGTTGGGGCTGTTCAACCTAGAGAAGACAGACTGTGTGGAGACCTCATAGCAGCCTTCCAATATCTGAAGGGGGACTAAAGGGATACCAGAGAGGGACTCTTCATCAGGGACTGTAGTGATAGGACAAGGAGTAAAGGGTTTACACTTAGACAGAGGAAGTTCAGGTTAGATATAAAGAAGTTCTTTACTGTGAGGGTGGTGAGACACTTGAAAGGGCTGCCCAAAGAAGTGGTAAATGCTCTACATCTGGGAATGTTCAAGGCTGGACAGAACCTTGGAAGGCATGGCCTAGGGTGAGACATCACTGCCTATGGCAGGGGGGTTGGTACTAGATGATCTTAAGGTCCTTTCCAACCCAAACCATTCTGTGATTCTGTGATTCTAAGTTGTGCAGGACAGTGTCAAAAGCTTTGCACAAGTCCAGGTAGATGACACCAGTTGCTCTTCCTTTATTGACCAACACTGTAAACCCATCATAGAAGGTCACCAAAGTTTTCAGGCAAGATTTGCCTTCAGTGAAGTAATGTTGAAGATAGAATACTCTCAGCTCAGCTAGAACTGGAGTAATCATTACAATGTGGAATGGAAGAATGAAATCTGTAAGCTTATTATACAGAAAGTGACTGAGTATAAAGGGTCCCACCACACCATATATATATATACATATATATATATAAGAAATTTTGCTCTTTCTCTTCCATGTCTTTCTACCATGGCATAGTGTAAACTAACATTTTCCAAAGATAGGCACACACTGCACTGGATTTGGCTAGGATGGAGTTAATTTTCTCATGCTAATAAACATTTTCTACAACACTCAAATAACATATATACATTTTCTATAAATTCTACTTTTTTACCTTAAATTTCATTGGAACAGACACTGTTCCTTGTGTCATGTTTTGTTCCCATGATATTGGTGATTAACAAAATATCTCTAGCTTGGCCAATCTGTTTCCAGTCTTTCAGGTAGATGTCCAGTCCAAGTCTGGTTTGGTTTTGTGGTTTTCCTCACACCCCCACTTATTCTACTATTTTTGCCAATGCTGACTGCTGTATTATGCACATTGAAAGAAAGGAGACGCGTGAGGGCACTGCGTTGGCACATCGCGTTTCTCAGTCTCCAGCACCATTTTTATACTTTGCATGGTTACTTTGCACAGTTCCCTAACAAATAGTGTCTTGTTCTTTCATACTAATAATATCTTACTGTGGGTAGTGTGTACTTTTTCAACAGCTGTCTTAACCTCTTCAGTAGTTGACTGGTACAGTACCTTTCCATGTAGAACCCAGTATAATTCGGAAAAGGATGACACAACTAAAGATGAAACCTTTATATAATTGGTGAAAATGACATTGCAGTGATTTACAAATTCAAAGTTCTTCAGTTCCAATGTCTCCTTTACAATTTTGATATGTAGTTGCCAAGAAACTTTAAAGACATTCTCTGTATAAAATATAAAGAGCTGACCAATTTGGTGGCCTTTTATGATGGGGCTACAGAACTGATGGACGGGGTAGAGCAGTTGATGTTATCTATCTGGACTTGTTTAAAGCGTTCGACACTGTCCCACACAACATTCTGGTCTCTAAATTGGAGAGACACCAATTTGATGAATGGACCACTCAGTGGATAAAGAACTGGCTGGAGGGTCGCACACAAAGAGTTGTGGTCAATGGCTCAGTGTCCGGCTGGAGACCGGTTATGAGTGGTGTCCCTCAGGGATCTGTGTTGGGACTGGTCTTGTTTAACATCTTTGTCGCTGACATGGAGAGTGGGATTGAGTTCGCCCTCAGCAAGTTTGCCGATGACACCAAGCTGTGTGGTTCGGTTGATACGCTGGAGGGAAGGAATGCCATCCAGAGGGACCTTGACACACTTGTGAGGTGGGCTGATACCAGCCTCATGAAGTTTAACCATGCCAAAGGCAAGGTCCTACACCTGGGTCAGAGCAATCCCAGCCACAGCTACAGGCTGGGCAGAGAAGAGATTCAGAGCAGCCCTGCAGAGAAGGACTTGGGGGTGCTGGTCGATGAGAAAATGAATATGAGCCGGCTTCAGTGTGCGCTTGCAGCCCAGAAAGCCAACTGTATCCTGGGCTGCATCAAAAGGAGTGTGACCAGCAGGTAGAAGGAGGTGATCCTGCCCCTTTATTCTGCTCTCATGAGACCTCACTTGGAGTATTGTGTGCAGTTCTGGTGTCCTCAACATAAAAAGGACATGGATCTGTTGGAACAAGTCCAGAGGAGGGCCGCGAGGATGATCAGGGGAATGGAGCACCTCCCATATGAAGACAGGGTGAGAAAGTTGGGACTGTTCAGTCTGGAGGAGGCTGTGTGGAGACCTCATAGCAGCCTTCCAGTATCTGAAGGGGGCCTGTAGGGATGTTGGGGATGGACTCTTCCTTAGGGACTGTAGTAACAGGACAAGGGGTAATGGGTTAAAACTTAAACAGGGGAAGTTTAGATTGGATATAAGGAGGAAATTCTTTCCTGTTAGGGTGGTGAGGCACTGGAATAGGTTGCCCAAGGAGGTTGTGAATGCTCCATCCCTGGCAGTGTTCAAGGCCAGGTTGGATGAGGCCTTGGGTGATATGGTTTAGAGCAAGGTGTCTCTGTCCATGGCAGGGGGGTTGGAACTTGATGATCTTAAGGTCCTTTCCAACCCTAACTATTCTATGATTCTATGAAATAAGCTGCTGTCAAACTAGAAATTTTATCAGTTCTTCAGTGTAAATATCACGACCAGATTCCTTGACAAATTCATTCCTCTGTGTAGTTTTCACCAATATAAGCTTCCTTTACTCCTTTCATAGAAAATGCAACTAGTATCTGAACAAGGAAACAGTTTTCCAAAGTCCACTTTAGAAAGGAGAAAGAGACAATACAGTACCTGCATTTACATTTACATAGCAATGCAAACCCCATGTCAAACTGACATTCCACATTTTTACCACACCTGGGCTGGAGTTGCAGTGCCCTGGGAAGCAATACAAGCCAAACAGCCGTGAAAGACTACATTCGAGAGGTGCCATGGAAGACAGCAACAGAAAAATTAGATCTATACAGCTATGAATTCTTTTTTAGGAGTGGATAGGACCCCAGTCTAACCTCCCAGAAGCTAACTGCTATTCTATCTAACATATCATGATTAACTAATCACAGCATTCCTCTTTGCTCATGCTTTGAACACATGGGATAGATATCATTCCTGATCCCTAGGGAAAAGGGTGAAAAGGCACAGCAAAAGAAGCCTGATTAAGTTTTGTCTTACTTGGAATGCAGTATTTTCAGGTAATTTGTCAGAAGTATATATTGCACTAAATTCAGACCAAAAATAAGAAGAGATTCATATTTTTATAATATTGCTCCATAATGAGTGTTTTCCTCATCCTTATTTCTTTTCAAAAAGGATCATATTCTTCTTCATTCTTAGGGGCTTTCTCTGTAATCAGATGAAATGGTCAAGCCATACGCATATGAGAGAACACACTATATCAACAAAAAAATATTCTTAAGTCCAACAGCATGCCCAAGAGCAGTGGCATTCTTTTACTTCATATGATCAACACGTTATTCCTATTTTTAATTCCAACATAACCCCCAACAATTTTGCAAATGTCTACCTTTAATGCAGTACTCAAGGTAGCTGAAAGGTCTGAAAGCCAGAAAAGAATTAGAACCGGATCCAACATTTTATCCTAGTGCATGTTAATACAGCTGAAGATCAATGTTTTAAAGTTTTAATATCTGCATGTCCATTCTATTCATTCTGTAAATTAACAACACTGAATGAGAGCAGAGATCTGCAGATCTCAATGCCAAATCAAAATGAAATATCCCAACTGTCATCATAATGTCTTTATTCATGAAATGGGGGGTACACATGTGCACATAGCTATTCTGTACCCTGCATGCAAATTCTCATTCTATAGGAATTATACTGCTGCAAAGCAGAGCTAGAAAAGCTCTAAGGCTACATCCCTGCAGAAATACTGCATGAAAAGGCTCTGTATTTTTAAAGATAAATCGCATTTTTTGTATAATCGAGTCACACTTTCCATGTAGCACTCAGCCTAGGGATGTCTGCAAGAGTAAAGAACAATATCTTACTAAATCCATTTTAGGATCATTAAATTTAGATCACAAAACTCTCACAAGCATGCAATTCCAAACATGTCACAGAAACAAAAGGAACAACAAAACATGACAAGCTTCTCCTACATTATTTTCCTTCTTTACAATGATGTTTAAGGTAGCAAAGTGTTAATGAATTCAGTACAATGTATCATGCATTGTGTTAGAACTTTTATATTGTTGAAAAATTGTCATATTTGGCTAGGCAGCTGCATGGAGAAAAAAGCTCTGACAATATCTAATTGAGTCTATTTTTACTGTCTTTCAGATAACATTGTTAGAATTATGTACTGTACATATTTCTTATTTTTAGTTTCATACTCCCTCCCCCCTCTTCATAGCCCTTCACTGCAACAGTATTTTACTATTGCTGATATAAATCCAGGTCACTTTCACAAAAGAAAAGTGAGTCCTATTCTGTAATATTGAAATGGGGCTACAAGCTCTTATGTAAATCACTATTAATAACAGAGTATTCAGGACATGTTCCTCTTAAAAGCTGGTCCTACTTTAGAATGCTGGCTGGGACACAAAAGCTTCAAGCTCTGTTTCCTACTTTATCATATGCTTCCTGGGCATCTGAGCTAAACATTTCATCTCTCTTGTACCTTTATGTAATATGGGAAGACCAAAATATTTTCCTTTTTTCTGTCTTTTGAAACCATGAATGCTTCAATGCAAAGACTGCCTTTTCTCTGCATATCATGTCCAGTATAACTGCTCTAACTTATTCATACAGAATTTAAGGTATTAGCATGGGATACTTGTAGGGCTTTCACCACAACTTTACATCTCTCATCCTTCCTTACCCAATCAACATATTCTCAGCCTTTTCACTCGTGATTTTTCATGACTCTCTCAAGCCTTCATAGTTTCACAGGAAAATCAGGTAAGTAGGTTAGTCACACAGACAGAACCGTTTTCTCCAAAGGCAGAGAAAGAGTGTCATGTCCTCATGAACTGGCCAGGTGAGTTGTATAACACTAACCAGGACTGTCAGGAGTGCGAGACTGACACAGTCTTTTTAAAAGGAATCAAATTGCCTGGGGACGCACACACCAAGCAGCACCACCACTGCAAAAGCACAGGTGGTGAAAGTCACCCGAATGGACAGCCAGCCAAGAAGATTAGACCTTCAATTTGCATAAATGTAGATACCACATCCTGGTTCCATGCAGGGAAACAGCATACAGAACTACCTGAAGCAAGCCAGGCATGTCAAATAGCCTCAAGCCACCACATAGAAACACATTTATTTAGAATTACTACTACTCAGGCTGAATCTCTCAAAAAAAAATCCCACAATTTAATGACAACAACAAAACCAACCCACACCACATACCACCACCAAACCCATAGTTAGCTGTTTAAATATATTTTTGCACATAACAGACTCAAGGCACAGACTTTTGGGAGCAGGCTTCCCCATGAAAATTTCAACCAATTATGACCAAAGAGAGAATTCTGCTATACATATATACTGGGGAGACTATAAATAGCTGGGCTCCATAATGCTTTGGAGGAAAACATTTATTGAGAAGCAGCAGAATTATTTCAGGGACAAGGTGCAGGAGAAGACAGTAAAGAGGACTTTTAAGATGGGAAAGCAAACCATGCCACAAAAATTACAAAGACTGCTCAGCTTGCTTACTGTGAGTTTCTGTGACTTCTCTGCTTCTATTAGAACTACCAAGATTTTTTCACAGAAAGTAGAGGAAAAATGTCTCATCTTGCACTTAGATAAATGTATATTAATGTGGGTAACTTGAAAGACTGAACTAGAAGCCAAAACTCCAGAAACTGAAATTAATGCACTTAACAATGACAAAAGAGTTTTCTTTTTAATTTTTTCCTCCAATAAAAATACAGAATTAGAATGAAAAGCAAGATAACATTTTGCAAAGACTGATGAAGTAAAATACAAATTCCCTATGCTTCCTCCTTGTCCCTTATCCTCCATTTCAGTCTTCTATAAAAATATTTTATTGTCTTCTGCATAACACCCAATATTCTCATCATAGAGATCTAATACTGAAACATTGTTCTGAGTGACTCAAGCTTGTGTAAGCTTTTATGTGATCACAGGGACAATTATTATTAGAGGAACAGGAGTGAAAAAAAGAAATGAAAATAGAACTTGGAAAGCATGGCACTCTCAGGGAGAATAGCTGGGATGTAATGATGAGCTGTACCTGTGAAACTTAATAGCTAGAACAGAATTAGCTATTTAGGGTGACTTAAAATAGTTCTTACAGCAGTTTTAGCAGTGCAAGCCCTCCAAACCATTGTGAAATGCAGCTGTAGATACAAGTAACAAATGCATGAGTTAGTAGGCATGCTTCTCTGTTACAGATGCCTAGAGGCTATGGTCAGACATCCAGGATATGAAAATGGATATACCATATAATCAAGACCATAATGCCCAAGGCGTTCACTTCCATTTAGCCTGCAGGCTTTTGACAGTACAGGGGAAAGTCTAGTCGATTATGGGAACTGGCATTATATATGTATTGCCAAAGAGAGCAAAATTCTCTAATATGATAACACCGATTTTCATTTTTCATGAGTTTCCTGATTTGCAGTGCATAACATACTGGTCTGAACAGATGGATTTAGGAATCGATTGGCTTGTGCGCAAACTCTCTTCTGTTATTAAAAAACCCCTCAGTATAATTTTCATGTGTGGATCTACACAGACTAAAAATGAAATGTCACCAAGTATGTAGGCTGAGCTGTAATAACCTTAACACAGATTCTGCCAATGTCTCTCTGCCTGTTCTCAGTAGATGTGAGGACTGGATCTCACATGAAAAGTTTTTTTAAAAAATAAATCTGTTTGCCTACTACCATTTACTGTCTAGTGTTATTATGAGTCTGTGTATAAAATAGTAACCACTAATGACAAAAAGCCCAGAAAAAGTAAAGGAAATTTCTGCTTTCTGAATGCAAGATGAGCTGTAACCTCATAGTGATTACTGTGACATCTATTACTAATAGTATATTTTTGTAAATGAAAGGATATGTCAAGGTTTTTTGTTCAACGTACAGTCTGATCCTTAACTGTCTACTGTCTATACTCAAACCTATGGTTTAACATGGGAAAATAAACACCATATATGGTCATTTTACATTCACCTCCAAGCTGTACACTGGACAACCATACACAGAAGCCTCCTGTAGAAACAGAGAACATGAGAGTGCTGCCTTGACTATTAGTTCTCTCCTTCATAGCGGCACACTTCGTATAAGGCATTTCAGAAGCAGTTAGATCTCCATCTTGGAAACAGTAATTTTGGTCCATAGAGCTCATGGAAGGCAGTTCAAGTCTCTCTTTGCTGTGATAGTTAAGTTTGCACCTGATTTTCAACCATGGCCAGCCCATCATTTGTTCCTGAGTGTTCAGTGTTCTTGCGTCTTCCCTTTCTCTATATAGTTTGCTTCCTCTGTTCAGTTTTTCTCTTTCTCTTCTTTCCTTCCTGTCCCCCATGCTGTCCTGAAGAGTTTCTTGGGTAAATTACTATCTGCAAGGACCTACTTGACAGCAAATTGTTCATTTCCATTTTGCACAATTATGCAAGTAATTTATTTTGGCATCCTCTTGAATGTGTGTAGATATAACACACACAATTGTTATTAGCAACTGAATTATCAAACAGCTCAACATGACACAAGCCGAAACAGAGACTTCGTTTTTTGTCAGTAGGAACACTTATGCTCATGTAAGGCAGAAAAAATATTTTTGGCTCTTAGTTCTGTTTATAGCAAAGTCAGTTTTCAGAGTGGTTCTGCAGGACATTTTGTACCACAGTGAAGTCACAGAAGCAAGACAGTTTTCTCTGAAATGTCTTGGCTTTTGGCAGTTGTCAAAGAAAACACACTGGACTAAACACACCCAGCAAGCATCAGGTTCTTACAATTGAGTTGCAATATCGGACAAATACTCAGGTTTGTGAACAAATTCCTGACATAAATGTGAGTCCTACACCATCCTTCATTTTGAGAACTACTCTTAAAATTAGCAGAGATTGATTATACATTCTTCTCCCTCAAGTAAAAGCAAACACTGAAAAAATCATTGCAAGGAAACGAGAACATCCACAGAGGGTCAAAATGTCAAAGAAGCATATGGAACAGGATGTAACCATGTGTCTATTGTGTTCCTTGTTTGTAATCCAGAAAATAACTAGTAGGAAATCAATGAATGATGCACAAGGAAGTAAACTCCATTTTAAAAGTTGAACTTCATAAGCAAATGTACAATCCATCTTGAAAATGAGGAATAATTAAGCCTTGTGCATGGTTTGAGGCTTTCTTGAATTTACACCCTTAATATTTAAAATTATGCAATAGCTGCGAGGCTTCCCTCTATCTCTTTTGGAAAGTCTAATACAAAAACTTTCATTAAAGGAGACTGGTAGTCTTGTCTGTGGAGCCAAATTATTTCCTCATACCCCCTTTAAGAAAGCTCTTATTTTACAGGTCAGCTTTTCTTGTAATACATGCCCATTTTGAAAAGGGCTATAACTCATGCCAGCTAGACTAGTGGATGCGCTGCAGTAAAATAAAGATGTTATCCTGGTGACTTGGGGGAAAGGAGTTCATCTGGCAGCTCCCTCTGATTAACAAAATATGTACTTTGCATTTTGAGGCTGACTTCATTTCTCTGTCCCTTTGCATTTCACAGCCCATTACAGTCATTTTTTTCTTCTCTTTTTTTTTCTTGTTCTTTTTGTTCTTCCCTCTGTTCCTCTTCCTTACTTCCCACGTACTACTGTTCTCCTAACTGTATTGTCCACCTTCCTTCTTTCCACACTATTGCACTGGGGATCCACTTCACTATCTGTTCTTTCCCTTTTATCTTCCTCTTGAAGAGCAATTCTACCACAACTGAATCTTCCTTCCAGGAGCTTCTCATTCTTACCATGTGCTGAAGGCCTTCTAGTTTGAGAACTACTTTTTATCACACAAATCATAGAATCATAGAATAGTTAGGGCTGGAAAGGACCTTGAGATCATCTAGTTCCAACCCCCTTGCCATGGGCAGGGACACCTCACACTAAACCATGTCACTCAAGGCTTCATCCAATCTGGCCTTGAACACTGCCAGGGATGGAGCATTCACAACCTCCCTTGGCAACCCATTCCAGTGCCTCACCACCCTTACAGCAAAGAAGTTCTTCCTTATATCCAATCTAAACTTCCCCTGTTTAAGTTTTAACCTGTTACCTCTTGTCCTGTCACTACAGTCCCTAATGAAGAGTCTCTCTCCTGCATCCCTATAGGCCCCCTTCAGATACTGGAAGGCTGCTATGAGGTCTTCATGCAGCCTTCTCTTCTCCAGGCTGAACAGCCCCAACTTTCTCAGCCTATCTTCATACAGGAGGTGCTCCAGTTCCCTAATCATCCTCGTGGCCCTCCTCAGGGCTTGTTCCAACAGTTCCATGTCCTTTTTTATGTTGAGGACACAGAACTGCACACAATACTCCAGGTGAGGTCTCATGAGAGCAGAGTAGAGGGGCAGGATCACCTCCTTTGACCTGCTGGTCACACTCCTTTTGATGCAGCCCAGGATATGGTTGGCTTTCTGGGCTGCAAGCACACACTGAAGCCGGCTCATGTTCATTTTCTCATCAACCAGCACCCCCAAGCCCTTCTCTGCAGGGCTGCTCTGAATCTCTTCTCTGCCCAGCCTGTAGCTGTGTCTGGGATTGCTCCGACTCAGGTGTAGGACCTTGCCCTTGGCATGGTTAAATGCCAAAAATGTACCACACAGAGAAAAAAGCACCCCTCTGGGTAGCATTCTGCTCCCTTTACACCAGGGCTCTGGATATTCACAGCATTGGGGTGACTTTTCCATGTAGGATAGCCCTTGAAATAGGAGAGAAGGAGAAACCAACACCTAATCATTAATCCTCAAACTCTGCTCCCACTGAACTCAGAACAGCCTTTAGGCTCCAGTCATCTGGTTTGAAGTACCCAGAGATCATTTGTGAAATGCAGATTATGACTCTTTTACCATTCAAAATTTCCTCTTCTCGTATCCCCACTTCTCACCAAGAGATACTCTGTATTAGAACTTAGAAAAAAATACAAACCCCCCCATCTATGCTCTTCCTGTGCATCTGTATTCGGAACAGGTGCCTTCTGTCCTTTTGTGCTGCTCAAAAACAAAGCAGAAAATCTTCTTCACTTACTGATTTCAGAACCCTACAGGTTTTGAAATGATGTCTTTGCCTTTCAAGCTGGAAGGATTGGAAGCCATGGCATACGAAAGTAAAAAAACCAACCAAACAGAAAAAAAAACCAAAAAGCCCTGGCAACAAAGAAAATGTTGGTTGTTTTTTTTTTTAACCATTCACTCAGCAGTTCAGAATCGATCTGCAGAGTGTGTTCCACTCGTGTTTGCTTTTCACAGCCATTACAGCAAGAAAGCTCTATTTGCACTTACACTCTGGCAAAAGGATGGGAGATTGCAGCTAAAGCCCTTAAGCTAAAGCGCGGGCTCAGCCTACCTAAGTTAGGCTGCAATTGCACAGAAATAAGCCAAGGCCTGGTCAGAGGCCAGGATAGAGGCCTTTGATCTATCCTGGTTAAAAGGAAGAAGTATCAGAAAGATCAGGGATAGCCCAAATGCCCATACTCCAAACTGCTCCCTCATACATCAGAAAAATCATTTTACTGCAGAACTGAACAGAAAGTGCAGACAGCTATGTCCCTAATTCCGTTCTTTCTGACCTCAGAGAACTAATCACTTACAGGGATCACTACATGCTGCACTGGGGGAACAATGATCTTCCCCTAAGCTTCCTCTTCCATACCCACTATTCAGTATTCACCAGCCAGAAGCTGACCTCAGAGAACTAATCACTTACAGGGATCGCTACATGCTGCACTGGGGGAGCAATGATCTTCCCCTAAGCTTCCTCTTCCATACCCACTATTCAGTATTCACCAGCCAGAAGCTGCTCAATCTGAAGCAATAAAAGCTGTCATTTAGCCTGATCTGATATTGGGGAATCTCTATAGGTCAGGACCATACTTTCTCAGGTATAGAAAAAAGAGGGGAAGGCAGCCGAATTTTTCCTTGCATCACCTAATGGTGTATTGCTGGTAATTCAAATTAAAAAAGACAACACAAAAAATGCTCATCTGCCCCAAGGCAAGTAAGGGGATAACCATCTGTTTGACCTTTAATTGACACCAACTCAACTTGCTCTATCAAGTCTACAGCCATGCACTGAACCACTTGCAGAAAGGAAGCTATTTATCCCAATGATCTTCCATAACTTCGCATTTTCTGTGCAATCTGAAAAGACTGCCAAAATGCTATGTATTTACTTCCTAACACAGAGGTTTGTTCAACAGACCTTCCACAAGCAAAATTAAAAAGCAAGCAAGCTATACTTTGTCACAGAGCAGACAAGTTTCTCACTGCTGGAATGCAAGACCCCAAACTTCTTTGGCGTATCTCCTGTACACTGACACAAAACAGTACAGGAAGGAATAGCTGTTTGACCTTTCCTTCTACTGACAATAAGCACAACAAACATATGGGATGTATCTCTCTAGTGAGAAGAGCAGACAAATTGTTAATTTACTTAATGTTATCAGAGACTGGAAGTATTCTGTGACTTAAAAGGTCCCCTATAAACTCAGGCTTTCATGAAAACATTTTTTTATCACTATGGAAAGAAATATGTTTAGAGATCTGTTGCTCTGAGACATGAAAAGTTTTGGGTTACAACCATCTTCAGGAAGTTTAAATTAAAACAAAAGCAACTCATGGGTTTTGAAGAGACTCAAAAGTTCTTTAAGATTTTTAGAAGAAAAGAGCAGAAATGCTTTAATTCTTTTAAAAATACATATTTCTCTAAGTAGTCCAAGGCTCCATGGCAGGAATATTTAAGAACACACTTTTTCTCATCTTTGCTCTGCCAAGATTTAATACCACACCTATAGCTCATCAGAGATCTTCAGCCTGTCAGCCACTATTTTTTTCACTAATGGATGCTGACCTGGCATCAACCAATATGGAAAATTCTTTATTGATCTCAAACAGGTATCATGAGATCATCTATTCTGTGTAATATGCCACTTCTACATATCTGCTCCATAATTTGTCACCTAAAATCACTTTAAGTCTCGTAGTGTTTCTGAATATGCTGCACAAATTTTAGTGGTCCCATTCACTCTATTAACAGGTATTTTTCTTTAAGGCTGTTCTCTTCATTGGCCTAAGAAACTAAGATATGACAATAAAGAATTAAAAAAAAAAAAAAAGAGATCAAATTCTAGTTTTGTGTGTACTCACAAAGCTGCTCATTTTTAATGAAAAATAAATCATTAAAATTCCTTGACTCAACCACAGAACCATTTCTTTCATGGAGCTTCAGGAAAGGTGCTGTTTTTCAGCAGAGTGAGACTTTGGCCTAGCTTATGTAAACAGCTGTAGGAAAACAAAACAGGAAACAAATGTATCCAAGTTCAAGCTTTTTTCCTGACAATCTGTAACTGTGCAGAAATTTTTTAATGCTTTGGTTCTACTGCCATAATTGAATATCACAGATATGCACTCAGAACTACAGCAACACAAGTGTAATTTTGACCATGTCAAAACCATCCTACTTTCTACTCATCTCTTGGTCACAGCATATCCAAAAAAGAAAAAAGATGGGGGGGAAGGGGAGGGAGAGGGGAGGCAAGGGGAAAAAGATGTGGGAACTGTCTCATTGGGAAAAGGCTGGAATTTCAAATCTTTGAACTATTTATGCATGCTATGATTTCTTATGCACAGTCTCTATATCATGAAAAAGCCTACATCAAATATGACCATCTTCTGAAGATTCTGTGTGGGTTTCGAAAAATCATTTTGCACATTCCAGTGCTAGTAGGTACCCACACTGAGTTATGAATAACTCCTAACATGTCTCAAAGCCAGTAAGCCTCTGGCACTACTTCAGGACATGCCTGGCAAGAGAGAATTTTCCTACAACTGTCATATTAGACTCAGGCAGCACTTCGGAAAAGGATGGTCTACCTACAAAGCAAGCTTTTTAAAGGAGTGATCCAGAGCACTCTTCTTCACATACAGAGATGCAATGGGGTTTTTAATATCACTTTCCTCAGAAAACAAGGCTAATTCCTTGCTTATCTGTTTTTCCCAAAGCTTCCCTTATCAGTGCATTTGCAAGTAGATCTAGTATCAAAGATGTCAATTTGAGTGAAAACAGGCTGTCAATAGGAGGAAGAGCTGAAAGCTGGGCTTGTGCAGCTATTGGTCCTCAGAAAAGTTTACACTGAGGAGACTACAATAATGTTCTGCCTCTTAAAACCCAGGATGACAATCCTAGGGTAAAGACAGGAGATCTTCCAAGCTATGGGAAAATGTCAGATTTCACAATCAAACGTTATATGCACTTGATCAAGAAACAATCTGCAATGGTTCATTTGTTCCTGGAATTATTTGCTTTTACCTTTCATTTTACTGTTAGTATTCATGTAGCTCAGCAACACTAGAGCTCAGAGATCAGAAATATTCTGCTCTGGTTGCACTTGTATATGTCTGTACACTTTTAAAGCTCCTTCACTAGTTTTCTTTAGCATTTGGAATGAGCGTCTGCATCAGATTCACCAACAAGCAAGCTGGGCAGACAGGTCCCATACATCAACCTCATTTATTACACAGGCCTTATGGAAGGAGCTTGCATCTTCTAGTTCCTTTATGCATACATATTTTCTGAAAATTTATTTTTATATATTTCAATGACAATAAGAGTATGTCTCCTTCTAAGTTTTTTTTTTCTCAAAGTAGTAAAATCAGTATGAAATGCAAGGTCCAACCCCAGTACTTCAGAGCACAGAGGAGAAAGAACCTAAAGCTTTAGTTCCCTCTTAAATCTAGTTTAGAGCTCTGAAACTACATCTATATTTGCACAGTGTTCTCATATAACAGGTAAGCGATAAACTCACTTCGTTTTCTTGATGCTTTCAGCTGATGGTAGAGAGATTTTACATAGCTCTTTTATCTGATTTTTTTACTTAAAAAAATAAACATATATATATATTTATTTATCTCCAGGAATGAATGAGAACATTAGCATCCACACATTCTGTACTTTATGCTATTTACTACTGGATAGCCCTGGAATATTTGCAGCTGGCTGTACTGTATTTTGTATAATGCAGCTCTTTATCACTTTTCTTATCAAAGAACTGTGGTTTAGCACAGAATGAGGCAGTGCTGTATTGAAGCTGTAATGTGGCTCAGGTTACGAGATTGCATTTTTGATGATTTGGTATGAAAGTGCTCACATAAAATAAAATCAATATTTAAGAAATGCAAGTGAGAAAAAGCTCTAAATAGAGACTGAATGAACTATAACATCATGGAGATTTTGTCTTGCTTTCTATATTAAAATGAGTAGCTTTGAATAAATACAAGTGAATCTCACTATTATTTTCTTTCTGAGGCAAATCTTATATGAAACTTTTGCTAGCAGAAAGTCAGGGGTGCAAGGACATGGGATTTGTAACCAGCACAGCTGTGCTGGCAAAAGGCCCTAGCATAGATGTAGTTATGCCGGCAAAATTGAGCTTTTGCCAGCATAGCTAATTTCTCTCTTGGGAGTTAGTTTTGCCAGTACAGCTGCATCCAGACTAGGGATCACTGATGTTACAGACTTTTACAGCTCTGCCATCACTGACTTCCAAGTGCAGGCATGCTCTTGGTTGCAATCTAACAGTAGTTCGCCAACATGCACGTGTGTTGGTCTCTCTGAGACTGGAACCATAACCACCTAACAAAACAACAACCAAACAAGTTACCTGGCTCCTCCAATACTACTTTCAGTGTCCTGAAGTTAGAATTAGGGGTTTCCTTAATACAGCCCTTTGCATACCTCACATAACAGTATTTACTGTCACAGCTAGTAGTTGTCTATTGAAGCAAAGGCATATATAGGTAAGCACATCATACCTTTAATCTTAGAAGATTAGAAATAAGATATACTACTACGCATGCATCCTTTCTTTCTGCTTTGTTCTCCTCTTGACTGCTTCAAGCCATCTCACTTATCTATCCTATTTCCAGAAGGCTATATTCAACATACTTACTCTCCTCTCCTCTCCTCTCCTCTCCTCTCCTCTCCTCTCCTCTCCTCTCCTCTCCTCTCCTCTCCTCTCCCTCTCCTCTCCTCTCCTCTCCTCTCCCTCTCCTCTCCTCTCCTCTCCTCTCCTCTCCTCTCCTCACCCCTCCTCCCCTCCCCTCTCCTCTCCTCTCCTCACCCCCCCTCCCCTCCCCTCCCCTCTCCTCTCCTCTCCTCTCCTCTCCTCTCCTCTCCTCTCCTCTCCTCTCCTCTCCTCACCCCTCCTCCCCTCCCCTCCCCTCTCCTCTCCTCTCCTCCCCTCTCCTCCCCTCTCCTCTCCTCTCCTCACCCCCCCTCCCCCTCCTCCCCTCCCCCCCTCCCCCCTCCCCCCCTCCCCTCCCCCCCCCTCCCCCACCTCCCCTCCCCTCTCCTCTCCTCTCCTCTCCTCTCCTCTCCTCCCTCTCCTCCCTCTCCTCTCCTCCCTCTCCTCTCCTCCCTCCCTCTCCTCTCCTCTCCTCTCCTCTCCTCACCCCCCCTCCCCTCCCCTCCCCTCTCCTCTCCTCACCCCCCCTCCCCTCCCCTCCCCTCCCCTCTCCTCTCCTCTCCTGGATTGCTTGCTGTAGGGTTATCACAGAACACTAACTTAAACCTACAAGGAATATCGAAGTATCCTATTACTTCCCTAGTAGCATTAGGTATGCCACCTTTCCTAATCTCCATGATGCTTTTAAGCTCTGCCCTAGTTTTCAGCTGATATCTATGCTAATAATTGCTATTAGCTGCAGTTCCCTCACCTTGTTAATGGTCTTTGCCCAGCTGTTTGTTTCTCACCCTAAATGGCTTCTGCAGCATGCCATTTCTGATAATGCTGCTGAAATTGTGTTTTAAAGTATTGATGTACTACCGCCTACACCCCCTACCAGTATTTCTGTCTTTCTCAAACATTATTGCCTCCTGCCTGTAGTTCTCTTTCAAACTTGGATCTCCCTTTTTCCAGTGGGAAACAACTTCTGCTGCCACACCAGATTATCAGGCAGGACCACTTCCCACACACATTTAAAAAGCTCTTCTGCTTTAGCCACAGTGCTTTTGTAGTTAGATGCTATAGAATACAATTGCCTCCCTTGTGCCTCTTCATCAGTAAAATACAGAAGGTGCTGCAGTGTTCCAGATCAGTGTTTGCAGAGCAGTGTTTTGTTTTTTAAATAATTCCTCTACCCTTAAGCTACAGGAAAAAAAAAAAACCAAAAAAACCCCACCAACAACAAAATAAACAAAATGAAACAAACCCCAAAGCAACCAACCCCTTCCCAAAAAAGCAACCCAAAACCATAGTACTATTCCTGCTGGTACGGGAGAAAGACCAACCATAAAGTAAGGGATTAATTTACATTATGATTAGTCAAGAGAATGGGAATATTCTATTTTCTATCACTGCTAAGATCAGACTCCAATGAAAATGGGAAACTGTTATCAAACAAACAAATGCAACAAGTTGTTACCAGATTTCTTGAGAAAGAATAAAAATCTTGAGAGACGGGGTTTTTTTTTTGAGAAATAGTTAAGTGTGTCAACTAATTTATAAGAATTAATTCAGAGAAACATTTCTTGTTCCTCCTGTCCCAGATACATCACAGCATGTATAATACAAAAACATTCCTTGAGATAAAATTAAATTCCAGAAATCTCCATCACAAGACAAAACTCATCTCTGATGAAAAGCATCTTGCGCTCTTTTTGGCACTGAGTCATACAGACAAAGAGATAGTGCTTGCCCTGACCATGCAATTTTTATCATCATGACTAGGAGAATCTCCCAGGAGATGAGCAGTTCACACATTAATTGGGTGCAAACTTACGGGAATGTAAGCCCTTTAATAATGCTATACTTATCCTGAAAGGCAGCTGAATGTATCATCCTGCAGTGGGCGTTTCTGATGGATGGAAGCCTCTACCCGTCCCCTGGGACCTTATACTGGGAGAGCTGCAGGATGTTAGAAAACACCCTTCCTTTGGGTCCAGGGTTTAGTAGCTCCCTACACAGATGACAATTATTTTGAAGATTGTCTTTTTGAGGAGACTAACTTCCCTCAGTCATTACCCAGAAAAGTAAAGTGTATTTTAGGGTCATGGATTCTGCCTACAAATTGGTTGCTGTAATAAAATTGCAAGTGTCCAAACCTTTAATGGGTCTTCCCAGTTTTTGTACTGTTTGATTTTGGTTTATTACAATATTCAGATATTTATATCTGCCTCTTCCAAATTGCTAACATACAATCTTGAACTTAGCTCTGCCTTCCTGTAGTCGTTTCTCAGAGAAGATCCACATTTATTTAATATCCAAAAAAAAAATCAGCAAACAAGCACAAGAAGCAGCCTGTGATATTTCTGATGATTTGTTATTTAGTGTTGGTATTGAATAATTTTAATTCATTTCAGATGATATTCACTAATTTGGTAACGTACCAAAGTTTGGTTATAAATGAGGCTTACAGTGGTTTTGGATTTTGGGGGAAGCACAGAAGACTATCGTACGTTACAGGTGAATATGACCTTTATATTGGAAATCTGTTTTCCTCCACTATTGGTCCTCCATGTGCGAAATGGAGTCAGAACAAAGCCAGTCCACATACTTGACTTTTTTTGTTATTTTTTGATTACTGATGAGTAATGATTATGTAGCCCTGAAGACTTTAAAGACCAAGCTAAGCAAACCATATGATCTACCAATGGAAACTCTTGCTGTGTGTATTCTGTCATTCATACCCTGGAGCTGTTACAGCTAAAGGTGATGCTGTGTTCCTATAGCCCAGGAGAAAGGTGGTACTTGCTTGGGACACCATGAGAGTCAAAGTTCAGCTTGGTAATCCTCCACCTGGAGTTCTCTAGGCTACTGGCCTGAGCTGAGTTCTTAACAGCTTGGCTTTATTACACGATCTTTCCTCCACATTCAGTGATGATGCACAACTGCTACTGAGTATTTAAAATGCCTCCAATTATGCATTGTTGAAACAATTTGAGACAGAGGAAATTATAGAGATGCTGCTGGTTTTATTTTTTTTTTTTTCCAAAGAGACTAGTTTTAATTTCTATTAAATGCAAATAAATGAAGGTATTGTCACTTCTTAGAAATTTACTTTTAACGTAAAGAAAAGATACTGCATGACCAGAAAACATATTATACATTTTGTGGAGTGAATTTTTTTTATGAAATGAAAAGACCAATTCTTGCCTCAAGTGAAAAATAAAGCTCAAGTGTTATCCGTGTAATACAATAAGGACATAACTGCTTTTCATGGCTATATGAAAATGCACACTTAATTACATACAACTTACATGGGCCCAGTAATGACAGGACTGTAGTTCAAACTGACAAATTCCAACAGGCTTTTTGTTAAAGCTAGGACTTTTTGCATGCATTTGGGGGAGACTCTCACATGTACCCTCCCCCCAGTACCAACCACATTACTTGTAAGTACCCTAACAGTACAGGCTGCAAATTTATCCTGAGCTTTGCATTTCTCAGCTATTGTCAATTTGCATCACAAGCATAAAGTTATTTAATATACAAAAGCTTTAATGCTCCTTCCACATCCTATAACAACACATGTTTATCTGAGTGCTAAATAAAAGCTTTCAGAACTTTAAAGTGACTTTATGAATTGTATGTACCATAAAATAAACATTAGAGTATAATAATATTCTGTAATTTGGAAAACAGCAACAGAGACCAGTAGAAGACAAAAGAACAAATGCTTGAATAATCTGCTGCATGTCAGAAACATTAATTTATGCAATAATGTAAGCACAGTGATGTTAAGGTAATATAGAGGGCATAAATTATACATTATTATTGTCAGTTCTAGCACTTATCTTAGTGGTATGTCAACATAAATCCTAATATGTTAATATTTATAGAAATGAACAACAAGTGTTACAGCTCAGGGATTCATCTACAATATTTTTATATATAATTTGATTTGCACATATGGGTGTCATTGTCTTTTCTGTAATTTGAGAGGTAAGCATCATGCAATTCATTTCTAATGCATTTTGCATTACCATGAAAGCACATTATGCTTCCTCCACTAACACTCTTCAAATAGATGGCCTGCAATGATTTAGAGATTGCACAAAACAACTCAGCAAACGGGTGACAACCTACCTGCAAAATCTGCAGTAACAATAGGTTACTGGTGAGCAAAGTGCATAGTTTGCAGAGATATTCCAGCTGCTCCAGCCAATGAGCTGCCTTCATTTGGACCTCGGCTCAGATGCCTCTATACAAACACCCATAGCATGGGGAAGAAACAAGAGGAATTAGAGATGGGTGCTCGTCTACGGGGGGTATGATATTATAGGCATCACAGAAACATGGTGGGATGGCTCCTATGGCTGGAGTGTTGGAATGGAAGGTTACAGACTCTTCAGAAAAGACAGGTCTGGCAGGCGCAGAGGGGGAGTTGCCCTTTATGTTAGGGATAGGCTGGAGAGTATGGAACTCTATCTGGGGACTGGTGAGCAGTTAATAGAGAGCTTATGGGTCAGGGTTAAAGGGAAAACAGCGATGGGAGACATTAGTGTGGGGATCTGTTATAGACGGCATGATCAAGAAGAATCTGCGGATGAAGCACTCCATAGGCAGATAGGAAAAGCCTCACACTCACAGGCCCTCGTTCTCATGGGTGAATTCACCCTGACATTTGCTGGAATGACGGTACGGCCCGGTACAAGCAATCCAGGAGGTTACTCGATTGTGTGGAAGACAACTTCCTTCCGCAAGTAATAGAGGAACCGACAAGGAGAGGTGCCATGCTTGACCTCGTGCTCACCAACAGGCAAGGGCTTGTTGGAAATGTGGCACTGCAGGGCAGTGACCATGAGATGGTTGAATTTGAGATCCTTAGGACAGTGAGAAGAGAGTGCAGCAAGCTCACTGCCCTAGACTTCAAAAGAGCAGACTTTGGCCTCTTCAGGAACCTGATTAGTAACGTTCCATGGGATATAGCCCCTAGAGGGCAGGGGGGCCCAAGACTCTTGGCTGGTCTTAAAGGATCACCTGCCACAAGCTCAGGAGTGTTGCATCCCAACCAGAAGGAAGTGCAGCAGGAGGGGCAGGAGACCTCCTTGGATGGATAAGGAGCTCCTGAGGAAAATTCAAATGAAAAAAGAGTTTTATAGAAAGTGGAAACAAGGACAGGCGGCCTGGGAAGAGTACAAAGATATTGTCCGGGAAGCTAGGGACCAGGTCAGGAAAGCTAAGGCACAGTTAAAATTAAACTTGGCAAGGGAAGTTAAGGGTAACAGGAAGGGATTCCACAGGTACATAGCAAATAAAAAACAGGTTAGGGAGAATGTAGGCCCCCTCAGTAAGCTCTCGGGTGAACTAGCTACACAGGATTTGGAGAAGGCTGAGGTTCTGAATGACTTCTTTGCCTCAGTCTTCTCTAGCAAAGGCTCTGACCGCACCACCCAAGTCTTGGAAGGCAGACGCAGGGACTGTGAGAACGAAGACCTTGGGACCACTGTAGGAGAGGAATTGGTTCGAGATCATCTTAAAAATCTGAATGTGCGCAAGTCCGTGGGTCCTGATAAAATCCATCTGCGAGTCCTGAAGGAGCTGGAAAATGAAGTTGCTAAGCCGCTGGCCATCATATTTGAAAAATCATGGCAGTCAGGTGAAGTTCCCAATGACTGGAAAAAGGGAAATATAACCCCCATTTTCAAGGAGGGGAAAATGGATGACCCGGGGAATTACAGACCAGTCAGTCTCACCTCTGTGCCTGGCAAAATCTTGGAGCAGATTCTCCTGGAAGGCATGCTAAGGCACATGAAAACGAACAAGGTGCTTGGTGACAGCCAGCATGGCTTCACTAAGGGGAAATCCTGCCTGACCGATTTGGTGGCCTTTTATGATGGGGCTACAGAACTGATGGACAGCGGTAAAGCAGTCGATGTCATCTACCTGGATCTGTGTAAAGCGTTTGACACTGTCCCACACAACATTCTGGTCTCTAAATTGCAGAGACATCAATTTGATGAATGGACCACTCAGTGGATAAAGAACTAGCTGGATGGCCGCACACAAAGAGTTGTGGTCAATGGCTCAATATCCGGCTGGAGACCTGTAACGAGTAGTGTCCCTCAGGGATCGGTGTTGGGACCAGTCTAGTTCAACATCTTTGTCGCTGACATGGACAGTGGGACTGAGTGCGCCCTCGTCAAGTTTGCCGATGACACCAAGCTGTGTGGTTCAGTTGATACGCTGGAGGGAAGGAATGCCATCCAGAGGGACCTTGACACGCTTGTGAGGTGGGCTGATGCCAACCTCATGAAGTTTAACCATGCCAAGTGCAAGTTCCTACACCTGGGTCGGAGCAATCCCAGGCACAGCTACAGGCTGGGCAGAGAAGAGATTCAGAGCAGCCCTGCGGAGAAGGACTTGGGGGTGTTGGTCGATGAGAAAATGAACATGAGCCGGCTTCAGTGTGCGCTCGCAGCCCAGAAAGCCAACTGTATCCTGGGCTGCATCAAAAGGAGCGTGACCAGCAGGTTGAAGGAGGTGATCCTGCCCCTTTATTCTGCTCTCATGAGACCTCACTTGGAGTATTGTGTACAGTTCTGTGTCCTCAACATAAAAAGACATGGATCTGTTGGAAGAAGTCCAGAGGAGGGCCACAGGAATGATCAGGGGACTGGAGCACCTCCCATATGAAGACAGGCTGAGAAAGTTGGGGCTGTTCAGCCTGAAGAAGAGAAGGCTGCATGGAGACCTCATAGCAGCCTTCCAGTATCTGAAGGGGGCCTGTAGGGATGCTGGGGATGGACTCTTCATTAGGGACTGAAGTGATAGGACAAGGGGTAATGGGTTAAAACTTAAACAGGGGAAGTTTAGATTGGATATAAGGAGGAAATTCTTTCGTGTTAGGGTGGTGAGGCACTGGAATAGGTTGCCCAAGGAGGTTGTGAATGCTCCATCCCTGGCAGTGTCCAAGGCCAGGTTGGATGAGGCCTTAGGTGACATGGTTTAGAGCGAGGTGTCCCTGCCCATGGCAGGGGGGGTGGAACTTGATGATCTTAAAGTCCTTTCCAAACCTAACTATTCTATGATTCTATGACTGTCTCCATAGAGTAAATACATCTGAAAGTTCTTGCAGTGACACATTTTTTAAAGATTAATACCACCAAAAAATACATGTTTTAATTCTCTATATTTTCACACAAGATGGGGTAATAATTCCTCCTTCTTCCTGTAAAAGGTAAGGACCTATATTTTATCCCCTTTTATCATCTCCATTTTCATCCAACAGACAGGTTTCTGGCTGAAGGTAACTGGATACAACTTGACTTAATATTTGAAGCTGACAGAGGTTTCCAGAAAAACAATGCAAGTTCACCCCCCAAGGATTAAGTGCACTCACATTTGTTGCTACCTCACAAGCAAGAAGCATACATTCTTCCTTCAGCAAGAGACTGCAATTTGTCCCCTGAGCAAGGGTGGGTTAGGGATTTTGGCCTTGGGCCATGTCTTCTGGTGTCTGAGAATCATGCTTTGCATAAAAAGGTAGCTATAGAGTTTATATATTGCTGAGTCTACAAGTAAGGCTACTGTTTCTAATTACCCAAGATCATTTTGCTGTTTTCCAGAAAAGAAGTGTGAAAATGCTTATATTCCCTGATTCAGCAGTAAAAGATTTAGCCTGAGCCTTACATGTGTGTTCTGCTGATTGAAGGACTGCCGTGTCAAAATGATTTGTCTAAGTCCAATGATCCTATCTTTTCCCAATCGTCTCATACACAGCTGAAGTTTGTTGCCCCAAAGTTCATCTGTCAGGATTTCTAGTGCAGAAGAATCTAAGTTCAGATTTTTGCATCTTTATTAATGCAGATGCCCATTTTTAAAAAAGCTCAACAGCTCTCCCAGGTACCAGCCTTCATGCTCCGTCTTATCTTCTGAAAGAATTCATTTGGAAAAATAGTGCATACTTGACTTTCATTTCCCTCCCAGAGTATTTCCAGGTCTAATTACAAGTTTATGAAAGTCACTGAACATTCATTTGGATGCTACTGTAGGCACTGAATTCAGAGGACAAATAGTAGGGAAAGTTAAAGCATAAGCCGTGAAAAACATTTTAAAGCCTAACGCAGCCAAGCTCCACTTGGCACTGCATGAGCATACAAGAAGTTACAAAGGAAAACATGGGGAAGTCTCAGCACACTCTAAAATCAGCCTAACACTTGAAAGAAGAGAAAGGGGCTGCATGGGCAAAAACTGAAAGTATGTGTTGTCTTTTAAATCCTTTGTCAGATGTGACAACATGGACAGAAAAATCCTACTTGATTTCATCTTTCAACAGAAAAAGGAAACAAAACTCACTGACAACAGTTGCACAGAATCCATGTTCAGTAGAGTGAAAAAATAGAACAAAGGACCACAATCTCTTTGCATATGAAAACCATACCTGAAAGAATTTCATACCAGTACAAGCAGAAAACTATATACATTGAAAGTATATAGTATGTGGGTCTGATTTATCACTTGCCTCTTGTTTGTAACATTTTATGCTCCACAGAAGTATAGGATTGTCTTCCATCATTGAAATGAAACTCCTGTTATTGCTGCAGTGAAATGAAATCCTATAAAAGGCTGCTTGAAATCTCTGGGAACAGAGAGGAAATAGACTTGGTGTAAGTGCAGAAAAAGCTTCTAAGCATGCAACTTTACAATAGCATTTAGCCCCTATGGGATAGGTCTTCAGCTACAATAAATATTATCCCTCCACTCTGTGGAGGAACAGCAATCAATATCAACTAAGGATTTCTCCCAGTGACTTCAAAGGACATACTTACAGTGCACACATTTAAAGCAAATGTATAAACCTTTCCAACACTGGGGACTTTAATGTAAGCACACCAAATTCTGAAGCCCTTGCTTAATATCTTACACTACTCTTATTCAGAAATCTTTCATTGGAATCAATAAGGATAAGCAATGAAGAAAGTACTAAAAGGTATTTTTAGACCAGAATACTGCATGTCAAAGCTGTTAAGAGATGTTCTTTGGCAAAGTAAGGCATTCAGTTTCACGTAAGAGAAAAGAAAGACTGAAAACAGGAGGACAGCTGGAAGTAAGCATGTGTAGACATTATGGATTTAAACTCGTTCAGTATCAAAAGGGAAGAACAAGAAAGGCAAGAAAAAAAGCCTTAATTTCTGAAACACTTAATGTGTTTTGCAAACATTACTCATTTTTCAACTTTATAAAACAGAAATGATGTCAAATATTTTAAAGTATTCCATAAAATGTTTTGTTAGTTTTGTGTTGTTTGTTTTTTCCCAGGTTCTTATACAGTTAAACTCCAGATTTTATACATTTTTTAGAGAATTTTAGGAAAACATGATAATGCTAAAGGTGTTTAATGTGGGCCCATCTTTCTTAAGCACTCATAAATCCTGGTAAAGGGAATAGGAGTTTAAAGTATAAAAGTATATTGCATATTCCCTCCAATTTCTTCCTCACTTATTTTCATCCAGACTTCTGTTGTATATATTTGTATATATAGTGCAAAGTTACTGGAAAATTCCAATAATGGGCATACAGAAAAACATAGTAATTAGCACTTACCAGCTAGAAGGGAGGAAAAGGTGCAACTTTATACTGTGTCGACAGAGCTAAAGCTGCCTTTCTCTTAAAGGACCTTTTATAAAATGATCACTACAATAAAGGTGTGTTTAAGAGGTATTGGATCTTGGCTGCCAAGTGGGGTTTAAATGGCAGCCTGATGCTTGTTTCTTCGGTTGTTTGAGCTTGCTATCACTGCACTGCTACATATTATTTTGAGTAACTTCTTTTTCTCCCCTCTTGAATGTCTCTATTTTTATTTCTCAGTGCTGTCCTTGTTGCCTTTTGGTACCTGTCCATCACACTCCTTCCCTACTTTGCCTTCCTTATCCTCCTAAACTCCTTTTCTGTCACTTTCTCATACGTGACCTTTAAACCTGTCTACCGTAGTGTGCTTCCTCAGCTATCCCACAATGTTCAACGGCACTCTAACCCGAAAGATAACAGGATAATAAGACACATCCTCAGCATTTAGCCAGCAAAACAGCAGGGCCACAGGCAATGCTCCTGCATGGAGAAAAACCTTAACTGGCATTGAGCCATTAAGTCAACATATATGTCATGGGCTTTTCTTGCCTATGGAATATAGGATATGTTTGACCTGGCTGGACAATCGTGGTGCAGTATCAGCTCCTGGAACAACTTGGCAGGCAGTCAACCAATCATGAGTTAGCATGATCCTGATGTTAACCTAAATTATACAGGCCACGAGGAAATGGCTATGGAATTTTGAATGGGTAAGCATGCATAAACCTGCTGCTGCCTTAGCATTTTCAGTTTCTAAAAGCATTTCCTTCTGTCTCCCTGCATGCAGCCATCACCAATGTGGTTTTTAGTCAGATACACTGCTCTGCTTCCTAGAAAAACATTGTTCCTCCTTCTCTCCATGGCACAAGCTACCATGACTTTCTGTTATCAAGCACAATTTCACTAAATCACCCCTCGGGTCTCTTCAAGGTCTCCTGACTTGGTTGACCACCCACCAACTTGTCTAAACAGAAGAGGTTTAACGCTGCAATACCCCTGGGCAGGGCAGAGAAGCACATGTGTGGCTAGAGAGAAGGAATGGAAGTCAGAGAGAACCAGGGAAGTTCTAATATCCAACCACAAAACAAGCCCTCTTAGAAATAGATAGGACCTGCTGTATTGCCAGATCTATATTTAGTGAGTGACATATAAAGCGACATATCTTTTGTAATGGAGAGCAACAAGACCTTTCTTGAACTTCAGGATCTGCTTACACTTTTCTACAACACTCGCCACTCTCACCTGGGACTATATCGAGTCAAATCAGCTTGCTGTATTTCTTCAGAGTCTCATAGTTACTTTTCTTCCTATTTTTTTTGATCTCTCATTCATAAATATGGAACATCCCTAATGCCACTGGTACTAAAAAAAAAAAAAATAAATCTGAAAATAAAACAGAAACACAGGTTCACACTAAGATGATTTTATTCCAGCTAGAGAACCAGCACGTCTAGGCATGTGATGTGCACCTGTAGCTCTCTCCCTGTCTTTCACAGGTAGTAGGCTTCAATAGTAAACACACACCCCACACTTACTCAGAGTGGTATTGTGGGGGGTGACATAGCCTGGGGGTATTGAGAGCAGCCAGGCAGGGTTGTGCATGTCAGCACCAGCTGTTCTCTGCAAAGAATGCGTGTTATCATGCTAAACAGGATGCATCTTTTCTACATTAGGCTGGTAAAGCTTTGCAACTTTGTCAACCTTTTTAGCATTCAACAAATTCTTTTAAACATATGACTTTTAGTAAGTTAATCCATTCATTGTCTGGAACTGTGCAAAGTGACATAAAAGCACAATGAAGCCTAATTAAACTTGTTCTGAGAAAGCTAATTTGTCAAACCCAGAAGCATAGTTCATAGATAAATGCTAATATTTGAAAGTCAAATTAAAGTTGAAAAGGTTTGTAATAACAGTTAATTAACTCTTGTTTTGTTTTCCTCTCACAAACTTGAACCAGCTGAAATATTGCTCAGTTCATCTTTAACATTTTGGACCACAAAGATAAAATTCAAAGCTTTGAGATAAGCCTTTGATGTTGGTATTCTCTACAGATTATATATTATTTTAAGATCTCTTTGTTTAAAAATTCATTTTTATTATCCCTGCATGAAATGCATGGCAATTCCCCAAATAACTAACCATCAGGGCAATTAACATCTTCGATCGACACCATATTCCTGATAATTAATACAGACTTTGTACCTCCCCTGTGATAGCTGTAAGGGTTTGATTTTTCAGAGCAACTGTTCATTTACAGAATCAGTTTCATCCTAATGAAAATGGATTGTGAAACTTTAATGAACAAGACTTTGCTGTCATAATAATAAAGACTTTGAAACAACACAAGACCTACATAACAAGCATCTCGCTATACTTGGGTTGCTACACTGTATCAAACCAATTAAGCCACACAATGAATATTAACACCAGCGTTTTTCTAAACTATATGAAAACAGATAAACTCACAAAAGTGAGCATAGTTTTGCTTTGACAATTTCTGACATTGTAGCTTAATAAACTAGCACATGTAGAGCAAGATGGCTTGATCTGCCCTTCAGCCTTTAGTTTATAAAAGGTAAACAAAACTCTGAAAAACCAATTTACATACAGTGCTAGTGTGTTTGCTATGAAAGGCAGTGATGATCTTTCCTGTGTGCTTTCACCATGTGAGGAAGTACATACAGAAGCAAACAAATAGGAAAGAGATTTGCCAAAGAATGCCATCTCTGGCATGTGTGCATGTGCTTGTACCAGTACCTTGCAGGATAAATAATTCTCCATTAACAGCCACGCTCTCCTGAGGAAGAGTTTGACGTTTCAACATGAGGCTTGGGTCAAAAATTGGGCCAAGAATTCCCTGTCAGCAAAGGGTTAAAGGGTTTTCAGCTAGGCAAGTAAAAGGCAGAGACAGGGAGAGGAAGAGCAAGAGAGAGGGAGTGAGACAGCAGCTAGCTGCAACACAGGACTTGGGCACACAGGGACAGTTCATTTCCCCTGGGCTGCAGAGCAGAGCCCCATTTCCAGTAGCCCCCAGACCCAGGGCTTCAGCTGCCTGCACATAGCTGCACCACCATGGCCCTGCTGGGGAAGAGAGACAGAGAGGCCCCTGGAGGCCTGTGTGGCCTTTGGATCAGGCCCCCTCTCTGAGGCACCTTTCCTGCTCCATCTCCCACCTGACACAACCCTACAGACCCATCCTGGTGTGTGGTCCCTGGTTAGCACCATGGGCCCTGGCCTGCTCTCCCTGCTAAGGCCCACAGGACTGCCCTAGTTAGTGGGCAGCCCTGATGGCTCCCAGCTCGCCCCCTGAGAGCAGGGGCAGCCAAGTGGAAATGCTGACTCTCCGTCAGCCCTGTCACAGAAGGCCCGTAACACACAACCTCATGCATCCCCTCTGGAAAGGGCTCACCAGGCTGTGGTTCAGCTTAAAAACCAACCAACCAGCCAACCAACCAAGCAACCAAAAACCAACCTGGTGAAAAAATGAAACGTCTGGGGGGAGGCGGAGTTAAAGTTTTCATCTGCTAAACCAAGATGTCAGTGTTTTTATATAGCCCACCTCACCTCTGTGCAGGGCTCACTGGAAAGCTCAGAAAGGAATTTTGCCTTGGTGAAAGGAAGGTCTTTCAAAGTTGTAATCTAAGCTATAATATGCTCTTAGTTTTCATTGGGCTAGATCCTTTCAAACATGGAAATGGCTGATTGTTCCCATTTTAAAAAATGGTATACAGGAGGGAAGGGATAGGATCATTAGTAAATAAATGAATGGGATGATTTTAAAAAAGAATAATTCGCTCAATCAAGAATAATTTGAACAGCATCTAAGTAGTCATGGAAAATCATAAACTATTACCCTATATAGTGCTCTGTTGACTATTAAATGCCTCCTTTTTCACACCACTGGCCTGAATGAATAACTTGGCAGCACAAAATTAGCCAGGTGGCAAAATGTGCTTGTGTCAGCTATTGGCCAAACAAAACAGCAAATAGCAAAGCTCATTTTGCAATGTCACATTAACTCCTTCAACACTGGGGGTACGTATTTTTATATCTGCTGTTTAGAAGTACCTGGGAGCAGGCCAAAAGAGAACTGTTTACTCTCTGCAGCACAGGTGGCCCTGTTCTTGCGTCACTAAGTCGCAGTTGCAGGTTAGGTGATGTTTGTGGTTGTTTCCATATGTGCCATCTGAGATTATATGGAAGGGGCTGCTCTGTAACATCTGTGCCAGCTTAACATCCCAGTCTGGAAAAACTGTATTCTCATATGCTCTTTACCAAGGGGATTTTATGCACAACTTCCTTTACCTTTATTAGAGCCATCTCTTCAGATTATCACAATACTTACTGATTTTTCTGGTTTCATGTTGTTACTATCTTACGTTTATCCTCAGCTTCTAAGAGACCTTCAGGAAATGAAAGTAAAGAGCATGAAGCCATGTGTTAGAGGGCTTAACTATGTTATATTCCCAGTAACTTCAATGGAATTACCCCAGGGATTAATCTGGAGTTTTACTTACACAGCATTACTAAAACATTTTATATGACAAAAGGACACATCACATTACTGTCAGTGGGATTCTTTTGATAGATTTCACAGAATCTATCAAGAGCAGTCAATGACCTTTTTCATTGCAGAGGCTAATACAGGGGAACAAATATGTTCTTTTATAATTAGCAGACTTTCCCAGCTATAGAAACTCATCTTCCCATGGCACAGTTAACAGTAGGTCCTTAAAGTTAAGACCAGGCCTGGTTTTTGTTAACAAAGAATTTATTTAACTTTAGTATGTAATATTTCCCTGAAGTACCATGGAATTTCATTAAGAAAATAAAGGCAGTATTTCATAATTGTTGCCAGTTTAATATTTTTTTACATGAGACATGCTTTACTGATAAAACTGACCATGTCATTCACTGTAATCGCAAAAAGAAAAGGGTAGGATATTGGCAGCTGTATTTCATACAAAGGACATTTATACGTTTTGTGGTCCACAGCATATATATCTCACTTTACTTTCAAAAATGATAAACACATTGTACCTAGCCAAGGATGATGTCCTTTTCTTATCCAGGCAGTCTCTTTTCTACTGAGCTTTTTCACATGCTTTAGGCAAAAGACATGGGTGAATGTTTTCCATTTAAAACAGCAGTGGTGGGAGGAGGGAATCGCCAGTACTGTAAGTTAATGAGATGGGGGGCTTTAAATACACTTAATAAACAGTCACTTAGGCTGAGGATAATAAGTCATGGAAATTTATAAACTATTACCCACTATAGTACTTCATCGACTATTAAACATCTATTTTTCACACCACAAGCCTGAATGAATAGCTTGGCAGGAAAAAAATTGGCCAGGTGGCAAAATGTGCTCAGTACAACCAGTGTCAGATATTGGCCAAACAAAATAGTCCAATAGAAGCAGATTCTGAAATGCCTTTTTAACCCTTAATAGTCTATGGTGAAGTTTTCTAGGAGCAAACATACTTACACTCCTGAAAAGAGTAATAGGCATTAATTCTATACACGCACATTTTCCTAAGTACCATGCTTTTGTCTGTCCTGGGTACCTGTCCTCCCTAAACAGCATATCTGAGATCCCCAGTTCCACTGATTGTCACAGCCCAGGACAGAGTGTCACCTGAGGTGTGAAAGTATACCTGATATAAAGTTTTCATTGAAGGTTTGTAACCCTGGGGCTTGGACCTTGCTCTAATTTGGGACCCTCTGTCACCCTTATTTAAAAATAAACTCCAAGGAGAACTGGGAAAATTTCCAGCCTAGTTAAACACATGGTGATCACTAATCACTCTTCCATGAATGAAAAAACCTTTTCTGGTGTAGAGAGAAGGGTTTACCTGTGCATTCAAAACTGTGGCATGCATAGAGTAACATAGGACACAGAATTCCTGAGGGGAAGTATCTGAGCTTGACTGTTTGGCTCATATTATAGTTGTGCTGATCTCAGTGGAGAGATAAAAAAAAACCAACCCACTTTTCTAGTAGTTCAGCAAACCTCAGCCACCCACAGGCTGTGTAAGCATCCTAGGATGTCTCATGCATGGCTGAAGAGCCCCTATATAACACAGGGTAGAAGGGCTAAAACTGATAGCATATAGCACATTGGAAGCTATCCAAAATCTAGGTGAAAAATGAGAGGTTTGCACTGTATCCGGCCTTTCATTATCCTTTGTGACTCCAATTAGGCACAGCAGCAGAAAGACAACAACCTCAGTTTCCATTATGTCCTCATATCTATCAGAACAAAAGATGTATTATTTTAATGCAGCTTCTCACCCAGCCTCATGTGTTTCTCCCACCAAATACTGTATTTCTGTCTTCAGCATACTCATTCCTTCTAAGGCATGTTTTGGAAGCATTTTACCAGGTTACACAGAGAGACAGAATTATCTTTATCTCTTGCCAATACCATCCATCACTACAAACCCAACTGTGCAGCACACAGCAGGTTACACCTCCTGCCACAAGCTGACATGTCAGCATTCCCATGTCCCACTAGAGGGCTAAAAATCATTGTGTTAGAAGAATGACTCAGCCTCCAATGTCCAGTCTCTCTCTAACAGCTGATCCATTCACTTTTTGGGTTCCTACTGAATATCACCATCTAGAAATGTCCCCCTACAGTCCACTGCTGGAGAGGTGGTACAGATATACACCACTGAAAACACATCTGGTGAATCTTGTGTCAAGCATCAACTATATTCTTGGGACAAAGGGCTTAAAGTTGTCTTTGTGTCTGTTTGCATCAGTCTAGCTGACAAAAAGAGGGGGGCAAATGGAGCAGCTGAATTGAGCCTGACATACACAGCCAAATGAAACTGCTGAAGGAATGTATGTAGGTAAAAAAAAAGAAAAAAAAATCCAATTACTGGAGCTGGAATTAAGCCAGAACACCTTCACTAACACCTCTGGTCATGGAAAAAAAAAAAAAGAAAAAAGTGATCCTTAATGACCACAAATGATCACAGACTCTGTTTTCCATCTCTTACAAAAGCCAGCACATTCAGCAGTGTTACATTCCCCAGAGCTAGAAGGATAAAGGGGGAAATATGTCACTGAGTTTTTTTCCTCCCAAGAAATTCACGATACTGTTTGCACTAATTTCAACAGCACCATAGATTTTCAGAAAGAGAATCCCTCCTGTTTAACCTGGAAGCTAGCAGCATTAAAAACCTAAGGTGTCTCATTCACTGGGTTTTTTGGTGGATTTTTTTTTTTTTTTTTTTTTTTTTTTTGCAGAGGCAATCAGGATCTGCTTCTTTACAATTAGTACAGGTAAAAAGCCTCTTAACCATTAGACTCTAATATTATTACTCTCAGCAGAATGGAAACAACCAGCTTCTCTGAAGGTAGTTTGTAATGTCATACCAATGGGACAATTACTGGTCTGTCCCAAAGCCCACTGAAGTAGATAGAAGGGCTTCTGTGGGTTTCACTATGTCTCACAGCCACATATGCACAGAGATAGAAAAAACTTTGCATTTTTCATGTTCACTAATGAAGAGCTATCAGTTTATACAAATGCTGTTTTTGAAGGCCATGCCTCTGTATGCTTTTTCCGATGCATATCATTACATCTCAAAAATGTTCTGTTTTATACTCAAACTGTGTAACCTGCTCATCCAGTGGTTATCATTTACCCAAACTTTGCTTTCTCTTACAAGTTACTGTTTCTCTACTGTGTTGTCCTGCAGTTGACCTCCCCCTCAGCTGTGTAAAAGAGATGCTTAGTCAAGCTAAGCTCAGGTTAATTTGAATTGAACTGCACAAAAGCTCAGTGGTTACAGAATTAGCAATAGCTAATTCTGTACAAGGCACATTGGAGTATCTAGCTGACGTATACTTAGTGCTACACTGTATACACATATAAGCCACCAAAAGTACTCCAACTTCTCTTCAGTATCCATGCATATGTTTTACTTACTACATGGCACCATTCAACAGAGTACCTGCTAATCATTTGAGCCACCAAACTGTGTAAACAGAATGACATGATTAATGGCAGCAGGTGGCACAGTTGAAGAAGCTCTGAAGAAAATGAATATTCAGCAATCCCTGTTCATGAATAGGTGGGTTTTACCAAGATATTATCAAGCTCTTTGTTAAGCTGATAAATATTTTCTGAGAGAAAAAAAAGATACCTTTTTCAGGTGAGGAACAAAATCTACATGGAGTTCTTCAATTAGATGCCTACATTACACTTTAAAAATCAACCTCAAGATATAGCTCATTATTTCAATTAGCAGGATCATTGAGATCCATTCCTTGAAGTCAGATTTTCTACTCATAGGTTAGGAAAAAAGGCAGACTTTCCTTTATTTACAAGAAGAAAAAATATATTTTTTTGGTGGGGAAGAAGAAACATAAAATATACTCTTTATATGCTGCACTTTGATTCATCTGTTTTCAACTTTGAAGTTTAGTTATTAAGCAGTATAAACCTGAGGTTTAAAATACATTTAGAGGTGCCTCATATCAGACTGTGGCTTGGATTCAATGGGAGTCTATATCTAACTTCTCCTATTTACATGCAAACATAAATATATTCACCCCCTCTCCATATTCCTATTTATTCAATTCCTTGCCCCCTGAAGGATGGATACACAGGAGTAAGAAGGACTAACTTGCCTTTACTCACCCATCCTCTTCTCAACTGGAAAAGGAAGAGGAATGAAAAATTAGGAGTCTTTTCCCCTCACACACTTGCTGGCCATCAGTTCTCATTGGCATTCAATGTGTTGCAGGACAATTCTTGGCATGGTGTATTCTTTTTCGCAGTAATTTGCTCATGCTATTGCCTGCTAAAATGTCACCTTTAATGAAAATTACTGAATTGAAACTAAGAGAACAGCTCGCACGGATCTACATATATTCCTCAGATTATTTGTTCAAAGAGACTGATATATTTCTGCTGTCAAACTTACAGTTGGCTTAACACAACTTGGAGCCTATAGTGTGCTCCAACATGTGCTACTGGTAAAGTTTTCTCTGTCTGAAATGCTATTTTTCACTGCCAAAGCACACACCAATTCTGTGCTCAGCTATGGAAACTTAATGAATGAAAGGGGGCCGTTTGTGAATTCTGAAGAATTTATTTTATTTCCTATTCTTTTTTACATTGGCTACTACTCTAAAGCACTTCTGCCACTTTAATAGGCAATAAAAAATGACCAAACCCATTGCTGTCCTTAGACCCTGTGGCAGTTAAATAAAACAAAGCAACATCCCAGGCTACATGTTGAGAGAGAACACATAGCCTCACTTAACTTACAAAGTAGACATGCATTTTTGCTTGCCTTCTTTGGAAGCACATGTGTTTTCAAAGAAAGAGTATTGTAATACCATCATCGTAAGGTTTGTTATTGGGGTTTTTGAACCTGTTCTCATTTCTAAACTCTACATTGTTGGGGAAAAATCCTATGTTTAACACCCTAGGCTGACAGGAGAAGTAAGATGCATGAGGGCTTGTTGCTTAATTGCTGATGGAGTGGCATCTTGCTGCTGCTCTACCGGGGCCCCTGCGATAGATCTAAGCAAAATACTGCTGAATTATTTAAGTGAAGACCCACTTAATCTCTTTAGGTAAGAAAGTGTGCCCTAATATGGACATTTGCTTCACTTTTATTTTTTGTCAAAAAAATAATTATTAGCACTGATCAGATATTCTTAGCTCTGGTAACATGACCTCTTCCTTACTTTTTATTTACTGTCATCTTACAACCCCCTAAATTCCAGTAAAACTTTCAGCAAATATTCAGAGGATTTATGCTCCTCTAAGATGCTTATGGTGTTGCTTTTTTTAATTATTATTATTATATGCCATTTATGGCATCTACACAAACTTGCTGTTTCTGCTATGGAACAAATCCATAAGACACCACTGTAGATGCAAACCATGTACCCAAATGAGTTGATTTTGGCACCCAGATTGCTGATGAAATTTATGCTTCATTAACAGATGCCTAATGTATATAATACACATATTTTAGAATTGGCCTCAGTGTGGCCAGGGAAGCTGGCTGACCCCATGAAAATACAATTACCTAACGAGAGATTAGAGATTTTTGCTTATTGTATTTACTATTTCTAGGCAATTACTTTGTGTCTCTAAGGCTGTGTCAGCCTTCTTGCTTAAAGTATGTTTTAATGTTTTTAGAGCTTGCAAGCTAAACTAGCGGAAAGAGAGGGAAAGGCAGCACAATTTCCTTTTAGATCAGAGCCAATGTTTCTCCAAAACCTTAGCAGGCTGGGTTTGCTATAAGATCAATGCAGCTGAACACTCCACCTGCAGAATGAGCTCACTGTCTGTGCATTACGTTAGCCCTCTGCCAGTCCAAGTAGTAAGACTCCTGGGGTTGGTCTTGAACCTGCTACTCCCCACACTGGAGTGCTATGCTTAGCTGCCAAGACGCCAGGCCAGGTATTAAATGCATTCTTGTTTCTGTTACTTTCCAGCACTCTGAGGACCACATTAGAAAGTCCAGAAAATTTAATTGGAAAGCAAGGAGAATGCAGAATTCTTAAAGACATTTTACAGGCAGGATTATGTTTTCAAAAATACCCAAACCAAACAACAAAACAACAAAAAACCGAAGCAACCTCCCTCCCTCCCCCCCTGCCCCCCCAAAAAAGAAGAAACAAATAGAACCAAAAAAAAAAGAAACCTATGGTGTGTGGATTTAAATATTCATCGCACCTTTTCCTTACAGAGGCATCAAAGTTATCAATTCTATTTCAAGAAAAGAAAAGAATTAGGACTGAGAAAGCTTGTCTTCATCACTGTATTAAATCTTATGTGCTCTGCTTACTTCAGCATTGCAAGTCTTCCATCTTTTGGAGAAGGGGACTCTGAACACTGTAGCTCAAATCCCCAGGTGTAGGGACCCCTAGGGTGTGAACTCACCGAGGACCTCTAATTCAGTCTCACTCAGGACTTTGGATGGGTCATGTGCCCCCCATGAATACCTTTGAAACCGCAGTGAAGGGCAGGAGTGCTGCTTTTAATTAATTGGAGTAAAAGGAGAGAACAGGAAAGTAAGGTTCCCATAAAAGTGACTTGGCAGGAGGGTTTACCTCAGGTTTTATAGCCCTTGTAAGGAAAAAAATTAAGTCTATTGTGGTTTTCTAGTTGTGATTACTGGAGGTAAAAACTCAGGCACCTCAGATTTATCATTGTATAGACTGTATGCATGGGAAATAACACACAGTAGAATTTGATTGCTGTGTTAGGTCAAACTTCTCACTTACTGGTTTTCCTAAGATCAAGATAGCAACAAGAAGATTCTGAGATGCATTGAATACCTCAGAAGCACATAGACACAGGGATATACTTTTTCAATATAGCTGTTTGTTAAAAAATATTTTTACCTGCATTTATTTTACATTTTCAGTAATTTACTGCTTTCTGAATCAGAGCTAAATTTTAGTCTTTCATTGTATCACAAGACTGCTAATTTTAACTGTTTGTTTCGCTACAACGAACTTCCTAACTATGCTTCTCGTTGTGTGCCAAAGTCTGACAAAGCAGAGAAGGAAAGCATTCCATTTGTAATCATATGTCTTAAGGGAACATATTTGAGCTACCCTAAACATAACACTACCTTCCAGTTAGTCATGTAAGTCAGAGGGAACAAAGAGGAAGCAGTTACATAGATTTGTATAGCTCCACTGTTCACAATGGAACTGCATTGATTTCTTTCTTCTGATATTTCTAAAAGTTAACCGTGTTGTTTGTTATGGAAGGAGAGACTTCCAGTAAAAAATTATTTAGCATGTAAATAACAAACATTTGAGAAATCCAGAAACCGCCATCAATATACATGTCTACTGATGTTTACAGCAGATCCAGGTTTTCTGGGCCTTGATTTGGAAGCATTCTCCTTGAACAAGAAATGATTAATGAACAATAATTAATCTGATGTTTTTGACAGCTGCAATTTGTGTTGAACTTTGATATACGGCCCAGTCACAACTTTCTTGTTGGTGGCTTCACAATAAGGTAATTGATCTGGTTCCAGACTGAAAGGCAACCATGTCTCATTGCAGCCATCCAATGTCAGTACTCAGTGCAGAGAGAAGCAGTAACTTAAAGGGGCTGTTAATATTTTTTAATAATTTACTTGAAAAGAAAATGCATATTGATAAAGTTTTACTATTAACCGTAACATATTTATCAATATTCATTTGTACAAGAATAACAAATCTGCTTTCTCTGGGATTTAGCTAGAAACAATGCCAAAGCCAAGAGTGTTTACACATTAGTGCAAGTAGAGGGTAGTAGTAGAGTTATTGTACACATTTGGAGGAACTATACCATATAACACAATAGCTCTCAAGAGGATTGATGCCTCTACTCTCTGTGTAAGTAGGGGAATACCCAGCAAAAGCAGTAAGGGGGGTTTGTCCTCATACATGACATTAGTGAGATCTTTAGATCTAAAAACAAAAAACCAAACTGAAGATATTGAAATGGTCAGAAAGTTATAAAAGTATGAGATCAAAAGCGACAGCCAAATGAAGACACATTATGGATAAAGAATTGGCTGGATGATTGCACTGAAAGAGTTGGGGTCAACAGCTCAATGTCCAAGTGGAGATCAGTCATGAGTGGTGTTCCTCAGGAGTTGGTACTGTTACCAGCACTGCTACCAGGGGTTTGGTACTGTTACCAGTTACTGTTATTGTTAACATCTTTGCTGGTGATACAGACAGTGGGATTGAGTGCACCCTCAGCAAGCTTGTCAACAATACCAAGCTGTGTGGTGCGGTCAATATGCTGGAGAGCAGGGATGTCATTTAGAGGGATCTTGAGGCTTGAGAAGTGGGCCAGTGCAAACCTCATGATGCTCAACAATGCAAAGTGCAAGGCCCGACAACTGGTCAGGGCAATCCCAAGCAGAAATACAAGCTGGACAGAGAATGGATTGAGAGTAGCCTTGATCAGAAAGACTTAAGTGTTGTTGGTGGATGAGAATCTCAACATCAGCTGGCAGAGTGCACCTGCAGCTCAGTCAACCGTATGCTGGGCTGCATCAAAAGAAGCATGGCCAGCAGGTCGAGGGAGGTGATTCTGCCCCTCTACTCTGCTCATGAAATCCCACATGGAGCACTGTGTTCAGCTCGGGCCCTTAGCAGAAGAAGGATGTGGACCTGTTGGAGCAGGCCCAGAAGAGGGCCATGAAGATGACAACGGGCTGAAGCACCTCTACAGTGGAGACAGGCTGAGTGAGTTAGGGTTGTTCAGCCTGGAGAAGAGAAGGTTCCAGCTACGCTTAAGAGGAGCCTTCCAGTACCTAAAGGCAGCCTACGAGGAATCTAGAGAGGGACTTTTTACAAGGTCATGTAGTCATAGGACAAAGGGTAATGTTTTTAACTGACAGAGAGTAAATTTAGATTAGATACTAAGAAGAAACTCACTGTGAGAGTGGTGAGGCACTGGCTCAGGGTGCCCAGAGAAGCCATGGCTCCCCCATCCCTGAAAGCATTCAAGGTCAGATTGGATGGAAGTTTGAGCAATCTGGTCTAGTGGAAGGTGTCCCTGCCCATGGCAGAGGGTTTGAACTGGATGATCTCTGAGTTCCCTTCGAACCCAGACCATTCTATATAAGAAGCTTTATCTGTGTATTTCAAACATCTCAATTACATCCCAGTCATACTTAGGTAAGGGAAAGATGGTTCTACATCAGCTCAAGGTTCTCTGATGTAGCATGACAAGATTCCATAGTTGAAGATTAACTTCAGCTTCCAGCTGAAACTCACATTAGAAATACACTGGGTTTCCTTTTCTTTTTAAAGTATAGATCATAATTAATCACTGAATTAACTTAAGACAGCAATCAATTTGCTGTTAACCCTGCAGTAGCTCAACCAAACTAGGAGGATCTGTCTCTGAAAATCATATACTCGCTCAGGAACTATAGGATAAATACAAGGTCACTTATTGCCTTCAAGTGGCAAGCCAGACCATAAAATCCATGACAAAAACCTAAGAAAAATTCAGTTTAAATAAGTGGAGCTATGTAGAAAATGCTCCTTTAAAAATTAGGAGAATAATAATAAAAAAACCCAACCAGAGTCGCTGGTTTTGTGCACTTGTGAAAAGAGACTCTGAAAAATATACACAGGACTCTATGCTAGGCAAAGGACCTCTCATCCTGTTCCAAGTATTTTAGTGTTTGGATGCTGACAAATAAATTACATTAATTGCATTCGTTCTAGCAACCACTTAAACACCATTAGGGCTTATGCATACAATAACTGTGCCATTAGTCAAATCTGGATACCTCACTGCTGGTAATCAACATTCTGTCTTCTTCTAGTATAAATATCTTATTTTTTTTCTGCAAGCCTCCTTCAGCACCATTCAGCTTTTGAACATGAAATTAAGGACGTTATCATTTTGGCTAATGACATTATATAGTGTTCTCTCAGAGTTACAGTCTACTGGGCTACTTGCAATTCCTTGCAAGGTAAAGCTGAGTGGTTTGCTGCCTATGTTAGTATTGTTTGTCATGCTGCAACCACCTGCTGCAACAGCATCCTCATAGTACTATTCTAATTATTGCTTTTCTTCTTTCTTTGTCTAGGGGGAAATAAAATTAATTTTCTTTACTACCACTCCCTCAGGAGACTGACAGTATAGGATATGGAACACAAGATAAAGACTGAAAATTGAGAAAGTTTCCCGCCCCGTATATCCAACTGGAAATAAGAGAAAATGGAGTGTGGAGTGGGTCACTTCTTGAAATCTGTTTTCCTTCCCTGCCCTCCAGCTGCTTATAAGAACTACCATCAAGCCCACAGAGTCCTAGGGTTAGGAAGCTTATTGCTTGCCAAAACTGCCTGTGAATGTTAGCCCAAGAGTCGATCCTACTGTAGAGGCACTTGCAGTCAGCAGTCCAGAGTACCATCCTTAGGAGACTTCAGCTTCATCATCACTATAGGTGGTTCTGCATGTGAGGAGCAGGGGGCTATGAGCCTTTTTTAAAAAATAGCTTGAAAACACTTGGAATTTCATCAGTCCTACGTCAGTCCATGATCACAACAGTGAGATTATTTAGTTTTCATAGTGATAGTAAAACTCATTTATGCACCAGGGAGAAATTCCTTGATTATCTGAGTTATGTAATTGGGAGGAAAAAAATGAAAAGCCAGAGTAGGAGGCTTTAAAACTGATTATTCAGGTCATAGATCTCTATTTTTATCATTTCATCATTTCATTAGCATTGTTTCTGTTTGATCAAGGCAATAAAGAAAGGGGTGAGTACACTCAGCATGGTATTTTGCAACTTCGGAAATGTGGTTTAACCACAGCTGTAAGTGAAACTCAGTAATAAATCAGACCTGAAAAGACACATCTTAAGAAAAGATCTCACCATTACTTCAAACTTTTCATTCTGCAGGCAACACCTGGCTAAGATCTGTAAATTCAGCATTCATATGGCATTGTCCTAAATGTAACAGTTCATTAAAATCAAGTTCTTTCATTTATGTTCATTCTCCCCCCTCTTGTGGTTCATTATAAAATCACAATTGTTGCTTTCAGAAATCTTGCATAGTTGGGCTTTCATGTGGAAAGGATAGAAAAGGATCCACAAAATCTAACCAGGCAATGCTGCTAGTAAACTCAACAAAATGCAAATGTAGTAAATAATGAGATTTAAACTCTGGCTAATTCTCACTGCTAATTTCAATGTTCTTTGCAAACTCTGATTGAAAGCAAATCTTGCCACAAATAACACGGGATACATTTCAGACAGATTTACCATAACTATTAATTGGATATCATGTGCTATTGTCTGGGGAAGATTTTAGGACTGGCACCCTCAATCGTTTATTGTCTTACTAGCTTAACATGTTGAAGCTATGTCTTCAGCCAGATCTTCATCTTGTATAAGCAGGTGTAGTACTAAAATACTATGAACTTGTGCCAGATGGCATGCCAGCTCCCTTGCGCAGGCAGTGTTTTGCATTTCTTGCATACAGGTATGTTTCCCCACCAGACTGAGCACTCTGACCTGACTCAGCAAAGTGTGATAATGAAAAGTACTAACTGAAAATATACAAACAATTTATGTACAGATCTTGGATATTCAAAGGCCTGCAGTAAGAGTAGGTTTTAGCCATGAAAATAATTAGAAATGGATGTGGATGTGCACACAGACTTAGGGAATCTCTGTTCACTTAAAAATGTGTTATTTGTGTCATGATAAATCTAGAGGAACTTGTGAGCAGCAGGCAAGCTAAATAAGACTGATGGACTGATAGAAATTTGTCAGTCTAGCAAATCAGAGAGAGTGCAGGAAAGTCAACATGTACTAACAAAATTTGCTTTGAGGATTAAAACTTATTAATAAAGTCAGAAAACTGTCATTTCAGAGTTTCTCACCATAATGCTAACTGACAGCCAAGCAGTTGCAATTTTGTAGTAGGTAAGTTAGACTATCACACTTCTTATCTCTTTAGCCAGGCCGTCTCATAACCAGAGCACACTGCTGAAGTGAAACAACTCCCAGTACTAGAAAAGCCAGTATGACTGTGGATCTCCTTTGATTCACAGGATCTGACTGAAGGATGCAGGAATAAACAACAGGTCATATGCTCACAGGTGCAAAAAATCAACATAAAAACTCCACATATCTGCAACTTTCAGAATCAGAGGTAAGAATGGTGGTAGGCTTGCAATTTGATGAATGACAGCAGATGGTTTCCTTTTGTCATACCATAATCATAAATCTCCGTAACAGTAGAAAATCTGTAAGGACAGTTTGGTGGAAAGCTTTACAGAAAGTTTCTCACAGATCAGACAATTTTTAACAAAAAGGGTATAATGGGTGAAAAAAAACCCAAACAAAAAAAAATCCCCAACAACAAACAGGCATAATAATGTGAACCAGCTCTTTGGATTTTAAGGATTAAAGATTAGGCATAGACTGATGACAATGAGATAGATAAAGTGAAATACCACACAGGTAACACTGGAAAACATACCTCGAGGGTTTACCTGAAAAGACAATTTATTGCCTACATCTTCCTTGCCCCAGAGGGAATTATTAACTCTGGCTCATAGCAGTAAAATTTTAGGAAACCCTGACCCCCAGCCGATCCCAGCAGGCCAGTCAGAGGGGGTTTTTGTGCAAGAGGGATTGATTCATCTTCTGCAATCCCATCCCTCTTTCCCTCCCCTCTGTATACTCCCTCAGAGGGGAGAGAGGAAGCAGATGTATAACCCTGCTGCTCCTGCAGGCTCAGTCCCAAGGTCCAAGTAACCTACATCAGGATGCAAGAAAAAGCCTTTACGCTCTTATTGGGCATGCAGTACGCATCGCAATCTAGCCCCAAGAAATCAAGAGATAAAAGTTAGAACATGTATTAAATGGATCTGAGTGAATAATTTTTACTGAATTCATTTTATGATGGATGAGTTTCTTTCCTTCTTTCCACGAAATGTGGGGAGCAGGTTGCAAGTTGCTTCACATATCATTTCCTCATTGATTTTTTTTATTTTTTTTTTAAAGTAAGAGGTTGCTACTCCAAGCACAAACTCACTGTTCAATTGCAGTTGGCCCCGTAAATCACTTAATATTGTTACCATCCTCCAGTCTAATGAACATAACTCATGGAATCAGCTTTGTGGTACATAAGCTTACAGAAAGCACATTAGAAATTCACTCTTCATAGTATTCCTGTGTGAGCTGAACATTTATTTTCTGCCAACAGTTATGCAATTAAAATTTAATAAGTCTGTGAGTGCGTGCAGGAAATGACACCAAAAGCAACCCCAAGATGGCTGAAGATTTGCTTCCAAATTTGCACAAATATAAGTAGAAATTGTTCCTGCATTATTCATCTAATTTTAGACATAAACTGAATATGTCTTGCTAGCAGCCTTGGAAACATATGAGGAAGTGTTTTAAAATTCCAGTAGATGTCACCACTCCTCCCCCAGCAAGTCCTAAAGTACATCTAAAAGAAGCTTTTGAAAACTCAGTTTGCACTACTTCATAAGTTGAGAAAGCAGAGTCTCATTTTGCTGTGGGTTACATCTATGTGTTTTGACACAAAGAGAATATAACCACTTTTCTAATATCTGTCAATGAATTAATGAGCTTACAGAGCTCATGCCACTATTGTAAACCAAACCACATGCAGACTAGCTGTCAAGTGAGATGTCATGCTAATACAAAATGGTATCTAGTGTTGTATTACTTTTTCCCATGTCATTTGATATTTAATAATTATCAAAGTTTTCAGAGATACTTAGATTATAACTAGAGCCCTGATTGTGACTACAGTTGGTTTTCTAGCTATAGTGTTCATACCCAGTTGCTGCAACATTTGCTTGCTTTAGTTTCCCAAGTTCAAACAAGCCTCAGTAGTGTCTCCTTCCTAAACACTTGGGTACAATTCTTTTCAAATTTCACTTGCTGTTATCCACCCCTTACATGAAAACGAGAACTCTGGTTTCAATTTACTTGGTTTTCATGGCTACATTTTTCTCCACACTGTGGAAGAAGGCTCATAATCGCTCTGGTCAGCTACATCCAGACAGGGATTCCTGGTACTTTCTCTTCCCATCTGCACACTTAGTCTCCCTGGGAGCATGTACTCTTAAACTAATATCAGATTAAATTCAAGGCCAGCTAAAATCCAGATCTTTAATTAAGGAGACACATCATCAATGGATATTTATTTGCTTATACGGACCTTGACATCTGACAGCTGTAGTATCATTCATTGTTCTCTATAAAATTAGTAACTTCCCATCACTTCTTTTGCATCACAGAAAAAAAGCAAACACACCCAGAAATACTTACTGTTCTCTTTTAAAAGAAACTCAAATCCATCAGAACATGATAATATATAAAATAAACTTAAGAAAAACTTAACTTGCTACAGAAAATTGTAATCTAAACTACATTTTCTGAACGATTTAATATTTTGCTTTAGAGACAAATTTTACTTTGGAGTGAGTTATGGGGTTTAGGTTTTTGTTGGATTTTTGTTGTTGTTGTTGGTTGGTCGTTTTAGAATACTGGAAGATAAAATCAATCCTTGACAATTCCCAGGGCAAGAAAATGTTTTCTGTGGTTTGGTTTGTTTTTTTTTTAATGTGACCAGATGGCCCCAAGAGAAGCTGACTTTCTGTTTGCATTCATCACTTAATGTAGCCCTTAGTACTTGGAAAAGAGTTGGGATGCACAGCAGTGCATAGTGTTCATATACTTCTGATGAGTTCGACAGTATTTTAAAGTCTTCAGAAAGGTTCATTTGCAGGTCTGTAGATGACAATCTTATTCAGATTTCAAGCAGATTAAAAAACCAAACTGACTGGAGACATTACACATGTAAGGAAAATTGGTTCTTAAATATTTTAGGAAGTGAGATAAGGTTCAAATGCATCACTAACACTTTCAAAAATGTCCTTATTCATGAGACTGGGCCACTTGAATGAGTTGAAAAACTATCAAACACTTTCTAAGAATATTTAAAACATTATTGTTTGAATTCCTTTCCCACCCAGCTGTAAAGGGGCCTCTAAATTGCTATATTGCCAATGGGATTTGTAGAATAGCAGCCAGAACTATAATGAGACTGAACAATAGCAACACTGTACTCCTTCAGAAAAGAAAAATGCAGACTATGGTAAAACCTTGGGATGCTTCATGAGGATTACCTCCTTTCAGATGATCCTTTTGATTTCATTCTTTTTTTTTTTTTTAAATCGAACTTTCATGTTAAGCTTCTAAAATTGCTTCCTTGTTTAAAAATAAGTTAAGATTGGAAAAACAAAACAAAACAAACACTATTTTTTTATTTGAACTGTTAAATGCAGTTATTGACTTGACTAAAAGTATGTGAATGGAGGAGAATAGTATGAGCAACTGTTCCTGACAAAATTGGTTAATATATAGCCTAAGAATTCCAGAAAATGCTTCAGCATTAAAAAAATAATGCTGTCTGTACACAGAATAGCTACATTAGTTATGTGGCCAGTTTGATTATATATTAGATATGTGGTGAGCTTTCTTGATTTCAGAAAAGCCTGTCATGAGCTAACAAATAGTAAGGAAGATGGTTCTTCAGCAGATAAGTTACAAATAAAGCAGAGAAAAAGAGGTATGCAGACAAAATCAGAATTAGCCACAGGGCTGCAGCTCTCAGCTGTCCTGATGCGAACAGAGAGAAGCTACCACTCAAGAGGTTTTTTGAAAGAGTAAACAAGTCTACATGGTACTGAATGAAGCCAAGAGACACCTGAACTCATTAGGAGCCATGGAGCATTCTCCAAATGAAGACTTGGTTGAATCTTCAACAGGAGAAACCACTTCCACTTGATTCATTTCATGCACTGCCTGGTCCTTGGCCTCCTATAGGAAACAGACCTTCAGTTTGTGAGCAATTCTGTTCACATCTTTCCTGGTGACATGGACAGTGGGATTAAGTGCACCCTCAGCAAGTCTGCTGATGACACTAGGTTGTGTGGTTCAGTTGATACACTGAAGGGAAGAGATGGAATGCAGAGGGATATTGACATGCTTGTGAATTGAGCTAATGCCAACCTCATGAAGTTCAACCAAGCCAAGTGCAAGGTCCTGCACCTGGGCTGGGGCAATCCCAGGCACAGCTACAGGCTGGGCAAAGAAAAGATTCAGTGTTGGGTGATGAGAAACAGCGTTAGTGAGCTTCAGTGTGTGCTTGCAGTCCAGTCAACTGTATCTGGGGTGCTTATTAAAAGAAGTGTGACCTTCAGATCACAGGAGGTGATCCTGCTCTTGTGAGACCCCACTTGGAGTACAGTGTATAGTTCTAGTGTCTTCAAGTTAAAAACATGGAGCTCTTGGAGCAAGTCCAGAGGAGGGCAAACAAGCATGAAAAGGGGGCATCCCATATGAAGACAGGCTGAGAAAACTGGGACTGATCAACCTGGATAAAAGAAGGTTACGGGGAGATCTCATAGCAGTGTTCCAGTATCTGAAGGAGGCCTACAAGGATGCTGAAGAGGGACACTTCATCATGGGCTGTAGTGATAGGACAAGGGGTAATGGGTTTAAAATTAAACAGGGTAAATTTAACTTAGATATAAGGAAGAAGTTCTTTAGCGTGAGGAGGTGAGGCACTGGAATGGGTTGCCCAAAGAAGTGGTGAATCATAGAATCATAGAATAGTTAGGGTTGGAAAGGACCTTAATATCAAGTTCCAACCCCCCTGCCATGGACAGGGACACCTCACACTAAACCATACCAACCAAGGCTTTGTCCAACCTGGCCTTGAACACTGCCAGGGATGGAGCATTCACAGCTTCCCTGGGCAACCCATTCCAGTGCCTCACCACCCTAACAGGAAAGAATTTCCTCCTTCTATCCAATCTAAACTTCCCCTGTTGATGTTTTAACTCGTTTTAACCCTTGTCCTACCACTGCAGTCCCTAATGAAGAGTCCATTCCCAGCATCCCTATAGGCCCCCTTCAGATACTGGAAGGCTGCTATGAGGTCTCCATGCAGCCTTCTCTTCTCCAGGCTGAACAGCCCCACCTTTCTCAGCCTGTCTTCATATGAGAGGTGCTCCAGTCCCCTGATCATTCTCGTGGCCCTCTTCTGGACTTGTTCCAACAGATCCATGTCCTTTTTATGTTGAGGACACCAGAACTGCACACAATACTCCAAGTGAGGTCTCACGAGAGCAGAATAAAGGGGCAGGATCACCTCCTCTGACCTGCTGGTCACACTCCTTTTGATGGAGCCCTGAGTATGGTTGGCTTTCTGGGCTGTGAGCGCACACTGAAGCCAGCTCGTGTTCATTTTCTCATTGATCATCACCCCCAAGTACTTCTCAGCAGGGCTGCTCTGGATCTCATCCTTGCCCAGCCTGTAGCTGTGCCTGGGATTGCTCTGACCCAGGTGTAGGAACTTGCACTTGGCATGGTTAAACTTCATGAGGTTGGCATCAGCCCACCTCACAAGCGTGTCAAGGTCCCTCTGGATGGCATTCCTTCCCTCCAGCGTATCAACTGAACCACACAGCTTGGTGTCATCGGCAAACTTGACGAGGGCGCACTCAGTCCCACTGTCCATGTCAGCGACAAAGATGTTGAACTAGACTGGTCCCAACACCGATCCCTGAGGGACACTACTCGTTACAGGTCTCCAGCCGGATATTGAGCCATTGACCACAACTCTTTGTGTGCGGCCATCCAGCTAGTTCTTTATCCACTGAGTGGTCCATTCATCAAATTGATGTCTCTGCAATTTAGAGACCAGAATGTTGTGTGGGACAGTGTCAAACGCTTTACACAGATCCAGGTAGATGACATCAACTGCTTTACCGCTGTCCATCAGTTCTGTAGCCCCATCATAAAAGGCCACCAAATCGGTCAGGCAGGATTTCTCCTTAGTGAAGCCATGCTGGCTGTCACCAAGCACCTTGTTGGTTTTCATGTGCCTTAGCATGCCTTTCAGGAGAATCTGCTCCAAGATTTTGCCAGGCACAGAGGTGAGACTGACTGGTCTGTAATTGCCCAGGTCATCCATTTTCCCCTTCTTGAAAATGGGGGTTATATTTCCCTTTTTCCAGTTGTTGGGAACTTCCCCTGACTCCCATGATTTTTCAAATATGATGGCCAGTGGCTTAGCAACTTCATTTGCCAGCTCCTTCAGGACTCGCAGATGGATTTTATCAGGACCCACGGACTTGCGCACATTCAGATTTTTAAGATGATCTCGAACCAATTCCTCTCCTACAGTGGTCCCAAGGTCTTCATTCTCACAGTCCCTGCGTCTGCCTTCCAAGACTTGGGTGGTGCAGTCAGAGCCTTTGCCAGTGAAGACTGAAGTCATTCAGAACCTCAGCCTTCTCCAAATCCAGGGTAACCAGTTCTCCCTATAGCTTCCAGAGGTGGCCTATGTTGTCTCTAGTCTGTTTTTATTCGTTACATACCTATAGAATCCCTTCCTGTTATCCTTAATATCCCTAGCCAAGTTTAATTCTAACTGGGCCTTAGCTTTCCTAACCTACGTTCCCGGACAACATCCCTGAATTCTTCCCAGGCCACCTGTCCTTGTTTCCACTTTCTATAAGTCTCTTTTTTCCTGTGAAGTTTCCTCAGCAGCTCCTTATTTATCCAAGGAGGTCTCCTGGCCCTCCTGCTGCACTTCCTTCTAGCTGGGATGCAACACTCCTGAGCAGGTGAGCCTTGAACATCAACCAAGAGTCTTGGGCCCCCCTGCCCTTTAGGGCTATATCCCATGGAACGTTACTAAGCAGGTTCCTGAAGAGGCCAAAGTCTGCTCTCTTGAAGTCTAGGGCAGTGAGCTTGCTGCACGCTCTTCTCAATGCACTGAGGATCTCAATCTCGACCATCTCGTGATCGCTGCATCCAAGGCTGCCCTGCAGTGCCACATTTCCAACGAGCCCTTCCCTGTTGGTGAGCACGAGGTCAAGCATGGCACCTCTCCTTGTCGGTTCCTCTATTACTTGCGGAAGGAAGTTGTCTTCCACACAATCAATGAACCTCCTGGACTGCTTGTGCCGTGCTGTACCGTCCCTCCAACAGATGTCAGGGTGGTTGAAGTCACCCATGAGAACGAGGGCCTGTGAGTGTGAGGCTTTTCCTATCTGCCTGTAGAGTGCTTCATCCACAGATTCCTCTTGATCAGGTGGTCTATAACAGATCCCCACACGAATGTCTCCCATTGCTGTTTTCCCTTTAACCCTGACCCACAAACTCGCTGTTAACTGCTTACCAGTCCCCAGACAGAGTTCCATACTCTCCAGCCTATCCCTAACATAAAGGGCAACTCCCCCTCCCCGTCTGCCAGGCCTGTCTTTTCTAAAGAGCCATTCCAACACTCCAGCCATAGGAGCCATCCCACCATGTTTCTGTGATGCCTATTATATCATACCCCCGTAGACATGCACACATCTCTAATTCCTCTTGTTTCTTCCGCATGCTATGGCCCTTTGCATAGAGGCATCTGAGCCGAGCTCCAAATGAAGGCAGCTCATTGGCTGGAGTGGCTGGAATATCTCTACATTGCTCCGAGCATTTATTATAGGTGCTGGCAACTGACTGGGTGTGTTGGGATGGAATGATGACCCCCTCCCCCAACACATCTAGATTAAAGCTTCCTTGACCAGTCGTAAGCCTCCTACCAGCCCCCGGTAGACCTGGCCTACAAACTTGGGTCCCATGTTCAAGACACCCAAACCCCTGACTGTGACACCACCCTTTTAACCATTTATTAGCCTGGCCAATCCTCCTAGCTTTTTTTAGGTCCTCCCCTGTATCCTGGAGAACTGATGAAAAGACTATCTGAGCTCCAGAGCCCCTAACCACCTCTCCCAGGGCTCTGCAGTCCTTCTTTATGTTCCCTAGGCTACCGCTGTCTATATCCCTAGCACCCACATGTATCACCAGAAGTGGGTAATATTCCGTGGGACTTACCAGAGCATGCAGCCTCTCTGCTACATCCCTGATCCATGCCCCAGGTAGGCAACACCCCTCCCTTGAGACTGGGTCAGGCTGAGAAACGGGTGCCTCTGTGCCTTTCAAAGTAGAGTCCCGTGCTACTATGACCCGCCACTTTTTCCTGGCAGCACCACTACAGATCTTTACTACTGCATCAGCCAGCTGTTTCTGGTGCGAGTGTTTCCTCCGTGGCCCCCTGCAGGACAGCAAAGCGGTTCTGAGTGGGGACAACAGATTTAGGAGGAAGCCCCTTGCTTTTAATTGTTCTCTTCCTCCTTTTTTTGTTAGTTTTTTTGGTGGTTTTTTTTTTTTTTGTTGTTGTTACTAATTCCCAGCTTCCCAGGTTAGCGGCCTCCTTCTTTCCTCCATGAGCTAGAGGGCAAGCTTGAGGCCCCTGCATAGTTTGGGCCTGGAGCAAGCATTTCTGCTTCCTCTCAGCAAATGCTCCATCTCTGGCAGTGTTCAAGGCCAGGTTGGACGGAGCTTTTACAGACATGATCCAGGGTGAGGCATCTCTGCCCATGGTAGGGGGGCTGGAACTAGATGATCTTAAGGTCCTTTCCAACCCAAACCGTTCTATGATTTTATGATTCTCACATGTTTGGTAAAATCTTATGCAAAGGCAGATTATCTGGAAGTGCTGAGAGCCACTGGGGAGTGAAGTTGTTTCAGAACCTTAAAACAGTTTGTAACTGAAAAGTTTAGTCCACTAGTGCCAGCCCTAGGTTTTAGAGGAATTGCTAAGCTGAAATTTATTTAAAGAAATACTTCATACTTCTAAAATCTTTACTTAGCAGCAGCCATATTTTATTCTGATTACAGCTAAGACCCAGAAATAGTTTTAGATTATAAAACGTAGCTTCACAATCTTTATAAAATATATAGCTTGACTATTGACACTCACCAGAAAATGACCTGGTGCATTTTTTAAATGCAGCAAGACCCTAGAAAACAAAGCAATGATTAAACAGTTTTTAACTGATTTTTATTTTGGCTCTTCTTTAAACTAGTTTTTCTCTTCTAGTTAGATTTTTCAAATAGTAGTGAAAGTCCATTTGTGTTAATTTTAATAGAAACATTTGAATTAATAAATTTAAACATTTTTAACTATTTAGATATTTTTAAAGAAAAATAAACCCATGTTTCTTTAGTGAAAGAATTTCTACCTCGAAAGTACTTAAAGTCTGAGATCCTGATATCAATAATACTTCTGTACCAAAATTCAGCTGCCTTTTCAGTTATTGTTCCCACCAATTTACAATGTTTAAATCATAATTAAAATAGCTAACACATCCCTCCTCCACCCCACCCTCCCTTTTTGTTTTCTTCTTCTGCTTGTGAAACTCAGTTGGAGAGGAAGTTAACTAATAGGTGCCATTTTCCAAATTAAGTTAGAGGTTTTATTGATTGAGGCAATTCTACATAAAATATTTTGGTTATTTGAATTTTCTCTTGCTTTTCCACATCCTCTCAAGGTCCTAGTAAACAGACTTATTCTTCTTTCACCAAGAATATTTTACCTTCTTGACAAAGCAACTTTATTCTCCTTTCCACCATTAATAAATTCATGGTGCATTAATATCCTTCTTCTTCTCACCATAATTCCACTACATGTGTTCTGGTTTCATGGTTAACAGGATAATGCATAGTTAATGTATCATTAGTATATAGTCCATTTAATGCTTCACAGATCATTCACAATTAATCATTGATAACTGCAAGGAAAAAAACCCAGACGAACTGAAGTTTTGACTCTTCAACTAAAGCCAGATGAATTTATCTGCTCTAGCTAGCAGTGTGATGAAGTAAAAGAGAACTAATCCACTCATAAAAACTATAGACATGTAATGAACACTACAGAGAAAATCTAAATTTCTGATTTACAAGGCTACCACTACAGAAGTGGCATGTGAACTTTCCTCTGAAGGCTGTAGTGGACTTGTATGGAAGCTCGAACTAAATTAATAGATGGATTTTAGCCTATTAGCAACAAATAAGTCCTTTATGATGAATAAAACCCAAAAGTCTGTCATTAGAAAAGTGTCTCAGATCTGGGGCATTTTTTATTGATACTCATAATGAGAAGAATGAACAAATTATAAAGGTTACAAATGGATAAATTAAGAAGGCAGAACTTCAATGAGTATGAGAAGCAACAAAAGTATTGTCACATGAAAGGGGCATTCAGATGAGCTTGCAAACAATAGATGTATCAGTGGAAAAAATGTTTGAATTCAGCTGTTCTTTCTGAATGGACGCTGCAGCTGAAAGTGTCGTTAGACACAAAAGAGAACTGTCTCAGTTAAAGCCATGTCAGATTCGTAACTGTGAAACAAGCTAAAAAGGCATTTCCACACAAGGGGTATCATAGGGTGACAAACAGAAAGAACATGTTGATACCACCAAAGGAGCTGGTCTTTGTTTCAGCTTTTATTTTTAATATATTATATTTAAGTGGTCTCAAATAAAATGAGGGATCTTAGAAAACTTAGTATCATAAAAAAAAAATGTAAAAACCACTCTACCCCTGTAGTTTTTAGTCTACATAAGAGGCGCAGTTAAAATAGAGTAGAAACAGTTCATGCACGTTCATCGGGTCTTTGTAGCAGAGTCCGGAAATTCCATGTGAGTGCACTGATCAGCATATACCGGATTTGTCTATGACCATAATACAGTTTTTCATATGACTTTGAAAAGGAACACCCTCATGCAGCTTTTCAGTTATCTACTTTACTAAGAAGCCGTTTAATCAAACCCTTGTTTCAATATGTTCATATGCATTAATGCATTTCTAAAGAGAACTCTCTCAGGTTTTTCAAGTCTTGGCTTTGTATCTGTTCATCAGCCATTTTTCAGCCATTTTTCAAGCTATTCCTTGTCTTACAACACTGGCAAAAAGAAGTCATCCTTTAGTGCATACCAAACAAGAAAATAATGTCTCAGTAATTTCAAAGGGAGAGTCAGAGATTGCAAAAATGTCTGTTTGTTGGGAATAGTATTTGATCTGTAAACAGCACATGAAAGCCCAGCTGAAAAAGTACCTTCCTTTTATCTGTGACTGGGTCTGGAATTCGTTTTACATGAGCTGAATTAGTAGTTAGATGCTGAGGTGTTTAGACAACTCCTCCAAACAAAACATCAGCACTCTTTTCCATAGCCACTGAAAAAAAAAAAAGGTAGCTCAGCAGTGTTATGTATGCTTTCTGTCTTGGACAGTCATCCTCAAAGAGAAAGAATTGCCCACTTTATGCTGTGGTCTACAGAAAGTACCTAACTTACTGGTTTGGACTATACTTACAGACCTTCAAAACAGGTAAGAATTCCCCTCCCCTAAAGTACACGATAGATTTCTTCTACTCCAGATATTCTAAACCAGTAGGTAGGCTATCTTATTCCACAAAGTTTTAGACACCCATGTAAATGACCACCTGTGATTCATGGTATTTAGCCACTTCCCTGTTGATCCATCTGTAAGGATGGGATGAAGGTTTTAAATCACTGATTTGTAATAATTGCTGCTCTCAAAAGAAGTGTGGCCTTTTTAATAATCAGGCACTACAAAACTAAAATGCCATGAACAAAGGGCATTGTATCTTGCTTTGCAAATGGAATCAAATGTGTAAACAAGCACACTGCTTAATGTACAAAGCATAATCCTTAAATGTTTGCATTTGTCACAAAATTTTGTAAGTAATTTATCCTTAGCTTCATATTGTAATATCTTATTTCCTTTACTTCGTGAGTTATATCTCTACTGTTCTAATTCTAGTAGGAATCTTGAAACCTGGAGGTTAGCTCTGGCTCTAAGCTCTGGTTAGCTCCTTTTTTTGCAGTGGAGGCACACTGACTTCCCATGATTTTAAAGAAGGTATCCCTGGATGATTCAGTCCTATTCCAGAATTATTCCTTTGGTGCAAGTGAAAACACACATGGCTCTTTTTTTATATACCTTTGTAGATTTTTTTGACATATCTTCTTTATTTATCCTAAATTTTGCCTTACTGATGAGCATACATAGTGAACATATCTTGTTAGTTATATCCTTCTAATATCTTCAAAAAGGTTTTTATGTTACGCAGTATATTATAAAAAAATCAGACTTAATTTTTATATAGACCAAAATTAGTAAGTTACTTTGAAGACGTGCATTTTTAGGTCACATTCTAAAGGTTGTGGAGGATGTGGACAAGAGCTGGTTAGAGGACAGTGGTAATATCCAGAAAGTGAAAATAAAGATGCAAGCAGTATACCTTTCAGCTAGACATTGGTGACATGAGTGATCACAACAGTGATAGGAAAGGTACGGTGGCAAACACACTTCCTTCTTCACATCATTTAAGTTTCCTGATCCTTTTAAATTTTTTACACTGGTTTCTCATAGGTTCCACTGTGTTCTAGGTGCAACTGAATTATTGAAACAAAACATCACTGATTGGCTATTTGAAAAGAAAGAGGAAAATCTTGATTTCCCAGTGTTTTGTCAGTAGGTCTAGTGGTCTTCCTTTATTAGATTCAGTAATTATTTGGCAGGGGACTGATCAATTCTCAAACTCTTACCTAGCAAGTCTGCTTATGAAAGTACTAATACCTGGAAGTAGACTATTATACATATGTTTTCTCTCAAGTTTTCTGGAGAATATGCTGTTTCTTCCCCATTTGTGGGACCAATAAAAATTTCTTTTTATTCTAAGTGACCTAGAGTATATTTATTTAACCAGCTATTTTTGTTATTTAATTTCTCAGCAAAAGCTTGTCAATATAATACTTACCAGGACCATACCTTAGGATTTAACTCTTTTATATCCAGATATAAAGTATCTGAATATAAAAAGTATAGCAGTTGTACAAAAAACCCTCCCAAGAAGAAATTTGTCACAGCTAGAGAAATAGGAACTCAGACCCAAGAGCAAACTAGACAGCAGAGATAAGGATTTGTGTAAAGCATGTATCTAAAATAGGTGACTTTGTGTCTTCCCTGTTCCTGGTTCTTCAGCCTTTCAAGGGCTGAAACTATGCACCCACCTTCCCACCAGCTAAGTGCTTCCAACTCAAACGAACAAATTCACTCTAAATCTATCTTTCAATGCTCAATGTCATCTTCCCTCCCTATCTTTAAAAATGAGAACACTAGTGAATAATTTACAGTTTAGTGTTACCTTAAATATGGTAAATTTAATAAAAATTTGTACTGAAAATCAAAGCAGATTTCTCAAAATACAAAAGTCAATGTTATTTTGACTGTTCATTGCTGTTATTTAAAAGGAGATTGTGGCATTTCACGACACGGACTCAAGCTGATGCAGATTCAAATCCAACTTTATTACAACCAAGGCCTTTTTAACCCCCATACATACAACATTCAATCTCATTGGCCCCTATAAAACTCTCCAGGTAAATAGTCCAATCACAATGCTGCAGACCTTCTCACAACCCCCACATCATATGGCCTTCAACACCCCAACTCATAGCCCTAGGGCTTGTCAAAGCACCAAGGCCAGAGAGCTCATTCCCAAACTGTTCTTCATGCAGATCTTATTGCCTTCACTCCCCACAGGAGATGGTCAACATACATATTTGGAAAAGCCATACGAGATACCAGAATCAGTCCTGGCAGTGTGATACTTTACAGACTACGTGATATCTTTTGCATACTAGCAGGAAGCCCTAAAAAAATAAGTAAGACATCTTATTTACCAAGACATTGTAAATATCTTATCCCTTGTAGATACAAACATTATTTTAAATAGAACAGGCCAGACACATAACATTCAACAGAAATGATTCATGTACCAAACACACAATAAAATGAGAAAAAAATTATACTATGAATGAAACATCTGGGACACTAATACCTGTAAGCAGTTCTGAAGATAAAATTTGAACACACTGCCCAAAGTCAAAGGAATGTAAGTTAAAGTTACAAATAATCACACAGTTCACTGCACATTTGTCTAATATTTCTAATCTCATACAAAATCCAAAGTATTCAGAAAAAATTAAATGAAACTACAACATTTCTGACAAGAATAGTTTTCCGTTTTCAGAATGATTCAGCTAATTATCTAACCTACATGAACCTCCATAGGTCAAGGAGTCCACATATATGAATTGATATGTAAATGTATTACACATACTCTCTATCTTGCTCTACTAACCGTATAGGTATATACACAGGGAGTACAAAGATTGACCCACCAAGAAACATACTTTAGTCAAAACTTTTTCTTATGAAATATTTTGGTTCATATTACCTTGAAATCATGTTTATTCTGGCTTAAAATGTTGTTCTCTTTAAAAAAAAAAAAGATGAAATATCATATTCAAAATTAACATTAATCCAGAATTCATTCAAAAGTAATGAGAAAATAGTATTTCAGTATTTTTAATACCTTTGTATTTCTAAGTTTATTAAGAGGAAAGGAAGTTCTCATAAACTTTAGCATATACAAAAATAAAGTGTAATAACAAGTCTGAACTGGCTCTTTTCAAGATATATTTTTCTACTACAGATATAAGATCCAATTCAATGGATTTTGCTTCCGTAATGTGAACAGCCACATACATAATATGTCTACATGTAAATGGCCAATGTAGGCCTAGAATTATGGCCATATGTTTACAGACTGAGAGTATCTGTAGTAAAATCAATTGATGTTGATTCACATTATTCTAAATGAGAGCAAATTAAACTCATTCATTGCTACTGGCCTGCTCACTGAATATTTGACTGACCTGTTAGAAATATATAATATTATGGGTCATAATGACATTTTACATGTGTGGACTTTTTTTTTAAATGAGATTTTAACTTTACATATTATAGGATAAAACCAGCCACATCTACAAGTTCATATCTCTGGTGTTGCAGTTATCAGAACAAGGTTCAGTACAGCACATTCAAAACAGAATTGGATGTGTTGTATTCTATTAGCAATTATCACACTATAGCATGATAGAAAGGGGACCTTATTGAATTCATTTTTTTATGAGATTTATGCATTCATTGTTTACACCAAAAATGTTGCTTTTACCATTTAAAGCCTCATGGCTCATACATGTATTCTGGCTTAGTGAGGAATCTGTTAAAGTCCATCACTTAGTATAATATTTTTAAAGCTGTATAATACCATATATTTTAGCAACCGCAGAAGTTTAAGGAGCTGTCTCAAAGTAAGCAAACAAAGCAGAATTAATCTCTGCTCTTAATACAAAATTACATCTGTGAAACATCTGAATCAGAGCTTATCTTTGAGTAAGTGCTTATGACAGAGGTAATTTCTAATGGTTTAAAACTTCAGTCAGGATAGGGCTCACAGCTAAATAACAAGATCACAAGGAAGAAATGTTAAGGCAGAGACTTCTTAATTCATATACTCAAGGGGGGAATAAAGTAGCCACCATGTATCACTGCTTGAAGAAGGACAGATTTCTCAGACACAGAAAATGCAGAAGGCAATCACAGCTTAGCAATTTCCTGATGCCTTTCATCTAAACACCACATAATACTAAACAGTAATGAATTAAGCTGGTTAGCATATCTACAAAGTAAGTACAGTAAAGAAGAGATGTACTTACTTTCTTTGGCAGATGTCCTGGTACCCTAATGTTGACAATCATTTTAAGATCCAGAGCAACAGTTACACGATATCACAAAAAAAAAAAAAAAAAACCAACAAAAAACATATACTTTCCTAATCTAAAGTGCTTTGTGAGAAGCTGGAGGGAAAATACACTGAAATACTGCTGGTTGAGTAAAGTTATATGGTTTCCTGAAAGAGGAATGTTCATGAAAAAATAAATCTATTTTACAATCAATTCCATTCTTTATGTTGATATACATAGGTAAAATCTCCATTTGTCAACTTTATGAGCTCCTGAAAGTCTCATTTCACAGTTTTAGAAATATAGGACTAGTTAGAAAGACAGAAAAATGAAAATTCAAGTTACAATTAATTGATTCTGATTAGTTAGTGTATGCATGCACAACTCATGAAAGTAGTAGCTTGAATATTAAAAACATGTTTGAACATGCTCACTTCCAGTTCTTGTAAGGCTTGTAAAGGAGGAAAAATTATCAGCTTGTAATGAGTCTTAAATCTTATGTGGATACCTTCACATTGATGATGTGTGTTTGATTTCATACAGATTTTTCTAGAATTCTCTTAATTTATTTAGGAAATTTCAGTAGATGTAAACAAAGAGTTGTCTGCAAGTATGTATCCTCTAATGAAGCCTATCTTTACACGGTGTAAGAATGTCCTCTAACATCATTTCAAGCAAGTACTGAAAATTGTCTGACAAAGTCTCTCAGCTAATCACAGTTACATATTTTCATAATTCTACTAAAAAATAACAACAGTTAAGAACTGGACTTGGTGTGTAACATCCCCTTCATTTCAAAGTATATACCATCAGCTTGAATGATTATTTTAATTCTAATGCAGCAAAAGCATGAGACTAAAGCATTTCTTAAAAAAACCCTGCAAAATATTCCAAGGGTAGAAAAATATCAGCAACAAAAAGTTATTAGAAGCATTTATCATCAGAGCACCAAACTCTTGGCTTTGTTACCTTGATTCAACTATATTAAACAAGACAAGAACACTTTGTTAGATCTCAGCGATAAGCTCTCTTGATGTGTCTTGGCAGGAAAATGAAATAAAAAATTACCTTTGCAACTCATTGACACAAGTTTGCTCATTCTGATTCTTTGCTCTACAAACCACATGTTCATGGTTTTAAAATAAATAAGTCATAAATAACAACAGAACTAAAACTAAATAAAATCGTATATGTATTATCTCATTGTATACCTCTCATCTTGATTATTTTTAAAATGTTTTTGGCTCACATTTATACAAAGCTCTCTTCCATATTTGTGCATAGCAAAAAGGAATCCACAAGTCTGGGCTTCACTAGCTGCTGAAAATCTGAATCTTCAAGTCCATCAGGACTCATAACTGCTAGTCTCCGTAAGGCTGCCTAAAAAACAAAACGACACAATTGTAATACTGTTAAGGTTTGACAAAGTCTTCATTGCAGGACTCCATACAATTATTTCTAAATAATTACCAAGACTCAAACCTGAATGGTGCTAGTCTGTAGACTCTTCTGATTTGTTGATCTCCCATTACTGTCTTCATCTGTGAGATCAATTTCCCCTCAAATACAGCTATTAAATGACAGTTCTTTTGGGGCATATTACTCTTAGAACAAAGCAGCAGGGACAGCATGGTGTCAAAGAACACAGAGGTGAGAGTCAGAGCACTTTGATTGTAAACCTATCTCCAGTCTGCTGCACATCTCATGCTGCCTCTTTGTATCTCAACTCTCAGCTTTTGTCTTATTTATGAGAACTATAAGCCATCTGATTCAGAAAACATCTGCTACTGAAGTTTTATGCAATGCCTGTAACAGAAATCTTTTAGATACTAGTTTAGTAGAAAGAAGCCATAAATTTCAAACCATTTGGGAACAAATAAAACTGCTAGCTGTTCCGATTATGAGGCTGCACAATAAAAATCACATTGATGTTACTATTATCTTCATAAAATCTCCCCTTCTAAGAAGGTTGCATTTTGTTGTTTTTTTTTTTCTCACTGGAGAAAAATATACAACCATTATATACCTTCTAGCAACCTGACATGACACATGCAACTGAAAAGCAGGCTGGCTTTTCTCAAGAATAAAAATTGGCTTCTATTAGTGAGATCTGATAGTTGCGATCAGCTCATCTCTGTGCTGTTTGTCAGTGCAGCACTACCACAAGAGTTAATTATCTGCTTCAAAGAATACAAAAAGTAAACAACTAAGCTAGAAACACCAAATACTACAATCTCTCAGTCTTGAGTGGCAACACTTATCAAAACCTGAAGCAGCTTATGTCCCAAGGGCAATATTTGTGTCACATGTTTATCAGAAAGTGTCATCAGGCAGTTACCAAATATCAGGAGAAGCAGAACTGGTGACACAGACAGGCAGGTAACATCTCAAGTAACAGGCATAAATTCAAGGAATGTGCAGCAACAATTTCAGTGAGACAGAAAAATCACAGCCTGGATTGCTGCCATCACTCTGTGGCCTCTGGTGTAGCCATACACAATAAACATGCCTTCTTGGCAGGTATGGAGAATAAACACAGCATTTCTTATGCTCCCATACTCTCTTCATCCTGAATGAAACCTGCTTAAACAAGCAAAACTTCTCATGTGCTGGTACAAAGTTAGCAGTTAATCAAAGCCGCAATAACAAAGTTGTACTTTTATATTAAAAATAACAAGCACTGTCAAACAATATTCTTCAGTCTTCATTCATCAGTGCCTATCTCCTAACCCTACATCACCCATGCCCACAGAACACTTTCGTCTTGCAGAATGCTAGGTGAGATTACTCAACTCTGACAGGTGACTGAGGCTCACAGTCCATACAGTGCAAAGCCAGCAGCTGGGATCTTTCTCTCAAGCACAGAAAGTGTTGACTTTTTGTTGGCCACTTCTTGGCTGAACACTATATTGTCTTGGAGGCTCGAATAGATAAAAAGGTGGATTGTAGTGAAAGCAAGACATGTCCTTTCCCCTGCATGTCCTTTGGCCTCTACATATTTTCATCCATATGTGTGCATGCAGGTAAAGGGCTTGCTACCCCTGTGATTCAAGGTTTAATGCAGCAAACATAGCATCATCACAGAATGGAATTTAAGAATTACAAAAACCTTGAATTCTGAAGTGTTCCAGTGCTCACTAATGTGAAGATGAAGCCACTTTTCCTTATGTGTTTAAATCTTCAGCCAGAGGATAAGCAATTGACATTGTACAGGACTACATTTCAGGGCAAACTTAAGAGACACTAGTATGAATTCATTCCTGAAATACTTATGCATTTTGAAATCTAAAGGACTGCTTTTTTTCTGCATTTTTCAGGATAAATATGAAGCAAAAACTGAAATGTACCTACCAGACATGCCACTAAAACAGAATCACTGTTGTTTCTTTCGGTTGGAGATCTGCAAAGTTTAATTAGGCGAGGAATACCTGAGTGCACAAGAGGATCATGAGAAATAATTTAGAAAACAAAGTCCTTATTTTGATATGAGGTCTTGTTTTTTTTAGATGTTTCATATTTATCTTTCTTAGTAAATATGATATCTAATGCAAAGATGATAAGTAAATACTCAAGGGACTGTCCACAGAGCTATGCAGTTCAGAGCAGACATAACTAACACTTGTATAAATAAATACATACACTGTTTTTACCTACTATTGCTGTTTCAGAGTGGAGGTTGTGTCCTCCATTTTTTCTCTATGAAAAAACTCCAGCCAAAAGAATGTGTTCCTTCTTGTCAGGTTTATCACATCTGAACCTGCTGGGGTCCAAGTTTTCTGTCCACTAACAGATGCTGCACAAGGGTTTAAATAAAGAAATGGAGTAGGCAGCACTATCGGTTGGCATAGTCTGCCGCAGCTATGTGTTGGGTGGATGCTGCACCTCAGGTTCCTCTGGGAAATGAGCCAGAGGTTCATTTAGTATGATCTCTTTAGTCACTCTCTGGACAGATTGTATAGTAATTTCTATTGCAGAAAGTGTACCAAAGGAGGCTAAAAATTTAAAAAAAAAAAAAAAAAAAAAAAGAAGCTTCTCAATGACTGGCAGTCCCTTCCTCTTTTTCAGTCTGCCATTAAGCTAGGAAACATCCTTACAGCTGAGTTTTACGGCTGCATCTGCCACTTCAGGATCTCGGCTGAGTCGTGCCAGTGTAACTGCAGATTTCTGCTGGACGCGCTCACAAGCAGCAATCTCTGCTGAATTTCCTGAGGATGACTTTTCAAAGAGCATTTCCATTAAAAGTTGAACACCTAGAAGGATGTAAGAGCCATTGTTATCCTCTTTCCAACACAAATACTCAGTTCAAAAAGTAAAAGCAAAAAACACGCTAGGTAAAATACACACAAAATAAGGCATGACGAAAGCATATATATGGATGGCATTTTGGCCATCAGCATTCAGTCACATCTGCTCTGTGCATAAGTTTGCCTTCACTAGGAACTTACAGAATCCCTGGAACCAGAAAATGCACTAACTTCCCTCTTCTAACTTCTTGACTCCTCTACAATTTGGTATTTTCGATTTCACAAATATATTTCAGTCAACTAAATGCAATTTTTTATTTACTTCTAAACTAGCTTGAAGGTAATCACTAACTTTGAAATCTGTATGTTTCAGATTTTCACATGAAATTTTGGGTTGACTTAAAGGAAAGAAAAACTTTTTATTGCAGTTTATGCATACTTAAGCAAGCCTTCGAAAGTTCCCATCTCAGACTGCTTAAGGGCATTTTAGAATGGAGAATCCTTTAGTGAGGATGACATTCTTCTTGAAATTTACTATGCAACTAACTCTTCACTTCAGAGGCCATAGTCATCTATGTCAAAATGGTTTCATTAACTTTCTGTTGCCTGTAGAAGTTGATATTCTTACTGTAGCACCACAAAAACAGGTGAAAATGTGATGATTTCTATTTTCTAGACTATTTAAAATGTAAGGAAAATTATGTGCTATTAGACTCCATATGCTATTAGGCATTCAGATTACTTCAGGTAGCATCAGAGGATTTTAAAAATTAGAACATTTGCATAAATAATTAAGAGAATTAGCATCAGAATCATGCAGCTAGATAATAATCAATCGACATACAAAAAAAGTCAGAGTTGGGAAGAAAATATATCTAAACTCTCCAGGATTCAAGGACCCTTCTCAGTTCGTGAATCTGGCGTCTGACCAGCATCTGATTACCACAACATCAAGCAGAAACAAAAAGCCTTTCTAGACAAGATGAGTGTCAACCCTTCTCAAAAGCCTGGGGGCAAATGCTTCTGTGTGAGCTTCCATTACAGACTGCATACACAAACTTTATTTTATCACATTGTGCTTGACAATCCATATGTACATCTCCACATAGCACAGTATCTAGCATGAATTAGGCCTAGTTGGCACAGCTGTTAGTATTATTTTATGAACTTCAATCAAGTCTCTGCCGTAGTAGAAATAGATAAAATATGATCACATACCTGTTCCCCCAGTAATAAAACAGGTTTAGGTGTGCTCAAAGAAATAACCTTTATGGTTAACAGATAAACAATCTGTTAACCATAAAGGCGTGCAAAAGTTTCCAAGGCATGTCTGGATTGTGGGTATTAACAGCAAATCAGAAAACAACAGTAAAAGTCAAACAGACTAACAGGGTATTCTCTACCCAGTCCTACAATTACAGGCACCTAGGGTCTTGTCTGGGAAATGTTAGGGTCTTGTCAACAGTTTCTAGAAAATATTCTGGGTTGGGAAGCCCTACGTGCCTGCACCAAGAGGTCCAGGACCTGCTCTTTAATGTCCACATTAATGTCCATTTAATGTCCACAAGGAACACAAGGAGCTTGAATGAGGGGCATTACAGGAACCAACATGAGGACCTGAGCAACCTCTCTCTGGGGCTGCCCGTCCCTCCCATATAACAAGGAGATCATATAAGAAATCACCATGCTAACCTGCTTTGCTCCTCCACCTCGCTGCACTGTCTTCTGCATGGGACAGGAAAGTCTCGTAATTGGTAAAATTACCTGTGATTAAATTTCTTCAGTATCCAGATCAATCCAGCCTCAACATTGTCACTTGGTTTCTAACTTCAACACCTATCCACCTTAGCAAGGACATCAAATGCACACTACCTCAGTGCACACATGGATCACATCAAGCAAATTAGCTGTGCCTGATCCTTGAAGCAATATTTGTGTGCACAGACCTCAAAGTTTCCATTGAAATGCAGGAAGTTTCTAAATCCAATATTACATAGGAATTAACCAATTCTATTGCAAGACCCACATCTATGTAGATGCTTTCTGAAACCCTTTCTCACCTGTAATCGGCCATGTCTGAGATTCAAATGGATACAAGCAATTCCTATTCAAACCTTAATTTAAAAAGTCTGGATGGGATATTCTTAGGACAGAAAAAGCAACACGTGAAGCTGCACTGTAAGTTAGAATCTCCTGCTCCTCCCCCAACCTCTTCCACAAAAAAAAACCAAAACAAAACAAACAAAAACAAAAACAAAAACAAAACAACCAAAAACTGTCTTACAATATTGCTTGGCCATGAATTTGCTGTATTAATAAGGCAGTTATGTCTTCCCCTATCCCTATCCACAGAATTATCAATGTAACTTCTCAGACTTCTGGTGGGCCTGTAACACCTAGGGTTTTTTTTCTTTCAGTATAACAAATTTGTCATAATATGATATTTAAAGAAGTGTGGAAAAAACCTGGTAGCAACTGCATAGTAATAGAAATATAGTGTGTCAAAATTTATACTACTTCTAAACACCTATGAAAAAAGTGGCACAAAATGCAGGTATGCATGGCTCAGGATCAGATGACATTTTTCAATGTGTAAGAATTGCCAACTTATACAATGTCATTACCAGAACAAAGCTTGCTAAAACACTTTGTACTACCTTGCTTTATGTCTATGAATGTCACACAGACAGAGAATATCAGCAGTATAGTCATACATACAAAGTTTTCTAAAGCAGTAGTAATTTATTTCAGTTACATAGAACTATCCCAAGCACTCATTTTGCATCCTGCAGCAGTATCTGATGTCCAGCAGAGATAGGATGCAAAACCACCTAATTAATGAAGCCTTTCTCCTTTGCCTTGTAACCACTACTTTCCCATCTACACACATTCTCCACATATATAGAATGTAATTCAGCTAAAATACATACCATTTCCTTGAATTATTTCTGAAGCACACTGGTCCAAGACAGACATGTTTGCCAAGATTGTTACCACCTGTTATTAAAAAGGGAAGAAAATATGAAGTATAGCCCAACAATTCAGTAATATTAAATAGCACTGTGGCAGAAATGTGGCAAGCCCAAAAAGATTAAAAAGCATTCTTGTAGATCAACCATCTATTCCCACCTTTGTGATTTCTCAGGAGTCTTTATCTTACATATGACTGCTAACTGAAATCCAAACAAGGAAAGTAAAACCTCTTTTTCTCATGCTCCTATACTCATGCATAAAAATCTGTCATGTAGAGATCTACACAGCAGATTTGTTCGCTGGTCAAATTGTTAGAAAGAGGAAGACAAAAATTTATAAATACCAACCAACTGAAAAAAAATGGAGTCCTACAAAGAATTCAGCCAGGAGCTGCCCACCCTCAGGAAACAGTCCTGTAGTCACATTTCAGCTCAGGTGCAGCTCAACAAATGACATACATTTGGTAGCATCAAGCTATTGGTAAGTTTCTGCTTCAGGGTTCAGCTGAAATGCTGAGATACCCTCACAACTAATTTGGAGTTTTAAGCCTTGATTAAAGGGAGAATTTAAGGAATACTTTTCCATTTTATTGAAGCCTTAAGTTGTGTGTATGTCAAAGTATTGTCCCAAAATGAGATGGATTTTAAAATCTGTTTATAATTTTCCTGAGCTAAGGCCAAAGCACATTTTGAGATCCTTATTTACAGAATTTCTTATCTAAAATTGCACTGTTTTCAAGACTAGGTGTAACTCAACCTGCTTACAGTCATGCAGCGAGCTGTTGACAGAGATAGGATCATGTGGAGCTGTTGGCTTTCAACCACCCATTTCCTTCACTGATATCATATAATTTCTCTCATACATCCTGCAAGATAGTCTTTTAAACTTTATCCTCCAAATAACTTGCTTTCTGCATGCAAACACTTCTCAGTATTAACAGCATAGGTGAGGGACCAAATGATAAACGTTACAGAGCATGAGAAAACAAAATAGAAATAATATTGTTTCTTTGGAGGTTTTAATTTCTCTACTCTAGTTGAGAAAAACTGACCAGCCTCAATGATCAATTTGAGACTGGTTATCAGGTTTTTAACAGTACAGTGTCAGTTCGAAAACAAGCAGACTTCTCAGACGTAAGTAGGCATGAGATCAAACCACCATTCTGATCTCACTTTGCCATTTTAATAACGAGGATGACTCATTTTCATTGCTGTGACATAAAGGTCTTCCACTTTGGAAGGCAGTGTTACAGTGTCATCTCTCTGAATAAATATACTTACTTAGGATGCAAATGAGTTGCTGAAAATCTACAGAGTGACAGGTAGAAATATGGTAACTCAGTACATGTCTATGTATTTATTCCATATTAATTATTATCTGTGTTTCAGGCAGAGTGTATATGTTTTCTCATTCTAAATTATATCCTGTTAATGAAAATTGCTTCCTCTATGCAGAATCTGTACCCCATGTGGCTCTCTAAGCCACAGATGAAGAATTCAATTAACCACAATTTGAATACATGCCAATTATTCCACTGCTTCAAGTTATTTTGTCTAATAAGTATTTTCATACATAAAAATATTTTGTGTGCATCTTTTGACACCAAAAATATTTGAAGTTATATCTGTACTTCCTTTGCGTTGATTATGTGGCCCCTATATTTTCCAGTGTATTTATGGACTAGCCTAATGGCTTTATATGCAACTTTCTCCAGAGGGGTTTCTAGAAGACCTTTACCATCAATAATGATCAAGTTCCACCCATATTATCTTTTAGAAATCTTAATAGGACTTGCAAGGCAGTTAAAGCATAGATAGCTCACGCAATATAGATACATTTTTCTTTCCTCAAAAAAGTCACATTTTCCTGTGATTTAAACAAACTAACATGAAATAGCACAACCTAAACATGTAACAGGCAAGCTGAATATGAGTTGGCTTTAAATGCTTTATTTCCCCTATACTTGCCTATTTTAAAATTCAGTATAGATACAGCTTCCATGAAAATTTCTTCTGCAATACAGACCAAAGTTCAGGGAAGTTTAATACTACGGATGAACTCTCTAGAGGAAAACACAAACTTAAATGTAGATTCAATTTGCTTTGAAAAGTAACACTTTTGTGAGCACTGATATTAATGAAGTCTTATTTCTCTTGGATTTAGGGTTGATCAAAAACCATAAACAGAACTTTTCCAGTGGCTTCTTTCCCACAATAGATTTTTTTTTTTTTTGTCTAATCATACCTAGGCTCATGATGCAGTTTTTATCTCTCTTTTCCCATTGTTTGGTTTCAAATTTCATAAAACATTAAGTAGTCTCTCAAAAATAAGTGTAGTCCTGTTGAATCTGCAAACCAGTTCAGATGTTATTATGAGACATGGAGCCCACAGATACAAATGAAAGTGACTGCCTAAGCCTCATTTCCACCAGAAAAATAGGTGAAAATTATTGGGAAAAAGATATTCCAAAGCCTCTTTTAAAACTTTAATGATTTTGAAACCATTGAGAGACTTGAAAATATTTAACATGGAATCTCTCCCATTCAACTGCAGTTTTTAGTATCAATTGCTTTAATGCTTCAATTGTTCAACATTGCCTGTAAAAATTACACTCCAAGATTGTGAAGGACTGGCACCTGAGACAATTTAAGATTCTTTCAGGTTTTCTGAATTCCTAAACCATGCAATGAACTTGTAGTCAGCTCAATAAAAAAGAACAGATCGTGAAGACAGGACACATGAGCTCTGATCATCTGCCAGCGCTATCATACCATGCAGAAAGTCTGTGCTGTAGCCACCTACAAGTTCCAGTACACTAGTGATATCTTGATACATGGCATCTGCAGATGTGCTATAAAGCAAAGACTTTCAGGGATTTTCCAGAGGAAAAAAAAGTGTCAAAAAATAAAAGAATTTGCTTCATCATATGTAGAATTTTTTAATGAAACAACTACATTACATTCTATTGTCAAACCTAAGTATTTTTAGCGGACTGCCTTAGAAACTGTGTCTCAGGTGCTGCAAGGGCTGTTCCCATTCAGCATAGTTCCCTGACTCAGTGCATGGATGTCTGCTGAACAGATCTGTTCTGGAGCTAGATCTTGATCCACGGATCTCTAATATCTGTATTCTACTAGAGCTCTTCAATAGACTAATCCAGGCCAGTGCACACTCTAGTCTCTGTTCTCCAGATCCATCAAAAATTGCAGGTGTTTATGTCAGGACTCTGATAAACCTGGTACCTGGTTTTCTGTGAGAACTGGCAGCCCTAAAACCACCGTAGTAATGTACAGCATAGAAAAATAGACCTGATCAACAAATAATGAACTATATACATTTTGACACCAGATGACAACCGAATTATTCAAAACAACCACAGGAATAGCCTTCTGGCGTTTATCCCTGTGTTCACCACCTACCTGTTAACAATATGTGCTATGCACTATTTACCTAAACCACGTAGTAGTGAGTCACAGTAAAACATGAAATGCCAGGAAAAGAACTCTGAGCAGTTTATGGTTTGGCACCTTTTGAAAAGGCACTAACATCAAAATAATAACATTCAGACAGTTCCACTGGGACTACTAAGATTTTTCACAAGACCAAGAGACAAAGTAGTTAGCTTTCAGAATGTAAAAACCATACCCAAAATAAATAAGCTTTAAAAGTTCAGCCTTAAATCATCTGTTGGTACACAAAGTATGCAGATATATTTGAGGGGAAAGGGTCCCCCTTCAGATCCATAGAAAAATTCCCAATTTAATAAACCTAAAAATAATAGAGCTATTTCATACTTTTCAAATGTCAGTACAAATTCATGTTGCTATTCTCACAGATACCCTGGAAATTAATCTAAAACCTAACTAAAAATTTTCTATTTCTATGGGCAATATAAGCAAACAGGTACCTCCTTGTAGTGATGTTATCATCCATTATAAAATTGTCAGCATTAATCTTGTTGGTTACTCCAGGAAACAAAATCTACTTTTATAACTTGGAAAGTGATTTTAGTTCCACATAGTTTCCTTTCACTCACCCAGCCTTTGAAACATACGAATTTGCCAATGATGAACCTTCCTTTTCAGTTCTGTAAGTCTGCTTTGCACTGAACCATAGGAATTTCAGTTGTCAAGTGTGATTGAAATTCAAGAAACCATGGTTAATTAAGAACCCTTAGAACAGTTTTGTTCAAAATCCCTAGAACAACAGTCAACTCTTGCTAAAAAAAAAAAAAAAATTAAAAAGAAAGTGATCGCTAACACTATAGGAAGGCTTTTCCTTCTGAACAACTACTTGTGACTAATGCTCACTAACCAGTCACAAGGTACTGAACCTTTGTTGCAAAAATTAAAACTGAATGAAAATGCTTTGTTATAAACTAAGATACATACACTGAGACTGTAAATCTCAAAAGCTTTATTTAACAAAGAAAGAGCACATAGGAAACAGAAGGCTTCTTTGGTAACTTTCCCTTAATGGGAGATTGAAGACTGTGTAAAAGTGTTTCTCATTATTGTGAAACCAGCTACTCAGGAAGAAGGATGCAATAGGATTTGGAAGATGAAAGCACACATTTTAGCCTGTTAAGGGGGCTCTTGGAGGACAGAGAGGTGTCTACAAAGCTGAAAGATTTGATGCTAATATATCTTTATTGATAATACAGGCATACTGTTCAGTAGGCTTTTATTGACAGTTACAACATAAATAGAAGGACATACATAAACTCAAAATGAGACTTAACAAGTAATTTGAGTGGCAAAGTAGATCAATATAGAACTGCTAATTCTCTTAGTTAATTACTCCTTTAATGCTGATTCATTGCTAAGTAAAATTCTTTTTCTAAATATTCTAAAAGTATTTTGTAATTCATTCAAATAAATGACATAAGGATAAATCAGAGTGTGTCTGTAAAGTTCCATCTTGCGAATGCCCCAAAAAGGCATCTGACCACTAATCAGAAGAAAGATGGAGCTTTTGTTTCTGAATGTAATTTCAAAACATCTGAACTTCGCAATTCAAGATCTACCCACACAGAAACAGCAAAGGAGTACATAGAGTGGGGTCAAAAACAGGCATTACATCAAGCCTATGTAGAAAAATCTTTTAGGACGCTATTTATTGGGAGAAAAAACTTTGTTAAGAAATCTTTAGAAAACTTCTCTAGGATATTATATTGCTTAAAATAGAAAACAATTCACACTGCTTCTAGTAGCCTTTTTTTTTTGTGGTTAGGAAAAGGTTTTATGCCTGAAAGAGAAGTAAGTACACCCAGATCAGCAGGTGTTTCTGTCACCTGATTGAAAGATGCAAACATCTCCATCAAATAATAGTAACAGAGACAGAATCAGCTTGTTAAGTCTAGGTCTATTCTGGGACTGACAGGGGATGCTGAGGCTGAGAAGTGGAGACTACAACTAAAGGAATCTTTGGAGTGGATGTCTTTACTACATTTTTATTTACTGTAATTCAGATTGCTAATCTGGCTAAGAAATAGGCAGAAAGAACAGATTCCCTCATATTTTGTTTCAAAGAAGCATATAGGAAATGAATCCTGCATCCCTCACTTCCAAGGACAGTTTTCCGTCTTTCAGATGTAAAGTGGGGCAGGGGGAGAATAATTATCTGTCAGACTTCCTTCAGAGTATTAGAAAGCTTCTTAGATTTTGAAACTGACTCAATCAACCAAAGACACCTAAGATGTCTGGTCTCCCTACAGCTAAGCACAATTTGGCGTAAACCAATGCACAGTCATAGGAAACAAGTTTAATTGGAAACAGGGTTTGAGTAAGTGGGAGGAAACTTAATTACTACCATTTTAGAGGAGGCAGAAAGTGCAAAGAACTAGTAACTTCCAGTGATAACAGTTTTCTACTTGTGGAGGATAAATAAACAAGAAACTCTAATCTGTAGAAACACTGTTCACAAGCTCACTTTCTCAGAACCAAGATTGAAATCACAGCCTTCACCTAGGAAGTGATTCTTCCTAGTTTTGGATAAAAAGATCAGTGGCAAAACTGAAGTTGTTTGAAATCTGCTCTCTCATATCCTAAAGGACTGAAGACAAAAAGATGAAAAATGCAGCAAAATGAATACATAGTCATCTCTGACTTACAGCTTCATGATTGGTACAGCCTGCAACGAACTCTTTTGTTTATAGTTTCTGCAGTAAACAGCCCAGCACCAGCCTTGTTATACTGTGAACCTGGCAGGCAAGGGCAGAATACAACTGCAATTGTGCTGACAAAGGATGTTTCCCCTCAGTGAGACTTTACACTGAGTAAGTGCAATGTCTGCCCAACTTTACAGATGATTGAACAAAAATACAGAGAAGTTAAACAGCTTCTTCAAAATCAGAGCAGCAGCAATATTAGGAATGATCCCAGGAATTAAAACCTCACCACACTAAGCTAAGAAAGAACAGCAGATTTCTTCAACTCAGGTGAGATTTTACTCTTCCAACAGAATCTTTTGCTTCACTAGTTGGAGCACAATGTCTTACCCTGCATCAAATCTAAATGCAAAAGGCAGAATTGTAACAAAAAAGGCATTTTGTCTGAAAAAAAATGTAGTATTGAAGAGAGAAAGTCAGTTTTGGACACCTGAGATGTAATGATCTATAACACTGACCACATAATTCTAGTCAATACTGTTACTTGTAGTTTTATATTGTTCAAATGTATACGCAAAGACTGAGATAACCAGTTAAAAAGAAAGAAGGGACATCAAGGAAGTGATTACAGTCTCACACAGAAAATTAATTAGAATATAGATTATATAATGGCCTGGTTAAAGTTCAGATACAGTCACGTGACTTTTGGCCTAATTTTCCTTTTCTGCATCTGTTACTGGCAGTCTTGTTTCTTTTTTAAGTTCTTAAACTTTTTTAGTAACTTCTGTTATTTATCACATCTCTATCAGTTGAAAACATATTTTCTCAGTGTGATCTAGTCAATACTGGAAAGGATCGAATAATTTTAAGTGTGTAGTTTTCCAACCACAGTTCACACTGAGACGGAAGACAATTCTAACCACACATTTAGCCATCATTATACTAACATCAGAGCTGAATATTAATAGAGACCTGTGGAAGAAAACTGAGCAGATCCTTTTATGACCTAGTTGTCCTTATGTAAAGGCTTTGTGTTGCATTTTTATCTGCAGTATGTAAGTCTACAAACTGTGCTGAACTGCAGAAAGGATGTGTGAGCATGCATTTGAACCATTTGAGACTATCAGATATTACTTGCTGCTGATCTTGAAAATAATTTTCAAGAACTAGACAGGAAACTTAAGTCTGATGAAGTGAGACCTTTCAGGGGCAGACAACCTAACTTTGCTCCTGACACTGACACTGGCTGCTCATGTAAAATGCTGTAAGTGATGGAGCTCCAGGGTGTCACAAGCATTTCTTCTCTGAGAAAGACCATCTGATGATGACTCAGCAGTGGAAGGGATATCCCTCTTCTGATCCAACTGAGAGATGGAGTTCCTCATTCCACACTACTTTTATTCCAAGAAGAGAGGTTTCAAAAGCACAAATGAAGACTTTTCATCAGCTGCCTTTCCCCTGACCTACAATGACTTAGTCTAATACTTCTCGTCAGATGTAAGGAAGACAGGCAGCTAACATGACCTGCACTGCTCAAACTCTGCTTCAAGATTCCTGTTCTTTTTACCCATACTGGCTTCCGTACGTATGGGAAAATTTGGACAGCAATTTAACAAAATGCAGCCAGAAATTCTACAGTCTTCATGACATCAAGCAAAGACAAAAAGCAGTTGGCAAGGAGTAATAAATTCCCCAGTACTCAAGAAACTCAGATTGAGAAGCAGTACTGCATGTACTCCTAAAAGACCTGTTAATATTCTTCTCATTAAAAACATTGCTCTCAAAGTCTTTCACTGGGTATTAGGCAATATTTAAATATCAACACTTCTTTATGGTAAAGTAACATCTGTCTCTGCTTTCCTTTTGACCCTACAATCTCCCATGTAAGACAAAAAAGGGGGGAAAAAGCAAATGCCCTGAAAAAATGGAACAGCAGAGAAAAAGATGTGGAAACTTGAGGAATAATAGCATTAAGGGTTTCAAATCTTAAATGAGACAGAAACTCTCAGCTTCAGAGCCCGCAGCATTTCCCAAAAACTAAAGCAGGAAAAATTTCCATTTTCTCCTTCTGATTTAGAAGTTTTTCTCCACCTCAAACTTTTTTTGGAACATCATTTACTGATTTTAGACCTAGAAATGGATGTGTTCACTACACATTAATTCTTTGTCTGCCTGAATAACAGATCAGAAGCTGTTAGGCTATACCTCCACAACTTCACAGGTGAGGTGAGAATACTAGCAGCACTGAAGAGACAAGTGGGAATGCAGAGAGGAATATATTATTATACATAAACATACTGTGAAAACCATACATATTTCATATTTTTCTATGTAGAGTATAAGATGATGTTTAAAGTCAAGAAGGCCCTGAATGATAAGGGTTTTGGCTAAACCCTTGTTCTGACAGTGCTTAAACTCTGTTAAGACACCTGACTGTATATGTTACACTACTGAATCTGAGCATGAACTCTTCTGAAAGGATACTTTGATGCTCCTTTTAAGTAGAAAAACCCCAATCTCATATACAGGAAATAAATATCTGCAGCAACTAAAAAGAACATGGCACATTCATATCCATTTTGACCCCAAACTAGAGGCCATGTTGTTTGGAAATAATCACTTTATCTGATAACACTTACATAAAGTATTTGAACATAAAACTAAGCAATCTCAATGTAATACTGTTTGCTACAGAAGGAATACATGCTTCTATAAAAGGAAAAATTACTATCCTGTTTATAACTAAGCAGAGCACTCAGTTCTAGTTTTCTTACCTGACCTAATCTGACACTGCTGCAGAAACAAAAGAGGAAGAAGGTTGGTTTTCAGATAGTGAAGGAAGGAAAAGTTTGTTACCATTTGCATACAAAAACTTTTCAAAAGTCAAAAGGCAGAACATTTCCTGCTTGAGCAGGAAAAGACTTTCTCCAGGCATCCAGCTCATGGGCAGAATGTTATTTATTTATACCATCATGGAGGGAGAAAACTAGTCAGTGCTACCTGTCCTTACAAAGACTGTGGAGAAGAACATACTGTGACTTTAAGATGAGATAAAAATAGCACAAAGGAAAACAAAATTCACTGTTTCTTTCTTGCATTTCAGCCATCTTTCACTCATTTTCAGTGAGCATGCTTCAGCTAATTTTCTTATATCAGCAGAAATGCTAAAGCAGTAATGTATTCAGAAATACTGAGTAGTTTTTTATAAGATATTTGTGCTACTTAAATTAAAGCTCTGTATGAAAACCAGGGCATTGAAGATTTAGAGGTTCTTTTATAATATTTAGTAATAATTAGACTGTATTTTATGAGATTTGCTATGAATCTTCTTTCATTTTTTCACTATTTAGTATAGTTTCATCTCAATTAAACTGGTTTACTGCCCAGGAAGACTTGATCATTCAGGATGGACATTAGTCCGTAAAAATATATTCTACAGTGATTGTATATTCCAAAATTAAACCTTGAATCAAAAAAATTGCAAAAGCTAGTTAACTTAATCTATGTCCTTAGGCAAATGTCTGTCTACTGGCTGGGACATGACAATATATATATAACAGAAAAAGTTAGTAACTCTGTTATGTACCTAAAGGGAATTAAAGTATATATATAAAAAGCTAAAATGGCAGTTTACAATACCCTTAATAAAATATAGCATTATAGTGTTGCTTTTCTCTCTAGCGGAGTGTTTTCTTCATTGCAACAACTAAGCACAGAGCAAATTAAAAAGCAATATATTCCATAAAACTGTCATCATTGGCAAGTAATGCCCCCTCTCACCATGTAACAACTATGCTTTTGAAATATAAGCAATCTACTGAAATGCACACTTGCTCAGGAACTCAAAGGAAGGCTTCTCTTAAGGCTGTTGTATTACCAAAACTGCCTGACTAACAACACTGACGGCTCTTAAAGATAAGATGAGCAGCACTTAGATTCCACCTGAACATCTGGTGCCCAGTAACAGAACACCAAATAAGATTTTATAGCCTCCACTGCTGCAGAAATAACAGTCAGCTCAGAAAGTTACTGTAGCACACCGCAGAAAACATTACACATTTCTGATCTAGTTTGTCATTCCAAGAAGGATGTAAGTGGTTACTGGGGATGAAACCTTCTCAATTCTTCTCAATTCAAATGAAGCCATTCAGTTCTCTGTTTCTCTAGCTAATGAAATGTCCTGCAAGCTGCAAAAGGCCTGGAACTAGTCTATTACCTAATGAAGTCATACATATTTCCTTAAATGTTTGCCTTCCTCATATAAAGAAGGAGCTTGCTATGCTACCCACAGAGAAAACCACGAACTCACAGCTGACAGCAGAATTAAGATGAGGGCATAAATGAATAATGAAATCAAAACTATGAGAGCATACAGGAGCAATAAGGAAAAGAACATGAAGAACTGTAAATACATAATAATGCTATACAGCCATGTCAAACACTAAAGCTGATGTCCTTGACTTTGCCTAAAGAGCAATGTAGTCATTGTGGCTTAACTCCATATTTTCATAAACGCTCCTGAGCTGGAAAACTACTGAGTGCTATTAATATAGACTAAAGCAGCCCTAGTAAGCCCTCCAGAACACCAATAATCAGTTTTTAAGGTCCCGTGTGCCTTGATGTCCATGGCTTGGCTCCTGTTGGAGTACACACAGAGGTTTCTGTGGCAGTGAAGATCCCAGGTCTACCATAAATCATCTTCTGGCTATTTCAGAAGTGGGAAGAGTATGGGCTTGTGAGGCCTGAATTATGGAATTTTAGTTACATCCACAAAGTCTCATAAACAAAAACAGGTTCAGTGAGCAGACTATCAACGTCCATCCTTTAGTAATAACTACTGAAAACACTCAAGCCTCATACCTGTTACACTGTTGAAGCTAAACTAATCACTGAGATATCAAATAAGTAGTGCCTCTGCAGCACCCACTTGCATGGCAGTACCTGAGATGAAAAAAAGAATTCCCTCTGACTTCATCTATGCATTAGCACACATGTGTCTATGAAAATAAAATGGTGAAAAAGAAAGGGAAATCACAGAATCATGGAATAGTTAGGGTTGGAAAGGACCTTAAGATCATCAAGTTCCAACCCCCCTGCCATGGGCAGAGACACCTCGCTCTAAACCATATCACCCAAGGCCTTGTCCAACCTGGCCTTGAACACTGCCAGGGATGGAGCATACACAACCTCCTTGGGCAATCTATTCCAGTACCTCACCACCCTAACAGGAAAGAATTTCTTCCTTATATCCAATCTAAACTTCCCCTGTTTAAGTTTTAACCCGTTACCCCTTGTCCTGTCACTACAGTCCCTAATGAAGAGTCCATCCCCAGCATCCCTATAGGCCCCCTTCAGATACTGGAAGGCTGCTATGAGGTCTCCATGCAGCCTTCTCTTCTCCAGGCTGAACAGCCCCAACTTTCTCAGCCTATCTTCATACAGGAGGTGCTCCAGTCCCCTGATCATCCTCGTGGCCCTCCTCTGGATTTGTTCCAACAGATCCATGTCCTTTTTATGTTGAGGACACCAGAACTGCACACAATACTCCAAGTGAGGTCTCACGAGAGCAGAGCAGAGGGGCAGGATCACCGCCTTCGGCCTGCTGGTCACACTCCTTTTGATGGAGCCCTGAGTATGGTTGGCTTTCTGGGCTGCAAGCACACACTGCTGGCTCATGTTCATTTTCTCATCGACCAAATGCAAAAGTAAATCAGCAGTATTTGCCAGTAAAACTTGCAAACAATTTACTGTGCAGTGAAGACTTGATCCAAAGCCCACTGAGGTCAATGGGCTGAGGATCAGATTCTTAATTCAGCTTTTGGAGCTAATTCATCTTTGAACTGACAATTGTATGTTTAGGCTCCAGTCTCCATGTTTATCTTATTTTCCTCAAAGTTCTGTCAAGTTTTGAATACCTCTATAGGCAGAGATTCCATAGCCTCTTTGGGCCTCTGTGTCACTATTTGGCCACCTACATGATAGAAAAATATTCTAGTATCTTAGAAATATAGATCTTTATTTAAAAGAATCATATTAAAAGCTGTCATATATCATCATTCTCATAACAAAAAGGGACAGAAGCAGATAACAGAAGAGCAATATATTGAAAAGAACCAATAATAGATTCATGAAAGCAACTTAGGTTTGACTATGTCAAAACAGAGCTAAAACTTGTTGACTTTACACAAATATGCTCAGACAGCATCTTGCTGAGGAACTGCTCACCTGATCTCGGGAATATGGGGTATCCACGATGTGTTTGTCTGAACATGCTGCAAGAAGAATCTTCATTGCATTTAACTGGAGCAATATTTCACAAGCCATGGTATCAAAGAAAGTAATATTGGCAAGAGCTGCTGAAGCCAGCAGGAAAACTTCACCAGATGAGGCTTCTTGGCACAATTCTACGAATGCAAAGATGAATAAAAGTCATTCCTTCATTGGAAAAAGCATGGTTAGGTGTTTCAAAGCAATATTTAAGCATCTGCAAACTTGTATGAGTAATCTTAGTATCTAAGACCAAGTTCCTAGTAATCAAGGTAAAAAAAAAAAAATAAAAAGAACATCTTTATTTTGTCCATTATATGGTATGATAGAATAGTTTAGGTTGGAAAAGACCTTTAAGATCATCAAGTACAGTTGTTAATCTAACACTGCCAAGTCCACCACTAAACCATGTCCCTAAGTACCACATCTAGAGGAGGTCTTTTAAATACCTCCAGGGATAGTGACTCAACCACTTCCCTGGGCACCCTTCCCCAGTGCTTGACAACCCTTTTGGTGATGGGTTTTTTCCTAATATCCATCCTAAACCCCCCCTGGTACAACTTGAGGCAATTTCTTCTTGTTCTATTATTTATTACCTGGGAGAAGAGACTGACACCCATCTCACTACAAACTCCTTTCAGGTAGTTGCAGAGAGTGATAAGGTCTTCCCTCAGCCTCCTCTTCTCCAGACTAAACAATCCCAGTTCCCTAAGCTGCTCCTTATAGAACTTTTCTGTAGAGCCCTCACCAGCTTCGATGTTGTTCTTTGGACATGCTTCAGCACTCAATGTCTCTTTTTTTAGTGAGGAGCTCAAAACCAAATACAGTATTTGAGGTGCAGCCTCACTAGTGCCGAGTACAGGGGAATGATCACTTCCCTACTTCTGTTGGCTGCAGTTTCTGATACAAGCCAGGATGCTATTAGCCTTCTTGGCCACCTGGGCATATGTCACACTCTAGGGTACTTTAAAATATATTAACATTATGTACTTTCATTTGAACCACAAAACCAGGGAAAAATGGTAAACATGAACCTAGAAACCAAGTGTTTCTTACATTCAGTCTACCTGGTATAGCATTCTACAGGGAATATTCCACTGAATGCTGTTCAACATAAAGCTTGCTATAAATAAATAATATGAAATACAGGATGCAGAAGGCTAACAGAAACTGATCCCTAAGAGAATAATTCTGCTATATATCCTATTCTTTAGAACAAGATAGGTATATATGTTGCCTACCTCTAAACCTATTTCTCTACAGATCGTTTTGAACATTTTCCTGATTTAATAGAAGTGCTGAAGACACCGATAACTTTCAATTCCTTGCACACATGTAATTTAACTGAGATCTGAATTACCCAATAATTGAATTTCAGCATGGTCTAAAAATTAGACATGTTGCAGTAATTCAATTACTGAGTTATAAATATCACAGGGAAAGTGGCACGTGGTTACTGAAACAGCTCTTCCAAAGTTATACATGTTCTATTCTTAATGCTTATATTTCTTGGGCAGAGTATATAATGCTAATGTTCTCATGGAACTTAAACAGTGACAGCTGGGGAAATGTTCCACCCGCTAGTATCTTCTGGATAGGCTGTTCAGATTGTCCCTTGACCATGGTACACAGTAATAACCTGGAAATTCCTCAGAAGTAAGTCAGGTTGGATGCCCCTAGCAGTCCAGCTACAGCAGAACCAAGCTCAGCACAAGTTAATTCCACCCACTGGATTCAGGGCAAGCTCAGGGCCGAGCCTTCAACATTTGCTGCTGTACAGTCTGGTCATCAAGAATAAATTACTTCCTTGATTTCAGTACTAGCTCTGCATGGGCACATTGAATAATATCTAAACAACTGTCAGATAATTCCCAGCCATCACTGGCACTACCATATTCTTTTCTTGTTCTATTAAAGAAAAAAAAACCAAACAAAATCAAAACCAAAACAACCAAACCAAAACAACCAAACAAAAGACCCCACAAAACCAAAAAAAAAAGAAAAAACAAACAAACCAACCAAACAAAAAACCAATCCCAAAACAAAACCACTATGCATGAAAATTGAAATCCTGTAGTTTAACTGTAACCGTTGGGCTCAGTAGAGAAATATTCAGATGTATTGATCTATTATATATGAGAACTCAAACTCAATGTCCCAAACTGTACTTTCTGACATAAATCTCTGGGAAACCGAATTTCCAGATCAGAGAGAGGAAGACAACACTTGACTGAAAGATTCTGAAATTTGAGAGGGATGCAGCCCTATGACAGAAATAAGAGTCCTTGCTTTACAAAGTCATGAGAAATATCATCTTGTCATTCTAAAGTATCCTCACTGACCCAGGTTAAGGAAACGCTTGCCATTACCTTTGCCTGATTTTACCATGGATCAGAGGCCTAGACAAGATAGATCTGCTATTTTCCCATAACAATGCCCGTAGATTATACTATACTGTAGTTTTCCTCTGAAGTATCATACAAATGTAGATGCAGCGGTGAGCTTGAGTTCTAGCAAGTTTAGAAAATACAACAAGCATAAAGTTTAGCAACTTTGCTGAATTTCTTATGTGGCTCTTATGGTAGAATTTTGCACAGTATTATTTTGATAAATATGCATTAATTCTATTCAAATACGGACTGGAGTAAAAAAACCTATATAATTGCAGAATGCTCTGATTCAGAATTTAAAATGACTTAAGTTATTTTATCTGTTAAGGAAAAAAGGGAAAACATAATTTAGGAAACATTTCTAAAAAGTCCTATCCCAATGTGTTATTTTGACTAAAAAGGCTCAGAAGGCCCATAAAGAACTTACTGACAAGTGCTGTTACAATTTCTTCCATATTTTCCAGGAAGCTGCTGAGATGCTGTGTGAATGTGAGATGTGGAGAGGTGATCTGTGCAATTACTGCTGCTGCTTCAGCATGAGTAGCTTCAGAATGGCTGTTATCAGTAAGAATGTCAGCCAGGCACAGTATTCCATCAACCTAAGGAATAACAATAGGTATAGGTTGGAAATACCCCAGGAAATACTTTTGCAACTAAAGATGGGTTCACAATTATTTTTTCTTGGTTGTGGCTAAACTACTCAGTTTATTTTCAAAGATGACTTGAACTTGATGGCATTTATGACATGAGAAGTTTCAGTTTAGCATATACAAATGAGCTCAGCATAGAAGTTTGTTGACCAGCAGTAAGCCTTGCATTTCCTTCCCCCCTTAATGTTTCTTCTGAATTTATTTAGGTCAAACAAACAAGCATTTCCTGACAAACATCTCAAGTTAAACATGAATCCATAAATATGCTCTGATAAGCAAACGCTGATTGCCAATATGCCACAGCCTCATTTAAGTTCTTGTCTGAGTCAGTGTCCCACTGCAAAACTCAAGCCTGAGTGTGCGACAAGTTCTTCAAAGAGTCTTTTTTTTTTTTTCCATTTTTTTTCTGAACCTCCCACAAAGCCAATGCAGGATCAAAAAAATACCGTTTGGGAGAGACCCTGGCCAAACTGCACTTGATGAGCTTGCACAGCTCTCACATTAAAGCTACGTCCATATATCCCTTGGTCACTTGGAAGAGAAACTGAAAAATAAGTAAAAACTACATAGGTTTATGCTTTTAGAGTGTCTGAAGTGCTCTAAACTCATTCGTTACACATTGTAGGCATGTACATCACATATGCACACCTTGTTCTGGATTATAGGAGACCCACTGAAACAGTGAAAGAGAACAGTAGAGTATAACCAAAGTCATAGTTTAATTTGCAGGAACATATCATCTGTTAACAACCACACCCAGAAAAACAACTTTCTCTGTAGACAATGACATAATCTGTAAATTTTCAAATTAACAGGACTGTGATTCACCCCTTGTTTAACATATCACTGAATGATCCATCACGTTGTCAAGCAGGTAGGTAGACATGCTTAGAGGAGACAAAACATGAAGTTTTATGTAACTAATTACAGATGTGTTTATGTCAAATTCCCATAAATGCACTAATTAAAATCTTTATATGAATAAAACTAATGTAACTATAGGGACAGCTTACAAAAGCTCACAAGCTCCACTGAGTAACTACTTCAAAAACTGGACTTTACTTATTTATTTATTTGAAGTCCTGAAAAAGTGTGGGGCCAATAGCCTTATATGTTGCTTGGACAGTACAGATACAGAGGAGCTACAAAAGCTTGGCACTGAAATATACTTTTTCTGTCAAGTGAAAACAAGCCCACATTTGTGTCCTACACTAACCAAGACTATTTCTTATGTCTGTTGTTCAGTCTGCATTTTCTTTCTATTCAAAGCTTCCTCAAAACATGCATGTTAAATCCCATCCATTATCTCCAGAAAGGGTGTTTAGCAAATCTCTTATTCATGCTTTTGTTATTTATTAATACATAATGTTGAGTTACCATAATTACTCACCCTGCAGTGGACTTGGATTAAATTATTTGATAAGTACTGACAGTTACTGTATTTTACAAGAAAAGCTCTCAGATCAATGGGAGTAAAAATTAACCTGTGGAAGATCACTCATTGGGACGCACTTTTTAACAGGCAATAGACTATATCATTGGAACCCTAATAACATAGATAAATACAAAAGAAATTACATCTCTATTTTTCCTCAGATTACAAATGGGATTTAGTGTAGAAGCTCGAGTACTGGCAAGAAGAGGAGGAATAAATTTTCAACACTTAACTTTTTCTTGACAAGCTTTCAACATTAATCTACCTACAAAAAAATATTTCCTCCTAGTTATGGCAGAATTCTACAGCTTGAAATAGCAGATTCACATAATTCACTTGGCTTCTAGGTATATTAATAGAACTTGGTGTCAAGAATTAATATATGTCCTCACAAGATGATTTAGTAGCCAAAGTGTGCTAGACTATCATAGGCAAAACCCCCCACCTTTGCCACCTTGAAACCTCCCCAGATCACACCTTGTGTGGGGTCTGAAGGATGCTAATAACAACAGTCAGTATAAAAAGTTAAATATATTCCAAGGTATTCAAAAAATACTTCACTAGAAATTTCTTCCAAGATCTGGTAACAAGATACAGCATTCTTCAGCTCAAAATTTACAGGCTAAAATTCATTTGGCCATATCCCACTCCATGACCTTGACAGAACTATTTTAGCGTAGTTTTACGCTATTTCAGAACAAGTAATGTCTTATGAAAGACAGGTACAAGCACATGGTTAGATTTTTCCATCACCACTGTTTGTTTATATCTACACTAAAAAATAGACTTCTAACTATACAGGGTTGTACTCAACTTTTAAATCACATATTTGGGTTTTTTTATTTGCTAACTAACTTATTTTCTTTTTTTTTTTTTTAATTGTGAGTTGCTGAATTGTGAGTAGAAGTGGATATATGTTTATATTTAGCAGAAAGATAAAATACATATTTTTTTCCTTGAAAGCCAGCACTAGTTACTTTCATTTGTATTCAGAATCATGTAAAATACCATCAAATTCAGGCTAAAATCTGCTCTGTACACTTTTGTCTGCATTCTTAAATATAGAAAATAGAATAATTCTACTTCAGCAGGCAACCCCATTTATAAGTGTCTAGCAATAAATTTTAAAATGACAAGGGAACAATCTAATAAAAGCACTTTAACATCCAAAAAGAAATTGCTGCTCAAAGCATTTTTATAATTAGCTTTCACACTGAAAGGAGCTTTGGATGGCTGCCCTGTTTTCTGTTTAATTTTGGTGAAGTAATCAGCTAAAAGTCAAATCTGTTCATCACCTTGGCAATACAAAAGAACCAGTTAGCCGGATAATGAAAACAAATGAATTCCATGAATGCAACAAGATGCCGTGGAGACCCTGCATTTGAGGAATGGCATTCAGTAAATGCTTGATCACTAAAATTTCAATATTGATAACTGGAAAAATGCCAGGAATTTACATCCTTATGAGCATAGCCCTGTTACAGAAACTTAATCCAAGTGACAAATGTGAGAGCACTTTACTGCATAGATCAAGTCTTCTGAAAGTAAATAATTCCTTTTCTCTGCAACAGGAATGAATGAGGTCAGGGGCAGCCCTCTTCTTTCTTCAGGATACCTGTTCTTAGGCATCTCGTAAAGATACCAGTACTGAACTTGGATGAATTGTATAAATTACTTCATGATTTGAAATGTTACACACAACAATCTTAACTCTCTGCTTTCCACAAGAAAGTTCAAGGCAGGCTTTCTATGCCATGCTGGGAACCAAGATTCATTGCCTTTTAATAATGCCTGTCTTCACTTGTGTGGAAAGCTGCTGAAGGCCTTTTCTCATACTATGACTTTCTCTAACATTCCTGTTTGCCCACTTTTAACATTTGGAGGATCTCTACGTGTTGGTAAATTTTCTGAGAGTTTTGTTTTGGGTTTTTTTTAATTCTCTTTATTGATCTCCCAAAGAGAGTAGAGGAGAATTTCAAAAGCAGAGGCTGCATCAAGCAGTCAAAAATTGACAAATCAGAGTTGTGCTTTTTTATCCTTTCACACCTGTATTAGCACCTCAAACTTGAAACTAGGATAGGTTAACTGTATAGGTGAAGACATGAACAAATAGAAAATGCTAGATAAAAACCCAAACACATTAGGATTTATGGGATAAGGAAGATGGAAACAGAAGCAAGGAAGGAAAAATTATCATATTCAGGAAATGTTTGAACCCCCTACTCAGCATTCTTTGAACACAATCTACTTCACTCCCAAAACCGTTGCACAAACCATGGGGTCATTTCACTATTTTGCAACTCCATTGAAAATGTCATCCAGCAGAATCCATATACTGATATTCTAATGACTTGTTACTCTTTAAATGAATTCCTGATCATCAAAGCTGAGGTATATCTTACGTCAACTTCTGTAACTTAACCTGCAACTGTAGAAAGCCTGCAAGTCTTGTTTAATTTCTATGTTGAAAGGAAGGGAAAAGGACAAATGCATACCTTGCACATGATTTTTCTCATTTGAACATTTTCCCTGCAAAGTGCTCTGCAGCTAAAACTGCCTTAGCTCCACTGAGAACTTTGGTGATTTATACCAAATGAAGATTTGTTCAGCTATTTTTAGAGTGAGATGATATATTAATAGAGTGATGCCATTAAAACGTCCACAAATACGATTCCAAGTAATCAAAGCTACTGCAGTAGTTTCATGGCAACAGCAGTGACCAGTGAACAAAACTGTAATGATTTTTGTAACTACTGCTCTACAACAGTGGCCATAGAACCTGATTTATACACCATATTTTATACGCTACAGAATAGTGTGGGGCTGGATAAAGGCTGAATGGTTCCCAAAACAGTAACTTTAAAAGTGCTGGCACTAACCTTAGCTGTGTATCTAAATTGGCTGTGAGTGGGTGCTTTTTTTATGGCATCTTCAACTAAGGCTTTCCTTTAAACTCCCCTCCTTCAGAACATGGTCAAGCTAATGAAGAGGTATTTGTTTTGCTTTATGTTCTGCCATCAAGCATAAAGATGATCTGATCTATATGTGAAGTACTGTTATATGGCATGAAAAAAACCCTCAACCTTCTCTCAAAAAAAAAACAAAAAAAAAGAACAACCAAACACCCCTCCCCCCCAAAAAATACAAAACAAATGACCCCAACAGTTGGCTGTATCGGCTTGAAGGATGCGCTAAATGTGGCAATGCCTGAGTACAACCTTGCAGCCTTGCTGCGGGAAGAAACAACCTGCAAGATAAAAAATCAAGTTCCTTTTTCTAGGCTGACTAGGAGTGAAAATATAAACAGTATTTAAACTTCTCTTTATTAAACCTAGGGAAAGCAGTCAAACAGTTATTACACAGTGCATGTTCTTTGGCACTCAGAGATAGTCTGACACTCTTGCAGATAAAAAGGATAACTGCTTGTCAAAGTGGTAGTAGAGAATAAGTCATTTTACAGAAAGGATAGACAAAAATCAATAAGATCAAAATCTAGACTTCCCTCTTGTCTTCACTTCAAGGATAAGAGAATAGCTGGCTTTGAACTCCCTCAGTTTTGAGGAATGATATGAAGGGTAAGACAGTCTTTTAAAGTATTATTTCTGTAGTTGATAAAAGAAACCAGGAGCTGTACTGTTATTAGCTTATTAGCTCACATATTCCCACTCCCATAAATCACAGCTTACGTTGCTTCAAACTACCCTCTACAAACATAGGTGAAACACACAAGGATACGTTCAGATTACCTGATCTCTTACATGCCTTCAATTCTACAGGACAGTTGCTGAGTGGCTACAAAGGAGAAAAGACTGCAAAGGAATTCAGTTGCTGTTATGTAGAAGTTATCTCTAGTACATATCCTAACACTCAACCACTCTTGGTGTTTACAGAATCGGGCTGCATTGATGAAACAGAAGGAAAACTCCTGAGCACAGATAAATACAGTGGCTTGGGAAAAAAGACAGTTTCAATTACCTTTGTATTCAGCATTCATTAACATTCTCTTGTTCTGTCACAACTAAAATACAATCACAATAATGATTGTGTTATCTGCAATCTCAGCAGCATATAAGAAGAGGGGAGAACTACTTGTGCTCACATATGATAAAGTTAGAGATTAAATTCTTCAAGTTATGTGACACATGACAGAAGCCAAAGGTTTCCCAGATTCTTTTGCCCTATATTTTGGAGGGATGGATGTACTGGCTTGGTTTTAAGTTGCAGGAATCTATTCCTATTTGTAGGATTTTCTTGACATCTTCACTACAACTTACAGCTAGTATATGCTTGTTTCTTTTAAATAATGGATAAGACTTTATATATTATACTTTGGGGTCTGAATTTCATTAAAATGAAGCTACACGGACACAAGAAGGACTCAGCAACAAGATGAGAGGAACTGTCATGTGTTATATAAGAATGCTGAACAAGATACTGGGTTCTGCAGTCTGAATTAGAGAAAGACCATACATTAGTAGTTTTCCCATAGCCCTCATTTTTATTTACCCTGGGGGATCACAGTCTGAGAAAAAGAAAATAACCCATCTCAACTATTCCTATAAACAAACAAGGGCTTCAGGCTTATGCATAGCAGGGCACTCCAGAAAATGAGACGTACTCACTGAAAAAACATGTGTGATCATCTAGTTTTAAATAAATAATGTCACAGACATTGCATTGCAGGAGGGCATATTCTCAGGCACCCAGTGCCTGGCATTTAAAAACAAGAACACTCTTTCGACATGTTTGATTACTTTGCATCATTCAGTTTTTGGTGTGACACCATGGATTTTATTTTCAAAAGTGTCTATTTGTGTACCTCTTCACGAGGGGAAAAAAAGTCCTATGTACACCACATTTTTAGAGGACCTTTTTCACCTATTACAATAATGAGAAAGTGCCTCTGTGCAAAAAGAGCAGCATGGAGGTAACAGCAAATCAGTCGTTACCAGCTAATCGAACCCTTCATAGTGTCTTTCTTCTCTCAGGAAAAGTTTCTGATAATCTTCCTGCTAGAATTCTGGATCTGTTTAAGTCAATACTTTCAAACCTTAAGACAATTATGCTAAATTTTTATAAGAGTTTATCATTAATTATTACTGGAATTTCATGTACAACTTCTCTCATCAAATTAAAATTCTTGAACAGATCATTACACATGAAGTTAGAAACAAACATAATCCTACCCTGTGCTTGAAGTATGACAATGAAACACCACAACAGAAAGTAGAGTTACATTAGAAAGGCAGAGAGAGTGGATGACCAATAGAGATAGCACAGGATGTCATCTGGTTTGCTGTTATTTTAAATATGAAATGGATTCTTATGCAAACAATATTCCTGCAAATATTTCTCATTTCAACAGTATCACTTGGTTTAGACTGAAAAATATCCAGTCTCTGAAATGCAGGGCCTCTGCAGTACTTGAATCACATGTACACTAAACACCATTAACAGTAGGATGTTTACCTAATAGCATGTCTTAAATATATACAGCAACTTGTTCAGAAAAATATCTTTATGTCTAAATTCATGTAGTTGCTAAAACTGTTTCTGTGTTTCACCCACACTGTTCTTTCTAAAGCTTCTTGTTGCTTTTAAAAAAAGCAATATAAGGCACCAAGCATTAATATAATTGTTTGCTGCATTCTTTACTTCACAATGGCTGTCCAATTATCTTAGTAAATTAATTTAAATAAATTATCTCCAGAACCAACTTTGTATGTGCCAGATTTTTATTGGCAGAGAATTTTTACACACAAGTTATAGAGCTTTATGATAGCCATTTCTAATGAAAACACTCACAGCACTTTAGCTATAAAACTTTTAGTGAGCAGCTCAATAAGAATCCATTGGTGTTGTAGTAACAACAGAAGAAATAGGTACCCTTATTCAAACAAGAATTTCAAAAAAGCAAAAAAAAAGTAGCAGTTTTCATCTGTTGAAAATTGATGGAACTTTACTGGCTGCAGCAGACACAAGCTATTTGGTCCTAAGATTCCACTCCTGACAAGAGAATCTCCTTGCATCTCCTATAAACACTGATATATTTCTATGACTACACTAGCAATAAAATAATTTCAGAATTGCTTTAAAACTAGGAAATTCAAGTTTAAGATCAGCTGTTTACATGGAATCTTTATGAGCAGTCAGAGGTCTACTACGAGCCATCAGGTAAAAAACGATCTCAGAGGTTTTTCTGTCCATTAACACCTCCCAGTGCTGCTCTTTGGTCAAGTATAGATGCTATATTGGTTCTATATTAGAAAAAATAAGGACAGTGGTAAGAGGCTGGGAAATGGAATATTTTTACAAGCTGAATCTTTATTTTTCTGCCTTACCAGGTCTCAACATAAAGAAGCTTCCTTATCTAGAATAACAAACATATGTGTAAAGTTAAGCTAGTGTTTGAATGCTGCACTGACGAAGAAACAAAACCATAAATTTGGTTACACTTTCAATAGAGACTATTTTTTCAGCAAGTCAAGATATCTGCAACATAGTACTTTGAAAGAGGGGCAGTTCCAATCTGCATACAAAATCATATTTGCAAGTCATGCTTATTTTCATAAGCTGGTCTTTCATCAGAAAGTCATGTCAGAACTCACTGAAATTAAATTCATCTAATGAGCAGATTCCAGCTTTGATAGCCCAGGGTCCTCTCCATTTTAGATGGAAAATGCGTGAGCATTAAGTTTATGGCAAAGATAAACTTGCCATATTTTGGCTAGAAAGTTGCATAGATCTGTGGAAATAAGCATGTTGCTGAGGAAAGTTCCAAATACTGGTCTGATTCTGTCATCTAATTACTGCCTGTTTTTCTAATATTGTTCCTAATCTGTGAGACAGTTTGTTCACTCAAAGAGATGTTTTGACAGAATTAACCCAACAGCTACCAAGTACTAAATATTGGACTTCCTCAATAACACTCAAAATTCACTTCACATAAGCAGTAAAAACTCCCATTCCAAATTCCAAATCAACCCAGTCCTCCAGATCTGTAAAGCCCAAGTCTGTGCTAGATATTTCACATGATCAAGCTTCATTCTGCTACCTGCCAGTCCATAAATACCACAAGAGCCACTGCAGCTCAGTATAGGACTTCCCCTGGCTCCAGGAGAAGTTCCCAAAATCAGGACATATTCTCTTCTGTTTCAGAAGGAAGCAGAGATAATGTCCTAGAATATCTAAAAGAGATGCTATAAAAGTGTGACAACTGGAAAACAGGTCTAAACATGTCCTCCTGCTAAACATGAGATCAGAACTACTGAATTTTTGTGGCCAAAGGACATAACCTTAGATGAAAATACATCAAATTTCTAAAGGAAGTTCACATTCTTTTAAAGATCAAAGAGTCAGTCTCAGAGAAAGAAAATGCTGTTTTGAAGGACAGGTCTTTACTAGACACTAGGATGAAATAGTGGCTTACTGGATTCTCTCCTGAGACTTGTTTGCAGAGCACTCTCCCTTTTCAACAGCACTAGCAAACATAATAAATGCATTTGCTTGGGAATATGATTTTACATTAATTCAAATTGTAAATAAAATAGTGAAGTGGGAATACTTTTGCAATATTTCAGCTGACAAAGAGCAAAGGGAAGAAATAACTGTGAACATGTTCATATTAGGACTGGAAGCTGTTTCAGCCACCTTTGTACTGTGTCCAGCTTCACTGAGAAGCAGGTAGAGCCCTGGTCACATTCTTCTAACCCTTGAGGAAGTGTTCCAGTGAGACTGAGCTAGCACTGTAAGCAATGATAGTGATTGCTAGGGAAAAGCCACTGCAAAGTCTATGTTATATCACTCCCACTACTTTTAACCAGAGATGAATTCACCATATTTTTTAAATGTATTTTGACTGATGTCTGATGAAGAAAGTAAGCTATGCAAAACAAGGCAATATAAATGAATTATGCCAAATTCAAAGCCAACAAGGATCCTGGAAGGAAATAGAATAATCGTAGAATAGTTAGCACTGGAAATGACCTAAAATCATCTAGTATGTGCAAATAACTTTGAAAAATAACCCACACATTTTATTCTTTGTTTTATTCTAGATTAGTAGCTTCGTAACAAGAAGTTCAGACCAATATCTCACACGTCTTCTTTTGCTCTCTACATATAACTTATTGAGAAGAGATGTTCTAATAAAGATCATTCAAAACTTAGTCTTGGACTGAATCTCTGGTGTGCTAAGAATGACTGTCTCTCTCACTTTCCATGAACAAAGAACATGTACAAGCTTTGTCTCATAAAAAAATGTGTTAAATGTGCCTTGCAATTCAGGCACATTAATCACATGATAAACTGAAGTCTTACCCTTCCCCAGTGAAGTTAGGAGCCATCAATAAAAGTCTTTCTACACAATCAAGACCTAGTTGAGATAAGAACTGTTCCGTACCCCATATTATCCCAAATTTCACTATAGGTCTTCACAGTTATAAATACTCTTAGAGTGCCTAGGCAATTAGATGCTCTGTTCACAATTTCTGCTCTAAAAGTCTGCTTAATAGCCCTGTTAAATTGAACAAGTGGGCTTTTCAACTATTTATAGAAATATAAATGTTTTCAAAATATTTATAGAATTGTCAGTTCTCGAAGCAACTTTTTGTATGTGTGTACATACAATAGTTAGTATAATAGGGATTTGGTCTATGAGTGTGCTTTTCCCCAGTACCCAAACCAAATAGCATTAATTTATTTCCATATTGTTCTACATCAAATAATTTCCATATTGCCAATAGCAAAGACAGCAACACCACCACTGAAGTACTCTAATTAAATGCTTTCACTCAACAACTTCAAACAGTTCTTTCTGAAAGCCTATGGACAAAATTTTTCACAACAATGTGAAATTTTGCTAACTCTGAGATCTATTAAATATCAGTATCTAATACGTCTAGCCCATATACACAAGATATTGCCCTTGAATGTGTACAAATTTTAAATTACTTTCCACCTTGCTTTTCTTTCCTGACACTGTTATGTCACTCTTTGAAGTTACAATCACTGGTTGACACTTTTAAAGTACAGCTTTTACGTTTAATAGTCAGATACCAAAGAGACCATGTATGCTTATAACAGCACTCAGACTTCAGGAGAGCAATGCAGAGGGGGTTTTTTAAGATTTTTGCTAAAACGCTTTTTAAACTGCTTTGTAAAGCATCTTTCATCATGCATCCAGGTAACTCTAGAAACAACATACTTGCTTCTACCTAACTACTGATTCCCACTTGGATCTTCTCAGATCCAAAAATCCAGTGAAGTCTGGATATTCATTAGTCACATCACTGAGCAAATCTTTAAAGCAAGTTAGATCCAAACTACCTTCTAGATGATCCTTGCCATAGCAGAAAGCTCCTTATGCACAAAGCCTGGAGGGTGCTACTTTGTCAGGTCTGCTGCTAGCCCTTTTGGACTAGTGTCACAGCTGCAACAGAGATATTGGCTGGGCTTTTATTGACACTTATGGCTTAGATTTTTTGATGTCGTAATGAAGAGCACCATTAACCAGAGATAAAACACAGAAGTCACTTCAAACCAAGATGAATGGCCAAGGTAAGTACAAGACAGTACCTACCCCAAAACTTGAAGTAATTTAAAGGAAACTGCAATTGTATTTCTGTTCAGAACAGCTGGCCACAAACTGTTTAAAAAAAAGTCTAATCGTTCATCTTTTAATAAGCTTGAACAACTGATCTTTCTTAATTCAATTGTAAATCTTCATCCATGTCACTTAAAAGGTCTTTGATTGTTACATCCTTTCCTGTCTCTCTGTTGTGTCTCTTTCCTGCTACTCTTAAATATCATTTACTGGTATAGGCTTACCCTGACTGCCTTCTTTTTAGGATTAGAAGTCAGCACTCATAGCTTTCTTTAAAAATTAAAAGGGAAAAGGAAAGAAAAAAAGCCAGTGTCATTTCTACTTAAAATTACTTCCTTTTCCATTACCACTTTCAGCAATTGACATACTTTGCATCTTTTTTTTTTTCTTCTTTTTTTTGTGTGTGAGAAAAATCAATTGTAATTACATGAGTATGTCTCAATTACCTGTCCCTTACCAGGATGAAAGTCTTCATTTGATTAATTGGACTTCTCTGTCCTAATGCCTTCTCCAATGCCCTAGGTGCCTTACCTTCTTCATGCATTTTGTGGCAAGTACTTCATTTTGACTAGTTATACAAGACAGAAGTCCTTTTAGTAGAGAAGTGGTAAAACTGGCAAAATTGGATGCAAGTATGTTATCTCACTTTTAAAGGATCTTGAGGGGAAGATGAACTGAAGAGGAATAGGATACAGGATTTTTTACTCAGTGTTACATCAATATCATTTGCAATACAACTTACATGGCAAAGCAAGTAGAATGAAGGTGTAGCATGTGCTTCTTGCCATAATATGACACAGCAGCAGAGAAGTACCATGGGCTGGGTAATTCAAACACTGCCAGTTCCCTGGGGCAAAATTCCTCAAAAATCCTCTTCTGAGCAAGGCAAAAGGCAATTTATTACAGCCTTTAAAAACACACACAATAAATTCTTCTAACATGAGCAGGAAGTCGGGGGACATGTGGTTTCTTCTGGGAGTATTGCCTAGGTGAGACCCTGCGACTTGTAACCCAGTACTTCCAGGATACAGGATGAGATGGGAGCAATCTTTAATGAGGGACAGAAAGTATCTTATGCCTTTTAATAATTTTGCTTAGAAGAAATAACATATCTAGTTCAAAAATAAATTACTAATATATTCTAGCAGCCTTTTGTTAGAATTTCTGCCTCAGTCAAGACAGTAGTATAGCGCCACGCTTGGATCAGCCAAGAAGTTCACGTTTGAGGCAGCTTCTCACTCCTGAGAGACTTAATTTTGCTCTCACACCCTGTGCTATAAAATGAAAATAAAAATCTAGTTACCTATAGCCACATAAAGCTTGAATAAATGCCATTGTAATGATGATACCTCTTATCATTAAAATAAGCAGCCATTTCTCCAGAAATTGTGAGAGTATATCCTGCCTAATCAGCAGGAAGTCCTGGTGACATATGGGATCACTTACAAAATACTGTAACAGTGACAGAGTATGTAGTTAATAAGAAGCCTCTTCTGCCTAATGACATTTTCCACCTCTGAAAAAAACTCCGAAGTGTACAAACTGGTCAAACTTATCATTCTCCCTTCCTTAAACTCTTTTTTGCCTGCAAAGCCACAGTTACTTGAGCATGCTTGAAGACCTAAAAATTTCCAGCATGGCCAAAATGCCAAAGCATCCAGGGTTTACAATGAAATGTTAATTGCAGACAAAAAAACAGGCTGGGAGGGATGGGGGGAGGAGAGAAGGGAGAGAGGAAGGGATGACAGAGGGTGCTAAATCAGTTAAAGCTGAAAAGTTTCTAGGAATTCAGATCATCATCATCATCCTCATTAGACGCATTCTTCTAATATTAGGCACTGAGTAGACATGCAAACTGAAACTGAAATCTTAGCTCAATAACACTAGGTAGACAGGAATATTCCCTTAGTTCATTCAATTCTTTCTGACACTGCAAGTCAGTCAGTTCCAAATCACTGTTCGCCACAACTATTTGTAGTACATGACTCCAAAGAAAACAATAAGAAGAAGATGACATACAGCCTTGGAGCAGCATGTTGATCAGCCTCATAGTGAATAACATATTCTTTAGAGAAATCTGATATTCCATGCACATTTTAATATCAAGGACGCCACATTACGGGGAGTTTGATCTGCTTACAGCTTATTAATATCCATTTACTTTTGGTGGAGCTGCTGTTAGCAATGCCCAAACTTTAAACATTAAAATATGTTCCCCAGGGACTTCCTTACCGCCTACATGACACATATCTGGCATTCCTCCTGTTCTCACTCCTCTCCCATACACCTCACAGACTGTTCAGACTATTGCATCTAAGGCCAGCCAGTGACTGAATCAGAAGCTGTGCTTCACTTCCATTCCCCCTTGTCCCTATGAACACACATTGCTCTTCACTTTCTCTCCAAGCTTTTAGAATCATAGAATCATAGAATTAACTAGATTGGAAGAGACCTTTAAGATCATCAAGTCCAATCATTACCTCAGGACTGCCAAAATCACCACTAAACCATATCGCTGAGGGCCTGATGCTTCCACTATTCAAGCAGTACTTTCAGGGCAGTAGGAGTAAAGGGCATTTTTCCTACACTCCCCAGAATGCTCTTGTATTAGATGCTTTTTAAGGCTTTGGAAATAATGCAGCTAAAGCAGAGGGTCTATCCTGTAGCAAAAAGGTCCTCACACTATGAGAGTTTGTTGTGAATAGGTAGATAAAAACGCAGCCTAAACTTTTCAGTTTAAAAGGCCAGTTGAGAGGTAAAAGCTGTTGGTTTAGAGAAGGCTTAGGGTGCGCATAGCTTTGGTCCTCATAGACCTAACCTTCTCGAGTCTGCTTGCAGTCTTAAATTCCAGGTAGATCTGGGCAAGCCTGAACAGCGAGGGAAACTGCTGTAATTCCAGCCTCCACTGGGTGCCACTATTGCATAACGCAATGTGTGGATTATGCTGCGTGAGTCAACAAGTTGGCAAAAACGATTTTCAACTTGCATTTCACTCTTGGAAGTTTTCAAACCACGCTCAGGGTTATCGCTCCTTTTTTATGTCTTTAAAATGACATACGATAATCTTTCTAGAGACAGAAATACAAGGAGGATTTAATTCCTCCTTCATCACTGCAGCTAAAAAGGCCCAAATACAAGAATACTCAGGTTCTTTCCAGATTTTGTACTTGAATAAACTTTTAGCTTTGAGAGTGGATCTGTTCCTCCATGCTGACTGATAATCAACTTCTCATCCTATTTTGACCTACTTTTTTTAACCTCTGAAGGTACAATAACCATACAGCTATGAGAAACCTGATCTAGTATATGTCCCTGATCACTGCAGGAGGGTTGGACTAGGTGAGTCCCTTCCAGCACAAACTATTCTATGATTCTATGATTCTCTGTCTCAAGTTCTTTGGTGACAGCTTAGCTACCCAACAATAGAAACCTTACCACAAACCCACAGGTGACCTGAAGAAAACTCAGTGAATACTCTTAAACTGTGTGCACATCAGAAGGATGGCAATAACATTGATAATACATTATCAGCCAACTTAAGGCAATTAAATGTTAGTTATATAGAATTAATACAGTTTCCACTTGAAGGTCAGTGGATATCCACAACTTGCTAGATACCAATTTTCATTGTAGTGACTTAACCTGGAATCAAAAAATACTGAAGTTTAATATTAGGAATATCATACTTTTGAAGATCCTGGACAGATATGTAGTCCCCTTAGTCTGTCTATTTCACATCGTCCCTACTCTCAGATTTTGCTTTAGATTTTCTTTTCCCAGGCCTCTGAGAAATAAATAAATAAACAAAAAAATAAATGCAATCAAAATTTCATTTCAGTCTTATCTAATGGTATATTTTGAGAGCTTACATTAAATACAACAATTTCTTACAGGCAAAAGACTGTTATAAGGAGATTTCATGCTATTCTTCTGTACTGAAATCATTTGTCATACTACTCATTTGACAGAAATGACATAAACACAGTTGTTTCAAGTTGCTGAAGACAGGGGAAGCAATATCTCAGTGTTTATGAAGCCTACCTTTAGAACTTTGGGCCTTTTTTCTCACTTTTCTCAGCACTTGTCTGGTAGACACTTAGCACTGATAAGTACAGAAATTTCTATAGCCATTGATCTCTGAAAGGATTTTAGCCTTTTCCTAGCAGAAATCCAAAATACGTTCCAAAAATTCTGCTATATTTCAACACAGATTTTCCTTCAAACAGAAGCTATGTGACTCTGCCAACAGTGGTTTTATTATCACAGAGATGGGCAAAAAGAGAGAACATGTAAACAAGTTGTCTGGCAGTACAAAGGGGTAAAGTAGGACAAAGAAGATAGAGCAGGAATAGAAAGAAATAGATTATATGACAAACCAGAGAAACCAATAGAAGTAAACAGCAAGCAGACTGAATCTTAATCTGACCCACAGTTTTCTCATAGCCAGCTAAATCACTGGCACCATGCAGCAAAACAGAACTATGGTGCAGGTCTGAAGGCAACAGACAAGCCCAATGCCCTGCAGTCTGGCCAGTCCCGCATTGCTGAGAAACTCACAAGTGCTTGTTTGTGGCTAAGGAAAAAAAAAAAGCAATTCATTTCATAAAGTAAACTGCTAAGTTCAAGAATTTCACCCAGGGCAGGAAATAGAAACATTTGCAAAACAAGGCTGAGGCAAAGGCAGCATTTCATTTTGTCATATCAGCCCTGCTCTCTTAGCATGCAGGCTGTGGTTCGTCAGACATGGCAAACTGCAGGAATAACTATCACCCACATAACTGCTCCCATTATGTCTACTTATTGAATCATATTAAAAAATAACAACAAGATAAAGCAACTATCTACCTGCTTTTTAAATGTTAACTTGGCTATTAGACATGTGTGAGTGTGAACATAAAGGATACATCACAGATGGGAAGAAGACCAGGCTTATAAATAAATTTGTGCTATCACAAAACTGGAAATTCCCTCTTTCCATTAACATCTGAACTGAGTATTTCTCAGTCGGAGAAATGTCCAGCCCTGCTTCCAGAAATCTATAACATGTATATTCTTTCCTACCTCACCAAAGGCTAGAGAAACTGCCTGTTCACAGCCAGCAGTACTTTCCACAGGGGTCTTGTTCTGACTTCAGATTTCTTACAAGCAGCAAGCAACAAGTAGTCAGGCTACCAGACGACGCCAATCTCAGCATTGCTCTCTCATTTTACTTATATGCTAGGAATTGTGGTGGGGTTTTTGTCCTATTCTTTTAGATTTTATTAATTTCCCTTATTTCGTAAACATTAATTGGGGACACAGGTTAGAAATAAAAGAACACTAGATGAGTTTTATCTCAGCTAGACATAGCAAAATGGAGCATTACTTAATATAGATGAAGATTTGTAGATAATTGACTGAGCAGAGAATGTTTTCATCACATCACAGTATCACAGTATGCTAGAGATTGGAAGGGACCTCAAAAGATCATCTAGTCCAATCCCCTGCCAGAGCAGGAACACCTAGATAAGGTTACACAGGAGCGTGTCCAGGCGGGTTTTGAATGTCTCCAGAGAAGGAGACTCCACAACCTCCCTGGGCAGCCTGTTCCAGTGTTCTGTCACCCTCACTGAGAAGAAGTTTCTTCTCAAGTTTAAGTGGAACCTCTTGTGTTCCAGTTTGTACCCATTGCCCCTTGTCCTATCATTGCTTGCCACTGAGAAGAGCCTGGCTCCATCCTCGTGACACTCCCCCTTTATATATTTATATACACTAATAAGGTCACATGTATGTGATGATGTCACCACGTGCAGAACTTGCATGGCTTTATCTGCTCATCGTCATGTGATAAAGCCTCTGGTGGCACAGGACTTCAGCTTCAGGCTTAGGAGCAAGTAGCTCTGCATCGCCTTGTCAGATCAAGGCTGTCACGCACTCCTTTCAGAAGGGGCTTCAGTTTCTGCTCTATGAAGGTAGAGTGACTTATTGATACTTGTATGAGAAATTTAAGCTTCCTGACAACAGTGTGCTACCTTCTTTACATTTTGTGCATGCCAGGGTTCTGGGACTATATGCTGAAAATGAATGCTTTACTAGGATAGCAGAGATTGATGCTAAGAGCATGGTATAAATTATGCCAGTATAGCTAAGTTTATTTTAAAATATCCATCAGAGATATAGTTGTTTCTCAGAAAATAACCCTCCTTTCTCTTTTACTTCTTCATTTTTATCTGTCTGGGTCTGGAGGATGACAGCCTCTGTTAGCATAGAAAAACACACACAACAGGTTTCTTACGGCCAGGTGTATCACTAAGTAATGCAGCTATTACATGCTAACTGTCATCTTGCTGTGTAACAGTGCATGTTTTGACCTGTGTGCTTGGCACGAGCCAGAGGATATGGCTGCAAAGATGAGCATGGAAGCTTAGCGTAGAATCTGCAGAACCAAAACCATTAAGATACAGCTCTCCTAAAACTGAAGAATGCTCCTCCTGAAGGCAAGAACAGTGACCTGTGGTTCTAAGTTATCTGAACTTTCTATATGTTTGCATTGTATATGAGAAGATACTGGTAAGAACTCTGCCCATACCATTTTTTTTTCTCTCCTAAACAGATTGATTTATGTGCAGATTTCTCCATTGTAACATTTTCACCCATTTATTCCTATTTCAGGCCTAATCAAAAGACTGGATTGGATACTGAAGTAGTCGCTCCATCGCAGAAGGCTACTAGGTTGGTCAGGCAAGACTTGCCCTCGGTGAAGCCAACTTATTGGAGAACTTTTTATGCACCTTCTTTCTGAGAGCAAAGTGACAAAGATGAGCTCTTACGAAAACTGGAAAGACTTACCAGAAAGACTTCTACTGTCTTAATTTAACCTGATGGTTTCATAGGGATTCCTTCTGCAAAACATCATCTCAGGTGAAGTTCCTTGTCAGATCAAACTTTTACTTGAAGTCTACAAGCTAGTGGAGTTAAAGCCAGCTATGCACAAGGCCCAAGACAATCTTCAGGACTCCAGATAACTTCAAAATTAAAGAATAACACTAGCAACTCAGCTCAAGCTTCCAGTTTAAGTTTATACCAGCCCTGATTAATCTGTAGGTTTTATCTACCTATCAATGCACAGTCTGGAGAGGAAAGCCTGATATTCTATGACACGCAGGAAAGCATCTCTGAAAATTGAGAATGATTTTGCATATCTGTATGCCCTGATCCATACAGAAGCTTGCTTATTCATTCCCAAGAACTGCAGATGAATAAACTGAAAGCCCTCTGAAAAACAAAAGCTCTAGACAGTACTGGCAAGGGCAGGAACAGCCAGTGAAAGAGCCATTGTCTGGGAACTTAATGATAGGCAACAGAAGTAATATTCAGATAATATATGAGCAATGCTGTTAGATGTTTTGTTTTTTCAAAACCAGGCTTATCATCTTAAACGGATGAGATTGCTCTCCCAACAGCTCTTTCAATGTTTTCAAAGTTGCTTTATGAAACATGAAAGTTTTAGTATAAATCAGGCAGAGTGCCAAATCTAAGTGGTTTCCTGCAAACAGCCTAAGCAAAAAAACCCATTATACTGATGCACAAACATCACCTGCCGTTATTGTTTAACCTTCACTTTTTTTTGAGAAATACAGAAAAATTCTGAGAAATACATACCATGGGTGAGCTTCAGCTGAGCCACATAGCAGCTGTTAGCTCAATACTAATGTGAGGTAAGAAAAACACAAGTAACTTCCTTTGGTTTTGTTAGGAGCACATGCAGGATACTTTACATGAGTAATTCAATACTTCCAGTCCTGACTTAAAATGCATATCACAAGTAAAGGATACTGAGTTGCAGCTAATTAGTCAATGAGCTCACACTGATTTTGATTACTCTGGGGAAAAACTCAGCTTCAGTAAGAGCTAGCATTTGGCCCATGTGCCAGAGTCAGCATACACCAATACCAATAAAAAACCCTGAGATAGCTTTGTGTTTATGGTAATGCTGTTCAGGTGGAAAAATTAAACTATTAGTAACTCACTTAAACCAAGCAAATCTACTGGTGGAATGTTTAAGAGTGGCCAGAGTTAGAACTGGTCAAAGCTCTTTTTATAAAAAAGTTTTGTGAACGTACTTTTCCCCTATTTTGTAAGGCGTTTTCTCACTTTGTTGCAGTGACAGGTACTGGAAAAGAAGAAAGAAAAAGGGGGTTTTGAAACATGTATTTTGGCCATAATTTTAGCAACAATGGGTGGAAAGAAACAAAAACCACAAGCAAATGTACATGTATTAAATGAGATTTTGGAAAACACAAATGTGTGAGTTTCCCTCTCAGTAACATATCCAGAGCTTGTGCATTTTGTGAGCAGAGCTGGGACCAGGTTTGCAAAGATTCCTTAGTACCTGCAGCTAGAAAATTTCCCAGTTTACACCTGCACTGAACGCTGTGTCACAGCAAGCTCTCACAGCTTCACTGCCTAAGCACGTGTGAACATTTATAAGTTCTGTGATGCAAGAGGCTTCTTAACTCCATGTTGAACCCAAGGAAGGGTAGTAACATGAATGGGAATACAAGAATTATAAAAGTAGTTTTGGAAAAGAGCCAACATCTAAGTTGAGCATAAGCTGAGGTTTATACATTTTGCTAGTTTGAACTATTATGAAAACAAACCCAAGGAAATGGTCAAGATGAGAAGCTAATTCAGAATATAGATTTTCTTATAAAGTGAAACAATTTTCTGCAGTGCTCTCAGGCCCTGACTTGTCACCCCAAAAGATGACCAATATTCATAACCAGATCAAAGTAAGCCAGTCACTCTGCCTAGCAGCCTCCATCTTGTTATCCTCTGGTACGATTTAGATCAGCTAATTTATGGATGAGTTAAAAAACTACAGCAGATCGATAAGCAATCTGTTTCCAACTGACATACCCTAAAGAAAAGAAATCTAAATCACCTGGCACCAGGAGAATGATTTTTTATTTTTGGTCATTCAGTATTTCTGTAAGTACAGTTTTATATTAGTGAGGAATTCTGTAGCTGCAGTTAGGATGAATGAAGAAAGGATTTTCTCCTTTTGCTTTTCAGTAATGTGAACCCATGAGAGCCCAGTGTTTCAAAATTAAATGTGTGTAAAAATATTGAAAGTCAATGTTATGCAAACAAGAATAGATAGACAAGGAGCCACACAGAGCACTAGAAAACTTCAAGTGTCATAGTTAATTCAAGCAAGAGAATAAAACAGTCAGAAGCTTTAGAAAGGAAAAGAATGCCAGTACTGAATTCTCAGGCTTCAAAGACATTTAAATCCCTTTTGTTTAACCAAATCTATGTATGTATGCTTTTCTTCATGCAAAAAAGGAAAACAGTGGGGGCTTAGGCGAGCTTGAATGTCAACCAAACAAGAGATGAAGACTGAGCAGTAAACTCTTTGGACTTTTCTAATGAGTCACAAAAATCATCATCAATACTGAGTCATGAAGCCTACAGCAGGATGGGTCATTTGGAGCAGCATATCTCATTTCAGCAGAAATTCTGCAAGGGGGTTGCTATCTCATGAGTCTGTCTCAATAAGTATTTTCACTTGTCTCTTCTCACACTTTCCTGTGGCTACAGCTATGTTCTTTAATACACACAACATAAGCACATTCTGTGTGTGTGTTTACATATGGATAAAATGCAGATACATTGTGCAACAGTTTCCTGCTGAGGGAGAAGAAAAGAAGAATTATGAAAGCCACTCATCTAACAAGTCTTTCTGTAAGGCTGTCTTTTCAGTTTCTTTTCTGTCTCCACCAGGGAATATCAAGAGGAATATTTGAGGTCCAAAATAGCTCTCTCCCTGTACTTTTTTTAAATGCTTCAATTGATTCTCATTAATCTCTGCCTTCAGCTTAGGAGCTGAGTAAGCTGCTTCTTTCATCTTAAAATTAAATTTGCTTGATAGATTATTAGTATTATTATTAGGTAGGGAAAACCCACCTGTCATTTGATGTGTTGGCTTCTCTTCTTTCAGATGTCATTCGTGATCATTTGCTGCCCTGATCATTATCATTGCTTTAAGCAATATTTTAAATCATTACAAAAAAAGTCATCATCTGGTGATTTCCAAATTATTTTTCATTTATAAAATTCTCTTAACATTCTGACTCCTGAAACATAAATTTAGAGCTATTTGGAGTGCTTTAAATAGAATACTTAGTGAAACATAAAATCAATAGATAGCATAAAATACCAACATAACTGAGTGCAAAAACCATGTGTAAATTATATGGGAGCCAAACAAGTGCAGAGTGGTAACCTGGCACCTGCTCAAATCTTCAAAATTATGTTGGAGGGAATGGCATCCTGCAGACACTGCTCCAATTTGATCTTGCACATTGAAGCACACCCCTCAGTAACTTGACATAGTTTGAGGACATTCCTTTTCAGCTTTCAAAATCTATTTCAGTGAAACTTACCATTTTAAAACAAGAAAAAAAAACCAACAACAACAAAAAAAACCCTGAGGAGTCTGTCTTTTGCACCTCAGCTAAAATAAAAGAAGTGTATAGAAAGGCAGAGCTGAGGGGATAGAAGAGAAATTGTTCCTCCTACAGTGACTGCATCATATAGGGGAACCGAAAGCCAAAGTACACCTAACAGCTCTCTGCATGAACATTGCTCTGAAGCCATGAATGAAAAATACAACAGAGCAGTGACAAGATTTACCCTGAGCACATTACTGATAACAGCTGAATCCCTCTGCAATGCCTCCTCCTGATTGGGTCTTACTGAAACAAAATGCCACACCACCGCCACCACCACCACCCCCCAAAAAAAAACCAAAACCAAACAAACAGAAAAACAAACAACCAAACCACTCCCCCCCCCCCGAAAAAAACACCAAAACTAACAAATCAACCAACCAACCAAAACCCCAAACCCACAGAACAAATAAAACAGGGCTGCTTTGGTTGTTACATAGATTTTGCACGCTGACATATTATCCCAGGTCCATGCTTAGGCAATATGCCACTTTAAGCACAGGACAAAGGGTAGCAAAGCCTAAACCTGTGGGTGACAAGGAAGGATTTACACTGAAGGCAAAAGACTTAAAATGTTCATAGCTGGGTTAGAAGACAGCTTGTGCTTTTGCTAGCAATGTATAGACAGACTTAGTATGTCTATAGCCTGCCTCTTGCACCCCTGTTGAAAAGACAAGGTTTACCAGAAAGGTGTCATACCTGTTTGATCTGACTGAAAGTTTTGCTTTTTAGCACAGCATATGTTCAGTGATCACCAAATGAATATTTACTCTGTGAAATTTATTATAGCCTGAATCCTGTCATGAACGAATCAAATGTGCATCCCTTTTGACATTTTTAAGAGGTAGTGGTTTATCTTGCTTAAGGATAAGTGCACGTGTATAAGTTTGCAAAGCCTGTGCCAGGGCTGATATCTAAATGAGGATCTACTGATAAAAGCAGAATCTGTGTCCTCCAAAGGCAGCAATTCACCAGCTCCTTCACTAAGTCTTACATTGTCCTATGTTACCAATATTATCAAAATGTTTATCTCTAGTGCTACACTTGCTGGCTCCTTTCTCTCTCTTCTAAAATCTATAATACAATTAAATGAAACAAGGTTTGTAAGGAGACATAATATCTTTTATTAGAGCAACTGATACATATCTCTTTAGACCATCAGGGCTACAACACCACAACCACTATGATTTAATTAGTCATTTAACAGAATTGAAATAATGGCAGTGACCTCAGCCAGAGCTTTTTGCGTATACTTTGATCTGGCAATGTCCCATAATCCTGCACTAACATGTCTGTCTTTATTCAATTCCAAGTCTCTTGAATAAGTCCATCAAAACAAAACACGTTTTTTCTCTTTGCATGGTAAAATAGGTATTATCATAAGGCAAGCAAATTTTAATCTGCTTTGTAAGTGGCAGAAGGTTTCCGACAGACCGAATGATACTGCCAACATTATCCATCACTGGTTTGGGGGTTTGGGGTTGTTTGGTGGTCTTTGTTGTTGTTGTTGTTTGGGGTTTTTTGCTTGTTTGTTTGGGGTTTTTTGTTTCTTTGTAGGTTTAGGTTTTTTTTCCCCTGTTATTTTCTTTGGTGGGAGGCTAGGGGCAGAGGAAGGGAGAACTTGAGGGGTGTCAGGTGGGCTTTGTTGTTTGTTTGGGGTTTTTAGACATGTTTTCATACCGGTTTTCAGTATTTCATTAATATTTCCATAACTTCCAAAGCGTTTTGTCCCAGAATTGCAGCCTGTCACAACTGATGCTGGTCAGATTCTGCAACGACCTAAGAAGTCTTGCTACATTTCCTTGAGATTGTGCTGGAAAAAAGCTGCATTTACTAATACATAGCAGTGTAATCAGGAGGTAAAACTTGAACCACCACCTAATATATATGAAGCCAGCAGTTGAGGAAGGGCAGCTCCTGCACTCTCAGATATGATTTAATGAATCTTGCAGGGGCTTTGACAGAAATGTAATTTGCCAAACCCAGCACATTTTTCACTGCCAATTAATTAAACAGCCTTACTGAGAAGAAGTGTCCAGTAAATTAAAGAGCTGCAAGCCTAGAACTTCACATTATCTAATTGTACCACAAATACAGCCACTGAAACGGATTTACCTGGTTATCAAAAAGGCTATGTGAAAAGCAGCATTCTAAAAGTGTTGCTCCACACACTATTCCTGTACATCTACATTCTTCTATGACCTACACAATTACTCAATGACAACATTGAGACACAGTTCCCAGCTACAAAGACACCAAGTTTCATTGTGTTTTGCACTGCATGTCTCAAGTTGCCTGAATTAGTCTTTAAAATATTATCCTCCCCTCTCAAAATCCAGAACAAAAGAAATCTCTTTATCCATTCCTGCTTACTATTCAAAACTCCACAAGTGTGATTTTAAAGCCTGGCTACAAACTGCCATGGAATATGAGCCAAAACAATGTTCTCTGGTGGAAAAAGGTGCATTATGCAAACCAAAGGAGTTGACTCTCCACCCAAAGGGCTGTAAAAGGAGCACATCATTTGAACTTTCCATGTAAATCATCTCACATGTTCTTATAGCACATAAGCCAATGTTCTGTGCTTTTAAGCATGCAGAAAATTTCAAGTCTCTTTCCAGTTGTTTGGGAAGCTTTACATTTTTCCTGTCAACAAGCAGTACTTCAAGAAACAAACAAGGACAGTCCTCTTCATAAAACAGTGTTGAGAATGTTTGTCAACATGACCCATGAAAAACTTGGAATGAATAACTTTACACGTGGCTTGGTTTTGTGGAAGGTAAGGGTCCCCTTAACAACTTATCACTTTCTATGTCACAAAGTTGTTTCATCATATAATAGGTACTATGAAAATAAACCCCCTCATTATTGTGGAGCACTCACATGCTGTGACAATGAAATCCATGGGCCACCGGCTAACTTTTGTGTCCAGATTTTAGATGTGGTGACTCTCATACCAGGTCATTCAAGCTCCCATAATCAAAGCCTTCTCCATAATTCTCACCTCTGTGTCGTACTGCAGCTATACAAACTTTAGTGGGTTTAGTAGCTGAGATTTAAGGCAACACACACATTTAATCTGCAACAAAACTCCAAAGTGGTTAGAGCTCAGTGAAGCTATGTATAAGTTGTAGTTGCAGGTTCTGTAACAAACATTCTCACCAAAAGCTTGTTTTTCAGATGTATCATCGACAGACTACATCTCTGCCATGCAGAAGTTATTATTGCATATAATATAATGATTGCTGTTAAAAATCAGACTGTGCTCATCATGAACAATAGATTTAAGGTCACTCATGATTAAGAAGTCTTCATGAAATTCATAGTTTCCCAACCACAAATATTGTACACTTTTAACCTGCTTCCTCCTTTCTCCAGATGCTCTTCCTGGAGTTTAGTAATTTGATATAATACTTTTTAAATAAAGGATTCAAAGCAATTTCTAATCTCTACCTAGACAATTTTGCTTAAAGCACAGCGATAAAAGCTGTGTCATTTGTTAAAAAGAAGGTTTTATTAATGAAAGTAACAAATACTGTCATCAGTCTTTCCCGAATACCTGCTCTTTAAGAGTTGATTCCAGGTGTCTTGCTTTCTGAAGTAGTTTAAACAGTGTGTACACTGCACAGCATTAATATTTAGGCAGCTGCTAGAATATTTGTTTAAATCATTATGGTTTTGTGGCAGTTGAGCCTTAATCAAGGTCCCAGCTGACTTGCAGCTTCTTAATGTAATAACGTTACACATGCATGGTGAAAAATGCAGTGCATTGCACTATCCCTTTGCTATTTATGTCTGAACTAATTCTATGCTTTTTTAATTGCAGCAAGAAGCTTGCCTCAGTGAAAATCACACAACTGAGCTTCAGTGTAGGGCAAAAATTGGAAAGCCATCTAGCACCAGCCAATAAGTATTATATGGACTAATGACTAACCTGTAGCAGAGAAAGTGCCACAGCCTTTAAAGTCATCATATGTATAAGAGACCCTCTGTTCAGAGAGTTCTGCAAAACAAGGACCTAATGCAGCCTCCAGGAGGGAAAGGGCTCAAGAACTCCTTTAGGCAAACAATGTGCTAAAGTTGTGCCATTATTTCAAATACAACTCCCCTTTCCAGGCAACGTTGCTTCATGTTGAAGACAACGTCTGTTAGATTGAGTGTCTTTACAATTAAAGTGGTATTTGAAATACAATTATTTCAAATGTAATTTGCAGGATGTACACTATCAGACCGTCAAGATTTTATTTTTTTTTTAATTTTATTTTTTTTCACCTTAAGTTTCGTGAAATGCACGTTAACCTTTTCCAGCTCTTCAACAGTTGATCCTACTTGGGAAATGCTGAGGTGACTTAAGTTTTCAAAGTGCACTCATGAAGGTTCAGATATTCTTTGTTGTAGAAACCTCAACAAACAACTATATTGAAAACACATCACTGTATTTCTGTCCTAAATCTCAGGGCTGAAAACAAAACCAGGCCTGCGTGTGCAGTACTAACATTGTTCTTCCATTTTCCAGTCATGCTAATCTTCCCCAAACTCCTTGCAGTTCTGGTTTTCGTGATTTTAGCTATTTCCCTGTATTGTCTATTACCTCTACTGTATATTATCTCTGCACAAACTCTGGAATGCCTACACAGAGAATAACCATCCTTTATGATGCAGTGAGCTTTATCCTAAAAACTTTACATGCTCAAGTGCCACAAGGCACAGATAATAAAGCTTTCTCGGGAACAAGGACTGGCAGCTATAGTAGTAATACAAAGGAGGAAAATTCTGGTTGCTTTTCCACAATCTCTCCACTCCTCTCTGAAGTGAGACTGATCAGGCAACTGAAACCGAAAAAAATTATCTCAAACCTGCAGGTGTCACAGTGGATTATGAAGTTAAATTGCACCAGACAACTAGACATCTATAAACAGCTTGAAGCACCAAAATTACCACTTGTGGAGCACAGTTTATGTAGCACAAGATTCATTTACACACCTGTTTCTTCACTGTCTTTCTGTTTTAATTGTACAATTTGTTACTGTTGAGTTCCTGGAGTTCTACAGTTCAGTATACAGCAAAGTAACAGTACGTTTTCAAGAGCCAGTAAAGTACTTGCAAGTGAAGTAACAACTACTCTAAAACTGTCATTTTAACCACGCGATTTTGCATTATTGTATACACAGCCAACTAGATTCATCTAAAAGAGTAAAAGCTAGTCATTGCAATGACTACTTTCTCACTGTAATTACAGCAAAGATCAGCTTGTTGGCAAAAAAGTAATAATGTTATTTTTAAGTGAACTGGGAAGGGAGTGGTGCACATACATATTTAAAGATGCGTGGCTGGGAAGGACAAGAATTATTTTTAAAAAATTAGAATCATATTTTTTCTTAAAATAGGCATTTTTTTACATCTTTAGAAATGAGCACTCAATTTTTAATTCTTTCATTAGTAAATGAGAACAGTATCTCCCCGTTGCAATCCAAAAAAATCACTACAATAAATGGTTTAAGCCCAGTTTAACAGCAGCCACGTTAAATTTGCACTAATTATAAAGAAAGTCTAGCATTCAACAGTCTTAAAAACCCAAAGAAAAAATGTTAAAGTACTCTCTACTTGGATTGCCTCTTATGAATTACTGGCTTCCTTGCTTGCTTTCTAAACAACCATCTACATTAATATAGGTGTTCTTGTTGCCTCCTTGCATTGCTACTGAATTAGCAAGATCAAAGTGCATTGGATAAATAAACAGTATTCCAGACATCTTTAGTAATTAAGTGCTGCAATTGCTGTAGAAAATATTCCACCCCTTTTAGTTCATCTACCAGACAAATGTTCCGTTAGAAACAAGAGCTCTTGCTGCTTTCTTTCAAGTGTTCTTTTAAACACTTTAATCATTATGAAATCTCACTGAAAAATGAGGTGGTTTTGTTGTGTTTTGTAGTTTGGTTTTTTGTTGTTGTTGTTTGGTTTTTGTTGGGTTTTTTTGTTGTTGTTTTGTTGGTTTTTTTTAAATCTTGGATTGCCTAATCTGAATTGTTTGGAGTCCAAGCTTTATTTCTGTCATAAAACATCAAGTTCAAATTGCACTGATGTTGTAATGCACTAGGTGGCATAATGATATTCACATTAGAGCAGATTAAATGCTTCACCACCACTCAGGATTTAGTTGGATAACAAAAGCTGTCCTTTCTGCCAGACAAGAAGTTCTATGTTAATTTCTGTAATTATAGGAATGTTAATACTGTTAACCCTCTTTTTTGTTCTCTGCAAAAGTCCTTCAAATTTTGAAAGGGAAAAATTGTTCTTATTTAAAGATGACAATATATAAATTAAAAAAAAAAAAAAGTACTTGTGACATCAAAATACTGGTCATCTGTTCCATGCACTTTCCATAGTTTCCCTATGGTCAGAATATCTTGTTGCTTCTAAATAGTTACACAAGAAGAGTGAAAAGAGTACAGAGAATAGTAAAACTCTCTTGTTTACTATCCTTCCTCAGCTCTATAAACTGGTAAACCTTTGATGTCACTAGCTGAAAGACTATTTGGAGATTATTTATCATGACTCTTATCAGTGTTGTTTAACTTCCATTAGCATTTAGAGGGACATTAACCTCCTTGTAGGGAAAATTCGTTTCTTTTGATATATGAAATATCCCATTCTCCCCCACCAGAAACTCAAGCATGTACTGGACCCATGGAACATATAGATCCTCAGCAACAACATTTTAGGCAAAGAGGTTAGCAAAGTAATAATCAAAAACTCCCATCAGATTTGTCTGTTCTGTTCAGGTGAGTAGGATTAACATCCCACTCCTCATGCTGCAGACTCAGGTTTTGCAAAGATGTGATTTAAGAATTGAAGGTCCAGCTGAACTGAACTACTAAAACCAGAGGTAGGAATTTTAGTTAAAAATCCTTTAAACCCTACTCCAGTCTTGATTGTGACAAAGTTTACCGTGAGCTATTTTACTTGTGACCAACATTAAAGTAAATCAATGACATACGAGCTTGACAGTTATCATTTTTTCTATGACTCTTGTTTCGTCAGCTTTGATATGGGCCACATTAAATGCATGTTGATGTTGCCAGGAATTGGACCAGGTGAGCTGAATCAATCTTTTTCCACTTCTAACTCTTAATTCCACTATTATAATGGACATAATGAAAGATACTTTTAGACTGATTCTGGTGTCAGTCTGGACCAGCATTATGTCAAAAATTTAAGTCATCTTCATTTACTGTAAGCTGAGAATTGCTTTTTGCTGCAGATGTTGTGTCACAGTTTGCTTGAATTCTGGACAGTAAATTACACAATACTTCAATGTAAAGTGGCAGCAAAATCATTTATCATTAACTTGAAGAGGCCATTATTCAGCTGTAGAAGATGACTGTTTTATGAATACAAAGGGTGAGATCATTATTTAGTGACCAGAAGTGTTCCTTTTCCAAAACACAGCAGTATGTGGCAAAAGCGAGAAAGGAATGGGGCCTAAGAAGATGATATGATTTTATCTGGATAATACTTTGATGTTTGCTGTCCCAATTAGCTTTTCTGAGACTTGCTGCTAATTAGCAGACATTTTTCTACTGTCTAACTGCTGTAGCCATTTTAGCTCTTTCTGTGCAACTACAACTCTGGCAAATCCCTGCAGTTCCACAAACAGGTGCCCTACTTGAGCATCATGAAAGGATTTAAAGAGGTATAAAGTTTTCTGTCTTACAAGGTTTATTTAAAATATATGAGTTTCTTTAAAAAACATTAGAAAAAAAGCACTTTGGCATAGCCACTAACATGTTTACCTGTTTTATGAAGGTTATCCCCACTTAGAAAGCTTGATTGTGCAAGAAACTGATTAAGATAATGACATTACTGCGAGTAATTTTGTAAAGACTGAAGATGGTTCAGCACAGAAAAACTGAGAAGAGTATGGAGCACAGTACTGAACACCACCAAGCTATCAATTCCTAGAGATGATTAAAGACAGCACTTTTCTGTTTTATGGTGCAGTCAGCAAAGAATCCAAAGCACCTACCTTTTCCAGCTGGTGCATCCCTTCCTCTACACAGCAAACAGATGCCAGTGTTCTCAATGTCTGGGGATAAAGGCACCTGAAACAATCCTGGCGACAAATCTTAAAAAGAGCAACTACACCTCCTTCCTGCAGAGGAAAAACAAAACAAACAAACAAACAAACAAAAAAAAAAAAAAGTCAGAAAAGCAGCACTGAATATTTCTCTAGTATTAAAACAGGATGGGGACAGGGAGAAGATTCTTTTAGTAATTTATCCAAATTAGCTATCATTACAGCACCAACAAAGAGGATGTTAAGCTCACACAGAGAACTCAAGTTGATTAATGCTTATACACTAAGCAATGAAAAAGTAATATAGCCTCAGTGGGAGGTGTGCTTAAGTGATTGACTTTTACCAATCACAAGCACAATTAAAGTAAAGTTGACATTCATGCAAAAAATTACAAAGAATTGTCAACAGGCAGCAATTAAAATTACGCGTGGTAGTACAACCATATGCTATTATTTTAAAACAGATTTTTGTTAGCATATATTTCACATTCCTCTACATTTCTGAACTGCATACAATTTAAATGAGAAATATGAAAGAGAAGCTCATATGGTTTGAAGAGCTACTGAAAATAAGGTCAATATAGGTGTTCCTATACAGTTACAATCTATATTTTCACACTGTAATACATAAAATTTGGACTGCTAAACATTTTTTCTGTAACTACAACAATCATGAGAAAGACTTGAGTATATATACATCCATAAAGTAGCTGTCCTTAATCATTTCCAACATGAGTTGTAAATATATATGTTAGCAAAGTTCACAATAAATAGATATCATTACATATAGACAATATAGGCACTTCATGTGCTATTGGTTGGGTTTTTTATTGTTGTTCATTTCAGAATGTTATGCCATCAGGTAGACTACAGATGCCTTATGTAAGAGCAGACATACAATGAAGAGGAAAGAATTAAAAAAAATTAATCATAGATGAAATATCTCAGACTAAAATATTAGGATGAGAGTAGTAAATTAAAAAGTTGAAATCATGGGCCAAGTGTAATATATACTCTTCTTTTTAAGTCTGTTTCATTAGCCTCTATAAGTACTTTTCAGATTCACAGAAATAATCTTTTTCTCCTCAATCATTTGTGATATTTGAAAACTCAACAGGACATACCAATATAAAACCTCTGGACTCCAATTTTGATTCCATTCACTTTTCAAAATTCTACTAAATTTTTTTTGTGCAACAATACAGTAAAGAATAATAGAGCAAGCACAGTAATCTGTTCAGTTTAACAAAAAGTTATGCCAATTTACATGAAAATTAGAATTAGACAAAATTAATACATCAATATATTTTTAAGATAGAATTTTTATATTATGTCTTTGCACACATACATGCAATTTCTATGACATCAGTGAAAGCAGTAGGCTTACTGAGGTTTGCTTAGAGTAGAATTTGTTTCTGGAACTGTAAGAAGTGCACATGTATCCCTATACTGCTATATAGACAGTACACAAGCAAAAAAAAAAAAAGTGTGCTGTTTTTTTCTTCCACAAAAAATATTGATGTTTCACCCAAGCAGTAATTATCTATGAAAAATACAGAAAATCAGCTATTACAGTGTTGTCCCCAAATCTAAAATAACTGGAGATTTTATTTATTTATTCTCAGTTTGAAAGTCCTCACAGATCAACGGAATCAGAGGTTATCCAATACTCTGCTTTGGTAGTAATAAGCAGAAGTTAATGCACAACACTAGTAATGCTCAAGTGATGTTGGCACATTTGCTTCAAGCTTTCTGTATGACAAATGATGATCTGCTTTTGCCACTGATGGACAGGAAGTGATTTATTACTGCATTTGTCAGTGGTAGATCTAAACGGTTTATTTTGTGCCCTATGTGCCATTACTAAGCTGTAAAATACTGATCATGAGCAAATTAACCTAGAGAGCTAAGTAGGGAATATGGAGAAAATACCAACTGATTTTCTGGCTTGTCAAAAACACTCCCCTCACTGGGATCTCTGCATTCCTCAGGATTTATTCACCTTTTTCAAGATTTGTTCCCTGTGTTTTCTGCAATGATGACAAAACTATTCCTTCTGACAGGGCTACATGAATGGGTCAGATGGCTAAACAGTACCAATCAGACAAAGGAATGTTAAGAACACCGAGCTTTGCTTGCTTTGGAGATTAACTTGCTCCTTTCCAAAAGCTATCAAGGTGTCTAAGCATGTTTTATTTATCCTTTACAGAATACTTGGCATTTCCAAGTTTTGACCAAATGACAGATTTGCAGCTCTTGCTGTAATTCAAGTTTCATCTGGGACAGGCTTCACATACTCTATGAAGCAGTATCTGAAAGAGAGGTGGGAGAAGAGGCATTCAACTCTAAACCATAATATTTTTCAGTTTTAATCTGAAATGATTCAAAGTACAATAAATTCTCATCAAACCTTTCCTCATGATGGAGGACAATATTTATAATAAGCTTGAAAGATGATCACCAATGAAATCTTCATAGTAACTATTTTCTAGAAAAGGAAGTGACATAAAAGAATGCTAAAATATATTAAAAGCTTCTCATAGGAAGTGATCTCCTACACATCCATATGCAGCTCAAATAGTCAAACATTCTCCAAAGAAGGGTGTGATAAGGAGGCACGATTATCATCATTATCTTCATTTTTGCCTCTTTTGGGAGGCTGTTATTGTAACATCCAGTTCAATATTAGACTCTAATTGTCATCTGTGAAATGTATTTCTTTATAAAGACTTTTTTTCTTTATCACTCTATGTCCCAGTGTTGACTTACTATAACTCTGGAACTGATTTTTACTGTCTCTTCTGGTTGTTACTGAGACAAGGGGTGGCACAAAATTATAAAATGGGATATTGAAATCTTTAGAAGTAGCTTTAAGTAGTGTTAAGTTTGGTAGCTTTGTAACAGTAGCAATGGAAAATTACTGAGGTGCAGGGTAAGAAAAATCAGTTTAGAACTAGTCTACATCAAGTCATGCTAATTTTCAACAACTGTTCAAATCTACTAAAAAAAATATGATTTCTGGGTTTTAGTATCTTCTTATGTTCTCAGAAAATGAAGGTAGGGCTTTAACATCCAAGACTAATTTATTATTATATTAATTAATATGAAATATTCTAGGATCAAAACCTAATAGATATAATGTAATAAAAAATACTTTTGTGCATAAATCCCTGCAATCTACCCGGGAACATGATACAGCAACTTAGCCACATTGTGTGATGCTTAATTATTTGTTGTAAGCCTTAACAGAGAAGTATATTAGCAGTATTTGATACCAAGGGTAGGAAACTGAACTGCAAACAAAAACCTAAGACTTTTCCCCAGTAGCTGCAACAAATGCTATACTTGGTTCTTTCCTCATATTCTCTTTTTGCTTTTAAAATTATTTAAACTGGTGGAGTTTTCATTAAGCTGCCACCAATGTAGTTGCTTGCAAACAAACACCACATATTTGGGTTCAAAACTCACAACTCCACATGGGTTATTCTATTAATTCAGAATTCACCCTTTTTATTAGTGTTATTATTTAGGCTTTCTCCATTTCTTATCTCACCATTGCTACTATTCATTTGTGTTAGAGAACTTAGTATTCATAGTTCTGACAGCTCATGAGAACAACTAGCTGGCTGCCAGGGTGAGTCAGCAACATGACTTTCACAGAAGAAAAAAAGGAGAAAAGAGAACGCCTCCAGGTGGAACAAAATTACAGATTACTCTTCAGCATAAGGGAAGCCTTATAAACCTTTTTAAATTTTGTTAAGATACTAGCAGGGAACAAGAAGGGAGGAGAGGGAATACTGAGCCCCTTACCAAAATGTTCCTACGATACTGTAGCTTTACAGTATTATCATGGTTCTTCTTCTGCATGTCTGAGATTTTCATGTGGTTTAGAGCTGTAATTTATAACATGCGGCAGGAAAAAAAGCTAACAGCAGTGATCCACAAGATCATGCATTGTCAAAGATATCATTGTAAGAACCTCAAGGTTATGTGAAGAGATTTGTTGAGTTTTGCATTTACTGTAAATGAATATTCTGCTTCTCTGTCTAGATTTTACCAAAGATAAAATAACAACTCTGAAGGGAACTTCTGTACCTGTGGGAGGTTTTGTGATCTTCGCAAAATTTGAACTTATTTTCATGCTCTTAATGAGTGGGGCAGTTCCAGACTTCTCCCCTTCCATTACCCTGTACTTTCACTGTCACAGCTGATTACCCTACTGACTGAATTCAAAATTCTGGTCTGTTAAAAGTCCTCAGCCACCTTGGTCACTGATGCAGGTAACTGGGGCAATAAAGAGGATAAAAGATGATGATGAGTTGGGACAAATGTATTTCACTGAGGAAACAGAGGACAGGTGGTGCAATCATCACTGTAATTTGGCAACCAAACACCACTTAAAGTTCTTTGCTTAAGGGGATGCATTTCACCACTTGTAAATCTGCCACACATCCAGGTTTTAGCAGTAAATTAATTTAGTGATTTATGGAAGATCATACCTCACTTCTGCTAAATGAAACTGTTACAGAAGTCACACAATGATAAAAAGCACAAAACCAATTTTCCTCAATTTGCTAGTTCTGCACTTCCTCAATACTCAACATTTTAACTGTTTTTGAATACCACTGAGTGGAGCTCAAATACCAATTTAGAAAAAATTAAGCCTCTCATGTTGTCACCAGGATCCACTACACATTTCTGAATCTACCTCATTCACAGCCTTCAAAACACAGTGATACCGTTTACAGTGCAAATATTCATCTAAAGGCAGATCAGAAATAAAATGAATTAAATGCAGCTTTTCAACCTCATCTCTGATCAGGACAAGGGACTGGCACCCTACTCCACAAGCAGAAATTCAGGCAAAGAGGCTTTCTTCTTTCTATATACGCTGCAGTGGTGATTATCCTGTCCTCGACCTCACCTAGCGCCCTGCCTTTCTCACTTTTTTAAGATCCAACTGTCCCCAAAGGTGCAAACACTGAAGGGATTGCCACTGTCATTGATCCTGGCATGAATTATTCATTTATACCAAAAGTCAGAATTAACTACTCCATAAACAAGAACACACACATTGCTGGAAGTAACTGTAATGAGGTCTCTCTGTAAAAGAACAATAATGCATACAAAGTATTTCTAAAAGTACATCTTTAATAATATCTCTAACCTTCTCCGTACACGCAGCTGAAGAGGACTTGCTCTTTCTCTGTGTAGTCAGCCATATGCATGGCCAATTGTAAAGTTTCTCTCCACTTACGTGGCTGGAATTTAAAAAGTACTGTCAGGAAGATAAAAAAAAATGCCCAAAGATGCTGGAAGGTGTGGTAATACCTCAGGTGGCACAAAGACAACCACAGTTAACTCAATGTCCAGAAGTATGTTGAAGTACACCATCCTTCTGCAGTTGCTTAAACAGGCATTGAGCTTCATTAAGTATTTAAGGAGTTGCAGCCCTTTTATTTTTTAATCTAATTGGATAATTATAGTAATAAATGTTGTAGCAGCAAAGAAAAAAAAAGTTTTTCAGAGTAAATTTTGTTCTTTTACCTGAATTATTTGTCTCCTGAAATACAGAATTTCATATTGGACTGTAAATTACAAAATGCACAACCACTACTATGTTAAGTAGAATAACTCACTTGCATTACTAGTTTACTTTTGATTAGTTCTTATATCCCCTTACCTTAGCTATGATACGGCACAGATGAGCACCTTCTTGGGTAAGGCTGAATAAACTACTAATCGCCGATGCAGTGATGTACATACTATCTGACAATTCTATTTGTCTCAGCAGGTTCTGTGTGACAGAAGATTAAATAAACATGATTTACTTTTAGTGAAAACAATTAGTGTTATATTTAAAGGTAAGATGTAGCAGAAAGTCTAGTTCATTTACACTGTATCATCTTGCTTCTCACCCAGAGAAAGGAAAAGGAAAAAAACCAGACCCTATGGTTAGGAGTCAGACTGATAACACTGTAATGCATTTTAGCATTGCATTTGAATAAATATAACCAAGAATAGTGATATTTAAAAATAAATATGAATAGAGTAAGAAAATAGGGGGGTAGGTTGAGAACATTTAATGAAGAGCTCTTCAGCTACTGAAGTAAATTATTACTGGGTATGTCCTAGGATTGAACTAAAATTCTTAGAAGGCAACAGATGCTCTTAGTGTAGAAGTGTATCACAAAGTGATACAAGAATTCCACCTTATTTATAAGGAATATTGTTATGTCTTTTCTAACACTACTTTCTAAGGCTCTGGGTTCATCACTATTCTCACTCTACATAGAAAATGCTATTGACAAATACAGGGAAATCCCTGAGAAATATAGTTTGTTTTTCCAATGTATGAAATAAGTTAAATATTTTTATATTTGTAAATATCTTGCTTTTCTATGTGTGCCATTGCAACTTCACAGAAAAGCACAGCTGTCAAGAATATGAAGCTTATTTGATTTTTCTGTTTCTGAGAGTACATACAATCATTAGAGGAAGAATTTATAATATTTACTAGGAGAAAGAAGGGTAACATTTTTATGTTTAATCCAATTTTGAAAGAAGTGCAAGGAAGTGTCCCATATGTTACACTGTTATTTATACAAAATTCAATTACCTTCCCCTTTAGAGGCTGTATTCTTCCAACTTTAGTGTTAGAAAAATGTTCCATAAAAGTCATAACTTATCAATTCACATGTTGGTATGAACCTTTCCTGAATAGAATCCTGACACACCAATTAATTAAAAAAGCCTCGAGTACAAAATTTAAGCTGAGAGTTCTGGCCTCTCATGCAGGCACCTAGTCTGTTCCAGAGCAGCAAACTACCCACAGATACATGCTTCTTAACATGTGGGCATGCAGTTTGACTGAATGGCTCAGAAAACTGTTCCTCAAAATATTTTCATTAATGACCTCTAATTTAAGTCTTCTGCCAGACAAATACACATGAGATGATGCAGAGTAATTTCAGGTGTACCAGTAGGTGCCAAAGTGCCCAAACAAAAATGTTAACAACGAAGAACTGCTTTTCAGATTAAAAAGCAAGCATTAAGCATCAAAACAACCACAACCTACTCACTGGTATGGAATATGCAAAATTATATACACACTTCAACTCATATGTAGCATTTCATGTAGTTCTCATAAATCCTAACCAAAAGCATCAATAAGTAGCTTGTTAGTTTGACTGTAATTCTGCAAGTGCATGCTGGAGGTTCTCACCTTTTAGAAATAACCTTTTAAAACTACAAGGACTGTTTTAAAGAACCACAACTTTTTGCTATCTTAATTCATCAAGGTATGTTAGAATTTAAACAGTACCATGCATTAATTTTAGTTTATTATCACAGTGAATATTATTTAACTATATCCTCTTCACTAAGACTCTCCTCTTTTTCTAGAGACAACATAAAATTTCAGCATAGCATCAGTTCTAAAATATGGAGAAATTGAGCATAGTTACTTTGGAGGGTTTATTTGAGCAAGATTAGAGGTTGCACAGGGATTTCTAATGAGATCTCAAGAAAGAAACCAGTGTAAGACTGTAGATTGGTCAAACTTGCAAGTTGCTACTATTTCAAGAATGGCCAAATGGACAGGATTTCATGCATTTGGAGATTAATTACTCAGCATACTTACATACTTAAATCACCACCAGAAACTATATATCATGAGTGCAGTGATGCAGCACTGTTTTCCAGAAGGTTACACACAAAACCTGTACACAACACTTAGGCTCTAGGAAGTAGCGATATAAGGCATGCACTAGTTAAAATGTGTGCTGTGAAAGTACACTTGCTATGTGTACATCTACTAAGAAGTTAGGCTTTTAATGAGAATCAGTAAGAGCAGGTTATATTTTTTTTCAAGGTTTCTATAAAAAAAGTAGTGTCTGTATGGAAAGAAGAGAAAGTGTGTCCAAAGGTCTTATTAACAAGACATTGTCCAGCAATTAGATGCCTTACATTGAAGACGACACATCAGGAAAAGTAATTAACAATAAACCACATGATTACTTTGTTTGGGATTTGAGGTTATTGGAGAACCTGAGAATACAAACACCTAAGTCTCTTTGCAAGCTATTTGTATTACTGTTAAGTTTGCTGAAAATTGAGAGCTATAATTTTGATCCTGGTCTTAATGGATGCTTTTCTCTCAAGATGTGACAATTTTTAAATACTTTTTAATTTTATTTTTTTTTTTTAACTAAAAGCTAACCTGTGCCTCCTGTGTTAACAGCAGCTCTATCAACTGGCCAAAATACTGAGCAACAGTAGTGAGCGTTTCATTAATACAAGACTTGATGGACTTCAGTATCTGTTCATCTTCAGTTTGTATGCACCTGAAAAGAAAGATAAAGGAAATGGATGAAAGCAAAAAAATGCAACAGACAATTATTGTTTTATCAAGCTGAGCTCTGTGTTAATAATCAGGATATAATGAGAATTCAAGTATTCATGAGGACACTGTCTTTGTGACATTCTACCAAACTTCAATCAAAGCTTTTTCTATGAATAGCAAGTATACTAAAGACAACAGTGGATATGAATTAATAGTTTTGGGATCACAATTTATTTCACAGACTGCAGGCCAAATTTTGCCACAGATGTTGTGTTTGTATACTGGTGTAATTCTGCTATTTTCCACCTGTGCTAATATTTACAGCCACTCTATGATACCTGCATTTCAGCTGAAGCTGTATATATCCATTCTTCATGATGAAAGAAGTGCTTTCAATAATTTTCATTTCTTTATTTCTTTGCCATAGTTTAACATAGCAGGATAAGGACCCAAAATGGATGTGTGTCCAGGTAAGTAAAGTCCATTTAAATATAAACAGAATACTCAAAAGTCAAATTTGTCCTTCTATGAGGAATGATTACATACAGCAGCTTTATAGTGTTAGTGTAACCAGTGATACTTGGTACTTGGCTGTAACCAAATGAGATAAAGATGGGAAACTTTATACAATTCAAATGAAGTAACTTGCGCTTCCTCACAGAAATGCATATATTTGAATTGTCAAAACATATTCCAACCAGGCAGGTCACTGTAAAGGAAGATACAGTTTTATCAGGTTCTCCACCTACACAGTAGATTAAATTTTAAGCTTTACCTGTCTTTCACCCATCTGTATGAACTTTTTGTCAAACAGACAAGGAGGGAGAGGTCTGATATGGGGCAAATAATAAAGATCAGAGCACTTATTAAATCAGTGTGTCTCACTGTAGTATATAAAAGTAACATCTGATCTGTGTGGGTTTGGCAAAAAGTAATGATCAAGAAATGTTCTTTCCTGATAATTAGATGGTATCTCTCCCCCTGATGATCTCCCAAGCAGAATGACTTGCACAGTGTTTAAAGTAAAAAAAAACTGAACTGTTCTGGAGGAAACAGGATAATTTATGTTAAGCAGAAGAAATATCATGAGAAGAATTATAAAGAGATTCTTATTTTCCAGTCTTGGCATTCTGGAGTGCACAGAGCTGAGTTAACCTACAACTCCAATTTAAAGGAATGTGCATGTATCTCAGTTTTATTTCCTAATACATGCATATGAGCATATGGGAACATACACTATGACAGTCTTGCAATAAAAGTTTTTACACCATCTGAAATCTTGGCTCAACAGAACTTCAAGGGAACTTTGTCACTGATATCATTAGAGCCAGACATTCTCTGATGTCTAAAAGCCCTGAAAAAATGCACTTGCACGCAGCTCTGTGTCTATGCCAGATTCTTTGTGCAACAGCACATCCCATCTTTCATTAGAATGCAGTTTAGATAAAAGTAACTCACTTCACCAACTAAAGGCTACCATTTAAAAAGCCTTTCACAGCTTCAGCAGTCTAGTTCAAACGTTTGAGAGTGTTAGTGGATTTGTACTCCTCATTAGAAATCCTACAACATAACAAAATTAATATTTGAACTAGAAAGTTTATATTACCTTTCTGTGAATGCTGTAAATTCTGAACACTTGTCTAATAAAAGTTTTTCAAACTGCAGAGAGAAAAAGACAAAGTGGTTTTAAAGCAATATCCATACACACGATTGCTTTTTAAATAAATAATGCTTGTTTATAATAGTCAGATGAAAACCCTCCAGGAACATATTTCATATATAGAAATCTTTTTTTTCTACTTTTCTGAATAAAACATACAGAGATAAAAGTGAAATTAACACAAGGAAAAAAAAAAGTATTTTCTACTTCTAAGTAAATGCAAAGAAACTCACAGATGGGGCTCTAATTACTTTAGTCCAGTAGTCCTCAAAACCAAAATTCTTTTCAACATTATTAACTTTCAGAATCAGGCCTATAGGATCCAAAATGAATTAAGAGTGTTTCCACTGCTAAAAGCAATTAGAAAGTCTTAAACAAGGGACCAATATTGGTATGTAAAATTTCTTGCAAACTAAAGTAAGTTTTACTTATTGTAAATAAATAAATAAATAAATAAATAAATAAATGAATGAATAAACGAAATAATACACAGGACAAACATGACATCAGGTAAGGCATCCTACCTGGTGCATTTCTTCTGAAGAATTCCTGGTAAATGCATTGTATTCATTTATCATTGAACGCACATGGCAGTTGACTCTCACTGTCATGCTGTGGACTCTTTGCCATCTATTTTTCTCCAGCTTTTGAGAAATCCTTGTCAGCTCTGTGCTTATGATCCAAGCTCTTTTTAATAGCAGCTGCAAGTTATCACATGTACTATACTGTGAGGAAAGCATAAGTTCATTTTGTTCATCCTTCTCAATGCTGATTGGCTTGGACTGGAGAATACACATGCATTCACAGTCTGTCATCAACTTCAAATCCTCCATCCATCTCTGAACAGAGTCCACCTGAATTAAGTGCATGCTAGAAGGCAGAGAAGAAGGCAGAGAAAGAGAAAGAACAAGGTAAAACAAAGTAACCTTAAAATAACTACCAGCAATACCATAAAGTTGCATCCTACCAGGTTGCAATTGATTGACAAATGACAGCTAATAGAGCAAACAATTTGCTTGTTGTAATGCAGCAACATACTTAGTTTTCTATGCCAAACACAAGGTTTGATTTTCTAATCACCCTTACACCACATATTCTGCTATAAAATCACTTGTGAAAATCCATAGAAATTAGAGATAAGTACACAGAAGTTTAGACTACACTTCTAGGGGAAATAGGAGTTTGATATGATGATGAGTGAGCGAACCTATAGGTGTGGTTGATAGTTATGTATGGGACTGTGCTGTCAGGGTTTTTTATGCTTTGCTATTATGCACAACAGAGAAAGTTTTACTTTGCAACATCTCTCCAGAGCCCTTACACCCACACTGACACAGCCAAACCAAGACAGTGAATGCTACAGTCAGCAGCAATATCTGTTTCTGCCTTATCATAATCCCTTAAACCTCAGCTGCATTTTACTTTCTGACCTAGTCCTTTACCTTCCCACCTATTTTTCACTGCTCTCTGCACAATTTGCCCATCTGACTTCCAAAACATACATTTTGCTCTGCAGCAAATATGATGTGAACCAGTGAGGCTGAAAACCCCCTTAATGAGTATATTCTGACACAGGGGCAATGGGTTTGCATTTTGTATCCTCCAGATAATAAAAAGTGGTACCCAAGAGCAGCTGTACTGAGCTCAACTTTGTGAGGAGCCCCAAGTTCCCCAGAGCCTTGAAGTAGAGTTGCCCAGATTTTTTTTCTTATAGTGAGGTACCCAGATCCTAATAAAAAAATCAACTGAATTCTCACCCCAACTATACACACATACAGAGCCAGGTTTTATTAAACATGACTAGTGTTATTAATGTTGTATCTAACAGTATATAAAGGTCAGGTATAGGATCCTAGGACAGACAGAGTTTACACAACTGCATTTATCCTTACCTACCTTGTCTTTGCAGACTAACTATAGATTCTACTTTAATTTAGCTCAGGGAATTTCCTAGTGGCAGCACCCTGATTCCTTTGACTCTGGACATCTGCTCCCTCCAAGGCCTGCCTGGCCCATTTCTGCCTCCTGCAGTCTCTCAGACCATCTGCATGAAATGTAGGCTCCCCATCTCGTATTTTGACCCTCTCCTACCACACCTACCTGTGAACCTCTGTTTCCCTTAGGCGAAGGGAGCTCCCCAGGGAAGGAGTGTCACCTCTGCCAAATGATCCCATTTGACCCCTGCTTCCAAACCAACCACAGAACAGGCACTATTGTCTCCAGAAATCATCCATCCTTTTGCTTGGTTGGGGTGGGTTTTTTTCAGATTTAACAGTAAGCCCAGATATTTTCAGTTTACATTTCCACTCCCAAATCTTCACAGGAGACCAGTTCCAATGGTAAATAAATGCATACAAAAAAAAAAAAACCCTCTAGCATCAACAGTAGACATAAGTATATAGGTAAACACGTGTATAAATCTAAGGGACATTTACATAGAACTAAGCGGAACAGACAAGTTATTGTTAAAAAGCCATCATGTATATCCAAATTCTTTACATTTTCCTTAACTTAATGCAAAAGCTTAAAGTATTATCAACTATTGTTGCTGAAATTAACCATGGTTGCAATGGTAATGACTGACTTTATCAATATCTGTCCCCCACTAGGCTCATTATATCCCCTCTCAATGCAACATCATTAATGGTAATAAAGCAAAGCAGGAGGCCAAGTGTTCAAAGTATCACTGCAAGTCTCCATGGCATAGTAGATGTTGATTTTTTAGGTCTAAAAAAGTTTCTGTGGAATTTATAAACACAAGCACGACTAGCAAATGTAATTATTTGCATACACACTTCCAAAAGGGCCACTTTACTCAGCAAGAATTTCAGATTTCTGATCTACAATTAATAAAATCTTTTTTTTCTGAGTTTTCACCAGATGAAAACTGTCTTAATTTCTAGCAAGTTTCCTTAATATGACATGAAATACTGCAAAACCTTAGTATTTCTTTCTCTAGTGGAAGGTGGATTGATAATATAAGGATTCCAAAGAATTAGAGTTGAAAGGTGAAAAAGAAATAAAATTAAGTGAAAGCAAGAGAAACTCGCCTTGTTTTCATCTGTTCCTCCTAATGGAAAGAAGTACAACTGTAGAATTTAGGCTGTTCTGACATTTAAACTTAGTATTCCTTGATGCACAACAATGGCAAATATAAGACAATTCACCTCTTTCAGAAAGAATAACCATAGAAAAGTCCCCCCACTCACTGTCATATCATCTGACACATTATTCTTTAAAATAGACATATATCATGTGAAATACATAAATGATTCATTTTTATACACATCTCCTTGTATTTAGGTAAAATCTTCCTAAGCATTCAACAGATGAGTTTGTAGATAAATTTTTTACAAATAAAGGAAAGAAAAATGTGTGATCATTCCTAATTAGCTATTAAGAATCATATTCCAGACAGCATTTATGGAGCTCCAAAAACAAGATGAAAATTTCCATTTTGTCTCCCATTACTGAAAAAAAATAAAACCATCTATGCTTACAAAATAAAAACAGCCATAATGGGTCAGATTAAAAAGAAAGTGTCTAGTCCATTATCCTGCTCCCAACACGGCCATTAAGAGATGCATAAGGAAAGATTACAAGAGGCATGGCAAGAGCTGAGCAACTTCCCCTTCCCATCTTCCGGCAATTAGTGGTTTAGGAACTTCCGAAGCCAGCAGTTGTGTCTGAGCAGGATGTTTTTCAATCCATGAAACAAAAGTAGCCATTAAACCGTTTTAGAACTCAGTTAAACTTTCATCCCTTACATCTAGTTGCAGTGCCTCATATTATTTTTTTGTATGAAAAAGTGTTTCTTATTGTTTGTGTTAAACTTGCTGCCTGGAGAGGTTAACACAAGCCTTTTATTTCTTGTATGCTAAGAGATATCTAAATGGTAGTTGCACATTCACCTTCTGTGTAATTCATTTTATTTTTTGTGTTCTCTTGGTTATCTTGTTTCCAAGGTAGAGAAACTCAGTCTATTTAATTTGTCACCAAACAGAAGTGATTCTACTCTTCCAGTCATCCACTTACTTTTCCCATCTGTTCAAAAAGTATTTTCCAGTCTTCCTATACCTTAACATGTTGTCCTGGGTTCAGCAGTAGCAGGCATTTTTCTCCTTCTCAGTAGCTGGTGCAGTGCTGTGTTTTTGACTTTCGGCCTGGGAACAGCACTGATAACACCCATGTTTTAGCTACTGCTCAAATGTTTAGTCTGACCAAGGACTTTCTGAGTCTCGTGCTCTTGCCAGGGAGGAGGGGAAGCCGGGAGGAAGCAGAGACAGGACACCTGGCTCAAACTAGCCAAAGAGGTATTCCATGCCACAGCACGTCATGCCCAGGATGTAACTGAGAGTTACCCAGAAGTTCTAGTTCACTGCTCGGTCGGGCTGGGTATTGGTAGGTGGTATTGTGTTCTCTTCCTCTGCTATTTCCCTTATCAATATTATGACTGCTGGTAACAGTATCAGTCTGTATTATAACTTAGTTACTGGACTGTTCTTATACTCGTGGGAGTTACATTCTTTAGATTCTCCTCCCCATCCCTCCAGGAGTGGGGGGGGAAGGAAGCTGGGGAGTGAGCGAGCAAGACTGCGTAGCTGGCAGAGTTTAAACCAGGACAGATGTGATGGCCAGAAATGCACACAATATCCAAAATTCAGGTAAATTACAGATTTCTACATTGGAATTACATTTTCTGCACGGTACCTGTTTTCCAACAATTTCCCAAATCAATTTTGTTTTGCTTAAGTGTTATACAGACCGCTGTTTCTTTTTTACCTTCCAAAAAGAATCTACCTATTTTTATTTCAGAATCTCTCATGAGTGATAATACATAATTTAAATTTCATTATTCTATATGTCAGATGAGAGAGATTTTTCTTCAGTTCCCTTTCCCTCCTCATATGCAGTACTTTACATTAATTACCATACAGTTTATTCCAGCATTTTACATTTCAGTGACTCAATATTATGAGGCTTTTTGTGTTTGCACATTATTTTAAATTAACCTGAACAGTTTTGCATTAGCAGAAAGTGTTGTTGTCCTGTTATTACAACTATTTTTCAGATCATTAAATACATTAATCAAGATTGGATTAAGTGTAAGGGATGTCACTGGTGTGATTTTTCCCAGTTCTGTTTAATTGAGCAACAGTAGCTGGCAAACTGGCAGATCCTGATGTATATAGCTGATAACTTCCCACCAGTTAGAATTTCTGAATTTAGTATGTCATGTCATATTGACAAAAAAACAATTTATCTATACACTATAAAAGGAGCATTTTGTGTAAAACAGTAATAAAAATAATTCAATGCAAAATAGAAATTCAAAAGAAAGTCTCCAGCATTTCTTCAAAGTCATGCTATTTTAATTGAGGTTGTAAAATATTTGATGAAGTTTTCAAGAACACTCAAATGAACTTGTGTAACTAGAAATTTGAATACACTGGATTCTAGTGCACTTGCCAAAAAACACAGTCTTTTAAAAACTGTGTTTTGACAACGTCATTTGGTGTCACTGGCTCAGACCAGTAGCACTTTAAAAGTATATTGCTTCAAAAGATGCTCAAACTTTGTTTCCTTGGGCAGCCATTTCTGCATACATCACACAGTGGGCAAATTTCATCCTGGAGACTTATCTCCCATTTTTTTACATAAGTAAAATTTACTTTAATCTGCAAGAAATCTTTACAGAGGCATATCGTATTCAGAGTTCATTACCAGCATTTCTCTTCATTTTTTGTATTTTCTATCATCTCATATGCAGTCTAATGAATGACAAGATCTTTAAGATAGACAAGATGGATTGACATCTAAAGGATTGTGCTCTCTCATGTTGGTGCTACATGAATACAAAAGTGAAGAATTAACAACTATATCATTTGTTTGACTTTCAGCCTGGAACTCTTTACATACACTTCTTTCTTTAAATTGCAAATGTTATAATGAAAAAGAGTTATGCCTCCATTTTAGCACTGAGTTTCACTAAGTGCAGAAGTTTCATCTTTTATAACATTGTGTTAAAGTCTGAGCTGATCAATTCATGTGAATAATTCCAGTGGTCATATTTATAAAGTGCAAAGACTTCTGCTCAATGAACTTATGTTTTCAAGGTTTCTTAGCCTTTTTATCCATTTTCACCTATTTTGACAGATTTATTGACAATAGTAATGGTAGTATTTAGTACAGCTTCCAGATAGGCCTACAGTGAAAGTCAATGCCGAATCTTACAACTGTGCTCAAATTTATTATTCTAATTACTGGTAGGTAATTAATTGGCAACAAACAACTTCTTGAATGGATTTAACCCTCTCCTTGAACATAAATAATATCTAATTTTTTTATGATTCATCTTTTGAAAATTACTCATAGGCACCCAATATACCCAGGGCCAGTTTCTATACCAATACAATGGACAGCAGAACTCAACTCTCTGTGGAAGGATTTAGTGAAGAACCATAGAGATGGCTCTTATTTATCTTCAAGTTGCTTTACAGAGTAACAATTGTTTAAGAACCTTGTAGCTCCATTATATTGTATTTGCCCTGAGTTTAGCAAAAATTTATAGAGTGAGCTAGAGTGCTAGCTTAGAAGATACAGAATAGATTTAAGATAGCTGGGAATCAGATTCATGATTTTTAAGCAAACACACTTGCTTTGTAGATAATTCCTAAGGTAATAGAGGTCTATGAATATCTGGTATTTGTAACTGATGCAGCAAGCAATGTGTTTCTTTTTCCCCTTGGTTTTACATTCTCCTTTTCCAGTAGAACACCAGCACTCCAGCTTCACTAGGACAAAAGCTGGGTTTAGCATGAATCATCTCAACCTTTAGAAAACACCAACAAAAAGCAAATTAATTCCTAGCTTTTTTAAAAAGTTAACAGGCTATATTAAAATGGTATTTTAATTTTTCTGATTTGAATGATTACTCGATCATTATACCTAAGTCTAGCAATTTCTCTTGAAACATTTCTCAAAATAGCTTAAGGAGAGGTGCACTCTGGTCAGCCGGATATTCTGAAGCTTACTGTGGAAGGCAGAACTCTATTAGTCAGCATTTATCATCTTTCTATGCTTTAACATTTCCATTTAATTTAGGAGTAGGTTTAAACCCCAAAGACATGCAGCAGAAGTAATAGAGGCATTACCACTATTTTCAGGAATCAAGCATGCCAATGGGCAGAATTAACTATTGGTAACAAAACCAGAAATACTCAAAGATGACAAGTAAAATACAAATGTATTACAATGGTGTTATTTTTTGCTGACTAGGGACGTTTCAATATTGCTACTTTTCTAGTTACTGGTCTCTTCCCCTGACCTGAAGCCAGCAATGGCCTCTCCTTGCCACTTACTGAAACTTCAGCACCACCAGATTCAGTTTGGCATCTGCACTCTGGGATGATGGAGTTGCTCAAACCACCAGATGCCTCAAAATCAGTGCTACTATAGATAACATGTTAAAACCACAAATGGCTTGTGCCTTGTTAAGCATCTATCCAGCTTCTGGAAGGAGATAAATGAAGACCAGCCTACGAAACTTAGAACTAAACATTTGCGGTCAGGCTACAGCATTTTGTGAAAACATGCATTTGCCAATATATAAATGTCTATAAGGAAAGTAAAAATATCATAAACAGTTGTAATGTATAAGGAGTGATGTGTAAATTAACTAGAGCTTCATCGCACCTATGTAAAAGTCCACATAAATCATTTTATGCTAAGTGCTGCACCAATATTCCCAGATCTTTGTGTTTTTATGAGAAATCCTCACTGTAAAGTTGCCCCTCTGAAAGTGTCTGGAAATATTTTACCATCACAGACTTACTGGAACACTACAGAACATAAGGAAGACGCAATAAAACAAAAAGACCCCCAAACAAACAAAAAAAAACCCCACTACACAAAAAGCAACCATCAGAGACCAGTTAAGCTTGCTGATTAGCTTATGTAGAATCTCAGATAAACATATATATTAATTTTATTTATATAGTTAGAGTTTAAGTAGAGCCAGGTCCTTTCCTCTGTTGACTAAAGGGATAGTCAGAAGGTGAAAGGACTAGTTCAAACCATGTTTATAGATTTTTAATTTGTGCCTGGTACATTACATTGCTAAAACAGTAGGTATCTTAACATGCACATAAGCTATTGAGTACACAGAAGGTAAAGAGAGCAGCAAAAAAATACCATTTCCTGACAGAAAGGCAGAAAACGCCAAATAAACCCTGTTATCAGCAAGTTAATGATAGTATAAGGCTGCTAATATGCCTGTTTACTGGCAAAGCTGAACAGTATGTTAGTATCTATTATCACCAACTAAAATATGTCCATTGAATTTATATTTGTATAGTGTATATTAATTCCTACTTGCAACAAACACTACTGCATTAGTAGCATCATTTTAAACTAGTAAACAGACTAAAATAGCACCTCATAGCAGCCTTTCAATATCTGAAGGGGGGCTATAGGGTGCTGGGGATGGACTCTTCATTAGGGACTGTAGTGACAGGACAAGGGTTAAAATGGGTTAAAACTTAAACAGGGGAAGTTTAGATTGGATACAAGGAAGAAATTCTTTACTGTTAGGGTGGTGAGGCACTGGCATGGGTTGCCCAGGGAAGTTGTGAATGCTCCATCCCTGACAGTGTTCAAGGCCAGGTTGGACAAAACCTTGAATGGCATGGTTTAGTGGGAGGTGTCCCTGCCCATGGCAGGGGGGTTAGAACTTGATGATCTTAAGGTCCTTTCCAACCCTAACTATCCTATGATTCTATAAATTTCCAAATCCAATTAGCTTGGTGAACTCCGTGATATTGGCATATTTAGACTTAGTAACTGTTATGGACTCGGATCAGACTTGATGGACTTCATCTAACTTGATGAATCTACCAGACTTAGAAGCAGGCAATTTTAGCCACTCCTCTATTTGGACAATATGATTTAGATGGTGAATAAAACTGCTCTCCCATTGACCCTGCTGCTTGAGAGTCCATGTTGAAGTGTGGTGGGTGACTGCCAATATAAATCCACTGCTCCTAGATCCCTCCACCCAAATGTGTTGGTATGAGTTACTGACATGCTTATATTTTTTTTAACCTCCATTTGACCACTGGTGAAACTAAAAATTAAGGTGAACATCAAATCTGACAAGTGGAACTCTGTGATGGAGCACTTTAAAAAAAGTGTTGGCCTATTTCATTCTGTCTATGAGTAAGAGAGTCAGTTACTAACTGAAGGTCAGAGATAACTCATTTACAGCAGGACACTGATTATCACCTAAACTGTGCTTTCCTTTGCAAGTTCATTTCAGCAGTAGTATGCACTCATAAGCTACACTGGCTTGGATGTTCTCTGGACTGAGATTTCTCACCTAGCCAAATCTGCCAAACTACAGGGCATTTCTGTGTTCTGCACAAAGAAAAACAAACTTATACATCGAGCTAAAAAAATAATCTGCTGGCAAACTTTGTGAAGGATATTGGTTCTTTTGTTCAGCATGTTACTTGATCATTTGTTCTTCAGTGAGAAAGCAGATTCCCTTAGCTCCCCAAGCAAATTCTCTGATGAGTCAGATGAAATAGCTATTTCCTTCATCTGAGGTTAGGTCCTGAAAAAAGAAACTATTCTGCAATTCACAGACTAAAGCACTGCTGAGGAAGCAAGATCCCACCACTCCTGTTCTCTTTGCAAATGACAGCCTGGGTCTTGCAAAAACATGAAACAGTTCTGTTGTTTTGCGGTTTTTTTTCTGAAAATGAGGTACCAGAGCTGACAGGTCTTAGCTGTGGGCACAGTGGCACAGTCCATGACTTTGACTCTATGTAGTTCAATGCAAGCAGAACAGTATAGCCTGATGGAACATCACAAGGCAGATCTACTCAGAACACTTCCACTGCTTTCAAGCCCAACTTGCTAACTGCAGTATGTCAATGATCTTGAAGGGATTTTGCCATCAACATTAATTTAAATTGCTAATTACTGAATACATACAAAGTTCTCACTCCCATAAATAGCTGGGTATGTTTCATGCATTGTGTGACAGAAATGTCAAGAAGGCCATCAGCAGGAGAGAATATGATCAAGATATTAATCCAAGTTCATCCCAGTTCATTGCTTCTTGATTCTCAGGCTACACTTGTAATTGCAGAGGACAATATTCCTCATAGCCTTATAAAAACAATATGCTGTAAGAGAGAAGTCCTTATACACACTTAGCAGGGAGAAACAGAAATGAGAGGAGAAAAACAACACTGGAAATAATTTGGGGCCACAGACCATGGCAATGCTTATTCACAATCACAAGCAAGGACTAATTTGGAGACTAACATGAGAGTCCATGAAAACAGTGCCAGTGCCTTGTTGAACTTTTTTTTCTCTTCTTCTGAATCTGCTTTAATTTCTAGTTTAATAACAAACACTACAGCTCTCTGCCATTTTCAAAGGAGTTATGACATGCATTATGAGCAGCACCATTAGCCTTTCCCCCTTTACTATTTACTCATTTAAGGTGCTAACCCTACTGATTAAGTAAAGCCTGGATTGCCTAATGAGGGAAGCAAGAACCATTTTACAGGGAGTTATGAGATCAGTATCACTTAGGAGACTACAGAAATCTGGGGACCCTCAGTCTCATCTATTGCATTGCAGTTCCAGCTAAAACTGTCTAAAAAGGGGTAAGAAAAGGATAGCCTGATGTTGGCTTTTCTAAAATTCACATTAGAACATTAATCCTTCAACAGAAAAGTTAAAAAGATGAAAACTAGCAACTGTGTCACAATTACTAGAATGACTTGGTAAAAATACCTAACAGGAGCATTCAAATAAGAAAGTTCTTTCTAATGAAACAAATTCAATATTTATGCACATGCTTATATACTTCAGAGGACTGAAAATTCATTCTTACATTATCAAATCTACTCTCTGACACCAGAAGCAATCTTACCAGATAATTTGTTCCTATGTGGTTTAAAAAAACTCTAAAGCTGATTTAATGTGGACTCAAAAGTGTTCTATTAAGTGGCTATTCCAGAATTGTACGGCTCCAGTGGTTACAAGTTTCTTATTTCTAATCTAAAGTTTTTAAAAGCTAGTTCATTACCATTTGGATTCATCTTTCCTTTAAAATAAGAATTAATCACCCAAAGCATTTCTAGAAAGCAAACACATCTTCTCAGTTTCTGTTCTGCAAGACCTAACCAGAAAAAAATTTTAGGTTCCTTTTATGAAACTATGCCTCTTTCCATTTCCCTGCCCTAAACAGCATAATAGATCTGTAGTTGCTGAAAAATTCATTTTTTACTGAAAGACTTGATATCATGCTTTAAAGCAAATGAAGTCTCACAGTAGCTTGAATAATGACATTAGTACACGCTATCTCCAAAAATATTTAACTTCATACAGTCTAGAACTGATCTTGCTTCCTTCATCGCCACATCTTACTGCAAATGCAGTCACAGTCATCTCATTATCAACTAGTATACATAGGTCCTTCCCTTAATTTTGTTTTCCATTGAGTGAGCTACAGATTGTTGCAGACATTCTTGTTCTCATCCCCTAAATGCATAACCTTGAGATTTCAATTACTCATCCCTTCAGTACTTGAAGTCTACTTCTAATACCCTGCTTTCAAAAATAACCTTTGCCATTACCCTTTCCCATTTTACCCTTTGCCTAATAGCTACTGTTTTCAGTATTTACTGGTAAATTACTACATCTATAATCTCCACTGAATTTTTTATTAAAATGGAAAATAGGGGAAACAAAGTTATTATTCAATACAATCGTCTGGCAGGTTCATATTTTGTCATCCCTTTTCCTGCTTAATGCCAAACCTTTTGCAACTCTTTACTGAATTTCTTCCTTTTCCTTTTCAGTTCTGTCTTATTCCACCTTCTGTCACTCCTTAGATATAAGCACTATGTTTTGCTACTTTCCGCTTGGATTTGCTATAAAAGTTTGATAGCAAATTCAGCAACCTGAGTAATTTTCCTGTCTTTTGAAGACTGAGTTATGCTTTGCTTCTACCTCAGATACATTTCTTTCTCTTTCCATGCACTTGACAGTCAAAACTAGATGTTTAATGTTCCTGTCTGTAACTAGAAATTAAGTCTTTGTTCAGTCAGGGTATTATGACATTGTTTAATGTCTACTCCTTACTAATTACATAAACATTTCTTCTTTTAATCTTCTCAGTTGTTGGATTCAGAAGTATTCGTGTATATCAAATTGCTTTTCTAAATAAAAGTCTTATTGGAAAAAGCATAACTGACAGTACATGCTAGAATAAAGTCCTAGATAGTCAAATCACCTCTTAAGAGGCTATTTAATAAACACAGACCTGCTATGTTAATCTGTCCACCTGACCCTTCCTTCTACTCAAATTAGGGTACAACAACACACTTTGTGTACATGTGTATGTGTGCACATACACATATGACATTTCCTTCTCTACACACTGCACCCTCCCAAGAAACAGATTGTCTAAGGCGCTGATCTAATTGGAAGAGACCCTGTTTCACTCCTGCCTTTTGAACGTAATTCAGAATTCTGGTTTCTTTTTCCCTCCTTCTGATGATACCACTATTTTATTTCTGCATAAGTATCCACTGCTTTGTTGCCAGGGAGAGACCCCTAAGCCAAGCATATGCAGGAGATATTTGCACGCTTTTTGCTGTGCATGGCCAGATTTTTATTTTCTGTATTACTTAAAGCTTGTGTGGCCATCCAGCCACAATAAATTTTCTCAGAGCAGCAGGGTGATCTAGTGGATAGACTCCTTGTGAAGAAATTTAAAAATCTGAGTTCCACTCTGCTTTTTTATTAATATTATGATGAGTTTTGTCACCTCCTGCTATACTTCTGCTATACTCTGTCTCTCTCCTTTGATTAGCCTATCAAGTGACACTTTCTTGCTTTTGCAGTAGGCGTTGCACACAGTCTTCTGATCTTGATTGGAGCTTTCAGATACTACTATAACACATGTACTGGGGAAAGACAAAAATCTAAGTTTTACAAAGCAACCTTGAGAGGAGCTCTGAAGACAAAATAGCAAAAGGAGAAAGGAAATGAGCAGTTATTTTTACCATCATAAAGCTGCTTTTGAATGAGGGACAACAGCTGAATTGTGAAGAATGCCTGAGGTAGAACAGTCTCATTAAAATATAAAATCCAAAGCAATTGGATTCCAAAACCTGAAAAAGACAAGAGTTCAGGAAGGTTCTTCAAAATGATGAATGAGGAAAGGAAGCAACTACAGCCTGGTTTCCTGGTGAAAGTAAAGATGAGAGGATTAGGAATCCTGCAGATTGCTTGCGCCTTGGAAATAATTCATTAGCGAGGACTTTTCACCTTACTGCTATTCACAGAAACTCTGGTAATCCCAGATGTAAAAGAGGAGCAAGGGAGAGAGCAAATCTTGCTGCCAAGAGCCCTATTGCACAGGTGTCAATCTCATCTTCAGAAGGGAACAGGTGAAAAGAATTACATACCATGGAGGATAGAATCAGGTGCCTTTTACAGGGACTGAAAAAATATAAGTAATGGCAATAAGGGAAGACAGAATAAAAGTTCTCTTCTTTTTCCACCTTCTTAGTGAGTAGAATGAAACAGCATATCTATTTATTCCTCTTCATTTAGCAAGAGCAGGGTTTGGGTCACTGTCAGTGAATCTGGAACAAATGAGTTATCCATGATTCATAAAGGGCTGCAGGCTCCATCTCCTGCAGTACATTAAAAACAGAACAACGATGGTTCCCCCCAAAAAAAACTAAAAAACACCTCAGTCTAATATTATTGCACAAAAACAAGTCAATATCCCTTCTTAATTATTTATTTACCATTAATACACTCTTACTGGTTGTGAAAGTGACCTGGGAAACAACTAATAGAAGGGAAAAAGTGTAGTGAACACCATTGTTTTTGCAATAGTACATGCCAGGTTCAGTGAATTAGCCTCTGGCACCAAACATAAATAAATGGGTATTTTATGTGAGTACAGTATTTTGCATTAAAAACAATCAAAGGATAAATGGAACTAGGTTTTTGTCCTGCTGTAATGCTTTTTGATACATCACAGTAGACCAAGCAAATTGGATGTGAAATTGTATCATAAACGGAAGCAAGAAACTATTCCATAATATTAAGTCTATTATCACTACCAGCCTTAACTAATTTTTCTTCATACAAATTACTGTGGGATAACAGAACTTTACAAATGGAAATATGTGTCTGATAAACAAAAAAATAAGTGGCTTATTCATTGGATAATCTCTTTCACTTTTCCTTTGTCAGTCTATTATGAGAGTAAAGTGTTCAGAGGAAGGAAAAAAGCTCTTAAGTGTCTGATTAACAATCCTTTCCTGGTGCCATTATATAATCAGAAAAATGAAATAACTTCCTTCACTGTATAGGGAAGCAAATATGAGTAGATTCAGTTTTCTATGCGATTTCTATGTTCTACTGTTTTCCAGAGTGCACAAATAAATCAATTTAGCTTAAGGAATTTCATCACTTCATAAAATTGTCAAAGCACATGCTCAACAGTTTCTCAAAGTCTGTGAGTTCTCAAGCAGAATGCATTTTCTGTAGCTGCAACTAATACAAAAATTCAGGCAGGAATCTCAGTGCTAACTTGGCAGACTGTCAACAAGCAGAAAGCTGTACAATTCAGATTCCACCCTTCACCTGACACCTGTTTCTGGAAAGACTTAAACAATACCTTGAAACCAAGATCCTAAATCTGAACATTTGAAACAGGATCAAAACTGTACATTTGGGGCCATCTCTAACATAAAGAGAAATGGAGTTTCTCTCTCCAGTGCCCCCTTGTTCAAAAGTTTCATTTAACTAAATTATTAGACTGGAGTTTATGCGTAAAAATCAAAGCAGCTGAATTTTCCCTCCGAATATCCCAGAAATTAATAATTTAAATAGATAAGCTCTTCAAAAGGCATTGACAGGTACCTCCATTCTCTGTTACCAATGAAACTGGTATAAAGCACTACCACCACCCCTCCCAAACCAAACAAGAAAGTGCCCCTGCTTTCCTGCTTCTCACTACTGCTATGCACAAAAGGTGAAGGCAACCCATTTCCAGTGGACAGCAGAAAAGAAACACCAATAAGACTTGTCAAAGAAAGAGGCATTCGCAACCGTGTGAAGAGGGCAATATTATAAACAATAATAGCCCACTAGAACTTCCCATTACATTCAATTACATTCAATTCTCTATGTAAACGGAGGGGGATAATAATCAATGCTACATGCTGCAAACTTACTCTAACTGAATCAGTGAAAACAACATTAAATATATTCTGTCTGTATTTTGCCAGATCTGTGCTGACAACAGAAATTATATTCTTATTATATTTTTATATCTTTGCTTTTCTCTTCCCTTTCCACCTTTTACCCACCTCCAGACCTTCCAGACATCTGACATGAACTCAGAAGTTTTGAAGACTTTAGATCCTCACAACTACTTGGGTTGCGGAGGGATGGGACTGAATCCTTTTCCTGTGTTCAGGAAATACCACTTTGTCTTAGTGCACACTTCATCTATTAAGTATATGGCTGGATTTTCTATTGAACAAAGCCTTACTGGAACTAATCTTTCCTGTACTTCACAACTGCCTGGAAAGACGGCGAGTGATAACAGGAGTGAAAATATGACAGGGCAATAAGCCAATTAAATCATTACCTTACTTGTGTCTATATTCTATGTATACGTTCACTTGTAGAAACACACAATTTAAATCAAATCCCATGATATTACAGACAAAAAAAAAAAGAAAAAAAAAAAAGAAGACTAGATCCAGGGGACTACAAACGAAATACCAAAATGCTGTAACACATCAGCTCTAGCAGTGGCCAGACATTTTCTGAGCATGTGTTGCGTTTTCTTTTTTTTTTTTTTTTTTTTTTCTCTTTCCCTAATCATCCCTTTCCTTTGTCAGAAAAGTTTTACATACCAGACTTAACTTGAAGTTAATGAAGAGTGCATATATATGCAACCCATGCTAGTTAAAACCATAGCACCTGTGGGATACTAACAGGACAAATATGACTCAGAACACAGAGCAATTCCTTTAACACAGTTTAGCTTCATATTCCATCTGCTAGCTCTTTATTGTTCTAACATTAGTCTCATGCAACAGATTTTGCTGGAAGCATTTGCCTATCGATATATATATAAAAAATATTAGGGCATTTATACTGAACTTTGTCTCAATTCAAGGGATATATCTAGGCAATAGAAGCTATCTGAGAGAGGTGAAGATCTCTTTCTTCTGTTTGCAGATGCTTGATTGGAATAGAAAAGAAACATTATCTTTACATAGAGATAAATATTTTTGAAATCTGAAATATTCAAATGGAAAAAACTTTTCTCAGCCAACTGTAATCAGAATTCTTATTAATCTGTTGCATGACTTCAGTTTTGAGAAAAACAAATGCAAAGACGTGATAAATGGTCCTACACCACCTTATTTCCCTTCCGTTTTATTCACTGACCTAAGCTGATGTGAAATAATCATCTTTTGCCTGCATATAGCAGTCATTCAACTGTTTATCTTCACAATTCTTGAGAACACTGCAGAAGTGTTCATTTTGCTGCCTATTAGCAAAAGGTTCAACTATTTCTGGCATAAAGGAATGGCAAAATTCTAATGTCTTCTCTTATGTAACCATAGTAAATTATCTAATCTGTACCACATTTATCTGCTGAAAGTGCAAAAACTTGTCCTAACAAGCTGCAGAGATGTATACAGACCTCTGATGATAATGAGCTGTTTTCACAGTTAAAGCTTTTTTGAGATATAAAACATAACTAACCTCACTTCTAGTTACTGATTATTTCAGGACCTAATCTGAGAAGTGGTACTGCTGTACTCCAGCACAAGAGCTATTGGAAGCTATATATAGGTTAGAATAAAGCTAAGGTTAACACACCTGAAAAAAGCATGTAAGATTTCTGTACAACCTTTGTGAAATATTATGCACATTCCATCTTATCAGTTTTATCTTTCCTGATTCAATGTCTAGGTGAGCATATTTTCCAAGGGCATTTTTTCAGAATATAAAATGGATAATCAGGGTAGAGGCATATGTGTTCATATGTGTTCCACTTAAGTGTGCTTTTACACACCACATCCATGTACAAACACACATCGAGGGAGGTCCAGATGAGTAAGGGGAGAAAGAGTGACACCAAGTATATAAAAAGCTAATACAAATGGAGGGGTGACCTCCCCACATAGTTTTGGTTTTCTTTGTAGCCTCTGTAAACAATTCCAAGAAAATCTCTAGTGTCATTGTCAAAAGCATCATGTATACAAAATAGAGCAGTGACGTCAAAGTATACCTTGAGACACAACGGGGGGACAGCATGAGAGAGACTTATTATTTGTAAAAGGTAAGAGTTATAAGACTCAAAGAGAATGGATCATTCAGAAAAAAAACCCAAAAGATAGAAGTAGAGAGGACAAAGGGAATGGCAACAAGTTTTTGAAACATACAGAGCCCTTTCCATTTGCTCCAAATGCAGTTTAAGCATCTCTCTGGAGACACAAGATCCTGCACAGATTTGCTAGAGGAATAAACTGAAATAAATTTTTCTGTGCTATTACACTATGAATAGACTGTGCTAAATGTTTATCGTACATGTCCCCATGTTACATGTAATTAACAAGCAGATAGCCAAATGCTGTCCTACATTTTAATTGAAAAAAACAGAGATGTGCAAAGAGCTTTTCTGTGTGTCCCACAAGCGAGCACACACACACACACACACACACACACACACACATTTAATTTGTAAGCAGGGAACAGTATCATTGCTAGATGCTGGAAAGTTCACAATGGTAATGGGACAGATGGCTTGAACTCATCTACCATTATGAAGAGAGTAGTAAAGCTTTATTTTCCAGTTACTCATGAGGACATTGGGCCTGATTCATCCTACCTAGCACTAGCAAAGGCTGAGAGTGGATGCAACTGCAGTATAGCTCTGACCCTATCGCAGACAAAGCAACTGTCAGTCTGCTTTAGATTTCACTTCTGTTACCACAGTCCTTACAGCACACACAGAGCGCTGGTGATGTTCTGTGCCTGCAGACTTCTTCCACCATGGTTTTCTGCCACATATACTCTTGGATGTTATACCGCACTTACAGTCCCACAAGGCTGGTGTTCTGCTGCCTTAAAGACCCCCTGTGTGAAAACTGTTCAGTGGGTAAGCTGTGGAGGATTGGCTTATGCAATACAAACTAAGGAGCTGTTGCAAATGACTAGCAAAGTCCCTGTTTCTCATGTCACAGCAGACATTTAAATAAAAAAACCCCAAATTCTATGTTTTGGTTGTGTGATCAGTTGAAGAGTTGTGCAAATTGATATTGAAGTGTTAATTTAAATAGTAAAAAATGCTCAATTTGATCATCTACTGAGGAGCTTGCACTTGCAGCAACTGGAACTAGAGTAGAATGGTGCTGGGTCTAATGCACACTTTGAATTATCACCCTCTTACAGCAGGGCAACTGTGTGATAGTTTACTCAGTTGGACTGTCTTCAAACTTTAGAAAGAAAAAGACACGTTTTAAAAGGCACTGAGATCAACCTCTCACCCAGCAACTGAGCACAGAGCACGTTGAGTGCAATGTCAGACCCTCAGATAATAAAATGTCTGGGGAAAGAAGGGAGGGCAAAAAACAAACCAGAACAATCTTTTTCCTCTGGCAGTTCAGATGATACTGAACAAGAACTTTTTGCTCTGTAGCAATTTCCAAAAGGTTGCTTTCAACAATCTTGCCATCAACTGAATAACCTCAATCTACTTTGATACCCTTTCCTGGTTCTCCCCTTTTTCCTTTGATAATTTGCTCAGATTTCCCCTGTTTTGCTCTTATCTAATACCTATTCTCAGCTCAGTCTTGCTGCCATTCAAGTTAGTGAAAAAATATTACTATTAGCTTTAGCTGGACAGAATACTATGTTCTTAACATAGATATTTTCTATATTTCCATTGTACCCTTGGAATAATTTCAACAATAAGGTATTCAACAAAAGGCCAGTTAAAAAAAAATAAAAAATAAATAGAAACAAAACCTGAAGCGTCATGCAACATAACAAAAAGCTTTTTTTTTTTCTTTAAACACATGTAAAACATTATGTATCTATAGTCTTTTAGGTGTATGACCCTAAATAACATATACATATACACACACATATATGCTTCATCACATTCTGTAAAACACTGTAAGAAACAAAAAGAATCAACTGGTACTGGTAACAATTGTATTTCAGCTTAATATTAAACTCCTGTAAGCATTTCACTCCATCATTCAAAATCCCTCAGGGTTAGTATGAACTCAGAAATCCAGCCTCTAACAGACAGTAGCAAATTTAATGAGACAAAAAAATGGGGTCAGACCAGCACATTTCTTAAGATCATGATATTGATTGTCAAAAAGAGAAAAAGGCAAAAAAACATTTACAAAGTCATAGCATTGTTCTGCTGGCTTTATAAATTTGCTCATTACAGGTTACAGAACAACTGATTACAAGACCCTCCCACCATCCCCAGGCAGCAGTGAACCAGATTAAGAGAGACCAGACAATTAAGCAAGGAAGAAATACTCAGGAAATGTGAACTGATGCAACAAATACTTTATTTAACACAATATAACTTTAGTATTTCTAAAATAAATAACTGAGAAGACAAGTCATAATAGGATCATCAAAATATCCTTAATGAAGTTATCTATTTTAAAAAATCTGACTGTGGGAAAACACCTCTGAAATAACAAGGTATGGAAAACTAACCATTATCCTCTGTCATAGATACAGTTATAAGGAGTTTAGTGAGCTCACTTGTCAGGCAACACCGCCATGAAAACAGTGAAAGATAACATGTAAGGAAAAAGTTTTTGTGAACAGAAACATACTCTTCAAATTTTCTGAGAGCAGCTGCTAGGTGGTATTCAACATTACCAATCTGCAACAGTGCAATAGCATGATGCATCCATCAGGCATAAAAAGGCATAGCACATTCAGTGAATCTGGTGTCTTGAAAATTAGAATCCCTTCATTGGGCTGATCTCTTTGAGTTGCATGAAGAGGTGGACCACTTGGTTCTCTTTTATTTTTACTACCTTGTGTGTCACAGCCATACCAAGCTATCATAGTGTTCTGATCCTGTCATGCTCTACAATATCTTACACTGTACTCATTTTTCCTGTTTAGCCATACAGTTGCTGGGAAAGGTTCCTTCTATATACCACTTCCCCACAGTTAATACATAGGTTAAAGCAGTTCAGGCTTAGTGTTCTTTGATGCCAAGAAACTCACATGGACAATACAGAAGCCAAGAATGTGGCTTCTTCACCGGCTACCCACAGTTGAAACAGTGTTATATAACATAACATTATTGCACAACCATTCAATCAGAGGAGCTATCCAACTGTCATGGTAGGTTTTAGGAGGTCTTTCCTAACCCTTCATGGCAAATAAGACATCTAGATACTTCAGATTATGCCAAAATTTAACTGAAAACTGTTAACGATGTAACAGGTGTAAAGTGTAAGTCATTATAATAACAGGCAGGGAATGCTGAAATAGTATTCCAATTTTAAGGACTGTCCTGGGTTCAGCAGTAGCAGTCATTTTTTTCTCCTTCTTGGTAGCTGGTGCAGTTCTGCATTTTTGACTTTTGGTCTGGGAACAGTGCTGATAGCACCAATGTTTTTAGTTACTGTTCAAATGTTTGGTCTGGCCAAGGACTTTCTGAGCCTCATGCTCTGCCAGGAAGGAGGGGAAGCCCAGAGGAAGCAGAGACAGGACACCTGACCCAAACTAACCAAAGAAGTATTCCATACCACAGCACGTCATGGCCAGGATGTAACTGAGAGTTACCTGGAAGGGCTAGGACTGCAGGTTGGACGAGGTATCGGTCAATGCCTGGTAGGGCTGGGGGAGCGAGTTACCGGTCGGTGGGTGGTGAGGTGTTGTATTCTCTTCCCTTTTTATTTCCTTTGTCATTATTATTATTGGTGGTAGCAGTAGTGATTTGTGTTATACCTTAGTTACTAAACTGTTCATATCTCAACCTGTGGGAGTTGCATTCTTTTGATTCTCCTTCCCATCCCTCCGGGAGCAGGGGGAGGGAAAGAAGGGGGGGAGTGAGAGATCGACTGCGATTTATGGCTGATTTTGTTTATACCACAACAGGACTAAGATTACAATATCATTACTTCACAATTAAAAATTTCTATGAGCTTCTGATAGTACAGTAAATATATCCTAAACTTCCAGAAATCCATCTACATTACTAGCAGACTTCACAAAGCAGACAAGTGTCAAATTGCAGTAAAAACATTTGGTAGACTAGAAGAAATCAAAATATTTGTGTCAATTAATGCATGGTTCACATTGCTAAATTCACAAACATAAAAGACGACTCCCGTGTGCAATATAAAACCTTAAACACAGAAACAGCTAGCAAGACTCTTCTGAAAACTGAGCACAGACATCCAACAGGACTGCTAGAATATTTGTAAACCTGAATAGCTTCTCTTCTGAAATGTGCTACAGAAAAACAAGTAAACAAAACAGACCACAAACAACACTGAATTCTTTGAAAAGGCCTTGCCTAGTACTAGGGAAAATTTGCATAGAAGCACGAACCATGGAGTAAAAGTCATAAGAAAAATGGTTAGAAGAGCTAACCACAGGGTGCAAAGTCGACAGGATTACTAATGTGGTTCTATTGCTGTTATTTCAAAGCCATTAACCCACAGGTCCTTTATGAAAAGGATACCAAGTCCCAGACACAAGATACTCATTGGGCAGATGGGGACTGCTATTTCTGTAATACACAAAAAGAAAAGAGACTTTTCTATAGACTCCCACATTTCAAAAATAAGAATTCTGAAAATAATCAGCCAATTTTCTTCTATGATAGGCTATATCACCACTAGCTTGACCTCCTTGCATTACTTTGTGTGTCACATGCTATGAAACATGCTACGAAACATGATACTGACCCTGACAAGAGGGATTTAGGAGGAATGATAGTACTTGATCATTTAAAGAAGTTCACAACTAACAGCAAGTCACAAATATGAAATTACAATGTTAATGAGAAAAGGTCTGGTGAGACCAGTTGAACAGATTTTTTAAACTCATCGATTTTTTTATATTTTAAAGTCACCATAACTTCACAGTTATAATGAACAAATTCAAATTTTCTTTGGCTTAAAAGCCAAAATTCTCTTGTGACTTCTAAAACTGAACATCAAGCGGTTTACAGCATAGCTCTGGAAAGTAGTATGTTTCTGCAGGATGTTACAGAACTGAACGTACAGTGATAAAACTATCAGAATGAAAAGGTTCAGAAAAACCTTGCATTCTGGCAGAGTGCATTACTGTCAGAACACCTTCCTTTCTTTTGTAGTACTCTATTCTTACAGGTTACTGCAAAAAGAGGTTTCTCAAAGGAAAAAGAAAAAAAGAACAAAAAAGAAGAAAAACAATGTTCTCAATTCCCCAGCAAGTATTCCATTCTTAAGTGTTTTTTAAAAACTCAGAGAGACATGTAAGCACACTGAACTCTGGAACTCTGGAATTCTACAGCTCTAGCTCTTGTATTACAAATAACACAGTCTTTCTCCGCATGCTTTAAAAGAGATGTAACAAGAGTCCCCAATATCTTCCAAATAAAAGGGATTTAGGGAAGGCAGGATTCAAATTAGCAGGGCAAGATTTATATACAGTAAGTAGTCTAAAATGCAAACTGAAAATACAAATGCTATTTACTACTTCACACAGAGTGTTTGTCAGACAGGACGCCAAGTTTACAGATGTAGAACTACAAAACAAGCTCTTGCTTGTTAGCAGCAGACACTGTAGGAAACCATGAAATAGAAAGCATTCAGCACTTAGAAGATGTCTAAAAAGTGTAACGACAATCACTGATTAGACAAAGCATTTAAAGCACTTGTACTTTAACATGTTTTGTGAACTTAAGCACAGAGTTATGCACACTTACAAATAGATTGTTCATTCTTGTGGAGTCAAAGTGTTGTAAGAAAAAAGGAAAACAGAGGCAAATCTTGTGAAGACAGGCACTAGTAACAAAAGGAAAAACAAAACGTAGAAGCCATGCAGATAAGAAGTACAAAGATTAAAAAAAAAAGAGATCATTAAAAAAAGAATAGAACAGAATGAGATAAAAGGGAATAACCTTTATTCAGGTTAATTCACAGAAGTCACGTTGCTAGGAATAAAGTTTGGGGTTTTTTTGTTGTTTTTTTTTTTGTTTTGTTTGGGTTATTTGTTTTGTGTTGCTTTGTTGTTTTTGGGTTTTTGGTGTTTTTTTTTTTCTTATCACTTTTCCTTACTAAGAATATTTTTTCAAGTTTGGGGATTTTTGTTTTTGGTTTGGTTTGGATTTTTAATAGAAATTCTATTTCTATTATAAAAAAGTAATCCATTTTAGACTTCCATATTTTTTATCTCATATGTCCATATCCTCCATAAAGTTCTCCATGTTTGTAAATCCTGATTTGGCAGAGAAACATGTAAATCTTGTTCTCTGCAATATCAAAATTCTTAGTTTCTTTCCTTTATTTCAAGTCTCAACTTTCAAATTTTGGCAAACGTGTCAAAACATTAATTGATCCCAAAGAAATAATTATTCTTCCAGTTTTTAGCATCATTTCAATCAATACCTCTTTCCCCACTGGACAAGCAGCAAAGCATTTAACAGAATTGTGAAAGAGAACATGACGCCCAGCATTTCATGGGTGGAAGTATCCTATAGGTCTAGAGATAGCCTTAGAAGTTTTGGTTTACTTAAAAACTGAAATTTATTTTGAGCAATTTATAGATCCATAGAATGGTTTGGACTGGAAGGGACCTTGAAGATCATCTAGTTCCAACCGCCCTGACACACGCAGGGGCACCTTCCACTAGACAGGTTGCTCAAAATCCCCCAGGGATGGGGCAGTCACAGCTTCTCTGGTCAACTTGTTCCAGTGTCTCATCACCCTCACAGCCAAGAACTTTCTCTTAATACCTAGTTTAAATCTCTTTCAGATTAAAGCCATTCCACCAGGTCCTATTGCTGTACTCCCTCATAAAAAGTCCTTCCTCTTCTTTCCTCTAGGCCTCTTTTCTTCTCAATGCCTCACCTGTGTTTGTGCTTGGGATTGCCCTGATGCACATGCAGGACCTCACACTTGGCACTGCTGAAATTCATAAGGTTCACATGGGCCCACCTCTCAGCTTGTCAAGGTCCTTCTTGATATGAATTCATCCAGAGTTCCCTGAAGTCTGTAACAAGATGGTATTCCAGTTCATGTCATCTGCACACTAAAAATAAAACGCTTGGTTTCTCTCTCACTATGGATTCTTTAAATCTTTCAGTGTTTTCCTTGGACTTGGAAACCAATCAATATTTTTTTCTCTTTTACTGCAAGTCCTCACTCTTTAACCCCACCCCAAGTCATCCCCAGTTCCCCCTGGATCAAAGTGGACAAACACATTGTAAATTTCCACATATCAATTTCATGTCTTTACATATAATCAGACAGGGAAATACAGTTGCGGAAAAGTATTTTCTCTCAGAATCAAGACATAGTTATCTCAAATTTTTATACCACAAAATTTGGTGGCTCTTCTACTTTACCTTTCTGTACCTTTCACTACTGTTAATTCTAGGGCCATCAATAGGTGTGTTGCTAAGCTTCTGTGTCAGCTATGGGGGTGGCTTCTCACACAGAACTAAAGCCCTACTCTTGCTGCATGTTAGAGAAGAACAGATTATTACTTTGGGAAAAAAAAATTCAAATCTGAACTTTAAGAACATACTGATTTATGTGTGCGGCACTGGCAAACACCAACTCCCAGGTTTTGTTCTGAGTTTTGGGGGTTTTTTTGGTTGGCTCGGGGAGAGGGGAGAGGGGTTTGTGTTTGCTCAATTCGGTTTGCTTTTTTTCCCTCAGTAATTTCCATCTCTTACATAGTGTGCAGATCACATGTAGTTGCTACAGCTTGTACAGCTCTTTTCACCAGAGTGTGCACGCACAGTGAATAGATCTCCATGCAGATATGGAAAAATAGCACTGCAAGAAATAAGAAAAGCTTAGGACAAACAAAGTAGGTGAAAAAAAAGAAATAAAAAAGACCCAAAAGACATAATGGAATGAAGTCAGATTTCTTAGGAGATGATAGATACTCTAACACATTCTTACTGACAGAGGGCACATAGATCTTATTTGTATAATGGGACACCTAAGGAGATCCTCTAGAAAAGTTACAAGAACACATTTGAAAGAGCAGTATAAGGCTATAAATATGCATGGCATGACCTCATTCATATTGTTCTTTCATAGGACTCTGATCTTTACTTCAACAGATGAAGAAAGTGACAAAAGGAGGAAGGACTGTCTTTTGGTTAAGAACTGGAAGACAGGAAACCTGGATACTATTTTTGCCACTTTCACAGAAGTCCCTTATGGCAAACTTTTTCTGCATTGGGGTATCCAGTTGAGGAAGTGAGACTGAGAGATGAAATGCTACAAAGGACTTAACCACAAATACCTAGATTTGAAAGGCTTGTCTACTTTCTTTGATTCATTATCTTCACCTGAAGGAGTGACAAAATTCTCATCGCTACCGGAATGATAATGCAAACTTATAACAGAAAGCCACATAATTATAGCATGGAAATCAGGAAAAAGGAACCATAGACACCTCTTGGGTTTATCTTCCTGGTCCTCATATTCAAAGTATTGACCTTTCATAAACAATCAAAAAACTCTTAAACATTTAAATAATCAGCACTGCCCTTTTTATGTGAGTTGAAATCATAGAATCATAGAATAGTTAGGGTTGGAAAGGACCTTAAGATCATCAAGTTCCAACCCCCCTACCATGGGCAGGGACACCTTGCTCTAAACCATATTACCCAAGGCCTTGTCCAACCTGGCCTTGAGCACTGCCAGGGATGTAGCATTCACAACCTCCCTGGACAACCTATTCCAGTGCCTCACTACCTTAACAGTAAAGAATTTCTTCCTTATATCCAATCTAAACTTCCCCTGTTTAAGTTTGAACCCATTACCCCTTGTCCTACCACTACAGTCCCTAATGAAAAGTCCATCCCCAGCATCCCTATATGCCCCCTTCAGATACTGGAAGGCTGCTATGAGGTCTCCACGCAGCCTTCTCGTCTCCAGGCTGAACAGCCCCAACTTTCTCAGCCTGTCTTCATATGGGAGGTGCTCCAGTTCCCTGATCATCCTCGTGGCCCTCCTCTGGACTTGTTCCAACAGATCCATGTCCTTTTTATGTTGAGGACACAGAACTGCACACAATACTCCAGGTGAGGTCTCACGAGAGCAGAGTAGAGGGGCAGGATCACCTCCTTTGACCTGCTGGTCACACTCCTTTTGATGCAGCCCAGGATACGGTTGGCTTTCTGGGCTGCAAGCACACACTGCTGGCTCATGTTCATTTTCTCATCATATCTATCATCCCACCAGTATCATCATTGATTTTTGAAGCTCTAAGGATACTTAGACAATGTATAAAATAGTCCAGCAGCATTGCATTTCTGAAGATCAGGAAAAAAACTCTCTGCCCCCCTGCCCACTTCATTTCTGAAAGTACTTCCAAGATACACAGGCCAAATTTCAAGCTCTTTCATCATAAATAAGTTTTTGTGCTTGGTTTTTCATTTAATTGGTTGGTTTTGTTTGCTTGATTTTTTTTGCTTAGGTTTGGGGTTGTTTGTTTTTTTTTTGGGGGGGTGTTGTTTTGTTTGTTGTTTGTGGGGTTTTTTGATTGTGGCAGTTGTGGTACTTTTTTACTTAATTTCCATAGAAACCTTTATTCCTCTTTAGAAAATGCCTCATCATGTTGTATTTCTCACAATTGCCACACTGAATTTAACATGTAATCCAAGAAGCAAAAAACTGTGTCCTGTTTCACTTTGTTATGTGCACTTTTTATTTAGCTGAATAACTTCAGATTCAGCACCCCAAATGTTGAGTTTACAATCCAATCTAGAAAGTAAAGAAACCATGACTACAGTGAAAAGTAACAGTGCAAATTACAATTTTACCTTAAAGAAAAAAAAGCCAAAAAACTTTTATTATACAAGAGGAGGGGCAGGGACAGAAAAGAAACACGTTGGCTTTACATTTGGAAAAATTCACCAGAAGCATGGAAAAAAAATACCAATAGAAAGATGTGAGGAAAGGGTCACAACATTTTTCAAAAGCTATACTGAAATAGCTGTACTGCAGAATGTGGATACATATGCACACCTAAGGAAAATATACACACTACACATGCTATAGCGAACTGGCCATCACTGATGGCAACATTATTTTCATGGTCCTCCAAAATGCTCTACACAGGACTACTGACATTTTTTGGACAGTAACTCAATCAATGTTTTATGAAACTGATTTCCAAACGTTTTCTCTCCTGAGACACAAAACTATCACTGATTGTAAGTTCCTAACTCTTTGAAATGGGAAAATAAAGTTCCTATAACAATAATTTGATTGGGTTTCTTTTCCCCTTCACCCACTTAAACTTGAGAAGAAACTTCTTCTCAGTGAGGGTGACAGAACACTGGAACAGGCTGTCCAGGGAGGTTGTGGAATCTCCTTCTTTGGAGACATTCAAGACCCGCCTGGACACGTTCCTGTGTAACCTTATCTAGGTGTTCCTGCTCTGGCAGGGGGATTGGACTAGATGATCTTTTGAGGTCCCTTCCAATCTCTAACATACTGTGATACTGTGATACTGTGATGGAACAAGACATGGTTGCAATGCTGCACAGGACTGACATCAGTTGATTTGGTGTTAACTTTTCCCTGTGACAGAACACAGCAGTATGTGCCTTCGAGTCCCTCTCACAAAAAAGCAAGAGCATGAACTGGAATTCTGGAACAGACATACATTCTAGGCTTGGTTGCAGGATCAATGAAAATATATAGTACCTGCATCTTGTATTTTGAAACCTGACATAACCCTTTTAAATTCCCTATAGGATCCATATCACACCTTTACCTAATCCAGAGAAACTTAATCTTACATAAATCCCATTTCTTTGGAAGTGCTATTATGTTGAGTGTTGAATAATAAAGAAAAGCATTTCATACAATTCCTGGATTTTATTGATCTAGTCCGCACTATGTCCTTTCTGAAAAAATCAGGGTAAAACCACATTTCCTCATTTTCACTTCCAGCCTTCCCTGTGCCTTCACACCTGTGACCACTGACAAATTCAGTCTGCTCATTCTGTTTCATGGGCTTTCTCTGAAATAACCCTCATCAAAAGGCAAAAGGATTCTCTTTCAAAACACATGTAGAAAATGAGAGGTTTATATTTTCTTGGGGGTGGGGGACTGTATTTATTTCTTTTTAAATTTTACCATATAGAATCGATCTGATGAGCCAAGCTGTTTGACAGAATATAGTGCTTACTACATGGTACTTCTCCGGATCACTTCTTGTGCTAAGATATATCATAGTGCAGAGTGGATGTAAGGTGAAATGGATTTGTTCACATAGTATGGCAGAGTTCTGCTTCCCTGAATGCCGTAGAACTGACCTGAAGGCAGTTCCGTTTTTCCAGAAGTCTCTAGCTTACATAATACAGTGCTTTCAGTTCTGTGCTGCTGCTAACTTTGACAGCTGCATATTACTGCACATTTCCAGTCTGCAGCTGACTTCCCCATTTTTTGTATTGGCACACAAAACTTGCCACCATCAACCCTTGCCATTGACAGGACCTATTGCCTTTGGTTCTGTTTGCAGCTAGTTTTCTACTACAGTAAGAGACTTCACTGGCCCTTTTGCCAAGCTATATTCTTGGCACAGCAGCTGGCATTAACAGCTTCTTTGACGTTTTATCCAGGATTCAGCTTCTGGAACCCAGTAGAAGCAAACAATTAACCTGGATGTTTGGCACTTTATCTGACTATTGGGTTAGCCTGAGCATTTCCATGGTAAAGTCATTAGTCTTTCTTTTCTATTATGTGCATCTGAAGTAATATTCCATAGCTTCATCCCATGAACAAAAATTAAACTCGTAAGTATAATAGGACACCTCATTACAGTTTATTCTAGTCCACTCCATGCTTGGCTATTCAGGACTTCGAGGACTCACTTATTTCCAAAGCAAGTTTTGGCTAGAATCCAATGAACAGTTACAGCTAGAACCTAATGAACAGTACCTTGGCACCTGGGGTCCCCAAACTATCTTCCTCCACATAGCATTTCTTCCAGAAGACAATATACTCATGCAGTCTGTGACTGTGAGTGACTGTGAACTTAATGGCGTTATCAAAGTATCTGCTAGAAGACTTGGGTAGGAAAAGGTGGAGAAATATAAAATTCCTGATCAAGAAAAGCATCTCATTTTGAGACTGCATGTCAGCAGCCAGTTAATTACAATAAAATATTACAACCTGACCCGAAAAAAAGAAGACTATAAGAAAGACTGAAATCTAAATCCGTTTTATTTCTGATTTTATTTCTGCATTCAGTAGCTATACAACACCCCCCCACCAAAAAAAAAAAAAATTAAAAAAAAAAAAAACACCAAAAAAACCCAGCACAACACAAAACCAGCTGTTCCACAAATGAAGTCTGTAGTTCTATGAGAATGAAAAAGGTTATTGTATTATTTTTTTCTTTTCATGGAATGTCCATTTTGCTGAAGTGAAAATATATTATGCAGATACAGCTACTAGATGCCAACCAACAGCCAGATTTTTAAAAACATTTGATTAGTAGAATCACCAATGTCTCTGGTCCCACCAGGGTACCAGAGACCAGAGAGATTATACTATAAACTTCGTATCATATACCATATCGTATACCTGAACCTGAAGAAAGTCAACCAGGTTAAAGAAATTTTTATTTATAGTGTTCAGCAGTTTTCACAGAGTACAGTAAGTTTCAGTGATTTCCATCATGACAGAGAACTGATCCAGTAAATAAAATTACATCTCTACTGCAAACATGTTCATCCATTTAAAATGACGGCTGCATATTCAGTCACGATTTACCAGACTTCAGGCATGCAAATTTGCAAATGTCTACAGAAATGCATTCGAGATTTCCACATTAAAAGTGAGGTTTTAAGCATATTTGGATCCTCAAAGGAAAGTGCAGCTGCAGCCTTAGAGGCATTTAAGCACTCAAGCCTGGATGACAGAGTGTACCACTTACCGCTGAACTGGTAATGGAAGGGAATCTAAGTGGTCCTCACCCTTAAATGCCATATTTATCCTGTTCTTACATGCACTTCCCCATAGGCTGGAATCTAGAAAGAAAACAAACACTTGTTTAGTAAACATAGGGAAACTCAGGCCTCTTCAGTTCAGGATGGCATGGCATTCTCCTACTGTTCTGTGGAGCTCATTATAAACAATTCAAAACCCTCTCCCTCAGGCTACTACACAATTCCAACAGAAAACAAAGGCCATTAAGAACATAAGCAACACAGGGTCCACATATTCCTGAACTTCCTGGACTACTGCATGGATCATAGCCATCTGGGCTGAACATTTCTAAGCTATTATTTAGCATCATTTATTTTGAATTAACTTGAACTATTAGCATGTTTGTAATTGTTCAGGTTATTGTGATAAAGACTGCAAGAGAAAGCAAGTGTATGCTCATGTGATTTCAGGATCATTTAGTACTACATTTAGAGAGAGGCCCTTGATGTCTAAGTCACTGAAGTACGGGGTCCTTCCATGTTAAGCATGTTTGGTTTTTCTATCAGTTTGAAAAGCTCTATACATCTCTCCTCCATGTTTTTTCTTTCTACCTGGTAACTAAGAGACACATCCAAACACTATTGTAGAAAGAGGCAAGAAAGGAGGAAGAAGTTCCTCATTTTTACACACACATAAAAAGTGCCACTATTGTAGAAAGAGGCAAGAAAGGAGGAAGAAGTTCGTCATTTTTACACACACATAAAAAGTGCCATCTCTCTCCCTCTACTTTTAATTTGTCCTGTCTTGCATTAGGGCCTCACTTATTATAGGTCAATGTATATTCTCAACACAAGCCAGGGAGGATTTATTCTACTGAGAAAGTTGAAGTCATTCCCACTCACCTACCTGGCTAGAGGAAAACTAATGTAATAATAGGATATATTTGAAGGAAAAAGATTAATCCATTACTCAAGAAAAACTCAGAGATGAATGAACAAATTTGGAGAAAGAGACAGGAAGAGTGGGAAAAATTATGTTTTTGCAGATTCAGAGAAAATCCCAAGATCAATGGCTCTCACTCTTTTGATTATTGTCATTTGATTATTGTCTACATTCTGCAAGCTGAGTCAGCCAACATTTAAGATATTTGCAACCCTAAATTGCTCCTAATTGACACAAGATGGTCCTCAGTGTCTCACCCAGCAAACTGATCTCATTGTTAATGTATGTTCTTGTCCTTTCTCCCTGCCCCGATCTCACAAACTGTCCTGAGTACATTAAAGTATTACAACCAAAGTGATGTATTCACATGTTCTGTCCACTATCAGACACCTGCTTACTTCTGCAGTAGTGTTACCCTGAATCATCTTAGTCCATGCATTTTGTGAAGCAGGATACTGAAATCTGTGAGAAGAATCTGTTTACATAAAAAGGTGGCATGTTACTGAATTCTCTGATTTAACAAGATGGCAGATATTTGATAGATTTTGCCTGAAAATTCATATGCCCAAATATGAAGGTATTAGTATGTATCCTTCTGCTCCCATGACACATCAAGATCTGAAAACCAAACTTACTGTTCTGGTGGTTTTTGAAAGCATTATCATATGATGCAGAGATTTCATTGACACCTGGAATAAACAGGCTATCTTCATTTATTTTTACTATTAGGGTTTTTTTTGTCTTTATCAAAAACACTTAAGATGGGCTACTTCCAATAATTATCATTATTACCACTGTCTTCGTTTGGAGAAGATACTATTAATCAAAGATAAACACATCTGCATAAAATCTTAACCTCCAAGATGAAGTTTCCTCTCCTACATCCTAGTGTGTAAAGGACTGAGAAAACAGTCTTTCAGCCTGCAGAAGTACAGACTTCATTGACACTAGCTATCTTTTTCTGCTCAGCATCAGGCACAGGATTTACCTTCTTATGCTACCAACACAAAATCAACATCTTCCCTCTGGCAAGCTCAAGCTACTTCACCATTAGCTCAGCTTACTAAAGACTTCTATTCATACAAATCAAAACATCTGCTTGTACTCCATTACTTGTGACCAGTGACAATGTACACAGACATAAATTATATTGCATGTCATTGTTCCCCATAAATTAGAAACCTGACAAAAATGCAGTTTTGTATACACTGCCTTCCCATAAAACACACATTTATATTATGGCAAAGAGCCTTTAAAAACAAGATCAACTCCTACTTAGAGTCACTTATGCTCCAGGAGCAATAACAAAATGCTGCACCAGTTTCTTAACCAAACAGCCTACACTACAATTAGGTATTAGCTCAAATATTTAAGCCCATGGTTACTCTTGACAACATGACGAAATGTTCTTCCCAAGCACCTGGAAGTCTGCCAAGAGACAGAAAAGTGCCACACTAGCCCACCTAAACCCATGACTACAAAAGAGGTTGGAGACCCAATGACTGATAAGGTAACAAGCTTCTGGTCATGTTCAGAATGGCTCCTGCATATGCTGGGAAATCATGGTGCTCAATGCAGACGTTCAGTTTTCAGTGGACTCATTCACCTTTCCCAGTAAGAAAAAGGCAACTGTATTTCCTAATAAAGATCCTGACAGGACTGATGAACCCTTCTGTTTAGCTAATGCTGCTTTTTATTTTATTAAAGGTCACAACACTGTGTTGAGTTCTAGACAACATTCCTAAAAGGAAGGTCTCCTAATATAACTGACTATTTAGGTTACTTCCTAAGCACCACCTCAAACCAAAGCAAAAAAGCTTTCAGAGTATCAAATATTTTGTCTTCCACAAAAACAAACAAAAAACCCAAACCAGAACAGGTTGCATTCAGTCAAGGTTACAAGATTGAGACATGTCTTAACCTTTTCCAATAGATGCTTCCTCACAGATGGTGAAAACAGTGACTGCAAGCAGAGCTACAGATCTGAAACAGTGCCTGAAGTCAGACACCTTCCTCCTAATGACCATTTGAAAGATGCTTCTCTGACTTAATTGCATAAAAACATATATATATGCTTTGTTATATGCTACACATGTATATAGATGCACTCACATTTATGAAGTGTATAGATACTAATAGCCAATACCAGCAAAGTTGTCCAGGAGAAGTTCATGGTTATTTCCTCTGGCTTCAGTGGCCACTGATCAAGGCACACAGCTGATCAGAGATGCTGTCTAGGTAAACTTGTACAAAAAAATAATGCTACTTGTAGTTCACAATATTGGTCATTTTGGTACAAGCCTTGGTGACACTTAAGCTGAAATAAAATAGTCACCCTTGGACTATTATAAGGGTTTTTTTAATATCTTATATAGAATTTTACATAAATTTCTGCACGTAGACTTGTACTGCAATTATAGATAATGACTTATAATTGGCTTAACTCTTTTCATAGACAACAGTGTGTTCATGTGGAATTAGATATATTCAAGGCAGCAGTCTCTCCCTGTCCTTCATCTTTCTTTGTCATTTGTCATGTCAACACTGAATTAGATTTTAAGATGTTGTTTCCTCATGTTTGCTGGATAGATGTAGATAAGCAGACCACAAACCACGTTTCATTCCTGTGAAGGACAGTCAGCCAAAACGTTCTTTCAGAGAACTACTAGACAAGACAGAAACTAAGCATCACACATGAAACAGCATGTAAGCACTGCTCACAGATAAAACAGTGTCAGTAGAGGATATGACCTTCATGGGCAAAAAAACCACACCCTAAACAAACAAAAAAAAAAAAAACACCCCAAAGCCTTAAGAAAAAATCCCACAATACAACCCAATAACAACAAATGAAAAATAAACCACAAAACAAACCAACCAACCAAAAAGACACACCACCAAGAAGAGGTGTTTGTGCACAAGAGCCAGGCCTGGTGTTGACAACTGACAGAGAGAACTGAAAACAGCTTAAAGAACCCTTAAACTACTCCACTCATAAATTAAAGGAGGAGTCCCATTCTAACTTACACCAGGCTTGAAAGCATCTATGAAACCTGTGAAATGCCTTCTTAGCACAGCATGTGGCTAGAAGATGTTAAACCACTGTTTCCACAACAGCAGGCTCCTTTTGCCTTACAGGAACTCCTTGCTGGCAGCTTCCTCTTGCTCAAGTCTGCATTGGTGAGCAGCTTTTACAGTGCAAAGTGGCTTTTTAGCATCCTACAAATGATGTTTTCTAGCAGAAACAATGAATTCCATCTTTAATATCTCCCAGTTTAATTTCTTCTCCATCATTCAACATGTTAGCTTATATTAAACCAGCCAGAAATTAGAAGGATTCTGAGTAGTTAGAATTACAATAGAAATACATCCACATCCGAAAGTATCACAGTTCCAGCACGTATTCAAGGGGAAATAAGTGTGACTCATTTAAGCTATTATTGATGGCCCTAAAGATGCTCTTCATCACAATATGGTGGCCTGAATAATTAAGCCCTGAAATTCACACAGTTAAAATCACGTTTTTGAGCTTGTTCACTGCGCACACGTCCACCCTTGTAAAGGCTTAAACCAAAAAAAAGAAAAAGTCCAGGAACTTCTGCCACCCCATTTCTAACCCCTAAGATCATAACTTCAGCATCGAGAATATCTTAAAATAAGGTCAATCAAGAGTATAATTTCTCTTTCTGGAAGACAGAAATCCATGCATCTAGCCTTTGATAATTAATAATCACCAGAATGAGAAGAACATGTTACCTATAAATAATATGGTTAACCTGAGAATAAGAAGTCATTAGCTAAAAGTCATTTTAGACTAGATATCACTTGATTAATATGAACAGCTCCTGTGTGTAGCACAGGACAATCTGTTCGGCCAAACAGTGCCTGTCATTTTATAATTCTGGGAGTCTGGGAATCATTAGTTATTATTCTCCTGGTACACAGAATAACTGTTAATGGAATACTACAAATCAAATTAAGAGCAAAATTCTGACAGCTTTTATGTGATAGGTCAGAAAGTAAATACATCCACTCTGTCCTTCAGCAACACATCTGGTCCATCAGAAGTTTTTCACACTAACCATTTCAGACTCAAGATCCCATTGCTGTTTCACATTATAACAGGCTTATATATGTAAGAATTAATTACAGTAGTAAAAGCCAACTCAGAATTAAGATGGGCGTCAAATCTAAGCAGATATAAAACCAGGAGTAAGAAATAATGAAGAGTTCTTAAAATGATGCATTAAAATGGGTTGTATTAGCATGGGATCACATACACAGATGTATGTACCACACTTCTAGAATGCAAAATTAAAAGTAGATGAGAAAGAGGTGGGACCAGGCACTACCTGCATGATTCATCCTTGGTAGCTGCTCTTGCAGAACCAATAATCTAAGAGGAAGCACTGCTGAGTAGTTTATGCCTTACACTTCAATTGCAAGCTGAATCTATTTTCACTTACACAGGGTTTTATTTTTAATGCATATTTCTTCCTAACTTTTTCTCCCTATTTTCTGAAGTGAGAGGAGCTCATTTGAAACAAGTCTATCCTTGACAATATCCCTTCTTATATACCACAGAATCACAAAACGGTTTGGTTTGGAAGGGACCTTAAAAATCATCTAGTTCCACCCCCCTGCCATAGGCAGGAACATGTTCCACTAGATGGGGTTGCTTAAAACCTCATCCAACCTGGCCCTGAAGATATACACATGTATATATATATGTATATATGTGTGTGTGTACTATATTATATAATATAAATACACAGGACATTTTAAAGTATACATTCATGCAAACTGAAGTCTGTACTACTTTGGTGTTCTCTTTATCTCATCTTTTCCTTGCTGTAAACAGCTATATCTCAGAAACATACAGGAGAGAAAGAAGAGAAGCAAATAAAAACCTGTCTCAGTTCAAATAGATTATCCTGAAACATACAGATAAAGGACATTACTTTGTAAATGTTAAGGCAGAACAAGTGCAACATTGCTAACTGCAAATACTGGGTGGGAAGAGGGGGAGGAAAAAAATAAAAAAAAATAAGAAAGATAGCTGAAGCCAGTCCCATTCATATGCATACAGAGTTTGATTCCTTCATTTACTTGGTTTTGAAAACTTCAGAACATTCTCCTTGAGCATATACAATTTTTAATTTACAATAACCACAATGCAAAAATCTGCCTTTAAAGCAAGGGATATTGGATAGCTAATTCAATTTCTTTGTTTTAGCAAGCGGATCATATGCAAACACACTAAGTAGAATATCTGCAATGCAATCAGAAGATCTAATTGAACTGAGACGGGAAGCATAGACCATGTTACCCAGGTAATCCAGTTTTCTCCATGACACAGGTCAGGAATGTCATCACATGCATTACAGTTAGTCCTTTTGCTAAGGCATGGGTTTTCTTACAATGTATCTTTAGCAAGCTTTCCCATTTAGATATAAAATCTCTAGAAAGATAGCATTTACATTATCACAAACTACTATATAAAAATATTTAAACAGGTAATAGAGAAGGGCATTACAGATTTTAATCTTTCTCCACTTCCCACTTAAAATTATTTTTGTCAAAAACCCACTGAACTAAACACTTAGTTGGCATTCTTTTTAAAAACAAAAATCTTATTAGTGAAAGTCTTTAAAATCTCCCCTTCTGGAGGGGACACACCAATTTAGATAGATGGCAGTATTATGGGAGTAAACTGATTAGTGACCACATTTCTAGCAATTAGCATTTTAGAGGCAGTGTCACTGGAAAAGAATTTGCTTTTGAGGTTCAGGAACTGAATAATAGGTGGCAAGTTGGTGCACTCCAGAGCTGTATTTTATATTTTATGCGATACAGAATAATCACCATATAAAAATGTTTACTGGTGCTCAGAGCAGCATTAATGCAGCTCCCTACCATGAAATGCTGAGAAGTGCAGTTCCCTGTATTTACACTTCCCTTGGTTTCTGACAGGCTGCATAGTGCTTTCCCTCTCCCTTCTTAAAATAAACCAAGCTGAGAATTTAACATCACCTGCACCAACATAAATCTCAATTCAAATGCTCACAATAGGGGCATCCCTGTTCCTGGTCACGACCTCTTGGTTCCAGAGGTGTTTCTGAAGAGAAACAGACAGGCTTTAGCTGTTTGATTTGTGCACTGGCTCTCCTCACTATGATTGCTCTCAGCCATGGCGGCGCCTGCATCAACAGCCCCTATGTGGTACAAGGGTTTTCCTCTTCGAGACACTCAGCAGTTGTCAGACCAAAAAACAAATCCCTCCCCTCTATACTGTGTATTAGGGTTTGTTTATTTTTCTCCGCAACAACTAGATATAAAGCAGCAGCAGGGCACACCCTAGCTGCAGATTCGTTACCTCACAGGTGTGGCTCTGAGGGCCATCCCCCCTAGCTGCTGCCACCGGTTGGAACTGGTTCTAGACACCCCTGAGGTAAGCCCAGCCAAAACGGCACTAACAGGGCAGCATCCTTGGGGCTGAGCCCACAAGGGTTCTGAAGCCTCCGCGAGGGGGACTGCAAGGAGTCTGCAGCCACCTTGACGAGAACTATGAGGAAACGACTGCCGGCATCACCTCCGCCTCGCAGATCTCCCCGAAAACAGTGGCTGCTGAGGACAGATTGGAAGCCCAGTCATACTTCTGCCAGACCTGTGTTACAGATCAGAGGTTTGTGTTGATTGCCAACAAATAAATCCAAGTGAAAAGCCCCTGATTTGGTCTGATTTCCTTTGACACCATAGCTGCATGCAAACAATATCCAGTCTAAGGGATTTCAACTTCTTAACAGGAGGTAGGATCTTCTGTCTTGCGTTAGATCAGAAATAAAAGGGCTGTTTTTTCAACGAGCCATTATGTAGGGTACAAAAAGATAGAGGAGATTGTTACACAAGCCTGTACAAATGTAGACTACTGCTCAGAAGTGCCAATAGAATATCAGGGTTTTTTCTTGTTTGTTAACTTGAGGCTCCTAAGTGTAATGAATCCTGGGCTGTAACTGCATTACTTCCCCTACAAAAATAAAAACAAAATCCAAAAGGAGCTTAAAATGAAAAGAGAAAAGAAAATCATCTCCATATCTAGGCAGGAAATAGAGAAACAAAAGAAGTTGACTTACCCAAAGTTGAATGTGAGATAAGTACAAATTGAAACCAAATATTCCTAGTTCAATACTAGGGATACTAAATAAACACATTGAGAAGACAACAACATTGATTTTTAACAACTTCAGAGAAGGGAAAAGAGTAAGGAGCTACACAAGTAGCTCAGCTGTTGCAAGGAAATACATCAATAATAACTTTGCACATGACTGTTTATGATCTTTTTACTGTAATGGAAGGATTCTATCTTTTTTAATATCCATTCCAGTCAGACAGGTAGTCTAAAAGACATCTTGACTTACATTGATATTCCTCTTAAAAAAAAAATAAAAAATAAAATAAATCTGACATTTTAACAGAGATGAGCAAAATAATATTATTAATTCAGGTCACAGCCCACACTAACCTAGTCTCTATTGGAAGTATTGCAAGGTAAACAGTGGTGGCATTTTCACAATATTTGCCTTTAAGGTTTTCATTTTACAGAGTTAATATCCAATTGCACCTTTTTTTTTTGTCAGAAATCTGAAGACCTTAAAACCAGCTTTAGGCCAACACAAACACATATTTACCTAGAAGTCAACATAAACACAAAAGGCCAAGAATAGGTCACTCTAGTCATTGAACAAGCTCTCTATATGAATTACCAATGAACTTGCTACTTCTACCACTAACATCTGTCATATTTTTCCCCTTTCCTCTACATATTGGGGAAAAGAAAGAAAAGGACATCAGGGCATTATATAGAAAAGTTAGAGTGTAAGAAAGGAAATAAGAGATATCCAAACTATTGCCTGCTAGTAAGCTAACCCAACAGAATGCAAACACAGGATATCCATTTTATTGACAAGTATACAAGATGAGCCAACACACACCAAGGAAAATGTAAAGTAATCCTCTGATTCAGTGAAAACGGGAATTAGCGAGGTTCCGGGTTTGCCACTTACACTCAGTACAACTTCAAAAATAATGCAGAGCAAAGAGCTTTGTGCTAGGCCTTTCATTTAAAATCCACCTATGCTGTAGAGTCAACACTACATCCTCCATCAGCTTATAGCAATATTAAGTAACAGAATCACAGAATGGTTTGGGTTGGAAAGGACCTTAAGATCATCTAGTTCCAATCCCCTGCCATGGGCAGGGACACTTTCCACTAAACCAATTTGCTTAGGGCTCTGTCCAACCTGGACTTGAACACTGCCAAGGATGGAGCATTCATAACTTCCTTGAGCTGCCACTTCCAGTACCTTACCAGTCTCACAGTAAAGAATTTGTTATATCTAACAGATCTCCCCTACTTTACATTGTAACTCTATTATACATTATCATTCCTGTAAATATTGTAGCTCAATAGACCTGCATAATTTGATTTGAAAATTGACAATCTACATGTCACAGTACTTTTACTTAGTAAAGCTCCAAATGTAGAAGGTATAAAATTTATGGCCTGTATCTCCTTTCTCATTAGTAACTCCCAGATACACAGAAAGTTACTGGGGACCAGCAACTTTGCATCTGTCAGCTGAGCTACAGTACTGAGCTACAGTAACTGACTGTGCTTCTCAGCTGATGTTCAGTAGCATCTTACACAAAGGAACTAGCACACAAGTTTTGAGTACACAATAAAATCCAGTCTGTTCCAGGACAGCTGTATTATTTTTTCTTATGATTTTCTAAAAAGTGATATTGAAAAAGAGAATTTGTTTTTTAAGCAGTACTAGTTTCAATGCAGAAAAAGGATAATGTTTTAATAAATATTTCTCATTATTATTATGAGTTTTGATAGCAGAAGTAGATACATACACCAGAATTAGTTGGAAGTGAAGGTCCTAGAGCCAACCTTTTGTATTAGCAGCCAAATTCAATTAATTCCTAATCACAAGGCCTAGGAATGCTCAGATTCCAGACTTGATTTTTCCTCCCCACATCAAAACATAACTGTAACCATGGGGTTTTTTTTATCAGTTTTGGCTTGAGCCTTGCAGAACTTACTCATCAGTACCTCACTGAAAGTCAGACGGATACATGTTAGATTCACATTTGGAAAGCAGTCCATTCACACCCTTCCAATACAAGCCTGTGCACTACTAACTCTCCAGGAACATAAGACAAGCAAAAGTCAAGGACATCTTTAATCATCAAAGTTCTCCATGAACTTCCATTCCCAGAAATCTGGTGTTGACCATTTCTTGTGCAAATGCGCTAAGACTTACCAGAGGTCACAGAGCTCATCCATTGCCCTAAAAACTTCCATCTTCAGGCTTGTTTCTGTTGTCACTTGTGTTACGTGGGCTGTGAGGCAGACCATCTCCCACTTGCAAGAGTAGCCAAGTCAACTCTAAATATCTCCAGAGAGCTCACTTCACTATTAAAACAACAGCATTTTTCCAGCTACCACCTCTAGAGAGAATTTCACTTTTGCAAGTTTCATACATCTCAATTTTTCATGGTCAGCCTCAGAAAACTCTGCTCATCTATAAACAACCATCATATCCCAATATCGCCAAATGCATTCAAAGCCAATAATTGACTTCAGCAAGAGAACATACACATATCACAGAATCCCAAGGGTTGGAAGGGACCTCGAGAGATCATCTGGTCCAACCCCCCTGCAAGAGCAGGGTAACCTAGAGTACATCACACAGGAACTTGTCCAGGCGGGCCTTGAATATCTCCAATGTGGGAGACTCCACAACCCCCCTGGGCAACCTGTTCCAGTGCTCTGTCACTCTCACAGTAAAGAAGTTCTTCCTGATGTTAATGTGGAGCCTTCTATGCTCCAGTTTACACCCATTGCCCCTTGTCCTATCACTGGATATCACTGAAAAAAGCCTAGCTCCATCATCATGACGCCCACCCGTTACATATTTGTAAACACTGATGAGGTCACCCCTCAGTCTCCTCTTCTCCAAGCTGAAGAGACCCAGCTCCTTCAGCCTCTCCTCATAAGGGAGGTGTTCCACTCCCTTAATCATCTTTGTGGCTCTGCGCTGGACTCTTTCAAGCAGTTCCCTGTCCTTCTTGAACTGAGGGGCCCAGAACTGGACACAATATTCCAGATGCGGTCTAACCAAGGCAGAATAGAGGGGGAGGAGAACCTCTCGTGACCTACTAACCACACCCTTTCTAATACACCCCAGGATGCCATTTGCCTTCTTGGCCACAAGGGCACATTGCTGGCTCATGTTCATCCTCCTATCCACCAGGACCCCCAGGTCCCTTTCCCCTTCGCTACTTTCCAGCAGGTCAGTCCCCAACCTGTACTGGTACATGGGGTTGTTCTTCCCCAGATGCAAGACTATACACTTGCCCTTGTTGAATTTCATCGAATTTCTCCCCGCCCAACTCTCCAGCATGTCCAGGTCTCGCTGAATGGCAGCACAGCCTTCTGGTGTGTCAGCCATTCCTCCCAGTTTAGTGTCATCAGAGAACTTGCTGAGAGTACACTCGGTTCCCTCATCCAGGTCGTTGATGAAAATATTAAACAGCACTGGTCCCAGCACCGACCCCTGAGGCACTCCACTAGTCACAGACCTCCAGCTAGATTCTGCACCATTGACCACCACTCTCTGCCTTCTTCCTTCCAACCAGTTCTTGATCCACCTCACTACCTGATCGTCAAGCCCACACTTCCTTAGCTTATCTATGAGAATGCTGTGGGAGACAGTATCAAATGCCTTACTGAAATCAAGAAAAAACACATCTACTGCTCTACCATCATCCCTCCACCTAGTCATTTCCTCATAGAAGGCTATAAGGTTGGTCAAACATGACTTCCCCCTCATAAAACCATGTTGGCTGTAACCCCTCATGGGGACAGAGTGTATATTCCACTTGCAAGTATGTTTTTGTTACTTTCAGGGTGCCTAAGCTTAGGGATGCTATCAACTATCCAACATTTACATCAACTGGATTCAAAGAACCGCCTGTGCCAATTACACTTATGTTAAACCAGTAAATACTTGAGGTCCAGGGATGCCAAATAATGTGGAAGATATTGCCAATACCCATCTACTGATGTGCCTGTGCCTTGGCATCCGAGAGGAAGGATCTGCTATCTGAGCAGTCAGGGAAACACTCTGCCCCACCTTCCGCAGGGACTGCACATGCAAGTACACATTATTTGGACAACACTCAGCACAGAAGTTTCATGGGAGCAACCCATGACCTCTCTCAGTCAGTGCTCAGGTGAAAGAACAGGATTCTTGATGCCACATACCCACCTATATTCATTATCACAACTTTAATGTTAAGTATGTAACTTGAGGCCTGTGTACATGGGCCAGCTATGGTAGCTACTGTCAATACAGACCTTAGTGAAAAACTGTCCTCAAAAGCATTATCAGAACTTCCACAGCAGTCCTAAAAAACAAAATGTATTTATTTATTTGAAGAAGTAAGAGCTATGGTCAGTGACACATACATGCAAACAAAAAGTGACATCCTAAAATTGGAGGAAAATATTAAAGTTCCTGCACTGGTGAATGTAAATCAGTTCTGAGACCCAGCCATCTAACTGTCCATTAAGATATCAAAAAACAGATTCTTCTTTTAATTTAATAGTCTTCTAAATGAGAACCTAAGAAAATTCTAAGCATTACTCATGGAGGAACTACAGGACAGTGCTTTCAACTCATGACTCATTCAATAAAAGTGAAAGCCATTCATAAGCAGATTCTGAAAAGTATCAAAGCACAAGATGAATTTACCTATTTAAAAAAAAAAAAAAAACATACATTTCAGTAAGAAGTGGAAAAAAATCGTTACTGGAAACATAGGGCAATGATTACAGCCAGTGAATGAAAATAAGGATATAATTCTGCTTTCCGCAACAAGGTTTGTCACCAACTTCCTCCCAGCCAAGCAGCAAGTTATTTAAGCTCTCCATATTCTGATATCAAATTCCATACCGAATTTTTCTGCTCTCCTCAGCACAGTGGCAGATTAAATTTGCAATAATGGGGGGTCAGGAAGGAGGGGGTTTTGTTTATTTACAACCCTTGAACCTTTACTTGATTTTAAAGTATCTGCCCAAATCTAATTCCAAGATATTAAGAATTCATATGTGTGAGTGGAATTTCTAGTGCACACACACAAAAAAAAAAATAAATTGAAAAGTGAAATGGTCAACCACTGACAGGAAATGACTAAGAACTCAGTAGGGAATAAATGTGGAAAAATAGGTCAGGAACCTTAATGTTGTAGAATCCCTAGAAGATCAGAAGAATAAAACAGAGACAAGTAAAAACTCAGAAGGGAAAGGACTTTTTTGTAAAACATGCGCCACTTGTTCCCACAAAGTCACTGAGACGCAGAAGTTGGTATCAGAGAATGTTGAGGTTGGAGGGACCTCAATAAACTTCAAGAAAAGAACATTCTTATGGATAATACGAGCTACAAAAATGACAATTAAAATAATTTTTAAATTAAGCCTCACACCTCAAGGCAGTTGCTACCTCTATTGAGTCATCCTCTTAGATGTCATTGAAAGTATGGCTTCCAATTTTAACTGAAAACCAACCTTTTCCAGGATAACAGGGAATTGAATGAAAGAACTAGATGGGGCCATGAGGGGTCAATGAGAAGAACAGATGCATTAAAGCACCTGACAGCCCTGCCACTGACTTCAGACAAAACCATATTGTATATTTAGGAGTTAAGATTGACTGGCATCTTTCTAAAATTACATATACAAAATAGCAACTTCTGGAAATAATTATCAGGTCATATACCCATAAAAGTCAAGAAAAAATATTTTATTACCTCTCATCTTACTTATTTGTGGAATAGAGCCAATATTAGTCAGCACAAGTAGCTGCTTGCAAGCAAGAAGTCTTCAGTCAGAGAGGAGGGAGGTAATTAAAACAAGGGAAATCCAAAACACAGTTCTACCTACTAATCATGTTATCTAAATAGTACTATTTTATTCATTAAAAATAAAGCTTTGAAACAAAGATACCATATTTTATGCAAGTTCTCGATTACCTTTCTGCCGAGGGAGCATGTAATTTACAAGAAAGAGGACTTAAAGCTTTAAGTGCCTCTGACTTAATTCAGCATGCTGTATTGATGGTTCCATTTAGATGATTCCATTTTAGGCCCCTCTAACGCATTAAAGGCATGACTTACTCACATCCATTTGGCTAATGATCCCCTACTGCTCTAAAGTAAATGACAGCTATTTACAGTAAATTATTCAATTAGATAGAGGGAAGTGCAGTATTCATTTTATATTGTTTGACACGGCAAAACAGAAGTGTGCAAGAAGGCAGGTGGGGCATTTTAATCTTTCAGAATCAATTGTTTAATCCACAGCAAGAGAATAAATATACTTCACATACTTGTCAACATCAGATTTTTATTGTAAACATTGTAAGACAGACTGAAGTGTTGCAACTCCAGATAATACAATTCTACCCACTTCATAAGTAAGCCATCATACAATGTAAGGAATGCTGGTTACTAACATCTTCTAGAACTATTTTTTTTTAAAGCATGATTTCAAGTAACACAAAATGACATTTGTTTGATGGGTTTTTTTAAACACACAATAAAAATACAACAAACAAAAAAACCCAACAGCAACAACAACAAAAAAAAATGACACCAACCAAGCATGAGCAGTTCTGATTCCCACTTATTTGCAATGGGATTTATACTACCAGTTGCCTATCCCGCTTTCAGAAACAGGACTGCATCCCAAAAATAATCAAATAAAGGACAAGCTAGAGAAGTGCAGGTTGAGGCTAAAACAGCTTAGAAGGGAGATGCACGATCACACTCTGCAATAACTCAAACAGAGTGTTAGATTTAAAGAGCTACTCACATATTCCTCCTTTTTTTTTCTAGGGACTGAAAGGTGTGCTTTCATGCATGACCACACACGTTAGAATCCCTGCTGTATACATGTTAGTGTGACCACCATAACTGGACGAAGGCTGACACCATGACTTTGATGTCCACTGTCAAACCCATGCCTCAAAAAACTAAATAAAGAAGTAGTTCTCTCCTTTTTATGGGTACAAACATGAAGTCCAAGGTGCAGGTAAGGCTAACTGTGCATCCAGAGCCTGCCTCTGACCATGCTTTGCAAAGTTGCCAGGCCTCCTAGTGTCTAATACAGAGAGGAAAAAGGAAGATGCAATTTGTCCAAGCTCCTGGCTAGGCCTGATTTTGGAGCATTTCTCTTTTCCACAAGCCCAGAGTACCTCAGAATGAGTGCCGAGCACCCCAAATAGAAGAACACTTTCCTCTGGCTAACCTGCCAATGCATTTAATTTTCTGTGGGCAGAGAGCCAAGTTCAGTCAGCACAGCTCCTGCTAAGTTTAATGCAAGTTGGACTTGCCTATGCCAGCAAATGAAGTTTGCCAGGGGTCTGCAAGAAACACACTACAGAAAATACAACTGTAGCCAATCTGTATTTGAATCATACATCTGACTGGAGAACTCGGGGGGCGGGGAGAGGGGTCAGAGAGGAGAGGGAGATTATTTTCTCTTGTTTCAGTTCTTCTAAAGCTTCTGCATAATGAAACCCTTCATACAATCAGTATGTATTCAATTCATTCACTTCCATGAGCAAGGATTCCAGACTGGCACTTCGTAGTGATGAATTTAGTCAAAAGGCCAGTTTACCAGAACTAGACTATTAGGCACCAAATGACAGTTAAATTCATATATACCCAAAAGTGCTGGCCAGATTGTCCACAAGACCTCCTACACATGTGACTCCTGAATTCCTAAAGAAAGTTTGCATTTCAAAGGCTCCAGAGCCTATTTTCTGTAATTCAACATTTATTGCTTGTTTTGCTATCTACCTTCTCCCTGTTATAAAAGTTTTATCTGAATATCTAGCTCTACAAGAACCAATTTTTTAAGCAAATTTTAGTCCGGATTCTCAGTGGCTGTAAGCTGTGGATGCTATGTCAATTTAATAGGCAAAGATTACTCCATTATTGTTTACATGAACTCAAAAATCTCCTCCCTTTGACATACCTTTTAGAGGCTATAGCAATACAAGTAATAGTACAGTAATAGCAATACTCTGGTGTTTCAGTCTCCAGTGGCTATCTCTGCTTGACATGCACCTCTTCATACAATGTCTCTCTTGTCTGCCATCCTGCTCTCAGACTAAACATACTTAAATCTGGTGCACAAGCAAGCAACTGGGACTTAACATTCTTTAAACATGCAAGGATCCTCTGAAATGGTCCACAGTTAATTTCCACTGAAAAATTATCCGCCTCAAAGGCACTGAGTTAATCCAGACTGCATGCCAATCCTTCATCTAGTAAGAACAATGAAAGCACTTGGCATGGTACTTGAAATCAGCCAGAAAGCCCAAACTATAAGAAAACCAACACCCCACACCACGCCCCCCCCCCCAAAAAAAAAAACAACGCACCACCAAACAAAGCCACCACCAAGTATAATGTGAATATAGACCCACATTTTTAACAACTTAATTCACTAAGATAGTTTTGAAATCCCCTAGCCAGCCAAACAGAAAAGTTCAGAGCAACTGGGACATTCAAGATACATTGCCAGTAAAGCTGCTACACATCATAAATACACTGAGCAGTACTGAAAATTAAATATTGAGTGTACAAAATATTACACATTTCTGAACAGTTGTTCACAATAAAGCTGGAGTGGCTCCACTGGAGTGGCTCCACTGAAGTTGAAGAGGCAAGAGTCAGTGTTGCACTGCAGTTTTTCCCATAAGCTCTTCCCAGAGAAGCCCTTCCTTCCCAACGCCAGGCTATGACAAACGCATTAGCTGCCCACACAGCTCAGTGGGCCACTCACAGCAGCAATGACAGCATGGCCAAGTTGGCCTAAAAATCTAGCTAATACTGCTGCCAAGAAAATAGAAGAGCAACTATTGGAAGGAATGACTTGGCTTAGAATGAGTCCCTTGACATCATCTTATTTCAGATGGTACAGACAAGAATGTTGAGGCCCAGAGACTCGCAACTCCCATGTCCTCATCCCCATTTACTGCCAGTCACTGCTTTCCCAGGCAAGAGTACCATACCTATTGGGAACAAGTTTCTTCAAAGCAAGGACATTAACTGCTTCAACTGGACTTGATTTAAAAGTATTATTTACAGAATGCACAAACATCCTTGCTGAGAGGCAGACCATGATAAAATTATACCAAAACAGAGTGTAATTTCCTTTCACCTTATGCAGGTGCACTACATTTTCTTTCATATTACAATTAACAGACATTATGGGTCAGGTGCACACATCAGCTAGAAAATGGCATGATGATTATTTAGCCCAGCTCTGCTGCCATAACATCAAGCTTTGCTTAGTTTTAAGGCTTCCTCTCCCACCCTCAAAACCCCTAACATTGTTTTGTAGCTATGGTAATACTTATATAAATAAAATAGTGGGCAATATTTCCAAAAGAGATATTGAGTATGTCTCCCTATAATGGCCCCTCTCCCCAATTTCATAATTTGTACATTTAAATTTTTACAAAGTATATGCAGAGTATTTTTAATTAAATCAAGCACAAGGTAGAACAATTCCCTGAGGCTTTCCAGGTCTCCCACAATGTCAGCAGCTGTTTAAAGCATCTCTGTAGAAATGGAAGTCCAGCAATTTTTTTTATTTTTTTTTATTTTTAATATGTCCTTTCTCAGCAGCTAGAGGTCATCTTCTCACAAGTCCTATGAGTGCTCTCCCAAGTCACACACACAGGAGCCAGAAATGAGAAGAGAGAAGCGAGAGCACTCAAACACGCAAAAGATGTAAGAAAAAAATAGATATGAAACAGATTTGCTCTAGGGAGTCTCTTCCACTGGAAAGGACTGTGACTTGGTCTGAAAAATAAGCACCATGAAAAAGTCTGATTACATCCTTTGTTTTTAGCTTAGCAAATCGGTCTGTGTTGGAGACAGCAAGTCCCTGGCATGGGGCAATTCTTCAGCAATAATGAGGTTTTATATTTTTCACTCATGCATCTTTCAAAACCAGACAAATCATGTTGGCTACATTTTTCTTTTGTAAATCAACACAACTTGGCTCTTCTAAAATTCCTCTTACTTTTCCTTCATTTAATGATTTCTCCAGAAGTGCTTAAAATCGACAACATTGAGAACTAGATTACAAAATCTGGTGTATGAAGACTCAAATTCCTATAAATAGATGAATACCCCATTTTCTAGGATTCCAATCAGCTTCTGCTTTTTATTTCATCCTTATTAGGTGCAATCTTCAGAGCATTTTATGACTGCTGAATATTCATGTCTGCTTTTTCCTTTAAAGAAAACCTATCAATTGACTGATTTTGTAACTCCCAAAGTGCAGGTCCCAGGAGAAAAAAGATAAAAATAAAGTGGATATGAAAATATCAAAGTTTATATCTGATGAGGTAGAAGGATAGCAGAATTTCAACAGGAAATCTCTACCTGAGACAAGTGTAAAGCTCTGCACTTCACTGATCATACATTGGTGTCTATTAGCATTGGTCATATTCTAACATTTGTAGAGAAACCTAGCTCCAGATTTTTAATACCTCATGTTCACAGATGATCAACATTTTCTCATGATGAGAGAGACCAATACCATGCTCATATTAAACTGCTGCTGTAACTCAGGACTAGCAAGAAGGTCTCTGCTAGTTACAGAAAGCAGGTAGAATAGAGCTCTGCATGTAACAAGACTCTTCTGTCTGGGTTTTGTACCTCGCTATGCTGCCAGCAACTGCCCCTCTGACCTTTTCCAGCTGTCAAACCCACTCACTAACACTGCAATGGGACTAGGAAGAGCAGCATCCAGCTTGTGTCTGCCCAGACACCACAGCAGCTGTGTCAGGGAGCTGAGCAGTATTAGGCCACATCTGATGGCATCACCAGGAGCCCTGTCCCACACACAGTTATCAAAGCATACACTTACCTGTTCAGTTATGAGTTCATGAAAGTATGAAATCAAAACAGACTTTCATTTGTTTATACCCATATTCCTTTGAGCACCTTATATAAAAACTGGGAGGAAAAGCTATCACACAACACATCTAAAGTAATCTTACTTCAGCTGCACTTTGGCAAATAGCCTAGGCAGCAACAATACTTTTTTCCCCTTTCTCTGGCAAACATGTCCCACTTTCTACTTTTTTCCAGGGCCCACATCCACCTGTTCAACTATAACGTTGATATAAGCATTTACAGTTTTCATATGGTTAGCATTTCTAAGGAAACCACTTCCTCAGTATAGACAGTATGTTTTCTTATTTTCCTATTATTCTGGATTTGGCAGAATACTTCTAAAGTGTGGGACCAGAAGGAAGAGAGACAGCAACGGATAGAAACTCAACCTAGGAAAATCAAAGCTAAGGATGTTTCTTAAGACACAATAGAACAAATACACAAAATCACCACAAAATTCTGTTTCAAGCTCACTTTCTCTCTTTTCTCCGTACAGCTATCACAGCTGTTCAGATCTTTTCTGGTGGGGTTTCACGTAAATGTGTAAGCATTGTGTGTAGAAGGACTAAAGCAGATGGAGCACTATTACTATTTGGCTAGGTGCATCTAGCTCTGCTTTCCTGGGGAGCACAGTGCCCTGGAGAGAACACCTGCACTTTCCTTGGTATTATACAGCCTTCTCAGTGTCAGCAGAAAGCTCCAATCACTTACATAAATGCAGCCTCTAGCACAAACTAAGCCTTGGTGTAGTACATATCATGGTGGCTAGCTAACAGAAGCAGCAAAAGAAACCAGAGCCTCCAGCACAAATTTTCATTTACATTTTGTTCTAAATAGCTTAGAAACAAACCCAAACTAAAACCTGTTCCAACAGTCAATTAGTAAAATTATGGTTTCAATACTAAGTTTTGAAACAGCATTTCCAGGATCAAATACATGTAAACTCTTGAGGCTCTGAGACAAAGACTAGCGCTAAATACCATGGCTTTTAAGAAAATATAACCGCAGTCCTCAGCTCACCCTGGTGTTACTGGCTACAGTTTCCCAGAAGAGGGCTTTTGCCTACACGAACACTTTACAGGTCAATGCATTAAACTGATACTGACAAAGACACAAGTCTGAGAAACTCAAGGGCACACATTTCAGTCTGCCACTCCTGTGGCAGGGACTGACGTCAGCCATTGCAACTGCTTGCTCCATCACATGATACCAGAATGATTTTTTGACACATAATAAATACTGCCTTCAAAAAACAACCAGCCACCCATCCTGAAATATCTCACTTGGCCCGTAATAAACAGAAGTCAAATAATGAAACACCACAAGGTCAGTCCACTACTGATATAATCAGTGCCTTCACACTCCCTTGCATTTGGGCTGAAAAGAATGCTTAAGTAGCATACACAATATGCTTAACAGTATAGTTTCTTTATATGAAGAAAGTTGACATTTGCAAGTTAGTCAGATCCCAATCTTTAAGAAGAATTTGACCTAGTTCTAATGCTTCCTGTGTTTGATGCTTTGAACAGGTTTACTTTCCCTATTGCAATGCCTGGGAAAATATATAACCCAGCCAGCCCTCAAACATTGCTCATTATACTATTTTCTAATAGTTTCTTTCTGTAAGCAGAAAAGTTCTTGCATACATACTTTCTACTTGTTCAATCTGTGGTGGCACACCAGCTATTTTCTGAAGAGATCAATAGGCCATTCAATTCTAGTGAACAGATTTTAGGCATTTCTTTTCTTCTCCAAATGAGAGATCTCATGGAACAGATCTCTAAAAACAAAATCTCTCAAGGCATGAGATTTTCAAATAAAAAAATATAACAAGATTCAGAAATATTTTCTAAATATGATGAATACTCATTTTCTGGGTCAAATAATGGATTCCAGGACAACACAAACACACATCTGACATGAGCTGGAAAATTACTTTTGTGAAGCAATATATAAAGTTGAAAAATAGATTCATTAGGAACATAACCAACATCAAATCAACAGCTTCTGTTTTACTGGAGGATCGCATGAATGCCAACAGGAGATGTCAAACATGGAACAGTGCCAGGTTGCACCAGCTGAAAATATGGCTCAGCCCCCTTGCCACAGAGTCAGAATCTAGGAATACCATGTTATGACCCATAACACATTTCCAGCTATTGCACTTTCTCCAAAAATTTTATACTCCATCTTAAAGTAGGCAATGAACTAGAATTCAGCATATGCAATGCAACAAACTATCCCTGGAGAAACACAGCATCTCAGGGTACTGTTTCCCTACGCAGAAAACTCAGTTGTAAATGCTATGCTTCCTTTCTCCATACACTGGTCTTATCTTGCAGCATAGGGTCAGCAAGAAGAAATGAAAAGCTGCTTTTCTGTAGGATCAGAGCACAAGCTGAAACTGCATGATTCAAATAATCCTCTATAGGATATATAATTTAAATTTAAGTATTAAGAATTTATCAGCACCAAGCTAGTTAAAGGAAAATAATCATTTGTGTTACCACTACTAACTAGAATATATAAATAATAATTTTTAAATCAAAATAGCTTTAAGAGATGTCACATAAAGCCAGAAAATATTTAGCTGCTCTTCCAAAAGTTTTGCAACTTTATCCACAATTTTTAGAAACTATTTACTGTGATCCATGTACTAGAAAGAACTCAATAACATAAAGCATCCAACTAATAAATCGATTGACATTTCATGATTAATAAACCACCATATTAAACACTACCATAATTGAAAGTCTGGCTTAAAGAAAATGAAAATTGGATATTTTTATCACTATGACTTAAAGAAACTGAAAAATGGATATTTTTATTCCTATGAACAAAGACAACATTCATTTCTAGTCAAAGACTGATATTTTGGTTCTTGTGTTCACCTCATCTTGAAACAGTTGCAACCATGTCTAAATCCATAAAATATAAAAGTAATGAGATGACCCAAACATTGAATAAGAAGAAATCCTTCCCTTTAAAATCATAAACACAAAGATGCTCACATTAAGGTTTAAAAGTAGTTTTCAAAAGTATAAATCAAGAACAACAAAGAAGCCAGCATACTAATGCAATATAGATGTAAATTTCAATTTGTTTTCCAAAGCATAGTACTTAGACATGACATTTACTTTTCTGTCTTTTAATTCAGCCTAACAAAGAAAGACATTTATCCTACAAGCCACTTTTCAAATTATCTATAGGGCTGTTAAATGCATTTTTGCCCACTACAGGTTTCAGATTGAAGAGCAGTAAATGCTTTAGCCCTGCATGGCACATTGCATCTCTATACTGCATTCAGCAAAGACACACTTCTAAAGGAAAAAAACCAGAACCCTATATATTGCTGAAGAGATTGCTACATCTTTCACGTGCTCCTGCTTCAGTAACCTCAACAAAGACAAACTAGCAGAACTAATGACATTTACCATCATTGAATTAATGGGCCTATGAGGAAGGGGATGAATGGTGGATGGCTGTACTTATTTTACAGCTCTTGTGAATGCTAGTCTACCTACCAACTTGGATACCACTAGAATATCAGATATTATGCCCCATTCTTCAAAGTGCTTAAGGCAAAGCTCACTGAAACTCTGAGCAGCCTGGTCCAGTAGAAGGTGCTCCTGCCTATGGCAGGAGGGTTGGAAATACATGATCGTAAAGGTTGCTTCCAATCCAAACCATTCTATTTAGTATGAATACTAAACCAGAGTCTTGGCCAGCAGTTGTTAGAATGCTGAAAGTAGACTCAATTCCTTTTACTTCCACTGGAGCAAGGAATAAAAGCTGAGATCATGTTTTGCTACCAAGTGGAAGTTTTAGAGGAGAAATGAAGGGGCCAATTCAGCCCTTTTGAAAATCTACACAACCACAGGATAAGTCAGGTCTGTGATGTAATTGAGGCAACTAGTATCATAATTTGGGGGCAAACTTATTTGGTATTATTTTGGAATTACAAGATCACATCCATCCAGCTAAAGGACCAGCAGTAATGGTTCTCATTTCCAACAGATCAGCACTTAATTGTTAAAAAGATATATACATTTTTTTAATTAAGTAAAATTATTCCTGAAATCATATCCCCTTTGGTTTCTTCCTTGGCCCAGCTTTCAGTACTGGAAACTGCTGAAGTCCATCTATCTCTGTCAAACAGACTCATTAGCTGGGAAGACAAACTACTTAAAGCTGGAACAAGATGCTTCTGCCTGAACAGTTTCCCTCTGCACTGAAAAACTGCTCCATTTTCCCTCCCTTCAGGCCAAAGGAGACCCTCAATCAATGTGTAAAACTCTGTTTTAGAAGAACAGGAAATCTGCAAACAGCACAAACTGGGCAAGTACATTCCAGCTCCTGCTTCCTGAATCGCAACAGCTGTCCCAGCCTTGGTTCAGCTTTCCTCTCATCAGCCAGAAGGAACATGTGCTGTTCTCTGCTGGAAAGCCATTTGATATTTATTAGCATTTAATTCAGATAGTTTATGCTAACAACTAATACCTTTTGAAAAATTCCTTGAATATGGTATTTGCCATTCAGCCTCCCAATTCCTTCTTCAATAATATATAAAAACAGTATGAAGAAACGTTATGAAAGAGAAAGATATCATCACCAAAGAGACACAGAGGGGCATGTAACGCAATCATGAAACATAAGCAGAATCGGGCTCAATAGCACTCATTTTCTAGTATAACTAATACATAATTTATGATGGTTTGCTATCAGCTGTGAGTTCTTACCTGAACACGTTTTGTTTCAAAGGAAAAGCATGAACTCAGCTGTTGATGTTCCTCTTCTTTGCCTTCATGCTAAGTGCAAATACACCTCTCAAATTTGCCTATTTTTTGCAGGACAGAATGCAAATAATTTCTTCTCTGTAATGACTTATTTGACAAGATTGTAATTCCCACTCTGGACAGTCTCAAAGCTCTGGAAGAGGAGTATTTTCTGTTGATTTTCATTTTGAGGGATGTGGTGGGTTTTGTTCAGCGTTCTTTTTGTTTGGAGTATCTTTATTATTTTTATTTTTTTTTTGCCATTCCCCCCCCCCCCCCAGGCACTTTGTACATGCTTGGATATCTAAGCAAGAAAACATAGAATCTTAAATATTATAAAAACTAGTAAAATCTTTCAGGCACGAAAAGAACAATCAAAAGGGAAACAGCAGATCTCTGCTACATAATTTAAGGAAAAGCTACAAATTCAAATAAATTCATGCTTTAACTTACACTGCTTAATGTGCAAAGATATCCAGGGTTTCAGTGCTGCCAGGATCCCAGTCCAGCAAAGTGCTTATGGATGTTCATAGGAACCAAAATGAAAAAGCTCACGTTTAAAATCTGACACCTGCTTAAGTGCTTTGCTACATTAGGGCCAGCAACCTCAGTGCTTCTCAGCTAAGCTGCTTTTGAATCTTCGCTGAAATTAGTTGCACTGTCCTTTGTTTTTTGCCTTTAACTTCTCCAAGCAGCCCATGGTTTTGAGCATGGGCCATCTGAGGCCTGCCTCAGCACATCTGCTGTATCTCCATTAAAATGCATAAATAAAAGTGGTTTCTAAGCCTTTGACATGGCTCTTCAAGAAATTAAAAGAGAAACCTGGTACGGAAATTTTCAGAAAGACCAGCACTGAAAAGAACATGCTCCCCATACAATTACTTAGACTCAAACATTGTTTTTAATGTGTCACAAGGAATGCCTATCTTAGGGGCTATTTGGGCACAGCTGCCCCAATAGCTCATTTGGAAGCGACACCTTCTTCTGGACCGTCATCGGTTTCTGGTTAGAACACCAGTCTGATTCTGGCCCTGTGTCCCACGCAGCCCAGTGAGTCACACCCTGATTCAGCAAAACGCATGTCTAGCCAGGAAGTTATAGAGCATACGCTTAAGGCAAATTTATTTCATTAAGATTTGAGCATGTTCTTTGTTAAATAAAGCAAGTTTCTGTTGTGTTGTACTAGAGGCTTACATTATGTTTGACCAAAAGAAAAATTTAAACAGCAGAGGGCTATTCTCCCCTTTTACTTGGCTTTCTGTCCTGCCTATTTAGTCAGTAAGATTTACCAAAATTAAACTTCCTTGGACTTTTTCTTCATAATTTACCAAAATGAAACTTCCTTGGACTTTTTCTCCATATTTAGCACAGTCAGATGGCTTTCAGTACAGGCTTCTCAGTGCTGTTACATGGTCAACCTTCACACTGAGTGTATACAGTAGGTTCCTTAATAATGTTTAGTTTTGAAATATGTTCTTAAAGACATTCATGCTTGGGCTTGGGGGGTTGCTTGTTGCACAGCATCTGAAAGTTTTGGTTTTCCCTTCAAGCTCCAAGAAGGCAATTACTGCAGTGTATTATCTAGCAAGGTGCAATTGCTGAGCTGATACAGAAATGTACCTCCCCTGAGTTGTCTCAGCAGTTATGCTTTTGACATGATGGCACTTGGACAGAAGCTGTGTCCTCCAATCACTCTAGATCGGAAATAATCACATTCATCTCATTATTTCTTTCTTTATACTATTATTTCATCTTCCAGTGGCCTCAACAAATGTAGTGCCTAGTTGCCAGATTTGACAGATATGCAGGACACTCAGAAACCTGTATTTTCTGGACTTGATGGTAACTCATCAAGTTCAAAAATTTAATAGCTCTGAAAAAAAAAATTCAGTCTATTTTATCCTCCATTGTGTGAACATAACTCTCAGTTAAAGACCATTAGGGTAAATTGAATAACTCTAAAATGGAAAAATTTGGCCAATACTTTTTTTTAGACAAATTAAGTATACACATATTATAGTTGGCAACCTATTTAAAGTGATAATATATGAGACACAGCAATATGCTGTACAGACTTCCACAGACTTTCATGCTAGAAACAAAATGTGTAGTAAGCAAGTCTTTAGATGTGCGTTGAAATGAAGAAACAGTGCCAGAAATACATAGTTGTAGGCAAATGATGGTCTTGCAAAGGATAATATAGATTCATGCAGGAAAATATAGCACAAGAGTAGAGACAATATTGTGAATAAGTTGTACACAGGACAATGATATCATAACTCAAACTCAGATAAAAATTAGTTGTTTAGAAAAAACAAGGGATGGCAGATTAAGGTTGCTTTTGCTTATATGCAAGTTTGCCTCATTCTCTACCAATACCCCAGTAAGTCTCTGCACATACTCTAGTTTTTGATAACAAGGGATGATGCAAGGGCTACATAACTGTGAGAAGGACAATGTTTTAACACATGAAGCATCAGCACACTGGGGATGCCACAGCATTGTGGCTGACAAGCATCTGCCTTCTCATCATTCAGCCTCTCATCCCCTGAAATACTGTCCTATACATAAATTATTTCCACAAATAGGTATTTTGAACATCAAAAAACAAAACTTGCCCTATAAGTAGAAAGCCAGGTTGCTAGGAAAACAAAACAACATGGAAATACATAAAATTGTCTCCCTCAGTTTAAACAAAACAAAACAAAACAATAAGCTAAATGGGTTAGCAATTAGCATAAGTCTTCCTGAGTACACAAGCATGTCTCTGACATAAGCTGATGGAGAGACACCACCAGAAATTCCCAGGTTCTGGTGCCAAACACATGTATTAATCTTTACCTTGTAACAAAAATCCCAAACCACACAGGACAGTTTTCTAAGTATAAAGTAGGAATTCACTGTGCACAGAACATCTGATGAACTCCCATCAATTTAGGACCCCCAACACTCAGTAAGACCAATAATATATGAAATACCCCAATATTGTTGGTCATGTGCATGTTATCAGTAAGGCTGGAAACAAGTGTAGCTCTACCACACACACACAGCAGCTCCAGCACTTTGGGAGTGATATCAGTGCATTAGATACAGTCACAGTGCTTAAAATGCAGTAGTCCAAAACTTCCTGGGAGCTTCAGACTTAGTGCAAGTGCACAGAGCAGCATGAGTACACGCATGTGGCCATGAAATCTCAGATTGACATATATTATTCCCATTTAACTACCCAACAAGAAATGTCATCTTTCATGTATTACTAGAAAGCATAGATGTTCAAATGAGGGACAGCATTTCCACTGTAGCAACCAGCCCTGCAATGCTCAAAGAGAACTTTGTCCCACGCTCACATCCCAAAGGAGCGATAAGGGCTTTCCAGGATAAACACAATGGTCCACTATTGTGAACTTTATTTACCAAGTGAACCTACCAAGTTCTTGTCATCACGAGCACTTCTTTTCATCACCAAAGGTTTGTCAGACCAGAGAGCATTATTTTGACACTGCAACATAAAAAAAAAAAAAAAAAGGAAAAAAGAAAAACAAAACCAAACAAACCATACCTTGGATTTGATCTATTTATACTACTGCTTACTATTTCTAGTGGCACTTTAAAGTCTGTTTTACTCTTCTGCAATAGCACTGTAATAAACTTCACCTGCATAGAGTGAGGCCTAACAGTTTTCTAGCAGTACCTTAAGCTTTCTTTTAGCAATACCTTCTTTTTTTTTTAATACTATAAACAAGGACTGCAATATACCTATACTGATCAACACTGCATTATGGCAGATTCCTGACGATACTGACTTGCCTTGAAGTTCAGCTGACTGCACAGCATTCAAACAATTGAAGTCCTTTTCTAAGATGCATCACTTTTGTTTTTTCAGAAGAATATTTTATTGTGGACCATAAACATATCAAAAGTTCTCTCACTGATTGCTTTTATTTTAATGTATTTGTGTAGAGGTTTTGATCCATTTGCACAGTATTTGAGGTCTATATTGCAAAATACTACTCATATTCTGAGGACTGCACACAACTACCACTCAATCAGAGCTACAGCTAGCTTCAATTTGTTCTTGGTAGGAGAATGGGCAAAGCAACTTTTTTTGGCTAGATAAAGGTAATTCCCCTTCCTGCTTAGCAGACTTCATAAACAGAGAACAGGAGGCAGAGAGGGTCTTTGTTCATTCCATGCACACACTGCACTTGTACAGAAAGGCAGTAACTGATTTTATTAGTAACTGCCTTGAAAGCTGCTGGTCTTCCTGGTACCACACTTACCTTCTCAGAAGAGATTACTGTAGAATTGATACACCAGACACTTTTGTGCTGTGCATCAAGCATAAAACCTTTCACATGGCTCTATGAGAGCTTTTAAATACCCAAGAGATTAAAGAGATTAGCCATATGTACAGAACTTGTTTCGCACATAGTTAAATTTCTACTACAGACACTTTTCATCATTTTATCAGCAAATTTAGCTATTAACTTGCCATCCACCAAGATTTTATAAACAGATTAAGAAACCACTTCAAGTTTAACTAAATTCAGGTTAACATATTTATCATTAACTGCATAAATGAATTTACAGAACAATTAATTTTAATCTCTCACACCATTAAAGGCAACACTAAAGCCATTTTAAAATATAAGTTTGAGATTGTGTCCTGGTCTTTTCTCATTAGTACTATGGGCACGCAGAGCACTAACACACTATTTAAACCACTACTCAGGCAAAACAAGTCAGCTTGTACAAGTCCTACATGGGTGGCTGCCTCATTTGATTTATTACAGCAGAAGCCATGTAAAACACTTGTGTGTAGTCTTTGGGAGAGGTGGGTTTTGGTACCTGTGGTGCTGCTGTGGAAAGGGGTTGTAGCTCCCCCCCCCCACCAGATGAGACACAAACATGAGCAAAGCCACAGACTACGCTAGAACAAAAATAAATAGATTATGAACACAGTAGACATGGGAAAGTGGATTGAACCCAATACAGGCATGTCCCAAACTCCAAAGGACTTTGAGAAGGAGAAAAGACCTTCTATATTAGATGGGCTGCCAAACAATGGTCACAGCCAGGCTTCAGGATTTTATTTCCCTGATGCTTTTAATCAGTTCTTCCCCAAATCAACTCTACAGTTCAACAATAAGCACAGCCGATTCTACCCTTTATGAGGAGTAAAGTGTTTACCAGCTGTCCTGAAGCCATGAAAGGCTCAGTCATGAGGAACAAAAAAGAAAAACTGAAGTTCTTGACCATCCCAGTACATGAAGCTATCAAAGTGTTTGAGCATGGTCATTATTACATCTCTGTTAACAAAAATATAAAAGATCAGAACAAAAACCAATAGTCACCTTGTACTACAACTATTGTTGTATGTATAACAACCTATTAATCAAAATCCCTGTGCAAAGTTCAACTCTTATCAAGAACAATTATTTCAACAAATTAGCCCTGCAAGAGTAGAAGGCTGTGAGACACAAAAGGCTGTACCACAGCTGTCCCACACAGCTTTTAGAAAAAGAAAAAAAAAAAGAGACTGAGGTAACTTTTCAACTTCCCTAGTTAATTCAACAGTAAAAGGCAGAAGAATTTACAAACTTCTTGCACAGGTTGTTAAAATTGCATCTATTTTTTCAGCAGATCTTACGCATCCAAATCCATCTGTAAATACCCCTCAGTCTCCACAGCACTGAAGCCGTCAGGAACCCAGAGTATCAGAGATCAGACAATGACAAAACCCCTATCTTCCCACTTGCAGTGTGTCATATACAGATTGCATATTTCCTGAAAAAATAAATAGCAAACCCCTGAAAAAAAAAGCTAAGATAGGGATTTATTCTTCCTTTGCTTTTAGGTACCACATATTTGAGTTTGAACTCTACAAATTCCAGGAAGCCAAAGAGCAAATCGGAACAAAAATACCAGCACAGCACAATTTTCCCAGGTTTGGCATTGCCAGTCTGCTGGTTTAGCAGTTCCTGTAGGAAGTGGTCTCCTTGCACAACATTTTTAATTTCAGTGTTTGAGACTATTGCCCACTTAGAAAAATATATTGGTCCTTCTTAACTCCTGGGCCCCATTCTCATGTATGGCTATGACTAAATAAGACTTGGGTATTCACTAACTTTTATTTGCTACAATTTACCTCATGTTTATCTTCCTACACATATGTAGGAAACACTTATAAATGAATAGCTGATCTGAAGTCTTCCTAGGAAAGCTATTGCAATATGTCCTATGAACAAAATTGTGTCTTCAGACACTTACGAAAATTTGGTTTCATAAGAACAGCTATCACAGAAACCCCAAATATACGTTTCCCTACAGTCTTCACACCACTGTCTGATGCGCCACAGCCATTTCCTCTTTCTGAAGATGCACATAGTTGTGGTATCTTAGATAATGCAGTAAGCATGGAGAAATGGTAAATTTTGAAATGGAAAAATGATAGCTTGCACAGTAATTGCAGGTGATCAGAAACGCCAGAGTTACTTAACCACAAGACAGAACAGAGGCTGGCCCCAGTTTGAGGCCATTTAAGCTCCACCACAATCAAAATAAAAATAAAAAGCCTTTGTCACAAATGTACTTTTTCATTTTTACTGGAAATCATAAAGCAGCTCAGCCTCAGTGAATCAGAGATTGAGCCAGCCAAACTACAGCTCTCCGCTCTGTGCAGACTCCGGTCTGTGCCTTTGTGCTCTCTCTGGACAGCTGGCACTTTGAGGAGGGAAAAGGAAAAAATATAGAGGGGGAAAAAAAAATGGAACCAGCACCAACTCAAAATTTTCTTTCCCAAAGTAGCAGTGACAGCCAGGTCAAAGGGAGGCAGGCACTGCTTTACAGAGACCCAGAGCCATTACAGATTTTGTCTGGCATTTAAAATATGATCTCATCTCCACTGATGGGCACTGTGCTTATGGAAACGGATCCATAACAAGCAACGAACAGATTGATTTGGCACATAAAGTCACACTTAATTATTTCTCAAAAATCTACTTATAGTTACTTGTATTTACTATACATAATAACTAATAAAACACTCCAGTTAGTACAACCCAAAGGCTAAAAGAATACTTATACACCACTGTGATGGGTCACTTCCTTCCTTCCCACAGCATTATTCCCTCTTTAGCAATATAATTCCCTCTTCCACATCCCCATCTCATTTTCTTCAAAACAATTACCCCCGTGCCCATTCCTTTAATGAATTTTAGAGATGCCTTGACTGAGTGTAGGGAGAGAAAAAAACAAAGTATTTTAAATTGAAAAAAGCTCTAGACAACTTGAATACATTTTTAACACAGGAAATTTGAGGCAGTGTGAAAAAGTTTTTACATATTATCCTTCTTATAAGAACTGTTCTCCCCTGGTTAATTCCCTGGTCTTATTATTCAAAGAAAAATGAGTTCTACCTCCTTACTCTTTTGCACCCCTTCTTTCTGACATGGTGTATTCGCTTTTGAAAGGAACTGGGAATTTTGAGCCTTTTCTGTACCTGGTGTTCTAGCTGTTACAGAGGCCTTTTGTTAGGAGATTATATAAGTGGTACCTAAACCAATAATGATGCAAAACAATATTCTAGGGGAATAATTTATTCATGTGGTAAGAATTGCCTTGTTTATTTTCCATAGAAATAGATCTGATTAATGTTTCTATTTTCAAAGCCCATTAAACTGCAGTCTGCCTTTGGCAAATAGTACAGAGATTCACAGTGCTAAACAATGTTTTTGTTTATGACAGGTTTTATTTACTACAATTTTATGACATAGCTTCTTGTGCTCAGGTTTTGACAATGTCAAATAAAATTTTGCTGAAAATAGAAACAAACAACATGATTGAGATGACTAATTCCACATTCCTAGTTGTGTCAAAAAAAAATGCAATATTTTAGAGATAAGCTGAAATTACCTCATACAGCATAAGGTGGAAGAGCTCCCAGTCAGGATCATAAAGGCAGAAACTATAAAGGAGAACTCAAAGTACAGGGACCCTGATTAACCTCAAACTCTTCTTCCATCTGTCCTTTAGGCACAATTGCCAGCCTCATGATGGTAATAGCTCCAAAATCTGCCACCAGGTGTTTGTGAAATAACTTCACCCTAGGAAAATGCACGTTTTATGAGCACCTTGTTTAGATGGCATGTTTATCCATGGAAACCCCCAAGAAACTAAGAGAAGAAACAGTATGTTCTCTACTTGAACAATATTATCTACATCATGCCTGTCACAAGGTAATTTTTGAGCATGAAGGGGTTTTTGATGAGAGATGGAATAACAGCACTAGCCCGTGATTTCTAGCGCTGCTCTTGAATGCTACAGGGTAAGTACCTGTCATTTCCCTTACAAACTATGATTGAAAAGAGACCAAAATAGTGTTTACATTTTGCAGTTTATTAATAGGATTGCTTTTAGAACATGATTTATAGGAGTATGAAATCCTGTTTTTTCCACCTCTAGAACGCAGCTCTTAGTTTTCTTTGTCTTAAAATAATCTCCCAAAGGCAACCAAACTAAGATACTTTGTAAAAAAGTAAACTCTTCTCTTTTGTTTATTAGCACAGTAACAAAGTACACAATCCTTAGCACTTCGAAAGCAATTTTCCACCTTTGGCTTTAGTTTGGACAAGGAGCTGTGCTGTAATGAGTGTCTCTAATGTGACAACCAATGTATTTCTGTAAATCTTCATTGAACCTCCTCTGAAATGTCACCATTAAGATAGAGATGGTGGTTCAATTTCCACTCTTCATCATGGAGGGAGTACAGAGGATCCAGAAAAATTAGAAATATACATTATCAAATTGAGAAAAGTGACATCATGGTCCTCCATATTTCGCATATTTGTCCTAATTTTTTTTTTTTTTATTAAAAACAAGATGTAGCAGTGGCACATTTACAGCTACAACCAAACTGTTTTACCTTTTCTATACTTTATTATAAACAAGCAACACTAACAGGTTGGCAAAGGGCTCCATAGTAGTCCTGGCCATTTCCAACATACGGTCTTTCTGCTTTCACATCCATCGAAACAATCCCCATGATTCTCAGACCAAAACAAAGACTACTTTTGTCACCTTGCCACTCAACACCAAAACACTTACTAGTGCTACCGTTCACTGTTACATCATTTTGGACCTGTCTGTAGTACCCAGGCACATTTCATTGTTGGTTTCACTGCAACATGTGTTAGGTCCTGCAGCATATTATAAAAATAATTGTCCAAATCCAAACTTTTGCTAGAGCTGAACAGATCCAACATTAGAAAATCTTCCTGCACCAGCTATTCTGAAGGTCTCAGTGGGAATTCATACACTTTCTGGATTACCAGACAGCTGGGGCTTGGAGGCATTTTAGAGACAGAAAGGGAAAGCAGATTTGGGGGGACTTAAAGGAAGTGGAGGAAAGTACAGATTTGTACATTCTGGAGAATACTAACTAAGTGCTTACTAAGGAAGATACAGTATCTGCTGTCTGACTGAAATGAACTCTCATAGGGCTTGAATGTATTAATTCCAACACACACTTAAGAACACATTTTATACTCATGGTATGAGCCAAGATCCTGGTTTTGATGGTTGGGCTTTTCCTTTGTTCGGTTTGGGTTGTTTGTTGGTTGGTTTTTGTCTTTCTTTTTTTCTGGGGGGAGGGGGGGGGGGCTGGAGGAAGTGTTCAGGGGTGTAGAAGAGCTTTCTGGTTTGTTTTTTGTTGTTTTGTTGGGGTTTTTTAACTCCATTCCCTCTTTCCCATCCTCCACCCCAAAAAAAAGTCAAGTATGTAAAAAAATGACCCTGCCTGTGGCTATCCCTGGCTATAAAACCTCACTTGTAGCTGGTAAATACAAAGGTAGGTTTGCACATGTAGTACACAATCATGAATACCAACACCTTGACTTTCAAAGTCAAACATATTCAGGAAGTTCAAAATTGTCTTGCCAAATTCTACATCTCACAGCCAGTTAACTGTTTCTCCATTTGTAGAGGACCCCAGAATTGGAATGAAAGCTTACAGGACACTTTACCAAACAGCGTATTCAAGATTTATCCAAGTTTCAGAGACATTATTAATTTCAAAATGATATTTCGGATTTAAAAAGTGATTTGTGTTATTTTGTCAAATCACCTGATGTTGCTTGTCCACCCAGTTAGGATTTCATTTTGTTTTATTTTCTCATGATAACCACTACCAGCAATCCTACTTCTTTGTACAGATGTTGCCTCTGCATCAGGGCACTCAGGACCATCATATTAGTGGTTGGGTGCCTACAAACATCACTTTTCTGAGGAACACAGCTAGACAAGGGAAACACAATCTTAGAGTTACTAAGCCAGTTAATCCTTAACACACACAGCAGAGAAAGGTAATTCTCCAGCCAGAAAAGCTTTCTCACAACTGATTGTAGAAAGCCCAATTTGAATGATGAGTGTAAGGTGGTGTTCCAGCCAAGAAAGTTGCAAATATTTTAAATTAGACAATTTGGGGACGCTGATGTTTTACATCTGTTCCTCCAGGGTATTTTTGTAATGCCCTAAACCCAGATCTAGACCATTAATTGCTAAGGAAACCTATATTTTTACTAATTCTGATATGGAGACCATAAGTAGTAAAATCTCTGTGTTAAGGACAAAATTCTGCAATAGTCTCACTGTATGTAAAATGTGGTATATCGTGCTGTATGGGCTTCTTGCTCTAGGACAGAGACTGTCACAGGAAGCTCTAATTAATGCAAAGTTAAGAGAAAAGTTTGAGTTCATAAATCACAATTTGTTTAAATTTTAGCAAGTGTTCAGTTGCCCAGTTCCAGTACTCCTGGGAAAAACTGAATAAACTCTCTGCAAAGCAGCAGACAGGTGCCTTCTACCAACAGAAGGAAACGTTGCATTTGCCTAACTAGTGACTGTGTTCACATCCACAAGGAGTGGCATGGGCCAAATTTTATCAAAGTTTTAACCATCTTTTGTATTGTGTTTCTTACTTCCCTAATAAAACATCAAGGAATTACACCAATTAATTGCCCTCATTCCCACAATGGCACTTAACCATAGAAGGATCTTCTTTGTTTCTCTAGGTTTATTTTCAAATAATGAATGCTGAAACATATCAATTGCTCATGCATTTTATAGACTGGTTATCCATTGCTGTTTTGGTGTATGTTTGTTCAGTTATTCACTTAAATACACACTTGTATTTACATGAATTCAACCCTACATCTCTTGAAAATAAAGCTATCCCTTTTTCTTTTTTTTTTTTTTTTTTTTTAATATATCAATTTTGGCTCGTCATCCATCTGTGCTTCCCACCTGGGCAGTGGCTTGGACAGACAATTATTCTGTGGGCTCCAGTTCCACTTGAAAAACCACAAACTTGAGCCATTGTTGAGAAAGTCAATTATTCAAAGCTGTGCAGCTTTATGGCCACAGAGTACTGTGCTTAGGGTGAGATTACACCATGGCAAATTCACCCATCCATGAAAGCAAATTACAGCCTTAAAAGCACATCTATCAGATACATCCAAGAGGTACTTCAGCACAGAATCTATAAAACTGAACCAACAAAACCAGAACCATTTCTTTGATGATAAGGGATGCTGACTGCAGAGCAAGGCCAAGTACAGGTCTCTGGATTTGAAGTTTTCAGGCCTTTCCTGACACATTGAGAGATATACGTGTAGAAGACAGAAATGTATCTGTCACACATACACAGCTTCAGAGCTCAGTCTGACTGAGCTTTGAACAGTATACTGGAGATACAACTAGATTTAAATCTCAAAAGCATTCTCATAGATATCTCTTTCAGTTACTGCAAACTTAGTTTACAGCTCACATTAGAGCGATAACAAAGATTTTGGCCCTGAATCTCCAGCCTATACAGATCTCAAGACAAAGACAAAGTAAATGCCCAGAGAAACAAGAGACAAGCTCCCCTCTCTACTTCCAGAGCCAGTGAGGAGAAAAGCTCAACTCTAGGATAAAGCTAAAGTAGCCTCCCATAACATGCCCTTAACAGTTTGCTGTCCCTTAGCCTCCTCTGGCAAAAGCTCCTGCAATAAACCAGTGATTCAGGAGAAGTTTGCAGAGCTCATGGTGGATTTCCCATAGGGAAGAGAGAGCCCACAGGGCATTTCCGCACTGCTGTGGAGATACCTCCAGACAATATTGAGCAAGAAAAATCTCAGCTGCCCTGAGAGCTAAGCACCCAGTGCCCTCAGAAGCATCACCAAGAAGTCTTCCTCACTTTACATGAGAGGAGTGGCTAGTTTCATACAGTTTTACAAAAGAGCCAAAGGATGATGGCTCATCACCATCATCATCATGTAGCTCCACATAGAGGCTTGGCTCCAGCTTAAAAAACTAAACAAAACAAAACCAAACATCACTGCAGAGTGAAATCCACAGAAGCAACCATACTTACACAACCTTCAGTTTCAGAGAAAAAAAACCCATGGCCATCCTCATACTAAAGTTGTCACTTTTTTTTCCTAGCTCAAAATGCTCTTCACCATGGTGGTTGGTCAGTGACATGCACTGATTTCATGTTTGTCAAATATCATTTAAAAACAGCACTCCATAAGCTGGTGAAGTCAAAGCCCAAACACCAGCTTCTGTGTGAAAAGCACAACAACAAAAAAGAATACTCCCATCACCACACACCCTCAGATACTTTCCAAGCTTATTAGTGTAAATCTAACCCACCTGTGCAAGCTGGTAGAGAAGCACAGGCTGCACTTCTCAGCACAAAACAGCACTGGAAGGGGAACAAATAAATAAACACCACAGAAGCTATGACAAAGAAAAGCTGTTCTGTTTGCAATCAAGTAAATGGCAGAAGCCCCAACAAGAAGCAATGTTGTACCCTGCATCGGCAGTGAAGAGTTCAGTGCAATAATCTTACTTTCCCCGCACCTTCGTGTGAAGTTTGTTACAGAAATTCCAGGTGCATTCCTTACACAATGTATCCCTTATCTTCTTACTGGAAACAAAAGAAAATTCACGGCCACCAGACCCTGTGCTGTAACACTGATCATATTTCAGTACAACTGATAAATAAAGAAAAGCCTTACATAACCATCTTCATTCAAGACACTTAAATCTGCAGCTTCAAATCCACTTTACACACTTCCAGTCACATAAAAGTAAAACACTTTCCCCTAGAAGAAAACTAAGGATGGTAGAAAAGGCCATGTATTCTACTGGTCCATTTAACAAATGAAACACTTTCTGTTTGGTGTAAAGTGAGAGCCAGCTCATTATTGCTGACAGTGATCCTCCCAAGAGGATTTCAGTGAGCGAGTCTCACAGGTGAAGGTCAAAGCAGCAAAGGAATTAAATGAAGAGAGGAAGGAAGCAGCTGCTTCTTAAGGGCAGAAATCAGCTAGCAAAAAAGCTGTTCCTAATGCGGCCCTTGCTGGTCAGAAATTCTCTGTTCTACAGAAAATGCTTCCAAGACACTTTTTGAATTTAAGTTTTTATACCTTACCACCGGCTTCCTGTGCTGCAGGTACAGCCCCAGTGCAGCTCTTTCCTGCAGCTAGGACTCCATAGAATCATAGAATAGTTAGGGCTGGAAAGGACCTTAAGATCATCAAGTTCCAACCACCCTGCCATGGGCAGGGACACCTTGCTCTAAACCATATCACCCAAGGCCTTGTCCAACCTGGCCTTGAACACTGCCAGGAACGGAGCATTCACAACCTCCCTGGACAACCTATTGCAGTGCCTCACTACCCTAACAGGAAAGAATTTCCTCCTTATATCCAATCTAAACTTCCCCTGTTTAAGTTTGAACCCGTTACCCCTTGTCCTACCACTGCAGTCCCTAATGAAGAGTCCACACCCAGCATCCCTATAGGCCCCCTTCAGGTACTGGAAGGCTGCTATGAGGTCTCCATGCAGCCTTCTCTTCTCCAGGCTGAACAGCCCCAACTTTCTCAGCCTATCTTCATATGGGAGGTGCTCCAGTCCCCTGATCATTCTCATGGCCCTCCTCTGGACTTGTTCCAACAGATCCATGTCCTTTTTATGTTGAGAACACCAGAACTGTACACAATACTCCAAGTGAGGTCTCACAAGAGCAGAATAAAGGGGCAGGATCACCTCCTTCGACCTGCTGGTCACACTCCATGAATGCAGTTTGTGCCATGTCACTGCCTGAGAAGGATAATTAACATGGGATGATCAACTTTTAAGACAGACAGAACCATACTGTCTCTCTGAGTTTTAACTCCCCCACCAGGAGCACACAGCTGGCTTCAGAGAACTGAACAAGTTCTCTGGCTGCCCTTAGCAGACCTTCAACACCACAGAGGAACTGAGAGTTTAGCCAAGAGAGGATCAGCTGTCACAAAGGTTTTCCTATCACTCCTGCTTTTGCTTTCCTGGGTCCAGTAAGGCCCACAGCCTCCCTGCGGCACTGGGACCATGGCAGCCACTGCCCCACAGCAGGAGTTGGAGAAAGAAGTTTGCATTCCCATAAAGGGAGGCACAGAACTGGTGACAGAGGGTGTAGGTCTGGTGCATGGCTCTGGAAAGCAAAGGGGATTTGAGCCCTGGCAGTGTAGGAAGTCCTGCCTTAGGTGAGGTTTGTTGTCCACTTGTGACAAATTCCTAAGGGAAGATGGAGCCCATCCTGCCTGGATGGTCAGATTTTTGTTCCTTTTCTGTTTGCTCTGCTGTGAAAATAAAGGAACACATTTTTACTAACCCTGACTGCAGTGGAAGGAAAAGCAGCGTATCTATGTTCCAGCTAATGCATATAGCTAAACCAAGGATGTGGGTGCTGGTGTACCCAACCTGGGCAGCTCAACAGCCTGGCACAGAGAACACGGGATGGCTTTTGGTCCCCTCGCGCTGTGCCCAGCTCCAGGGCAAGCCAGGTTTGACTTCCAAAATCTGTGGATCCTTTGACTGGGAAAATAGCAAATTACATTGGTGTGAGCCATTCCTCAGGTTTGCCCTCAACCAGTGTGTTTGTGACACCTTCCACACTGTAAGAGAGCAGAAGAGCAGCTGAAAGCACTAAGCCCAACCTCAGCCAGCACAGTCCCCTCTGGAAATCTCTTACTGTGAATATTTCAGCCCCCTTCCAGCACTGGTTTTAACTCCTTCCAACCAAGAACTCAAAAAGCATCTAAGCAAGCAGTTTCTGGCTGTCAGTGACCCATTACCATCTGGGCATTCTGGATTTTCCTAACAGTTCTTGGAGACAGTGAGGTGCATTTGGGTTTGCAGGGAGAGGTCTCTAAATGAAATCTGACCAGAGTGCCAGCATCTCTGGTTGTAATCTCAGTGCTCTCCTGGCACATTTGTATGATACAAAGTCACAATTTTTTTCTTCTAAGCTTTCACTTAGTTAAAACAATAAGGGTTTCTCTTGGCCAGAGACAAATTAGCATGGCTCCACTGACTACATTAGGGCTCTACCAGGGCACACAGTCAGGGGATGTGAGCATATGAAAGCAACATTTCTCTAGAAGTAGCTTTCCACTGGTGTGTGCTAGGTCTGACAAAAAAAAATAAATAATTCTCAGTAACTCTATTTATTGAAATTTTGATGAGCTGATATTCTGGTATCACAAATTAGCAGGTGCAGCTCCACGAGAGAGAGCAATCAGGACCACAGAAGCCAGACTTCTGTCACTTGATCTAACTGGGAACAAAGGCCCAAAAATAAGAATTTTAGAAAGCAAGTTTTCAATTTCTGAAATGCATCGTGTAAGTAATTTTGTCTATTGAACCCTGTGGTCACTTTTCAGAGCTAGGAATAATATACAGAGGACAATTGACCTTTTGCCTCCTAAACACAAACAGAAAGAAGTTAACTGGGTTACTACCTGTTTCCTCTGCAGTCAGGGGGGACATGATGCCTATTTAGGACACCAGACATGGCACTGAGGTCCATGTGACCCCATGGCAGCTCACACAAGAATGCTCCTAACCATTTCTGGCTGTGCCACATGGTTTTCCCATATGATGGGAGAGCTGATCAGGTTTACTTTCACAAGATGTTCTAAATCTGCTAGATGAATGGGTGACACAGAGCAGGTGTATTATCCCCATGACTCAGCAAAATGAGAATCAGAAATCCAACTTTCCGACTCTCAGTCCTCCTTCAAACCACTCTCTGTAGATTTATTTGAGTGGGTTTGCCAGACTATTAGTTTTCTATTTGGCAATACCTCTTTCTTATGCTAAGAAGATCAATATAGGAGTGCCTGATGGAAGGACGTCAAAGGTATTCTCAGAAATATGCACACAGAAAGACAGGATCTGAGAAGTGTGGCTTAGCCATGAAGGTTCACAGACTCCCAGGTCTTTCCATATGATCTTCTCCGTTGCAATCAACAGTTTCAATCCTGACACTCTGGATAACACATCTCCATGGAAGACCCGGGGAAGACATATATGTAATCAAAAACATTCCTTGGCTCCACACAATTTCTGTGAAATACTGAAGAAAGCCCCTTGCATACTATTCATACTTAATATAGAGCACCTACTCAAATAATCATGCTGAGGTAGAAATAATAACTAATGATAACTAATGAACTAACAACTAGCTCTAATCTCTTTCAAAGGTCACAAGCCTGCAAAAATGTTTTCAATGCATTTTCAAGTACGAGCCTACCCAAACCCAGTGGATCTCTTTCATTCTGCTGGGTTCCCAGCATAAGGTACTTTCTCTCCTGTGGAGCTTCACTTGCAGTAGAGGACTTCTCAGGACTTTTTCTTCTGACTCTGAGGTCTGCAGATTGAGCAACTTTCATAAGATCATCTGCCCACTGCTACCTCCCACCCTATTGACCTCTGCAGAGGAAGAGTTGGAGTCCAGAAAACAACTGAGCTACTTGATTTGCAACTAAGCACAACCCAGTTAGAATCCAATTAGAAAAGCTGTGGCTATTCCCCACTTCAGAGGGGAAATGGGGAGAGGAAGTGAAGGTGAGAGGGACAGAGGGAGAAAGGCAAGGAGGGAGTAAAAGAGGGAGGCAGGCAAAGAGGGAGGCATGCTAGGAGGGAGAAGCAAAGAATAAATATCCTTGCTCAAGAGATAAGGAAATCAGTATCTAACCCCAGTTTAAGTTTTTCCTTTTGCATTTAACAGAAGTTTACTCCATTGGATCCTCTGTGCAGCTCTCCCAAACCAGTCTAGCTTTCACCTGATGACCTACTTTATCCAAAGCAATCACAAAGAGAGCACATGTACTCATGCTCTGAATTTCTTTTTAGACAGTACTCTGACACCCTCAGGGACCCCTACAAAGGGCTACCAGGCCTCCTGTACCACAAGGCATTTCAATATGGACCAGGGCCACCCATTTTACGGCCCATTAAAAACAAATAGTCACCTGGGGAGACGGCTGAAGAATGAAGAATGGAGTTAATTGGGCCAGGTACACAGGAGGCAAAAGAAAATTGGCATGCATTCACTTGTGCTACTCTAGCTGATTACACTGGTAGTAAACCTTGCACTGTGAGGCTACGTTCGCTTTCCAGGCCCAAGAAAAATAGGTGCTTCCTCCTGTGTTCAATAAGTCAGTATGAAGACTGGTACGCAACTCCTACAAAACAAAAAAAAAAGGAAGCTTTCCATAGCTGTGCCATCCTGTATGTGCCTCTCCAGCAATTTACTTCAAGTCCATTTTATTTCCTTTTTCATCACCAGAACTTTGTGCCAAAAATGACTCAGTAAGTACTTGGCATTAAAAAACAAACAAAAAAAAAAGGTGAACGGGGAAAACCCCCATCTGCACAGAATGATGGTTGTAAAGAGAGCAAGAGTCATGTCAGTGTCCTTTGGAAAAACAGTTTACATAGGACAAAGGATGACTGTCAATAAATACCAATACCCTTTATTAGATATTGCATATCTTAATTCCATTTCCCTTAATGCTTTATTACACATTTTACCCTGTACAACACTGGTGGAGTTTTAAAGCTACCTCAAAGAGTACAAGGGTGCATAAAAGAAGCAAAGAAATATTTTGATTTCCTCTTTACCAAAGAGAAGGAAACAAACTAGTGAGGACAGTAAAGTGTTAAAAATGTATAATTATTTTTCAGTCTTCCAAGTATCCTAACTACCTACAGTTATATGGATCTACAAGATCCATGAAGTATTTAATTTTTGTATCCTCCTATAGACGCATCACAACTTCAACCTCCAACACAGTGTACAGATTTCTGGGTGAGATTTTCAGCAAACAAATTAAAACCAAACTGTCCACAGACTGCAATATGAAACTGCAAAGATTTTTGAAGTGAATATTATACTTCTGTGTCAACCAATTCCAGTAAGACTCACCTTGCCATTTACCTGTATGCATAAATCTTTAAAATATGAAAACCTGGATAGGAGGCTTTTTACACAATTTATATTATGAAAATTAAGATAGATCTTATGTTATTTTAGCATCTATCAGCTTTTAAACCACATGCTTCATTTAGTTAAAGAGGGAAAGAAAAAGCAGAGGATGAAAAGGTTTTGATGAAAATGGCCCTGTTTTAGGAGGAACCTGGCAGAACTGTCTACACTGCCAATACACTTCCACATTCCATCTGGATGTAAACCACTTTAAACAAAAAGCATAGATACAACATTACAGCTTTTTTTCAGTCTGTCTGTAGAAACTGCCACATATGCAACTGAGAAAAAATATCTAATCCAGTAATAGCTTTTCCTTTCCAAGAAGAAAAATTTGCATCAGTATATGCAAGTTTTAGAAATACAGAAATATGTGCCTAAAGGCTGAGCTACATTCATTTTCCACAGACTTCAGAGATAGGATCATTCACATAAAAATGAAGATATGGTTAAAACTGAAGTAACGATACAAAAATACACAGTAAGATACAGAAACACAAGTCTTGAAAAACAGAAAAAAGAACTCCAAAAACCTATTACCACATACACATTCATCTCCCTTTTTTACATTGAAAGTATATGAAAGTTCCACTCCAAAATGCACTGACAGAAAAAGTTGTTCAACTGCCTAAATATCCCATTTAACACACTCACTGCTCTTACAGGATGTTGGTATGGATTCAGTCTCGCAGGCAGCTCAGAAGAATGTGAACAAATAATATCACTGACAGCAATTACCACTTGTTCTCATTTTCATTCTGTATATACCAACAAATACGCTTTTTCTGCTTTTTCAGTGGAAGCAGCCCATTACCTGCTGTGCTTTCTAAGCTCCCATCCACATTCCCCAGGAAACGGTTAACATGCCGTGCAGCAGTGAGGAGGGCTTTCTTGGATGCAAAATAATTCTGAACTTACTCAAGTAAATTCTCCCTACTGCATTCACAGGCTGAGCTATGTGGTAACTGTATTTATTCACCACTGAAAGACTATATGTTACAGTTAGAACCCTGGTGAATACTCAGCATTTAAGTATTCTACTTTTCTTAGCCGCACAAAGGGGTTTTATTCTTTTTCCACAGCTGTACAGAAAAGAATAAAGTGCCATTTCAAATCAAACCTCCTGAAGTTACTACTTACCAGCTTGTGATTATATATTCAGTAAGGCAAATGAGCTGAAAAATTTTGTTGCAGAAGACAAAAGTTACAAAAAAGATGGCAAACTTAGCAAAAATGAAGGGAAACTAGCAGAAATCCTCTCTTCATTCATCTACTTAAATGTTCCTGAAGGCTGAAAAGGACCTCAAAGAAAGTGCTCTCAGCAAAGACTACATCCTCTTGTCAGTCAAACCCTGCATAGTTTCAGCTAGGCATCCATCCAAAAAGACATGGAATTATTCTATTTTTGTCTCCCAATGCAAGTGGAAACATTTTTACAGATTTGCGGTGAGGATTTCAATTTTTGTAGTGGTCAGCTAGTAAAGGAATGTAATTAAAGACCCTGTTAAAAGTAAGGCTGTCCACAAAAGCGGAACTGGATTAATCTGGAGATAAATAACAATTCCATTAGAATACAGTCTGATATAGGAGCATGATAAAAACTTTCAACAATGTTAGAAATCCAGATGTGGTTTACTGGAAGAAAGTTGTAAAAAACTTTTCTGGTTTTTTTTTACCAGGATTGCTGTCAGGAGCAGTGGGACAACACCACATTTTCAACAAATGTAGGCTTATCTCTTTTAATGAAATAATTCTAGTAAAAAAAAAACTTTAATGATATTATGTAGAAAGCTAAACTTTTCTTACCACTCATGTTATGTCTGGTATGTTACTGTTTTTATTCAACACAGGTGTTTCCTTATATGTACTTTACATTTTGCCTATTGCTGGCTTCTAAAATAAACCTTCTAAACCTCTGATTTTGTAAAGTATGAAAACACCTTGGAAATTATACATTTCACTTCTGTTGCATTTAATGTTTACTCTTACAATACCAGTAAGAATGTATGGCCATTTCCTGAGTACATTCAGTCTGGAAGCTGACACTGGAACTCATTGGAACTCAAAGTACATCTGCAATGATCCCTTGAGCTCTCCAGGTATGAGACATTCCTCACAAGGGAAGCTTTTAGTTAAACTCTCCAAAACTCTGTCATCATCCAGGAGACTGAACTTCTGTCTCTGCTGCCTTCTCTTCTCTGCTCCAGCTTCCTCACCCATTGTCCCTTTCATGCTTGCTCATTATGATGCTCCCACCAATGTCCCTATCATGTTGCCATCACTGCCCTTTTCCATTATGCACTGATACCTCTTTTTAGTTCTCTTTGTAGTTCATAGTCCCCATCTCCTGGTCCTGCTCACCCAGTGAACACCCTACCCTGCCTGAGGCCTTCTCCAGCCACTTCTGCCTGTGAGGCTACTTTCCAGGCCCCAAGTGTAGAAAGCTCTCTTCTGAATTAGTCCATGAAGTAAGCTGGTCCTGACTGTCACCATCCCTCAGGTCAAAGCCTTCACCCACATGCATAAGCAGACATGAATCAACCACAGCAGTAAGTTGGAGGGTTGTAAGGAACAGTCCCTTTTTCACCAAAGAAGAAAAGAAGCACTTGCAGCCCCACTGTTCCCTGGTTCTCCATTTTGCTTTTTTGTGCTGATGTTTCAAGTTTCCTTTTATTGTGAATGTCCTTAAGGTAGGAAATAACTGTTACTACATTTTTAATTAGTCACTAGTATAACAGAATCCAATCTTTCTATGCTGCCAGGCATTACCGCAAAGCAAGTAAGAAATAAGCTTTCTTTAAAGTCTTGCTACTTATTGTCTTCTTCCTCAAACCACAACTCTTGCACGATGTAGCTTCAACTGAATAAAGATATTCATTTTAATTTTAGGGATGAAAAAGGGAGAGAAAAATCCTCTGCATAGATGGGTGCACATTGTAGATGGGTGCACACACATTACAGGAGAAAACAACAGGCTATTAAAACATCAGCAGAACAAGAAACTTGTTTCCCTTTGAAACATCTCAGGCACATTATTGTTGAATTTCCCTAACCAGGAACATAACATGCTATCATTCCATCCTTCAATTCTCATGTTTGCTGAGAGTGGGCCAAGAAAATGTGAAGGAGAGGAACACAAGCTGGGGCACAGGAGTAGGGACAGAAGGGCAAAAGGAAGTCCTAACGGCCAGGGTGAAGCTCTGTTTAGATTAAATGTGGGGAAGAGGGGTAACGATAAGGCAGGATTATCTTTATTACACTTGTCAGCCCTTTTGTGGCTGACATAGGAGTTGAATTTCTCCATTTAACCCTTACAAATATCTCTGATAATCCTTCACCTCTTGCCATTGCGCCAGGCAAAAAACCATTTAACTCAGGTAATGCCACAGGGATACCCAGGAAACCACAAACTTTCTTCCACGTAATTTTTCACTCAGACTTTCTGAATAATGACAGTTCCATCCACTCCCAGGACCTACAAGCCTGGTGCCTACTGATGGACTGTTTCCATTTTTCTTTTCCTAAGGAGTTATTTGAGTCCAGCCTTTAGTTCAGTCATCTGGCAATCTCTCCCATAGTAAAACTGTAGTTATTTTCACAGCTTGCTGCTTCCCAGGCAACCTTTCTCACTCGAACTTCTGTGAGCATGGTGGGCACAGTGGCACAGTCCTTGCATCCACCAGAGTTCCAGCTGCACCTGCACCTCCATCTGCACCTGAGAGGATGGCACCTTCCAACCTGGGCCAGCACAGCCAGTTTGATATTTCTTGCAGCCGCTCAAATGTGATGCTATCTAAAGGATGAACGGTGCCCATGGGATGAACAAAATACTATGATTTAGGGAATCTGTCATTTACCAAAAGACTTGTGTATTTATAAGTTCAGCATGAATAATAAAAGACTCAGGGTGACATAATCTAGAAGCTAAGATTCTCAAACTCTTTCACAACAGTGAATGATTTGCCGGCATTTCCATGCCTTCTCTCTGCAGTAGACAACCCAAAACAGATGGCCAGCACTGATTCAGATTGCTGCTAAACGCCTCTGACAGGACCTAATATTGATTGAATTTCCCAATCTTTCTGATATCCAGAATTTCTGAAATTCCAGAATTTAGGAAAATAGTCGAGGCTTTGCACACACACCATTATTAATGTATAATTAACATCACATTTCTTGCTGGCTGGCTATCAGCCACTATCACACCAGTATGACACTGATGGAGATGCTTTATGGCACCTATTGCTTAACTGTCTTGTTCTAAAATTGCCTGGTCTCCAAAATCCATCCATTTTAAGGAGTTCTTGAGAGGCAAAAAGCTCTGGTTTAAGATTACTGTTCCATTATTGGTTAGAGTGTTAATTTCCTTCCTGTGATACCAGGCTGCTCATCATTTTTGACAACATATTTAATTGCTGTTGCAACCCTCACAGTTTTTTCATAGGTGCTGTCAAGAATATTTTAATTAAAATAATATCTATACAGAGGTTAATGAAAACTGGGAAAAAATTCCAGCAGGAGTTCGTCATCTGCCACTCTTCATTAGTGGGTTCATAAGAAGCCAAATTCCCACAGTCCCTGTGACTCATGGAAACCAAGTAGGAGTAGGAAAACACCTCTGGATGGCTTCCACAGAGCTACGGCTCCTGCTCATTCACTCTGCCATGCAGATCCACAGCTCTTTTCACAGAGTAACCCTCAGACAAAGTCGTTGGTATACAGCCCATTTTTGTTGTTCTCCTCAGAAATACCAATGGCCATGAGAATATAAAATTTTCCTCGTTATGTCAAATGCTGCTTTGATAGCACCATAGACACAGCCTGGGATCACTGCCTTTTATGAAAGATAAGACTATTTTAGTATCAAGAAATGCATTCCTTTTTCTACATTTAAAAAACAACTAAATGATACCATATGTGGGAATCCAATGCTTCCAACAGTAAATGCACTCAGACAGACACACCCATTACAGCTTTTTTTAAAGCAGATTAGTATCTGCTTTAAATAAACCCTGCACATAATTAGACAAATCAATATCTACTGAACAATATTTTTCTTCCTTCAGTTAGCAACCCTCACTTAGTACTAAACCATATCTCTGCAAACTGATAATCTAGCAAATTACAGGCTTTCAGTCAAACCAGCTCAGTTTGCCTCTGTGTATGGTTACAGTCCTCAGACTTTGCAGGCTGTTTCAGTAAAGCTTCTTGCAGTAACACTCATGAGTGTATCGCTCACTTATTAGTAATTCTTCCTCCATTTTAAATACGATTTACTCACTGCTTGTGTGTCTTTCTTTGTGTGTAGGTAACAACAGCCACATCAGTCACGTTGTACAATGCAAAGCAGTGCCTTTGGAACCAGTTGGCAATAACTTCAGGCTCCTCTTCTAGCTCAGCTACTTGTTTTTTTTATGGTCCCACTTTCTATCCTGTGATCAAATCATTACTACCAGTTGTTTTGTATTTGAAAAAATGGTCACCTCCCCAGATGACCCACTTCCGTGCTGTGAATGAATGCACACCCAGTCCCATTGAGGACAAACTGCAAAGTCCATATCTCTGTAAGAGCACAGTCCGTATCTCTCTTTTCCTGCAGATTTCCATGCTATACAAAATACTTCCTAATCTCAGCTCCTTACTACGTCCCACATTACATCCATGATGGCTCTCCCCTGCTTCCTTCTGACAGACTCCTTAAATTCATCTCCAGATCCTAGTGACTGGCATTTTCTGTAAGTGAGCAGCTAATTCCTTACCTTTCTCCTTGTAGGAAACCACCTGAAAGCTGATTTTGATAAAACTTGTAGGAACCTTGTATTTATGAGATGTCAGGGTTTTACAGTCTTTCCTTTTTACTATAGCTGTCAGATGTGCTCTAACTCCTACCTGTGAAGAGACCGTCCCAATGTGAGGATACTAAGCATGGCTGACAAAAACCCATACTCCGTTCTGGAAAGCAGAACTTTGAATATCATGGGATAACACAGTAGAGCTGGTTGAAACTTCTTAGGACTTAAAATCGTGTTATATACTGCTCATGTAAAAAACATGCAGTTGTTGAATAAATTCTGATTTAGTAACAAAACAACCCTGGGAAACAAACTGGAAGAAACCCCTTATGAGGGCAACATTTCTCCTCTTCATCAAGGGGAAACAGAAAACCAAATGGCTACTGCAAATAAGGAAATATCAGTAGGCACAGCCCTTATCAGAGAAATTTTCAATGATAGTTTGGCCAAAACACTGATGCACTTTGCATCTGAACACATCATATTCCCCTCGTCCTTCCTGCAAGCATGGGTGTTGTTCTGTTAGTGGGAGCATTTTTTTAATGTAAAATTGTCAAACGTAAATCAGCCTTGAACAGGAATAAGTAGAGCAAGTTTGAAGATTAAAACCATGGGAACAAACTGAAATATACAACAACTTTTCTGTAGCTGTGATTTTCTGCGGGGGAGGCAGGAGATTCTTGCTCTCTCTCACTCACTCTCCATTGGAGCGTTTTCTAGTGAAGGGACAGCATTGTCTCTCGCTCTCAAACTCAGATTTGCTCATGCCTTTTTTATGACTGTGATGATGTCTCAAAGCCTTTTCTATTAGCCTTTCCCATTATAAACCTTCTTTAGCTTGTAACAGTTCAGATGCTTTCTGCTGCAAGGATAAAGGAGCTCTTCAGTCCTCACACACTGCAATGATTCTGATTACTGGGAGGATATCTGAAATATAATATTGTGAGGAGAGGTACAATTACGTCTGTATTTGAATTGAGCTATTCTAAGAGGCTTTGCAAAGGCAGACTTTCATGGCTGCTATAGGCCCTTGGGGTCGAGAAGTTCATTAGGAAATAATCAGGACCTGAAAATAGTTTGCTTGTTTCTTGGATGCTTGGCAAATTCTACCAGCTTCTCTGGAATCTGGAAATAATTGTTCTCATTGTAAACACTCAGACTGGTCTTTATGCACTGGCATCAATACCAGTGCTCCTTAGCACTCCTAATAGTACCACCACCATGTGTTTTTTAGTTTTCTTGGCTACGAGATATGGTTGCATCCTGCAACTGTATTTATACACCAAAACCTATCCTTTCTTCTGAGCCTGGATTTCTTTTCTTCTCTTTCTCATTTCATCCATGTCCTGGTTAATTTTCTTCCCAGTACCTGGTACAGTCCTGTGTTTTGGATTTGAGATGAGAATAATGTTGATAACACACAGATGTTTTAGTTGTTGAAGTTTAGTAGTTGATGTGTACTTTTTAGCTCCTCACCCTACCCCACCAGCAAGGAGGCTGGGAGCACAAGAAGCCCTAAGGAGACACAGCCAGGAAAGCTGGACCAAACTGGCCAAAAGGGATATTCCATAACATGTGGCATCATGCTTAGTATATAAACTGGGGGAAGTTGGTTGGTAGCTGTTGATTGCTGCTTGGGAAGTGGTGGGGCATCAATCAACAGGAAGTGAGTAATTGCATAGGGCATCACTTGTTTTGTATATTCTCATTATTTTCTCTTTATCATTATTATTATTTCCCTTTCATTTTCCATCACATTAAACTGTCTTTATCTCAATCCACAAATTTTACTTTTTTATTCCAATTCTCTCCCCTACCTCACTAGGGATGAAGGGAGTAAGAAATGTCTGTGTGGTGTTACCAGCTGCCTGCTGGGTTAAATAATAACAATCTAATGAAAATGACATAGTATCCCAAATTCTGATAAGATTAAGGCACTTTACTTGCCCTTTACAGCTTATAGTCAGAACTGGCCTCCCAAAATCTTGCAAGGGAAAAGAAGCAGAATAATCTTCCCTCTTTGAATTTAAGGTTTGAATCTTAGCCCTTTCCAGTTTACCCCTTCCTATTTTACTTTCTCTATATTCTTACAGATGTGCATTCTCAATCTGTGCTTAGCCTTGCTCTGTCTTGCCCCCACAGTAAGGGAACTATTGGCAGTGCCCACAGTAAGGCACACAGGAAAATCCTTGCACAATTGCGACTTTAATTTGCTATTAATCTTCTGACTCGAAAACATGAGCTTCCTTTCTCCTTTGCTGCCTTCTTCGTGTGTTTATTCCAGCAACTTAATAATGTAGAATGTGCTGTACAAACAATGGATAAAGCCACTGCTGTTAGAGGAAGCCCAGTTTTCCACTTCGCAGACAGCCTGACCTACCCCGACAGCCCTCAAGAGAAGGCCAGGTTTCTTCATGCTCTTCCTACCCATGCAAGCACTGTGGCCAAAATCAAGAAGTTTAACAAGGTTTTTTTTCCAAGATAGCCCAAAGTCATCTTTTCTGAGAAGTCTTCCCATTTTGTCTTGTTCCTGGCCACAGCACCCAGCCAGGATCCTTCATCCTAGTGAGAGCTGCTGGGTGCAGAGCTTCTTTGGAATCTGGCCTGTGGAGTGAGCAAAAAGGTTTCAACATCTTCTTTTTTAGAAATATTACCAGTCAAACTTAAGCGAGCATAATCCTCTCAACATAGGTCTCAAGGGAGGAACAGAACCAAATTTGGGCCCCTTGGGACCACAAGCTGCAGGCAGCATCAGGCAAGAACAGGCTCAGAAGAGTGCCAGTAACCTCAATGGCCATTTATGTGGGATTTCCATGAGCTTGAGTTACAGTATCTCAGGAACATATAATAGTGCTCCCACAGCAGACCAGAGAAATGGTACAAAAATCACATAACCTCTGCCAAGGTCAGTTTAGATGAAGCAGTCAAATGTCATGGGTCTCAGTAACCACATCCAATCATGCAACGCCAGAGCCACTGGAGTCCTTCCACAAAAAGTGGGTAATCTCCACATTCTAATTTCTTCCATCACAACACAAAATCAAGGCTTTGCCATCCAAAACAAGTAAGCTGAATGGCTGGGCGGCTCATGTGCAGAAACATCTGGACTGAATAGGGAATAACACACAGAAAACAGCCAGCAAGAATGTCAAAAGTTCAGCAAAGCAGTAACTAAACATCATCCTGTTTCAGTCCTATAGACAAAGATATCACCAAAAAATCAAGTCAAAAATCACAAGCCTGTTGTGCAGGAGAGGTCATGAGTACATAACGTTTTAGAATGAATGGTTTCCCATGGCTCTCCCTCAGTGAAGCTCCCTATAAATAATGATCTCTTACAAGTCAAGCTCAGAGAATCAAATACCAAACCCTGGTACTGTAGACAGCTCCGGTCAGCAGTCAGACAGAGGAGGCCTGTGACAGTGGCAAGACATAAATATGTATAATTTCAAAGAAACAATGCTAGAACTTTTCCATCCTCTGCCTAGCAACACGGTCTCACCAAACAGAGCTAGCAAAGGCCGTGTGAGTATCTGTTATAGGAAATGCAAAGACAGCAGTTTTCTGCTGCATGAGGTTGATAATATTGTATTAAATCAAAACCTGCATTTTAGGACTATTCATGTATCAGTCTCCTGCAAATTACTGTCAGGAAAAAAAAAATGACTTTAAGAAGAGTTACATACCCCAGTAGCCATGTACTTACATACTGAATAGCAAAGCAAATAACTTTTTAGCTTCTTATGGCAAAGTATCAGATTACTTTGCTAAACTTTACTCGAGGATTACAGGCATCCTAATAGGCTTTATTTTCCTTCTAATGAACAAGAAAAACATAATAAATTATAAATTATTTTTTAAAAACACATTGGAAGATTAAAGAAATTAAATATTCTGTGACATTTGATGGTGAAGCAACATCTGTACCTTGTCCTTGGGGAATTTCAAGTATCACAATAGCTCTTAGCAGTAACCACCATCAGAAGGAAACCAAACATCTAAAATGGGAGTTAAATTAATCTACATATTCCTATATAAATTAATCTACATATTCCTATATACTTGGATTTTATATTAATACCATATTAGAAAGGCATTTTTTAAGATAGGAAGTCACATGTGGGAAAGCTTGAGTGCTCCAGCTTTTCCTTGACTCATTATCGCACAGTTCAATATGATACCATGACTTACATGCTTATATTCCATTTTGTCTGCAAGGTTCTGCCTCATCCAGTACACAGTACAGATGACACTCAATGAACAGTATTTTGTAACTCCTCAGCCCTCATGGCACTACATGTTTCTCAAACCCTGTGGTATCACCCACTGTTTCGCTCTTGGATTTTCTTATAGCACTCATAACCACCACGTTAAAGCCCAGCAGAAATCTGAAATGACAGCATCATTCTCGCTACCAGTAATTTTCTGCCCTGAGCGGATACCAGCAATCAGACTATTATGGGGTAATTTATTTTGAATGCTTCATAGCTTTCACCGAAGTTTGTAACAGGGCTTTTAAGAACAAACTTTCTTTTGGGAAGATGGGAGGGTTGGATTCCAAATTAATTCTGTAGAGAGGTTTCTTCCTCCTTCCCCCCCATGCAATCTTTCCTCCAGAGCTGTTGATTGAAACACCACCACTATGAGCAGGCTTCAGCAGAAACTCCTTCTCAGCACCATCCAAAAATAAACCTCCAAATAGTTTTTATTTGAAGGGCAGGTTCAGTTTTATAGACACCATCATAACTTCCTTCACTCCAGCTTCGCTGTCTGGACACCCTCCTTTTACTTCCCCACTCAGTATATTAACACATCACTGATCATTATTAAACCATGTCAGCAAAAGGAATACCATACCTCAAGACACCTACCTTTTTAATGAGGCTGTACAGTTCCTCGGCTTCCAAAGACCAGCTGAGAAAATGCTTCATGGGCTAAAATTATGTTACTAGTATGCACTGGCTTCTGGAACTAACTCTGTGTTGATGCATTCTGTGTTCCTGTAGTCATCTGTAACATCTGTTAGGATGCATCGTCAGATTCGAGCCAGCAAGCCTGAAGATGTGCTTCTCTTTGAAGATGTGTAGAAATCCATTGCTTTTCGGCAAAGCACTTGAATGTGCTTTTAATTTTAAGTCCATGGCATTGGAGCATGCACTTAACTGGGTTTTTTTGGAATTAGAGTGGCTATTTCCAGATGAGCAATGGAGAGTTACCAAACACGGTTGTTCTAGTTCACTTGTACAAGATATTCATGCCCACCTGGGAAAACGGGTCGGTGTAATGCACAAGCAGGGCTGTGCCTTGTGCTGCACTCATCTTCAGGGGTTTCACTATAATAACTCTCTCTGCATCATTCAGGACCCAGTAAATAATTCAGTGGGGTTTCATTACTCCACCAGTCCTGTTTTGTTTACTAGAATATCATCCCACGGTTCAGCACCCATCTGGCTTCAGGCATACAACCTGTGTAAAATGTAGTAAAGTTCACAAAGGCTAGAGGGAATCTTTCATGCTGGAGTTCTACAAACTCACAGTACCTTTGATTCTGAGTTTGAGAGAGAGTCGCATAAACTAATCTATATGTAGATCTTGTTTCCTTTACAGATTGTGGCAAAGTTAGGTTCTCTTACTGGGTTACTTTGAATTGAAAAACACACTGGAATTTGAGCAACTTTTTCCAAAGATTGGCTCAGGATGCTGTGTTCCTCTTAGGTGTTTAGGGTAAGCCCTGGGAACTCTATTCTTAGAACGCAAACAAAGTAAGGCTTTGTCTATCGTGAAAAAGTCTGCCAGTATCCCTCTCATGCAGGTGTTACACTAGTAGACACATGGATTGTAACACAAAACACAGCAGGATTTCACTATCACAGAAATACTGTATACAGGGTGAAGAAAAGTTACCAAATATTTTGACAGACCAGCTAGACAAGCAAAAATCTGAATTCTATTGCTATTACACTCAATAGCAACACTCCTATGCCTATGAACTTAACTTTGAGCTTTTCCACTAAAACATTTATTAGTAGTTCTATGCTTAATGGTCAACAATAGGAGCTCCTGCAGAATATAAACTTATTACTAAACTATTCTGGATTAAAAACAGGAAGCATGTATTAACATCTTCATTTAGATCAATAGCAATACAACCAATTGATTTTCCCTCAGACCATCAGCAAAACTGATAAAAATCCAGAAAGGTATTTCTGCTTTTTGGTCACTTCTCTTTAGGAAGAGAACAAAATCAAACTGAGCGTCAGTAGCAAGTGCTACTTTACGTGAAAAGGACAAAGTTAGAACTCTGACTCACTCACACCTCTTGATAACCTATACCAGAGACTTTCTGCGTCTCCTATGCCCTCTAGCTTCTAGAAGATGTATTTACCAACCACTCGCGAGCACATTTATACAGTTTTCACTTCTATGCAGTCACTAAAAACTTACTCAAACAGAAAGTGAAATGCCTTCCCCTTTCTTCTTCCCAGATACGATTATTAGCTGAAACTGAAACAAAGACATGACAATGTTAGTCTAGATTCTCATTTTTTGTTAAAGGCACTTCATAATTCTGTGGCAATAGAAATGGGTTTTGTAGGTACACAATTTGGGTCCTCTGTGAGTGCTGCAAAGGCGATTCAACTAAGCAATGCCACCTGAACTCCAGGATTTGGATATACTGATCCTGAGAAGAAAAGTGAGTTGTGAGACATATGGGATGTTACTTCTTAGTCTGCCCTAATTATAAAGTTAAATAAGGTCATTAAACGGTATACAGCAAAAAGCACCTGATATATGAATCACTGTATTTTCTAATCAGTACAGCTGGAGGCTGTACTTTGTGAAGCCACGTCAGGTTGAATTCCTGAACTGAGAGTAAAACCTGGAGAGGGAGGGCAGAAAGGAATTAGCTCATAAAGAAAGATAACCCAGGTGTCCACAGCTAGAGATCCTGCAGCCTGCCTCCTTGCAGGAGGTTTTCTTGCACACTTTAGGAGGACTGATGGAGCATGATCAGCTTAAAGCCAGCAGGCTGTGACAGACAACCGAAGTTAACTTTCATCTTGACATAGCGTCAAGAGCTCCTGAACTAGAAGTGTATTTCACCTGCCGAATCACTAGCATTTGTAAAAGAAGGAGCTTTACCTCAAATCCTACCTGTCATATCATTGGAGTGTCACCAGTGGCAGCCTGCAAAGCATAGCTTCAGCAAATGTTGCAAGGAATAGACAAAGAAGCAATAAAACTTTTGGTGAGGGGAAACAGTGGTGATTACAGGGAGAGAAAGGCCTCAGGGAACCTCAGAGTACCTGTGTTGTTCTTTCTGTGAGTGAAACAGTCTGGCAACATGTGACACCAAGAGATGGGACACTGTGCTAAGGCTTTTACTTACAAGAGCTGCAGCTGCAGATGCTGTTGTGATAATGTGGTATTCCACCATCTTCCAGAAAATCACTGGACTAACTGAATAAGGACACTAATCCTATCAAGGATTTCAATCACAAAGACTTCAGTTAGTTAAATAACAAGTGCCTTTGGTTTTAAAATACATGATTATAAAACCCGTGCTTTGACACTCGAGGAGGAAGGTAACACACAGCTGTCACTGTACAGTGGAAAAAGTACAAATCAGACATATTGTCTCTTCTGAGAACCTTAGTGAGGAAAGAGAAGCAAAAGGCATCTTCATATAATGCAAAAAAACCTCTTGCACATTGAAGTGTGTAACCTTACCAGGAACAAGCCTGAACAAGAAGTAATCAATGCATAAAGTTTATGAAAAAATCTTTCATCGTACTGTCAATACACATAAAGTGTTTCAAATTGCTTGGTCTCTGATCTGCTTATCTGCAAGTCTTTTAAATGAAAACTAAGGCAGTTTTTGTTTAAACTCCGCAATTCCAGCATTTGAAGGTCAGATCTATTTCCTTTTTCCATTTAATTCTCTGCTTCTATTACATTAAGAACACAAATCAATATTCATTTCATAACTAATTTAACTCTTAGACAGTATCTTTAACTATGGAATGATAAAGCAGAATCCCCCCCACCCCACCAGAAGGAAAGGGCTGCATCAACTAGAAGTAAAAACTGATTGGAAAATACACACACATTCAAAAACATCACTGGCAGCACAGTCTTCTTCTAGGAGAACTGACATGATAAAAGCAATGCCTAAGCCACTGCACCTCTTCCCCAGATAAAATCTGCCTGCACACATGAAAGCCACTGCACTGGTGTTGTCATCCTTCCCCCTCACACACTTGCTTGGGATTCGTTTGCAGTAACAGGCCATGCCTACCCTCTAGTAATAATAACTATCATGTCATTCCATATAAAAACATGCTTATATCATGAGCTAAAAATGAAATTATAAACTACCTATGTAACTACTTCAGGAACATATGCTAATTAGAATAATTGGCTCCCTCCATAACAAGAGACAGAGAACAGCCTTTCAGGCATGTCAGCAGAGTAATGGGCAAATTAATGTGACTGATATAATTGATTTGGACTTTCAAAGTGTTTGCAAAGCTATGAAGAAGCTATAAAGACTCCATATAGCCAAAGAATGAAGTTTTTTCATGAAGCATTGTGATGGGTTGACCCTGGCTGGATGTCAGGTGCCCATCAAAGCCACTCTCACTCTGTCAACTGGCCAGGGGAGAGAATTTATAACAAAAGCCTCAAGGGTCGAGATAAGGACAGGGAGAGATCAGTCACCAATTACCACCACAGGCAAAAAAGACTTGACTTGGGGAAATTAATTTATTACTAATCCGATGAGGGTAGGATAATGAGAAATAAAACTAAATCTTAAAAACACCTTCCCCTCACTCCTCCCTTACTACTGGGATCAACTTTACCTCCTATTTTCTCTACCTTCTCCACTCAGAGGTGCAGGGAACAGGGAATGGGGATTACAGTTAGCTCATCACACATTGTCTCAGCTGCTCCTTCCTCCTCACACTCTTTCACTGTTTCAGTGTGGGGTCCTTCCCATGAGAGACAGTCCTCCATGAACTTCTCCAATGTGTGTCCTTCAACAGGCTACAGTTCTTCACAAACCGCTCCAGCATGGGCCCTCACGGGGTCACAAGTCCCACCAGCAAGCATGCTCCTGGGTAGGCTCCTCTTTCCAAAGGGCCACAGATCCTGACAGGAGCCTGCTCTATCCCCTGGGCTTCCCACAGCATCACAGCTTCCTTTGGGCATCTCCCTGCTCTGGCATGGGGTCCTCCATGGGCTGCAGGTGAGTATCTGCTCCACCATGGAATTCCATGTGCTGCACGTGGGCATCTCGTCCATCATGGACTTCCATGTGCTGCAGGGCACAGTCTGCCTCACCATGGGCTGCAGGAGATTATCTGCACCTGGAGCACCTCCTCCCCTCCTTCTGCACTGACCTTGGTGTCTGCAGGGCTGCTGCTCTCACACATTCTCACTCCTCTCTCCAGCTGCAATCGCTCCTGTGCAGCCGCCTTTCCCCCTTCTGAACTACATTATCCCAGAGGTGCTACCACTGTTGCTGATGGAGTCAGCCTTGGCCTGCAGTGGGTCCATCTTGGAGCTGGCTGGTATTAACTTTATCAGACACTTTTAACGGCTTCTCACATAAGTCACCCCAGTACCACCCCTGCTACCAAAACCTTGCCATACAAATGCAAGTATAAATGGTCTGAGAGGGAGTGAACAAAAAGCAAGCAAAATATCTGGTTTTCTACACAGCAAGTGTCCCTTACAATCATGGTTTATCACTTGCAGCAAAGCTATACAGGAATATAGCTTATTGTGGAACACATACAGGTCAGTGGGACCCACCAGGATGGGGACAGCTGGGGCCTCTGGGCTGTCTCTATGAACTCTGAGAGAGAAGAAAGCACCTTGCAGCAGGTTCGGTGCTCTAGGGCACAGATGCTGTAAGAGGGACAGGAACTGGTGAGAGGCAGCTACACAGCATGGAGCTACGTTTGTCCTGCTGCTATGACAGGCACCTCAGGAGACGAACAGGCCATGCAGTACGTAGCAGCCTTTATATGCCTCTCTCCTGGGGGCCACAAGGAAACACTCTGGCCACGGTGCAAAGCTGGGGCTCCAGCCTGGAGGAGGAGCAGAAGTTATCAATCTGCCTTCCTTCTCTGCAGAGGGGCTGGGGCACAGCCTGTCCCTGGGTCACCTGCCAGCCCTTGAGCAACCTGCCCTGAACCAACCTGCCAGCCCCTAGCACATGGGACATCCAACCTTTCTGACCTGACTGACAGAGGGGACTCAGGTACAGGAACACCAGCAACACTTGACTAGCTCTAAAAGGGGACAAAACATCATGTTAGTCAAAACAAGGTAATACACTGAAAACAGTACTCTGTCTTCTCCACCTTCCTGTGTGCTCTACTGTGAGCACCTTCCTGTGCTCTACTTTAACCTCTGGCCTCTCAGGGCAATGCCTGGGGTGTTGGCAGGCAGCTCACAAACAACGCTGCTTACTGCGTCTGCACTTCATAATTACACAAATCGTTAAGTGTTTAAAGCCCCCATTGCTTCCTCTCCTCTGCTTCATCCTAAAGCAACTTATTTTCTATAGCACAGCTACTGGCATCTCAAGTGCTTATGTTTGCTGGTAACCTTGGGAGAAGTTACTTAAGACAACCTTGGTAGGGGTTACCCAAGATCATTGTACCTGTGTCTCCACCCTACACAACTGATGCCTACAGACGACCACAACTTGTATAGGGAGAAGTCTGGCTAGTAGACTCTCAAAGAGTAATCAGAAAATCAAATGGATTGCTTTCATATATGCTGTAGTTCATGGGCACTGAATAGATTATTGCAGTGTCAAATTACCTCATGTGCTAATGTGACAAGACGCTATTGGGAAAAGGCATTGAAAAGAAGAAGAAATGTGACACAATAGAAGTAAATAGAAAAGCCAAACCAGCAAAAGTGTAATCATTTTGTGTGAACAGCCAATATCAGTGCAATGAAGTACTGAGTGTGATCTGTATTTTCTCATACACTGGGGGAAGGGGAAGCCTGCCCAGAGGTACACATTCAGAATTTTAAAGGCAACATCTGCTTCTGTGGAGGTGACAATAGTAAGTTAGCTGGGATCTTACCTCAACAGCAGCCAAAAGAGCAATTGGTGCAAACAAGAATTGTCAGAAAGCCAAGAACAGGAAGGAAAGAAAACAGTTACAACTGTTATTACACCAAGGATAGATTTGAAATCTCCTAGAAAAAGTATTGTGACATTTGGCATCATTTAGAAATGGGAATTATTTATTTTCAGGAGAAGAGAAAAAGAAAAAAAAAACCCAACAATTCTATGCAGAACAGAGCAAGAATGTGGTCCCTTTTACAACAGTAAAGAGGCAGCAAACACATACACTATGCAGACCCAGCAGACAGGGCAGCATGAGTCTGATTGTCAGAAGCAGGGAGCACGATGAGCTTGGAACAAAGTTGCCCACACTCAACAGGGACAAAATCAAGCTCTGAATGCCCAGCTCATCACTAACAAGTATTTACCTGTTCTGAGATAGTTCAGTCTAGAAAAACGCACAAAGTCTCCAGCATGTTTTAAACTCGTCACCTTGCAGAGACGTTCAATCTTCTAATTAGACATAACGATGCTGGATTAGATAACCAATACCAAAATTTACTACTGCCTGCAATAAGTTGCTTTTGGCAGTGTTCAGTGTCAGAAGCAATAGCATTAGCACTGCTCCTTTCTCACACTGCAGGTAATGGAAGCTTTCAGGAAAATGAACTAAATCCTACTAACAGAAGGAGAAAAAAAGGATCTAACTATCTGGAGAGAGCCATAGTGAAAGTCTACTTGGGTTATTTCAAAATTATGCTCTTTCAATACTTGCTGTGATGTCTTGGTGGATGATCCTGAACCAAAAACTCAGTTGCTGCCCCCTCAGCAAAAAGCACAGAGCTGAACAGCTCCTGCATCTCTGTTTTGGCAGCTGCAAAGATCCATGGGGACATATGTTGGTATTAGCTTAGCATGCCTGTTATCCATCATCTGCTACCACACCAGCCAGCCCAATATTCCATGTGGTGCCATGGCCCTGCGCAGTGGCTCTGGGGAGCCCACGACACCCTCCTGCACCTCCCCATCCCCACAGCCCGCTCCTGCAGGCAAGCGGGTGAGTTTGCCTCATGGTATTAGCCCAAGTGGCCATCCCTGCTCACCCACCCCATGCCCAGATGAAGGCTGCATTCACTGGGCACCCCAGAAGTAGATGGGTAAATACCTCACCCGAAAGTGATCCCTGTATGTCCCCACTGTGCTTATTTACTGGCCACAAGATGGTGCTTTTTTACTTCCCTTAAGCTCAGAGCAGAGGCCTGGGCAAAATTCGTAACCCCTGCTGGGCCCCCAGAGAACTTGTTCATACTTGTACTTGAAAACAAAACCACTATAAAATAATCTGCAAAATTAAAGCCCCAAAGCTCTATAATGACATGAAGACAGTCTACAAATTATCCTCAGGTATTTCATTCTTGCAAATTTCTCCAACGTACATTCCCAAAGTCTTCATTTGCACACAGCTTAAAAAAAACACACACACACACCCCCACTAATCATTAAAGAAAATACACACTGACAAACATCCAAAACCATCAAAAATATGGTCATGATGATGCTGCCCTGTAAACAAGAAGGTAAACACTTGTACATGACTGATCTGTATTATTTTGGCTAACTGAATACTAACTTGGGTTTGATGCCCCTCACACATACTGCACCAACAATGTATTTTCTGCCAGCTTCCAGCATGCTTAGAATGGCAATGTAACTATAGTGGAAAGGTAAGTACACTAGAAACCATACTTCCCCTTATTAAAAGCTAATTCCAAAATATATTTACTCCTGGGGTAGAAGTCTGGGGTTTATTTAAGAGCTGACAAGTTTGGGTAATATTATTAAGAACAGCACTTTTAAAAAATGGAAGCAATTTCTTCCACTTGTTCGCAGTCAGCCAAAGCAACTGACAAGTTTCCAGTGGCTCTGCAATTCCTTTTATTACGTTCACTGCCATAAAATTAAAAAATATAAAATAAAAATAAATAAAATAAAAATAAATTAAATATTAGTGTTGGCACCTCTAGCTTTTTTTGTTTCAATAATAACCTGCTTCTCCTAAGGCTCTGAGTAACACAGTTTTGTGGTGCAGGGTTGCCATCTCCTCACATCATGGAAAAGGATGTACAGGTCCTCACCTTTTTTCCTATTTGCCCTTGCTTTCATAGTGCTATGGCCCTCTGTCCTTTACAGGCATACTTATTTGGTGAGTGTATGGCATTGCTGTGCTGCTGGAGACCTCAATGAGAAAAGACACAGAAGATACAGCTGGATCTCAGGATATGAAAGTAACTATTTCTTCCTAAGGGGGGGCAAAAAAAGAAAAGAAAAAAGAAACAACAAAAAACCTCAAGCAAAACAAAAAACACGTATCAAAAGTTTCATCCAGCCTTCCTCCAACAAGGATAATGTAAAAAGCACCAAGGCACCTACAATCCTGTTTAAATCTTAGGCTTGTGATCTAATGTGGATCATTAGACTAAAGAAATCCCTTTGGATGACAGAAAAAATGCATGTCTTTGTCAAACTGAAAAGGATTAATAGCTTTCAGAAGTGTTGTGGTTACTGACCCAGTAACTCAGAGCCACACAGCTGCTTGCTCACTCCCCCACTTCTTTCCCCACCCCTCCTGGAGGAGGATTGAACCAAGACAATAACCAGGACAAGAAGAAATGGATGCTATGGCCAACATACAATTACATGAAGCGACCTCAGGTGTTAATAGTTTGCCTGATCATTTAGACTTTAAAGACAGAAGAGGTCCATGAACATTTTCTAGCTTCTTATTGAATATGAACGTTAAATTGCAAGTATTCATCCCAATAACTGTGCTTAGGCATTTTATCCTGAGGAAGATTAAGTGATTGGGTGCTGTAGTAGGGTACAAAAGAGACAACCAGCCACCTGTGGCCAGACACTTCACAATGACAGGGAAAGTTGTTACTGAGATAGCAAGTGACCTCAGCATATGACCCCCACTGTGCAAAGGAACATGGGGGAAAATTCCTGAAACCCTGCAAAAAGTGCTTCTGAGCTCCAAAATTGGCAGTTGAGTCTAACCCAAACAGATTAGGCAGATGGCAGCGGTTCACCACGAGAGTATGGTGCACTCACTTGCAGCCAATCCCAGATACTTCAGAGGAAAAGGAAAAAAAGCACTAGACTATCTCTGCACAACCTCAGATTTGCAAGCCAGGTCTGAACATCTCTCCTTTGCCCATAAAGGCACTGGAACTTTTCCTTCTAAACCGGTTTATATCCTCTACAAAGTCTGCTTTGTACACTGACTTACCAGGGCTGAAATGTTCCCCAAGGAGTAAAACCATAACTGTGAATGGTATAGAAGCATCACCACTGGACAGCCTTACTGGCTATGTCTACATCTGGTTGAGCATACTTCTCTTTTTGCTACTACACCTGCAGCAGAGACAGACAGAGATATCATGAGAGCCTTAACCTCTACTTTGCACAGTGAGGTGATCTTCATCTGAACTGATGAAGCAGATTTTTGAGTCCGGCTGTGGAGCACAAAACAAATCCAAACAAACATCTGACTCAGCTACTAAACTGAAACAGCAGCAGCTTTAAGGAGGAAGTTGGTAGCACCACTTAGAAGTCCATGGATTGCTGCCAGCTATCCTCTTCTCCACTCACTCTAATTAATTAGCCCTGATCCCTAAATAGACACTGCCTCAGAATTGCTTAAAAGAAATGTACATTTCCATACCTCCTTTTTCTCTTCCTTTTTAATTCATATATTTGACCTTAGGCAAAAATCTAAGTTCCATCTGAACTGCATTCTGTATAAAGACATCTAGTCTCAAACCCCACATGGTGACATTTGTCTCTGTGGTTTTATTAAATGTAACCGTGACTTATTTTTCGAGCAAAAGTCTTGCTAAGTGGTGTCTTTTGGGGTTTTTTGAGCTACAGGTTTATGAATATACGTATAAACTGCAGCTAGTCTGCCTGTTCTGAACTTCTGACTCAAATGCTAGTATTTATAGCTAAAAGGACTGTAGTAGATCAATGGGCCACCTGATCTGCCATGATACTGGTTTAGTGCCAAGTGTTTCCATAAGTGTGTTCAAATGAAAAATCAATTTCTCAATGCAAGTGTATCTAAAATACTTTTTTTAATTTTGTGTAAATTCACAAATGATACAATATTGAAGTGTTGTTCTTTTTTTTTCTTTTTTTTTTAAACATACTGTACAATCAGGTTATTTCAGTGTTTTACATCAAGGCACAGCACACTGTATAACACACATATGCCTTGCCAGGCAGCAGTTTTAGTATAATCCCCGAGTTGTGGCGGTAGTGCCAGGATAAGTAGCATGGATCACATAAGCTGGAAGATAAATAAATAATAGATGCCGTCACATTTTATTTGAAATAGAGTTGCATATAAAAAGAATATACAATAATTTAACTTTAATAACTAGATTCTCTTGTACTATACATAACAGAAGTGTTTTCATTTGTAATAAATTAAACATTTTCAATATTAGGATGCAAAATTAATCTTATTTTTCTCTTTCTTGATTTACGGAGAGGAGTCACTTTCATTAAAAATTAAAGTTGAATTTTCAGTTTTCATGGCAATCTGAAAGAAAGAAAACCTGAGTTACTGGTAAGTTGACAGTGAAATATTACAATAAAATAAAGCAAATAGTTCTAACCAAACTGCTGCCTTTAGTTAATGCACTGTACAGCTAATTAGCTAAGCAGAACGTCTATAAAAGCTCTTCACAGTCTAAACACACTACTGTTATATTTGCACCATCTTTTCTATGCTGTTACTTGCCCAGCTTTCTCAGAGATTATGACCATAGGTCTGTTACTCTTCCAGGAAAATTAAAATTCCCATAATACCACAGGTTGCCTGCACTGCAGATTCTGTTTATTGCAATGTATTTACCATATCCACATTAACATTCAGCTTCCTATATTTGAACGCTTCTTCTTCGCCTGCCAAAGGCCTTGGATCCCACGTTGGTGGGTACAAAGTTGCTCTTGCCCACTCCTCCTGACCTGCTCAGGAAGTCTGCCAGGCGGTGGGTCACACAGGTTGCTGTGTTGCATGCCCTCTTCTGTGCTGTCACACTGCTTTTCAAAAGGAAAATAATGAGTTAGTTCCCAAAGTATCTACCCAGCACATAATGAAGCATCAGTGAGGGATGCTATGCCTATGAAAGATTCTTCTACAGAAGAAAAAACAGGCTTGCTGTGCAGCAGGCACTTGTGCCTTTTGTTTGGGCAGCTTATAAACTCTAGAAGATGCACCTCTATGCTTTTCTAAGCATCAGGCTCAGTTTGCAAAAGGTGGCTGAGCCCTTCGTTTCTTGGGCAACTGGGCTGAAGACTAAGCCAAGACAGATTTTTAGCAACACCTGAGCCATTGCCTGCCTCCATCATGACCATGATGGTGAGAGGTGCTGAGGAGGTCCAGGTTTGAACTATTTAACCAATCCCAATTCCCTCCAGAAGCTCAGATCTGCGCTTTGCTTGTAGTGCTGCAGAAGCACTGTAGCAGGCGCTGATCTTTAATGTCTCACCTCAACACCTACGCTACATAGTAGCCAGAAAACACATGAAACCCTAGCACAGGAACTGTGTCAGTAACTCTGATAGTGCCGTACAGAATTGACCAGTTCCTTTCAGAGCTGAACCACACATAAATATACTTTTTCCCATACTCCCAGAGAATCTAGGAACCCCTGTTTCCTGGAGTTCGACCTGTCTACTACAGCATTTCACAATGCTTGAATAATTTTTTACTAAAGCAACTAGCCTCTTCTCAGATAAGCATTAAATGACAGTTTGTTAACGTTAACAACAAATATATAACATCAACGCAATTTTTTTGGAACAGGCCTCTGATTAAAAGATAAATCAAGTGCTGCAACAGAAGAACTGTAAATAAATGTGAGTTTGTCTCTTAACTTATAATTCACCTAAACTGATATATACACAAATACTATAAAGATACCCAAGTTTAAATTATACTAGTGTAAAGACCTATCATAAAGTAAGAAGGAAAAAGGGAAATAACACAAAATTCTTACCTGGAAGAGTTCAGTACCCAGTTTTAAAACAGGTTTACATTTCTAGTTTGCTTGAACAAATCTGTATGAGCCTTTCCTGATTCCTTTACTTCTCAGGATCCTTGCTAACAATATTACACACGTCTGATTACATTAGAACCTTCAAATGTATGCACATAATTTCAATTTCTAAGTTCTTCCAGACTGTCCAGAATTAGCAGCATTGCCTCTCTTGAGCGCTTAAACAAGAACTTGTATGTTTTTTCTAGCCTTACCTAGACATCTCACATTCTAAAACAAGTTATTAAACCAAGCAGATCTAATCCTTATAGAAAAATAGGTTTATTGAACAAATGCATGGCCAAGCACAAAAGAAGAGCCTACTTGTACATTTAGCAGCAGAAATGAAAAGCCTTGTTTAGATTATTTTCTTTTAATCAGGGTCTAAGAAAATCATTTGAAATGTCAAGGAAGTGCTGTTCATTTTTATTCATTTTTTTCCCCTTAGATTGGTATGCATGTTACGTTCCCTGTCTTCCTAACATTAGGCCCCCCTCAAACATTCTCTGTCAAAAACAGAATCAAAAGAACATAGCAAAGTTAGCAATCAAAGTTAGATCCACATGCATCAGGTTAAAAAAAGGGAAAAGGGGAGAAATAAGCATGTCTAGTTGTCTCCCAGGGGTTGCCCGTATTTTGCATAGCGTTCGTGTTCCACGTCACTCAGCACATTTCGTTTCTTGCCAGGAGTTCCAGCCCCGACGTCAGTGCGAGGATAAGTTTGCAATTTGTGCAATTCTTGAGACAGTTTGCCCAGCACACAAGTACTCAGACTGGCACAGCGTTTGGAAATGGGTCTATCCAGGCTGCAGGGGGGAAAAAAACATGCCCAAAGGAAGAGAAACCTTAAACATGCACATTCATGCATTTCTTCCCTAGAGAAATACATACATACAGTTAGTAAACTTAAAACAAAAAATAAACCCTCCACATCACATTCCATGCAAGGAAAGTTCATACAAATGCAGTTGGAAGAAAAACACTGTCTTTCAATGAATTAAACATTGTTGAAAAGCAAGTTCATTAGCCTTTTGGATGCTCAGACTCAGAGGTCAGTTTTACTTCCCATGTATTCAGCATGCTGTTCAGCCTCTCATACATCACCATCATGCTTTGCAATACAAATCCTATTAGGATAATGCAAATGCTCTTGCATGCCTTTGGTCTACAGGGGAGAGTGGCGCTGCGTGCATTGAGAGGAACACGTCCCCCCTGCCAGGGACTTACCATGCCTTACGACAGCATGCACTTTTGTGACAGAGAATCCAAGAGTGACTGAATGGCCCCTAGCACTCCCACTAGGAGGACATACCTTTTGCCGTCATATTTTAACATAACCCCCTCATTCAAGCTCAAGTCGCCCTCCACTATCAGTTGTAAAAGACAGACAGACACAGGTTAACTGGGTGGAAGCGGTTCTCCGGATACCAACATTAGGATGTCTCTGCAGTATCATCCTTTACCAGTTAGGTGACCACTGTTAGCCACAACCCCCCAAAAAAGAAAAAAAATCCTGACCTGCAGAGCACGTGCTCAGATGGCTCTTACTAAATACAAACCATAGAACATTCTCTACTGCCCTTCTCCTGCCTCAGGACTGCAGTCCTTACCTGTTCCCTTCAGAGGCTTGCTCCACCTCTTCTGCTGTCATTTGTATGAACTCTTTCACCAGTGCATTTAATAATCTCCGAGCTTCGTAATCACTGAGCGTCACTCGATCTGTTATGGACTCCAAGCCAGGTCTAAGCAGAGGCAAACAAAACAGGGTGAATAAAACCCGGATTGCTGCAGAGAACCACACACAGGAGAGAGGGGCTTGTCACGCAGTACTGCATGTCATTGACTGTGTCTTTCATGGGTGTGAATATGGAAAGCATCCTCATGCACAGCATCAGATGTTTTATATATAAAAAAGCCACAGTGCAAAAAAATGTCATCAAAGAAGCCAGCTCTCTCTTTCACTGAAGTCTATACCCCTCTTAGGTCTCTAAAGAACATTAAGTATTTTCATACCATTCAGATACAGCAACAGGACCAGCTTCTTACCTGACTGGGGCTGCCTGGAAGCTATCCATCTGGCACACCACCAAGGCATAAATGGCAAGGAAAGATGAAATCTTCAGCACAACCATGATTTCCTCTCTACGAGAAAGAGGTACATCAAGAAATGGCTGTTTTCCAACCCTCTCAGTCCTGCAAGTTCCACCAAAGAGGTCATCACTTCCTAGCCACAAGTAACACAAATATTAACAGCCTTCTTTTTATTATTCTTAAATATTACCTTTCCATTTCTTTTGAATAGTGCTATTACCAGTCAAAAGTAATCATTTGGGTTTTGGTCAAAACCAAAAAATTTGGTTTTCTCAAAAGATTAAGGTAACTTAGCACTATTACAGGGGATATAAATGCAGCTTTCCAGACCTGCAGTTCTGTACAGCCATCTGCATTCAACTTACTGCAGATTTTCCCTCAAACTGATGTAAAGCACGTTTCTCTGATTAACTCTTGCATACAATGTCATACTCGGTGCGTCTGACATGAACAGGTATAGTGATAGGACACAAGTCACAACAGAAAATAAAGAAATTCTCAGTATTTAATATTTTTAAGAATGAAGTGCCACTGCCAGCACCTTAGCTGAACTGCTTGCTTCCTGGCAGCTAGCACAGTAATATCCCAGTTCAGATTACACTATGAGAACTACGTAGTTCAATTTCAACAGCTGTTTCTACTCTGAGGCCAAAACCAGAACAGGTTAAAATCTAGTCACAACAACAAAACCTATGAAAAAAAAAAAATCTGCTTTGAGATACACCTCTTTATCTCACAGCATCAATGTCTTAAGACTCTGATCTAACACAGATCGTTAAGTACCAATCACACCAGGTTCCAACCCTCGACAGGGCTCACAGGCACGAGGCCCCTCCCGAAGGACGCCCCGCTTTCCCACGCGTCCCCGGCAAGGTGCACCCGGTCGGGCACCGGGGTTAGCCCTGTACGGCGAGCCGCCCGCCCGCCCGCCCGCCGCCCGGAGGGACACCCCAAGCCGTGTCGGCTGGAAGAAGGAACAGAGAGACCGAGGACCAATTTTGTCCTTGCACACGCGTGCACAAACACACGAATGAAGAAGGCATTACGGCCACGGGCAAAGCTCTTCATCCTGGGAGGGAAACAGAACGGGACTTACGCGACCCGCCGCAGGCAGAGAAGCGGCGCGGTGCGTGGCGCGGTGCTTACCGGCGGGACGGTGCGGAGCGTGGCGGAGTCGGAGACCGGTGGAGCCGCGGAGCCGCCGTACCACTCCACACCCGCCCGCTCCGCTTTATACCTGCCGCCGCGGCAGCTTGCGTGGGCGCCCGCGCGGGGCCGCCAGCCAATTACCGCCTCGGCCGCCCGACGCCAAAGCCCGGTTCGGTAGTGACGTCATGCTCCACTCCGTGAAGGTCCCATTCACAAAAAACACCCCGTCGGGGGGGGAGCACTGCGGAGGGGACCGGGAGGCCATTCACGACACAGGGACGCGGTCCGGCCCCGCTCCCCGCGGGATTGCTCACGCGTGGCGACCTCTGCAGCAGAGGGGCCGCATTGCAGAGCGAGTGCGCTCCCTCCCCGGGATTCCCCCACACCCCGCCCGCCCGCCCAGCAGCGACTTAGGCGGGGAACCCGGTAGCACCCATCCGCCCCGACAGCAGCTGCTCTCTGGCGGGCGGGGATCCCTCGGGAACAGGGTCCTGGCAGGATGTGCTGCGGACGGGGGCACCGCACAGGAAGGGCTCCCGGCCGCCGCTTCCCCGGGGCGGGCCGGGCAGCTCTGAGCCCTGCCTGAGGGGCGCACCCCCGGCTCCCCGCTCCCCCGCCAGGCTTGCGGCCGGCACTCCGCCGCTCCGCCCGGAGCAGGGACCCCTGGCACCTGAGAACGGCCCCGCGGCGGCAGCGAGCTGCTCTGCGGGACGGGTGCTTGGCGTACCCTGGGGCTCTAGGACCATCACCATCATAACTCCAAGGGCAGGTGCAGCGCCTTTCCGCGCACGGAAGAGGCACGGGGGAAGGGAGGGTCGCCTCCCCCCGGCGCAGCGTGCAGCCCTGCTGGCAGGGATTACCGGGCAGCTGCCCGCCGCCCATGCATCACCCGCGGAGGGCCCTCTGTCACGGCGCAGCGGCGCTGCACCTGCCGCGCAGGATGTTTGCCCCGGCGGCCTGTTTGCCCAGGCGCGGCAGGTACCCGCCCGGCGGGGGGGCGGCACTGGGGAGATGCGACGCGACTTGGGTGGGAAAACACAGCTGTCAGCCGAGGCGGGCGGGGGCAGCGGGAGGGCGCTGGTCGGGCGGGCTGTTCTGCAGCGTCTGGAAGCGGAAAGCCCTTCCAGCGGCCCGCGGGAGCCGGGGGGTGCCTTCCCTGCCCGCCGTAGGGCGTTTGCCGAGGACGGCGGCATCTGTATGAGCCGCCGGTGAGAGTCCCCCGGCCAGGCCCGGCGCGGCTCCGCCCGTCCCTCGCTCCCTTCCGCAGCCGTTGGATTTCCACGTCCCCGGCTGCTGTGGCACCACCCGGTGAGTGCCGCCCGTGCCGCTCCGCTGCGGTCAGTGTCGCCGGCCCCGGCGGGGATACCGCAGCAAGCGGAGCCCCACGCACACTGCGCAGTCGGGTAGTACCGCACAGTGGGACAGGTATCGAACGCAGTTACATTGCTCGTTTCTCCACTTAAAGTGAATGGGGGGGCTCTCCCGGGGAGCTCCCGGCGTTTCTTCGTTTTTTGCTTTGCAGACACCGAGGTCACGGGTCGCTCCCGATGGCAGGAGTTGTGCGTTTCACCGGGAGGTGAACAGCCGCGGGGGGAACCGCGAGGCCGGTGCTGCTTTGTTGATGCTAGTTTAGCTTTGAAGTTTAAAAACGAGCACGAACATAGTGGAAACGACACCGCCGGTCCCTGATAACCCCATAGGGGTCTCTGCTTCCTTCCCTGTCTGTGCGCCTCTAGGGGTACAGCACCTGCTGCCGCCCGTCTCCCCCTCCCACCCCAGGCCGGGGGCGCCGCTTCTCCGCGCTCGGTTTGCAGAACGGCGATTGCAAAACCATTTGGGTTCTTGGGGTTGGGGTTCTGAGATTTTGTCTGTCTGTTTTTCCAGGTGACGTGTAGCGGTTTGCTTTTTCCTAACACATCTGCGTACCTTTCGTGAGTTACAGCCCTCCGGGGTGGGGGCGTTCGCTCGCTCCTAGCTACCACGCTTTCCCGCAGCCGCAGCGATGGGCGGGCGGGGAGGGCGGTTGTGCGCCCAGGGTGCGGACCGTGACGGGCGCCAGCTCGCTCCGTGCACCCAGCACCAGCAACCAGCTCTGTGCAACCAGCACATTACGTGGCTGTAAGCGCAGTGCCCGCCGCGGTGCGTGCTCGCCCCGGGGCTCCTCACGCCCGCTGCCCTGACTCGCCGCAGGGTCGCAGCTCAGCTGGCCCTCCCTGGGAGGCTTCCTCCTCCCCCCGCACTGGCAACTTCAACATTTCGTTGTGAAGAGCAGCTCCATCGCACGTACGCGCACCACGGGAACCCCCGGGAGAAGTAGTTTAAGCGTTTGATTTAAATCTCTTCCGTTCCCACGACTCCTGCTCTGGTTTTCAAGCTTGTTTTCCTGAGGTTGCACTTACAAACATCAAGTGGCACCTAAAGAACCTGCTCAGAATCGCTTTTGCTGTTTTCACGTGACTTGTACAGCTACACCACCAAAAATAAAGTGTAGGAACTTGAATGACTAGGCTTCCCGTCAGGTATTTCTCTCCAACGTCACTGTCCCTTCTCCTCATCCTGTGTTAACAGTTAATCATTCACATTCCCTTAGGGGATTTAATTACTCTTGTCCACATAAAGTATTCCTGATTTAACCTTAAAAATGCAGACGAGTCTGGTGTAATAGCATGTTTCGGTGCTTCAGGGAGGACAAAGTGAAATTTCATCTTGGGATTGATGCCAGGCAGTTCATTCAAGCCCTTATCTTGCCAGTGCGACTCAGCCTCGGGCTGGAGCCTGCAGCCATTACAGAGTTTCAGAAGCTAGTATTTCCACTTTTTCACAGACAAAAACCCCAGTAAATTTAAAGCAACAGGTATGAATGCCACTTCTGTGCATGTATAGATGAAATAGCACTTGGATGTTGGCAAGCACTTCTGCGGCTTCTTGCCAGAGCTCGTGGAGGGACTCCCAGCTGGAAGGCTTGTCCTGTTTGTTCCCCTCAGCTATACGTCATGTGGTGTCACCAGATATATTTTCTTTCTGCAAACCTCTCTTTCTTTCTACATAAGATGGAGAAGAAAGACATTTGATCAGTTTGTCTATTTTTGAAGCTGTAGAAAAGACAAAGATCAGAGTCACAGGATAATGGTCTCCTGTTGATGGATAAATCCAAAACTAGAGATTAAGTATTCATAGAAAAACTAGCACAGAGGGGTATTTTGGAGCACTGCACTAAGAAAGCAGGACATTTACAAAAAACAATCTGCTCCAAGGAGCTTGTTCTGCTCAATGTATCAGGTAAAAGAATCAGTGGGTATAGGTTCAAAGCAGATAAAATGAAGAGCTACAGAATTACAGGATTTACTTATGTATTTATTTATGAAATCAGATTATCTAATGCAACCTGCAGCTCCAAATAAAAGGAATTTACTCTTCAAATAAATTTATTTTAATTTGTATGCAATAAGAAAAAGCTGTCCTATTTTAGAGTTACTTTCTTTCTCTACATTAGATACAAATTCTTACAGTATTCTTCTGTTAGATATTATTTAAGCAGTGCATTTTAAAGTGCAACCATTTTTTCTACTGTAAATATTGCTATTCTATCATCAAGCCACAGACTCTGCAATGAGGTTCTTAACTGTTTCCAGTTGACATGCTGTTGAACAACAACAAAAACATTGCATCTGTATGTTATATTAAGATTTTTTGTTCAATAATAAACTGTAATTCTTCAAGGCAGACAAGATTGTGAGCTGCATGGACAAAATTTCTGTTCCCAAGAATGGTTTATATCTGACAAGAGGGGACCCTACAGAAAGGAAAGGGTTGACGGTAACAATGCTACAATCCATTGACACAGCAAGTTCTTCAAGAGGGAGGTAGGCATGATTCAGTTCTCTGTTCTCTCTAAGCCTGTTCTTCACAGTACGTAATTGCACCTTTTTCAGATAAGGACAATTATGATAAAGGCAGCTGTGAAAATCACATGGTTTTACTTTATGAGGAGAAGCTGGGAAGTTACTTATAGGTGTTTCTGATGGATGCCTGGTCTGTCTAATTCAGGATCTTGCCTCCTCAAACAGCCAGAAAGCACTGCCACATAAGAAGCCTCTACAAGCTACCTGGGGCAAAGTGAGCACTGTTGAGCTCCTGTGAAAGCATCCTCCCAACAGATTATTTCATTGTAATCTGTTCTGCAGGAAATTATATAAAGTAAGGCAGAGTTAACAACATGGTGCTGTTACAAAAGTGAGCTGTATGTTAAACAGGAGTATCACGCTTAGGGCCTGAGAGGTAATCCTTACACTCTGCTTGTTGCCGGTGAGATCTAGACCTGCAAGTGTCCTTTGTTCAGGACAGCGTGACAAAAAGACTGATGAGTTGGAGAAGCTCCAGAGAAATACCAGTAACAGTTATCAGGGATCCCATAACATGATTTAGAGAACAAGCTCAAAGACTGGGAAAACAATGAATAGACAGAAAGACTATGGAGAAATGGGATAAAAAAATTATAAATACTTGCCATGAAGCACTAATAATTTACACTATGGCACTAGATTCAAAATAACAGAATGGGCTTAAAGAGCAACAAAGGAGATGCAACAGATTAGAAAGAGCTTTCTACAATTGAGGTTACTTACACATAAGAATAGGTTGCATTGCAGTTACGGTGTATCTTGCACTGGAGGGTTTTATGGCATAGTAGTGTAATATCTGTCAGGAATGACAGGTATAGTTGATCAGCTCTAGGCAAGGAAAATACATTCTCTTCATATCTTTGACCTCCAATTTCTGTGATTCTGTAATTTTAATAGGTAGAGACTGGCTTAAACTCTGAAACACAACATAACACCTTACTGATCACCCAAATTTTTGTTAACATTAGCTTTTGCAAAACTTGCATCCTTAATTGATCAAATCCTTTCCTTTATTCTGCTTCCGTAGCATCCAACAGGCCATCTTCAGATTTACAATAAGCTCACATCAATCTTATCAACACAATTAGTATTTTACCTATCTCTCTTGTAGTTCAGTTTGACTTTGGCCCAAAAATGAAAGCCTCTTTTTTTATAAAAATGAAGTATTTCCCTGAGAGCAAGAATGATGATGTAGATTCCAACATTGAAGCACTTCCTTTTTAATGGACATTAAATCTGGGTTTAGGCTGCTCCAGTGACTACTTCTGAGAAAGTGGAACTGCTGCTGAACTAATTACTGAGAAACCTATGAATCAGTCTGGAAGCAAATTTTCTTCCAAAATGCCTTCAAAAAGCTTCCAGACTGATGTACGGGGGACATTTTCAACAGAAGATCAGTGTTGCACTCTTTTATTCTCATTGAAACATTTCCAATTAAGATTTTTTTGTTAAGTAGGTTTTGCAGCAGTTTCCCTGTATATACTCAAAATCCAGTGCAGAATAATCTCTTAAAACTGGGCCACTCTGTCCTTCACTGAGGTTTGCTTGGCAAGCCAGAAGGTGCAGACCCACAGGGAAGGGAAGCTGGCTATGGCTTGGTTGTCTTCTGTCCCCCATTACCACAGCTCAGTCTCCAAGCAGGTTCACAGAGGATCAAGCCCTATCTCATGCTACCTGGCAACACTCTTACACCCTCTGACAACTGCCAAAACAGCCATGCTCCAGCCTGACCTGACTCTCAGGCTGCACCTCCAACAGGCTGACACAGGGAATCCCTCCAGAGGAACAGCTCACCAAATTCAGCCAGGGTGAGAACTGTCGCATTACCAGGGTAGCACAAAGGGGATGAACTATGGAGAAAAATATCACTTTGAAAATATTTGAAAACTGGCATCTATTTCCACTTTAGTTTTATGCATTCTGAAGGTAAGACAAGAGTTGAACAAACTCCTTATCTGGAAAACAATCTCAGAATAGAAAACTAACCTTGTTAAGCAACAGCATTGTTATAAAACTTGATTGATTGCACAAGTGCTATGCTACTATCTTATACATCATCAGAGCATGTCAGCAAAAATAGGGTGAGAAATTACATCTTAAGTCCTTAGGGTAATCCCATGCTTGTTCTTTACAGGATATAAGAAGGGTGGAAGATCTCAGGTCATCATTTCATTCTTTCTCTTGGTAGTACTGAGATCTGCATAAGCCCCAGTGTAACAGTGTTCTTCCCAGTCCCTTCCAGGACCATTCAATTGTCCTGGCATTGTTAGGTGCTACAGCAGTACATCAATACATCCCTGCTGCCCTCTGTGTGAGGAGGATCAGCTGTTTCCCAGCTGGCTGAGAAAGGAACTTGTGCAGGGGCAACAGTTCAGCTTGTATCTTCTGCTAAATCCAGGACCAAAAAAAGATCTCTCCCCTTTCAGTGCTGGTAAAGAGGACATGAAGGCAAAGGCTATTATGACATAATATTTGCTAATCTACTTACAGCAGAGTTTCTGGGAACCAATAGTCATATGAGACTAACAATTAAAAAGATAGATTTCTAAATTTATGCACAAAATCGACCTAAATATACTCCGAAAGAGCCAGCAAATAAAATCTGCCCAAACTCTTTTGAAGCTACAATTTTTAAGCCAGTGTCATAGCTTCCTGCATCTGCCTGACAAACAGAAAACATTGAGGCACAGTAGGACTGTGATTGAGGAAAAGAGCTTTTTTCAGCAACTGATCACCAAATTCACAAGGGAAAACATTAGATGTGGTTTTGTTTTAGCACCTCTGTAAAGCACCAACATTATCTTAGGCTTAGCTAAGGAAATAATTGTAACATAGAAATTGATTATTCGCTGATGATAAAGATGTGTTAAAAAGAGATAATGTAAGTGCAATAATAGGTAACATCTACACATGACTCTAAACATGTATAAGTAGGCTTATGAAATTAGTTTCCTCACTGAGAAGCATGCTTACTTTGGATATAACTATACAGATCTCTTTCTTTTTCCTGTCCTACCCTCAAAGAAAAGGAGCAAAATCTTTACGTTTCTGGCTATAAAGAAGTTATTTTCTTGTATGACATTACTTCACTGGACAAGAGACATTGTTACAGGAGTGGAAAGCACTTCAGTCTGATCAAAGCTTACCTTGTTTTCTACAAATGCAGCAACAATGTCAGCACTGAAGAGTAAGAAAACCAAAGGCTGATTCAAACAGTAGCTGAATACAAGTTTGTGAGATATTTAATGGAATTTGGGAACTAGTTAATTTTTCTCCAAGACTGCAAGATAATCACCATCAGGATCTTAACACCATTACTAAAAGAACAGCCACATTTGCCAGTTCATTTCTTCAAAAGTCAAATCTATGTACATAAATGTGTAGTCACTCCCCTCAAATAATTGCTTTCTGCTTTTCTTGAGAAGGCAGGAACACAATCATTTCCTGTTACTTGATTGTCTCCAAGTTCTCCTTATAGAATTTACAATGCAAAGTCATTGTAAATCTTGATGACTAGAATGTTTTAGCATTTAATAAAGATACCTGCTTTAATGGCTTTTTTTTTCTACTCAGACATAATTTTTATAATTGAAATAAAAAAAAACCACTTTACACATCCTACAAGTTTGCTATTTGATCATCCATGATTAAGATGAGTAAAACCTTCCCAAAGGAGCAATTCGGTACAAGCTGCCCCCACACTTGTGATGGGAAGAAGCACACACAAAAGGATCAGTCAGAAACTGGCAAGGAATCCTGCCCTTGAATAGCCATTGAAGTCTTGCATCCCTAAACCTGCATTCGTAAGTGATTTCATCTGTCCACAAGGGTTTATTTATCACTTACTTTTGACAACTTTGTCATATTTATCCATGCTGGTCCTCTTTTTCCTCCATTTAATCATGCATCCTTTAGATGTTCCTGGATCTTTAAGCTTGGCTGATTCACCACCTTTTCCATTTATCTTGACCAAAATGGATTTTACTGTTCTGCAGTCATGCTCTTCTGTTTCTCTTCCTCTGTTACAGTGGATACCGCCACCATCTCTTCTCCATTACTAAGGCTGAAACACTATGGTAAGGTTAGTGTGGCTGTTCTCTCCCTCCTTGAAGATAATTGCTAAATCTTGTCTGCTTTTTTCCCCATACAAATCTGTTTCTTCCGCTTTAGCCAAACATTTGGATTTTTCTTCTGTATCTTTTTTTTTCCTCTTGGGTCTTTCCTATGCTCATTTTTTCCCAGTTTTTCCCCTTGGAAACACTTACTGCCAAAACTGCCAATCACCTTTCCTTTCTTTTCCTGCATAGATGCAGTGGAAATCATGATCATTTAAAACTTGGAGTACATGAAAGTACTACACACTTAAATGACAGAACATTGAAGATAAGCAGTAAAACCATCAAAGCAATAATACCTCTTCTTATGTTTCCTGAGACACTTTGGAAACCATGCAAGTATCTTTGAGGGAAGGATGAGAGGATAAAGTGCCAACCTCTTTTTTCCAAAGACAGGAGCTTATCTACAGAAAGTTTTACATGCTTCTGACTGAGACCGTACTAATAACAGTATGCATATACACCATACTTTAACCTTAAATGCACCAATAATCTGGCACATTAATGTTTCTACTCCACTATAGTCAAGAGCAATTTAATCTCACAAGTTAATTCTGTACAATTGTCTGTAGGCTCTTAGTCTTTCTCACACTGTTTTGAAGTGTTTTTCTGTGTACCTCTATTCACCTGAATATGCTGATCTAAAGTGTTTGGAAGCACCTCTCTTTGTTTAAATGTGTGTAAGTAATCAGGTTTAAATCTATCTGAGTTTGCCTGCTTCAGCACAACTGCTTAAGCACATTGTGTGTCTTGTTTCAATCCTCGGCCATTTCTCCTTATTATTCCTCTGGCTCAAGCCAAGCTGAGGTCCTAAATCTCTTGCTCTCTGGTGAGAAATCTTAAGGCTCTGACACTGAAATATTCACATTTCTTGCAAATATGGCCCAAGTAATTCAGTTAAGACACCTAGCAGTATCATACTGGAAGAAAGGATGAAGAAATAACTTGGGAGAAGAATGAAATAAACCTCCAGCAGTGCTCAAACTGCTTCTTTGTACTCTGACAAACTAGGTAAGATTTGTTAAAGGAGGCTGGCACTGACACATGCTTTACAGGCATTTGGCAGCTGGGACAAAGAAAGATGCTGAGGCAAATAAAACTGACTATTTGTTGCATGAAGATTCACCTGAAAGTTAAAGTCTGTCTCTATATTGGCTTACAGAAACCAGCACAAACCCTGGTCCAAACAACTCCATGTCAGTGAATGACAACACAAAGGCATCAGCATCTGTGGCTGAGGAAGCTGGGTCAGCATTGTCACACTTGCCTTCATTAACAGTTACTGGTGTATTGCTCTGTAGCATACATGTGACTTTTATCTTTCCTTCTCAATCTGCCCAAGCTAGGCAAACATGAGTGAATACACTCTGAATCCTGTTCTGTCTTTACACTTCATACCCTCACACTCAATTTATTCAGCAATGCCCAGATAGCCAGATTGACTGCCCTGAAGCCAGATTTCCAGCCAAAAAGTTGTACTTTGTCACTTCCCAGCTCCCCTCCTTGTTCGCCTGTTGCACCCACAACTCTTACCTCCTGTTTGTACTCCCAGAGTGACAGCCTTCACTGTTCGTGTTCTCGACCACCTGCCTCTGAGCAGCACCTCGGAGTCCCCCTCAGCTTTTGTGCCATGTGCTCGCAGGTCAGTACCACCACTTTTGAAGCCAGATATCCCCTCACAGGAAGATACTGGGAATTAAGGATTCCGTGACTAGATTATCAAGTACATAGTGCATTTTCATCAGTCAGGTTATTACCGAGCTTCATCAGCATAAATTCTTTATCAGTTTAGATCTTACTAGCATTCATATGAATCTATGTAGAGAGATTGAATTCAACAAAAGAAATCTCAAGTTGGAAACTTGTAGCATAGAAATTTTAACAGGGCAGAAGTGCTTCTGTTACATAAAATTGCCTGTAAAACAGCAGTACTGTAACAGCAAAATCAGAAAAACCTAAGTTTTGTATGAAAAATTCAGCAGGATGTCACACTGCATTGCTTCCTTGGCTCTGCAGTAAATGACCTTGGTCTCATCAGCAGCTCAAGCTCTCTTTCCCAAGGCATCATCCCACTGAGTAACAATAGCCCTTACATGCTGTGTATGTGATTTCCTTGCTGCTTCATCACATGAATTGGGAACATTTTCTCCTGTGCAGAGAGGCTGGGCCCGTTTCCCCCTGCCTGCCTGCTGCAGCACTCCGGCATTGCTGTTAGCTGGCTCATAGGGCCCGAGGACAGGCTGTGCAATACTGGGAATTACGGGTACGATGTGTGAAGCTGCCACACACCCACCTTCTAGCAGAAATCGGTCAGACACACACATTTCCTGTGCTGTCGTTAGGAGAGGGCAGAGTGGGAAACAGACAGTGGAATGCCTTGACTCAAGGCCACACAGGCCCCAGGAGGCTCTGGAAAAGACATCCCAGAACTGTAGATTTTGCTTCCACAGAGACTGAACAACGAGCAAGTAACTGCTACTTATTCTCATTTGTCAAGGTCAACGCATGCAGCACACAGCAGCGCTTCCTCAGCACTTCACAGACCCGAAAGTAGAAACTTTTAACATGACTCCACAAAAAAAAAGAGCAAAGGCAGCCCGCGTGGATACGGAGACCTGTTTTCCGCACTCGGCAGGCCCCAGAACCCAGCCCAGCCCAGCCCGTCCCGTCCCATCCAGCTCCGTGTCCAACCAGCTGCACCGCGGGACAGAGACGATCCACTGCCGGGCCCCTACGGGAGGCTCCGCTAGCCCCGCTCCCCGCCTGACGCGAGGGGCGGAGCTGCTGCGGGCCAATAAGCTTGGGGGGCCGCTGCCACCGCCCAATGAGGCGGTGGGTCGGGGGCGGTGGCTGGAGGAAGCGGCGTGTCGGCGGCCGGGTCGATGTGGCCGGCGAAAGGGGGTCCGGGCGCGGCGGCGGGGAGCGGCGTTTGCCTGGTGCTCGTGTCTCTGCTGCTGGCGGCGGTGCTGCTGGCGCTGGTGGTGCGGCAGCTGCTGAAGCAGCGGCGGCCTCCCGGGTTCCCGCCCGGCCCCGCGGGGCTGCCCCTCATCGGCAACATCCACGCCCTGGGGGCGGAGCAGCCGCACGTCTACATGCAGCGGCAGAGCCAGATCCACGGGCAGGTACCGCCGCTCCGGCGGCGTCTGCCGCCTCATCGGGGCCCGTGGAAAGGGAGCAGGGCGGGCTGGGACGGGGAGGGCAGCGCTGCCCGCGGCAGCAACCGGGCGGGCTGTGCCCGTCCCGGCCGTCCTGGGGCTGCCGCGGAGCCCCGACCCGCACCGGGAGCGCGGAGCGTGCGGCCGAGGGAGCCGTTCCGCCGCTTGGCTCCGGCCCGGAGCGGGACTCAGTGTCCGCGCCCCTCCGGCGAGCGGTCAGCAGCGCGGGGCCGGCCGACCAGGGTTGCACCGCCCCGGGGAGGTGGCAGCGGTGCCGCTGACGGAGCTCGCCCGCTTGTGGCGGGAGCAGAAGGCCTGTACCCGGCCGGTAGCGGGTCCGGAGCACCAGGCTCTGGCAAAGCTTGTGCTGCGGTCAGCCCTGGCTGTGGGGAAAGGGAGAGACGAGCGTCAGAGAAGAGTTGTCACCGTTCCGAGTTCCCGTTAGGGCGGGATGGGCCGAGTGGAGCTGTCCACGAGCCCGGCTCTGGAGTTTATGTCGTATTTTGGTACAGTGCTTGCACTCGTGTCCTGCTGCCAGTGGAACGACCTCGCTTTCGTATCCACGAGCCTTGGGCATGCCGGGAGGGCTTTAAAATTGATAAAAGTGCAACAACCAAATAGCAGGCACTTGGGTAAGGCAACGCTTTCACTGGAAACACGTTGCACCTTTAAGGTGCCCTCAGTGGAGTATTTGGAATACTTACAGTCAGTGAGTATAACTACATGAGAACAGAATTTTTATTTCTTATGTGTTTCTTTTCATCAACAGGTTTCAAGCAACCAATCTGTTTTACAAGCTTCATAAAATTTAAACCCAAGACAGGGAAAGGCAGGGAGGTGCTAGCATTTGCGTGTGTACACATAACAGAACACACAGAGACACAGTGCACACAGCCTGGCCATCCACTCGGCGTGCCTGTACATCTTCAGACTGTTTATAACACCTGTATTATTTTACATAGCAGGATTATCACTGGAGGTGTGTGAAGGACTGAGCTTTGTGGCCAGCAGGCAATGGTTTGTTAAGGAAATCGTGTCCTTCAAACTGCTAGAGGTGTTTAACACCCCTCACAGGCAAATAAAACTGTTCTGAGAACTTAAGGCTGTCAAAAGCTTTTGTCCAGATAATTTACGAAAGCTCCAGCAGAAACAGAGTAAGTCACAGTTTTGGCATGAATGAGAAGCCAAGAAAAGTGCCTGAATTAAAAGCCTGCTAAACAGCAGAAACAAAAGAATAGGATTCCCTTTTGTTTCATTTATTTTGGCAATAGAAAAAAGTAAATGTGTTTCAATCAGAATACTAGGGACAAATAGAATGGAAAACAGCAGGAAAATGTGTCAACAAATAAACTAAGCTTTCTATTTGCCTGGAATGATCTATGTAGTTCTGTCACCTGCTGTCAGAAAGGATCCTGCAGAATTGGAGAGAACTTGAAGGTGGTATATCAGGATTTTAAGGGCTCTGAAAAAATACACTGAAAGAAATTTTTTTTTAAATCTGTATGACATAGGAAGAAAGATAAATAAGTTATGATCCAAGTATACAAATAGTTTGCAGAAATGTATTGGAACTGTCTTCTTGTCCTGTAAAAAAGAAAAGCCATTATAACACTGAATATACAAAGTTTGCTAAAACATAAGTCGTAGAATCATTTAGGTTGGAAAAGACCCCTAAGATCATCGAGTCCAACCATTAATCAAACACTGCAAAGTCCACCACTAAACCATGTCCCTAAGTACCACATCTACAGGAGGTCTTTTATAATACCTCCATGGATAGTGACTTAACCACTTTGTTAGGCAGGCTGTGCTGTTCCAGGGCTTGACAAACCTTTCAGTGACAGCCCAGTTGTCACAGAGTGTTTAACTAGGCTAACTTTATTTCCTATTGTGGAGGTCAACAGCTGAGATGAAGAAAAAACTGGACTGATGTAGGCAAAACCACAGATTTATAACTCTAAGAGAAGTATGGAAAAGGGCACAGGATTTCAATCTGAAGTTTAGCCTCGGTTTTAATTTTTGAAACTTAGGTTAAGATTTTCATTTTGTTTATCCTGTATGTGCCTTCTGCAGGATGTATTGCATCTTTCTCCAAAGCACCTAGTGCTAACCACTTCTGGAAACGGGAGATGGGACTAGCTGGGCTATGCTGTCATATGTTGGCTGTCATCATGGCTCTCACTTCTATCATCTGATGATTCTTTGGGAGCCTGTGCAAAGTAAGCTGGTGTCCAGTTTCAGAGGTAGCGAGGACTGGGTGCAGCTTGGTTGTTTTTGCAACTGAAACCACTTCTGTGTCTGCCATTACTAAGTGACATGTTGGAAGTCTTCATGGTATGAACTTACAGCTTCAGTCATAGTGCCCTTAACCAAATTAAGCTGTTGGAATTTACCTTTACTCAGGCACGGAGGAGGAGCTGATACAGTAGTAAAGATTTCCTCCCTCCTGTGGAAATACGGCAAGTTAGCAAATTAGACAATATATGCACTCTTTCTAGTTCACACATAAAACTATACCTTATATCTAATAATGTTATATACTTATATACTGATACTAATACATACTTATCTATGCTCATCTTAGGACACAGTACATTTTTTCTAGAAAATGCTAGCTGTTGTGCCAAATTCACATTTTTTTAATGACTATATGAAAGCATCTGCAGTCTTCACTTTGGAGAGCTGGTCACTTCAGGTGTAGAGCAAAGTGCAAAATGTAGTGTGGGCTAATTTCCTTTATCTTTTGACAGAGTAAATTAGCTCACAACAAACTGTTTAATACCCCAGTTGCATCACCTCTGATTACCTGCATGCCCTACTGAAACTTATTTGAGCCTGTTTTGCATTCATATGTAGCGTTGCTTCACATTTTCATTACTCGTTTTTAGTTGTTTTCATTATTTGTTCCTGAGATTTGGTTGCAATAGCATTTTATTATTTTTTTTCAAGATCTTCAGTCTCGATCTCGGTGGTATATCTGCTATTGTACTGAATGGATATGATGCAGTAAAAGAATGCCTTGTTCATCAGAGTGAAATTTTTGCAGACAGACCATCTCTTCCCTTGTTTAAGAAGCTGACAAACATGGGAGGTAAGAACTAGTATCTTTTATATAAAAATGTAGGTTTTGTCCAATAGATGGGCTTGTGATCATGTGAAACATTTGCTTTACTGTTTTCTCTACTTCTTTATCTCCTTTTGTAAAATACTTGGTGATTCTTTAAAGTTATTGTTTGGAAAGTACTGTCAGTCTTGGACTATCCATAGCAAGATGTGTGTAATTTTTTGTCTTCCTTTTTTTGTCTTGTTCAATAGTTTCATTATCTTATGGGGGCAAACATAAAGCATTGCATAAAACACTGTGTCAAAATATTTTTTCAGGCTTACTGAACAGTAAATATGGCAGAGGATGGACAGAACATCGCAAATTAGCTGTAAATACCTTTCGAATTTTTGGATATGGTCAAAGGTCCTTTGAACACAAAATTTCAGAAGAAGCTATGTTTTTTCTTGATGCCATTGATACATACAAAGGCAGACCATTTGATCTAAAGCACTTGATAACAAATGCTGTTTCAAACATTACTAATTTGATTATTTTTGGAGAACGTTTTACATATGAAGATACCGAATTTCAGCACATGATTGAGATTTTTAGTGAAAATATTGAACTAGCTGCTAGTGCTTCTGTATTTTTATATAATGCTTTTCCTTGGATTGGTATCTTGCCATTTGGGAAACACCAGCAGCTGTTTAAAAATGCAGCTGAAGTCTATGACTTTCTTCATGACCTTATTGAACGTGTCTCTGAAAATAGGAAGCCTCAGTCACCTCGACATTTTGTAGATGCATATTTAGATGAGATGGATTGCAATGAAAAGGATCCAGAATCTACATACTCAAGAGAAAACTTAATTTTCTCTGTTGGAGAACTCATCATAGCTGGGACTGAAACCACAACAAATGTTTTAAGATGGGCAGTGTTATTTATGGCTCTTTATCCGAACATTCAAGGTAAGAACTTTGGCATTTTGAGGAACTGATACACTTTCCTAATGCAAATTTAAAATGCTTTTTCAAAGTGGTGCAGCGATCCATACTTGTAACCAAAAAGAAAGAAAGGGTTATATATATTACTCTATTTACCAAACATACTGTGAATAGAGGTAAAAAGCCTATTTTATATGCAGATGAAGAGGACATCAAAAGTTAAGTATAGTGATAAATTTTTTGCGTATTATTTGGTGAACATATTTTTATGAAGCTTTAATATTTTCAGTAAAGTATTTCTGATATATTTTAGTGTAGTGATGCATAATGTTGGTTGGTAGATACACTAATCTGTGTAGTTAGTAGATAATAAGCAAATGCAATCAAATATGAAATTAATAAAATAAGAATGTAAAAATATCCACAAAAATGTATATCAGGTTGTGGTTAACTATTTAGGTGCCATTTCTTCTTATCCTTAAGTGTCTCAATTCACGATAGATTTATGTATTACAGACATGCATATTTACAGTTTTGGAAGAACAAAAATAAATAGCATTTAAAAATAAAAATAGAAAGAAGTTGCAGTCATTCAGAGGTAAGACAGCAGTAGATGTTTGAATGTCAGCCCAGACATTTTGTGTAGACGTTTGGATTTTAGAAGTGAACGGTCACGTTTCTTGTTTCACTGCCTCCACTTTGCTTTTACTATCAAAACTTAGCAGGACTTAGTTCAACTGGCGACTTTAAGTATTTGGGGAAAGAGCGACCTTGGGTAACTTGGAAAGTTACTATTTATACTGTGACAGAAAATACTGCTCTAACATCAATTTCACCATTATCATCATTTCAGAATGGGGATAACAACATTACCTGTAGCCGTAAGGCTCTTAAAAGTCTGAAGTTCTACATAGGAACCAGATATCTTTATGTATGAAAGATTATATTTTCTTCTTATGGTAGACAGAAAGTAATTATTATCTTAAAATTGGAGATGAAATTTTGTATTTACATTTAAGGTAAATACAGCTTTACTTAAAAAAAAACCCACAAAATTATGATGATAATATATGCCAAGGCCTGACATGCTATAAGCAGTGAAAATCATTCGGTTTAGATAAAGAAGTTGATGACAAAGCTTTTTCATTGCTGCTATTACCGTTATTATAAGTCCCATATTCACTGAGCTGGTTTAAATATCTGGCTAAGCAAGTAGAACTATCTTTGCAGTCTTTTGCTTGTTTGTTTAGTTTTAAGAGCTCCAGAAATAAAAAGATACACAAGGAAATAAAAGTATGCTAAAACATTATTTTACTGAGAAAACTACTTCTGAAATGAAGATTACTTGTGTGTGTATATATATATATATATATACACATATGCTAGTAATAATTCCTTCTAGCAGGATAAGGAAGGTATAGTCTGAATTTAAAACTTACAGTCTACTGTATTTTATATATTTCATGTTTCAGTATCCTTTATAAAGTATAAATTTTATAGCTTAAAAAATAAAGGACTTTACACAATAAGCATCAACTTTTATTCCTGTTCCTAACAGGGCAAGTTCAAAAAGAAATCGAATTAGTCATCGGCCCAAGCAAAATGCCTACCTTAGAAGAGAAAAGCAAAATGCCATACACTGAGGCTGTTCTACATGAAGTTCTAAGATTCTGTAATATAGTTCCACTAGGTATTTTTCACGCAACTGCCAAAGATACTGTTGTGCGTGGTTACTCTATTCCTGAGGGCACTACAGTCATTACAAACCTTTACTCCGTTCATTTTGATGAAAAATACTGGAGCAATCCAGAAGTGTTTTTTCCTGAGAGATTTTTGGACAGCAATGGGCAATTTGTCAAGAAAGATGCATTTATTCCTTTTTCACTAGGTAAGTGATTCCTTCCACTGTTCCTTTTCAGAAACCTAGAGACGTATAACATAGAAGTCATGGCAGTAAATCAGGAATGGACAGAATGATATAAAGTATCCACAGTTCTGATGAAACAGCTATTTTAAAGATATTCAATATAATGTACTCTGGACATAATACATTTTAGCATAATATCTTTTATATAGATGAGCTCATTATTATATATAAACTAATAAAAAAGAGAACACAGTGTCTTCTGAGGAGTCCAGGCATTTTATATCTTTGCAGCACATAAATGTTACTCATTTCACAATTAATAGTAATATGCTGCTAAAGTCATTACATCCAGGTGATTTAAACAGCCAGCTTTCAAATTTCAGCATTTATATCAGCACCAGAAACTGCAGACCTGATTCAGAACTAGCCTGGGAGTCAGCATGCAGCACTTCATTCTGCCCTAAGGAAATACTCTTAACAGTCCCAAATCATTATGGATTTGTCTTTTGATGCCTTTAAAAGTGAATAATTTGCTTCACATATGATTACCAACCTAAAAAATTAGTTTTATTGTCCTGGTTTTGGCTGGGTTGGAGTTAATTTTCTTCCTAGTTGCTGGTACAGTGCTGTGGTTTGAATTTAGTCTGAGAATAATGTTGACAGTACACTGATGTTTTAGTTGTGGCTGAGTAGTGCTTACTCTAAGTCGATGACTTTTCAGTCTCAAACAGTCTGCTAGTGAGGAGGTGCACAAGAAGCTGGGAGGGAGCACAGCCAGGACAGCTAACCAAAATTCTATACCATAGAATACCATACTCAGTATATAAACTGGGGGGAGTTGGACAGGATCACTACTTGGGGATGGTTGGTTATAATTTTATATATATATATATACACACACACACACACACACACACATAAATATTATATAATACATAAGTATATATTATAATATATAATATATATAAATATCATATATATATATAAAAATACAATAATGGTTGCTGGCTGGGGTTAAACCATGACATCTGTATAAGCTAACTGCCAGGGCTACCTCTGCAGACCATGGAAAGAGAGCCTGCAGACAAGGACTTGGGGGTGCTGGTCGATGAGAAAATGAACTTGAGCCAGCTTCAGTGTGCGCTTGCAGCCCAGAAAGCCAACTGTATCCTGGGCTGCCTCAAAAGGAGAGTGACCAGCAGGTCAAAGGAGGTGATCCTGCCCCTCTACTCTGCTCTTGTGAGACCTCACTCGGAGTATTGTGTGCAGTTCTGGGGTCCTCAACATAAAAAGGGCATGGAACTGTTGGAACAAGTCCAGAGAAGATCCATGAGGATGATCAGGGGACTGGAGCTCCTCCCGTATGAAGACAGGCTGAGAAAGCTGGGGCTGTTCACCCTGGAAAAGAGAAAGCTGCGTGGAGACCTCATAGCAGCCTTCCAGTATCTGAAGGGGGCATATAAGGATGCTGGGGAGGGACTCTTCATTAGGGACTGTAGTGATAGGACAAGGGGTAACGGGTTAAAACTTAAACAGGGGAAGTTTAGATTGGATATAAGGAGGAAATTTTTTACTGTTAAGGTGGTGAGGCACTGGAATGGGTTGCCCAGGGAAGTTATGAATGCTCCATCCCTGGCGGTGTTCAAGGCCAGGTTGGACAAAGCCTTGGGTGACATGGTTTAGTGTGAGGTGTCCCTGCCCATGGCAGGGTGGTTGGAACTAGGTGCTCTTAAGGTCCTTTCCAACCCTAACTATTCTATGATTCTATGATTAATTTATTATGCATTCTGTTTCTTTTTGCCAGTTCGACCTTACCAGTTACAGATGTTCTTACCCATTCATCTTTGTCTTCCACATTTATTCCCTGTAACTAGTTATACATAGAATGGGAACTAATATTTAAAGGCATTATCCAGATCTGTTTGATATCTTTCTGCTTCCCAAGTTGTAATTATTGCCAGGTAATAACAAGTGACAATAGATGTAATTAACAAAACAGTAGGGGACAAAGGCTGAAATTCACAGTATCATTATTTAAAACATCTTCTGTCTAGATTGCTACTTCAGGACAAGATAAAGTAGCTGATAGCATATCTAAATAAATTTGATATAATTTGTGTAGTAAGAGGAACAAAATGGTTTCTTGCTGTTAATTATCACCAATCCTCTCTTACAGAATACTGCAAAGTTCATACAGCTCCTCTCAGAACACAAAAAAATAACCATTCTTATTCATAATAACAGTGAAAATGTAATTAAGCACATTTTAAGTCTTTCTAAAACTGTTTTTTCAATCCAGGAAGAAGACATTGCCTTGGAGAGCAACTGGCTCGAATGGAAATGTTTTTGTTTTTCACTTCATTACTGCAACGATTTCACCTGTGTTTTCCTCATGGCATGATTCCAGATCTCAAACCAAGATTAGGCATGACATTACAGCCGCAGCCATACCTCATCTGTGCAGAAAGACGGTGAAGAGAAGGGTCTAGATTGTCAGGTGAAACGCAGTGTTCCAAGTTGCAGCTGAGGATCTACTTTGACTTCTATTTCTAAATGTCTTCATGTCAGAAGAACAAAATTTTAAAGGACTTGCAGATAAGTAAGTTAATAGTTTCTTTTTACTTGTTTTTCACAAAAAACCCGCCCTGAACCAAAACCATGAAACACATCCTGCATTTAAAGTTCATGTTTTCACTCCAGAAGTCTTCTAATTCCTAACTTCTTACTCAGCTTTTAAATATTTAATTATCTAGCAAGCCATTTTATTTTGAGAGGATATTTTTATAAGCGTGGAGAATATGGCTCAAAATGTTCATACTCAGATTCATCCATGAAAATAGTTTACATTATTCCAGCTAAGATGTTCTTTATAATTCTCCATTAAATTTACATAGCTAAAAAGTTTTCAAAGGTATCTATTTAAATTTCTGTAACTCAGAATAAACTGTCTTTTCCAGCTTTAATAAATTGTTTATTGAAGGATTTTAGTCTTTCCTTCTCTTTGCTCTATCTTCCCAGTTGGTCATACTTTTTCTAGAGAATCAGATGACTGTGAATTCACTTTTGAGATCTTTTATGGCTTGCTTCTTATTTAGCAGCATATACTGAGTGTTCAGTTATTGCTGTACTCCTGACAGTCACAGCAGTTCTTTTGCCAGTTTATTGCATTACCAGAGTATGGCCTCCATTGCCTCCCAACACAAAGCATTATGTAATGATTAATCTCTGCCTAAGTAGTCTGGAAAAAAGAGTGTCTGTGTTAGTCACATGCCCCTGTACTATGAGTAAAGAAAATAAGCTGCTCCTGAATCTGACCAGAGAAGAGACCTTTTGGCAGGGGGACTGGAATAGGATGGGGAGGAACAGATTTTAAATGGATTCCAAACACAAGTTTTAGGCTCCATTTTTTATTCTTGACAGCTATTGCTTTATTGGTAAAGATTTATGCAGGCCTTGGGGGAGAATCTAAGTATGGCATGATAGTTTCCACCTTGTAGGGAGGAGTAGGGCCTCGGAATAGGGTTCAGAATAAGCCATACACTGAGCAAGCTGCTCTTTAAGGCAGGGCTGAATATTAGACGTTGTTCTTTATACAGCTTGTGCTGCAACTTGGAGCTGCAGGAAATGTTAAAGGCAGGAATTAGTGTTTTTCTGCTGACCTGATGTTTTCAGCTTATGCTGAACAGAAATGCCTCCTTTCTTTTGAAATAGCAAAGGAGAAGGATCAGAACTAGTACCAGTCCACTTAGGTAATAGTGTAGTGACTTAAGATGGAGCAGGTCCAGATTAAATTACTCTGTCTGAGGGTAGTCAGACCCACCTGCCCCGGAGAGAACACCTCAAACACATGTTCCTGGTGCTCTGAAGAGGGTTGTTAGGCTACTCCTCTTGCTGAATAACTGACTTTCTGTAAAGATTTAAGATTCAAAAAGCAGAGGAAGGAGGTAAGCCTCATTGCTTCCATGCATGGTGTGCATTGGGCACACCATGAAAGCTGCAAATAAACAAATAAATATTGGCAAACAGTGGTTCTTTGGAGTCAAGATTGAGGCTTTTCTGGATATGTGCATAAGTAAATGTAGGGTGCTTGTGAAATGCTTAAGTAAAAATTGGGGAATCTACCAAATTTAAGTGCCTTCAGTATGAAGAATATCCAATAGGAGGGTTCATTATTACACCTCTGGACTCATGGTATTTCTTCCTGCATCCCACCCTGTGCTCTTAGATGAACCAGATAGAGTTTTGTTAGACTCTAGGCTTGCCTTCTGGATTGCAAGAACTCTAGGACAGCTTTTTGTTAAAACACGATTCAAATAATCCTGATATAAGTGGGAAGATAGTTATTTTAAAAATATATATATAAAAAAACCCAAATCAAGAACCAGTTCTTGCAGGGGCTACTCTCAAAATGCAGCTGACCAGTGATAATTCCCTTTTGCTGAGGTTTTCTGAGATCTAACTCCTGGCTAGTCTTTAATCCATTTAATGAGAACCATAATGATTATATGTCATTCTGGTTTATAAATCAAAACACCTTATAAAAGCTTCAGAATATCAATCCAAGCTTTTACCATTATCTGCCAATTTATGGCATCATTTAAGCAAATACATTTGACAAACTGTCTTTTCTAGAAATTGATATCAGTATTAGTTATATTTACATGTTTCATTACCAACTTTTTCATTATTTTCCCTCTGACTTAGAACTATCCTAATGATTCAGTTTAATAATTTGAAATACTGACATAGGAGTTTTTTCCAGTCCTCTGGAAATTCTTCATTGTTTCAAGATTGATCAGTGATGAACATCAATCAGTAGCCAGCCAAATGATCAGAATTTCCTGATGAGTTTTCTAAAGCTGAGATATCTAGCATAGCTGACTGCTGTTTAACAGTCAGGGATTAAAGTTTGATATATTAACCAGTATATATTTTTCTGGTTGTAGATTTAAAGATGAAAAAAGACATTAAGTAATGTATTGAGGTAATACTGTTCCTATTGGAACAGTATTGGAGGGGACTGAAGCACCTCCCATATGAATTTGCTTTAAGCCAGAAACTGCAGAAGTAGTTCTGTGCCTTTGCTTTTTGTGCCATTTCTGTACCATGAGAATCGGTGCTTTCTGCCCTGTTTCTCAGATAGTCTATTCCTGTCTCCACTCCTAGACTTTAGGCCAGGCCTAGGGTGATGCATCTTGCTATCCAGCAGGAGATTCCCTTCTTAACACTGAGGCAAGAGCTGCAGTCTGCACCACCATAGTATCTTAAATCCCCCTTTCTAAAACTCTGTCCTTGAACTTAAGGTTTTGAATTAACCTTGACCAACTCAGCATCCACAGAAACTGAAAAGGATACACCATAAGCATGTCATATATGACACTGAAAGAATGCCAAAGAAAATTAAGCACTTGATTTTGCTTAACTTGCACTAGTTTCTGTGATACTGGGGAACTTCAGCTTAGTGTGAACCAAATGCAGGAAGGTTCATTGTTTTATGCACTAATTATATTAAGAATTTAACTATATAAAGTGGTATTTCATACAAGTTCAAGAAACATGACTACTTCTCCAAAGCAGATAGTGTGAATTTATTGTGATATATTCTTTATATGTATCCAGAATATGTTATGATATGATGTGAGAATCATAATAGTGCTGTATTGTGGTTTGCCAGTACATATTAGAAGTAGCTCAGCTAACTTGGACTATAATCTAGGATGTAGCTGCATCTTTTCTCAGTGAACAATCTCTCAAATTCTCTTAATAAGGGGTTGATAAAATAGAAACAGGGAAAAGGAGACCATTCCAGCTGGTGTTTACAATACACCATGCATTCTAATGTTATTTACAGAACTGTCAAATTTGTAATGTTTAACTGGGAACAAATAACTGTCCAGAGAACTGGTCATATCTGGAAAAAAGAGAAAGCCAAATAAAGAAAAAAATTATAAATAGGGACAAAAAGAGTAGATTGAAAGTAAAAAGGCAGTGGGTTCTAGTTTTTGCAGTTATTCACAAACCATTCTGAAGCATGAGTAGTTTATCTGGAAAAATAATTACAGTTATTTTAATGACATTTCTGTATTGAACTGGCAGATTTTTTCAGACTAAGTACCAGAAATAGCTACATCTGTAGCAGCCAAAGTGCTGGTTCAGACTGGAGTTCACAAAGAGCCTGTTTCTTTCACCTTTAAATCAAGTATATCATAGAACCGTGGTAATTTTTAAAGCTGTACAGAATCAGGGTTGGAAAGCAGCAAAACTTACATTTAAGGTCTGTAATGACTTAAGAGCTAAAATATGTCTGGAAGATGTGATCTCCCTTGTCTGTGGTTTGAGCATCACTGCAGGAAACATGAACTGAACCTGCAAGGGAAATGGACTTTTCATTGGGCAGAACGAGTAGTTCCTTCTGGTATGGGGATATGTCACTGTGTTATGGGTAAAGGAAAGCGTAGTGCCTAAAAGCCCTAGAAATCTATAAGGAGAGCAATGCAAATATGCTTTCTGTAGACCCAGAATAATTTAGGTTATGTGGGACCATGATGTGGCAGTAGCTGAGTGACCTTCCTTGAACAGCCCGGGAGACCTATGACAATGCCATCTTTAGCCTGTGGGTGACTGGACAGCAGCTGGGAAATGTTCAGGTGTTTTGTGAGGATAGCTGTCACCACACGGACAGAAATATCTCCTTGTGTAGTTTCTGATAAATGTTGAGAGAACAGGCACATCAATCAAAATAATGTATTACCAGACTGTCCAAAGTTCCAGTTGCTCAACATGCTAAGGACAGACCAGGCAGCTTTGCACAGAGATGTTTGAGGTGAGCTAATTTCTTTGCAGACAGTGTTCAACAAGGATTGTTGAAGCAAATAGTCTAGGTAGGATATCAGATCAGCTCCTAGTAGTGTCCATGGTGCTTTAGAGATGTACAGGCTTTTGTAGAATTGCACTTATTAGATTGCAAGGGAAGAGAAGCTTGACTGGTACCTGCTTGTATAATAGCTATCTATTATACAAGCAGTTTCTATTTATATAGAAATATATATTTATATAGGAATATATACTATATAATAGACATCTGTTACACAAGTACTAATGCAGTTTTTCTGCTTATTAACCCATCATCATCATCATAAAAACCATTAAAACCATTAAACCATTAAAAACCATTCTGCATATTTGTGGACTCATTCTCCTTTCTTCTTCCTACTGACATGAATATTCGCTGAATCTAAAACTGCTGAGCAGATGTGCATGTCTCCCTTTCCTCTACACCTAATTTTCTTGCAAAGGAAACTTCAGTGTACTCCAAGTGGGAGAATAATTCTGCAGCCACAGTGTAGGCAGTGTTGATGACTAGTATTACAGTACTGCCCAGGGTATTCCAACGTGCACTGATTTTATGCTGCAGGAATTTAGTAGTCTCTATTCAGACGTACTCAGCATCTCCCTCCAATTGTTCCTTGCCCATAACTAGACTCAACCAGAGTTTAAGGTGAAGTCATGAATTTTTCTGCATTTGTTTTGGTGATCCCTCCTTAAGCATCATCATTGTGCGTGTAATTTTCTAATACAAGATCACTCTGGTATTTTTAGTAATGTTGCAGAAGATATAAAATGGTAATTCTGAAAAGAACTCAGTTCATTTTCATTCATTTCATACACTCAAACTATAATCTGTTCATTTCACAGAGTATGTTTTTTGACCTCATGGGCCAGATCCAATATCAATAGAAAGAAGGTCTTTCATTTGGACTCTGGCCTTTTTGGACATGTCCAAATATAGATTCAGATGTCTGTGAGCCAGTGACACAGAAAACAGGCATAGGATTAAGGAAATCTATATTGAAAAGCTGTAATTCTGAAAAGCTTGGGATTCCTGGTGGATTGTTAGTTAAACATGAGCTTTAACACTGCAGTCAAAAGATCACAGGATTTAGATTGGAAAGATGTTTAAAATCCAGTCCAACCATTAACAGATTACAGAAGCTATGCATGTGCTGGCATAAGCATTCCTTGGATACTGTGTCGTACTCTGCTGTTTATAACTGTTAAAATAAATAAATAATAAGGTAGTGTTCCTATAAAGCTGATAAAATTACAAAGACTTTGTTTATGCTAGATATTCAGAACTGCTGCACAGAAGTACTTCTGCTGATTTATGAGCTGACCAAATAGTATGTGAGCGTATCAGGGCAGCACTATATCCAAGCTAATACACTCCCACTTCAGAATGATTTATTTCAGACTTTGTGACACACTGGCACTGTTAGACAGTTTTTTGATAAGTTGGAGCCTTAAGCATGTCTCCAGAATATACAACACAGAAGTGTACTATAGAACATACTGGCCAGTGACACACTCAAGACAATTCAGTTTATTCAGTGCAGCTCTGCAGAGAAGGACTTGGGGGTGCTGGTTGATGGGAAAATGAACATGAGCTGGCAGTATGCACTGGCAGCCCAGAAAGCCAACCGTATCCTGGGCTGCATCAAAAGGAGTGTGACCAGCAGGTCAAAGGAGGTGATCCTGCCCCTCTACTCTGCTCTCGTGAGACCTCACTTGGAGTATTGTGTACAGTTCTGGTGTCCTCAACATAAAAAGGACATGGAACTGTTGGAACAAGTCCAGAGGAGGGCCACAAGGATGATCAGGGGACTGGAGCACCTCCCATATGAAGACAGGCTGAGAAAGTTGGGGCTGTTCAGCCTGGAGAAGAGAAGGCTGTGTGGAGACCTCATAGCAGCCTTCCAGTATCTGAAGGGGGCCTATAGGGATGCTGGGGAGGGACTCTTCATTAGGGACTGTAGTGATAGGACAAGGGGTAATGGGTTCAAACTTAAACAGGGGAAGTTTAGATTGGATATAAGGAGGAAATTTTTTACTGTTAAGGTGGTGAGGCACTGGAATAGGTTGCCCAGGGAAGTTGTGAATGCTCCGTCCCTGGCGGTGTTCAAGGCCAGGTTGGACAGAGCCTTGGGTGACATGGTTTAGTGTGAGGTGTCCCTGCCCATGGCAGGGTGGTTAGAACTAGATGCTCATAAGGTCCTTTCCAACCCTAACTATTCTATGATTCTATTCTATGATTCTATTCTATTCTGTATTGTCAGTAAGATGGCGCATTCACCTGAAAAGCAGCAAGTTCTGAGAGAACAGTAAGATAGCCAAATCACATTGCAAACGGAGTGAAAATAAGATTAAGTAAAATTTGCAACAATGCATTGAATGGGAAAATATGAAGATTAAACAGGTGGAAGTCATTATGGTGAAGATGCAAATCAGAATTTATCTATTTGATGGAATAAGGAAAACACAAGATAACACAGCCAAGTACTATTCAATATAACTATTCAAATGTCTGAAAGATAAACTCCCAGTATTGGTCTGTGAACCTACAGACATACATTTTCATAGCAGCTAGATGTCCGAGGTATTTGTTGCTTTTTTTTAAGTGGCCTCATAATTCAAATGCTTAGTGTAACCAAGATCCAATTAAACTTCTGTTCTGGAAATACTATTCCTTATTCTGTCCTTTCATACAATACAATTTGAGAAACAGCAGCTTCTTCCATTTCTAGATTATCCTTTTAGATATTTTTGAAGGCTGTCAGCTATCTAGATGTCAATGTTATGAGAATTAGGCAGAACCCATACTCAAAGTGGCAATTTCTTCGGACTACTGCCAGACTTCAGGAGACATTACATTTGTTACATTCTTCTGAATATGTAACATTCCAAGTAGATTAAATCCATTAAAATAATGAAGCATATCAGGAACATGCAATCTAATCCAATAGTTTACTGTTACCGTAGCAGATGGCTGCTTGCCTAGAAGTTTACATGTGATGTATACCAGCCTATAGTAATACACCAGAAAACAGAATAAACCTACTATTCATTCCCTTGCTGATTTTAAGTGATGACTCCCTTTTCTATGCTTGTACTAAAAATTTTAAAAGAATTTTTTTAATTTGAATAAACTATGACTTACCAGAAGCATAAAAAAAAGTTACATATTAAAAAAAAAAGGAGTTTTTTACATTGTAGCTAATTTGTTAGGATGCTTAACCACATTATTCCCACCATTAGGCTTTAGACAACAGTGTCCACACTGTACGCCCTATGGCCACTCTTATACCCTCAGTAAAATGAGGGAATAAAGGATGGCTCAACTGTTGTTCAGGTCCTTGACTAATACAGGTAATCCAGGCAGGGTTTCATACCAGTAAGGAATGAAAGTTAGGTAATGAAATCACTATAGCTCAGTTATTCTCAGGTAATTCAGTTTCATTTCTCGACACACATCCCTGTTTAAGGGGTCCAAATGCCCTTTTGGTTGTTTTCAGCTTGCACAATAAGCTTAGTCAGGATAATAATGCTGCTGAACATGCACCACAGCAGAATTCTAGAAACCTATGTTTTCCAGAAAAAATATACGTACTTATGACCCTTGTGCCTATACAGGTTAGGAAGTTAACTGTTCTTTTTGGAAGCATAAAGGTTTCTTTTAAAGCCTATTCAGGGCATCTTCAGGTCTTGTTCCATTGTATTTTACATTGCATAAGGATACACTGTTTTTCTCTCAAAGAATGTACAGTCTAAATTGTCACAGTATAGAAGGAAATGCAACATTGAGTTTACCTCATCACAAATTGTGGACAGTCTAGAATATTCAATTTCTTCATGTCATAATCAGTGTCACAATCATGTATTTGAAAAGTGACTGCAAGAATAATCCATAGTTGATTACAGTAAAACTCAGTGCTAAGGGCTAAATTTATCTAAAAATCCTTTCCTGCTTAAACTAATCCTCTTTGTAAGTATGTGAATTACATCATCTTCAAAAGCATCCAACACCTCCCAATGTCTTAAGTATGCACTTTCTTAAGATCTAGAGAGGACCATATAGTTTGACAAATACTTAAAATATAATAAGCTTTAGGAAAATAACTTTACACAATCATACATTTTTTTAAAACATTTTGGAAACTCAATTTCCATTTATTCATAAGATGACAACTAATCAGAATCTGAACTCTGGCTGAGCTTCAAACCATGTCTGTGTTTTCAAAAGGATTCTAGTTCTCTCTCTCAACAAATAAAAAGGTTATTTCTGGTGGGAGGTGCATTACCAGTTAAATATTCAGTAAATTAGAAGTTTTTAATATTCACTGAATTTGAGATTAAGTTAACACATCCAGTTACCGTTGTTTTATCGTTATTATTTTATTATTTTCTATCATTGTGCACATTTTCTTATTGGCATTTAAAGCACCCTGTATCAGATCTCTAGGCCCCGTATTTAAAAAATGGGTTCAGAAAGGATTCAGCAAGTTACGTAGTTCACTCATCTAATCCAGTAATACGTCTTTTTCAGACTGTGTTTTATTTTAAAGACCTCCTTAATACTGCAAAGCAGTATATTTTCGTGAGTCACAGCCATCTCAATCCTTAGACAATTTGCCGTGTTGGGCCTGAATCTTACTTCTTGCAATCTAAAGCTGTTACTTCTTGTCCTAAACACTATGAACACTGAAAGCATTATTCTGATTAATTTGCTCTTTGAAGCAGCCTTATTATTTAAAACGTCAGAATATCTCACTCAAGTCTCATTGCTCTAGACTTGGAAAAATCTCTGGAATTAATTTAACCTTACTCCCTCTCTTTAGGCTATGTCTTCCATAATTCTGGTCAGTCTCACTACCCTGTACTGGAATTCTACAATCTGTCTAGGGGACAGATACTTTTCTTGGAGTGTGACATCAGAAATCAGAAACGTTATTTTGTTAATGGCTTATTTCTCATGAATAGAACAAAACTATCACAAACCCATTCTCAAAGATAAATAGGATGACTTTTTCATTCACTTCTTTGAGAGAAAGCTTAGTTAATATATGAGTCAGATAAATTGGCAATACCTTGGAGATTAATAAATTCTAGTAGGATAAACGTCATGATAAATAAAAGGAGGAGTATACTACATCTATTTGAATGACCACATATAAGAGCAAGTTTTCACATCTAACTGGCATAGGTGACAAAGTATGCAGTCTGCTCTGCATGTGCAGTAAGTAATGTCAAGCTTATCATTTGGATTTTTTGTATAAAACTTACATTTTAAGCTAAGCATTAGTCTTTATTTTATATTCCAGAAAAAATATTTTGATGTCATGGTAGGTGCAAAGGGTTCTGCTGATCTAGAGAGATGAGTCAGAAGTGACTCATCACCTGTTTTTTTTTGGCAAGATACTTAAAACATGGACAAATCACAAGGTTAATGGTAGGAATAATTTGAAACACTACAATCTCTCACCATTATTTAAAGGCTCTACTGGTTTAATGTTAACGCATTTCTATTTTTCTGAAAGCTCTCAGATAAACCAGAAGGTTTCTCCTCAGTATAAGATTTTTACTCTCTTAACTTTGATTTCACTGAACGTTAACATTCTGCCAGGTAATACAACCTGTGCAGTAGGGTATCATACACACTAGATGCTATCACCTCTGGTATCTTGAAGCACAGAAACCAAAAGATGATTCACAGGGCACAGATTCCAAAAGAATCCTTCCAGTCAAATGTTTCTGACTGTGTTGTGCCCTTTTTAAAGAGTGTCTGTAGTGTCGGATAGAACCAAGTAAGTGTCAATCCCTTAAATGCATTAAGCATCTGTTATTCCGTACCCTGATTGTGTCACAACAATAGCATTTAAAGTCAGCCAATTTCTGGACAGATGTTCCTGTCTCAGTAACAAAGGAAAACAGTTTCTTCTTTACTGAAATCATTTTCTGTAGCTTAATGATATTATAAACTATAAAAGCAATTGCTAGTTACTTTTTTTTTTTTTTTAATTTTGAGTATTGCAGGTAACCAGAAGTATTCTTTCCAGTCTAAGCCAGAAATGTCTTAGAGAAATGTGATTAATGAATGTCCAGCAAAACCACTGAGACAGAAAAGTTCTGTATTAGGTAGATTCAATCGGATGTGGGGATGTACACTATGCCAGGAGAGTCACTGCCAACTAGAAACTCAAGCACATTGGAAAGTTTATTCTATAGCAGCTTACTCCATAAGCATAATTTTCTCTTTCCTCTGAAATATAAGACTTTATCCTTTCTCATTTAGCAGAGGACAAAAGTACTAATTACTTATGGCCCTATTAAATGAAATCAGATAGGGATTGGGTTACAGATTTCTTTTGCCAGCTTCATCTCTGAGAATCTGCAGGATGATTCCTATAGCAAGTTCAAGGCTTGCTTCAGAAGATATTAAAAGGAAAATTCTTTGCAAAAATGAAAGCAGTTCATAAGCTCATATGAAGCAGCATATGTTGTCCAGAAACACAATTCTGAAGAAAGCTGAAGAAAAAAAACCACTCCTTTGATCATAATTTTTGTACCTCATTTTACCAATGTCATATATTTATTTTCCCTCATCTAATCTTTATTGCTGACAGAAAAATAAATGTTCTTAAACTTGCGTTACAAGTTTTAGAAAATTTGTGTTAGTAGTGTAATTTAATTTAAATTTCTATTTTCATTTTTAATAATCCAAATACTCTTACCAAAGTTACCCCCTTTCCACATTCTATCAAAGACAATGAACTGGCTGGAAACAATAAACAGTGTCTCTCTTCTGAAGAAGAACCATTTGTGAGTGTATGCCATCCTTAACATCTCCTTTCTAATTCTTATCACTAAACTAACTCCATCCTTTTATTCCAAAGCATGTCTCTCAGACGGGTTCCTGATCTCACACTCATCAGTCAGTGTACGAAAACATGTTATTATATTTTTTAAAATAACTTCCACTTCTGCACCTCTCACACCTTCTCAAATGTTTTTTGGACAAAACGGAAAGTACTGCACTGTGAATGTTAGTACCACACACTGGATTACCTCAAATTCCATATATACTTTTAGAGGAACCAGAAGCCCAGCCTCAACTATGCCTGCCAAGGAGGAAGCACCAATGTTAAAAGTGACTTCTTGAATTCTGGTAACTCCTTTTTGTTGATTTACCTGCCACTGGTTGTGGCTAAAATTGAATCCAAGAGCAGAAATTGTTCTATACACAGAGCAAATCAGGTCTTGCAAAACTTTGTTAATTTCGATTTACCATAAGCAACGTTACAGCAGTCCTTTCATTCTGAATCTTAGATTTACCAATGAAGTTTGTCATGGAGAAAGAATTCATGGGAAAAGGACCCATGTAGTTAGTTTTGACTAGTTCAACACCACTATAACATCCAGATCGCCAGAGGCATGAAAGGAATTAGGTCCTTACAGAAAACTTTGTAGTGAAGTTCTGTATCCACTCTATGCATAGAAGCAAGTAATCCAACATACATTGTAAAAGGCAATGAGCTGATGGGACATTTTTGATAGGAAAGGGGCTGAAGACTTTACTTAAACCTGAGAATGTTATCCATTAAAAGTATATCTACTGTAGCAGCATAAACTTCAGAGCAGGCTAATTTGGCATACTTCACCAAAAAAAAAGAAAAAAAAAAGGAGTATTGCCTTAGAAAGTATTTTAGGTGTGTTTTGCATACTTTTCTGTGCTCCTTAGCATCCCTTGGTAGCTGTAAATTGAAGTGTGATCACAGATGTAGATTGGGTTGTTATCAGAACATTGGGTTGTTATCAGAATAAGTGATATGCCTTATATGGAGATGTGTTATTGCTGACAACAGCTCAATCAACATTCAAATGATCTTCCATTATCATTTCTAAACAATTAAGACACCTTCAGCTACAGTTATATCCACTTCTGCAAACATGCTCTGAATCAACCTTTGATAACATTTGTACATTCTTTTCCCCTTGCTCATAGAGTATCAATTAGTTACATATTCTGTGTACAGAAATAACAAATACTTTAAGGTGGATTCTGAATAATTAAATGTATCTTTGAAGCAAGCTATTGTAACTTAAAAATATCTAACTGGAAATATGTATCAGCACTACATTTTATTAAATAAACACTGAGGTTTGCTACTTTTTTCTGAATTTAAGAATTGCTTCAGTATTTCTAAAGAGTTTAAGGAAACCCTGAGATAAAAAAGTTGCTGGCAAAGTTGTCACCAGATATAAATGCTGCCAATGCTTTAGTAATAGAAAAAATGTTATTTTTACCTTCTTATTTTTTCTTTGGATTAATTTTAAATATTCATTTTTAAAAGGGAACTAAATGGAAAACTGTTATGTAGAATAATATAGCAGTAACTTCAGACAAGCTCATTTGCATTTTTTTCAGCTAAAGCAAAATGAAACTAAACAGTTATAAAGTGAATTTTTTATACACAAACACAAAATCTACATGCAAAATGCTGACAAAACAGCATACTGAAACAAGCATAATTTCTGTAGACTTCAAATTATCTGTTAGGAAAATATATGAACAAGATAAGTAAAATACAAGTGAATGATCAGTAAGTGCCAGCTTCAGTAGTGCAACATTTTATTAATGACAGAAATACCTGTTTTTTAACACTGCTTATGTTACAAAAAATGCAGTGATAGTAATAATGGCAGCAAAGGGGGATTTGGCACTGAATATATAAAATAGCAAAAGCACATCTCAGTGGTCTTCTAAATGGATGAACAAAAAGTTTATTAGTAGAAAATAATAATAAAAAAAGAATTCCTTTCAGTTATTTAAACTGGCCAATCAAAGAGCAGAATAAAAATTTGTTTGTATAACATAGTGCAATACAATTTACACAAGGCTTTCTTAGGAATGTTACCTTTTTTCAAGTCAACTGATGTAAATGTAAACACAAATATGCTAAGTTTAGGAATTGCATTTGTTTCCATTCAATTCGACCGCACAACATACAAATGTTTACTACTAAAAAGTGCACTTTTAAAACTAGCTTAAGTTGTAACTTGCTTGCATACTTGTAGTCAAATTTATGCCTTTTTTCCTTATTATTATAGACTACAATGGTAGTGTTCCTAAAAATACATGTGTGGAATGTCTAAGTTTTATTTAAAAACTCAACAATCTAAAATTTAATATAGGACAGTGATGTTTATCTCGCTGTTAGGTTTTACACAAAGTTTTCACCATCTGCTTTTGATTTGTCTGTTTCAGGATGTACATCAAACTTGAAGGTAATATAATGCAGGGCACATTAAAATACACTAGCCATTTTGAAACAGTAGTTTGTCTTTTTTTTTTTTTTTAATTCCCCTAAAGTTTTACATACAAAGAATAAATGCAAAACAATCTTATTTCCTTAAAATTTAATACCGGAAATTGGTGCAAGGTAAAAAGCTACGATGTGGTTGACTTGGTTTTAAACAGGAACCTGAGTAAGGGCAGGAAATATAGCATTAGACTTAAAGAATAAGATTCCTTAATAACTTAAGTAGCGAAAAGGTTTTTAATGTTCTACCACAAAACAGGAAGGCAACAGATGATAATGGCCTTGTATTCGATGAATTATCATGAACACCCACTGCAAACCTTAATATTTTCTGCAAAAATAAAACATCAGGTTATGCACAATAATAAAAAAGCATCAGAAATAGATGCACCCGGATTTTTCTTTTCTTTTTTAAACCACAAATATCAGAACTCAGCATTTATGTCACAGTCATTGAACAGGTGCTGAGGTGACTACATTAAGCACACTACTGCACTAAGTAGACACCCCACAACAGGCTTGCACTACAATGATAACATAGTTTTCTTAGAGGCACAGACTTTTTCTCATTTATGTTCAAAAACAACATGAAATAAACAACTCAAGACAATATTAGGATTCATCCCAAATTTCCTTGTTAGCTAAAAGTTCTTGCCACTTTGGTAACAGAAGTCAGTGAATGCTTTTAAAAATTGCAGGTACCTCAAGAAAAATGAGTTCCGTATTCAGCAAGGCAGCATTTTATCAGGATATTTTATACCAACTAAGGCATAAAGAACTATGCATCAGGGTATACAATACTCAATCTCTGAATAAAGTTCCATATTCTGTGTGGTGAAAGTGCATAGGAGTGGGATTCCACTAGAGTAGAAAGAATCCTCTCACAGTATTAAGGCCTTTCAAATTTTATGTGAAATGTGTCAGGCTAAAGTCAGCACAGTGGAAAAAAAATGAGCTATCATCATACTGGACACCACTGAAGATTTCTTAGGATGTCTTGTCTTCTAGTTGTCGCTCGTCATCTTCATCAGCTTCCTCAATAACCTGAATTTCATCTGCTTGAGGTAAAGGTGAGATCTCACTCAGCAGTTTAGCTCCTTCAGCTTTATTTTTTTCTTCCTCTTCAATCATTTTCTTCCATATTTTGTGATTTTCACTGAGATGGTGTATTAGCTGGCAAAACACTCGTCTTCCTTTTTTTCTTTGAGCTTCTGTAAAATTATAAGCATATTTGTTTGAGATTCAGAGTAATTGTATTTTACACATAAAAAAACAACGGCACATTTTAACACATGGATGCTTATTCAGAATATTTAAATAGAGACAGGGCAAAGGATAACAATGAGTTTTTTTCAAATTTCATGTCTCCTGGTTTTAACAAAATTTTATTAAAAAACTTATTAAAAATTACAATATTTGTACTGTACAGTTTCAAGCATCTTTGCTATGTTTGAATCTATTAAATGACAACCATAGGCACCAACTGAAACTTACTGAAAATAAGATCATGTTCCATTTCTTCATCATCACTCTCCAACTGTGCTCCATCATCATCTTCAGTACTTTCTGCATCGTCCTCTTCATCAACCCATTGGCCTGGAAGCAATCCAGCTGCATCATAGGAATTACAAAGGGGGCCAACTATGTGAGTGATGAAAGATTCTTGCAGTTTTGCAAGCTGTGGAGAAGAACGATCCATGAAGGGGCTTACAGGTAATCCAAGACTTGCTTCTTCATCACCCTGAAAAAGAAGTGAAAAAAAATGATCAGAACTTCTCATAAAATTAGCTTTAAGTGTTTATTTGAAAGAATACTTTTAAGGAACCAAGTAACCATCACATGGATTGTATCTTTTTACTAGATGCATTAATACTATAGACTAAGTGACCGAGAATGTAATTAGGCCAATTTAAAATAAAGACACACTATGGCTCAAACTTGCATAGCCCATAATCCTCCCTTCAGCTTTGCTGTGAGATATTCTTCTGCATAGATGGAGACCTAGTTCTACTGCAGCTGCTATTCCTCTGCCTTTATAGGACAGCTTTAGGGTAGGCAGAGATTTTCAATTGCTGAGCTAATGAACAGAGAAAATGAGAAAGCAATCAGTAGAGTAAGGCATTGTAGTAAATGGCTTCCTCCAAAAGTCATAGAAGAATGAAATGAACTATAACATCTAAAAAATGGTTTGGTTTATGGTTTTTTCCCATTTTATAAATTGGGGAAGAAAATATTGAACAATTGCTCATACACAACTCTGAGTTGCAATCCCTTACCTCAGCACTTCTGTGGACCTGAGAGTTTTACAAAAAGGTTTTTCTTAAAGGAACAACTTAGAATACTACAGTCTCACAGTAAGCATAAACACTTCTGATTATTATTGCTATTGCTTAAATCTCCCAAGTGATTTTGTTGTTCACTTTTATCTTCCTTGTTTGAAAAAAATATTTTTCAATCCTTGCTTTTTGCTTCATGAATAGTTAACTCCTCAGAAAGTTGACTATGGGAAAATGACAGAGTGAAAACATAAAATATATTTAGGGGGCTTACAGAAGTTATAAAAGTAAAAATAGGCAATGAATTTTCAGACTTTTTCCCAGTTAATCTTGATAGAATTATTTACCAAAGTTCCACTGTCAAGTTCTTGCTTACATTTTAATATTATTAGTTACTAATGTGCATTTTTGATATTTAAGTTTTAAAGTTTTGTGATATTTTCTGTCTTTGCACTGTGTTAGCTGAATATACATTTCCAGTCTTGTGGAATACTATACATATTGTTTCACCTGGAAACATACCAGTTACCTTAACTTTCCAATGTAGAAGTTATTTTGGTTTATCAACATCCTCCTACAAAACAAAACAAAACACCCCAAAACTGATACCTGAAAAATGGACAACATTGGCACAGAGCTTGTTTGCAAGCTTCTAACGTAACTGATAACAAGTAAAAGATCATATTCATACACTACCTATAAGAAAAAGTGTTCAGTATTCAGAAAGAGAATACAGAAATACCTTCAGATTTAACACAAGGAATGTTTGGCTTAGTTCTGTTATCATTAATCTATATCATTAGGCAACGCAAAGAACTGTCATTAAAAAAAGAGTAAATTGCGCTTTCCATATCCACCTGTTCATAAAATTCATTAACAATGCCTTCTGTCCATTTCAGATGCAGCTCTCTGTCTTTTGCTGGGCCATTAATATCTGCCAATTTGATGCATATTTGACAGGCCAGTAGGCGATCATTTTCATTGCTCCATTCTATACCATGACTGTTGATATCATTGACCTGGATTGAGAAAATACATTTTAATAAATCAAAACAACACACACTTGAATTATTTTTTCTATATAATTTTTTATTTTATACAGTAAAAAAACCAAACCAAAATAAAAAACTAACACAAGAAGAACCACCAAAAAGCAACCACCCAAAAAGTCCTCATAAAAAAACCCATAAAAGCCCAAACTAATTTACTATCTCTCAGGAGATGGAAGCGAGAGGTATGATCAGTGTCTCCTGGGGGTTCCTATGTCACATCTTCTAGGCTTATTAAGCAATGTACAAACAAACTACAATTGGTTTGTACAAAGGAAATACTTCATTTGCATTTTTTGTAGTAATTTAAATTTAAATAATATAAAACCTTAAATGCAAGTCATTAATATTAATAACTACTGATTAGCAAAACTAAAATCAGTATATTGTGACCAGCTCAGTGCAGACACTAAAATGTAACAAACCTTGGCATTAAATTCTGCAAGGAAATCAAAATGCTTCTTGAGATCTGTGGCAAGGATTGCTTCAATCACTAGGAAACGAAAGCGCTTGAATTCTACGTGATCAAGATTTGATAAAAAGTTGTATTCCGGTCGTGATAAGAAAAGATTCCAGGCAGAAGCAGCATGGTGATTTTCTAAGACTGATCTGTCATTGTAGAGCACAGCCTACCAAAAAAAAAAAAGACAAAAGAGTCATAAATGACAGACTAAAGATTTAAAATTATAATAAATATGCTGAAGCTTAAGGGCTAGTCAGAAATGAGTCTTTAATTAAAAAAAAAAAAAAAACAAACAAAAAACCAAACATTGGCAACAATGTTTTGTCTTCTAGTTTTGAGAGTTAAGATGAAAGAAAAATGGCAGATGAGGATAAAATAGAGCAATGAAACTATACAATTAGTGAAGTTTTTTTTCTTTCCTGAGAAGTCCTTAATGATATCCTAGTGACGTCTACATTCATATTGCAAACACACATAAACAAACCACTTAAAATGTAAACCTTGCACTCTCGGCAGGATTAGGGGAGCACACACCCTGACATTTATAAAAAACCTCAAATCAAACCTAAACCTGAGATTTAAGTATATGCTTTTAATTCTTCTTAATTCCAGTATTGTTAGGGAAAAAAAAAAAAAAAAGGCAACCAAAACCAAACCCAAACCAAAACGCATGAACTCCAAAGTATATAAGAACTGTGGTTAATATGAAATGGTGTGAAGAATCGCTAGTTTTCAATGCGCTACATTTAATGCTGATGAATACATTTTAACTGCGAGTTAACTAAAATATTAAAACAGTAGGTTTTACTCACAACTCCCATGTTTATACAAAACGTCCTAGAAAATAATTAATTTAATATGATTGCATAGGACCTAAAAAACTTACTTGGAAAATGGCAAAATAATCTTTATGTTCTGAGTAAAGGAACATACCATTAACAAAATGAATGTATTTCTGAAAATCAGAGATGAATGTCTGTGTTTGTTTTTTGGTTTTATTCTTCCTTGTGTCTGTTTTCAACAGAAATATGTAACTGCCTACATCTTAAACGGCTTTTTTTTTTGCAATGAGGAATTGTTGGAAACGGAATGAAAAGTTCACTTTTAAAGTTTCCATCTCCTGGCAAGCTCTACTGGTTTCTGGTTTACTATTCTGTTGTTGTTATTGTTTTCTGTCTCTAGTTTATTAAGCGATCCAAACAGCCATTATAACTATTCTTCCCCAGATACTATTCCACTCTTTAGATAAGACCACCTCGCCATGCAGTTTAGGCATCTTTTCTGCAGTGCTTTTCCTTCCTTTCAATAATTTCCTGCCCCACCCTTTTTTTTTCTTTATTTGTTATCTGCTACTTTGTTTAGCTTTATCCTGTTTTACCTCTCCTCTTAGGCTTTTAGATCCTGAAGAGCACAGTATCTCCTGTCTTTCTACTCTCTCTTCTAACAACAAAGTTGAATAAGGGAGATAAAAACAAGGATGCCTTGCTTATTTCTTCTTATTTCACTCACCCTCCCTTAAAGGTAATGCTTATTTACATTTTTACAGTAATTACAGACACCACTATGATTTCAGAGGACTGCCAAAATGTAAGGTATTAATGAACTAGCAGCTTAGATAGTCCTAGGGCCAGCTCTCTATGAAATAAACTTTCACTCTAACCTTCATTGCTTTATATTATTTTCAATTTTGAAAATCTAAAATTATTTTTACACATATACAAAACCAATATGGAATTTATCAGGCCAAATTAAAAAAATAAATAAAAATAGAAGTACTATACAAGTTAAGTACAAATTACTTTCCCCATTTCTTAAATTGGCTAAATGATCCTGAACAGGCTACAGAAGGGATATAGAAGAGAAATTGTCATTATTCTGATTTCAGATATAGACAAGTAATTTTCTGGTTAAAGAATTTCTTACCTGAGGTGCGTTTGTAGCTACTAGAAAAGCATTTGTACGACCAGGATGATCATAATCATGCATGGCAGCTGCTACATATAAAGCCATCAATTCCAAAGCAGGAATATTTGATGCCAGACAACCATAACTATCATCATCAATAAAGCAACTTTTTGAAGAAATGTAGCTGACTTGAACAGGAGAAATACCACTGGCTTCGTCTAAGAAAATTTAAAATACAAAAATAAAGGGTTTTTTTTGAACATTATTTCATTCATATTTTTATAACATTTTAAATGACTCAGCTAGATAACTATCCTGAACATAATCTTAATACAGTTATCCTTGTTACTGTGGAGCTGAATAATTGGCAAAGAAAAACTTGTACCTAAAGAAGAAAAGTCACACTGTTTTTTATGGATAAACTACCAATTCTGAAGAAGTTGAAATGCCAGTAAATCATAAATTCATCATAGCCACACAGGCTGTACGAAAGAAGAGGGTAGGCAGCCTTACAAATACATAAAAAGCTTCAGCTATTTCATGACACTAGACTAGGAGGGCAAAATCCTACAGGATGCTGTGGAGCCTGTAAGAAGTGTCCCAAAACTGGAAAGTGAAATGTGGCTGTTCTGAAACCAATTCTTTACCTAGCACTGCATAAAGATACACCTTGGGATCAATTTTTCGGACAAGAATTCACATTACAATCCTGAGGGATAACTGTCATTCACACAAATAAAGGAGACTTTCAGAAGAGCTTTGAACAGTCATAATCAGGAAAAAGAAATATTTTTAATACACCACAGTCACAGTTCACTCTTGCCATGCAACTTTAGAAAAAGAAACAGACTTTAAAATTCTGGCAATATTGTATTGTGGGGCACAAATCCAAGCTCCCTGCCCTCATCAAAAGAGGGGAGGAAGGAAGAAAAATGTGCATTGGTCCTTGAAACTCTGTGGTGCCTTAGAAGACATAAACCAGATGAAGTCACTCTCTTTGCAGCTACAGTTCACTCCATGCTGCACAAGGCTGGTTCAGAGGAATGTTTCAGCAAGCACAGAAGGTAAACTAGTGGAACAATGGATACTGCCATCTAGTCTGTGCCTCTTGACTGCAGTAGAGTTATTATTTAGATTAGAAAGCAACCATAATAATCTAAGCTTTTAATTATTAATATGCACTTGTAGGTATTTGTGCCATGGGAGGGAATGAAGAGGAGAAAAATCTAGCAAAAATGTACAGTACAAATGGCTCCACATTACTGTTAAGGTCTATCACTTTTTTACTTTCCCCTTACTGTCATGATGTTAAAGACCTGCTGTTATGTAAAACTGGAATTTCACTGCCTTCTTAAAAATGATAACACTAAAAGAGAATTCTACAATTTCTCTCCAATCTCAGTAAGGCCAATAAAGGGTCTATCAGCATCTCCTGTAGTATTTCTATAATTTGCCCATTTCTTGAACTGCAGACCTATAAGAATAGCTCAGGGGACAGTGGAAACTACTGCAAAAGGAGCTAAACCCCTTAAGTTAGAAGTATGTGCATAATAAGGAGTTCATAGTTTTACTCTCCTCTTCTTCCAGACAAAATCACTACTTAAAAATAAGGAAAGAAAAAACAATAGTGCTTATTTAGTCACTGCATAACAAAAGGAGGACCTTTTGCCTTAATAGAATAAGCGAGGATTAAAAATCCTAGTAACACTGACACTGAAAGAGTTCCAAAGCAATAAGAATATATATTTATCATTTTAATGTACCTTTTTTTTGTAAAACAAAAAAAAATTATTTTTATCATTTTTCTTTCCTCTAGTCAAGTCTCCAGTCCCAACCCTTTTATAACACTCAAAGGAAGAAAATGCAATAGGGTGCAATCAGTGGGTATTGACAAACATAGAAAACAGAAAAGTGACTGCAGAGGGGGTTAATTAGTAAGGAAAAAATAACATATAGTGTACGATGTTCTGTACAGTTCACAAATTCTTAAAATTACAGACCCAAATTGTCTTTTTTTACTGCACATATAAATCAGAGTTCTTAGAGAATGCTTGATTTCCCCATATTATTGTGATTAAAGACATAGATTTTAATATAAGTGTATATTTAGAATCATTCTACTCTACTTATAGTATACATTTTAGTAAAAACTACAAACCTAAGCTTAAAAATTAATTCCATGGAATAACAGACAACAGAAAAGTAAGCTTCATTAGAATTAATCTCATACAAAAGTTGAAGTCTATTTCTCTTTAAGGGATGTTATTGTTAGGGTAGTCATGTAAACGTCTGCATGTGATATCTAATACAGGATTCTGAAATACTCATTTTTACACTAAAGCCATTAAGCACAACTTAAGTTACATACTTTGGTATTTTTTCTTTGGTCTATTTAATTTTCTGATTAAGAAATATTAGTCTAATGTATTTCAAATACCAAAAATATGCTGACTGTAGAATTATACAGGAGTTTCAGCACAGAAAATTTAAGTGAGTCTGTATTCTTGTCTGACAAATTCGACATTACTCATCTAATAATTTTTCTAAAAATCTACTGCATGGTATTTCTGAATGGTGCATACTAACACTGTGATATTTCTGTTGCATTATATTAAAATACAAGGCAATAAAAATTTAGAGTTACGAGAATAATTAGATATTTTCTTCCAGAGCAATTTCTTTTACCTATTATAGTTTCATTAAAATATTCTTACAGCAAAAAAAAAAAAAAAAACATACCCCAACCTATGTGAATACATACCCATATCACTTTCCATTATATGCTCATTAGGAATTTGCTGGAATCCAGGAATAGGCCGTGTTGTCAGATACCATACTGCATGAAGAACATCTGTTGCATGTATGCGATTGTGATCTGAAAATTATCAAAATATAATCAAAAATATTATCTGAAATATAATCAAGAGGATCAAATAGAAAAGGGGGAAAAACAAAAGATAAATTCAAAACAAAACCAAATCCAGAAAAGCAAACAAGAAAACAAACAAAAAAAAACCCCAAACCAGAAAACAAAACAAAACCGAAAAAATCTGCAAAGTACCAAATAAGGGAGATTTTGATTAAATATAAAGGAAAAATTGAATTTAAATTGTTACTGGGGGCTGTATCAGCAAATGCTTAAGAAACAAGCTAGATAACCACCAAACATCCTCTAAGCATACTTCACATCCTTCCTGAGAGTCAGGAAGGGATTAAGTAGCCTTTAAAATCAGTGATGGTGAGCCACTAGCATTGCTTCTAATCTAATACCTACAAGCACGTGGTATGAACATCTGTGATATGGGAGCTGGAGAGGTAGGGGAAGGTGAAGGGTGGTTTTTTGTTTTATTTCCCAATAAATTTGTCTGCCCCAAACAACAAGATGAATAGTTATGGTCAAAATTCTCTATTTTCTTGTTATTCTATTATGGGCCTAAACCAAATTTCTATTAAATCAGCAATTCACTCACTGAGTTCAGTATGTTTGATTCAACCACCCATTCAAATTCAACCTATATATTAACAAATTCAGGTATTAAGTCCACTAATTTTTTTGTTGCAATTCACTAATCAGTTCTAAATTCTGAAAAAATAATTAATAATATATTAAGTTTATATATTGTCTACCTCTGTATTAAACATCAAAATAATAGACACACGAAAGGAGACACAAATATAAAGGAAAAAATTATGTAATTGGATAGTACTTACAGGGAATATCTCGGTAGCCATTTTCTAGTGCACGGAAGTAATTAATGAATTCTTGAGTTGGGATTTTAAAAATTTCAAACAAACCAGTGTCTTGAAATAAGGTGTAAGTTACCTAAATATATATTAAAGTGAATTTTAGTTTGAAAAATATACCTGAGCATAGCCTGCCTTTTCACGTTTCAAAACGTTTCTGTGTTTAAAATTTTGCCTGGTGATAATAGTTGGAAATTACTGACATTCCATTAAAGATTATTTGAACCTATTATTAAAGAGATATGTTTAATGATTTTTTTATCACCCTCGCAAGTACAGAATAATAAGTTTTACTTTACTGATAAATTCTAAACACGATTATTTTTAATAAAATTTTCCCAAATTTGCATAATACTCATACTTTATTCCATTAATGACCTAAAAAAAGCAAAATCTACACTCTGACTTATTAAAAACCTGAAATCACTAAATATAGTAGCAGAGGCAAAAAAAACCCCAAACCTAAACAACAAAACCAAAACAAACACCACTTCCTACCCCTCACTCCCCCCCTCCTCCAAAAAAACCCCAAATCAAACCAAAACCAAATCAAAACCGTTTTATATGTTTTTGAGACTCTGGCAAAGAAACTTTATTTCTTTTATTCATTATGACTTATCTTAGCTATTTTTAACACAGCTACCTGGTAAATGAAAAAATGTATTTCAAAAAGGTACTCAAAACACCCACACATGTATATACTCTGCAACCATGTGTACATGCTTTGGAAGTAGAACTTAGTGACTAGAAAGACCTAATTCCCCCCCAAGACTACAAATATTAAAAAACCTTTTCAAAACAAGTCACTGCTACTGATTTTTGTCCCTTCTTTCCCAGACACTTGAGAGAAAGACTTAAGTTCTTGAGTGTGAGGGATGCCCAAATGAACCAGAGAGCAAGGGAGAGGACATCCCTCCTTCCACCTATCCCAACCATCCCCCTTACATGTAGCAAATCTGAGAACCTTACAACTGATGATACTAAAATATAGGTTTTAATTGCCTCTTAACTAAGATATGCATCAGGTGCTTACAAAGCACAATAAACGAAAGGACTGGGACAGGAGGAAGAAGACAAGTAGTACGTATATATACAATATCAGGAAGAACTGAGACAGAAATACTGGTAGAATTAAGTAGAAACTTGCACACTGAAGTGCTTACAGGTTTGAACTATGCCCTATATTACACAAAATAAATGCAAGTTAATATGAATCACAGAGTAATAGTATACTACAGTAAAAAAGACCACTCAGAATTGGATTGTCGCATTCTAGTCTGCACATTAACAGTTGTCACCGACATGACAAAAGACATGAAAGCATTTGAGAGAAAAAGGTTAACTGAAGATTTAAAACAACACCACGAATATTGTATAGTATGAAATAAAAAAACAGTGTCCAATGACAAAATATTGTCTAATGACAATATTATCCCCATTATTTTTATCTTTCTTCTGTATAGGTGCAGGCCTATGGCTCCAACTGGACCTGAGTGCTTCTGAGCTGCTTAATTCCCTCTCATCAACTGTTCTCAACACTACCCCTGAACAAGAGTAACACGCATTCTACTCCAGGGAAGAAAACTAAGATACTGGCAATAAAAATATTTTGTGGTCAGATCAGAAGCAAATCCAGCCCACACTATAGCTCCATGATTGCTAAATCCACTATAAAGAAAGAGACAGAAGCTTCCAGATGACATTGATGAATGGGAGAGGCTGGGGAAGAGCAAACAGGATTATACTATTGCACCTGCCAATAGATTTGCTTCAGCACAACATGAAACTGCATGAAAAGAGCTTAATAGTAATTCATAAAGAGATAAAAAGGGTTACTACATGCAAAAAGCAGCATGAAAAAAAAAAATCCCATTGTTTGTCTAATCAAGAGGCAAAAGACTGCCTAAAGGTTCACTTCTCTTCCCCCACAGGTGTAGCATTGGGTGAAATATTTTGCCGAAATAAAGAAAAAAGAAATGGTTGACAAACACAGTAGTAATTCTGAAAGCAGGGGACATTTTTTTTCATAGGAAATGGCATATTACTACAAAACCTAGTAACTGTGAATCTAACCTATTTTTATATTGAGAATAAAATTCAGAAAATTTGGAGCAAGTTGTCTAGAGATCAATCACTTTCTATGGTTTACAATGAGATGGAGTACATGAGAAATGACATCTGCACTTTTCAAGTTAGTATTCATATATATGTTGACCACAAAATTTTTTCACAGTTTAAATAAAATATGATAGCCTGACAAGCTTTACACACCCTCCCACATATAATAAAAGACAACAAACCTGGCTAAGGATCCTTCCAGACTGGTCTCCCAGTTCTTGCACAAGGTCAAAAATTTGGAAATTCCAATTGCTCATTTTCTCCATTAGTGAATCATGGTCTAATAACATTAGTTCTAATGCAGGACTCTGATCCACCTGTGTGAAAGTAAGGTACTTTATCAACCCTAAAATAGCAATGAAAACTAATCTTTCAGTTTTATTGGCAAAAAAGCCATGAAAATGGTAAATCATTATTGAACTTTTTGAATAGTGTTGTAACTATGCCTATGAGAACATAATAAATCAATAATACAAATACTACAGTTAGGGCTTGACTTTTCCTACTTTGAGGCAACAGATTCCAGGGCTTTTTGAGACAGTGCTATATTTTCATTCTTACTCCTTTTTAAACAAAATGAGTTAATAAACCAAAGGAAAAATATGCATAGGCTTATAAAACATTTACTGATGTTTAGCAGCTCATTAATTAAATAAGCTTTAAAAAACACATGTATAAACCTAGAATGTTAGTAAAGCTTAAACCATTTGTCTTCCTGCACTTCCAATGTACTGCACTGTGTGAATGTTAATTTATAAGCCTCACTGAAACTGCCCCATCTTTCATAAACTTCCAAGACAAAATACTAGGCAGCCAGTGTTTGAGCATTCTATCAACACTACATCTACAAAAATTGGTTTTGATCAACAAAAAAATTAATACAATCACCATAATTTTTGTCATTTGGAAATAGAATTTATGCAAGCTGGTACACAGCTTGTTAAATGAAAATTTGAATTCAAATGATGCACCATTTCCCTTCAGAAATTACCACTCTTAGCAATGCAATGACTTCTTTACAGCATGTTAGAAGTGATAAAGGAATACTGTGTTGATAAAAGTTACTGCAAGGCTTTTTTGCAATTACATGCTTACAAGAAGATTATTTTGTGTTTGATCGATCATTTCCTTCGTTTCGACTTTTTTCTTCTCTGTATGGTGGAATGATTCTTTTGAAACACTAGCACTTCCAACTTCACCTTAAAGAAAATATATACATAAATACTACATCAATAACTTATTTGTAAATTATTACTGTCTAATAATTCTTGAGCTGATCATACAATTATTCACAGAAATATCTGTAATAGCTTTTTTAAATACTTTTTAAGATTTCCAAAACAAAAAGTTGTAAAATACAAAATTTATTAGTCAAAACCTATTTGAAGATTGAGAAAAGCTAGAGGCATAATTTTTTACTTGCAAAAATTTCTTCAGTGATTAGGTTAGCTGAGATGGCAGAGAACTTGTTTGATATATGGAGTACAGAACCATAACGTCATGACTAGAAGCCTATTATAAAATCCTTACTATGAAGCAGGCAATATTTTAGATTATCTTAATCATCCTAGGTCACAAACTAAAATAGAATATATGCATATTAGTTACCTAGGGTATAGGAAAAAAATTGTGTAGAAATATAAAAATTTTAATTTCATTGGCTTTTTAAGAAAAAAGGCAAACTGATATCAAATATTTGCCTATTTTGAAAACTCACCTGATTTCCTGTCTTTATACTCTGCAAATTCCGGTTCTGGCGTTGGGACAGGCTTGAATATCTGACGTCCACAGCTTACAGAATACATGAAAAATATTTACATTGAGTAATTTTTCTTTTGCTACAGCTCTGTTGTACTGAAAAATAACTGTAAATTTCTTTAAAAGACATGCTTTTGAAGGTTCCTCCATAAAATTACCTTAGTATTTTTTCCTAAATTGGGCACATACAGATTAAGCCTGTAATTAGAAAACGGTCAAGCAACACCGCTCATGGACTCATCTCATTGAATTAATAAAGTAGAGCTAATTATTTGGAAAGTATTCAGAAATGCAGGATACAATTCCCATGTAGGAAGTCCTCCCTTTCTAAAAGTTTGTAAAATATTGTTACTCTAGAATAACTGCTGCCTTTGAGGATGAGGTATTTGAAATCAGTGGCATACATACAGCATTCTTTAGTCATTCTGGACAATATAGTTACAGATTATTATGAAATATTTTTTTTTTCTCTAATATACCAGTCATAGCTGTATAAGTCTTGTTCTATTTTTCATTTTAATTGTATTATTTTCAACACACATGAAGTTACTAAAAACGTTAACAGTTTACAGTACCTGTTACACATATAACCTATAGATGTTTTAACTTGCTGCTGAAAATCTGGAGAACTAAATGTGTATCCTGGAGGCTTATGTATATTAATGCTTGGTTTTGTAAGAAAATCAGCAGTATCAGGAAATTCTACAGGTGACCAGCAGCTGAAAGCCCCACTGGAGACAGATCCATGACTAGGTGAACCCACAGGACTCAGGCCAGGAGATGCACCTTCCAAAACAAACATTGCATGGCATTCAGATTACAATAAAAACATTGCTGCTTAGAAAGACTGAAATTAAATAACAAAACCCTTGTATGTTGTAAAGAATGTGCAAGCTGTCAAGACACAGTCTCTGGTTCACACTGTCAAACACATATTAAATACCTAGATCTATTCCAAGTTTTGAGATCTACAACTATGTAGCAGTCTAGACTACACGCCTGAATGAATAAACTATGTAATGTATTATAACATCTGGCTTTCAAAGGTTTGATTTTGGTTTTAGATTTGGCAAAATTAATCAGTAGCTAAGTCTTTCCATATTCCTTTCTGATTCAGGACTGCTTTTTTAAATAATAATAAAAAAAATATCAAAATCATCAAAATCAATTCTGTATTTATAAATTATCTAGATAAAACTCTTTTACCACATTGTTTTGCAATAGAGAAAACATATGCTTGAGACCTTTTTAAAAACAAAGTAAAAAGCCCAGAATGGGTAATTACAGATAAATAACAAAAGCAAACACACTTCCATCAGAAAGAATGAAGTTCCCATGAGGAAGAAGAGTATTGCGATTAAATAAGGAATTCATAGATAATATACTTCATAGGCTACACTGACTTGACTCACACATCCTGATAGTAGTATATAATTGCATTTTCTTACAGTAAATGACAAGATTTTTCACAGTTCTCATTGCTAGGTATAGAGACAGACGTTTTAGAAAGCAAAGGTCACTTCACTACCGCAAAGAAAGACTGGAAAGTTGAGAAGAAATTTGTAAATTCCCTTCCAGAACTTAATCAGATTAATACTCTAATGTTGGTTACTTAATTTCATTCATTTTACATGTACAAATTTGTCAGGTTTTAATGCATACATTACACTTTATTGCTCACAAGATTAAATGGAAAAAAGCAGAAAGCAGCTCAGCTTTTATAAAGACAGAACCATTAAGAATATGCAACAGTGTGTTTAAATGCAGATCTGGCCTGAGTTCATACACTTCCTGGTGTTTAGAAGACTGAAAGGGAAACAACCAAACCATCAGTAAGTAATACAAAGAAAACTGGTCAGGTTTGGGGTTTTTAAACAACAACAAAAATTAGAAGTGCATTCTCCTCACTCAATCCAACCTGCTTATTTAAACTTTTATAAAACGAAATTATTATACAGGTTTATTTTTAATCATGGTAAAATGGATAGGCAGAGATGTCAAAAGAAGTATCAAATTTTCACTTAATATGGGCAAACAGACCAGTTATAATTTCTGAAATACTGATACACACATTATTTTAGCATTACTGCTATGGTATTTACTAGCTTATTACACTGACAGTGTTAGAATAAATTCTATGCCAAATCCTTCCACAATTTTTATACTCACCTCAGATGGCTATCAGGTCTTTAGGAGTGTCTTACCTGATCGTCGGGGACCTATATGATGAGCCAGTGTCACGGAAGATGATCTTTGTTTTGGTATTGTCAGCATATTTGCACCAAAAGATCCATTTGAATGAGATCCTTGGCTGAAAGTAAAACAGAGTGGGTTTTTTCTTTCTTACCTTGTTTTGAATTTTTATTAAATAAAATGCTTACAGAATAGCCAGACTGCTCTGTTACAGACCCACTACCATTCAAGAAAAAGAGAGTACAGAAAGAAGTAAAATTGAAGATCAGCTAGAAGAATATATGTCAATAATAGGGAAAAAAAACCTGTTGGGTACGGAATAAAGTTAAGAGAAAACTTTATACAGTCCTAAAATGACACAGTATATTTGGACAACATGCCATAGGTTTTACTGTCTAACATGGTTTCCTTGAACATTATAACAAAGCAGGTTATTTTCTAACAGATCTGAGAATATTTAAGATTGATTACTTCGGAAATACTATGACATCTTATACAGCCATGGCTTGGCTTTTCGAATCATTTTTTCATATTTAATAATTTTATTTATTATAATCTTAAAACTAAAGCTGGTTTTGACAGTCACACTGCAGTAGCTAAATCATTAAACTCAACTGTTAAATTATGCCATCTGCTGTTCTAGTCATGAAATTGCACATCAAAATTCCAATTACATACTTCCTTTAGTAAAAAAATATGTATTATGCAATTAAAAATAACTGTATGCATGTATTCTAAACTACAAATATTTTATGTAAAACTACTTCTTTCATTTCAGTGTGGGAAAACAGTATTTACCAAAACAGGTTTAACCTTGTTTGATCAGATTTCAAACAAAAGTCAAATACAGAAATAATACCTGCTCTCCCATTATTTGTTTAAATATACTAATATACAGAAATTAGTTAAGTAATAAACATAGATTTATTCTTCTGAAGATTGATGATTCTGATGTGTTAGTTAACTTAAAAAAAATGGGTTGACAACTGGGAGAGATTGAACTTTTTGCTATTTGTACACTGTTTAACTATCACAGCTTGCATGTATTCTTTTAACACACATAAAAATGCTGCAACAGTATTTAGTGTAGGAAGACTATATATTAAGCAAGGTTAGTTCATCCTGAACTAGTGTTTGAATAAGAAACCAAGTCAAGAATTTGCATGCAAATAAAACAGCAGCTCTCAAGAGTGTCTTTTGAACACTGTTTGGATAGATAGGAAAAATCTCCAACAAGACTTTTTGTAGCAATATTAATTTTTTGTTCTGTTATTTAATATCTTATCTTTCTCAGCTAGAATTCAGTTGAAATCAGTCATTAAAGTAAAAATATTTTGACTTTTTATAAGCTTTCCAATTAGTGAACAGTTTGCTGTTTTACTCTCCCTTTTTACTATTAGCCTGCTGCTTTTTGCTTCTCTTCTAAAATTCATTAAGTCCTTCACTGGACTGAATCATCTTCCTAAGTCAGGAAAAACTGTCTTTTTATTGCTGTTATCTTTCTCACAAATTAAGGGTCTGACTCAAGAGCCAGAGCCAATGGCACTGAGTGCTCTAGGAATGCAGGACTTTTTTTTGGCAGCAGGAAGAGCTACGACAGTTTGGATATTTCATTTCACCTTACCTGTAAGTTAAGCATCCATGGCAGATTTTTGAGTTGATTATGTGTTAGAAGTTAAAGGGAACCTGGTAAGAATGCTCACTGGGAGATGCAAGAAGATGGGGGCAGTGCAAGTGTTGGCAAGTACTCTGAAGGGCAGGACACAAATCACAAAAAAGGCAAACACATATTCTAGGGCTGTATGGAGGTGACAGGAGCAGGGAAAGGGAACATGGCTAACTAGAAGTACTGATCATCAGGGTCAACAGGTAATTTAAAAGTGATGGAGTATGAGCAAGGTTGTTTTCTGTATTGCTGCTTTCATCAGGTGAGCCTGAGTAGGTTCTTCGGTTGGTAAAAGCTGCAAGGAAACTCTCTGCAAACATGCACTGCATCTGCACCAGCAGTGCTGAGCCTCAAACTGACATCCAACAGTCTGTTTAAATCAATTTGGCCTCTGGTTATTTCTCGTGGCTATACCTGAGGAGGTTCTTTCAAACACTGGTCATTAAATCAGCATGAAAATACAATCTTTAAACTACTACTACTATTACTACTAGTATCTTCAATTATATTTTACACACAAAATTAAGTTTTGCCATGTTAAAACTTGAACAGCATATTTTACCAAGAGGAAAAAGCTATTGGCAAGGGCCAAATTATTTAAATGGTTCACTTCAAAATTAAACAAAATACTGACATAATAAATTCTAGGATGTGTGTTTATAAACTTTTATCTACTGCAAGTAAGTATCAGTTATCAGCATAATACATATTTTCTTTTAAAGAATGCCCTTATGACCTATGTAAAACCATTAAAATCTTAAGAAATACCAAGTGTATTAAAAAAAATAAAAAAGGCAGCAAACCCACACACATTTTAATGTATTTAAGCTACAACACAATTTCAAACAGCTGTTGGACTTTTCTTAGTTGATATTAAGCAAAACCATACACATTTAGACATTTAAATAAAACTAAATATGTGACATTTCACTCACAAGCCACATTAAACAAAAAAGAAAAAATGTACTATTATTGTAATCCTAATTTAACATGTAATCGTCATTCTGGAAAAAAAGACTATTTGCACCATACTGACTTAACAAGTAGAGAAGAGATGATTTTCTTAATCTATTTTACCGCTTGATTGATGACCATAGGAATAATAAATGTTGCAATACACACAACAGTGGCTACTAAATGAGAGAAAGTTATGTCATCTTTTTTTAATTAAAAAGAAACTAAAAAGAAAATATTTTTTAAACTAAGAATATGTTATAAAGGAAAGAAATTTTGCGGCATGTGAAAGTTGGAAAGAGATAAAATTTTAAGTAAAAAGAAAAAGAAGTCCATAAAGGTTTAGAAACTAAACAAGTCTGGTTTGCAACCTTTTTTTTTTTTTTCCTACTAAAACTGATAGGCATGCCATTCAACCTCAGAACGACCCAATTTCTACTTGAAATCAGAGTTACAAAGTATGGCATATTATTAAGTTGAAACATTTTTCCACTTTGTTCTGGCAGAATTTGGAGACTTGATTCGTAAGATTTTACACTAAACATTTCTGCTACCATGTTCCAACCTTGCAGACATGAACATTTCAGAAAGGCTGCATTTATTATTGCCCTTAAAATATGGTTAAATGCTTACCTTAATGTGTTATATTCCTGATGAGATCTCTTGCTGTTACTCCGTTCCCATCTAGATGCTGATTCCATAGGTGGGATACCAGAAACTCCTGAAGTTCGTCTCAGCTGTGGTGTTGGCAGGCTATTTCTGCTATTTAATCCCTGTTGAATAATTTAACCATGATTAAAATCTATGTAATTAAAAGCAGACATAAAATTTTATTTATGGTTTGTGAAGACTATTTATTGAAATTTTTTATACTGAAACAATAAGTACGGTATCTTACACTTACTCATTGCTCAAGAAAATAGAATAGATGCAAAGTATTTTGCTTACTAGGAATAATTATTTCTCGTATCTGTTTTTTTCTTTCTCCAAATTAAAATATGCAAAGACACTTGTAATCTGAATTGCATGTGGTCCAACAATTACTCTTCAGAGTTTTTAAAAATGGAGACCTTCTAGAGATTGTTGCAGTAGGATTATGGATTTCTTTTTTACATATCACAATCACATGACTATATAGTCAGCTCTCAAGATAGCCTGAGATTTTGATAACTGAGATATTAAATATTGATGGTGTAAATATTGTGGAGCTTCTGGAAAGGGCGATGCACAATGCACAGGATCAGTTCTAGTCCACCAAGGCTCCCTCTCTGCCTCCATACCAGCCCCACACCACTCAGAAACCTTCCCAGGCACTTCTCCACTCCCAGCCTGAACACTATGTTGGTTTAGGCACACTGCAGCCCAGGCACTGGGAGTCATCATTGTACTTGAACACAAAGCCCTCTGCAAAGCAGGACAATGCACTCAAACAGTCCTGTATGGAAATAACTCAGGACTTACTAGCTCTGCCTTACTGAAATACCCTCAGAAAAGTATATCCATGTTTAAGTAACAACTGGTAGAACCTAACTAATCGAAAGGATAGGATCACTGAACTGAAACTGCAAAGTCAGCTCTGGCATACCTGCACTCCTTGCACAGATGTTGCATTTTAAACAAATCTATAACCAAAAAAAAAAAAAAAAAAAGAAAAAAAAAATTATCTCTAACTGCATTCAATCCACAATCCATTTGCTAATACATTCCTAGATTTGGCACTCAGCGGAGGGAGGGGGGTGTGTGCAGGAGAATTCTTCTGCATGGCATAGATGTGAGTAAAAAGGACGCCAGGGGGAAAGGAAAAAAAAAAAAAAAAAACTTAAAACAAAAATCCAGAGCAATATTTGCAGTTTCAGGTAAGGTCTGCAGCGTTGTCTGTAGGGACAACTGACCCAAGGATACTACCATTTCAAAAGTCTGGCAAGAAATGACTTCGCAATTTTAAGCTTCTTCTGATGGTCAAAAATCACACTTAACTCACAAAGCTCTCACATATTTAAAAAAAAAATAATATAAAAAAATGAAAGTGTTGACACAAAAGAGTACAGTCTCTTAGCCTGAAAAATGAGACTGCTTTGGGTCCTTGATATGGGATGTACCTCTGCTTTGCTGCAAAGCTGTAGTCACACCCAGGAAGGTGGAAGTGGACAGGCAAAATAAGACCACCATACCACCCACAGAAACATGCAGCGGTCCTTAACCAGCCCTACCAGAAAGAGGACTGGAGGAGCCTGTTCTGTCTGCTATCGTATAGTGGTGGAGCTTTAAGGCTAGAATGAACTTCAGCAGAGCATATCAACCTCACCTGCATGCTCTCTGCAATAGTTGTAAATCCCCAACATTGGAGGAGAAATGTTCACTCCCTGAAACAAGTGCACTCATTAACACAGTATGGAAAGAAGGCCCCAACACTTGTATTTATTTTATCTTCTTCCTGGCTACTACAAGAATGAGGGAACAGAGAGGATATGACAAAACCCCCCTACTAGATAAAGAAGCAGAGAATAAACAAAACATGGGTAGCAAAGGACTAAGGAACTCTAGATTGCTATGTGCTAGCAAAGTCACTGGTAATCACTATACAAAGAGGAAAAATTCCTCTGGAAACAAAATCTAAACTGTGCCAGAAATTGAAGTTATTATGAAAACAATTTCGGTTACCAGCAATAGCAAGGCCAGGAGACAAAGGGTGTGGATACTCAAGTGCTTGCCTAGACAACTTTTATTTGCCTGAAATATTAAAACTGTTAACATCATGTCTGTTGATAACACCAGAAATCCACCAATCTGGAAAGTATACTGTGATACACTAGAAAATCTGGTGACAGTTCTGTCATGATGGAAGTGAAAAGTCTTTCTGTTGCAGAGGAGTTCTGAGATAATTTTTCATGCAATCAAGATTTCCTTTTTCTTTTTAGGAATTTAAATAGATCAGTGAATAGCACCAACAGGGCAGTTTATGCTTACCAAGAAATTTGAAGCAAAGAGTTACTATCAGACTACCAGTTATTACTTCAGTTTCTTTCTTTTCTTTGCCTTTTTTTTCTTTTTCTTTTTTTTTTTTCCCTCTTTATAATCAGAAGTAAAAAACAAAAAAAAAAACCCAAACCATAACTGAATTCACTTTGGAAGCCAGTCAGAGAAGAGAAAAGACCGTGTACATATGAACCTCAGCAAAGAAACAACTTCTTTGAAATATGGAGACTTTTTCTATTCCAAGTCAGGCAAAAAGAGACTGAGAAACTTTCAATACAGTCTGAGGAGTTCCATTTTGAAAAATACTTTCCGTGGTGTATCATAATCTGGAGTTTACCCCTAAACCTACATCAAAAACATTCAATGAATGACAGTGACAAGCGTGATTTTATCCATCTGGTAGACTAATATAAAATAAACAAACCCCCCAGACTTAGAGTTTCCTTCAGGAAGGAGGAAAAGAGAATAGCTGTGAAAAAAAAATGTAATCTTTCAATCTCACATAATCTTTATAACCAGTATTCAGCAATGAATATTTTTAATTTTAAACAATTCTGACTAGATGGATAGAATTAATTTAAATAGTTAGATTTTCACATTCACATAAATGATATTTTTCAGATTGGTATACCCATCTTTAGCAGTAAAGAAAAACATGCTGAATGATTATGATCCCTACCTAACTGATCTCTGCAAATATCCATGTGAAATTCTAAGTAATTTCATGCTGCAATAATCCTACGGGATCTGCCACAGAATGATCTGTGGACATTGAGCTTTTCCCTAAAAGCCTTTGTTGTGACACTGGTTCTCAACAGGTATTTCACAGGATGAATCTGGCTCAAAGCAGTTATCTGGCTCCAAAATAGCAAGCCAGTTTGGGACAAGCTGCCCACTGTCTGGAAATGGAAGCAACTACAGGGCAGGGAGCTCCCAGACCACCCTCCAAACAGTTTCATGCTGTCGATACTGGGTTACTCTAGCAAGTAATTCTAGTGCAGGTACACTGCAGCTAAGTTCCTATAGTTGAATATTTTTCCACCACATTCTTTAAGATGTCATATGGTAACTACATACTTGCTTTGACTCACGGAGAAGTGACAGTAGATTTACACACCAGTCCCATAATGGGATGTGCTGCACAGAAAGAAGAGTTATTTCTCCTTTTACATAGCTGATTTGCTTCTGTCTGATGGCTAGTTTGATGCTCACAAAAATAAATTTATTTGGACAAAAAAGGCCAATGAAAAAGCCACACTGACAGTAATTGCTTGATCAAGAATGTGGAGGAATCAAGGAGAGCCCTGTTTGTGCCATATCATGAGAATATAACAACTTCATTTTATTTTTGTTTTTAGCTTTTTTTAATCCTCTGTTTATTTTGAGGAATCGTGCATCAGCGTGTAGGCCAGTGCTTTTACCTGTCTATCCATCAACCCCTTAAATTTGCATTTTGGTACCTATCTACATTCCACTCGATATATTTTCACAGCTGCTCTCTTTTGACCTCAAACAAAGTTCACAGCTACTCAGTAAAGAAGTTACTATCTATACAATTCTTTCCAGATTAATTTTCCTTCTTTTTTTTTTTTTTTTTTTTTAATTGCAACACAGACATGAATGGGAATTAAAGTCATTTGACCTTGAGCAGCTTTTGATCTTTTTCAGCAGGATCCTCTATTTCAGGGTAGGGAAAGAAACCAGGAAATGGTGTGAATGGACTAGCCTTTGGCCTGCATGTGCCTGAGAAAGCACCAATTAAGCTATTAACGCTTCGAAGGGAAGAAATCACTTGTGGTGGAAGGGATGGGTCAGTCAGGAGGTCTGTTAGCATGCTCCGAGCCTCATTTAGTACTGAAAGATCAACTCCATTTCCACTGCCAGCATTCTAGAATAGATGGAAATGTTGCAAACTATTAACATCTCAAAACATTTCACAGTATTCTAAGATTTAAATAAGCATCTTATCCATTGCAAAAGTAAAATATAAGTTAAAAAAATAATGCAATGTACTTTTCTTTTGAAGAAAATATATACCTATACACATGTTTACACACCATTTTTGTGGGGTTTGCCCTCACAATAATAAAATATTTCAGAATGCAATGTTAGCTTTCAGTTTCTCCATTTAAGATAAAGATTTGGTGCCAGTTTTTTTTTATTTACATTTTCGTTACTTTCTTTCAAAATTAAGCTTAGTATTCCTATCTCTTTTAATAATATCAAAAGTAATTTTGGTGTCCTAACTGTCATAGACCTCTTACAGAGGTGCAATTTCCACAGCTTCATTACTTTCATTAACCCTAATTCTAATGAAACAAATCCTAACAATTCTGTAAAAAAAGTGATTAGTTTTTATTTGGTATAATTCTCTGAACTTGAACAGCACTAGCTGATTAGAGAGAAGGTTCAAGAGAGAGGGGGAGAAACAAACAATCAAGAAAAAATGTGAGAATCTGACAAACCTGCACTTGGTGACATTGCTGGGAAATCACTCCCTAACTTTATGCTATTGGATATTTCAAAAAATCCACTCTCACCTTAGGTTTGAGACTGTTCTCATATACACCACAGAAAGAAGACCCCCGACAACTTGGTCAGAACTGGTAAATATCAAGCCTCTCTTACACAGAGCTAGAATGTACTAGGCCAACTTAGGTAAATGAAACATCAACAGAAAAAAATTGAAACGTGACAATTTACAATGAACTCTATACTCAATCATATACTGACCTGGTAATAGGGCTTGTACCATTGCTTCAAATCCCAATCCCAAAGTATCATCTGCAAAGTGAAAAAAAAAAAAAAGATGATTAATTGGGGATACGGTAATGCTGTAAAACAACAATGGAATACATCTGGATTATGTGATGCAGCAGAAAACACTTCTCTCCATATATAACCTTAGGCCATCTTCTCAGTTAATGCTACCCCAGTAAAAGTCCTAAAGAAGAGTCTGAAGAAATTTCATACAACAGAGACATCTTAATGACAGAATTATTATATGGCCTTATTTATTTCACTATTTCTGGAATGTTTATAAATCATTTAACATGTTCATTAAATTAGGTGGTGACAGTGCTTTTCTGCTTCTATTCACCTCAACATATAAAAGTAAATCTATCCCAAAACCTCCAGTATATTTAATAATTTTTTTTCTTTCCAGAACCATTCAAAGAGTAGCAATTTTACAAATGCAGTGCAGAAAGGATTACATTAACATAATTTGGTATTTTAAAAGGCAAAAAGTTCCCCAGATTAAAACCTGATAATTTTAAAAGCATTTTCTTGCAGGAGGTTTTGTTAGGTTTTGCTTGAATATGGTTACAAATCTACATGTTCTCAATAACTTCACAAAATCCACCAAACCCGCAAAAGAACATCAACACAATCTGAAGATACTATCAGCTTCAAGTACGTCAACAGCACTAACTTTATTTCTGTTCTATACTGACAAAAAAATAAAAACAACATGCCAGAAATAAAATTCAATTGCCTGTTTTGCTTCAAAAGTATTCAGTCTTCCTAACTTGACAGATTCTTATTATTCTCTGATAAATGAACTCATTTGCAGAACATGTGTTCAAAAATAAACAAATATAAAGATAACCCTTTTTTCCCCCCTCTTTTCCATAACTACAGAGCATGAATAATGTGCCAATATCCCACTTGGCAGTTTATATTCTTAAGTCCTGTATGTTTTTCTGCTTATTTTTACAGGTAAGAACTATGTTTGGTTTTGTTCCTTTCAGGCTAACAGCACCTTAATGGACCAAACAGTGTTCCAGACTGTCACCTTCTTTCCAGCAGAAGGTGCAGAAAGTGTCAATAAACAAACACAGGCTGACATGTCAGCTGTAGCCAGGCAAGGGCATAATTTATAGGCTCTTCTTCTCTTCTGCTATCTTCATAGAGATACCATTAAACCATGTTTAAAGTTAATAGTTATGACTTACTATGAAAAGTGAAGAGATCCATCATTAAGTACATGCTTAAACTAGGAGTAAGATAGGCTATGTCAGACAGTCATAATATTGTGTACAGCAAGCAGGTCAAGAATTAATAATATAAGAATTTGAGTCTTTGGGGTTTTTTTTTTAAGTGATTAAAACTTCCATTTTTTATAATTGTTTTAATTAATATTTTTTAAACCTTAAGCATGAGATGACTGTTACACAGTCAGTGACAATCATTAAGATGATGATCACCAGCTGGCCATACTCATTTTGCATGATTATTTGGTTTTAGCATGATCATTGTAAAGACAAAGGGTTTTTTTTTTCTTCTGTAATAAACTAGAATTAGTTGTCCATCTGGGCATTTTTTCTTGTTTGTTTGTTTCTTTATTCTCAGGTATCTATTTCCAGACTGACATTTATTTACTGTATCAAACATAAGAAAATCTTTTGGTTTCATTCTGTTCTCCCTAGCTTGGATGCTGAGACTGCATTAATTTGCTTTACTGACTTTTGTCTCAACTAGCAACAAAGATCGTATGTCCATGTGAGTTTTGTTACTTGTATCAGCCACATTTGAAACTGATGGTCCATAAAATCATGTCAGTTTGCTGGCAATTTTGCAGACTATCATTAGGGGACACAAAGGAGGTCCCCCTCTTCTGATATTCTATTTTTCATTTAAATACTTGGTTAAGTTAGCTAATTTTACCTGTTTGTTGTATAAAAGAACATAATAAAATGTATATTCTTGCTAACTCCAGACTATTTCTCTGCCAAACTTTGAACTGCAACTGCTTTTACTGATACAATCTCCTTTATTCATTCTTTAAGCTTTTGTGTACATGTATGTTCACACACACATGCTCACATAAGGTACGCTGTTGTAATTCTGGGAACAATCTGTATGGCTAAACAAGTTCAAAACTTTCTTTTGGCTTTAGCCCTGCTATTGTAAAAAAAAAAAAGTTCAAAGTTGCAGAGGCAGCAAATATTTAACAGAAAGCGCCACTGCTGCATCTAGTGTCCCATATCAACCTAGTATACACAAGGTAAAATACTGTGCACAGCTCATGCAAAAATCTACTTCCAATGCAAACAATGGTTTGATATTTTAAATGGTAGGGCACCATTTTATAAAATTTTAATTAAAAAATTTCACAGGATGGATTCGTGATTGAAAACTTTCTGTTGTCATTTAAATCAGAATATTTAAGCGTCTCTGCTGATACCAATTTTACAGCAAAGAAACTAAAATAGTTTTAAAATAAACAAAACTTAAGCTTACTTGTATGGTGCCAAGAGTTTTTGGTTTGGGGTTTTCTTGTTTTGTTTTGTTTTTAAATTCACTATACATCACCATTAATTTGAAGTCATATCCCCTGAAAGAAGGCAGTGGTAGTATATTAACACAGCTGGCAAGCTACCACAATCTATATTAGCTGTAAAATGTTCAGGGCTCATTCCATGTGCCACACACAGAAGTGGTCAAAATAAGCTGATGAAAACTTTAAGCACAAAGCAGCAATCTCTTCTACTAAGCACAAAGGAAAAAAATGCAGATTACTATACAATGAATATCTTCCCATGGTAAATACAACTCAGTACTTCTCTATCCTAATCAAATCCTTACAGGTTAATAACGGGAGTTATTACCTTCCCTTAGCTGCTGACAACACACCACAAGATGGCACTCAAATCCAGAAAGCCTCCCCCACAGAAACAATTTCGGGAGAAAGGAATCGAAACCAGCTGCATATCCCTTAGCAGAATTTCAGCAGAATTGAAATGGTTTGAGGGACGGGGGATGTGTGGGGTGTGTGTGACACTTTCGAAGGTTAAGATCTGGTAAATTCTGCTTCTTTACAAAAACTTCTCCTTTTAAAGAAGAATTTACTCTCTACCATGCCATTCAGAAACTAACTGTAAAGAAACCATACTTTGTTTCTTGCTACTTAACGCTTAGTTTCATTAGCCTAACTTCATGCTTTACAAGTTAAATCTGGAATACTAAAAAAGCAGCATTTTTGGCATTATTTTGTTGAGAGTTTGGCAGTCAAAGCCTTGATTAATTCTGGTGGATCATTAACAAAAGTTACAAAGTATTCCTAGAGTTGCATGAATGTTGCAACTGGAGTAAAAAGGACACAAGTTTACTTTTAATGTGAATAGACCAAGAGACCTTAAAATAGGTCTTAGGCAGAGTCTTGGCAATTTTTGATTTTGCAACCATAAAAGTTGTTGCAAAAAGATCTGTAGTCTGTAACACTAAGATTTTGTAATCCACTGCACATAACTTTCTTCCTTGCCTCCTCCAACAAGAAACACCTGATCTAGGAGGGAACTGAGTCACAGAAGATTCAAGCTACAACTTAAACCTCTGCTTAGCAAGTCATACGCTTTTAAGCATCCATTCTCAGTGCCAACATCACAGCAATTGCACATCTGGGAGGTACTCTGAAAATAAAACTGCAGTGGGCTCCAATACTGCAGATGAAAGGTAAAAAAATGTATAGCCGCCTCTGCATAAGCACATATACCAAATTACCAGTCAGTTTGGAGAAAAAGTCCTCTTATCAGGCTGATTCTAACCCTAGAGTCTCCCAGTCCATTCAAAGAGCAGTGATCACACTTTCGTGATTTTTTATGATAAGAATTTTGAAGAACAATTAATGAAAACCAAAACCAAACCCCATGCATAACACAGAACTGTGCCTTGCTGTTTAACAGTCAGGAACTGTTAATGTTTATGCTTAACTACAATAATTGAATCTTTTTAGCCTATGAAATAAATTTCAACACAGTTAAAAGAATACAAGCCAGCTTATGAAAATCCTTTCAGTGTAAGTGACATGTTTTGATTTGGCCGCAGTCAGGCAGTGATAGGTTTAGTTCAAACTGAAACATGTCACTCAAAACAGGCAGCGAGTATCAACAGAAGGAATTTACATTACTGGAAATACAATTTTTTAAAAGGCTTTAAAAGTTGTTAAAGCTCAACAAATCCTCCAGAGGGTTGCTATTCTGAAGAATGACACTATATTCAGTTCTGTGGGTGGTTAGTCAAATCTAAGGAGATTTTAAAATACATATGACTTGCTGGAAATATGCAGGAAAACTGACAATAGACATCAGATATTACCTTTTGTTTATGTTTTCTCAATCAATGAAAACAGTATTTCCATATACTCCAGAGGCACTGTCATGCAATTCGAACTTGAGGATTTTAGAATCAACTTCTCTGACACTATTGGTAACACATCTATTCACTGGGGAGGAGGGGGAGGGAGAGGTGAGAGGAGTAGAAAAGGTGAAGGCCCTGATTGTTGAATCAACCCAAGAATTACCAAAACTTGAGGCTAGCACACATTGTCAGGAACATCAGAAATATTTGTTTAGAAAATACACAAGGTAACAGTAATAAAGGCCTTCCCTAATATAATACACCTTATAGTGCGGACAGCAACAAGAACAAACAATAAAAACTTTTACACAGAGCAAGGAAAAAAAATGCTCCTGAGAACTTTATAGACTAGATAAACTAAAACCAGATGAGAAAGGAGACAGTCAGTGAAAACCAGCTTCAGGGGATTTTGTTTGGTTTTTAGTGATTTTTCTAAACAGAACGTTATCTTTCCTGTAACAGTCAACCAGTATTTTCCAGGGCCTGTAAAAATGTGGCTTTCAGAAGTGAGTTGATGCCATGGAGGGTGAAGTTCTTTTGGATCTTCTTTGTGTGAGTGCCATAGCTTCATTTGGCTAAAGTCACACTGATTAGTATTTTCAACTTCTAAAGGTTTGAATGCAATAAAAGCCTATAGGGTTTACTTTTCTCAAGTTATAAACCAGTAGAAGTACTATAAAAGTAAATTAAGCACTTTGATACTTCTTTTTTACTTTAGTGCTCAGCTTAAACTATATCTTGCTAGATAAGTGTGTACTAATATTTTCAGAATAATTCAATTTATAAAATACAACATTTTATCATTTTAGCTATCTGAGAATTACTTGTGTTTATGCAAAGTTATACTAAGGACAATATTCATACTTATGTTTCAGAGCTAAGAAATCTAAAAATCAATTCTAAAATTAAATATAATTAATATTTACTCTATAACCTAAGCTGAAATGTGAACACTGAGGCCATACACAATGTAGTATCGCTGTTTGATTGCCTGAACTAGGTAAGGGGAAAGTTTTAGTTCCAATGATGATATTGTTCAGAAGATTCAGCCTGTGCTTTAATGCTTATTAAGAAAACTTGTCCTACTTGCCATCACCCATTCACATTCCATGCTCCAACATGGGGAGAAAACAAGTGCAAAAATGAGCTTCTACTTCTGACTGAGTCTTTCATTGGTCAGCTATAAAAGATTCCTAGTTGCTAGTAGCATCTGTTTGACACCATTAGGCATTAGCTCCATAAATAAGTATTTCCATAGCAACCAAGCATAGAATTAACTAAACAATGAAAGCAACACCATAGCAACTTGATTCAGAAATCAACTCTGTAAAACATCACCTCATTCAAAAGCTAAATTCTACAACCAGATGAGAAACTAATTTATTGTGAAATATGAAAAAGGTATCCTCACTTATCCCTTTCTTTTTATGACTGCCTTTCAAATGTGACTGATGCTAGATTCATTGATTTTACTTCTAAATTAGTTTTTTCTAATCCATGTAATTTAATGACACAAAACCAACACAGCAGTATACAACTAGAAGTCTTGATTTTATTTATTTCTGGGGGTTTCTCCCTCTCTCTAAAAAAGGTAGATTTTGAAAAACAGTATGTTATTAGGCAGTTAAGTTGTATTCAGTAACTAAGGTGATGCAACCAAAGATGACTGTCAAAGTAGAGATAGCATTATTTAGATAACACAGACAACATGCTATTGTGAAATCTTGCAGGCCAAGATGACAGCCACTAGAGTAAATTATTGTAATCAAGGCAAAATTTAGCACTTGGAGAAATCATTCAATACAATACTTAAGGCATTTAGAGTCACAATATTTCTCCACTCACTAAACCTTCCACAAAAATAAATGGGACAGGAAAAAATAGGATATTTTTTGAGTCTTACTACTTATCACTTCCTGACTCTATACAATTTATTTATCCAAGGTTGCAAATGGCTAATAGGTTATGAAGTCTGCAGATAGCCACAATCTTTTAACAGAAACTAAGTGTTTGCATGAGTCCAAGGTTTAGATACATGTACTGAAGGAAACAGACGTATCCTGCCCTAGATGCTGTTTTTGACTCTACTGGACTCTTTTATGAAAGGCATTATCTTCAATTTTTTAGGAAGTCTAGAAACTTCCTTCAAAAGAAAGAAACTTACTTCTACTTTATTGCTTTAGTTAATACTATTCTATACATTAAATAGTTCCTGCAACATATCTGGCCAAACACGTAAGAATAACACTGGAACATACAGGTGTCTGGACACCATAATATTTCCACCAGACTCCACAGTATTCTGTTCTTCCCTGGAAATGCAAATCTTTGACAAGAGCGGCACCTAAGTAAACTTTAACAAATCACTTTAGAGTGTTCATGTATTTAGTTACTGTTTTCAGTAACTTTGTCCTCAGCACAGGTATAAAAGCAGAGCAAAAATGTTCCACTGTTACACCTTCAGGAGGCTTATTTTTAAAGTTAATATTTCTCCCTGTGAGCTGAAAAAATATTTTTTGGTTGGTTGGGGTTTTGTTTCTTTTTTAATGTTTGTTTCATTTGTTTGTTTTTAAAATGCCATGCTACTTCTGCTTTTGTAACCAGGAGTATCAAGCAGGTCAGCTTCTACTTTTTCTGCTGTAGGAAGTTTTATGGGAGTTTTATTGCTTGTTATGTTTGCTCTGATCTTCCTTTAAATATTTTTATTTGAAGTTCTTCAAATGTTTCAAAAAGTTTCTAAAAGGTGTTTTGCCTATCAAGGGAATGTAGGATGTTGGTTGGGTTTTTTTTGGTATTTGGTTGGTTTTCTTTTCTTCTTATGTAGGTAATGAAAAAATGGCTAAAACCACACTTAGGTCATTTCCTGTTCCTTCTAGGTTTTGTCAGACTTGCACGTCAGACTAAAGGCCAGCCAGTAATTTACGGCAAGTGGGGGAGGGAGGCCAGAGGAAAAGAGTCTGCTATGTGCAGATGCTTTAATTGCCCATTATAAGCATTTTCCTTTGGAGCATGTGGTCCCAATCACCATCAAAGAGAAGAAATAGTGCTAGGTGGATTATTGCTCTGACTGAGTACAGTTGCTTCGGTGTTCCGGAATTCTGTACTTTTACTGTCATCCAAAACCTAAAACCATTTTTTAAAGTTGTGTTTGTTTTACGCAAAAAGCAAAATCTAGAAATTGCTCCCAAAACATCCTTTTCACATTTACCTATTGGATTATTTTACAGTTACACATACTAAAAACCTTTACTGCTGTGTTGACACACTGTCGATGTGTCATATCGGAACAGAAGGAGAGAGCAACCTTACATTTTGTCTTTCTGTAATAGAAGGATAAGCACAAATCTTATGCTGAAGGATTTTACTGTATGCTGATATTTTCTTCATGCAGTAACTAAAAACACTAGAGATGAACCAATTTCCCCTCTATTTACTTGAATTTTTTAACCAATGGGTTTTTTCTGCCTCTTACACTAGAGATATAGGAGTGAGTCTCTAGATCTTTTTTCCTCCCAGCAAACAGAGAAACTATTTCATATGACCTCAAGTTGGGTTTTTTTTCAGCACTGAGCTGAAGAAAAGGAGATATTGAATTTTTCAAAGATTTTTATAACAACTTTCTCTATAAAAATCTCTTAAAAATACTTACATTTCTCCTCTCCTCCCAGGTACCCCTCAAACAAGCAGCATAAAATTAAGCTGTACAACTCTTGTCAGCCAAAAACTAACATGAATGTGAGAATGGGTCACATCAAATGAATTAGACCAAACGATCATCTAGACCAACCTCAAGATAAGAATGTTTGTAACTAAACTGTGTTAATCCTTAGAATATTTGTCAGCCTCAGCAACAAGGAGCCCTAAGTTGTATGCCTTGCATATTACAAAGGCCAGTAGGTTTTTCATCTTTGCATTTCTCTGATCATCTTTTCAGAGCCTACATAAACTTCTGGCAGATACAGTATCATACACCAAGGCATTTCACAAGTTAAGTAAGGATTACACAAAGTTACCTTCCATTCTGAATCTGTCAGCACCAAATTCCTACAGTGGGGAAGCAAACAATCTGCAACACTTTCATGAATTCTATCCACTGAACAACTTGATTTTGCAAAACCTTACAGTTGTTCCCCCCCAAGCTAACTTCAGGCACAAGACACTATTTTTCTCAGACCATGAGGCTGTACTTTCAAATCCCCCAGGCTAGATCAGAGACACAGCATCTTCAGAGTAACAAAATGACTAAACACTGCCACTTTTTTATTTTATCGCATCAACTGCTGTCTTAAGGATTTTTACAAATTGTGACAAGGTACAAGCTTTACACAAAACAGTTTTGTTTTCTTTATATAACTTGATGATGACCCAAAAAGAAACATTACAGGGACCGAAGTTAGGGAAGTGAGCTGAAAGAAACTGGTCAATAAGCCAAAGAAGATATTATGTCATAAAGGAAAGCAAATATTGCTGCAGTGCTGTGGTTGGGAGTTATGCATGGGGATTGAACTAACTAAATTCTCAGCTGCTCAAGCTAAAGAATTAAAAGCAATAATTTAAAAACAGATGAGAGTATAATTATGAGTTTGATTACAAAAGCACTTGTTAGTGAAAGTCAAATCAGTATTAAAAAAAAACCCAAACTTAATGGATATGTTTCTGGTTGAAGTGCCAGGAAATACAAGATGAGATCTCTTGGGGGAAAAAAATATTGAAACTCTGAAGAACGTCGTACAGATTGCTGTCAGAAACAGAGAAGAACAAGGGAATGCAAATTGCTGCATTCAACAGAAAGTGCCAATTTACTTTTCTCTAATGTATTCATGTTAAGTAGTACTTTAGTTGGCAGCTTCACAAGCAGCTGAGGGGGAAAAAAAAAGAAAAAAAATCAAACAGCAGCAGATTTGAAAGAACAGAGAAAATTATTTTCCACGTAGTAATGTGATGCTGCTCTAAATGGGAAAAAAAAAAAAAAAAAAGAAAACCCACAAACAACCCAAAACTTGATAAACTCATCCATCCAGGAAGACAGTATGCAGTCAGACACCTCTGTGGTAGTTGTTACTACTTGCTAATCTTGCTATGAAAAGGCTATCTACGAAAAGATTGAGGAATGAACAAGCTCAGTTTTCAGTTACAAGATGGAAAAAGAGTCCCCATTACCGTGAAACTCCAAAAGTCCTTGTGAAATGTGTTGGGTTGTTGTTTTTTTAGATAACACTTAATAGCACATCCTCCTGAAATGTACTCACTTTATGTAGATATACGCTGAATTTCACACTCTGCTAATATGGTAATTAATGGTACATTTCCAGGAAAGAAAAATCATCTCTGTGCCACAATCAGCATCTCCAAAACTACAGCTTCTTTTCTTCATTGGCCTCTTCATCAGTTATGTTTCATCCTGCTGTTCAAACTATCACCAGACTCTCCCTTGGTTGAAGACAAGGCATAATGTATAGCCTACTACATGCAAAGGTAATGTATGTATGTAGTATCCTACCCAAAAACCTGTTTTCATTTCAGTGTTTTGACTTACTCTCTAAGGCACTTTGCTGCCCAATTCACGAGCATAGCTTACGGTTAGGTGCAACATTCTCATTGCAAACGCATAGGAAATTCTAGTTGACTTGTTCCCTATTCTAAGTAACCTGACTTCTGCTTCTACAAGTGGTTACCTTAAGATTTCAAAAAGTGATTACCCCCCCCAAAAAACCTCAAACCTTTTGATAAATCAAGTTGAAATGACCTTAAAAATATGCAGACTTCACTATTATTTTTTTCTTTTATTTGATAGCATGGCTGAAATGGAGAAACTAAGGTCAAATGGAGAAAGAAGGTAAAAATGTGGCAAGTGTCTTCCAGCAATTGTAAGACTGTAAGACTAGCTTGCCAGCCTTTTCTATACAAGCAGAACATTGGGATGTTTTTTTAAACTGCAAGACATTTTTGACAAAATCATCACAATAGTGAACAACACTGCCAGTGAGAATATCATTTGCCATTTGGGACAAGGATTACAATAAAGTTGCAGTGTAGCATGCCCAATAAATCTATCAAATATTATAAATGCATGCAAAGTAACTTTTCCTTGGGGAATACCACTAATTTTTGTATTTCCCAGCTTTTTATTAATAGCCTTTAATGTGTTTTCTATGAAGTCTCTTTTAAACTATGTTTTCAAAATAGCTATTAATGAGGTGAACCTAACAAAAACAAGTCCACACTATCTGTGACTAATTCTGTTCCTATCAACAAATTCAACTCTCAGCTAGCATGTCCTCTTGCATATGTTTTGACTTTACTTGGTTTTTTTTTAAGTAGAAAAGATGAAAATACCAAGAATTTAAAGCTAACCATAGAAAAACTATGGGATGCCAAGATTCCAGCAGTATCTAACTCGAAAATTATTGTCCCAATGAGGCAAGAAAAAAAAGCTTTTGCAAAATTAATCAGACCATTTTAATTGGCTGTTCCATTTCATAAAGACTATCAGTCTTTCAAAAGGCAAATCATTATATAGTTGGGGAGGAGGGTGTTTAACTGAAATCTATGTACCTCATGCTTTAAAAACAATTATTTTTTCCATGACAGGAATTATAGTTTTAATTCTAAAATTAATACATATATCCTCTAAAACATTTAATTACAATCTTTACACTGAAATGTAACAATTAGATTTTTTGTCCTCTGAGTATTTTAATGTATCAGTTAACTTAATATATTCAAAATGTATATATTAGTCAAATACCCTTGTAAAGTACAAACTAAATAAGGAGATAGACTGGCCAAAATAAATAATCAAATATTTAATCATGCCTGATCCAACTCATGAAAGATAAGATTTAATTATAGTAACCTTCAAAGGAGTAAAATCTTTATAACGTGGTATAACCAATTACAAGTTGTGTGTTGTGTCACAGGACTAGAAATTAGCAGCTACTACATCAGCTTCTAAAGAGATCCAGAAGAATGTGGGGAAACTGTCAGAGGAAACGGACAGAAACTAGGAAGGTGGAGGGAGAGAAGCCCTGCAAAAAGAGTTTATAGATGCACCATTTAAATGACACATTGACAAAAATCAGTAGGATTTTCATATGTGGATACCATGGCCAACAAATCTACTTTTGAAATAGATTGCACACAGCAATAGAAGTGAACCAGTCAGCCGCTGTACTTTGATCTTAAACAAAACCAACAAAAACCTTGGACAGAGTTTCCCCTTAACCTCCCTGAAGAAATCGTATTTACATGGGAAGAACGAAATAGATCTCCTCTGGGTTACCAATTTATTAAAACATAGAAAGTAAAGAATAAGAGTAGAAATTTCACACACACACAAAAAAATGGCCAGTGGCACTTCATCAAAGGCTCGATCTGAGATCTATCTTAATCAACTCAAAATGAACTGAAAAGGCAAGAGAAGTCTGAAGTGTCAACATATACTGAGGACACAGAATTCCTGAGGATAGTCAGAAATAGATTTGATTGTGAAAAAGCATCAATAGATCTGAATACAGAGAGTAAATTGGCAATAAGACATTGCTGAAATTCAGTACTAGCTGAAGAGTAAACGCTGAGAAAAAAAATAAATTTTAAACTAGTTATTTAGAAAGCTGGGCTCATATTACATCAATAGCAACCAGGAAAGAGATCTTGAAGTCATTTGCATCAGCCCAATTCTCAACATTAAATAAAATATTAGAGAAGCAATGTGAAACAATACAAAAGTGTCACTGCATAAATCTGTGCTATGCGCACACTGAGTGCTGCCTGTAGATCATAGAATCATAGAATAGTTAGGGTTGGAAAGGACCTTAAGATCATCATGTTCCAACCCACTGCCATGGGCAAGGACACCTTGCTCTAAACCATATCACCCAAGCCCTCATCCAACCTGGCCTTGAACACTGCCAGGGATGGAGCATTCACAACCTCCCTTGGCAACCTATTCCAGTGCCTCACCACCCTAACAGGAAAGATTTTCCTTCTTATATCTAATCTAAACTTCCCCTGTTTAAGTTTTAACCCATTACCGCTTGTCCTATCACTACAGTACCTAATGAAGAGTCCCTCCCCAGCATCCCTATAGGCCCCCTTCAGATACTGGAAGGCTGCTATGAGGTCTCCATGTAGCCTTCTCTTTTCCAGGCTGAACAGCCCCAACTTTCTCAGCCGATCTTCATATGGGAGGTGCTCCAGCCCCTGATCATCCTCGTGGCCCTCCTCTGGATTTGTTCCAACAGATCCATGTCCTTTTTATGCTAAGGACACCAGAACTGCACACAATGCTCCAAGTGAGGTCTCACGAGAGCAGAATAAAGGGGCAGGATCACCTCCTTCGACCTGCTGGTCACACTCCTTTTGATGCAGCCCAGGATACAGTTGGCTTTCTGGGCTGCAAGTGCACACTGAAGCTGGCTCATGTTCATTTTCTCATCGACCAGCACCCCCAAGTGCTTCTCCGCAGGGCTGCTCTGAATCTCTCCTCTGCCCACCCTGTAGCTGTGTCTGGGATTGCTCTGACCGAGGTGTAGGACCTTGCACTTGGCATGGTTAAATTTCATAAGGTTGGCATCAGCCCACCTCACAAGCGTGTCAAGGTCCCTCTGGATGGCATTCCTTCCCTCCAGCGTATCAACCGAACCACACAGCTTGGTGTCATCGGCAAACTTGCCGAGGGCGCACTCAATCCCACTGTCCATGTCAGCGATGAAGATGTTGAACAAGACCGGTCCCAAAACCGATCCCTGAGGGGCACCACTCGTTACTGGTCTCCAGCCGGACATTGAGCCATTGACCACAACTCTTTGTGTGCAGCCACCCAGCCAGTTCTTTATCCACTGAGTCGTCCATTCATCAAATTGATGTCTCTCCAATTTAGAGACAAGAATGTCGTGTGGGACAGTGTTGAATGCTTTACACAAATCCAGGTAGATGACATCAACTGCTTTACCCCTGTCCATCAGTTCTGTAGTCCCATCATAAAAGGCCACCAAATTGGTCAGGCAGGATTTCCCCTTAGTGAAGCCATGCTGGCTGTCACCAAGCACCTTGTTGTTTTTCATGTGCCTTAGCATGCCTTCCAGGAGAATCTGCTCCAAGATTTTGCCAGGCACAGAGGTGAGACTGACTGGTCTGTAATTCCCTGGGTCATCCATTTTCCCCTTCTTGAAAATGGGGGTTATATTTCCCTTTTTCCAGTCGTTGGGAACTTCACCTGACTGCCATGATTTTTCAAATATGATGGCCAGCGGCTTAGCAACTTCATTTGCCAGCTCCTTCAGGACCCACGGATGGATTTCATCAGGACCCATGGACTTGTGCACATTCAGATTTTTAAGATGGTCTCGAACCAATTCCTCTCCTACAGTGGGCCCAAGGTCTTCATTCTCACAGTCCCTGCGTCTGCCTTCCAAGACTTGGGTGGTGCGGTCAGAGCCTTTGCTAGAGAAGACCGAGGCAAAGAAGTCATTCAGAACCTCAGCCTTCTCCAAATCCTGTGTAGCTAGTTCACCCGAGAGCTTCCTGAGGGGGCCTACGTTCTCCCTAATCTGTTTTTTATTTGCTATGTACCTGTAGAATCCCTTCCTGTTATCCTTAATATCCCTAGCCAAGTTTAATTCTAACTGGGCCTTAGCTTTCCTGACCTGGTCCCTAGCTTCCCGGACAACATCCTTGTACTCTTCCCAGGCTGCCTGTCCTTGCTTCCACTTTCTATAAAACTCTTTTTTCATTTGAATTTTCCTCAGGAGCTCCTTATCCATCCAAGGAGGTCTCCTGGCCCTCCTGCTGCACTTCCTTCTGGTTGGGATGCAACACTCCTGAGCTTGTAGCAGGTGATTCTTGAAGACCAACCAAGAGTCTTGAGCCCCCCTGCCCTCTAGGGCTATATCCCATGGAACCTTACTAAGCAGGTTCCTGAAGAGGCCAAAGTCTGTTCTTTTGAAGTCTAGGGCAGTGCTGCATGCTCTTCTCACTGTCCTAAGGATCTCAAATTCAACCATCTCGTGGTCGCTGCATCCAAGGCTGCCCTGCAGTGCCACATTTCCAACCAGCCCTTCCCTGTTGGTGAGCATGAGGTCAAGCTTGGCACCTCTCCTTGTCAGTTCCTCTATTACTTGCAGAAGGAAGTTGTCTTCCACACAGTCAAGGAACCTCCTGGATTGCTTGTGCTGGGCTGTACCATCATTCCAACAGATGTCAGGGTGGTTGAAGTCACCCATGAGAACGAGGGCCTGTAAGCATAAGGCTTTTCCTACCTGCCTATAGAGTGCTTCATCCACAGATTCCTCTTGATCAGGTGGTCTATAACAGATCCCCACACTAATGTCTCCCATTGCTGTTTTCCCTTTAACCCTGACCCACAAGCTCTCTGTTAATTGCTCACCAGTCCCCAGACAGAGTTCCATACTCTCCAGCCTATCCCTAACATAAAGGGCAACTCCCTCTCCGCGCCTGCCGAGCCTGTGTTTTCTAAAGAGTCTGTAACCTTCCATTCCAACACTCCAGTCACAGGAGCCATCCCACCATGTTTCTGTGATACCTATTATATCATACCCCCGTAGACGAGCACACATCTCTAATTCTTCTTGTTTGTTCCCCATGCTATGGGCATTTGTATAGAGGCATCTGAGCTGAGCTCCAAATGAAGCTGGCTCATTGGCTGGAGCAGCCGGAATATCTCTACATTGCTCCGAGCATTTATTATAGGTGCTGGCAACTGACTGGGTGTGTTGGGATGGAATGATGCCCCCCTCCCCCAACACATCTAGTTTAAAGCCTCCTTAACCAGTCTGGCAAGCCTCCTACCAAAACTGTTCTTCCCCTTCTTCATAGGACCAGCTCCACCAGCCCCTGCTAGACCTGGCCTACAAACTTGGGTCCCATGTTCAAGACACCCAAACCCCTGACTGTGACACCACCCTTTTAACCGTTTATTAACCTGGCCAATCCTCCTAGCTTTTTTTTAGGTCCTCCCCTGTATCCTGGAGAACAGATGAAAAGACTAGCTGAGCTCCAGAGCCCTTAACCACCTCTCCCAGGGCTCTGTAGTCCTTCTTTATGTTCCCCAGGCTATTACTATCTATACCCCTAGCACCCACATGTATCACCAGAAGTGGGTAATATTCCGTGGGGCTTACCAGAGCAGGCAGCCTCTCTGCCACATCCCTGATCTGTGCCCCTGGTAGGCAACACACCTCCCTTGAGACCGGGTCAAGCCGACAGATGAGTGCTTCTGTCCCTTTCAAAGTAGAATCCCCTTCTACTATCAGCAGATCTATCAGCATAGAAGAAATAAAAAAAGGATGTGCTATAAGAGAAATCAAAGATTATACTGTGAGGAGCTACACAGACTGACATCCCTGTAAATGTGAGGAAAACACAGGATTGTAACAATGCTCTGTAGTTACCAAGGTTATGGAGAAGGTAAATACAGAACCATTAGTCACTGTTCACAACCACATGAATGAGGGCCATGTAATCAGATCATCTGGCAGCAGGCTTAAAACAAATCAAAGGATAAATCTCACACACCACATAATTAAATTATTGCAGTCATCGCTGCAGGTTTTAAAGAAGCTAAATGTAACCAAAGATGTCAAAAAAGGTTCACAGATCAATCTATGGCTATCCAACACAGCCCAGACATATCCCTCTAGCTAGGACGGCACAAACTGTCATTTGTCAAAACATGTCTGAGAAGCCCAGAGGGAAAAAAAAACACAAACCACTTCATAAAAAACGCTGGGTGGACCAGTTTGATATTATCTCCAAATAATGGAGATGATGGGTCCAATTAAATAGGCCCATCTTAGCAACTTTCCTAGTTGCAGCAAACTGTACTGTCCTTTTATATCCTTAGGAAGTTTCCTTCTAAGGCCTGGTTATGGAGTGGCTCCCCTCATCCATCTCTGTTGTTGAACTACAGCTCTCAAGTGCCTCCACACTTGTAGCCTGGAAGCTCTCCTCTTCCCTCCACTCAATATGTTCCAAGGGCAGCAGCAGTCTCCTAGTCCCACCAGAGAATTCCAAATGACCCAATCATTCCCTTTAAGAGAAATATAGTTTTAAAAAAATATGTACTATCTACCAGATTTCTTTATATTATAGCTTAACTATGACAATCCATTTGTACCTTTTGCAGGGTAATTGACATTCATTCATGGAGCTCTCCTCCTCAAACAACTAAGTAGGTACCTTCTTCAAAACTTAAATACAAGGCAGATCAAAGAGCTTGGAAAACCTCTATTACATTTCCTTTTCAGACTTCCTTTATTTTTATATACATACGTATGTATATATCTATACATGTTTATACAGATATATGTATATACACACAAACTCTACAGAAACTGGTATATAAAGTAACTAATCCCATTATGAAAGTTTCTTAAAAGATATAATTGAACAGTATTGTCACCTGTGTCATACTAGAGCATTGGCAAACTAACACAACAAAATAAATGAAGAAACACCACCCTGCATAATGCTCAGAAAATCCCTTGAAAAAGTAAGCTATAAAACTTTTGCACTTTCATTTAATGTATCTCAACTTTACTTCTCTTTACACTTCCAAAAGGTTCACTAGTGACAAATAGGGAGAAGAGCAGTACTTACAGTGGCTTAGATCTCCAAATAATAGACCCCCACATGAAATAATAAAATAAATAATAAAATAAACACAAAACTGAACTAAACTGGAGACTGCAATCCAGTAGAGCTGAGAACTTCCTTACAGTTATACTTAACTAAACATACTGATGAATCGCTTATCAGCACATCCAATTAGAACCTACTTCTTGAAAACCAGATTGACCTGCAAGTCTAATCTAAAGATGGCCAGGTTGGACAGTGCCTTGGCAATATAGTCTAGTGTGAGGCGTCCCTGCGCAAGACAAGGGGACTGGAACCAGATGATCTTAAGGTCTTTTCCAACCCTAACCATCCTACAATTCTATTACAGGCACTGTCATGATCATAACTGTACCTGCTTTAAAAGTCAAAACGCATACCCCTCTAAACTGAATAATGTATAAACAAATAAAAGAACAACAGTTCAGGAAAGATGTGTAAGAACTCTTGAGATCAGCACTTTGCTTAAAACTTGCTAGAGACCTTCAGAAGTTGCATTTGAAATTTTTAATTAAATTATGCTTATTACCAACTACAGTCCTAAATGAAAACATGCTCAGTTCTTTCCCGTTCTTTACCCTTCAATAGTTTTAATATTACTGGTACGAGAGAAACTAGGTGAGCTTGAGGGAAGGGAAAGGAGAAATATGGAAGGACTAATATTCTGGTGAGTTTCTACATTACCATTTCTTAGCTTGCTATTTTAATTCAAAGTATTACTTAATATTTTAAATGCACTTTCCAGACTGCTCAGCTTGTCATACAAAGGTCCATGATTTGTTCAATCTACATATCTGCTTATTTTTTAATTTGATTGTGATGGCTGATGATCATATGAGCACATTACACTGTATGGATCAAATAAAATGAATGAACAGCTTTAAAACGTAACTTTACGTATGCTTTTAATTAAAGATGGTTATATGACAGGGAAAGAGAAAAGGAGCAAATCCTCTAGTGAAGGGTATTTATTCTGTTGACCCACAAGTGAAGGGCATTTATTCCTATGAACCACTCTAGATTTCATGTCAATTACTAAACATTTTCTTTACCCAACTGCAAATTGAATAATGTAAGGTTAAACTACTTGAATTCCCATATTCAAGCAGGAATGTTTTGCAGTAAGGATAACCAAAATAGTCAATATCTTATCCCCCTGAAAAAGTAGCAGTAAATAGGTAGAGAATATTTGTCTCTTCAGTCCAATTTTATTATTGGAGCAAATAATACAGCAAATAACAGCAAATAATCTGTATTTAAGAGAGTGTCTGAGTTTCAGGCAGAGTGGCTGCATGGTACTTAGTTGCCAGCTGGGCTCAAACCACTACAAATTTCATATAGAAAAAGTTCTATTTATGTTAGTGGAATTGGAAAGAAAATCACTGACATATAAACTTAAATGTCATGGATTGAAAGTAAAGATGCTTTACAGATCAAATATTTCAAACAAAAGATTACAGTCAGGGAGCCACAAACACAGAAATGCAAAAATAGATTGAAAGAGCTTCTCTGAAATACATGGCAAGAAAGAATGATTTATTCTGTGTTACCGTCTTTACCTTTTTTTTTTTTTTTTTCTTTATCTCTCTGGTCATACAGTTTTACTTTTTTGTATTTGTTTCTGCCAAGGACAGTCAGCTGGCCTATAAGGGCAATTACATCTGCAAGACATAGACTAATTGACACACATATTACCGGGGATTCCGACCCAGAGATCAGCACATGGCAGGAAAAACAAAAATCCCCCAAATCTCTCAATGATTTTGAGGAAGACAGACAAATTTAGCAGGTTAACACAAACAGGGAAGATGTTTTCTTAGTTTGGAACTCTGTGACAGCAGTTGTCTGGGTTTCCTGTGCTTCAATTATGCCACCAATTGCTGAAAGTATCATTTAACACTGAAGAAGAGCAGCCAAGGTAAACTTCAACAGCAGAAGATAAAACTAGATACACTCAGTCAAAGTTATGAAATATTAGGCCCAATGGGACTATTTTTATTCTTTACTTACATAGCACAGAGCAGATTGCAGTAATTTCTGCACCCATCCCATAACTAGCAACTGGTTTACTCTGAAGCCTATTTTTATAAGAATGTGTCTTTTCATGAAGCCAAACTCAGTTGAAAGAGAGTACATGTGAATGAATGCTTTAGATATCTTCTCTACATTATGTCATATACAGCCTAACAGAAATGCTTTAAATCACCTAATTTCTATGGACTATGTGGGAGCACAGAAAATCCATCCCCCCAAAACTAGTGTTACTAAAAAAAATAATAATAAATAAATAAATAAATCTGATTTGAACACTTAGAGCAAGAGATAGTTCATATCTTTTTTCAGATTCTAACTTCCTTCTCTTCTTGGAAAGAGTACACACATACCTAAGGTATTTTTTGCACATACAAAGAGGAATTATACAAATTCAGTACAGCAGGAAGACCACTGTTACATTTCAGCATTTGCTCCCAGTAGCAAAATGAACAAATGTGGCATTTCAAGAAAAGTAGTAATTGGTGAAGGAGGGGGAAATCAGACGCTTGTCATAACAACAGCTAAACTATTTACATGCCTTAACAACTAAAAAATAATTTATAAATAAGAGCACAATAAAGACAAACAGACTTTGGTGCTATGGCTAGTTTGTAAGCAGAGCTGCTCTGCAGTACTTCTTCAACCGTAAGGCAAGAAGACAATGAAACGCAGTAGCCCACATACAAAGACAGCTTGGACCAATATTGTAGATCAGAAGCTCTGACACAGCTCAACTTAAGAGGACTGTTTCCCCAGGGAAGAAGGAAAAACTATTTTCTCCAAGTTAAATTTGGTTAGAGACCAATTCTTCTTTAGAGCCTATTTTTTTCTCTCCTTTATAGTATGTCCTAACTGGCCCTGACTTAGATTAAGAAACCTTCCCACCTTGCCACCACAGCATGAAAGCCTAGCACTTCACTGGAGGAAATTACTGATGTTTCCTCTAATAATCCTTTATTTGCTTGAGTATGAATCCAAATCAAATATCACATTTCTCAAATGCATGCCTTATTGCAGAGATGTAAACAGAAACATGAATTTCAGAAGTAGTCTCTATGGCAAAGGTGATTCTTAAAGCCCACTGGAGGATTGCAGGCATGGTCAACAGCAAAGAAGAATCTCTGAAGTACAAACTAGAAAAGACTAAAAGTAATTTGCTTTAAAAAAAATACATCAGTACAGGAACAAAAGAATAAACAGACAGCAAAAGTAGTAAATTGCTGTGGCTTTTAAGTGCTGTGTAGTTTTCAGAAATGATGATTCTAGGATGAAATTTTTGGTTTACGATGGTGTGGAGATGCATAGAATGCCAATGGTAATTTTACATGTGTCTGTTCATGGGTCCCGCTCATGCAAGAAATTTTCCAGTTTCCAGAGGAGCAGTATGTGTGCACTTACAGGATGAACATATGGATAGAGAAGCATGACGATAGAATTCTTAACTACAAAAATATTGCACGAGTCTCTTACTACTCTTTGGAAGTAGTTTTCTAGAAGTTTGGCTACTAAACTTCTACATGGGGACTCTGAGCACAAAGTCCAGAAGAAAAATGTTACCCACAAATATGTCTAAAACTCTTTAGTAGAATATTGACGTTTTCCCATCATACAGTATTCCATTTCCTTTCCAGTTACCACCCTTAAAAATGCTCATACTCTTATTATATAAAGTGTATAAATTCTCCTTTCTGTTTCTGATATAAATTATTTTTTTTCAGAACCTTCTTTCACATAGGAAAAAAAAATCACTCATGGTTCTTAATATAATTTAACATTTTCATGCTACATTGTAGTGTCTGTACTACCCTAAACGTTTTTCTAAAAGTAGAGATGATTTTAAAGTGTGCTATTTAGAAACTTACAAAAATATTTAGCAGGGTGTACAAAAAAGACCCCACTGTGAAATGTCATCTCATCAGGTCCCCTCTCACAGAACGGTGTGAAAAAAGTAGCAATGTCCTAATTTATGGGTGCTTCTCTTGCAAGCCATCTGCCTCAAGCAAAACAGCTGCCAGTGATGCAAGCTGGGAAAGTAGCCAATCTGGCTCACATGCAACCATATACCCAAGAGAGCAATTAATAAGTCACGAAACAGTACCCGATTATGCAAGCATTTTTCAATCTTGGGGCTCAGAACAGGGCTGAGAGAGTATGAGACCGCCTGAAGGAACTCCCAGTGTTCAACTCAACCACAGTATATGGATGCTGCAGCACCACCTGACCTTTCTTTTTTATCAGCTTTTACACAAGATAAAGTGGGAAATTACATTTCACCTAAAGGCTGGAAAGCTTTTTTAAAAATATGAAACCAGATGACAAGATTTAAATTGCAGGAAGGTATCTTACATAATTGCTGAAGTCTCAAGACTCATGCAATGCTGTCTTTCCTTCAAGATCACAGGGGACTGTGATTCAAGAAAAGGGCCAATGATTATAGAGTGACATTATTTTGCCCTACTTATGCAAGAGAATTAAAACAAACATTATTTCCACTGTCTTCTTTCACGTGTTACCATCTGAGTTTTGTATATTTTGTTCTTTTAAAATATTAATAATTTAAGAATGTAATAAAGAAATCCTCTCCAGACATAAACTGAAAAGCAGCCACAGATATTTTTTTTTCTTTTTTTTTTGGCAGGTAGGAAGCAAGAGTCAAGCTGAGCACATATGAGTTTTGACAGTTGTAACATATCAAATTAATTCTTTCAATGCCCTTTTGTTCAGAGCAAATTTTTACCAATTGTCAAAATATATGAAAAGGAAGGACTGCACATGTTTCAGTCTCTGGGGGGCATTCTCTTCATCAGAAAAAAATTAAAGACTATGTTAGAGCTAGAAACATTAGTCCACACTTTGTATTTTGACAGATTAACTGCAGAAATTATGTATTAGGATACTATCTCCAGGCTCATAAAGAGAACACAGACTAATCCACATGCATAATAGAAAAAAAAAGCAAAACGGAAGCATTATTAAACATGCCTTATTTGGTGGTGGGTTTCTGTTTGGTTTCATAATATAGCAGGAATAGTTGTTTGCCAAAATATTAATACAGTGTCACTGCCTGGCAACTGTCACTACTGTGGAAGATATTCTAAAATGAAGAATACAACTATACCTCTGCTACAAGCCCTATCCCAACATAACTTCCCCAGAAAAGTGTATAAAAGTTAATTTTAGTTACAAGAATAGAAAAACTAGGGAGACGCCTAAATCAGTCATCTCTCTACCTTCTTCCTTTCTTCTTTCCCCACAAAATAAAAAAAAAAAAAATCATAAAGCCCAGTAATTTATTTGCACTTGTAGCAAAATTAAAAATTAAAAATATAAAAATCATTATAACTGCACTTAATAAAGCAGTATACTAGAAAACATAAGATCAAAATTAGTTTGGTAAATTTTCACTCCAACAATATAAACAACTTCAAAGAGGTACATAACAGTCACACACCTACTCAAAGTACTTGATTCAACAAGACATTTAGAATAAACAAAGAGCAGGTAGAGTAAGACAGGACCATAAAGAACTTCACATCTTTAGAAACCTCAGGATAACAAGGCAGAAGGGAAACTCCTGCTTGATTACCTGGTACCTGCAATGAAATTAAAAGATTTACAGCAAGGAACCCTGTTCCTCATAATTTCAGTGAATCTTTTGCAAAGGACTCACTATTGAAGTGAGAAAGTTTAAAAAAAAGCAAAACCAAAACACCAAAATGCAACATGAATGCCCCTAAATTAATTGAATGAAATAATGTATGGCAAAGAAGCAAAAGGGAAAAATCTAACAATTTTAAATTTAAATTGAAACTAAAATTGCCATTCACTTAAAATGTTTGCGAGGTCTTTCTCAAGCAGGTAATCTCAATCAACTAGTAGACCTCACACAGAAGCTTACAATGAAATCCTTAATACCTGCAACCCCAACACTTAGAGGAACTGGGTCATCAGTAAAAGAACGACATTTCTAACATTTTTTTGGTGAAATTATGCACCAGGTTCACAATCTAGCAGGAAAGAGAAGACAGCTGTACAGGCAAATACAGACAGCACAAACACTCTCTTGCATCTTGCTGTCTGCAAGGCAGAATCATCTAAGCTTCACTGCCTTTGGAAACAGCTAAAATACATATCATAGCTGCAATACTATTTACTGAATAAACATACTTCTTCCTCTACAGGAATTGCTCTTTCTGCTCTACTAATTTATAAAAAAATATATATAACAGTTTAAATCTATCGCACGAACTTGTGAATGACATAACAAAGTGTCAGGCAACCTCCCTAGGAACATTTAAGGAATGTAAAGGAGCTGCAGTCTCCCCCCTGCCACTGGACCCTCTTTCAATTCCCCTATCACAGAGAAATGCTGAGGCCATACAGTTACCCCTCAGATTCAGGTAAGGATTACAGCTATCTTCAGCCTCAGCCGTAGTACAGTTTTGTTGCTTGTACCATCCAAAATTTAGCTTTGTAAGCCTTTGAGTACATTTCGATACGATGTGCACTGTCAACACTTACAAACACATTTGCCACCTTTAAGCAATCCAACAAAAGCAATCAAAACCTTTAAAGATACTTAGATAGATAATAACTCTACAAACTTTTATGACACAAGATTTACCCATGTAATAACTGATTTTAGAAAAAACTCCTATAGGCATGCAATTACTTTATTATTTACACAAATAGTATGAACACTTGCCAGGAACGACAAGTAAATGTGATAGGACAGGCATGCATGTATTGAGGCCTGCCATTTTCTTAACAAAGTAATAGCAGTAATAGAATAATGAAGCATAAGCTGAGGAGTGACCATTTTAGACCACCTAACAAACAAGAAGCTACTTGTCAGACACTAACATACTCCAAGCTCTTGAAGGGACAGACGAACATTTTTAGTCAGCCGTTGCAGGGCACAGCTATGAAATTTTCCATTCCGCTTCACAGTACTGCTGATTTTATGGGTGGATGAAACCCATAAATAATGATTTTGTATAACAATAAAAGAAAATGCATTTTTATGCAATATAAATGTGGTTAGTCTAATCTGTAAAAAGATAAGATTTTGGGTTTTGTAATGAAGTCCATTTGAGAAAGGATCAAGCTTAACTTAAAAAATGAAAAGAAAGCTACATGATTCACATGTAACAAGACAACTTCAGTGTATAAAATGACTTAAGAATTGTTTTTCAATATTTTTTATCTATAATGCAAGCTCCTGTGTTCTTTTTAAAACACCCACCCACCCAATGAGTACTTGTGTGTTTAAAGAAGTTAAACAGTGTCAAAAAGGAATTTACAGGAAAATCAAAGTTCTACAAACTGAGGAAAATAAAAAGTATTACATCAGAAATTAACTTTATTCTATAATGACACATTTTAAGCCTATTACACTTCAATAGAAACCAGCTGAATAAACTCTATCAGTTAACTTCTCAATGTAACAGCCAAGATATTGAAAATCTGCAAGTTCAGCTGTATTGTTTGAATGTTGAGTTGCACAATCTTCCTAGAGCAGAACCACCAAAATTTATTCATTCTTAAAATAAAGATTTAAGATATTTAGTAATTCATCATTTCTTCTCTACCTATGTTATGCTTGATCTCCATAAGAAATAATGAACAAAATAAGATCTTTAGTCTGTTACAGAAAAAAAAAACCCAAACCACTGCAATAATAGCTTTCGTATTACTATTTTACCCAGACAAAATGCTATATTGAGTTCGAGCCATCACTTGTTATCTAGAAGTGGTCCTGGGTGGCCAGCTCTGGTTGGCCCTGCTTGAGCAGGGGAGTTGGAACAGATGCTCTTCAGAGGTACAGTCCAACTTCAACCATCCTGGGATTGTATGAACTGCTGTTAAAATTAGTGCACATCAAGTCTGTAGTCTCAAATGAGACCCAACACTTTTTTTTAAATTTTGAGCAAGTTCCAATGTTTCTTTTTCATTCATTATATTGTTTTGTGGAAAAGTTCTAATAATTTGCTTGCATGTCCACACCTGAAAACACTGAATAACTTTAGAACCGGGATAGAAATTGGTTTCTGAGGATCTCTTTTTGGGGGAAGGTGACAAACCACTTATGAAGTCACACCACTGAGAGAGAGAAAGAGAGGAAGAGAGATAATTTGCATTTTGTCTTGTTTGCTTTTCTATACCAGGCACTGTATTTTTGAAATAAAAAGGGAAGTATAGAAATATACATTATTAAAACACAAAACAAACAGAACCAATAGACAGTGGTATGAAAACATACAGAAAAAGTCTAACAGCTGATTTCTCTATCATCCATTTCTTAATAAGAAATTCCAGTACCTTCTTCCACCATTCATTTCCCACTATTTGTTGCATTGATCCAAATCACTGTAATAATAGCACTGCGCTAGTCATCAACTTCTGCGCAACTACTGAACACTAAATTCAAACAGCATTGTCATTTGAAACTTCTAAAGGTCTAAGGATGCCTCCTGTTTTCAAGCTACCATTCTGACAAACTATCTGAGATACCAGAAATCAAATAACTCATGCAGCTTAATGTTCCCTCTGGACCCATCAGTAATGTGCTACAGCTACGGCACTTGGCAGATGATGCCCTAAGAAAACTAATGCTGCTTCTGCCTTCCCTCCAGCTCAGATAACAGCAGATGACAAACCATTCCTCATCTGAAGCAGCATAAAAAAGTAAACACATTTAAAACCTTTTACCACAGCTCTATCATTTCAGATGTATATCACCATGGCCATTAGGTTATTTAAAAATACTTCATGTTTCCCAAATCTATATAGCACCCAGTTTTACACTGGACTATAGCATAAAGGGCCCTGAATTTGAAAAATTGTAAGTCAATTACCTAAACAGTACTTCAAACCTGTGGGAATGTTTTAGGGGGCACGATGACATAATGCTTGATTTATTCAACAGCTGACAGCTAAGGGCCAATGATCTCACTCTAGAGCATATATTCAGTAATTCCTCTATAGCATTATTCTAGACTGATCATGTATAATGACTGTCAAACGCAAAATATTTGCTCTGTGAAACTACAGGATTGGTTAGTAATTACCAAAAAAGTTTATGTACTAGATCAGTTTGACAAGTTGGATTATGGAAGAAAAATAACCATGGTACGCATTTAAAAAAAAAAAAAGGAAACTCCTTTGGCTGGAAAATAACATTATAGAAAGCACCCACCAGGGTGTCCCTTGGTATTGTTTGTGGCAATAATATAAACTGTCTGTTCGGTTGAATTGCTAGTTTTTTTAATTTACTTTTTCTTTTAAGACAACCTGTGCCTTCTTTCCCTGAAAAGCTTACATTCCCAAAACAATTCCTTAATACCCAGTATTAAACTCAGAAACTCCAAGAAGGATCACATAAGCACCATCCTTTCTGGAACTTGCAGACATGCTTCCCCCCTCCTTAGAAGCAATTTGTGAGTCCTTTTTTATAATATTATGATAACAGAGACTACTTAAGTGGACAGATTGACTGATAAGAGAAAACAAAAATATTTTTTCTTTTAGAAGACACCAGTCTGCACTTGGACAATACCGAAAGCCACTGCCAAGCAGAAACAAGTTTAGAGGTCAAAAAACAAGTGTCAATGATGCTATCTTGAACAATAATCACTGTATCCAGAGAATGTTTCTGCTGCTGCATTAGTATTTCTTCTGTGATGAGGGAAAAATGCAGACTGAATCTCATAGGATTGCCAGATGTCCTGTATAATTAAGAAGTCGTGTTCTAGTGATCAAATCCAATGCACTATGAAAAGTATTTATGGTATGGCTTTTCCTGTATTTCTGTGGCAACAGGTTTTTTTTCCAAACATGCAGAAATCAAGGCTACAGGCATCTAGAGAAAGTGGGGTCTATGCAGATAAATTGTACTTTCTATGGACAGCTAATGTATGTGTGCACAGTTTAGTTCTCTGCCATTGTCCCAGATTTTAGCATCTAAACTCTGGCAACCCTAAAACACTGCCAAATTTCTAGAGACAAAGAAAGAGTTGATTGTGACTAAGATGTGATTGTGACTAAGGAGCTGCTTCTGACCTCCTTCCTCTCTCCCACTGACCTTGGCAAAATACTTGTAAAATGGAACTATTTATATTCATCAGTTGCCCTCTCATAACTAGTTCATTACTGCATATTCAGTCTGTATAGAAACAATTACTGGTGGTAAAAGATGTAAATTTGACTTTTTTTATTCTATTAACATGTAAATGTTTGAATCAAATTGCCACAGGCTGGTGGGAGGGGAAAAGAAGTTAAACTGCTGAGAAATCAACATACTACACTGAGCAGATACAATCTGTCATCCTGAACAGCACATTGACATCATTATAGGCAGTTAAAGACTGGGAGATTGTTCTTCACTCACAATTTAGATAAATGGGGATGGCATGGAATGACTGAAACTGCCTACCACAGCAGTGGAGACAATTCTTCAACTAAATATTCATCGAACTTCAGCAATTTTAACCTAAATCTTCATACGCGAAATGCTGAAATATTCCCTAAGAGAACAAAAAACATAAAAACCAAAACAACACAAAAAACCCACAAACCAAAAAACCAAAACAAACAAAAAACTCCCAAACCAAAACAAAAAAACAACAACACCCACATAGAAAACCAACAGCTCAAAAGACATTTATCATCAGTTTTAAACTGTCAGTCAGCATGGGAAATTGTAGGTTCAAATCAAGGGAATAGAAATTATGTTAACCGAACCTGTACTCAGACTAAAGATAAATGCTGAGATTCCCAAAGCCAATGTTATAATAAATGAAATCAACCATTAAACCTTCTTACATGTGCTATGCAAGCAACAGCCCTAATTTCTTTGTAGTATTGTAAAGAAAGTGCAAAGTAAATTCTTGAAAGTTATGAATAAAGTAATAAAAACACTAACATGTTTACAATCCTTTGAAGCAATCTGATAAATGCAAAGCTCTCAATATATATGCCTTTTAACCTAGGAAATGTGAATTGATTCATGTCTCAGCTAGTAGAAATAGGTTGATAATGTATGACTCAAGATATGAGAATCGCTGCTGTTTCAGGTAGAGTTGAACCTACCCCAGTGAATCGGGACATTTTTCTAACCATTAGGCCCTCTCAGACCCATCCATTAGACAATTAGTGTGGTGCAAGCTGCCACTTTTCAGCTGTTCCATCTGAAGCCTCTTACTGTTTTTAAAAAACAGAATACCTCAAGTTATCACCCCTCAGAGAAAACACACTACTGGGAATGTATTACTGCACTGGAAATAAAAGCAAATCCATTGGCAATTACTGCAGAAGATGTATCATAAACTAGCCGAGCCATAGTATCATACCCACCCACATGTCTAAGTGATTACAAGATAAAAGGTTAACTTAGACCATTTTAAGTAAGGAAACAATTCAGTATTTCTTTGCATTACACATATTTAATGTGACCTTATATGTTCTTTACTATAAACCTTACAAACCTTTACTGTAAATCTTACAAACTGTGAATTAGAATACAAATTAGTTTTTATAATGAATTTTCTAGGCTTATCAAATAATAATAATAAACTTCCCCATCTTCTCCAAGACAGATAAAAGCATTATGATAAATATTTTAAAGACAGAAATACAACTGGAATAGACTAATTATAAGGATAACAACACAGCATCAGGCAAAGATTCTTCGTCATTCAGCTGTTACAAGTTCAAAATGATCCTTTCTCATTATACTTTCAACCCTGAAACAAAACCAAGCATAGGTCTTTAAAAGGTCTTACCAAGTATAGAATTTATTGCAACTCTAATTACTTACAGCAATTATTTTTTCTGAAAATATCCAGCCTGTACCTGGAGGAAAAATAAGTGCTGGAAAATGAAAGGCTCTGTAACAATCACATACAATGGAAGTGAACTGAGGGCTATTAGTAACATTTCAAGCAAAACTGCAAAGCATAAATGCAGATGCTTTCTTAAAAGATCACAGAACTTCACATAAGAATCCAATATTTGAATTTAAAAAAAAATCTGCTATTCAGTACTATATAGATGCATATTATACTATATAACATATACAAGGGGGGCAAGGGGGAATGGGTTTAAACTTAAATAAGGAAAGTTCACGTTAGATATAAGAAATAAGTTCTTTACTGTGAGAGTGGTGAAGAAGCAGAACAGGTTGCCCAAAGAAGTAGCAAATCATAGAATAGTTAGGGTTGGAAAGGACCTTAAGATCATCTTCAGATACTGGAAGGCTGTTATGAGGTCTCCATGCAGCCTTCTCTTCTCCAGGCTGAACAGTCCCAACTTGCTCAGCTGATCTTCATATGGGAGGTGCTCCAGTCCCCTGATCATCCTCGTGGCCCTCCTCTGGACTTGTTCCAACAGTTCCATGTCCTTTTTATGTTGAGGACACCAGAACTGCACACAATGCTCCAAGTGAGGTCCCACGGAGCAGAGTAGAGGGGCAGGATCACCTCCTTCGACCTGCTGGTCACACTCCTTTTGATCCAGCCCAGGATACGGTTGGCTTTCTGGGCTGCAAGCACACACTGAAGCTGGCTCATGTTCATTTTCACATCAACCAACACTCCCCAGGTCCTTCTCTGCAGGGCTGCTCTGGATCTCATCCTTGCCCAACCTGTAGCTGTGCCTGGAACTGCTCCAACCCAGGTGTAGGACCTTGCACTTGGCATGGTTAAACTTCATGAGGTTCACATCAGCCCACCTCACAAGCGTCTCAAGGTCCCTCTGGATGGCATTCCTTCCCTCCAGCATATCAACCGAACCACACAGCTTGGTGTCATCAGCAAACCTGAGGAGAGCGTGCTCAATCCCACTGTCCATGTCATCAGCAAAGATGCTGAACAAGACCAGCCCCAACACTGATTCCTGAGGGACACCACTCGTTACTGGTCTCCAACTGGACATTGAAATAAAACCACACTCTTTGTGTGCAGCCATCCAGCCAGTTCTTTATCCACTGTGTGGTCCATTCATCAAATTGATGTCTCTCCAATTTAGAGACAAGGATGTCATGTGGGACAGCGTCAAAACACTTTGCACAAGTCCAGGTAGATGACACCAGCTGCTCTACCGCTGTCCATCAGTTCCATAGTCCCATCATAGAAGGCCAGCAGATTGGCCAGGCAGGATTTCCCCTTAGTGAAGCCATGCTGGCTGTCACCAAGCACCTTGTTGTTTTTCATGTGCCTTAGCATGCCTTCCAGGAGAATCTGCTCCAAGATTTTGCCAGGCACAGAAGTGAGACTGACTGGTCTGTAATTCCCCGGGTCATCCATTTCCCCCCTTCTTGAAAATGGGGGTTATATTTCCCTTTTCCCTGTCATTGGGAACTTCACCTGACTGCCATGATTTTTCAAATATGATGGACAGTGGCTTAGCAATTTCATTTGCCAAGTCCTTCAGGACCCGCAGATGGATTTCACCAGGTCCCATGGACTTGTGCACATTCAGGTTCTTAAGATGGTCTCGAGCCAGATCCTCTCCTACATTGGGGCTAAGGTCTTCATTCTCACAGTCCCTGCATCTGCCTTCCAAGACTTGAGTGGTGTGGTCAGAGCCTTTGCCAGTGAAGACCAAGGCAAAGAATTTTGAACCTCAGCCTTCTCCAAATCCAGGGTAGCCATTTCTGCTGATAATTTCCGGTGAGGGCCCACGCTGTCCCTAATCTGTTTTTTATTTGCAATGTACCTATAGAATCCCTTCCTGTTAACTTTCACATCCCTAGCCAAGTGTAATTCTAACTGGGCCTTAGCTTTCCTGACCTGGTCCCTATCTTCTTGGACAACATCCCTGTACTCTTCCCAGGCTGCCTGTCCTTGCTCGCACCTTTTATAAGCCTCTTTTTTCCTTCAAAATTTCCTCAGCGGCTCCTTATCCATCCAAGGAGGTCTCCTGGCCCTCCTGCTGCACTTCCTTAGTTCTGAATGCTCCATCCCTGGCAGTGTTCAAGGCCAGGTTAAATATGGTCTAGTGGAAGTTGTCTGTGCCCACGGCAGGCTGTTGGAACTAGACGATCTTAAGGTCATTCAGTCTTTTCCAACCCAGACCTCCTGTGATTCTGTACATTTGTAGTAAAGTTGTATAGTATATAAGCAACACACAAAGTGCTCTAGACATGAAAAATCTTATGGTTAATGTTCTAGGATCACAGTACCACTGCCACATGTTGATGGATTCCTAACAAAAATTTCAACTCATGACTGACAGAACATGTTCTGTTACAGCAGAACAATTAATTAGCTATCACATTGCTTTTTGAGGACACGTGTGTGTAATTCATCATCATTTATTCAAGCAAATGGAAACCATTTTGCAAAACTCAATGTAGAAAACATATCTCTGAAATTTTTAGTCTCATAAGGTAGCCTCAAGTTTGATGCAATAATTATGTTTAGAGAATACCATGGCAATGTGCATAGAAATAGAACAGCAAACACTTATCATCATCATCGTCATCATCATCATCATCATGGCTTGACTTCGCGAACGAAGATTTAGGAAAGGCTTTGCCCACGCTTACTACAGGCGTGCTGATGGCTAAGAAGGCCGATGTAGGATAGGCAAATCCGGCTACAAAAAGCACAGCAGAAGGTCTCTTTGGGTGGTACAGGTGGGGCATGATTCTTTCTGCGTTGTCTTTTCTCCTCGAGGCTAGTTCTTCGTGAACTCTCAAAGGAGTCAGCGGCATTATGTATGGTGTGCCTCCAAGTCTCCCGATTGGAGGCCAAGGCGGACCACTGATGGTAGTCGATTTGGCCAAGGCTAAGATATTGTTTCAGGGAGTCCTTATATCTCTTCTTTGGGGCACCTCTCTTGCGGCTACCAGTGGCAAGTTCACCATAAAACACGATCTTAGGGAAGCGGTGATCCTTCATCCTAGAGATGTGCCCTGCCCAGCGCAGCTGCAATTTCAGCAATGTGGCCTCGATGCTGGTGACCCCTGCCTGTTCGAGGACAGTGACATTAGACACATAGTCAGTCCATCGGATGTTTAGAATTGCACGGAGGCAGCGCTGATGAAAGTGTTCCAGGAGTCGCAGGTGATGACGGTAGATGACCCATGATTCAGACCATATAAAAGAGTAGACAATACCATGGCTCTATAAACACTGATCTTTGTACTTTTCTGCAGGTGTTTGTTACACCAGACTCTTTTATAGAGTTTTCCGAAGGCTCTATATGCCTTTGCTATTCTGTTGTCTATCTCTTTGTTGATACTAGTCTGTTCAATAGTATTCTCGCAAGAATTTTACCAGCAATGGAGAGCAGAGTTATATCACGGTAGCTTGAGCAGTCTGACTTGACACCTTTTTTCTTATACAGAGTGACGATGATTGCAAGTCTGAGGGTAATTTACCTTGTTCCCAACAGTGCACGACTAACTCATGGAATTTAGCATGAAGTGCTTGGCCTCCATGCTTCCATATTTCAGTTGGAACTCCGTCAACCCCAGCTGCCTTGCCAATTTTCACCTGCTGTATGGCCTTAAGAGTCTCTCCCATGGTAGGGGCTAAATCCAATTCATTTTTCACCGGATGTTGCAGAATGGGCTAGATTCCTTCACCTTGGGTTTGAAAATGTTCAGACCAACGATTCAAGACGGAGATTTTATCTGTAAGAAGTGTTTGGCCATCTGCGCTAAGTAAGGGGCTTTGCACCTGAAATGTGGGTCCGTACACTGCCTTCAGAGCCTCATAGAATCCTCTGAAACACTTATCACTGTCAATATACAAACATGTCTTATTTTTAAGGGATTTGCAGGTGGGTAAATGAGATAGAGATTTTGTCCATCAACAAGGAATATAGCAAATGTGAGCTGCCACTTGTGAAAGACAATGGATCAGGTGCATAGAAAGAGCACAGTACTCTGCTTCTTTATTGTCCAGTGTATGGCCCAGTTCTCGCTGAATGTGCTTCAAAACTACTGAACAATTTTTTTTTTTTACTTCCTGTGGCTTTGGTATAGTGCTTACCATGATAATACCTGAATATTCACAAATATTCTTACAAAATTAGTTACAAAATACTTGTAAAATATTGAAGTATTTTACTGATTAGTAACTCAAAAAATGATCAAAAATGATCCTGCCAAATTTGCATGTCTAACTGAATCTTCAGTTTCTTTCACCACTTACATACATTTTAAGCATTCAAACTACTGTGGATACTCTTTGGCTACAGCAAAGAGTGGTTATCATTACTGCAAAACACATCCATAGTCTCAAAAAAAAAAAAAACAACCCAAACCCCCCGCAAAAAACAAACCCAAACCAGAAGACACGTACAACTAGCAACCACTTGGGAAAAGTTAGATTTCAGTGACTCACCAACGATCTCACACACACAAAGAAATTTCAGTGACAAAATCAGAATAAAACTCAGTTCTCCTCTGTTCAACTGCCTCAAGCCTATGCTCATCTTTTCTTTTTTTTCTGACCTCTGACTCATTCTTTACACCTCCTTGGGGGCACAGAATACTGGGAATTACAGTGACAAAACAAATCTAAAAGATCTGTCATTGCTCACTGTGATGCACCACAAATTTCACAATTTGGGGGGGGCAGGGAGAAGACAGGAGAAGTGCATGGAATTATAAAATTAGAATGCACAAAATCATAGGCACTTTTATTTCCAGACCAATTTATTTTCATTCCTTCAGAAACAGTCCATTTTTGCTTTTTTAGTGCTACTGCCTAATTGTTCTGAAGAAGGTAAAGCAAAACTTCCCAGTTCCATCATGTCATCACATTGATGGACTGACACCACCAGAGGATCTCTGCCAATGGAGCAGGCAATGGTAGAAGTCAGGTTAGTATCTTTTATTGAGATTAATATTAGAAAGCACAAAGAGCCTTTCTCAAGTGCTTGCTGCAGCAGAGGGAGGTGGTGTCATTCAGGGTCCAGTAACTTTTCGTGGTTTGTTTTACACAGAGATTGCAAACCAATGAAGACAAAAAAACCATGAATAAATATTGAGATGGGGAACATTTGGCAAAATTAAACTTAGATTTAGAACTTGGATGAACAAAATATTATTTTGTCAAAGTATTAATGGAACTCTGTAGTAAATTTACAGTAATGGATAGCTGTGTAGCTTACTTTTGAATTCAGGTCTGGTTTGAGAAAGTCATCATCAGGGATAAAAGCCGAAAGATTCTTTATGATGTTAAAATATGGTAGGTTATATTGGGAATTCGGCTAATGTTTATTTTTCATTCATGTAAGTTAAAAAACAACCAACAAACAAATAGAAAACCCCCAAAACATAACGACAACAAAACCACCTCACAAACCAAAAAAACCCCAAAATATATTATGTCTGTAATACTTAATCTACCTGTGCTTTCTTCCCTTCTTTTCTGTATATAATTTTAATCAAGAATACCCACTTCAACTATGAAAGAAGCAACAAACATTATCCTACTGGTTTAAACAAGAACATAAATTAGTGCCATGGTTTAAGCCCAGCCATAAATCAGAACCACGCAGCCACTCAGTACCCCCTTTCCTCCTCCTGCTCCCAGAGGGATGGGGAGGAGAATCAAAAGAATGTAACTCCCATGAGTTGAGATAAGAACAGTCCAGTAACTAAAGTACAACACAAACCACTACTGCTACAACCAATAATAATGATGATAAGGGAAATAACAAGGGAAGAGAATACAACCACTCACCACCCCCCTGCTCAATACCCAGCCCGACCAGAGCAGCGATCTAGCCATTCCAGGTAACTGCCCTTAGTTTATATAGTTGGCATGACGTGCTGTGGTATGGAATACCCCTTTGGTTAGTTTGGGTCAGGTGTCCTGTCTCTGCTTCCTCCCAGCTTTCCTTCCTACCTGGCAGAGCATGTGACTGAGAAAGTCCTTGGTCAGAGTAAACATTATTGAGCAGCAACTAAAAACATTGGTGTTATCAGTGCTGTTCCCAGGCTGAAAGTCGAAAACACAGCACTGCACCAGCTACTAAGAAGGAGAAAAATGCCTGCTACTGCTGAACCCAGGACAACTAGCTACACGGGAGCAGATCAGAAACCTCTCTTTGTCAACAGAAGATTCTTACAGAGAAATAAAAAAATCTGTTCTCTTGAACCTTCCCAATAGCCAGCGATGTGCAGTTCAAGTGCTTCCTCAAAGTGGCCCTGTACTTAATCACACTCAATGAATTTTCTTCCCTTAATTTCTGGCATCTGCAATGTCTTAAAATAATTTTTAGAGCTTAAATTACACACAATCTCAAGCAGGCTCAACCATCTGATTTCCCTACCATTCATGATTCACAGACCACTGTCATATCCTCCCTATACCCATCCTTTTACATGCTGCAGTCACAGCCCACTGCATTGAGTCCAACTGGGATGGCGTTAACTTTACCCACAGCAGCCTTCATAGTGCCTTATATAAAAGGGTTTCCAATAGCTTTGGTTATCCCTGTTACTACTTTCTCTTCCCTTTTCTAATCTTGCCTTTTAGAAATCCAACCAGGCTGTATCAGATGGATCTTTATTATCTACAAACTTGCCAATTCCTTCAAAGAATTGTCATTTGTTTGATGCAAGACTCACTAACAAAAGCAGTGCCAACTTTTCCACAAAATATTATCCTTCTCTGGGATGAGTAGTGTTAATATTTGTTATGATTTCTACCGATTTGCTTGCTACAAAAATTCATGATTATTAGTCAACAGCTCTTTAGAGTTCTCCTGGGAACTTTCCATTAAGTGACATGACATCAGCCAACTTGCAGTCAGCCGGGACCTAATTAATTTTAAGTAAAAAGTTTCATATCACATTTAGCAATTTGATTGTTTCATCCTCAAGTTTCTCAAGAACCTTGAGCATGTGTTATCTGGTCCTGACATTTTTCTGGTTTTCCTTTAACAGATTTCTCTTACAACACTTAGATTTGACTTAAACCCTCTGAAACACTGCCTGTAAACTTCCAGCACAAGAATTTTGCCCAGGTTCTCCCACAACAAACACCAAAAAGCATCATTTCTTTTCCTGCTGACACCTTATCTTATACGGATTCCCCTTCTAGTTCGGAGAACCTACTAGTCCTACAGGCATTCTGGGTGGCTTCAAGCTTCCAATGCATTTGTACAAATATTATTAATAATTACGTTTTCTACAAGTTGTTTTACAGATTATTTTTTATCTGCCTTGGACTATTATATTTAACTTGCCTGTTCTAGATACAACCTCAACTTTTTTCAAGAATGCTTATTTTCCTATGAGCCATTATTACCATTCTGTTTAATTATGGCATCTTTCTTTTCATCTTTTTATCTTGTTTTGATACATGGCATAGCACTTGCCTCAAGTTTGCAGTATGATGTCTTTGTATAGTCTCTATGCCACCTGCAGGGATCTACTTTATTCACTTTACTTTTAATTTTAATAGTTTTTCTGAGTGGATCTTTCCGTTTCCATTGCTCCAATATGAATTCTGTATTATCCTCACTGAAATTGTGATCATCATTACAGATTCTTTCTGATTATTATTTTAAAGCAGATCCCAAATATTATTCTTCCTGGAAGAAGATAAGACTTGTGTTTTCTTGCTGAAACACTTTAACGTTTAATTTGCTACCACCACCTTTTGAAACAGATTTAATACATGCTGATAAGGTTACATTAACACAGTAAACTAACAGACTGTTTGAGGTATTGGTTAAAGTACCTCAAATGCTCTCAAGTTTTTTGCAAGTTTAAATGCAAGAAAAGAAAGATGGGACACACAAAGTCATAGGGCCTATTTCTACAATGACAGAAGAATTATGAGTAGTAGTGAAAACTAACTCAGTAGTCAAAACTGATTCACACAGACTAGCAAGGAATATGCTAGAAGACTCCTAGAGAACTACAAGCTAAAAAACCTAGGTAGTACTAGCTCAGTAGCCAGAGTGGCTGGAGTTCAGCATTGATGCAGTACTTAAATATTTGCTCAGCTCCTTTCCCAGGATTCATACCCTGAGAAAAATTACAAGCTACTGCAAACATGCCCTCAGCAGTACCTGAACTAGTTAGCTACATCTACACAAAATTTCACACAGACAGGTACATAGTCTTCTAGGATAATTCCGTTTGAAAGGAACCTCAAGAGGTCATAAGAGTCATAATCTGTCAATAGTAGATGTTTTATATGATGGAATAAATGTTATCCTGTATTCCCATCTTACCTTTATACTAAAAGGAGTATTTGCCAATTTTATTTCCCTTGTTGTGCTAATTTCCATTTCAAGCCTCATTTCTACTCAGTTTACAACTTCACATACTAACAGGCGGTTAACTTTTTACATCAGAGATGGAATTCCCCTTGCAACTGCCATAAACTGGAGTAGGATGCTAACTATTAGCCATTCAGAGTAGTTTGTGGATAACTGCTGTACAACACCTAAGAGAGCCAAACTATTTAGCAAAAAAAGAATGGTAGGTTTCTGAAAGAAGGCAATGAGGCAAAGTTGCCAAAAGCAGAAAAAGAACAACTAATATTTCACAAAATATGCTATGAAGTCACTCTAGGGATAAGTTAAAGTGATTGCCTCCAATAAAGAACAACTCAAAAGAAAATTACAAGATAAATTCTATGTGCCCAGATTGCCTCCAAAGACTACATGAGGCATTACGATATTTTAGTAGAAACTAATCTTTTCAGACAACACACCTAGTTTATCTACAGGCCTTTCCTTTTTTTTTTTTTTTTAGCCATCTGTGAACTGTTCTTCATAGAAGTTTTAATTCTAGACTACAGAGAGACAAAAAGCATCTTCACTGCTTATGTACAAATAGATTTGATTTGACACTTCAGAAATGCACCTTATCAGCCAACTTTCCTCTTAATTGCTGTATAACACATGATAATATTCATTGCTGTATAACAAATAAAGCTGTATCTGTTGAAGTCTCCTAGTCTTTCAGGATATTTCTGAAGACTTTAGCTTTATACTTGTTTAACTTTATATGTGGAATAAAAGGAGAGGTGAAATGATAAGTTGGAAGAAGAAATTTACAGGCTTAAAGTTTGATCAAATTTAGATTGTCATAATCTTTGTGTAAACAGTAACCAAATCAACAAAATCTTACTGTAACTCAATTCCCAGTGAAAGATTATTCCATTTTCAGCATCTCATACTGTGAGGTATCTCGCTAGGAATGATTCGTGTCAGCAACTTAGGAGTCCTTGTCATCATCGTACTTTGGGTGGAATCGAAAATACCTGAAATCATTGTACCATGTGTAGAACGTATAAGAATGATTAGATTATGATAGATGTTCCTGTCAATACAATGATGAAAGAGAAGAAGAAACAAAGGAATAATCCTTCCTAATCAAACACTTTGTTACTTTAAGGGGTACTTTGTTTAACTGCTTGAATGCCTTAAGGGGGTTAGGTAATCAAGAGATACATCCTGTTACAGGATGAGGTGAAACTTGTGTACTGAATAAGTAACTATATAAGAAATGGAATTTAGGTGGCTAAGATGGTGGTTAAGCTTGTGACAGACATCCCCCGTTAATGTATTGCCAAGGAATTCAATAACTTTTTAAGAAGTTTCTTCACCCAAAGATAAGACCCCAGCAACAGGAGGAGAACAATGAAAAGGAACCACGTCGGTATTCGGGCGAAGGAGATGACAGGACTGGTTGAAACCCAAGACTGAGGAGTATAAGAGACTGTATCCCAGAAATCTCTGTGTGCGTCTTGGGTGGAGCAGAGACTCCCCGGCGCACCCAGTGATGCTTGCTTATTGCCTCTCAATATTAATCAATTGTAATTAAAAAAAAATTAAATCAGATAATGGACAAGATGGAATTTTTATAACAATACTAACATCATACATCCTTCCAATTTATTCAATTTCCTTATTAAAACTGAATTTTGTAAATGAGCAAGAGTTCTGAAAAGTTCTGTTGACTCTACAGTGTCTTGGAATTTTAAAATTGTAGTTACCAGTTTAAGATGGATTGAAAACCTATGAAAAAAATTGTAGATGACAAAATAATACAGCCTTAATATATTATGACACTGCACTGCAAATATAATTTTTTGAAAAGTAACATTGAACTGCTAAGAATAATCCAGCAAACAACTTACCAAATAGTTACAAAGAGCCAGCATGGGTATTTCTTGCAAGTCAAGGGAGAAATGCTTCTCAGTTTGTTATAAATTTCCAGAGAGAAGTTTTTGGATCAGAGCCCAGTTACAGGTTTGCAAATTAATAGAACATACAGGGTGGTAACTAAGAAACCTGAGACAAGAATGGTTGATATAGGTTGTACTGCAATTAGGAAATGTAATAAAAGCCCGTTGCTTTGTCTCAATTTAAGGTAATTGTGGTTAACTTACAGGTGTTTTTGAAAATTTCATATTAATATTTTATGCCCTAAATTCAAGGGGAGATTACAGTAACTGTTTAAACCATTTAATAAATCAAGTGGGTTCACAAAAAAAAAAAAAAATCAATATAGAAACTCAATGTATTTTGTATCATACCCCAGAGCAACAGCTTTTAAAATATGAAATAGGAGGACAGTTACAGGACCATAAGTCATAAACAATGAGCTATTGTTTCAAAAAAACAACATTACTTTTTATTTTTACTAATAACACATGACCTAACAAGGAAAGAGTGACCTTTCCCCTGTCTATATTTTGGGATCTGCTGTGGCTGCCCTTTGAAGTCAGTGACACTGAAAGAATAATATTCAGAATAATTATTTATTTACAAAAACATACAAAGTTGCAGAACCTGCAGAACAAATAGCTGTAAACCCCAAAACCATATGTCCAAGATGCAGTCATTTCTCTCTAAGTATGCAAAGACAGATATGCTAATTGCAACTGATCTCACACAATACAGAATCAACAACTTTCCCCTGCAAAAGGGAATTAATGTAATAGCATGGTATGATTTCTCAGTGGGTGGATTCGCTCTAGGTGTTTTGTAGGATATCTGCTATCACTGGGCAGAACTTTGAGTGGCATTTTCCTGCAACAAAAAAATCCTGATTGCAGACAGTTATCAGCCTCCACAAAACAGCAAAACTATGTATTACTCCAATATATTCAGTCTAGGCATATACAAAGTCATCAACTTTGACATATCAAGCTGGTCTCTAAAATAACCTTAAACCAATTTTTAAACATATTAGTTACTGTCACCGTCAGTTGCTACACTGAACTCATGACTCTTGCAAATTCTGCCTACAAAAACTGGTCAGTAGAAAGTTAAACTCAATAGACCACCGGAAAGCATTAGAAAGAGGTAGGATAAGCCAGGTCCAAAACAGGAAGAAGCAGCTCTTCACTAGCAGGTAATAAGCAACCTGCCCTGTCAAAGGAAGTTGTGGATGCAAGAAGTTTAAATAATTTCAAGGGGAAACTGGGCAAAGGAGGATGTGCCCATAAATTGAAGTGGAGACTGAACAGGCACTCTACAGCTAAATAGCTAAACAATATTAGGAATTTACCTGAGCTGAAAACAGGTGGAAGCTGAGAGAATGTAGGAAGGTGGGGGGAAAGTATCATATGTTGTCATACTTTTATTTTTAATGGGCCTCTGATTATGGCTACTTTCTCCCCCCCCATAATCTTTAATGCATTTAATTGCACATTAGCCCTTGCAATGGATGGGAAGATGATAAGCAGTGACTTATGATTACTGGTTTTACTGATATTTCCCTTGGTGTGCTGCTTCTGGAGACACTGCAATAACTGGCAGAGGCATAGGACAGATAGAAAAGGTTCTAACCCACCTTTTGGTCACCCAAAAAATGTTTACTATGCCATCTTCAAGTCAAGGTTGAAAAAGATAATTAACTGACAACAGAAGTTAATCTTGACCTTCAACAAAAAGATTAGAGACAGTAGTAAACTAAATAAACCCTTGATCTGAGCCATTTTTATGCTTTTATAGTAATGAAACTCACAACTTACTTCACCATTTGTGTAAGAACAGTTTACCAAATTAAGTGTAAATTCATAACTCTACCTCTGCTATTGAAAGCTGGAGAAAAGATCCTTAAGAAAATACAGTTAAGGGGAATGAAAATACAATAAAGACCTAGAAGAAGCAGCAGTAAGGACAAAGGAGTAATAGCACCTGCAGCTACTTAACTTACATTAACCTGAATTAAAACGCACTGAGTTGTTCTGAAAAATGAAAGTTCCCAAGACATGTTTACAAATGATACCAAATTGCCGTAATCAGATGGTACATGGCTGCCATCCAGAGGGACCTAGACAAGCTGGATGAATGAGTGAACAGGAATCCTATGAAATTCAACAACAATATAACAAAGCCCTGCATTTGGGAAGGAAGAGTCTCCTGCAACTATACAAGCTAAGAGCTGCTTTTCTGAAAAGGATGAAGGGCTGAACATGAGCCTGTCATGTGCCCTGGCAGCAAAGGCGGCCAACAGTATGCTGGTCTGTATTCACAGAGGCCCAACCCATCAGACCAAGGTAAATGACTGCCCTGTCTGCTCAGCATTTCTGAGACCATACCTAGAACAGTATATCCAGTTTTGAGCACTGACAGACACTGATTAAATGGAGCAAGTTCAATAGAGGACACAAGACCAGAGAAATCCTGTGAGGAGAAGCTGTGTGAGCTGGCTTTGGTCACCCTAGAGAAGAGATGGCTTTTGGGGGTACCTATCAACAGTCTGCCAGTGTATAACAGGAGGCCATCAAGACAGCAAAGCCAGGCTGTACCCAGCAGTGCCTAGTAGGAAGATGAGAGCCAAATGTTGAAACAAGAGACATTCAGACTACAAAGGAAAAAAATTCTCACTATGGGGACACAGAAGCAGTGGGACAAGGTGAAGCAGAGTGCCCAGAAAGGCTGTGCAGTCTTCATCTTCAAGGGTTTTCTAGGCCAGATTGGATGGTACAATATAATAGTTCAGTAAATGGAAGAAGATTGATCTGGACTTCAAGACCAGACCAGTAAGAACATCACAAAAGCCACATTCAAAGTCAGTCCCATTCAGCTTGACCTTTTCACTTTTATGCTTGCTAACCTCCTCTTATGTCCCACAGGCACTTTCTTTAACTTGAATCTAATTTAAATTAATTTGGAGCATTATTCTCAGCTTCATTTATTTCTGAATAATTCTGCCTCTTATTCAACCTGAAGAAGAGATTCTATACTTGTCATTTTTCTTCCTGCTTTATTAAGACATCCAGTACTACTATTTCCTGAAGGTTTTTAGCTTCACTCTTTGGCCTACCATGATTGCAGTCCCACAACTATTTCCTTTACTTTCACTAAAAGATTTTTGTACAGAGTTTTTGCTACAGGTAATTTTCATTCAATATTGGTGTGCTGTAAGTATGATCAAGGACAAAATAAAAATTCACAAAGGTCATTAAGCTAGCTCCACTCCAACTCCATTTGACACAAAGGTATGCAGTAAAATATTCCAAGAGCATCATTCCAGGGTTTCCAAATGTATAGACTCTGGCCAAAAATCTCTAAGTAAGTATGTTTCACTTGATCTGGAAATCATATGCCTGCTTTTATTTCTAATATTCCTATTTCTAACCTTGAGACCAGGTATGTGAAAGCTTTATGCTACCACACATACTCCTTTTGAATTATCATTCTAACTGTGCTATAAGAAAGAAATAAAAATGCTACCACTTTAAAGCAACAGTAAAGAGACTATATACCACTCCTTATCATCTCCTACAAGCTAGATACTGTGGCATATGCAACAGAAGATACAACTGCTAATCAAAATAAAACCCAGAAAAAGTAAAGTATGACATTGCAAACAGTATGTATGCTTATTTAAAGCAGCAATCTCTTTGGCCTAATCTAGTTACATACTTTAGAGTCTGCCCACAGCAGATAAACACACAAACCTTCTTGTGCTGCACCAACTGACGTCAGCAGTCGCTTAGGAACAGCGTTTGGTGCAAAAGTGGTAGTACCGAAACTATGTTTACAATTGCAAAAGAGTGACAGTCCGCAGGGCTCACCAGTGCTTCAGGGAAAGAGATACAAATTTAGAAATAAAAACTGTAAAAGATCTTCTCTAAAACTTCATGGGATTTAAAAATCATGTTTATTTGCTTATATATCTTGCAGCAAATACCAAGAGTAATAGATTTCTTTTTCTCTATTTTAAATAGTATAATTTCCATTCCCACCGACACCCACCCCTCCAAAAAAAAAAAAAGTCATTCGTTTTGGAATGCAAGCTTTGAGCTTCTTTCACTTCTGTTTAATCTGTAAACAAAAAATCAAATCCAGTAACAACTTCATTGGGTAATTGTTTACAAGGACAAAGCCCTGTTGTCCCCACAGCAGGGAAAGGAAAGATCTCACAAAACAACCTGCACCAGTAGAAATAATAATCTTATCACTATTTTCTAAATAGTCAAATGTTTAGAAAGTTTAGCATTTAAGGAACTTAGAACTGCTCTACTTTAAATAACCCCATACAAAAAGTATTCTGATGACCCTCAAGAATAAACAACATAAAACTATACAGCTGTTAGTGACAGCTTCCCAAATAAACTTAATTTTACAGTTGCAGGATTTTAATTTACAAAGAACATATGTGAAAACTGTACGTACAGATTTATTTATTCATCGAGAGTAATTTACAAATAAAGCCCAAATTTTGAGTAGCCTGATACTTTCCGTTCCATAACACCATATTATGAAGTTCTAACCACATCTTGCACTTCTGGAAATCTATTGAAGAAGAGGAAATAAAACAAAAAACCCCACATGATTAAAAAAAATGCATAGTTTGCAAAAGTTCAAACCCCATCATTTAAAGTTAAGTGATAGATTTACGTATTACATCTCTAGTAGGCATCCTCCATCTTAAGGCTATGGAAATTAAGAAGTTTTCTCAACGGATCTGGGTCTAATAGGAATGCGCTGTAATATCAGAGATCATAACAGAGAGAGTCTGTACCCATTCACTCACATTCCTCCTGCTGGCTCTGAGGAAACATGAAGGAAAAAAAAGGACACTGCAGAGAAGAAAACTGAGGAAGTTAATACTACAAAACCCAGAGTGCTTATTTCCATATTCTTTTGACATATTTCTGATATGAAATGTCATATTCAATAGTCACTCCTAATCCCTGAACTGTAATTAGTTACTCAGACATAAGAAACTGTGTATGCATTTAGCACAGCTTTTTTTGCTGTGCACATCTCAAAAAAAAAAAACAAACCAAAAACAAAAACAAACCTCTACCTCTTCCTTTAAGCTAACATAAGAACTACTATAAATTAAATTTAAACAGGGGAAGTTTAGATTCGATATAAGGAGGAAATTCTTTCCTGTTAGGGTGGTGAGGCACTGGAAGTGGTTGCCCAGGGAGGCTGTGAATGCTTCATCCCTGGCAGTGTTCAAGACCAGGTTGGACAAGGCCTTGGGTGATATGGTTTAGTGTGAGGTGTCCCTTCCCATGGCGGGGGGGTTGGAACTTGATGATGATCTTAAGGTCCTTTCCAACCCTAACTATTCTATGATTTTATGAAATCTGGGTAGGCTAACCAGAGCATAAGTTATATCAAGTGCCAGCGATCAAAATCAGAAACATTCCCTCTTCACCACACCAAAGGAAAGCTACCATCCATATGCAAAATGGAAAAACCATATAAAAGACAGTAAATAGGGATAATCCTCTATTTCTAAATATTAAATTCCTGACATGCAAACAGTTTTACACAGTTCATCCCCCAAATTCTCCAAAACCAAGACAAGGAAAAGGAAAAAGGAACATTTGATCTGAATCAAATAATGTGTGGTTTCATTTATCTCAGTGTTTTTTTGTCTGCTACTGAGTGGAAGACAGCTGGTTCTGTGATTTCAGTGTACGCCTAAAGAATAGTGTTTCTGGACAATGTCTAGAAGTAATCTGGGCCAATAACAGCTATTTGACCCCAAACTGAAACATTCTGACACCAGCCAAAAGTCTAAGCAGTTTATCTGGAAGTCAAGCAGAAAGATCGTAAGAGAAAATTGGCTCTACTAAACTCAGCAAAGCCTTACTCATTGACTCTGGTATAGTTCAGAAATTGTTCTGGCTTGCTTTTTGATTTATATTCCTGTACATGGACTCTAAGCCAGCACTTCCAGGATTCTGAATTTACTTCCCATCACACCTCCTACCATGACAGCCAAGAACCGGGCTGTCAGTTTTCTAATACCATTGGGGAGCAAGGCATCATTTTTCCTGCTGCTCTATCTGGAAACTATCAAGGTGCTGAAGGGAACAGCTAGCTGTTCAAACTGCTACACTTCAGGAATTTTTGAGTTCAACTGTGCTTCAATGGACAGCACCAGCAGGAGACTCTGTTGTCCAAGGCTCATTGCTGGTAAATATCCCATAGAGAGACATTCAAAAGCCATCTGGATAATCTCCTATATATAACTTGTGATAGGAAGCAAAGAACCAGAAGCAAATGTCCAGTTGTTACCAAAAATGCAGCCAATGCATTAAGCACAGAATTCTAGTTAGAATTATGCTCCTTACAATGCCAATTTTGTATCCCATGAAGAGGTAAGACTTACTGGGAGATTGACTTTGTTGTTATTCTAATAATTGGCCTTGGAAATGACCAAGTGTCTTTTTACCTTTTTCACCCTCTCTGTCATAAATGCTAGCTACTTAATTAAAAAACAAACAAACAAAACTCCACCTCACTGCTGAAATAGACAACATACAAACAAAAAATATAGTAAGTGATTAACATAAAATCTAATCTGCAAACAAAACATAAACTTAGAGAAACAATGAGAAACTTTTCTTAGAGGAGAAAAATAATTTGGAGTACCAGAAAAAACTCAGAAAAATGAGTGGGCATCAATGATAATAAACCCTTAGGCTTTCTCGTCATTCTGAGACAAGAAATTCTATGAAAATTCACCTTTTCCCTGAAAAGCAGGCTTCTTCACTACACCCTGCTGTCCATTTTACTATTCAGGCCTCCTCAAGAATACACAGTGACCTATTCTACTTTCAAATAGGTACAACACAAAATAAAACACCAGTGAAACAACTTGCTTTCACATCCCAGCAACAGTGGTAAAGCATGCCTCATAGTATGCCAAAATTTGTTCAAGAATCTCCTTCAAAGAATGGCCATTGCCATTCCCATTTAGTAGTCTTTTACAAACAAAAAAGTTATAGTCTACTGCAATAAAGGCCAAGAACATAAATAAATCAGCCAATGAGACATCATTTCAATTATCTTGGAGCTGTCATCACTAGACAGCTTGTTTCTGTAACTGGTAAAGACTGAAGAACAGTAAATTAAAACCTACAATATGAGAGGAAATACACTGTCATGTTTCACTACATCAAGATAGTCTTCCCAAAACCTGAGTAAAATACCCCAACAAGGAATATCAGAACAGCAAACACACTTTTTCAGAAAAAGCGGTAAGTAGCTTTCTGAGGAGCACACATGGTGAAAGCCTTGGGACTTCAGTCTTATGACTAGATTACCTGGAAATTTGGGAGCTGCAAGCTGTAAACACACCATTTTCCTGTAGAGTATTTGTTCCCTCTGCCTTTTGTGCCTTCTTCAGTTTTTTGGGTTTGGGTTTTGTTGTTGTTTTTTTTTTTGTTGTTGGTTGGTTCTTTTGTTTTGGGGTCTTTTTTTTTTGTAATGAGGGTGCTAGTAGGGTCTCTTTCTTCTCTTTGCTGGCTACTTATTGTCATAAATATTACAGGAGATTTATTATTTGAGATGATTTTCCTCTGTCAAATAAGCCAATGAATTCAAAGATACTAGGCATGGATGATCACGTGACAAAATAGTACTTGAATTGAACTGTCTAATGTGTGCACACATACACATGTGCATGCACATACATAAATTTGTATACTTTTATAAAATATTAGAGTCATCATTTAATACAGGGTTATATTGTCAATAATTTCATCTATGGAAGTACACCCAAAAAGGAAGTCAAAATAGCCACTTCAGAAATTACCTGAAAAACAGACATCTGTGGTAAGGGAACAAAAATTACTTATGAAGGCCAGATATTTGACAGCATGAGACAGCATCTTTTATTCGTATTTAACAGGAAAATAAAATAGGATACAGGATATTGTTTCTTAAACACTTTTTGTCCTGCAACATAAACTTCAGGGATACATTTGTTTAGCTAAAAGACATGTTAGCTTCTTGTAAGGACTGTGATTGCAGGAAGTAGCGCAAGTTCAGGACTAAAGCTTTAACAGTGAAAGATAATATTGAGAAAACTCAACTTGGAATTCACAAAAATGAATTGGTTAAGACTAGAAAAGCTACTTCTAAAAAACATGCTGATTCATTTGCAGAATGGAACAGTTCAATTGAGTTATCTTCACTGAAAAAAACCCAAACATATTAGTGCTTAAAAAAAAGGTGATGTGGAAACTTGTTATTACAAACATTGTAAGACTGACTCACACTAGTATGCTTAAACAATGTTAACTTTCACTATCATTCTTAAACAGTTTTAATTAATTGCCTCAGGACACAGAAACTGAGCAGCTACTTTCCAAACCAGAAAATGCAGTTTCTCAGTGTGTATAAATGATTACTAAAAAATGACTACAACAGTTTAAACAAAAGCATAACGTACAGTTCATACAGGTTATGAAACAAGGCAGTATAATAACGTTTTAAATGTAAAAATGAAAACACTAATTAAATTTCAAAGTTTTTTGATGGTATTTTTGACATTAATAATAATTTTGCTAATATAAAACAATTGTGAACCTGCTTTGAAGTTATGAGATTTTGGCATTTTACAGTATCACACTTCATAACAAGTCAGTCATTAAATACACAGATCTGAAAAGGGGGTGGGAAAACCACATTTTATTAATGTTAAACATTCTATTTCCTTTGTTTCTTTTTATAAAAAAAATATAATTTTGTGGTATATGGATTTGCTTTTTCTTATTTTTATTTTTACCTTTGAAGTAAATGTTCTAACAATCATTACTAAATAATCAGCACAGCAGAATGCAGCAATCCTTCAATCAAATAAAAACAATAAAGATACATAAATCACTTGCAATAAGTTATGGAAAGAATTAAAAAAAAAAAATCCACATCAGTTCACTAAACAGTATTCATGATAATCTCAATATTCTTTGCTTTCATATTGAAATTTTGAAACATTTTGTATATGCTGTTGGGAGTTTTCTGAAAAATACTCCAAAGTACTATCTTTAAGCATTTGGGCAGAGTAAGAATTTTTAATAAGCTTTATAAATGTTCCAAGAAATAATGAAATCTCATAAATACAAATGCATTACAGCTTTTTTAGCATTTTAACACATCAACAAAATCTGTAATCTTATTATGAATCATTCTATATTAAATACCAATACAGTCAAACACCTAAGAGATTCTGAAATCCCTTCTGCTTAATGTATGTTTCTGACCAAGTGATAAAAAAGTACTCTTTCATTTTCCTCAACCCATACAGGATTGTAACCAATGTAATTAATTAATTAAATCAGCACACAGTACATTTGCATTGAGAACAAAGCCTTCAGCGTACAAGAATGATGAGGTTTTGACTGGAGGCCCCCATGTAATGAAGCATAGAAAATAAGGCAAGGAAATTGGATTAGAATTGCTTAGTCTGGCCTTGGGTTATATTCCTGTCAGCATTGACTGTTTACAGAAAACAGTGGCTAAATTTCACAGAACATTCAATTTTGACAGCTTGGGCAAAATATTTTAGCCTTGTGGGCTACTTTTCCAAATGTTCAATTATCAAAAAGATTAATTGCAGAATGGAATTCAACACAAAATAGTTCCCTCCATGTTCACCCAATTTCCCAAGCAGGTTTCAGTGTGCTGCAGACTGTCTCACCTCTATCATTAGCAGCATTAGATACAGCTGTTTTAAAGCCATCACAAATAGTAGTCACTATATCCCTTTTCTTGAGATGTTGTAGGGTCATTATATCTTTTTTCAGTCATTATAGTGGATGACTGCTAAGGGCCCCTCTTGAACTCTTCAAAAGGGCTTGCAAAACTGTCTCCATCAATGAATAATTCCCTTCAACTGTTTCTTACAACATATGCCTAATAATGTTTTCAGTTGAAAACTCTTTGTACTGTTTTAGCTCTGCAGTATATTTATGCCAACTAGCCCTACTTGCAAGGGCATATTCTGGGAATTCCAGTGACAGAAGACCCTGCACATCCTTCACGCAGCATCATCTAGAACAGATTATCTTCTACAATCACTATCAAGTAGATGAAGCCCTAAGAATTGCTAAATCCTTATTTTGACATAATAATAAATAACAATAATACTGTTGTAACTCCAACTTCTGGCCAGGAATAACTGGTATGGAAGATTAAAATAAAAATTATCAAGCAAACTCGGCCTGACAACAAGCTTTACTTACAAACCTTATGCTTTTAGAGCTGTGTTTCTACTTTATGTGAGTAAAGTTTTCTTTCCAATTTATCGTTCCTTTCACTTCCCTCTCACTCCTCCTGGGTTTGAGTTAAATGTTTGCTAAGCATCTTTATAATTCACATTTTTTTGTTGGTTTAAAAAAATGTGAACTTAATTAAGGGCAGATTTCTACTTTATCTTCCTGAACATTATATTCTTTAAATAAAATAAAATATGTGATGAGAAAGCGTCCATGTATTAGAAAAGCATTATTAGTTGCATGATGCAAGATCTAATATTTCAGATTTTATAAAGGGATAGAGCTGACAACTCAAAGCAGCAGGACTGCAGGTGTTTTCACAATATTTTCTCTTTGATCATAAACCTCCAACATCTGGTAGGAGAAAATTCAAAATGTTCACAACAGAAACAAATACCCGATGTCATTTGTGGCTACTCCTCAGCAGATTAATTTATTCAAAAGCTGAAATGGGACATGTGGTGCGCCTGCTTCCATTTCTCCACTCCCTATCCCTTCTGCAAATAATGATCATTGTGGCTAATGCCTTTTACATTGGTGAGTACTGGGATCATGGAGAGAAGATAGAAGCAAACATGTCTATAAAATGAACATACCACATACTATGAGTTATCATGAAAGGAATAAGTGACATAATTGGATTGCACAATTTCATATTACAGAAAGTTGTAAACCTGATAGAACTCTGAAGCAAAGTCATGAGACCTATTTGTCCCATGAAATTCAGTCTGCTCTTGAACTATCAAAAAAAAAACCAACAAAACAACTACACAACCTGTCATTTTGATCACATTTTTCTTTTTGTTGCTATCACATGTGAATTTTCAGCAACATGAAAATTAAGAGCCAAGAAGGGTTACTGCAAAGGGCTGGACTGAAGTTTCCTAACTTCAGCAACTTATTTTATTGTAAATCTCAGGTACCCCAAAGAAGTAGGCAGAAAAATCATAAAAATACCTGGAAGCATCAAAGAGGGACAGGAGCATTTCCCAATTCAGCGTGACAGGACTTCCACTTGTATAGTATAAGGGAATAGTTTTTCCCTTCTATGGTTATTACATATTTAGTCCTGTAGGTGGAAGCACGATGGATTGATGAGAGTCCAAGATTCATAAGGTGACTCACAGAAGTATTATCAGAGTTTTATGATATTTCATTTTACTAAACTCTGAAAATAATGAAGAATTTTCACAAAAACAAAGCACTATTTTCAATTAGTGCCAAATACCCCGGATATTAGGAAGAACCATGCGTCCTCTACCCATTCATTCTGTTCTCACATATGAGTGCAGTATGATTTTGCCTGTTAACACACAATCCTAAATTGTTTTTTAAAAGAACCCTCTGCCCCTTGTACTGTACAACTCTAACTTAAATATCCAAATTGCACCTTTCCATTCAAAGTCTTTTGTGAAAACTTTGTGTATAATGTTATATGCAGGCATGATACCACACCTGACTGGAATTGCTTAATATCTGGCATTTTAAGTACCTATTTGTCATATTTCTGCTATCCAATGTTGAAGTACTCTGTTCTTTTATCCTCGAGCAGACAAACATAGAATATATAGTACACTCAAGACATAGAAAAAGTATAGAGGCTTTTGGGTGTGAGGGGATGCTATTTTGACTGATTTATTGGGACGTTCTAACACATCCATTCTTTACACTGCAATGCCATTAGTTCTCTTAAATCAGCACAACTTGGCATTGCAACAACAAAGGAGCAGTCCTGCCTTCCTTCAACTGCTCCTTCCTGTGCGTGTGGCTCCCTCCCACATGCAGCAAAAGCATTCATGCAGACACGTGGCAAGGAGGTACAAAAAGAACCGATTACTTTTAACATGGATTAGTTCCCCAATTTAGTTCACTGTGTATCTCATGAATGCTTGTGTCAGCACAAAAGGGGGCGGTGTCAGGGCAGGAGCGAGCAGGCAGTGCTGGGAAGGACCACTCCTTTCAGTGGAAGTGCCACAAAGCAGTCAGGGAATTGGAACATTTGAGTAGGAGCATTCAGATTAGAAAGGATATGTCCAAAGGTCAAAAAAAAAAAATAAATAAATAAAAAATTTCCTTTTCTGTGCCTACATAAGAATTGCTTTAAATTGGACACAGTTCTTAGCGTCAGAAAATTATCGTGCTCTGTCCTCAGAGCTCAAAATTTTAATCCGGGCTTGCACTGCAATTTTGCCTCCCAGTACATAAAACCTGCTGTTGCACCACACATTTTAGTTAGCTCTGCTGCTGGTATTATCAGGAAAAAAGAAAAAAAAAAAAGCCAGTGGGGAGGAAACCACCAGAATATCAAGGAACAATGAGACAGACTGGGGAAAAAAACCAGAAGATATCAGACAGAAATACAGGAGCTCACCATTCTAAAATGAAATAAAATAAAAGTAGGGAGGTATAGAAAAGTTACTGATATCACTGTATCACTTGACTTCAAAAGCCATTGAAGTTTTGGCCTCCAAGGTGCATCTTAGCAAAGAACATTTCTTCTAAACAGCTACAGTGCACAGAGGACAATGTTTTAAGTCAGAAATGTTTATAAAAAAACTACCCCAGAAGAAAAATATAAGGATGTATAAAGATGGAAAATAATCACCTGAACTAATCTAAGGCAATGAAAAGGAGAAACATGCTCTCCATTCCACAGGATTTTAAGGAACTTTACATTCTGTTAATTAAGGACTCAAATTCTATGTGGATACCAAACACTGAGAGAAAGCCTGACACTGAAGAAACTGGAAAGAAGTTACTTACTTGGACACAGGCAACAAATAAACAGTGAAAATCACAAAACAGTAAAGGAAAGCTTGCAATATGCCAAGAAAATTTAGAGATGGCTAAGGCATTCCTCTCTGTAATTCCCCCTAGCTTTTACCCTCTGAAAATCCAAAAAAACAAAGAAGCCCAAAGAGGTTTACTGCAGGCTGAAGCTGCAAAGTCCTACGGTGGAGCTGTAGAGAAACTTTCTATTCACAGGAAAGAAGGAGATTTTAATATCAAGAGAAAGGGCTGGTGAACATAAGTAAGTCTACATAATTTCATCTATTGAACTTAATGATAACACAGAAACAAAAAAACAACAAAAAACACCATACATTACTGGCAAAGATGGTTTTAAAATAAAAATACTTGGAAAAAAGCCATTCAAATTAGACAATGGGAATAATAATGTGTTTTTAAAAGACTGCCCATCTTAGGTAATTCTAGTGATCATTTAGGTACATAACTATATGATGAGAAAATAAAACAAAGAAAAAAAACCCTTTGTATTGCACAAAAAACATGAAAATATTCCTGATGAACAAAATTATCTATGCAAGGTGCTCTGCCTGCTGGCCATTTTAGCTGCATGCATAAAGAAGCAATGGACTATCAGTCACTTCCTTGATGTTTTCAGTGGAATTTTCTACAAAATACTTCTAGCGTAAGAGTTGCAAATAACATTTTACTGATTCATTTTTAAAAATCAAAACAGAAGAAAATGGAAGAGACCTTAATCCCTTTTCTCCTTCATAGCACCCATCTATCTGGTTCTAAAAATTACAGAAAATACAGTATTAGAAAAGTGGATTTAGGAAATAAGGAGACTGCAACAGATACAAACCAAGTGTTTTCCAAGAAATCATATAAAACTTCAAAGACTTTGCTGAAAAAAAAAATGCAGTCCCTTACTGCAGCGCCTGAAAGATTAAAAAGCCACACAGTGTCCTACGATGCTGCAGTTCAATCTGTTACTATTGTCTTGCATGAAAACTGTATGGATACCAAATACCAGTACAGACATTCAGAAAGGAATAACTGAATGTTGTCAGCTCATAAAAGCTCCTTGAAAATAGCTAAAAAGTGCCAGAATGAAGATTAAATTCAGACCATTAGACAATAAGTCTAATTAGTCTAATTATTATTAGTCTGTTATTGAAAAAAAAAAGTATGTGATCATTTAATTCCCATTTACATCACTGAAGGAAAACTGACAAGGCTTACAGGCTAAAATACTAAACAAGGATAAAACAAAATACTCAACATGGTTAATGCATCTGTGAGGGTGGTGAGGCACTGGCACTGGTTGCCTAGAGAAGCTGTGGCTGCCCCATCCCTGGCAGTGCACAAGGCCAGGTTGGATGGGGCTTGGAGCAACCCTGTCTTGTAGAAGGTGTTCCTGCCCCTGGCAGAGAGTTGGAACTAGATGAGCTTTAAGATCCCTTCCAACCCAAACCGTTCCGTGAATCTGTGACTCTAGTACACAACTTGCAGGCGTTGCCCTAACAAAAATGCAGTTACTGGATGTACAGTCATGGAACCCAGCAGCAACCTAACGACACCATAACCTCCATTTTCATGTCCAGAACTGAAGGGATAAAGAAGATTCAAGACAAAATTCACAGTTAAAAATTGTGATTTCCGGAGCTTGATGTGTTAATATTTAAATCCCAATACTCATCAACTTCAATGGTAAAAATTCATAACTTGCAATTGAACTAATATGAATACATACCAGATAAAGCACATACCAAGCAGTGGTCACATTCAATGATGTGTTAGTGAGGTTGGACAAGTCAGTCAAGCTATTTTGAACTAGCAGGAAATACATTTACTCTTCCTTTCAAATAGCATCCCAGTGCTTTAACCATCTTCACCCACACATGATTTATTTTTCTTTTCTTTGCTTGTATTTTGGTGTGGGTTTTGTTTGTTTGTTTGTTTAATAAAATCGAAGACAATGCCATACAAAGATCCCAGGCCATATAGACAGTGATCGGCATTTGGAATGCAACCCCAGTGACCAGCTAACCATTGATGACACTGGCCTACAGTGTGAAAAATGTCTTAAATATATGGGCTGCCAGAGTCTTACAGCCACATTAATCTATCAGAAATGTGCAGAAGCAGAGATACGCAATCTTTCTAAGCCTTACATTTGGGGGGGGGGGGGGGAAGAGGGGCGGGGATGGTGATGGAGGGGGATGAAGAGTGTGGTTTGGAGCTGGTTTTCAGTTGTTAGAGAGGGTTGTTTCAGGGATTTTGAGAAGGTGGGAAGATCTGGTGACTTGCTTGTTTTAAATTTTTCTCCAGGAGCTTTGCATATATACTTCTGATACTAACACAGCTCTAACAGATGATCTGTCAAAGTTTTTCTTTTAACAAGAAAGAAAATGTGGGGCTTTTAGAGAGAAGAATTCTTCCAAAATAATTTGAAAATCCTACTATCCAAATGCTTAAAAGTATTCAACTAAGCTTCACACAATCATAGGAACACAAGTGTATTTTGTATTAACCTTGACATTTTAACAAGTTTAGCCTTTAACTATGTACTATAATACTAGCTTACTAAAATCTAAGTTTATTCATGTGTTTGCCTATGTAACAAAAAAAAAACACAAACACTTTTGGTTAAACCTGTTGGTCACAGCATGGCTTTTCCCTAAAAACTAACTAGTCATAGCTACCCATAAGGCAATACCCACAATAATAACACACATCAATATTAAATCAGCTACTGTGAATTTGTTTACAGTTTTTAAGTGAAATGCAGAAGACATGATGATTTTCTGAGATAAAACACACATCGCTTTCAACACTAACTGGGTTATATTAATGACTAGGTAACCACTGGAAGTTTCTGAATTTTAATCAATGCAGAAATGAAGTACTTAGAAAGACAATCACTTGCTTTAGAGGTTAAACCTCAGGTAACATTAATTTTGAAAACTATGTTTTAATAAGTAACACAGAAGAATACTTCAGTATAATTGCTGGAAAAGACAGTGGCATCAAACAGGTGAAACTCGCACAGTACTTAATTATGGTAACTAAGGAAGATCATTTTCATACAGATTAAAAAAAATTGATTATAAGTCTTTCAGAATCAAGCACAACTGCAATGTCATTTGGGGAAGTAGGCTGGAGAGTTTAAATAATTTTTCAATTTATCCTGAAGTAGCAATTTGCAAATTCGTCTGTCCGCCACAGCCACAGTCACAACTGAACAGTTTGAGCTGAAGCCAGTCTTTTCCTTTGTAACAGTAGAGTTCAGCTTGCAACGCTATCAAAAATAAAAGAACTGTAAGTTAATTGCTGGCAAGTATGACGCAAGCAGTTTCCTAGGTAACAGCCCAAGTTGCTGAAGTGCCTGATCCAGCATTTCCTCATCTGTTTGCACTCACACCAGCAGTCTGACAATGTAGTCACTGCATCCTGTTTCACTCAGCAGCCAGCGAAACATACTGAGCTTAACCCTTGACTAACATCTTTGCAGCTAACCCGCCCTATCTATAAATTAACTTTTACAGTGATGTTTTGTGTATACACTTTTAATTTTCTCACACCTTTGCAGTAGCTCTCTACACTGCATTTTCTTTTTAATTAAGGAAAACGTAAAAAAGAAAATATCTTCTAAAATTAAAATATATAGAATCACAGAATAGTTAGGGTTGGAAAGGACCTTAAGATCATCAAGTTCCAACCCCCCTGCCATGGGCAGGGACACCTCACACTAAACCATATCACCCAAGGCCTCGTCCAACCTGGCCTTGAACACCGCCAAGGATGGAGCATTCACAACTTCCCTGGGCAACCTATCCAGTGCCTCACCACCCTAACAGGAAAGAATTTCCTCCTTATATCCAATCTAAACTTCCCCTGTCTTAAGTTTTAACCCATTACCCCTTGTCCTATCACTATAGTCCCTAACAAAGAGTCCCTCCCCAGCATCCCTATAGGCCCCCTTCAGATACTGGAAGGCTGCTATGAGGTCTCCACGCAGCCTTCTCTTCTCCAGGCTGAAGAGCCACAACTTTGTCAGCCTATCTTCATACAGGAGGTGCTCCACTCCCCTGATCATCCTCGTGGCCCTTCTCTGGACTTGTTCCGACAGTTCCATGCCCTTTTTATGTTGAGGACACCAGAACTGCACACAATGCTCCAAGTGAGGTCTCACAAGAGCAGAGTAAAGGGGCAGGATATGTAACAGATTTTTAATTTGCATTCGTGCTATTGAAAGTTTCTGCCACAAATTAAACTTTAAAAAAAAAACCAGAAACAAAACAAAAAACCCAAAACAAACACCAAAACCAAAACAACTAGTCACCTGAAGATTTTACAAAAAAACATGGAATTATCTGTAGCTCTGATTTTAACTTTATAGTTCCAGAGGATCTATCAAACTACTTGTCATTCACTTCAAATAGGTGTGTATTCATACATAAGTAGAAAGCATGTTTTAACAATGTATCACAAACCAGTTACTGCATACACCAAGGAAAACAAAATTTCATTTTGAGCTAAGAAGATGTGGAGGGCATGGATCTCATCAGTGAGCTGTCTCGCACGGAAACTGCAGATTCTAGTGCAAATAAAAAAATTACCAAACATATTAATGTAAAAAGAAAAATGCAAATGATGCCCTTTCTCTAAATATATTGCACAAAAAATGATTTTATTACTTATTTTTAAATATTGGTTTGAATTTGGTCATTTCAGGACATGAATAAACATGAAACAAACTATTTCCAGCACAGAGCTTTTATGTGCTGACATCGGTGCTTATCTGGTATAAAAATCAAATGTTTTTCTGTACTATGAAATGGTTGTGGGGCACAAACAAAGCAAAAAGGCAAGATAATTATTTTGCTTAAAAATTATGGGCAATGCTTCACCAAGGCAAAATGCACATGAAATTTACTGCTGAAAAGAGTCTGCCACCTTCACTGACCTATTCAGTGCAATTTTTAGTGGGAAATCCCCTAAAGTGTTCTGAAAGACAGATGACAGTCAAGACAACCTGTCACAGCAGCTTCCTGACCACTAAAGAGAAATAGGTATCAAAAATGTCAAGGTGCAAATACGAGGTGATGTTAGGGACTTCTCGGAAAAGCTTAGTAACTCAGGATGCCAGTCAGAACTGCTGTAAAAGGAGATCTAAACCAGTCCTGATTTTCCAATAACTGGAAGGCTCATTCCTTCAAATACCTCATAGATTCTCCGGTTTCTTGGGAAGCCTTCTTGGCCAAATCTAGTACTATAATTTATACATATTCCAAAACATAAAATGTGAGGATTTAGGCCAAGAGGCTCAGAGGTCCAGACAAATGAGTGGCCTAAGTTAAAACTCCAAGAAACAGCATGCAGGTAGGCACTGGCAGCTATACTTATGCGGAAAATAAGAAATAAAAAAAGGACTATGTATTTACACAATATGACTGATGCTCTGGCTTAGTCAGCAATTAACTGCTTGCTAGCATCTCAGTGATGTTTTTCTATAAATGCAGATGTTCCCATCAGCAGGCTTTTCTACTCTATTAGCAGTTTCCCTCTGTATCACTTCCTCCCATACACCTGCATTCCTCTTTGTTCTGATGTTGCAGTAGGCATATAATAGGTAGGAAGGCAGAGAAAAAGAAATGTTTTCTTCACCAATAGACTATTTCCCTCAATTGAATGGAAAGCCAGCTCAGGAAAAAAAAAAAAAGAAAAAAAAAAAGGAAAAAAAAAGTCTAGTATGTGGTCATGTAAATTCTAGAAAGAGATCAGGAAGTTTCAGGGGTGAAGAGGCAATGATAGGCAGAAAACCTGTGATGACATAAGGCATGTTGTGGAATCCAAATATCACTGTAGGGGAAGGAAGAAAACCAGCACAGTGTAATAAGACTATTGTTGCAGTGTTATGCTGGGTTATAAGAGATTCCCACCTCAACTCTACTCAGCAATGGATCAGGAGTCCTGAGAGAAATCATGAGCCACATGACAGCTTTAGGTTATGGGATCCAAAGTTCAGACCGGTTCTCCAAAACTGAAACTTAAAATGGTTGCTGAGGACACATTTGGAAAAATGAGGTTTTAGATGTCTGAATTAGAACCAAGTAGAAGAACATCCACATACAAGTTCTGTCGGAGACCACTAAAAAATACTTCGATCTAAATATGAGCACTGGCACCAAGTAACAACCATTTCAGTTAAGTGACTGATGTCTAACACCACCATTTTGAGCAGAAGGGTAGCCTCTACAGGGCTTGGAAGTCTACCCAAATACTGATGATTGATTTTTGCAATGCTCAGAATTGTTATCTGTCTTATAACAATCCACCAGCTACAGAATCCACCATCACAACATACAAGAACTCCAGCTGCTTCCTCCTATACTCTGACTGGGACACAAAAAGAAAAATACAGCTCTGTTCACCAAGCTAGACAACTCCCAAATGATGCTTATGATGATAGACGCAGGGAACTCATGCTCTTTTTTTAATCTGGCTTTTCTTGGCTTACCCCTCTTCCTGAAATCTGCAGGGGTACCACTGCAGAACATCTCAAAAAGTGAAGCACAGCTGATGGAAAAAAAAAAAAAGACAGACCTGGGACAGAGCTGGTAATCTAACAGACATGCTGAGCCAAAATATTACTCAGATATTGGAAATAAAGTCCAGAATTAAAAAAAAATAATAAAAAATCTGAAGAAGTCCAGTTAAATTTGCTTGCTCTTGGAGATAAAGCTGAAACTGCCTCTGCTCTTACTGACCCTGTTGCAACTCATGCTGTAATCAGAATTAAATTCCTCAATTAAATTTGCACATTTTTGTACATTTGAACATCCGTATTATAAAGATCATGCAAAGCTTTCTTATAGCTTTCAAACAACCCAGGAAGGTACAGTGCCAAATACAAATCCCCTAAGTCTTTCCCATTTTGAATGGAGAAGAAGTAAAAGGGAGTAAGATGTTCAGCATTATTTTTCAGGGTGGTTCATTCCATCTTAGCACTGGTCAGCCATCAACTCTGGCTACAACTGCAGCACTTGAGCTAATACTACTCCTATTTCTCCCTCATCACATGCTTACAATAGAGAAGTGTTAGGCAAAACATAAACAAGATGGCTAATGGCTTAGTCTTCTAAGAAAACAAACCAAAACAAAACCAACAAAAACAAACCCCAAACAAAACCAACCAAACAAAAAAACAACCCCAAACACCTAGAAAACCTCTGTCCCCTCTTATCCAGGAAATAAACAGAAGGCTGTTTTGAGCTTTGCAACTAGGAAAGACATACAGATTCTCTTTGGGCAGCAAAGAATAAGCTACTAACTACAAAAGCCTACAAATTCAGATCTTAAAAATAAATTTGCAATTGTGCTTATGCAGAATGAAGCTGGTGAATAAGTGTCTTGCATCTAACTTGCAGAACTACAAGAACAAAGTGAGAAAACAAAGAACTTTACAATATTGTATAGTATCAAGTTAAAAGATAAAGTCTGTATGAGTGTGACACACCTTTTCAAAATCAGTCTACTTGTGTATAATTTTTAAATAATGGACATTTACATGGTACTGAAGTAAGAGATTCTAGGAACATTTTTATACTGTAAATGCAAAGACCTATTTATTCTATTTTACAAAACATATGTTACTAAATGTTCTACACTTTTTTTTAAACAATAATTTGATTGCTAGGTTTCTAAAAAAATTAACTGTTCTCAGCCAGACCATTTTTATGCCTTTGCTGAAAGATACTTGCAATTTTGGACCAAACTAGGTTACTGATCTTGTAACAGGTAGAAAGAGAAAGAACACACTGATAGGAAGAGGTGGTAAAATTATGGCAAAAATAAGAATTGATAAAGACAGAATAGAAAAAGAAAAATTATATTAAAAAAAGAAAAAAACACACAAGCAAGTAAGCAATTTATTATTGAACATTAATCTCCTGTGAAATTATTTTTCTTGTCCTTTCAAGGCCCAAATAATTAAAAATTAAGACATGCTTTCTAAAGGCACACCAACCCTGTCCATCACCAGTCAGGTGAAAGGAACACAGCTTTAAGAATGTATTCATCTGAGATCGTTAACACTTGCTACTAGAGAACTAAAGTTATAAATTACATTAAACCCTGTGAATATTTAAACAAGTAAGGACTATAATCTTGGTCCTTAAGCACTGTAAAACACATGTTCTTTTCCACTTGAAAGTTTAAGTGTTCTGCTGACTCTAGGGAGCTTCCTACTGGAATAAGTGTTAAGAGAAGTACAGAAGATTTACAAATCTTTAGCAATGAGATTCTGACTAGCAACTAGTCTTATACAAGAAAAAATACATAAGGCTAACTATGTAACTTTATAGGTCCATTATTAAAGCCGTATTGACTCTTGCAGTTAATTCTGAAATGGCATCACTTTGTTATATGAAATACAGTTTAAACCTTTTCTAAAGTTGTAAAATACTTTCCTGAACAAGCTCTCAATTTCATATTTACAGATATAACATCAGTTTCTAAATAAATTTGTCTTGAAATTTTATCTTTAATGGTGGATTACTCAAATTTCATATGCAAGCACAGAGTTTTACTCAGTTTTAAACAAGACTGTTTGAGGCCTAGGGCCCTTTAACTAGTTTTTCTTCTTATTCTTCATTTAAAAAATTACTACCCTTCACATATAGACTGAAGTACTGTTTTCTTCTTCATAATATTTTGCACACGTCTCTGATATGATGGTCACTGCCCCCAGGGGTTTGAAAACACAGGTCACACTTAAAAGCGATAGCCAGCATCTGCCTCCACTCAACTACTGCTGTTTTCTTATTTTCATCTTGACATCACAGAAAATTCCTCACAAACCTAGTATTTTCAAGCTTCTTTAAAAATCATTTGGAATGTAAAAAACAGGCTGGCAGTTATGAAAAATAAAATAATTACAGCAATGACAAAAAAGACTGGTCATTAACATGAACTCTTTTTTCTTAACCAACTTGATCAACCAGAAACCCCAAATAGAAGGAGAAATTAGGTTTTCAACAGTATAATGGCATGGAAACATTCTATGGTGAATAAAAAGTAGTAGGAAATCCTGATACAGATTCTAATGAATGCTTGCCATAACTGCATAAAAATAAGTTAACAGATACTGGCAATCAAAATACTTTCAACTATGCTTTGCTATAGCAGCACAAAGCTGTCATTTACATTATGGTAATCGCTCATTTTAACTTCAGATAGACATACTACATTTATTTAATCATTGGAGAGATCCTAAGTAACATTCCTCAGCTTCTTACTATTAAAAAAAAAAAAAAAAAAAGACTAGAAGATGCCTAGTTAAACGTGTGTGTGCATCATGAACTGAAATTCTCCCCTTGCAAATTTCGCTTGGAAACTGCTTTGTAAGCTGCCTCAGTGATCCCCAAATGGATATTATGTTGCCCTGAAAATGAAGCTATTTGAAATAAGGACAGAAAGAGGACACATACAGGGTGGACAACACAAGATTGTTAATATGTGAAATATTCTGCTTTATCCTATACTAAGATCTTAGGAAGAACCAAGCCACTGTCATAATTAATGCCTGTGTTTATTTAACCCAGTCTATAAACAGTAATACACTGTAGGTACATCTGTGTTTCAGTGCACTGGTCTACGGACAATCTCAGTGGAAACAGTATAACTCAGATCAACATTCACCTTTTCCCGAGCAAAATAAATCCTGTTTCTTGAGGATCCAACTAGTAAAGAGTAAAACTGTGAGTGTGCTTTTACTTCTTCCTGTCTGAGCCAATTCCTTCAAGGCACTGCCAGAGCAGATGGCATTTCACAGGCACAGCAGGATCTAAAATTTTCAGTCTCCTAATCCCACCTTCAGGTTTCAACACAATTTTCCCTCCCCTACTATCAACTAATAGGACCACCAAAACCGCTTGTATCTGCAAAAATGCAGTTTAAATTAACTGAAATTTAGCTTTGTACTGTCTAACGAGGATAATTCTAAGGGGGTGAGAATGTGTACTATGCTACGGAATTGCAAGAGGTGTTTCAAAGAGCCTGTGAGTACATTTTCACATCACACTGTCTAGGTGGCAAACCAAATGAAATGAGGGCTATTGCAGGCATTAATCAAGACAATGATCACTTAAGGCTTCTCCCAAAAATATTCCTTTCTTTTTAAAGTTAGCATCATTAAACTATACACAACATTGAATTTTAGTAACTACTAACGTTTTACAGAGATTAATCCCTACCTCAGGGAAAGCTCACAAATGTCAATTCACTTCCACAATTACAAGCCCAGCTCAATGGCCATCCACTTCTGTAAAGCATGAATATAGTAAGGTTTCTTGGTCACAAGAAATCTCTCACAGAGGATAACAAGATTAGTGTTTATCAGTCATCAAATGCTGAAAACCAGTAGGTGCATCGGTAGTTTGTGTGAAAGGACAAGCTGTTCTGGAGAGCCAGAAAGTACCAGAAAAAATTCAGTGATACCTGGTCACAAAAAAAAACCTGTACTTCTTGTCCTATATTAATAATTTAAGAGTACCCAGAAATTTAGAATTCCTTTAAGAGAATCTACTAGACAGAAGGAACAAAATTATATTCCTGAAGCGGCAAACAGGTATCACACAACAATGCTTGGGGGGGGGGGAGGTGGGGGGAATAATATAAAAACTCCATATAAATTATACTGCGATTGAATCTGTAATGTTAAACTGACTCTTAAGAAAAATAAAAATACCCTAAATGTAAATACAGGCCTTTAATTTTGGGTCACATTGGAACACAAATCATACTAATCCTCTTAGTGTTAACAGTTAGCCTAGTATTTTTAACCTTTAGTTTAGCTCCTATCCTGTTAAAGGGGTTTAATCTAATAAAAAAAGAAAATGTAATATGACCAATAATGAAGACTAAAAGAAACACTCTAATACCATAGTGCCTATGCAGAGAGTAATATTCCAGCTTTTATTTCAATAAAAGCTGATAAAACTTACCTCTGCAAACCTTAAACTGCACATGCTTTCAGAAAAGTTTATTTGGTATTATGAACTTTGCTGATAAAACCATACTGACAAGAGATGCAACAGTCAGGTGTAACACAGGCTTGCTGTATTATCACCTAACAGTGGCACAGTTCCTTTGGGGTGGGGGAGCAGCACTGTTTGTTTGGGACATACTGAAAATACTCATCCCAAACTAAATCCCATGTGTATTTCTCAGTTGCTCTTACCAGTGTGGATACAGCTGAACCAACATACCTATACTGCTAATCATACCAAAAAGTCTGGAATGTTCCTCATAAAAGAGGAAAGATCTCTCAAAACCAAATCCAAAGCACCCAAATACAGCTTTACATGGTACATTTTCTGTGGTATCTTGAATAGTTTTAAATTACTACATTATATAGGAAAAAGATCATTTTAACATTTCATAAAACACACTTTCATGGATCAAATGAACAAGAAATGGAATATTTGCTGCAATTATGCCTTTAACTTAGTGAAGGTACTTGGGTTTGCAACTCAGTACTGGATAAAAAAAACTTGTCAGGATTACCATTCGATCAGTCATTTAATTGGAAATATGTCAGGTTTTTCTACACCTCTTGTCCAAAGTGAGGTTAGCACTGGGACTTACGATTGTTCTGCATAGCAGCACTGGTTTTCATAAATATTGGACTATCAGATACACAGAAGGATATAAAAAATATTTTGATATCTGTGCCCTTTTCTGTCCCGCTCCCAGTAAATATGGAGTTGTTTCAAGAGAACACACTATGTGTAAAAGCTAGGAAGTAGGGATGGCCCATCACATCCAAACATACTTCTGGTCACCATCTGTCCATATCTGTATGAATTATGTCCTTTCCCAAAGCTGCAAGGCCTGTTTTCAAATATAAAAATGCTCTAAAAACTATAATTTTATTTCAGCAGTCATTTGCTGTTATGCCATCTTTAGTTCCTAGAATACATTATTTTGTCACACTCGTCACTAAAGCCATTCACTTAACTTGGTCTTCCATAAGGACAGATCCCTTCAATACGTTTCTGTGACACTTCCCATTCCCAAACACCACCATCTGTCAATTCACTTGTTACCCTGTGAAATCTAATTTATTGGTTCCTGTCCGTTTGGAAGCCTCTAGTACTCTTTTATTTCCACTAGATCCTTAAAGTAACTAATCTTTATGCTTTGCTAACATTCTCTCATATATTACACAGTCTGCCCTTACCAATCCAAGCCCTCACTTTTTTATCTTTATAGTGCCTGCTACCAAGTTGCAGAAAAGTGCCACTATTTTTTTTTTCATTAGAATTTATTCTGTTGTGTCTTTCTATCTTTTTAAGCATTGTTTTCACCCAATGAAAAAGTCATGATGAAAACTGTATCCTTTCAGTCCCCTTTACTCTCAAACTATTATTTTGGCTCTCTCCACACAGTTTTATAATGGAAAAATTGAAGAGATTTCAACAAAATATTCTGTGGCTGTAATTTCCCATGGTCTGCCCTCCCTTCTCATTTGGCAGGCAGAAGTTTCTCATCAGTTTTCCTCAACAAGATATTTCATCAACAATAGAAAAGACTACATCTCCCAGTTCCCCTGCCTGTAATACTCACCTTTGCACAAAAATACAAGATTTACTTTATTGCATCTTCAGCAACTAGTATCTGAACATCTGACCCAAAAATTACACTTGGTTTTCTTCAGAGATTTGTTTGAACAAAGGTAAGGTTGCACAAAGTTTTCATTTTTAGGTATCCAAAGCCAGAAGAAAAAAGTTGTTTTTTTTTTTAAATATAATTTTCCTATCAATTGTCAAATAAGGCATGGGCTTTAACAGAATTCCTGTCCTCTGGTTCTGGTATTCACTCATGACATGAGAGACACTCTCATGTGGATTTTAAGAGTTCAGCTAACACTGCAGACTTGCCCTGTGTAAGGGCATATTCCATTTACTTCCCACTCACCTTTTTTCCAAAACACGTGCTGGAATTTGTTTGAAACTTCTAAGGCCATAATATTGAATCAGTTCAGTTGGTCAAGTTCAACTATTAGAATAGTACTGTCAGGCATACACGTGCACAGACATACACTGCCTCAAAAGATGAGGCTTTTTCCCATGAGAAAATATACATGACTCCTTGTACTTCTCATTCATTTGATATTTAACTTTACAGAAAGTACTGTTCACAAACCACAGTGTGGAGGCTGTTCCCTTTGCTATTCTAGACACATTCCTGGGCACCTTATCTCTAAAATTTTCTTTCATTAGTTTCAAACGTCTCCCTAGTCAAAGCTGAAAATTAGTGCTTTATCCAATAAATCCTTTAGTTTTCTTTGACACAGCCAATCATACAGTTCTTGGAACCTTCTCTCCCAACCTCCTCCATTTCTTTCCTACTGGCACTCTGGCCATCCCTTTAATATGCCACCCTCATCTTCCTCCAAATTTCTTCATCGTTTCCACAGCAGCTGTCTTCCTCCTTTCTCCTTTTACATTACCTTTTTAGGAAACCACACCTGCAGAAACAGACAACCCTTTTGCTATCCTGACTGGTCACTTTGCCAGAGGACACCATCTTGAACGCTGACCATTGGTATCTATGGGCAGACCATGCTCAAATCATCCTTTCTTTGCATTATAATACCTCAGGAATATAACTTCAGGATAAAAATATATATATTTTTATATATATATAAAGGATGCAACTCTTACCAAGAGTCTCATTTGACATTTCACCTAGTGCAAAACATTTTGTCAAGGTCAGACAGAACCAGACATCCTATAAAACTCAAATACAGATGCAGAAACAGGTTTCCAAGACGATTCTTTTCACCGTGTAATCCTTCTTTTTCCAAATTCCACACTCAGTTGTATCCCATTGAAATTGACTACATTCACAACTTAACACACCCACTTTTCTACCTTGATTTTCTCCATAAGACAAACAATAAAACCCGAAGAGATACAAAGTCTGTTAACAACAGGAACAAATCTAGACATGCAGATACACTTGTGGCAACAGTCATAATCATTAGAACATTTGACATTTCAAAGAGCTAGTTTGTCAAATACACAGCAAGATTTACATTTTATGTTACTGCCTGCAAACAACAAGTAAAGGCTGATGTGTTTCTAGGCTGCAACTGTATCTGAATTTAACAATTTTAAGACACTATAAAATGCATATTAACAGACAGGCTCTACACTAGAAAGTTTATACCTCAAGTACTTAAAGACAGAGTATAATTTGTTTCAAAAATAGGTAACAGACAGAAATAACCTGTCTGGGAATAGGGAATTGCATTAATTTCAGGTTACATAAATATTATAGACTCTTGAAATTGAGTCCTCATCTTTCTAAAGGTAATGTATCAAAGGTACAAGATAGCTTGGGAAAGAAACTGGGGAGAGGTGGCAGTCAATCCAACAACCTAACCACAAGACAATTCTTCCTGTAATTAACAGTGTGCAACATGAAATCAGTCTTTATCCATGAAATATCCCAGCCACCTATATATTTGAGCCTAGTGAGGTAACTAGGAAAATTATCAGCTCTGCTTGCAGATTGTTTGGGACACATATCCTGTGTGTTTAGTTACAAAGGCCTACTCTTTACTCAAGGAAAAAAAAAAATCCTCTGATACAGTGCTTCCAAGATCTCCAATAGTGAGAAGCACCTTGTAGATTCCAAATTTTGATTTGGTTTTCATGTGGGAAAAAAAATAGAAATCCAGTGCTAAATATGCAACTGTCAATGAAGACAATCTCTTTGATACCAGCAGCTGTAGGTACAGCTAATAGATTGCATCCAATTAATACTTGCAATCACCTACACAAAATTTGTACTGCCAACCAATACTGAAGTCACACTGCTAATAAGCAATTCCTCTTTAGGGCCAAGATGAGCAATGAGGTAAGAATACAAAAAGCCCATTTACTGCTTAAATCATATGAATCTCTGTGAGCAGAAGTATTAATACAATAGAACTCAGAAAAAACATTGCATTTGCATAATTTTTAGCCTTAATCATAGTGGTATCACTTCCTTCTCTGTGTAGTTATGTATTTTGACAATGGCATTTAAGTATACTCACGTAAAAAATTAAAGATACAATCTATTCAAGATACTGTCCTCCCACCTCAAACTACATTGTGCTTACAGGATCCTGCTCACAGGCCTCTTTCCACTTCTACCCCAGAAAACAGCAATAGCTCCATCCAGTTCCAGTGTGCACTCATTGCTGGTCGTACAATACCTCTGTCATGTGTCCTTCTCCCCCACCACATGCACACAGACCCCTTATAATTGCTGACTTGAACTTATTAATGAAAATACAAGCCAACTTGATATCATTATTTTCTTGTGTACTTAACTAGACAAAGAGTCTGCAAAATTTCAAATCAACAAGTAACTGAAAACTTCAGGTCAGTACTAGCATTCCCTGTTTTCCTCAAAGAGTAACTAAAATCTGCACAAGAAGAAGATTTTTCACTATTGGAACAATTCAGCCATTGGAATAACCTCCCCAGGGAAGTGTTGGATTCCCCAACACTGGACACTTAAAACTGAGCTGGACAGGGTGTTGGGCCACCTTCTCTAGACTGTGCTTTTGCCAGGAAAGGGTGGATCAGATGATCCTTGAAGTCCCTACCCACCTGATATTCTATGATTCTACGATCTGGGGTTTTTTGTTCTTATATGCCCCTGCTTGCAGAGGTTCATACAAACCTCTACATAAACTAAGTTTACAACAATCATAGAAAATACATCTAATGGAATCACAGTAGCAACTTAGCTCTCAGTCATCAAAGTATTCTTGTCATGATGAACCTGTAGCACATTCCTTGTATTCCACTGATCTTACAAACAATGCTCATTAAACTCACTCTTAAAATATTAATATTGGAAAAGAAACATTGTAATTCTTTTATAAATAATTGCAAAATATGCAATTAGTCCTTAAAGAAAATTCACACAATAAATGTTCTGTGAAAAGCATCAAGTGTGCACATTCTCTCTGCTTCCAGGAAACCATATAAAAACCTTGTAGTGTTTACTCAAATAAAGTCACACATTATGGGCTTACTTCTCTCTCCCCCACCCCCAAACAATTGACGTTTTATCAGCTCTGCAATGTTTGATCTCTCTCCAAGTCACACAAGAGATTGGGAGATTTCACCTGTGTTATCCTTCTAAAATCATATATAAAATACTGCACAAAACACGTATCTATGAATCTCATTTAAACTGTGCTTAATAAAGCATAAATATTTATTGTAAAGCATACTAGACTATTAGGAAAATAAAGAACTTCAGATCTCTGTTATTTCTGTTCACTTCTAGAGATAACAAAGACATCAAATTCTGGAAGCCTACCAAACAGTTACATTTTATTACGAACACATATGATTTAAGTACTGCCAATAAATTCTACATCTTCAGTTATGGTTGACATTTATGATATTACTTAAAGAATAATAAATGCCTTAACTTGAAATACGTGCATGCCTTTAGGAAGTGAGGCGAATACTAACGGAAGCATTTAGTAACTTGCATGAGAACAAATATCTTCTATCACCTAGGAACGTTAATGAAACTATATTTTCTGGGGTTTCATATTGCAGACAAATGGGGGGGGGGAAAAGAGAACACTCGCTATCCAGAAGGGAAAGAAGGGAACAGAGAAAGTAAATTATTATACAGTATTCCCTACGTATCTTAACTGCTAGTACAATATTTTAATGTGTCTTTCATAGTGTGCATTTGATAATTTTAAACTCATTGAATGAGTTGTTTCTGAAGCCTGTTACAGCATACTTGCATTGCAGCCTCCTATGCAAAAACAATTACCGTTGTATTACCCTATTGTGCAAGTGCAGGGAGAGAAACGCTCGGAAACTACTCCTCCGTTTCAGATTCACCTCGTATTTTCTCACACCTATCTCACAGTCAATTACATCAAGTGCATTACGGAATATATGTCAAAGCAAAAGTAGAAAATTTCATTTAGTAGCCATCAATTTCAGCCACAACAGTAGTAGATGGGAGGTTCTGTAGCAACAATCACTTCCCAGAAACTGTTCGTTCGCACGTTTAATGAATACACCGCCCTTATTCTCCTTCCTATAACGGGCTGATAATTCACTTGCAGCAGCCTCGGACCAGTTCCACCGGCAACACAACTCGACGTTCCTGCAGTTCACGTGCAAGTTCCCAAATAAAAACAAACCTACCCCCCTTCCCCCTACTACTCCCCCTCTCGGGGTTTACACTACAAGAAACAAGACTCACTGAAAAGTTTTCCGGGAGGTAGAAACCAACAGGGTTCCATTCAAGAAAACTGAACGTTTCGGGCATCCCTCCAGACTCTACTGAACAGCTCTCTCTTCAGTAAAAAATGAGTTTAAATCACATCAACTCAAACCTAATGTTAATGTATGTGAAGCGAGGAAGAGAGACAGACAACGATATTTGCAAGGCAGAACAGCTCCTATTTAGACAACACCAACATTTGATAAATCATGTCCCTCAAAACCTGGTATTTCTTTGGCACTTAACAATCATTTTGTCGACAGAAAGCGGGAAGAACCAGTCGCGAGCAGCTAGAAAGCTGTGGTTTCTTTCTCTCTTAAAAGCGGAGGAGGTGGGCTTTGGAAAAGAGGCAATCAAAATAACAAGGTAGCTGGTAGCTGAAGATGTTTGGTTTGGGGTTTTGTTCCAATCAATAAGAATTACTTTTTAATATTTAAGATCGTACAAAAAGCGAGCGAGCTATAGCAAACACATTATTACTGCTTAGCTTCCATAGAGACATAAAGTATTATATCGATTCTACAGAACCGAGATGAGAAACCCGCTAAGGAACTAACGTTTTCCTCCATTCCTCTAACAGGAGCTTGTCAGTTAGCCAGACGTCCAGCACAAACACATACAGCGGTTAGGAAAGCGAGTGGCGCTCACTCCTCAGAAAGTTTTTTCCTCCAGTTTCGGAGACACCTACCTGCTCTCTGGAAATGCAAGGCAACGAGGGTCTCCTAAACATTTTGCAGCTGCCATAGTAGCTGGCCGAAGTTTCCCCTAAGGATACGCAGCTAGATCTTCTCCTGGGTCTGATCACAGGCACTTTTTCATCCACGCTGGGGAGCCGTGAGTGGTGATGATGCTGGTGGTGCACTCCTCGTCTCTGAGCCGAGATGACGTGCTCCCCGCCACAGAGTGCCAGGAGGCAGCCTGCCACCCCGACCGAGCCGGCCAGCAGCGGTCTGAGGGCGGGGGGCACGCAGGGAAGGCTGGTGAGCGACACCAGCCACACCAAGATGGAGAAGACCAAGACGAGAAGGCTCCGGCGCAAATTCAGGGAGCTGTGCAGCAGGGTGAGCGCTGCCATCAAGCCCAGCACTGTCAGGAGCCTGCCTAGGACCATCTGCGGCTCGGCGGGGGACTGGGGCTCCTCTTCGTGCCCCTCCGCGGGCACCAGACACTGCAGCGCCACGAAGTCCCCCGAGTAGCAGCACACGGGAAGCGCCAGCAGCCACCAGCGGGTCGTGCCGCCGCCGTGCTCCCCGCGCCTGCCACCGGCCAGGTAGCAGGTGAGGAAGAAGAAGGCACAGGCGATGCTGAAGAGGGGGCTGAGGCAGCGAGCCAGGCACAGCAAGGCGTGCAGAGGCCGGGAATTCCGCCAGCTCCTCCCGTCCTGCTGACCCCCGTCGCTGTCCCAGGAGTGAAAGGCCAGGAGTGAAAGGACAACGGCGGTCAGGGCGCCCAGGCAGAGCAGAGCCCGGCAGGAGGTGGAAAAGGTGGTGGCTGGGAACAGCAGCAGGGAAAAGAAGCTCTTCGAAGGGTCCTGCCTCAGGGGGGTCGCGCAGCTCTTCACGTAGCCGTTCCGCAGGCTCTCCGGACTGCCTCCGCCGCCGGGCAGCGCCAGGGGGGCAGCCGCCCCGCAGCCGTCCAGCTGCTGGCAGTGCTGCAGGGGTCGGCTGGGTCCGTGGTGGGAGGCGGCCACGGCGGCTGCGACTTCTTCTCTCTCTTCCCTCATGGTGGCTGGGAACGGGGATGAGGCGCGGGTCGCGCTAACTCCGGCCCGGCCGCGCCTCCCTCATCTCCTCAGGAGGAAAGCGCCGGGCTGAGCCGCCGCTTCTCCTCCGCGGGCAGCGGCGTCCGCAGCATGGTGGGCGAAGACGGGAAAAGAGAGAAAAGGTAAAAGTCTCACCCGCTCGTTCGCGTTCCCCGAGCGGATCCAGCGGCGGGGACTCGCTGTCGCCTCCCAGCGTCCACCGGCGGCGACGGCGGCGTCCCGGTGGGGGTGGGAGAGAGGCGGCGAACAACTCCCCCCCTCCCGCCTTCTTTTCTTTTCTTCTCTTCCTCCCTCCCTCCCTCCTGCCGCTGCACACGGCGCGCGCGGAAGCCCTTGAGGCGGCACGCGCCCGGGAGCGGTTGCGCGCTAACGGCCGCAGGGGAGCGGGGGCGTGGAGGCGCGCGGGGGCGTGGAGGCGCGCTCGCGCTCCGTGCCCGGCGCGAGCAGCTGGCTCCTTCCTGCCGTCCCGTGCCCAGCGGCTGCCGACCCTGCGGGGACCGGCGGCGGCGGCGGCGGCGGCGCGCCCGGGTGCGCCTCTGTCCCCAGAGAGGTGTTTGAACCGTGCGCCTCTGTCCCCCGCGGCCAGCGCAGGCAGCGAGGAGCGGGTGGCTGGACGAGAGCTGTGGAAACAGGGACGCCTGACGGGCTGGTGTAACTTTGTGCTTCATCTTGGTTTTCTGCTTTGGGATGCCACGGGACCGTTGTTAGCGCACACAGGGTGTGGAAGTATCTTCCCTCTTTGTTTTGGTTTGTTTTTTTGTGGTTTTTTTTTTTTTGGACTTGACAAGTAAGTATTGATTAGAGTAATTCTCTACATTTGGTGGTTTTTTTTTCAGTCTTTGTTAACTAATTTACAGGTTAGACCGCGTTGCTCAACAGGTTTGATTTTTTGCACAGCTAATCCCTTTGGAATGGAGCAAAATACTAATTTAGGACCTTTTTAGACTGCTGAGAGTGAAAATCGGCAGCTAACGGGATTTTGAGCCATTCCTTCCCTCATTCATCCCGTTAGTTTGCTTCTCGAAGGGTGACTGCCTAGCACTTTTAAAACTGTAACTGTGTATCTTTACCTCATTACTTACAGTAAGTGTCCTTTGAGCCATGTTTCTACATAATATTGTAAGGCTTAAATTGATTTAGAAATGAGATCGGGTAAGTTGGTGATGGAGTTTTTGGCTTGCTTATTAAAACAAGGATTTCTTGACATGTACTCGGTGCCGTTGCTCGTGATTTGCTACATTTGAATAGCACTCGAGCAGCGGTTGCTTTGGGGAAGCTGTAGTGCAGCAGGAAGTGCTGCTGCTCAAGGCTACAGGCCTAAAAGTTGGTAATATGCACAAACCCTCCAGCATGATTACTTACAGCAAACATAATATGCACTGACAAAGTTACTCTGTGCGTAAGAAGATGGAAATAAGTAATAGATATTTTTTTTTTTGCCTCCTGAAAGACAGATCAAATTGATGGAATTTTAATACTTTAGTACACCTTCCTCTGTTAGAAATACCCCTACACACTTTCCCAAAAAATGAATTCTGTCCTGACTCGGTACACGTAGTACCAACAGGGTAGTACAGAACCCATGTAAGAAAGTTTTCAAATGGGAAAATGTGCAGTTTCTCTGGGGATTATATTCTTACATTTAGTCCTTTTCATACGTTAATGATATCAATTGGACCACAATCAAGTATATATGCAAATGTTTCCAAGACTCAAATGTATCTTGTTAGTATTTATATTCTTTATTTGTTGATTCCTTTGAACTTTGCTATAAGTAAATGCATTCCAGAAACAATTAGATAGTGTATTTTCATTGAAACATCTTATTTGAGTATACATGTCTGTAGCAGTGGACACTAGAAAGTGCCCTTAATACCTCAAATGGAACCATTTGTGGCTTTACCACTTTCTGAATCAGAAGTGATGTCTTATTTTTGACAGTTCTCAGTAGATTTTTATTCCTCGAATTTGCCAAATCATACACTTTTTAAGTCCCCATAGGCTTTTGGCATCTGCAGGAAGAGGTCCTTGCTTAATGAGGTTTGACTATGCATTGTTGAAATGTGGGGTGGTTTTGTGTTGTGTTTTTTTTTCTGGGGGAGGGAGCTTTTTTGTGGGTTTTCTTGGGGGGAAAGTTATTGTTTTTGTTTGTTTTATAAGTTTCTGTCTTTGTTCATTTTCCTAGAAACAATGAACAGTTGCTCTCTACTCACCTTTGCTCTTCAGTTCATCTTTTTCTGTATTTCCTCAGTCTTGTACTTCCCAAGCTGGAGAGTTTTAGTCTATGCTTTTGGAGATGAGGAGACCAGGAGTTACACACAGTATTCGAGGCATAACAGCAGTCAAAATAATGGTTTTAATGTCATTACCCAGCTCTTTCTTTGTAATTCCTGTAATTTATTTGTTTTGCTTTGGTAGGGAAATGAGAAAGTGGGTGAACTGAGCATTGTTCAGTGTTGGCCTGTTCAATGTTGAACAGATGTGGAACCTTGTTTTTATAGCATTAACTATGTAGATTCCAGGATCTGTTTTCTGACTGTTAACATCTACATCTCCTAGATAATTTTAAAGGTGAGGTGGCAGGATTTTTTTTTTTCTGTGTTTACATTATGGTTATCTACATTAAATTTCACCTGCTTATGCACTCTGGATTGTGAAGTTATATGCAGATTCCCTCAGCCACTTAGCTTCAACAGCATATTTCACCACCATACTGTTTTCAGATCATTTATCATGATTCAGTTAGCCTTTATTTCAGAGGGTATGCCTCTGCAAAAGCACCCCGAGGGAGTATATACACAATTCATTCAAAAATAACTGTTCTCTGGTATTATCTTCATTGACTAATAGTACTCTTTCTAGCATATTCCAGGCCCATGTCCTGAGTAGTTTACAATCTGATCGTGAATGGTTTCAGTATAAAGAAAAGTTGGTTTGAGTAGTCTGGAATCATAGAATGGTTAGGGTTGGAAGGACCTTAAAGGTCATCCAGTTCTAAGCCCCCTGCCATAGGCAGGGAAACCACACACTAGACCAGGTCGCCCAAAGCCCCATCCAACCTGGCCTTGAACACTGCCAGGGACGGAGCATTCACAACTTCCTTGTGCAGCCTGTTCCAGTACCTCATCACCCTCACAGTAAAGAACTTCTTCCTTATATCTAACCTAAATCACTCCTGTTTAAGTTTTAAACCATTGCCCCTTGTCCTATCGCTACTGTCCCTAATCAAAAGTCCCTCTCCAGCATCCTTGTAGGCCCCCTTCAGATACTGGAAGACTGCTATGAGGTCTCCATGCAGCCTTCTCTTCTCCAGGCTGAACAGCCCCAACTTTCTCAGCCTGTCTTTAAAAGAGTATTAATTAAATTTCTCCTAGTGACAGAATAATTTTTAGAATAAAACAGTACCTTTTCATATACTATTCTTTTAACACATACAGGAAAATCTTACCACATCCACTTAATATTTCTAAGTTTTAAGCATTCACTTCTGTTTGCACTGGACTTTTTTGGGGTTTTTTTTTTGTAAATGCTCTGGCTATTTTGTGCCCTGTAATCTCAGAATTCATGGGGACCACCCCTGTTCCAAATTGCTGTGGTTTTCACCTCAAAGTACCTTTCTTGTCTCCTGTTCTTCAGACACATCAAATGAAAACATTTGTTTATTCCTTCCTAATTTAGTCCTGCGATTCTGATCAGTTTCTAACCATGTGAACAACTTTTGCAGTTCTTTAATAACTTTGGACACAGTTGTCCATCCTTTCACTTCAGAAAACTGTTTTGTGCTTTCCCTTGTATCAGCACAGAAAGGTTAATCAAATTCTAGGAAGTCCTCTTCAAAGTTTCTCTTCAAGCCTTCCATGTATTCAGCATAGTAATAATAATTAGATCTAATGATTATCGTATGTAATTGTGCCCTGACTGTAATCCTTGCCCTTTTTACATGGTGTCTAAATTGGAAACTTTCACAGGGTAGTATTTCAGAAAGCTATGAAACACATCAGTCCTCTTTAGGTTCTCCTTTTTGTCTATTTTTGTGACAGAATTGTCTCAGATATGGTTGACAGCTTTCTCAAGCACTGAACTTTATCTTGGCCAAAATGCATCTATTCTATTTGAGATTCATTTTTAATAATGGGCTTAGGCGTAATCAACTTCTCTAAACAAAGTATCCTTTGAAACTGAAAACAAAAGAAATTTCAACTAGCTACATGGTTTAAATAGCTTGGCTTTCTAATCATAATCTGGGATCATTTGTGTAGAAATTCTTGTGTATGACTGAAGAATGGGTAAATTGATGCCTTGTTCTAGGAACAATATTATACTACCTGATACTGGTGTAATGTAAAGCATATGTGGAAAAAAAAATACAAAACCACCACTCAAAAAAAACACCAAAAAAGAAAACCAAAACAAAAAAACCCAAAGGTGGGATCAGAGAACATATTTTACCTTGGAGCTCCGAGTTAACAAGTTATTGCATTTGCTGCTTTCCTTTAATTCATATCCCTAAGAAAGTTGATGCCCAAATACCATGGTTTTAATTATTTTTTCTTTGAATATTAGAGTTTCAGCAATTATTTTGTCAGTTAATATAAAAACAGTTAAGAAAGTGCAGGCAGTAACTGTCTGTGTGTACCACAACTTTGTTACCAGTTTTACATCAGATGCTTGTATAAATAAAGAAGTGACATTACTACAGCTACAATCAGCAAAAAAAACTGTCAACAAACAAAGGAAATATTCCACCTCCAGAAAACCCATATAAGTGTGGTTCACTTATGGAAATCAAAAGTCTTAACCAAACTGGAATGAACACTTGAGGAACACCAGCATTACATGCTATCTTTATGAGTTTGCATTGTGGCAAGCACTGCTGCTGCTCTGTTCAGTAAACTGCAGAAATAAGTGCTGCAGCTAGCAGCTGGAGCTGCATGGATACTCTTGTATTTATCTGTGGTTAATATATTTAAGGCAGGCTACAATACCAACCACCAAGATGCGCAAATGTCTTCAGCCCTGAAATCCTAGAGAGATCTGCAGTGGTCCATAGGCAAGCAGACATAATGGATACAAGTGACTGAAGGATACCAAGATGCAGTTACTAAAGAATTTTTTAAAATGCAGGTAAAAGAGGCTTTTTGTGCAAGTGTATTCACTATGCATGGTGTCAGTATACTTGCAATAAGGTGTTGTTAATGTATTTGACATGTCTAAGGGTGGGAGGAGAGAGATCCAATTGTATCCACATTAAGCAAAGGATCTAATTTCAAAGGTAAGTAATGACATTTTCAATTTCCTCATGTAGCAGCAAAGACCAAGTTACTACAAATTATATCTTTTAGTTCAATTTGTCCAAAATGGGCACATGGCAAAAAAAATGGAAAGGAGTAGTGGAAAAAAAATTGTTCCTTGTATGATAAGATGTCTCCAGTGGACATAGTGTTTGTCGGGTTAAAAACAAATGTCATTGTTAGATGAGATTTCTTATTTCTGGTGAAGACAAATACTGGTGCCATGATCCAAGGTGTAGATCAGCAACAACAAATTTTGAGGAGCAATCTGTAAGTAGCAGAAAGATTGCATCAGCCTAGTTAAACACTGTTTGGAATCTAGAAGGATACAAATCTCTAACTGATCTCTCAAGTTTTTTCTAATGTTCATATATTTGTATTTATGAAGAGAAGCAGTAGTATGTTGACTTTTGGTACTGTACCCAGATGCTTCTACTACTGTATTTTTTTAAACCTAAGCTATCATTCCTCATCTGAACAAACTTGTATTCTTCTGAAATGGACCAACATGTGCATCTCCAGATATGCATGTAATGATGTACACCTCTTCAGCTGAAATGTGTTTTCACCATGCCCTAGCTCTCACTTTAATGATGAAATTGTCAATAGACAATGATTTCTAATGTTTTGCAAACAGGATGCGTGTGTGCTGTGTGATTTCAATAGTCAGGCCACATATAGTCTGCATGTTCAGTTAAATAACAATAGTCTAACACTTCATGTTAGCTTTGTGTAAAGGTTTAATGGAATTGCGTAACTTTAAAAAAAAATTTTTATACAATCTATAATTAAAAAAATTGTGAAATTATTCAGAAATTACACATTTAAATAAATGTTTGGCTCAACATTTTTCCCCAAGGTATCATGAATTTGTCTGCTAATTTCTAACAAAAATAAAGATAATGAGCTATCAAGTTCAACAAACAGCTGTCAAAACTCTGGCTTTAAGATGTTAGAGAACCGTGTAATTATATATGGTACTGACTTTTTTACATGAGCTTATTTGGAGAATAGTGGTTTACTTGAGTACAATTTGTCATCCTATGGTATAAGCAAAACTGATTAATAATTAATTAATAATAAAAGAGTAAATAGGTGACTGCATATATGGCATTTCTCTATAAAAAGTTTACTTTATGCTGAATCATGTTTTATTATAAAATCTACACCTTCAGTTAAATAGCATTAAACTTAAGAATGCATACTAATATTTCAGTGGCAATTCAGTCCTTAACTTGCTAATTGAAATTTCTCTTTTGAATTGAAATAAAAGCATTTTATGGACTCTGTTCATTATTAGTGTTAAAGATTAGATCTAACTAGGGAGCTGGTTTGGTTTTTCAGAGAAGTCTGACTTAACACATGAACATCAGATGCATAAATATACCCTGAAAATGATCAGAATCAGTCTGAGTCAGGTCATTTATTGGGAGGGAAGGAAAAAAAAAAGGTGAGCTGAATCATTCAGTCAGTTTCTCTCATTTCCACGTCTTTCAGATACCCGTTTTATTGACCCTAAATCATTAAGAGAAGTCGTTAATTAACATTCATTTAAATTCTGTTAAATTGCTAAAATTACATTATATTGTCAGCAGGCATGAAACAACCCAGTAAAGAAATTGTGCTGAGTTAGACCTCTTCAGGGTCTGGCCTGTGGTGTTTCATCACATGCTTGAGTATCATCTCACCTATTCTGTTTGTCTGTATTTCATTCAGCTATGTGTATGAAACCACTATGGGTTTAATGTATCCCAAAGTTCTTCAAACCTAATGCATTCTTATAATAAGCATTGTAAAAGCCTGGACCTAGAAGAAAATTATATTAACACATTCACTATTTGTCTTGCTCATAATTAAACTGAAACCTTTGACTTGAAGTATCAGGTTGCAGATGTCTGAATAATAGTGCCATGATAGAAAATATGTGGTGATATGTACAATATCTTACCTCTTGAATTAAAAAATAATATTACCTGGAATACTATTATCAAAGATTATCATAAAGTATTATATACCATTATGTTGACCTCTGAAATGTTTGGAAATTAATTTGGTTTTAGCATGCAAGGTCATGATGGTGTAATAAGAAAGTCTATGAAGGCAAATCTCCAGAACAAAACAGGTAAAGATAACAGAGAAGCCTAAGTGAATCCTGTAATTGTGACTTAGTAACTGTTTCTTCTGGAAATTCAACATGAGTTTAAAAGAATAGCATCATTATGCAATTAAGCTAATTAGCTCATTAATGTGGAAATATTTTGTCCTTCTGACCACAGAAGGAATTCATCTGAGTAAAAAAGCAGACAGGAATAGAATGCGGTATGAGACAGAAACTGTCTGGTTTTAAAATGATAAATGTATGTGGTTTATGTCTGTCCTCTCAAACCTAAGCGCTTTACCAGCACTTCTTAGATTAATTTTATTGTTCTGAATTGTTAAGGCAAAATTTTTCATCATACGTAACCTGAGCCTTTGCTGTCTAGGAATTCATGACATGCAGTGAAAATGCTCCAATTTCATCCAACTTGTTTAAGTAACCTTTCCTATTTAAGTCACTCATTCAGCTAAAAGTTGCTTTTCTTCCCCATATAATGCAGTAAGGAGTGTTTAGCATTCATAATCAATACTGTGTACAATTGCAGTAATTTATCTACCTGCTCTTGGCATCTCAGCTGAAGCTCCCACTGCCTTTCAGCATCCAGTTTATTGAAAGCAGTACTCGTGTGTTTTGGGCTTAAGGGAACTCAGAGCCTGAATTTACAACATCTGAAACTGCACAGCAACTAAAGATGTGAAATAATTTTGTAACTGATAGGTTTGCTGCTTTTGTCTCCTCTGTGTGGTATAATGATACATCGTAATAATTTACAAACATTGAGGGATTGTATTTAGTTGTCAAAGGCAAACAAATGTAGGTAAAGCAGACAGCAGTTTTACCAGATCAAGTAACAGATAAGTGCTTTGATCATTTAACTCAGCTATTCTTGTGCTCAAAACTAGCGGGGATTACCCTGAGGCATGATGTTAAGAGGAGGAAGAACAGTTGGATGTGAAAATGTATTTAAATATTTCCAAGATGTTAATTTTTGTTAGTAGATGTTCTTTATGAGTAAGAATATATTGGATATTTTAAAAAATACTGCTACTACATGGGGTTTACTCAAGCAGCAAAGACTAGTCCATCTCTCCCCTGTTGTTAGCATATATGTGTTAGCATGTATGAATTGAATACATCAGCAAAAAATGAGGGTATGCTGTGGCAATTTTACAAATTCCAAATCTATATAATACAAGTATATTAACTTCAGTTGATTAGTTTTTATGTGCTTACTTGGAGCTAAAATGTGTCCAGCATACTGGGGTACAAAGTAATGGTGTGGAAACAATCGGCCATGTGGATCTGTTGGATCTTTCTTGCAATGAAAGAGTAATAGTTGGCCTGCAAGAAAGAAAGCAAAACATTTAGAAGGGTTCTTTCATTGCTTTGGAGTTTTTGTGTTTGAAGTAACAACAACCTGAGAGGAAAGGACCTTGAAAGAGAGCAAACTGGACACAGCAGTAGGTTTTACCAGAGCTGATTCATGAAATGCAGTTTATGTTATAATTGCACTTATGCTCGATTAGTAATAATTAGGTAGCAACAACTAATTCTTAATCTAACAAACACTGTATCAGTGAAGAACTACAATTAAATTTACATTGTTAACTGATTTCTTATTTATCATGTACTTGCAGGATCATTTATACCATTCTGTAATTATTCCTGTTGTGAAGGGGGAGTGTCACGAGGATGGAGCCAGGCTTTTCTCAGTGGCAAACAATGATAGGACATGGGGCAGTGGGTACAAACTGGAACACAAGAGGTTCCACTTAAACTTGAGAAGAAACTTCTTCTCAGTGAGGGTGACAGAACACTGGAACAGGCTGCCCAGGGAGGTTGTGGAGTCTCCTTCTCCGGAGACATTCAAAACCCGCCTGGACACATTCCTGTGTAACCTTACCTAGGTGTTCCTGCTCCGGCAGGGGGATTGGACTAGATGATCTTTTGAGGTCCCTTCCAATCTCTAACATACTGTGATACTGTGATTCTTTAAAATATGTAAGAGTTTATGGAATCATGGGGAAAAAAATCTTGAGGTTTTTTTGAGAGCTGAAAATCTTTATAGTTCAACCTTGATGGAATTATATTGGGAAAAAATGTTATATAAATTCCATGAAATATATGTATCTTATTTTATTACAACTATTAGTGTAACACTGACCATGAAGTAAGTTAGAGGGTTTTATTTATTTAGTGTTTGAATATTTTTCTTTTCAAGAGGAATAGATATTGCATAATAAATTTCACTGATACAGTGTTCACAAGTGCTGATCTACAACAAACTGCAGTACTATGTTTACTTGATTACTTATATTGCTATATTTGAAATGTCATCTTTACTAGAATTAGAGTGTTCATTAAATGTGAATATTTTGCCAGTATATTGCTAGAGAAAAAAGCATAGTGCACAAACAGTACAATTAGTAAATTAAGTGAATATGTACCTGTATTACCAATTATTATTGTTTACTAACTTGCTAATTTGTAAAATTTGCTACTTCGTAATTAGATTCTCTGTAACTGTGGCTAATTAAAGAGACTAGAATACATAACAGTTGCTACTTAGTACTAATGTGGGCTTCATATGGTTTTAAAGTTTGTGATTCCTGGCTACTTTGAGTTTTAGTACCTAATTATTGTGAGGCTTATTTCAATATCGTAATTTTATAAATATAAGTCTCCTAGATGCATACAGCCTTTGGGATCTAAACCACTACGTACTGGATCACTTCATGATCAGCAACGTAAAAGTTACAAAAAAAAGCTATGTATCAGGGGGTTAGCCAAATACCAGTGAAGCTGAGTGACATACTTTAACTGAAGTTGCTTGTATCATATAATTAAATTGCTAATTCTAGGGCACTTTTGTAGAAGTGAATATCAGATGTCTAGTATTGTTAAAAGTTGGGTTTAAATAAGATTTTATTTTCTTCAGTTTTGGCCTTGATTACTTACTGAGAAGTTATGTAAATTTGTTAAATATTATATACTTGGCATGTTTGATTTCTTTAATGATGAAAGTGAGGAATCTATTCTTTACAAGTAAATTTAGTTCTGCTTTTATATATTAACGTGTCCCCTTCCCAGGATTGATGCATTCTTCATGCAAGTTCTGAAAGGGGTGCAGGGAAGAAGGAAAACAGCATTTTTTTAAGGAAATGTTTAGTTAAACTTTCGATGCTGAGACACTATGGGAAAAGAAAAAGATAACCATCTTCCGGACAAATTTTATATATTTCCAAGTGTAGGAATTCTTAAACTGTACATAGGGTGGTTGTGGTGTTAGTTGAAATGCTGGGGGGTATTCTATTTACTTAGCTCCCTAGCCAGATCTCTTACACAAATAGGTCTGTACCAAACCTAATAGTGCCATTAACATATTTCTGAATGGAGAAATGTTGAATTTCTGTAAAACATATTAATCTGGCATGTAAATTAAAATGACTAAGGAATTTTCAGGTTTTGAGTGGAGAGGCCCAATTTCATACACTGCCCAGCAAAATAAAAGAACCGTAGACAGGGTAGTCAGGAATGCTGCTTTAGTATGTAGGTTTTTTTATTCTGAGGCTTTAGGCAATAATGATCTATAACCAGGATCATGCTTCTGAGAGGTCTAGCTAAAAGCCTTTGCTTTTATAGCTGATACAGGAATATATTGACTTGGGACATAATGAAATTACTATATTATTTTACTATATGTAAGGTAACAAGATTCCAGTTGCTAGAGCAGTATGCACAAGTACGTTTCTGTTTCTGTTAATCTGAAATATATATAAACTATATTTATAAATGGACATGACATTTTAGAAGATGTTTGTGAAGTCAGTCCGTGCTTTCCCAGTTAACTTTGAAGGTTAGTCTTAAATGACAAAATGACTTGTGAAAATTTAACTTACATGAACCTTAACCAATAGAATCAGGTACTTTCCATGTATTTTAAAATATTTAATCACTGAACATTGTTCAGAAATGCAAATGTAAATTTTTTAGGGTGCAAACAATATGTTCCAAGAGTTGAAAGCCATTTCTTCTGATAATAAATGTGATCTGGTTTTCATCCTTCCTTACCTTTTTTTTCCCTTTTCCCACCTCCTTCTTCCATTTTTCCATATGGACAGTCTATGGGGCTTTCTAAGGATTAGCTTCCTTAAAAAGCTTCCTTGATGATTAATAGTAAGCCAAACATGCTTTGTTTAAATTAGGCAAGGATTCAGTATTCTCTTTATCAGCCGATATATGCTTATGTTCACCCTGAGAGTGTATCTTTAGTAGTACGATAGGTCAGATAATTTTACTAATGACAGCAGTAGGAGCATGCATGACTATCAACCCCCTGCATAATTTCCATGTGAGAATAAGCACAGTCTTCTACTCAATTGCTCTTAAGTGTTTACTGAATCAGAATGATTCCTTATTTCATACAGGTACGTGGAAAGCTGACTTCTAACTTTGAAACTTTTAAATTTTTTATAGGTAAGAGTTTTAATTAGTATTTTTATCCTACTTTGTTTAGGCTCTGCTTTGGGGTTTTGAGAGGTGCACTGATCTTTGCAATTATACCTTAGTCTCAGATAACCACTACCATTGCTTTGATAGCCCATATTCCTGGATAAATTTGTCATTTTGCCCACTGAGATCATTAGCACTAGCTTTGGGAGTATTTGTTAATTAGGTTTGTGGGTTCCTCAGGAGCAAATATCATCAAAATCCCATCAACAGAGCTAGAGAATTGCTTTTGAGCACCCTGTTTCAGTCAGGGTGGGACAGAGCTGTACTCCAGGCAATACCTGGGATCCTCTGATTGCTGAGTGAGACCTTAGTAGTGAGTCAGCTCCATGACCATGGTGGCAGTTAGAGAAGCTGGTCATCATGCATCATGCTACCTGTTTTTCAGAGCCCTAACACAGTCTATTGCCGTATTACCATGTTCTTAAGGGAAAGATCTTCCTGTGTATCTTTACCTCCCCTCAGTGTTTCCTAAGTACTTTCCAAGGCTATTTTTCTAAGAACTTCTGAGTTACTTGTGCTCCATAAAAGACTGGACTCTTCAGCCTCACTCCAGTTCCACATTTGGAATTATCTTGAGTGCTTCTCAAACTATATCCACAGGATCTTTGACCATACGGTGACCCTTATCACATTACTGCCCAAAGATTTTTGCCAGAACTTTGACACTCAAATTACTGGTCATATGTCATCTACACCAATCCTGCAAGCCTCACTTGATGCAGCAGGGACAACAGTCAGTGCTTTCACCTCCTCCTTATTGCTTAAGCAGTTTTCTTGGCTTCTGTGTTCCTAGGAAGAATAAAGCAATTATAAAGAGATCCTCTTCCAAGGGGCCATTATGGACCACAAAGTGGTGTGAGCTGGAACATCATGCCAGAAGCATGCAGAAGCGATAGGAGATAGCTTACTCTTCTGCTGGCTGTTTAGTATAGTTTTGCCCTTTTTTTGAAGTACAGACTTCTTGTGGCTGAGTCTGAGTAACATTACAGTGTTCTTCTAATTACCCATTCTCCCAGGTCTTTATAACAGATGCTTGCTTTCTTGGCTAGAAGCTGTCCTTGGGTGACTTGAGATCAGAAGGAGGCACGCTGTCCTCCCCAGGAGTATAGTACAGACATATGTATCAGACATTTCTGCTAGCAATCTGCCTGGGTTCTTGAATGAGCTGGAAATAAGATTAGGTCATTTCAAGCATCTGTATCACAATCAGAAAATCCATGACAATGTTCTGGAGGCTTTTCTACAAGAATATGGTTAACCAAGACCTTTTCTTCTCATAGATGTGAACAGGAAATGCCATCCTTTTCACTCTAGAGTGTCTTCCAGACCTTTTTTTAATCACCTGTTCAAGGGGACAGAGGCATTCATGTCAACTATATATGTGTTTCCTAATCTTCAAAGTTGCTTAGAAAGATAAAATAGGATAATCAGGATAATTCTGGTAGCTATGGATGAATGTAAGGGAGATCTGACATAATTTAAACTTTTCTGCTGAACTTTGTTCAACTTCATTGTTGAAGTGGGTTTTTTTGTTGTTTTCTTTTAATCCCCAGAGAATTTTGTTTCCCTTCAGAAAAATACCCTAATTAATAGAAGAACAAACAAAAGGCAGATGTATTTGGCCAAGTAGATTTAATTTGCCATGTGATACACAGAAAAGCCAATTTTCCTTTTCTTGGCCTCTTGGAATTCTGTATTTCCTGGATAGCGCTGGGTTCCTCTATAAGCTCGATCTATTTGACAGCTGTTTCAGCGCTGTGCTTCCAGGCTGAAGGCCTCTTTGTTTTTGTTGACACTATAGTGATTGTACCCTGAAGAGTTTGTTAGTTTGTTTGGTTTTTTTCTCCTTTATGTACTAGTTTTCAAGTAGGATCTGAATATCTTAGTTGTTTCCCTTGAGTTTCCACTTTTTGAGTGGTCAAACATGGTACTTGAGCTTTGAAGTGCCTGTGAATGTTCATCACAAGTCCTCATAATTTATGTTACTCTTGGAAAGGGGTATGCATTAAGAAAGAAAAAGAACAGAAGAACACCATACCCAAGGGTAGATATATATTAAAACTATTATCAGCTATTTAAATAAAAGACCTTAAAATGGTCTTTTCTTCAATGGCGAATGGTATTTTCTTAAAATGCATAATGCATACATGCAGCAGTACAACTTACGAAACAGTGGTTTTCTGAGCTGATAAGCATTCTCATTCTGTGAAATTCACATTTACTTCACTTGTAAAAGTGATTGGATAATAGCTAGAAGTCAGAGAAAATTGGTCAGTTTTATAAACCATTTCTAAGCAATGAAGTAGTGCTATCATTTTACTTGTACGCTACAGTTGCATAACACCATATTATTAAAACCGTGTGTAAAAATACAAACGTTATTCTGTCAATTCCTGTTACATTTTTTAATTTCTTCTTTGTGGCTAAGCAGTTTTGGGCCAAAATTCAGAAGATCATTCACAAATATGTTGCTGCAGGCTGAGAATCGTTATGTAGATTAATCCTTTAAAGTCACAAGGCAAATGCTATAATACGAAATTTAGAGAGATACCCATACCCACCAGCTTTCAACAAAGGGAGAAATAAACTATATATAATTTCTTAGTTTGATTTAAATTTGACAGTACTAGCTACACGTTCAAGATTTCAGTAAGTGTATGGCTATACTGAAGTTGAAAAAGAAATTGTAACTTGGAAGCTGGATTTTAAAACTGTGGTTGAATGTATCACAGTATGTTAGAGATTGGAAGGGACCTCAAAAGATCATCTAGTCCAATCCCCCTGCCGGAGCAGGAACACCTAGATAAGGTTACACAGGAACGTGTCCAGGCGGGTTTTGAATGTCTCCAGAGAAGGAGACTCCACAGCCTCCCTGGGCAGCCTGTTCCAGTGTTCTGTCACCCTCACTGAGAAGAAGTTTCTTCTCAAGTTTAAGTGGAACCCCTTGTGTTCCAGTTTGTACCCATTGCCCCTTGTCCTATCATTGTTTGCCACTGAGAAGAGCCTGGCTCCATCCTCGTGACACTCCCCCTTTATATATTTATATACACTAATAAGGTCACCCCTCAATCTCCTCTTCTCCAAACTATAGAGACCCAGCTCCCTCAGTCTTTCCTCATAAGGGAGATGCTCCACTCCCTTCATTGTCTTAGTTGCCCTGCGCTGGACTCTCTCCAGCAGGTCCCTGTCCTTCTTAAACTGAGGGGCCCAGAACTGGACACAATATTCCAGATGGGGTCTCACCAGGGCCGAGTAGAGGGGAAGGAGGACCTCTCTCGACCTACTAACCAGCCCCCTTCTAATACAACCCAGGATGCTATTGGCCTTCTTGGCCACAAGGACACAGTGTCGGCTCATGGTCACCCTGTCGTCCACCAGGACCCCCAGGTCCCTCTCCCCTACACTGCTCTCTAACAGGTCGTTCCCCAACCTATACTGGAACCTGGGGTTGTTCCTGCCCAGATGCAGGACTCTACACTTTCCCTTGTTATATTTCATCAAGTTATTCCCCGCCCAACTCTCCAGCCTGTCCAGGTCTCGCTGGATGGCAGCACAGCCTTCTGGTGTGTCGGGCACTCCTCCCAGCTTAGTGTCATCAGCAAACTTGCTGATAGTACACTCAATTCCCTCATCTAAATCATTGATGAATATATTAAATAATACTGGTCCCAGTACCGACCCTTGAGGCACTCCACTAGATACAGGCCTCCGACTAGACTCCGCCCCATAGACTACAACTCTCTGGCTTCTGTCCTTCAGCCAGTTCACAGTCCACCTCATTACCCGATCATCCAGACCACACTGCCTCAATTTAGCTGCATACTGAAGAAATGTTTAATGAGTCTGCTTTGCACTACAAATATTTATTGATATCACTTCAGTAGAGAACTACATTAAGAAAGGGCAAACTGTATATTTGGGTGAAGTTTGGTAATTACAGATAAGGAAGCAGTGTCAGAGCATATTTCAAATTAAATTGTATAAATGGGGTTTGGATAAGATCCAGAACAAATTAACTTAAAGTTTTGCTTTACTGGTAAGAAGACTATGTTTGTCTAAAACTAATGTAAATAAAGTGTGCTGACTGTTGTGTAAAGTTAATAGTGAGAATACAGAATTTGATAAGAGGCGCATTCTCTTTGTCAGGAGCTTATTTTGTAGCTTTCACCTATGTGATTTTGCACAATATTAAAAAGAAATACAAATCCATTCATATTTGCTACTCACTGTGAAGCAAGGAGGTACACAGGGCTTCTGGTAATTGTATTGCCTAAATTCATTTCCAGATGCATAACAAAAAATTGATAGCCTTTATCACTGGTCACCTTTAAAAATCTGAAAATACAGATTTGATTTCCCACCTGGAAAATACTTCCCTTACTTAATTATTATAGCACAGTTGAAAGGGTCTGTATCCTTCAATAGTCTTCTGATTTCACACATGCTCTATTCTTATTTTTTTTTTAATTTATGATTTCCAAGTATAAAATCTTCCATTTTCTAATACCTTTTGTCTGAAGAATTATTATTCCTGTTCATTTAATGTGATAAACACAGCTTAAAGATACTTTGGTGCTACAGAATACTTTGGTGATCTGTTGTGAATGAGACTTCTGCAGTCACAGATTTATTTGATATATACTTGTTAAAACCAAAAAATGTGCAGATGTGCTGACGACGTAGTGATAATGCTAATAACTACTGCAGAGATTTTTAGATACTCACTAGTTAGTTTCAAGTCAGGTTTATATAGAGTCGGTCTGGAATTAATTTAGGCCCATCACTGAATCCTTTCATGAACCAGACTTAGAAGCCAAGGGTTGTGCCAAATACTCTGGATTTAGAATTATCCTTACATCACTGGAATTTATTAATAATTTAAGCATGTATGATGCACTGTCTGAGCTCAGTGATCTGTCAGAACGATTGCAGACAATGGGCATTACACTGCCAGAAGCTCTTTCACAGGCTTAGATTTCTGCTTGCATTGTTGTTAGTTTAGGAATATGCACAATAAAGATGGCAGTGCCAAATGGAAGTTTGTACTATAAAAACAGGGATATGCATGACAGCAAAACCATTAAAATTCATGTAGAAAAATTAAGAGCTTGGCAAACAGTATAAAAAACCCTGGCTGGTGTCAGCAAGACTTTCGAAGATTGAAGTTTATTCAAACATTTATAATTTTCCTCTATATTAATCCTGTATTATAGTTTTCCCTAATCAAAAACTGAATCCATGCGAAGAATGGGCTGAGTCACTTTTTAAAAAGTGCAATCCACAAATAGCAGAACTGCTGCCTGAATAGTAACTATTACAATAAATGTTAACACTCCCATAGAACTTAAAAATGCCTGTAAAGAGATGTGTTGGCGAAATCCCTAGTATCTTGCCAGGAATAGCAAGTTGTTCCTAGTCTTTCAGTACTTAGTTTAGTAGCCTCTGGCAAATTCTGTATGTGAATGTATTTCCATTTTTCAAGCAAAAATTTCTGGCAATACTAACATGGCAGAAGCATTGTGAACATTTTATTGTATGATCTACACATAAGTACTCATTGTAAAATATTTATGCAATATAAATGCATAACTAAGAAGGTAAAACTGTGTCTAGCTATTATATTTTGACAGTGATGTCTGTCATAAGGAAATGGGATCCATTAGTGCTCTCATGGATTACAAAGGCTTTCTGTATCACTATCTATTACTTCCAATCTGTGCTGACAATTATACTTGATTCTTTCATAGGTAGAATTTTTGAAAAATTTCATCACTAACATAACTGATATAGTATTTATTCATGAACTCGTGCGTCATTCATAGATGTCTGCCTCAAAATGTTACATATCCACTGCTGAATGATGATGCTTTGGTTTAGATTCAGGTGTACTCAGACAAAAATGATTCCAATAATATGCATCAACAGTAGCAATTATTATATTTGGAAGAGTTTATGCATCTATATGCACACTGAAATTGATCTTTTCTCCTCAGAGACTTAAAATAATAACTGCCATTCTTCTTCATTGAGATAAAAAGCTTAACAAATTTTCATAACTTTCTCATATATGCCACAATACTCCCATTAATTATGATAATAGTTCTTCAGTTATCTTTTGGTGACTAAGACAATACTATGTCCCCTGTTTAAGTTGTAACTTCTAGGCTAGCAAGCAGTTTACTGCTCAAAAGACCTTTTTCTTATACAATTAATGTATATTATACAGAAACCCTTCCTCAGAAGAAAAAAAGAAGTTTCAAATCCAAGAAATAACTAACAACAATATCCATGTGAATTTCTCTCTAAATATATTTTTGTTTTATTCAAACAAGAACTTACAAATAAAAGCTATTTCCATGACCGGGCTATGCTACAACAGCTTTACTGTGTTGAACCTTGTTTCCCTTGTTTGCTTCTGGCCTGGAGAGAAAGAGTCAGACTCTTTTCAGCAGTTCTCTTTCCGCAGGGGTTATTTTAGCCTGTTTTCAGCACTGCCTGGTCTTTCCCAGCCAGCTTTGATGATCAAACAAGGTCAGTTGCCCTGAAGGCCTGTCCTGAAGAAAGACAAATTATGGCAGCTCACAAAAGTGATAGATTTTTTAAAATGAGGAATAGGCTTTAAAAATTTGTTAATGTTTTTCATGACAAAATATTCCAGTGTTTCAAACGAGTCAGTAGTTTGAAAAATGCCTTTAGCAACATGAATGCAAGGCTGTCATAGGGAAAGAAATGCCTGCACCTCTGCTGAGAGTTTGCAAAAGAATAGGAAAAGAATTTGGCATCATTTACAGTGACAAGTTATTTTTTCCTATTTACAGTACTAAATGCAATAGATCTTTTTTCTTTGTGAGCACTTCTGAGATCATCTTTAAATGATTCTAAAGACAAGTATGTGTTTTTATAGCAGCTGTCAAGCTTTTGTTCTCAGTCTTAACCTAGTTGATGAAAATATCAAATATGACCAATGTCATACATGAATGCCTACACTGAAGTAGTCTTTTCACCTTATAAAAATATCTAATAATGAAGTAAATTTATTACTTGAATTAAATTCTAATATGGACTGTTCATGTTGTTGAGAGAGTAAGGCAGTTCTCAAAGAAACTTAGTCAAAATGTTCAGTCCTGAATGTATTACAAAAATATCAAATTTAATCTTAAGTACCCTTATTTTGATGAAACCAACATGAAGCTGAAATGTTTGTATGTATGTCCGAATGGAATAAAGGTGTTTGGGCCATTTAAATCCAGTTTTATTTTAGAGATTAAGATCCAGTTTTGTGACATTAAATGAAAAGACACAAATCAACGACTTGAGAAGTGGAAGAGGCACTTAATGTAAAATAATTACCAACCATGGTAACTTGAGACTATTTAGGTTTAAATGTCATCCAGCTAAATACAGCATGTCAAATTGAAGAGTCTTCTGAAACAAATTCTGACCTTCAATATTTGTAGGCTACAGTGGACAAGATGACAATTTTTTGGCTTTTTTTTGTTTATTGTCTTTTTATAGGGGAAGGAAGAACACCATTTTAAGGTCTCTCCTCAGCAGTTCATTCTCCTGATGATAATTTTTAAGAGTCTTGTACTCTGTTCCAAAGGAAGATATCCACCTCCTCTTATGTTGGTCTAGATGATTGATCATCTAATAGACAATCACCATACAAAAAAGGGAGCAAACGGTAAAAATTAAATTATTTCTGTCTCAGGATTTTGCTGTCCTTAGTTTCTTAGTGTCCCACATTTAATTTAAACAGTGATAGTATTATTATGAAACCTAGTATTACGAAAAGTGTTACCACTGGCCCCAGTGAAGAAAATCTTTACCAAAGAAACTCTGTACAGCTACAGGAGTATAGTACATAGCAACACAGTTGTTTTACACAGATGGATGATGAGTGGTATCACAAAAGGGGAGTTGAAGGAATGCTGTTTCCTTTAGTGAATTAGCAGAAGAGGAGGCATAATGGCCTTGCCTTCCAGTTCCTGTATATTAATCTCTGTGGAGCAGTGCCTGACATTGCTCAGATGTCAGATGCTGTTTATAACTAGGCTGGAAACATAACATAGAACAAAACAGTATCATTAATTTCTCTTGAGACTGTATATGCATGTTTTAGGTTAGCTGTTTTTTCACTGGTGCACATAGTACAAATGTGGTATCAGCAATATTGTAGGGTGGCTTGAAAAGTCATTTTATCCAAGAATTTGTCCAGCTGCTCTCTCAATCCATGACCAAAAGACCACAAGGTGCAAAGGTTTTCACAGGACAAGTATGACATGTCTTGGGAAGTACCACCATCTTTGCTTGATCCTGCCGCTTTTAATGACACCCAATACCACCGTCGGAGGACAGAGAAGCAACATTATCTATTCAGCATCTCCATGCCAATTGTGATAATTGTGATTTGATGAGTGTTTGTCACCTTTCCTTGTTTCCTGCTATTTGCACTGAAGGCTAATTCTACTCTTTACTGCCATTCTTCATATAAAAGTGTTCCATAATTTGAATAATTCTTTCCACTCTTCCTAAGGTCTTACCTACTGCCACATCGTTTTAAAGTGGGAAGCAAGAATCACAGACAGTATTCAAGTGTGAACGGTGTCAGAAGAGGTTGGGTGCTTTTTAACAAGAATGTACTGAAATGTAGACAGAAATATATTACAAACCCAGTGACTTTAGCCCTGCCTACACAGGGCTCATACAGAGCCTGAAGGGCAAGCAGGAGCATTCAGAAGGAAGTGAATGACTTCCTTCCCCAGTAAGCATTTCCCTTTTAAGAGATTATTCCTGCCTCTGACATCCTCTTGTGCTGCTACTTTGGGAATACACTAACAGTTGTCCTGCCTGAAGCACTGGAGAGCAGCTGGAACTCCAATCCATGCCACTCTTCCTGCCATCACATGGCCTGAATCCACTTGCTTTAGAATAAATTTTTAATAGCTAGACATCTGCTTAGTTTGGTTTTGAATATATTTTTCTATCCATGTAATAAAGGATTGATAATAAAGGATTAGTAAAGAATGTTATTTAATAAATCTGTACAATGGTACATTTAGCTTCCAAAAGTTCTTAATTTATACAGCTTTTACCAGTTTTCTATGTGAGGTTTCACAAATCCTGCCTTTTCATCACTAAAATTGTGGTTCCTTGCTGTATTTATACAGAACAGTGTACAGTCTTGGCATAGTTTAGCATTTTATTAAAACTAACATACTTTTGCCAGGAGAGAGGAAATATCTATCTATTGTTCTGTTGCTGTAGATGGAGTAAAGGGATCTTTAGGGAGTCCCTGATTGCTCTAGGAAGTTATTGCAGGATGGTGTTATAGCCGAGACTAAGGAACTATCTGCTGAAACTGCAGTGAAGTTTGAAAGCTGTTCAGCTCACTTAATAAAATGTTTATATATCCTGTTTAACTGCACACTGAACAATATTGAAGAAAGGAAGTTACTTCAGATCAAATGAAGTTTTATTAATCAGAAAGCTTATAAATAGCAAAACAAGTTAGATAATTTAAATCTGTTTATTATTTTTTTTTTTTATTTTTCCTGGACAACGCTGTAGCCCTCTCCAGGGAAAAAGAGAAAATTGTACAGTGGTAAAAGAAATGTGTCATTGGTCTGGCGGTTCAAAAGGTGACTCAGTACTAGTTTGACTTTAAAGACTGTGACCTCAGCAGTTGGATCATAGAATCATAGAATAGTTAGGGTTGGAAACGACCTTAAGATCATCGAGTTCCAACCCCCCTGCCATGGGCAGGGACACCTCGCTCTAAACCATATCACCCAAGGCCTTGTCCAACCTGGCCTTGAACACTGCCAGGGTTACCTGTTTAAAAAAAAAAAAACAAACTTATGAATACAGTATTTTTCTTTTGTCTTAATGCTTGAGTCATGCAGTCCTATAGAGGATCTCTCTCAGCAATTTTTAACTCACTTTTCAGATTTAAATATGTAAGAGTACTTCATATTGTCCAAAATAAGATCCCAGCAAGCAATTAATTGTTAAGCACTTGTAGTTTATCTTTGAGAGCAAAAAGGCATATTTAGAAATTTAATCCCATCTTAGCTGTAATTAAGAAAGACATAGCAATATTTTTGTAATGTAATTTATAATAGTGCTTCTCATTTGGTGTCATATAATTTTAGAGACTTCCGCTACTTTTTTTCCAAAACAGAAATACAAAAGGATTTCCATTCTGCTACGTCTGATTAACAGTGGCTGTTGTCTTACTCCTACCCAACTGCCTTCATTTGGTTTTGGTTTGGCTTTTTTACCCTGAACTGCTTAAGCTCATACGCGTTATGAACCTGGACACTGCAAGAAAACTTAACTGCAGTATCTGGGAGCACACCACTTCACAAACTGCATGCTTGTCAGAAAACCCTTTACAGCTTTAACACCTTCTAGTGGTTTTAGAGTGTGGAGGGTTGAGCTCTGGAGCCTCCTGAAGCATGAAGTGCCATTCGTATGCTGTCTGCGCAAGACTGGTGCGACGTACTTAAACTCCAGAAGCATGCCTTTTCCTCGATAGCAATGGGTTTTGCCTCAGAGTGGAAAAAATGTGAGGAGAAAAGCAATACAAACCTACTATTGATGGTTCTGCAGTACCTTTCTAAGTGCCTGTGCACATCTGTGCAGAAGCTCACAATGCAGTGATCAAATTCTTACAGCTGTTCTGGGGAGACCTTTCCTCCAGTTGGCAGGAGTTGGGTTCCTTAATCCATTTTTAAAGAGTGTGATTGAATTTCCCCATAGGTACTCTGGCTCCAGCTAAGGTGTTCATGTAACCTGATGCTATTTGTAACAATGGCTGGAACGGCCGTTTGCTTCCATGCTCTCTCTTCATATCCTGTGAACGTGGAGTTTTCCCAAAGAGTAAAGAAAACGGGATGACAGCAAATGATCCTATCTTATGTCAGTGCCTTTATCTTAAGTATGTTTAAAAGCACTACAGATTTTCCAAAACCAACATCTCGAGTTTATTGATAAAAACAGATGACTTTCAAACTCCAAAATGCAAGTTTTCCTCAGGTAATGAAACTTTCGTATTGCACGCAGGAACCTGAAGAGACACGCTGCGTTGTTTCGAGTGGCAGAAGCGCTGAGCAATCACAACCTCCGGGCAGAGCAGGCTCAGTGCCGCCGCTCAGCACTTTAGCGCACATCGGCTCCTGCATTCTGTTTACCTGGCCGTGACCAGAACCGCGGCCGCAGCGCCTCAGTGTGCCGGGATCCCCTCCGCAGGCCACAAGCCGCTGCGAGTCCTCCCGGCACCGCGCATGCTGCTGGGGCGGGGCGAGCCGCCGTGCGCTCCATCGATGACTCGAGGTGCGACTAGCGCTGCTTGACTGCTTCCAGTCCGGAGCGATCGCTATCCCGGAGCCCGTGCCGCTTTAGGGGGAAGGAGGATGGTGAGGGGCAGCTGGGCCGGGCCGGTTCGGGCCGGGGCACCCCGCGCTCCCTGCCAGGGCTGCGGAGCGAGCTCCAGGGGAAAGGGGAGGGCGAGGAGGAGGGAGCGGGGCCGTGAGTAAGCAGTTCCTGGGCCATGCGGGGCCGGGCTCGCCGCGGGCCGGGGACAGGCCTGTGGCTGAGCCTCGCCGACGGGGCTGCCCGGGGAAGGTGGAGGTCGCGCTTCCCTCACTGGGGCTGGGACAGGGAGGGAAGGAAGGGGAGTGTGGCGTCGGCGGTGGGGCTCGGCCCGTTTGGCCCTCCTCAGCGCGGCGCGGCCCGGCCCGGCGTGACGGTGCAGAGCGGCGGGTCAGCGCTGCAGGCAGGCCGAGCAGCATCGTTCAACCTGGCGCGGAGCGGGACAGGCAGCGACAGTGGCTCTCCCAGCGTGGCACTGGGGTCTGTTCTTACGCCCCTCATGGCCTCGCCGTGCCCTGAGGATGCTCCTGGACTCGCGCTGCCAGCGCAGCGCATGCTCCGGCTGCAGAAGGGAGTTGGCCGGCAAGCGATCCCTGCCTCAGGCCTGGGAACGGACGCGTCGTGTAGGGGGCCCGGTAACAAAACGGCCAGAATTGGAGGTTGGACGGGGCTTGGAGCAACCTGATCTAGAGGAAGGCGTCCCTTCCCGTGGCAGGGGATTATAACTGGATAATCTTTAAGGTTCCTTTCAACCCAAACCATTCCATGATGATTTGCTTGGGAGTGCTCTTTCTGCCAGCTTATAAATTACACTAATGGATTTTATTTTGCTTATTCTAGTTTCGCAACCAGTATGACAATGATGTTACAGTTTGGAGCCCACAGGTAAAATCTTTGTGAGCTTGCTAACAGACTTCTTCCTAGCTATTTGGTTTTCTTCCACTCTAGCAGAATTGGTGTCACAATAGTGTAGATTGTGTTCAAGTGCCTAGAGCTTGCGGCAGTCTGCTCCCTCTGGCTTTGTAGGCTGCTTTCTACAAGGCTGTTAACACCTCTCTGAGCTTCTGTGTATGAACCTGAGTGATGCTTAGGTGGGCCATGTTACCTCAAAGTACTTAAGGCCGTTGTTTTCTGAATGTACCTGTGAGGTACAAAATGGATGCTATCTCTGGGGCTTGGAACTAGATGATCTTTAAAGGTTCCTTCCAGCCCAAACCATTCTGTGATTGTATGATCAATTTACAGACCTATAATGAAAAGTTAAGATATGAAAAAGCATGAAACTGAGCTTAAATCTCCCCTGTGTTAAGCTACTGCTAGGTCATTCTCTTTTTTTTTACTAGCTAATATTGGAAAGGAATTATTTGGTTTACAGTTGGGAAGAACTAATTTTTTTTAGGAACTTTATTGTATTCAGATTTTTCAGAATAAAAATAATCTGTATGTTTTTTCAGATTATCTCTGGTTTTATGCACAATTACACAATTTTTGTAGACTTACAGTAAGCCCCTCTTTGAATGACGGTACCCATGTGGCAGTCTGAAATGTGGAGTCTGAGATACTGATTTTTGTAGTATGAGTTCACAGATCTTAATTTTTGAAATTGAATTGAAATGGTTAAAAAAACCCTGCTGAGTGAGTTAGATGTATAATGCTTGTAATTATAATGTTGAGAGCTAGAACGTGTGAGTGGTTAAACGCCATTTTGTAATGCAGTTAACACTGTGCTTCAGGTATGAAGTCTGTGCAGCTGTGTTTCCCATGTTGTGGAATGTCAGGGAGGCTTCACGCTATCTGTCTTTAAGGTTATATTGAGATGTACTCCTAAATTGGAAATGTTTTTACCTCCGAATCAGTTTTATATTGTGTATTGCTATTAAAATATATATGGTGTGTTCTGAAACTCACATAGGTTGTGTTGACTTCCAAATAAATATTCTAGAGCTTTAAAAGCAAGTGTCGGTTCAGGTGTTTACTACCGCCTCCTCTCTTGGTATGAACATTTTAAGATAGGATACTAATGGAAAAACAGAGTCTTGAAAATTGACATGTTTCTAGCAATAGCAAAACTAAAGCTTTATTTTAAATGCAAATAGTAAATTGTATTAATGTAAAGTTAATATAACTTTAGTGGGTTTATATTAATACTGAAAATCATGGTCATGTAGTAGTATTGTTTAAAGATACATTTTCAACGTATGTTGCAATAGAGCATGTTTCCTACTTTTCATCCTATATGAAGACAGTCTTGAATGTTGGAATGTTCTTTAGTCAGTACCATGGTGGCTGTAGATTGCTTTGAACTGGTTTATTCTTCTTAAAATTTAATTACTTTTAAAACTGTCGCATTCTCTTAACACCTTAAGTAGATATTATGAAGTCATCAACATTTTTTCTTTCATAAATTGCCTCGAAAATTTGAGTAGTGTTGATATCTTTTGTAAAAGACATTCAAAATTGCTGTTGTGCTGCAATTACTGCTCCATACTGTCCTGTAGGTGAAGCAGTGATACGATACTGCAATAATCCTTGATACAGGAGCAAAGAATAATCACATTCTATTAGGAAAGGTTTTAAAATATTGTTATAAAGAAAAGGGAATAAGAGATTAAAGGCTAGAAGGGATTTTGCACTTTTACAGCCTTGCAAGTCATTCATGAATGTTGGTAAATAGATGTTGGACAGTGTTTCATACTGCTGGACAGTATTCACAGTGATTCCATACTGCTCTTGGGCAGGAAATATCCCATGTTACTGAAATTTGATTTATAACTTATGGATGAAATGGAATGGTAGGGTATCTTAAACATCTAGCAGACTTCGCATTTCTCTAGAGAAATTAAGTGAAAAGCCTTGTACCAAAAAAAAAAAAAAAACCAACAAGTTAATAGAAAGTGATTTCCTGTAATCTCCAATACATTTCACTGTAGGGAGCTCCATCACAACTGGTGGGATGCAACTGTGTACTGTGGTCAGTAATTCTAGTACTTGCACATCAGCAGTGAACATGCTGACTATTTGATGTAGGGTGGCCAACTAGAGTGCAGAACATGAGCTGTGTTGCCCTCAGTTGTTGCATTAAGAGGACATTGTCTTATTTTCTTCCAAAGCTCCTGGCTGCCTTTGCAGAACTTGTGGGGACTTAAATGTCTTTGAGACCTCTACTCCTCTTTCAGACTTTACTGTAGTTGACTAAGAACTTGTTTAGAAGTTATTAGGGAATGGATAGTGAGACACAACAATTGCATAAGACGTGTTTCTTCATGAAACTCGATTAAAAGTTAAGCATCCAAGTTCAGCTGGAAGGTCTGTCTTTGAATCACACTGGGTCAAATACTGATTCCTCTGAAGACAGTGACAGAAGTCTTATAATGGCAAGATTTTTTGCCACTTTTTTTTTTTTAGTTTGACTGTTTCTTTGTATGCAGTAATGAGTGGCTCAGAGACGGCCAGCTTTTTGGCAGGTTAATAGTGAGGTGTTTCTGGAAGTTGACAGAGGAAGTCTATTGTAGGTTTAAACTGTTATGCAGTAAATTAGGGTGGAGGAATGAAACGTTTGAAAACCAAAAACTGTTGAAACTTGATTCAGATTATTAACTTTACAATGATTACTTTTGATTTTATTCTCTAGGGCCGAATTCATCAAATAGAATATGCCATGGAAGCTGTGAAACAAGGCTCAGCTACTGTGGGGCTGAAGTCGAAGACTCATGCTGTCCTGGTTGCTCTCAAGGTAATGTCAAATCTGTGTTCTCAGGACAGTGATATTAGCAGAAAAGTTTTGATTTGGCAAATCAGTTTTGCGCAGTCTGAGCTCTTACGTGAATGCAATCAATCCCAGCTTCCTTTTGCTTGTGTATCAGTATTGGACTATAAATATTTTCAGTGCCTATGTAAAGCAGATTTTCATAGATTTTTGAAGGAAGTGAGTGGTTTTTCTTCTCTTTAAAAGATTTGTTCCTCTTCTTTTAATTTTTTTTTTTTTTTCATTAGTTATTAAGTGGTAAAACTACTTCTTTCCCAAAGGCTTGAGTGTCTGTTGTTTCTTTCATTCTGGCAGTTTCCTACTGAAATGGAAATAGGTTTCTGTTTCAAGTTTATAAATTTGTTTGTTTGTTCCATGATCATACTCAGTTCTTGCTGTAAATGTTAGCACATTTCTCCACAGTGCTTGGCAAACTGTTCAGGCTGCCACATTGCTTTTTCCTTTTATGCATAGAGAGCACAGTCTGAGCTCGCAGCTCATCAGAAGAAAATCCTGTACGTTGACAACCATATTGGTATCTCTATTGCTGGACTTACTGCTGATGCAAGACTCTTGTGGTGAGTATTTTGGTTGTTGACATACATGGTTCTGCAATAATGAGTGAAAGTTCATTTGTAGACTATTGCAAATGAAATTTTCTGGTCAGCTAAGGATTAGTATTGAATTGCTGCTCTGTTGTACTATGCCAAAGACCTCAGCATGAAATTCTGGCAGATGTTTAACTAGTTGGGAGAAATCTCACTTGTTTGTCCCAAAATTTTGCTCTTTGGTTTTGTTACTAGTATGACAGTCCTGTCTGGTTTCCTCAGTGCAATGGAGTTTCCAAGCAGTCTGGGAAAGTACATCACTTAGATCCCACTAGCAGCTGCTTCTGTGTATGTACATTTAAGAAAGTTATTAAAGAAGTACACTGCTGCATGTTTCAGCTTCAGAGGGGCTTACTTTTTACCTGCTGGCTGTATAGTTTCATCAAATGAGGTAAATGTACACAGAAGGAGGAGCCTTCCTCAGTTGCTGTAGCATTACAAAGAAGTGTTACCATTTCACTGTGGCTTTTTTCCAGATGGTGTCTGTTGCGTGAATTTCTACCTTCTTTGCATTTGTATGGCTGAAATACAATAATACTCTTTCAAACCTGTGGTCAACTATAAATAACAGTGATAGGTCATGATGAAATGAAATTATGGAATGCCTTTGACCTTTTTTCTCAAGGAGCAGAGTTGAAACAAAAATGCTTACAGTAAGAGACAAGTATTGAGACAAAAACTCATTGTGACTTTGATCTCTGCATTGGTTTGATTTTCTTTCACCCCACCTTCCTTTTTTTTTTTTTCCTTCCTCTTAGCAATTTCATGCGTCAGGAATGTCTGGATTCTAGATTTGTGTTTGATAGACCTCTGCCAGTTTCTCGCCTAGTGTCACTAATTGGAAGCAGTATCCTTTTTTTACACTTGTATCACTTTTACAGCTTTTTACTTGTTCATACATGTTCATAAAATTTTCCTATATCCCAGCTTAAAAGTCAATTTACATTAAAAGAGTTAATTCAAAGTTAATTTTTCTTTACTCACATAGCTTGTGTATTCTTTCAGAGAATACCTCATAACGTGCACTGAACTGATAGAGAAGCAATAAAGTGCTATGCAACATTTAACATGGCACTGTTTTTTATTCTTACATAGCACCATGCCTTTGGAGGTGGGGGAGAGGAGGTGACTGCACCATCCAAAATAGGATAATTTACTGGATTGTAGTTGCTCACTGGGATACATATATATATATATATATACACACACATATATATACACATATATATGTAGTTTTTTATCCTGTGGCAACTTCTGTCTCTCCATGGAACACAGCTGAGGCCTTGTATTCTGATGTCAGGTGCCTAGAAAATGCTCAAAGAGATAAGAAATTAAATGAGGCTGTGCAGCATTAGGTGAGGTGTTTGTATTACTTGGTTTAATGCACCACTCAGTTATTTCAGAAAAGCTAATTTCTAAATTTGTTCTGATGGAAAAAAAATTGGTATTCCAGTTCATTGTGAGATCTGGGGGTTTTTTTGAACATAGTCTTCACTCCTCAGGAAGGTTTGCTAAGGCTGTATAATGGTTTTGGTGTATCTTTGCTTGGCTTAGGAAAATGGGTAATTAGGATGTTATTTTGAGATTGTTTCCTTAGCTTTCTTAAGAAACCCAGATACCAACACAGCGTTATGGCAGGAGACCGTATGGAGTAGGACTGCTCATTGCAGGTTATGATGTAAGTAAGCTTCAGTAGTTACTATTGATCTAGAAGAAAATGTGCTTAATGCAATTCTATACAACAAATACCTGTTAAGAGGGGAAGATGGAAGAGGCAGACTTATCAAAATTCTCACAATAAGTAAATAATTTTCTGTATCTTGACCTAAAATATAACTTTCAAAAATGCTTCTGAATAGCTAATTCTACCTACACTTACGAAGTGTACATTTGCAAAAATGAACAACTCTTTACTGCAAAAATTAGATTTGTGTTTTAAGGGATCAAAGTGTTGATCCCACAATTATAGCGATTATTTTACTATTGATTATGAAGATCTGTGAACTATTATTTTAAATGTTTTCAATAAAAAACGTATGTGGAAATCCTTGCTGGCCTATATCTTACTTGTTTAGCAACAGCAGTTTTCTTAATGCAGCGCACACAGAGTCTCTGACCTCAAGAAGTTTGACATGAGAAAGGTTGAAGGGAATTGTCATCTTGCCTGAAATCTTACATGGGATGTTTAAGCCTATAGCAGGTTTTTAGTTCTTTGCAGATAAGATTGAATGTGTGTGAAATACCTGCTGCAAGCCACGAAGTAGAAAGCATACATAAGCATAGTACTGCTTAAGGAACAGAGAAGGAAACACTTTAGTGCCAGCTATCCTGCCCACATAAAAACTGCATTTTAATGAACAAAGTGAAAGGAAGAATTTTTTTAATAATTTTTTTTTTTTTTAGATTATTGCTTTTTTGTTCTGTAGTTTTGAAGGAACTGCATAAGAACAGTGATATGATAAGCAATATAAAATACATTTATGTGCATATGTATAAGCTGTGTGATATGTCATGAAGCAAAACTGCTTTAGAAAATATCATGTGTTCCAGCACCAGGCTTGGTGTGAATTTATACATTTATTTCATATTCTGTGTGTTGGTTTTCTTTCTCTGTTTGTAGGATATGGGTCCTCATATCTTCCAGACTTGTCCCTCTGCAAATTATTTTGACTGCAAAGCAATGTCTATTGGTGCTCGTTCACAATCTGCACGGACTTACTTGGAAAGGCACATGACTGAATTTACTGAGTGTGAGTAGTGAAACCCTGTCTTTCTAATGGTATTCATCAGTTATGCAGTTTGTTTTCTGCTACTGCTCCATTCTTTCGCATTCTGGGAGCCAAATTTTGGTGGAAGTGTGAATCTGCATGAAGACAAAATTGTAGAGGAAATGTTACAAATTTTCATGTCTTAACTTCTGGGTGCTTATTACATCTAATGAAAAGAGAAGTTTTGCTCAGGAAAGCAGAGAAAAAAACCTAAAAAGCCTCTGCCCTGTTTAACCCAGGGAAAGGACAATTTTGTCCATAAAGGAGCAGGGATAGTATGTCAGGGTAGTTATTTAAGTGGTGCATTGAAAAAGGTGAATTTATTTTTGCATGAAATAGTGATGAGGAGGCTATTGAATAGCTGCTTAGATAAAAGAAAACAAACAACTTGATTATCACTGGTTGCTCTGGTGGCAAGGCAGGTGCCAAAACTAGATGCATGCAACCTCAAGTTTAGGGAAGGGCTTGTTTCTCAAGATACACTTATTGTCCTGGGTTCAGCTGTAGCAGTCATTTTTTTTCCTTCTTAGTAGCTGGTGCAGTGCTACCTACACCTGTCAAACCAACTCTGTATTTAGTACCAGAAAGGAGAGGAGCTCTGGAAGTCAAGTTAGCCAAGCTGATTTTCTGGTTATCAGCTAGGAATGCGAAGAAGGGAAAATGGGTGCCTAGAGATAATAGCATATAGTTTGTAAATGTCTTTCTGATTTCATTTGAAGGCAATCTAAACGAGCTAGTTAAACATGGACTGCGTGCCCTGAGAGAGACTCTTCCTGCTGAACAGGATCTGACCACCAAGGTAAAAACTAGGTTTTCTCATCAAGAAATTTTACTGTTACTAGAAATAACTGTGACAAAATTCATGTGAAATATTGCTGGCACTGAAATTTGGAAGCTGAATACTGGTAGGTAATTTCATGTCACCACTTAATCTACAGTGTCCTTAATTATCTTAGATTTAAGTTTCCTATCAAAAGTCATATTGCCTCTAAATAAGACCTTGCTTCCCTGGTGGCTTCATTATTTTAAACTTCGGTCAATGTTTAAGATACATCATATGCAACTAGAATCACAACTTGGCATTGGAAGTGCAGTCAGTAATTCACCTGGGATGTGGGGGAAGGTAATGCACAAACAGTTGATTGAATATCCAGCATCAAAAGTTGCAGAAACTTCTGACAATAAAGTAACCGTTGAAAAAGAAAATTCTGAGGGTATCTGTTAGGTGGTGTTTTGCTTGTGGCTGATCTGCCCTTCTCCATGTTTATCTTTTGTTATTCTTAGCCCTTCTTGTTTTTTAGAACTCTTAAAATAACGAAAATCCAAAATAAGACTCAAATAGTTGAGTTTGAAAAATCATGTATCTTATTAAAAATGAAAAAAAATTACAGAAATTAGAATCCTTAAAAAGTGGTTTTAATTGCAAGATTTTGAAAAGCTATAGCTTTTGTAGGGTATAAGTCTGCCTCACTTTCCTTTCCTAGTAAAATGTGCCAAAAAGGGAGTCTGTGGATTTTTTTTTTCCCCTTAAGTTGACTCAAAGAGCACAGTGAGTCTCTCTGTCGTGGGAGGAAACTTTTCATCTGTTTCACAACTGTAAAGCCAGAGTTCATTTGCAGAAGACTGCTTCACATTTCTTTTGAAACTTCGCTTGACAGAATGTTTCCATTGGAATTGTTGGCAAAGAGATGGAGTTCACCATCTATGACGATGATGATGTAGCACCATTCCTAGAAGGTCTTGAGGAGAGGCCACAGAGAAAGGTGTGTGTGGTTTAGATAAACAGGCTTTGTTGAAAGACAGCATTTTGTGATATATGACCTATCACATTTGTGTTTATGATATTTAACTCTACTACTCTAGTAGTTTTAGGAATGGGAATTTTAAAATTTGAAGCTACTATATGAAAACCACATAACCTTGGTTATTATATGAAAACCATATAACCTTAGTTGGAAACTAAGACACTTATTAAATCAGTTTATGCTGAACTGGCACCACACTGTACCAGTGTCATCTTTGCTCAAGTACAGGTTTTCACTACTTTTCAGCAGAAGTGGCTGTGCTATGTATGTTTCATGAGTGTAGCAAGATGCTCAGTCCTGCCCTATGCGTAATTTGGATATTGCTACTTTGTAAGCTATTTGCTGACATGAGCTGCATTTGCCACTGGTGGTGCTCAAACCAGTGTAAAGCTGATTTATTTGTAAAGTGGTGTCTTCTGCTTCCTAAAATACTTGTTTTTCCTTTCTTCAAGCCTGCTCCACTTGCTGATGAACTTGCAGAAAAGGCAGAGGAGCCAATGGAGCACTAGTTGGTGGATGAGTTCCTCTCTATCAATGTATGTCCAATTATACAGGAAAGTTTATCCATTTGCTGGTAACTTTATCCTCACCTATTTCTGCCCATACATTCTGAGGATTACTCTTCAAAAAAGAAAGAAATAAACCCGCCTATCCTTAAAAGGTACACAGGAGGTCATAACTGGGTGTTTCACAAGAAAGTTGTAATCTTTTCTAAATAGTACATGAAACTGTTTTTTAATAAAAAGTATACTGTCTTAAACTTGTAAGGACAAGTGGAAATAAATCACTTTCTTGGAATCTGCTGTGGGTTTGGTTTCTTTTTTAATCTGAACAAACATATTCAAATTACTCTGTTGTATCAAGGTGTCATCATGTATTTGATCATGTGTCAGAGTGAGCATTTACTTACTGTGTATAAATATGGTGCTTTGTTGAACTGAGAGGACTTTAAAATGCTTACAGAACTACACAATGGTCATGGAACAGCTAGGATGCAGCATGTTTCCCCATTTTGTCTTGTCATTGTCTCAAACTCAACTTGAAAAGACACTTCTGGTGATGGGTGTTTACTTAGAAATGTTGCAGGCTGAAGGAGCTGAAAGCTGTCAACCAGCTTGTTTGGGTTTTTTGAGTTCTCTGCTTCAGTAAACCCCAGCCTGTTTGCAGCTGAATTGTATCACTTGGTTTCTTTAGAGCCTTTAACCGGGCGTGGGTAAGGAGGGGGCTTCTAGCTCACTGATGGCCTAAACTGGAGTAAGGAGGGAAGCACCCAGAATACCTATCACAGTTTCCCTGATCTGCGCAGCCCCTGCAGTGCTGTGAAATAAGCCAACTTCCTTCAGCGTGTTCTGCATGGTCTGACTGGGGGGCACCCACGGCCTGCTGGGATTCAGATTTGGGACTAACAGTGGCTTCTTTATGGGCAGCTGCCAGGGAAGCTCAGTGAGTCGGTGCTTCCAAAGTGCAAAATGGGTGTGAGGCTGTATTTTAAGCAAAAAAGGGTTCAGTTGGTTTTTTTTTTTTTTCCCATTTTCCATGTTGGTTCATCCTGTTTTAGTTATTCTCACTCACGAACACATGAAAAAGGGTAAACAAGTTTTTTGGGGTGGACGTGCACAGGAACCTGATCACCTGCTCAATGTACTATATAAAAACCCAAACCAAAACAACCCAAATGAAAATGTGAAACCCAAAAGACTAACACACCTTGTATTTATTAATAAAGCATAGTGCTATTTTGAACAGGCTTTAAGACAGGCTGTGGATTTGGTTTTAAGCATTAGATAGCTTATTATTACTTTCCCCTTTTATATTTTTCTGCTGTTATTTTTGTTTCTCTATTATTTTGCTATTTATTCCCCCATATTATTTTAAATTTTTCCCCAGTAGTGAAAATAGCTAAACTATTAATTTTCTCCGCATTTATTCCCCCCATTTATCTGTATTTATTTGTCCATCCCTCTGTGTGTGCCTTACTCGTACCCCTCGGGTGCCTGTTCCCACCCGCCTCCCTCCCCGCTCGAGGAAAAAACCCGCCCTGCAGCACCGCTAACGTAACCGTGACGTCAGAGGCGGGAAGCCCCGCCTCCCGCCTTCGTGGCGGTCCGGCGTCCACCTCTTCCCCACCCGTATGACACCACTAAGGGGGCGGGGTCTCGGCAGAGGCTCCGCCCCTTTCGCGGTGCAGTACTGGCGAAAGGCGTGTCCCGCTGGGGCCGCCGTACTATCGATGTGGGCTCGGAAGGAGCGGTTCCACGTCAGCTATCGCCGGAGCGGGAGCGCCGCGGGCAGAGCTCCGCACCGGGCCCGTCTCGACTCGACTGGCCCGGGCCGCGCCGCGCCGCCACACTTCCTGGTAGGGAGCCTTGCGCCTGGAGAGCAGCCGGGCTGTGGGGTGTATGGTGGGGAGTGAGCCATGGCGGTGAAGCCGCCCCATGGGGCCCGCAGGCCCGAGGCCTCACTGCCCCGGCGGCATCTTCCTGGTGGTTTCCTGAGGGGAGCCCCCGGCGCCATGGATAGGGGACGTGGGACGGTGGTGTGGTAGGCCCCTGAATTTCCTCAGGGGAATGGCAGGCAAACGGCAGCATAAAATGTTTTAGCTCATAGCTGAAAAGGCTAGGCGTTTTGAGCAAAAAATATTAGCCTGGAAAGCTGAGAGAAATGTCCCCAAGTTGGCTATAAATTTACTTGGGATTTTTGAATAAGGGTTTTACTGTAATAAACGTTAATATATTGTAGGTGCATCAGTGAAATGCTGCTTTTTCAGGCGGTTGGTTTGTAAAGTATCCCCATTCATAAGGCTCCCCTGGGTGTAGGCAGGCGACGCTTTTTGTCCTCCTGTGTTGTACAAACTGAGTAACTTTCACTTTTCTTCTCCAAATAACTCGGAAGTTTTGTTGCTGGAGAAGCAGCACGTACTTCTGTGTCTGGGGATGCTCCGTAAGAGTAAACCGTGGTTTCAGGGCTGGCGCCGTACAAGGAGAAAGACTCGGTGGTGGTTCTCCCTGCCAAGTCTCCCAGCTCAGCATTTGTGGGGGATTTTCACTGCTGCTTTTCAGAGCCTAAAACACTCCACGTTTTCATGCCTCAGAGACCTTTTCGGCTGTGATTTTGGAGAGTATTTCTGCAGTTGATATCTGTATACGAGTAAAACTACCTGGTCTGCTTTTTGCAATGGTCTGTGTTATGTCGTGTGAGAGTCATCATTAGAGATGAAGGTGCTAGCTGCAGGGCTTTGGGGCAGGAGCTGTGGGTAACAGTATGGAAAAGGCCTGCAAAAAGCTGCTGCTGAGGCAAGAAAGCACTCGTATTTCTAAAAATGAGCAGGAATCTTTTCTGTAGGTACTGGTAAGCAACAGCTTGAAGGATCTAGTAGTTAAAAATACAGAATCCATAACAGAAAAGAGGTGTTGTGTTTAGGTTGTGGGTTGTTTTGGGCCTTTTTAATTGTATTGCAATCACTTTTTGGGGTATTTGTTGTGGTGATATTTTAGTTGTGTTATTTTCCTGTGTAGAAAGAGGCTGTGGCCCAAGTTAGCACAACTTGCCTGCTTTCTGTTCTGCCTGAGGTTCTCTAGGTGCCCATATGATGAGAAAAGGGATGTCAGACCCAGTACCAGGTTGTGTAGGGCCTCAAGTGTTCATTCAAATGCTGCAATTCTGTCTCACTTTCTATCTCCTTCCTCAGAGCTGTTTGTGGGGCAGTGCTTTTAACCGGGCTGGGAATGGGTGTTTGTTGGTCTTTTGGATCTTGTTTTCCTTACTGCTTCAAAAGAAAGGTAGGGAGTGGAGAGTTTACAGTGGTTGTATCTCAAAAATTGTCTACACAGGTTAAAGAAGTGTTTTGAGGTGGAAGCTGGTGTCCCCAGACAATGACTTTTTGAACTGATATGTTATTGAATGCGTTGTGTTGGGGAGCTATGGCCCTACTCAGGACCAATCAACTTAGCAGACAAATGATGTGCAGTGAAAGCATAGCCTTGAGTTGGAGAGCTGTGGAGTTCAGTGTTCTCACCTTTATGTAAATCACAACCTTTGATGGGGATCATTTTGTTCAGTTCTGTTGGCTCTGTTGGTAGTTAGCCATATTAATTATGTAAGCCATGCATGCTTTTACACAAGAGGACAAGAGATAATGGCCTCAAGCTGAGCCGGGGGAGGTTTAGGCTGGGTATTAGGAGAAATTTCTTCACCAAGAGGGTAATTGGGCATTGGAGCAGGCTGCCCAGAGAAGCTGTGGAATCGCTGTCCTTGGAAGTGTTCAAAACCAGTGTAGCTGAGGTCCTTAGTGGTGGCCTTGGCAGTCCTGGGGTTAAGGTTGGACTTGGTGATCTTAAAGGTCTTTTCCAACCTCATTGATTCTGTGATTCTGTGAATAATTGGCTGATGTCTCATATCATAATTTAAAGTAAGAAGACATCTTGTTTTAATGATTTGTTAAACTCATTCTAAGAGTCCCAGAAAATTAACAGCAATAAAGTAACTTTTTTGTAATTTTTTAACACTTTTTCTGTAGAAAATGCAAATTTGCACCTTTAATAAAGTATCAGTTTTCTGTACTGCCCTTGAAAGTATGGTATCTTAATTTTAATTGAGCAAACTCAAACTTGAGCATTTTTTTAATGAAAGAAATGGAATAAAAGGATTGATTTAATCCTAGATGTCTGTTATATATGTAAGAAACAAACATGAGAATGAGGGTTGAGTGTAATTGCCGATTCTGTTACCGGAACTATCGGCCACACAGCAGCTTTGATAGGTTTGTCACCTCTTATACTTTGTCACCACAAAAATGCTTACTGTTCTCAGTAGCGTCTAGTGGAGCAGTTGGACAGCAGAGTTGAGCTGATGCTTGCCATGTAGAAGGGCAGTGCTGCTTCCCTCTCGACCATGTTGACTTTACTCCCATCCTGGGTATCTGCTCTGTTGGATCTTGTGCTCGTCTTCAAAGCTTCCTTTATAAGCTGATTCAATTTGTTAAACAAGTAAAGTATTCCTTTTGGGGGGGGGGGGGGAGGAGGCTGGCAGTGTGGTTTTTTTCTTTGGTTTTTAGCTGATTTTGCAGCTTTTGCCAGTTCTCCTCGAGGGGCACAGCCTACAGGGAAAGTGGTGGGAATATATAGCCAGAATGAGGAGGAGAGTAGGTGAGGGAAAAGCTGCTTCATCTATTCAGCTGCAGTCAGCTGCATGTGTTATGTCTGACTGTGCTGTAAGTATTGAAAAGTTTTCTTTCATTACCCTTTTCCTTTAGGAAAATGTCACACTCTTCATTGTTTGGTATTAACAAGATTTTTGTGCAACAGAAAATTGAGAAGGCTTTTGAATGTGGCTTCTTGAGAAACCCAGCAGTCCCTTCAAATCATTAAGTGGGCTGCAAAAACATTTTTGTGTTTGTTAATAAGACCTGTTAACTTTGGGATGGCTTTGTTTGCTTCTTTTTTAGGTTGGTTGATATTTGTGTCAAAATAAGTCTTCCATTGAGAAAACTTCTGTAACCAAGAACCATGACTGCTGCAGAGAACGTGTGTTACACGTTAATCAATGTTCCCATGGATTCAGAACCGCCTTCTGAAATCAGCTTAAAGAATGACCTAGGCAAGTAATGGACAAAAATTTGAAGGGTACTTCTTACCTGAGTTATTCTATCATTCTCTCATTGCGCCTTTTCTAGAACATTTACATTTTATAAACTCAAACAAGTCAATTTAATGTTTATTTTGTTCTGTTTGCCTTTTTTCTTTTAATGTATACATTCCTCTGTTTTTGTTTTTAGAAACTTCGTGTTATTTATCTGATGTGCTTTAGTTTTGTGGTTTGTTTGTTTGTTTTTCCCTCAGTCAGTGCAAACATTTGAAATCTTTTTCTGTCTTTCTGCTTGAGATAATGCCTATTTGGGCTAAGGCAGGTTTAAGTAATATAATGATAAGCAACAAGTTGACATCACTTGTTCAATGCACAGCTGTATTTTGCAGGCAGAAATGTCAGTGTTAGTATTTAGTATATATGTAACATCAGAGGTCATTGTAGTATCCTGGTATAAAAGGCTGTTTAAATTTAAGCATTGAAACAGCCATGAAATTTGTTGAACTTGGAAAATCCCAGTATGTGAGTCCTAGAATGGACTCCATGCTCATTCTTGAAATATCTCTTGCTTCCTCTTTATCATTTTAATAGAAGTAAGGGTGTGAAAACTCTCCTTCAGAGGGGGTTTGTCTTTCTTCACACTGAAGATCAGCATTGCTGTTAAAGTGTGACATGTGAAGCTTTCCTGATTTAATTTCTTCCTCCTCTAGAAAAAGGAGATGTCAAGTTGAAGACAGAGGCCTTGAAGAAAGTAATAATTATGATTCTGAATGGTGAAAAACTCCCTGGGCTTCTGATGACCATCATACGTTTTGTACTGCCTCTCCAAGATCATACCATCAAAAAACTGCTGCTTGTTTTTTGGGAGATAGTGCCAAAGACCACTCCAGATGGCAGGCTTTTGCAAGAAATGATCCTTGTGTGTGATGCTTACAGGAAGGTACCCGATTGTTTATTTCATTGCTTATGTTCCTATACTGGATCTTTATAGAAACTGTGTAATTTTGTGCTATTTAAGAAATATAAAATGGTTTATGTTCAGCATTTTCTTCCTAATTGTTATGTCTTAGTGGATAATTGTAGATAACCAGCACACCTACTATCAAGTTTTTTTCATGTGTTCTTTTACTGTTACAAAAACAAAACAAAAATTATAACAAAAATTTAGTGCTCTTAATTTCTTTGTCAGTGAACCTCAAAGATGAGGGGTAACCTAATTTACAATCTTGTCATGGTTTAAGCCCAGCCAGTAACTCAGAACCACGCAGCCACTCGCTCAGTACCCCCTTGCTCTTCCTCCCCCCACTCCCAGGGAGATAGGGAGGAGAATCGAAAGAGTGTAACTCCCACGGGTTGAGATAAGAACAGTAACTAAGGGATAACAAAAACCACTTCTGCTACCACCAATAATAGTAATGATAAGAGAAATAACAACAGGAGAGAATACAGCCACTTGCCACCCACTGACAAATACCCAGCCTGACTCGAACAGTGATCTAGCCCTTCTGGGTAACTGCCCCCAGTTTATATACTGGGCATGACGTGCTGTGGTATGGAATACCCCTTTGGTTAGTTTGGGTCAGGTGTCTTGTTTCTGCTTCCTCCCGGCTTCCCCTCCTCCCTGGCAGAGCATGAGACTCAGAAAGTCCTTGGTCAGAGTAAACATCAGTAAGCAGCAACTAAAAACATTGGTGTTGTCAGCATTGTTCCCAGGCTGAAAGTCAAAAACACAGCACTACACCAGCTACTAGGAAGGAGAAAAATGACTGCTACTGCTGAACCCAGGACACATCTTCATAGTATCCTGGGACAAGCCATGGGTCATAAAAGGACACTTTTTCAATTAAGTTCACAGTGGTATGTTTGGGACGCTCCTTCACAAAGATAAGGCTCTTCAACTTCTTTTGGAATGGGTCAGAAGCAGATGAACTAATATAAACTAGAGGTTACTATCCAGTGTGCTGGAGTGCCTGGGGGGTGAGCTTTCACAGCTGTAGTAATCAGGGGAGAGCACATAGAGTGCAGGAAGAATTCAACAGTCTTTGTAAGTTTGCTACAAGAAAATACATGGTTTTACATACTGTAGGCAGCAGTGTTTTGAGGTATTTCATGAGAAGACCTATGATAAGGTGTTGTGAATGTTGGTGACTTGTACTATGGGAAGGCTGAGTATGGGGAAATGCGTTCATCTGAGCTTAACAATTTGACTGAACAGTCTGGCATTTCAAGTGTGTTTCTTGTTGCTTCTAGGATCTTCAGCACCCAAATGAATTTATCCGAGGCTCTACTCTCCGTTTCCTGTGTAAGCTGAAAGAAGCAGAACTGTTGGAGCCTTTGATGCCCGCCATTCGTGCGTGTCTAGAACACCGCCACAGCTACGTGCGCAGAAATGCGGTTCTTGCTATTTACACGATTTATAGGTAAATGCCAGAAACTATGTGAAGTTGTGGATGCAGAAGACCAAGTCTAGCTTTAGTGACCTGGATAGTTGTTGAGATCTCATAAATGTTTATCAGTCATGGGTGTGGTGTTTGGTGTTTAAGTGTTTTGTTTTTTGGTTTGGTGGTTTGTTTTGGTTTTTTTTGTTTGGTTGGTTGGGTTTTTTTTTTCCCCAGTTATTTGCTTTTTTTCCTCTATCCAATGAACTTGTTTGTAAAAGCAAAGTTGCTTTCTCAAGTATGACTGAGGTCCTTATATTGTAGGTTAATTTCTATGGAAAAATGCCTTTCTTAAAGATATAAATGTTATTCATAGGATCCCCTGACCACAGTCATTAATATAGAAGAATCCTTGCAAGAATATGCATATATAAATCTACTTGAAGTGAGTCATTCTTCATGTGCTGCAGTCACATACTAAACATTATTGCAGTTGTTACCTGAATGGTGTGACTGACTGCTACTATTAAATGGAAATCATTGCTGGGGTAATGTCTTAGCTGTCATGATAACAAGCAATGTTTGTAAAGCTCCTTGAGTCTGTTCAGTTTCACATAGCTACAGGAAAGCTATGTATCATGGTTTCACACTTCATGACACTCTGTAAATGCTTGTCATTAGGATATGCCTTCAAGCCGTGGGCTCTGCTCCCTGACAGTAAATTTTTTTTTTTTTTTTTTTTTTTAATTTTTTGAAGAAATTTTGAACATCTTATACCAGATGCTCCTGAATTGATTCATGATTTCTTGGTGAATGAGAAAGATGCAAGCTGCAAAAGAAATGCATTTATGATGCTAATTCATGCAGATCAGGTAGGGACACAAACTCTTTTGGTTTGAATACTTCAGAATGTGCTTGATAATCAGCCTGTATTTTGTTGGTAGTATATGCTATTTATATTCATGAAAACTATACTACTGTTAACCTATTTGTGGAATATTTGATAACCGAAAAAAATTAAATTAGGTCTTTGTGCTGTCTTAATTTTAAAGGAGAATTACTGTATTGGGTGAGCACATGTGTTGGTGCTGACAACTGCAATTAGTTTTGCCAAGTGAGCTGAACCAGACTGAGAAGTGCTCCTTTACCTACTGTTTTATGGCTTTTGTAGTCACATGAGAAAGAAACAGCAATTCCTGTTTAGTGTTCTGGGTTATTTGGTCTACAGTAATTGCCCTGTGTGCCCAATTACTGTTAGTTTTGTCTCTCTTTTTGCCACCTATAGACAGAGTGGATTAATTTGCTCTTCAGGTTTATAATGTTTTCATAAATTGCTTTAAATGTCAAGTTGAAGGGGTGAGTATATGTTGGTTTGTATTTTGATTTTTAAAATGTTTTGATTTAAAATGTAGCTGTATGCGGAAACTCAGAATAGTTTAGACTAATTTGTCTTTTATTACTCAGAATATTTGAGAATAATTTGTCTTTCATTTGTATAGGATCGAGCCTTGGATTATTTGAGTACCTGTATTGACCAAGTCCAGACATTTGGTGACATACTGCAATTGGTTATTGTTGAACTAATTTATAAGGTAAAACGGAAATGTTGTGGAATTTTTTGAAATAAATATACCTGTTAAATTCTTAGACTGCTTTTTAAAAAGGATAAATGTTGGTGGAAAGGTCGTTATGGCTAGATATAGTCCATGTTGGGAATATGTCATTGTTTAGTAAAGCTAAATAAGTTTTGTCCCTTGAAACAATAAGCTGCTCAAGTGTGCACAGCATATATCTCACCTGATTTGCTCTCATGTTGGCTGTATATTATCAGACTGTTCTTGGACAGGAGCAGGGCAGCTGTTACAGAAACTAGTGCAGGCTATGCCCTTCCTTTTGGTCCAAGATTTTAAGACTTCGTAGCATTGCACAGAACCATCAATAACAGCTTCTTAATAGCTTTTGTAATTATATTTTTACAACTTCCTATCCCAAGAAAAGGTTGTCACCTTTTGTTTACTATTCACCCTGTTGTAAGATAATGGAGCAGTTAAGTTGTACAGTTGCTATTTTCTTTTTTCCTTATGTGCCGCCTATGTATTGTTCTCACGTAGGTCTGTCATGCAAATCCATCAGAGAGAGCTCGGTTTATTCGCTGCATCTACAACTTGCTGCAATCATCCAGTCCTGCAGTGAAGTATGAAGCTGCAGGTACTCTTGTTACACTCTCCAGTGCACCAACAGCAATCAAGGTATAAAAATAATGTTTTCAGATCTTTCAGTAGCTTTTAGTGTACTAGAATGAATACTGTATGTTGTACATTGATACTTTGACAGAGTGAATGCTTTAGTAACATGGGTGTTAAGTGAAATGTTATCTTAAGATACCTCTTAAAATCGGTCACAAAAGACTGCGACTGTATTTTGCAGACCTGCAGCTAGTGTCACTTTGGTAAGGGACAAGCTTGAATACTGTGCAAACTGTTATACAGCAGTGTACACCTGCAAACAGGTGGTGCTAACCTGTAGTCTTCTTGGCATACTTAGCAAGGCAGACTGAAGCTGAAGATTTGCTGAGATCGAATGGCTTTCCTTACTCATAAACATTACTCTTTCCAGAGCAGCGTGGAAGCACAAAGCAATGAAGATTTGTATTGATTACTGACTGACCTTGCTTTCTTAGACTTATGTTGGTACAGCTAATTACTTGAGATCACACAGAAATTTTGAACTTGTATGAAAATTTCAAAAATAAAACATGAAGGTCTAAAAATTAGAGGGTTTTTTCTTTTTTTTTTTTTTTCCCTTCCCTGGACTAAAGGCATTGTAAATAGTAATTTGAAAAGATCAGGAGGATTATTAATTCCAACATTCTCACTTCTGCGTGGTCATTTTTGTTGAGCAGCAATATTGTATAGAAGCTGTCATTAAACCAATGTCTAGGTAGGGTAAAACTGGCAACTGTTGTATATTAGTTTTCGTGCCCTTCTCTGTACTTAAGAGGTGACCCAAAGCATGCCAGGAAATTTGTCTCTTTATTACTTTCTTTGAGTTTGAAACCCAAGTCTGTGTATTGTAAGCTGATGCCATTGTGAGCCTTCCTGTGTAATTTTTGTAATGTTGTGGTGGAATAGGTGTTTGCAGTGGACCACGAAGTTTTGAAGTCTATTCTCAAGTTCATTTCTGTGCCAACTCTTCAAGTAATTGCTTTAATAGCAGTGTTGAAGGTGTCTTTTCCCTGATTTTTCTCTTGGAAACTTGCTAGATTCTCCTCTTGATTACTTAAAAAATGTTTTAATTTTAGGCAGCTGCTCAATGCTACATAGATTTGATTATTAAGGAAAGTGATAATAATGTGAAACTAATTGTTTTGGATCGGTTGATTGAATTAAAGGAGCATCCCTCACATGAACGAGTGTTACAGGTATGTGAGCTGTCTCTTTTCCTCTAAGCTTATTAAATGCTTTTCTTTCCTAAATGAAAATTTCTGGGTGTTGTGATGTATGGAAAAATGTACTTCTGAAGTTTAAATCTTCTGTTAATACAGTTTTGGTAAAAACACATTGGATGGATTTTTATGTTTATGACTTGATGCTTTTATTGTCCCTGTAACAATTAACAATGGCAAATGCTGTCTCGATTGTGAGCCTTAATGGTGTAGCTTGCATGGTAAGACTTGTGTGTAACTGTAGAGTGTGTTAAGTGAATGCTGTGAAGTGCCTAATGCCTAGGATACCTTGCTTGTTTGTCAGAAGGTAATATGTGTCTAGAAAGGCTTTGAAAATCAGAGGACTGAAAATTAGAATTGTATGAAGGAAGTAATTTAATGTAATAGAATAGTTACAATTTTGTTACTGTTTCAGGATCTAGTTATGGACATCCTCAGAGTGTTGAGTACCCCAGATCTAGAGGTCCGCAAAAAAACCCTTCAACTGGCTCTGGACCTTGTCTCTTCAAGAAACGTGGAGGAGGTAAAATATGTGTTACTTCTGTTTCATTATACCAGGTTTTTAGTCTTTGGAAAAACATGGGACTGTCTTCAATTTTACTTGATCTTTTCTGCAGCTTGTGATTGTTCTGAAGAAGGAAGTGATTAAAACTAATAACGTGACAGAGCATGAAGATACAGACAAGTATAGGCAGCTGCTTGTTCGTACACTCCATTCCTGTAGCGTTCGGTTTCCAGATATGGCTGCAAATGTTATTCCAGTGGTATGCAAATGTTTAATTATATTGTCATTAAATTGATCTAGCTATACCCAAAACCTTGAAGAATAACTGAAGCTGAGGTGTTTCTAATAGTGGCCTCACACAAAGCAATGCTATTTTTAATCCATAAAGCAATACAGGACTTTTAATGCCATAGTGTTGTTTTCTGCAACTTTTTTTTTTTTAATATTTTTTTAAGAACACGAGCTGAAGAGTACCTCTTTACTTAAAAGTGCAATAATTCATATTAGAAAAACAGTTTGGGGATTATAATTCGAAGTTGTTTGGAATGTACTTAAGGATGTTTGACTTAAAAGTTTGTTTAATGGGAGAGATGCAATTTTATTTTTCTGGCTCTAGAAGGAAAATACTTTGGTATAAACTTAGCTGTGCTGTTATTTGTGCTCATGTTCACTCTTTTTGTGTTAGCTGATGGAGTTCCTTAGTGATAACAATGAAGCAGCAGCTGCTGATGTCTTGGAATTTGTGCGGGAAGCGATCCAGCGATTTGATAACCTCAGACCTCTTATTGTTGAGAAGATGCTTGAAGTCTTTCATGCTATTAAATCTGTCAAGTGAGTCCAAAATATGTATCAAACAGACATCAGAGCACCCTGTAGCTCACTTACATTGAATATATATTGTCATTAAATATGTATCAAAATCCTTGCAACCCACACACAAAGAAGAATAACTGAAGCTGAGATATTCTGGGGGTTGATGATTTCTAGGTATGACTTCCTTCTTGCCTGCTTGTACAACAGATATATTGGGTGTTTATTGCATTTAATGCAAAAAATAATTTTTTTTTTGTTTTATGATGCAATTGATAATTATAGTTCCATTTGCTAAAAGATAGTAGAGTTGATGAAAGCCAACTTTCAAATGGTGTATTTGTTAAAACAGAGTTCCTAAGGGATTAGTGCGGCAGGAAATTGCACTTGTAGGCAATGGGAAATACTTCGTGTAGATCTGTTAGAAATTTAATGTAGACTGGGCTTTGCAATCTGCAGAACTTCTTTGGTACCTTTCAGAACTCTAAAATTTGGTTTTCTGATGGATCTGTAAAGTCATATGAGTTCTTCTCTGTATCAAGGCAGCACTCTGCCATTCTTCCAATACACAGGAAATTCTGAATTTTAGAATCATAGAATAGTTAGGGTTGGAAAGGACCTTAAGATCATCAAGGTCCAACCCCCCAGCCATGGGCAGGGACACCTCGCTCTAAACCCCATCTTATCCCCATTGTCATCTAATTAAGTGGGGGAAAAAATTTGAAGCTTTGCTAATTTTCCCCCTAATCTTCACTCATTTCTTGTTTTTTATTTTCTCCTGTAGGAAGGAAAAAATAGTTTGTCTTAGTTAACTGGAGAAGTTAGATCTGACTTGATTCACATACCTTGATTGATTTTGCATTCACTAGTTACTAAGATTAACACAGATGAGAATAAACTTGTCAGAGAGAATTTTGTCACTTGACGCACTTGTTCATTACTACTTGGTTTACTAAGACTGAAAGGATGATTGCTTTTGATCAAACTTACTTTCTGTCAGTCATGTCCTTTTGAGCTTGTCAGGACTGGCCTTTACCACCTGACCAGAAACCACTTCCCTTGATGGTAGTTCGAGTACATCATGAAAGCGTGACTTACATTACTGTTCTTGTCTTAGGATTTATCGGGGAGCTCTGTGGATCCTTGGGGAATATTGCAGCACAAAGGAAGATATACAAAGTGTAATGACAGAAGTTCGCAGATCGCTTGGAGAGGTGTGTTTACTTTGTTACTTGGTGGTTTTTCTTAATATTATACAGTGTGTATTCTGAAAAAAATATATTTTTAAAAACTCAAGATGCGACAGGGTTTTGAGCATTTGTGATACATAATGGTGTGTGCGCAAGAAATCTGATGTAAAAACTAATTAAGGTTTTGCATTCATTATTAATTTTTTTAAAGTAGCATACCTGTAGCTAGCGTCTACTGAGAGAAGAGAAGCTCCTTGTTTCAGAAAATTCTAGCAGCTTTAAATCCAACTTAATTGTGTGTACTGACAAAGGAATAGTGCTTTAAGTCTGGGTTCTGAGATCCAAGATCAGAGCTTTATTGTGTGGGTAGGAGCCTTCTGTGTATATTTCAACATCTGCCTTTCTCTTCAAATTCTCTCTAGACTATTGAACTGTAACTGACCTTTTATCTATAAAAACCTTAACAATGCAGGTAAATTTTATTAAAACAGTGTTTAGAGCAAAAATATTTTAGTTGTAACAGTTGTTTTGTGTTTATTTCTAGATCCCAATTGTAGAATCTGAAATCAAGAAAGAAACTGGTGAGCTAAAACCTGAAGAAGAGGTGTCTGTGGGTCCAGCCCAAAAACTGGTGACAGAGATGGGCACTTATGCAACACAGAGTGCTCTCAGTAGTTCCCGACCTGCCAAAAAAGAAGAAGACAGGTATTGTATTTAAGATTCCATAGTTTATTCTTTATGTACAAAGTCCATCATAGTTTTAATTGAATGCAAAGATGTTGCCTTTAGAGTAAAACTTTTTTTCCTTAGTATCACCTTACACTTTTTAATACTTGATACAGTTTATTGGTAGCTAGAACAATTGCTCTGTTTCCTTAATTGCTGCAAGTGAGCTACTTCATCTTGACTAGCCATTATGATCTCAGACCTACGATGAAATTGTTATACATTACACTTTCTACTTCACCGCTATTCTGTGTGGAAGTGGCTGTGTGACTTGTGAATATCTCTGTATCTGGCAAATTCCTTCTGGGGGGGTGAAAAAGACTTTCTGAGACTGTTTAAACTTGTTTATACAGTATGGATGTTAAGGTAGGAAAATTGATTGGATTTGGAGAAGGCTGAGGTTCTTAATGACTTCTTTGCCTCAGTCTTCACTGGCAAATGATCTGACCACACCACCCAAGTCTTGGAAGGCAGATGCAGGGACTGCGAGAATGAAGACCTTGGGCCCACTGTAGAAGAGGATCTGGTTCGAGACCATCTGAAGAACCTGAACATGCACAAGTCCATGGGACCTGATGAAATCCATCAGTTGGTCCTGAAGGAGCTGGCAAATGAAGTTGCTAAGCCACTGTCCATCATATTTGAAAAATGATGGCAGTCAGGTGAAGTTCCTGATGACTGGAAGAAGGGAAATATAACCCCCATGTTCAAGAAGGGGAAAATGGATGAGCCAGGGAACTACAGACCAGTCAGTCTCACCTCTGTGCCTGGCAAAATCTTGGAGCAGGTTCTGCTGGAAGGCATGCTAAGGCACATTAAAAACCAACAAGGTGCTTGGTGACAGCAAGCATGGCTTCACTAAGGGGAAATCCTGCCTGACCAATTTGGTGGCCTTCTATGATGGGGCTACAGAACTGATGGACAGGGGGAGAGCAGTTGATGTCATCTGCCTGGACTTGTGTAAAGCGTTTGACGCTGTCCCACACGACATCCTTGTCTCTTAAATTGGAGAGACATCAATTTGATAGATGGACCACACAGTGGATAAAGAACTGGCTGAATGGCCGCATGCAAGGAGTTGTGGTCAATGGCTCAGTGTCCAGCTGGAGACCAGTAATGAGTGGTGTCCATCAGGGATTGGGACCGGTCTTGTTCAACATCTGTGTTGGTGACATGGACAGTGAGATTGAGCGCAGCAAGTTTGCCGATGACACCAAGCTGTGTGGTTTGGTTGATACGCTGGAGGGAAGGAATGCCATCCAGAGGGACCTTGAGACGCTTGTGAGGTGGGCTAATGCCAACCTCATGAAGTTTAACCATGCCAAGTGCAAGGTCCTACACCTGGGTCGGAGCAATCCCAGGCACAGCTACAGGCTGGGCAGAGAAGAGATTCAGAGCAGCCCTGCGGAGAAGGACTTGGGAGTGTTGGTCAATGAGAGCCTTAACATGAGCCAGCTTCAGTGTGTGCTCACAGCCCGGAAAGCCAACCGTATCCTGGGCTGCATCAAAAGGAGTGTGACCAGCAGGTCGAAGGAGGTGATCCTGCCCCTCTACTCTGCTCTCGTGAGACCTCACTTGGAGTATTGTGTGCAGTCCTGGTGTCCTCAACATAAAAAGGACATGGAACTGTTGGAACAAGTCCAGAGGAGGGCCACGAGAATGATCAGGGGACTGGAGCACCTCCCATATGAAGATAGGCTGAGAAAGTTGGGGCTGTTCAGCCTGGAGAAGGCTGCGTGGAGACCTCATAGCAGCCTTCCAGTGTCTGAAGGGGACCTATAAGGATGCTGGGGATGGACTCTTCATTAGGGACTGTAGTGGTAGGACAAGAGGTAGTGGGTTCAGACTTAAACAGGGGAAGTTTAGATTGGATATAGGGAGGAAGTTCTTTAATGTAAGGGTGGTGAGGCACTGGAATGGGTTGCCCAGGGAGGTTGTGAATGCTCCATCCCTGGCAGTGTTCAAGACCAGGTTGGATGAGGCCTTGGGTGACATGGTTTAGTGTGAGGTATACCTGCCCGTGGCAGGAGGGTTGGAACTAGATGATCTCGGGGTCCTTTCCAACTCTAACTATTTTATGATTCTAAAATAAGTAGGGTGAAGACTATGATCCAGAGCTGTTTTTATGGTTATTATTTGTCTTTGCAGACCTCCATTACGAGGATTCCTGCTCGATGGTGATTTCTTTGTTGCAGCTTCCCTTGCTACAACTTTAACTAAGATTGCTTTACGATATATATCTTTAGTTCACGAAAAGAAGAAACAAAATGTAAGTCATCTATTCTTTGTTTTCACTTTAGTTGCAGACAATCTGGTTGTTGCCTCTTTTCTTTTAAACAGATGCAAAATGTGTTAAGTCCTAAGTGAAGTGCCAGTTACATGATTGGAAAATGATGAATATTTGGGTCACAAACAGGGCCTACTGCTTTCCAGCCACTCTATTTAGAGAGTCTGCTATTTAGAGAGTCTAAAAATCATGCTGCTTGGTTTCTAGATAGCAAGTAGTAAAAAAAATAACAATCTTAATCTGATAATGTATTTAATGATTTGATTAATTGTGCACCTTTCTGTAAATAAGGAATAAACATTTCTGTAAAGCTATATAAAATACAATAACCTCCTTCCATTCTCTTCCCTTTGTCCTCCTTCTCAGTCCTTTATTGCTGAAGCTATGCTGCTGATGGCCACTATTCTCCATTTGGGAAAGTCTTCTCTTCCCAAGAAGCCAATTACAGATGATGATGTGGATCGTATTTCCCTGTGTCTGAAAGTTTTATCAGAATGTTCTCCTCTCATGAATGATATTTTCAACAAAGAATGCAGGCAGTCCCTTTCTCATATGCTGTCAGCCAAGCTAGAGGAGGAGAAACTTTCTCAGAAGGTGGGCTGCTATAAGTGTGCAAACAGAAACACTTTTTATGTTTGTATTTCTTTTTTTATGGATGTTAACATCCAAGCTGGTGCCAGAAATGTCACCATTTGACATTATTTGACTGTATTTCTGTGCTAAGGGGTGGAATTCATGCTGAATTCTTGGGTATCTCTCTTCCCGCAGAAAGAATCTGAGAAGAGGAATGTGACAGTTCAGCCAGATGATCCCATTTCCTTCATGCAGCTTACTGCTAAAAATGAAATGAGCTCAAAAGAAGACCAGTTTCAGCTTAGCCTTCTTGCAGCAATGGGAAACACACAGAGGAAAGAGGCTGCTGATCCTCTTGCATCCAAACTTAATAAGGTGGTGTGGAAGTCAGTGTTTTCATTATGTACACTTGTGCTGCTTATGCATAGGATCAGCTTTGGGAATCACAGGCTGGAACTGATGAACCAGACTATGGTGGTTGATGGTAAAGGTGCTTCCTGATTAGGATCAGGAAAAACAGAAAACCCCTTCTGCTTAACGTTGTTACCCTCTTCTTGTGGGGGAAGAAGAATAAAGAGGAGACTTTAAGAGTGCTGAGCTCATGGGATATGGAGGTGAAATTAAGATTATTTGCTGAAGAGTCCAGTAAAGTTCACAGGGAAGAGAGCAGGGATGTCAGAAGTGATTAACATCTGCCTTTCTTTGCTTGCCATATCCTACTATGCCTACTCCATCCTTGTCTCAGTCTTTATACCTTTTTTTGCTGCTGGTTACCAGGACCTGCAGAGAAATTCCGAAGAAAATAAATTTTTCAATTTGTTTATTGAAATTTAACTCATAAGACTTTAAACCTCAGACTTTTTTTCTTTCCAAGTCTGGATTAATTCTTTTTACTGTTTAGAGTTACCTGTTCATTTTAAGTCATCAATTCTTTATGCTACTGATCTTTTTAAGAATAAATGGCATTACAGTCCATGTTTTAGGAACTCGCATGTATTCAGTTCAGAATACCATGTCATCTAGAAAGACTTTATAATTGTGGTATGTACACAAGAGGACATATGAAGGAAGGATGCAGTTAAAATTTGTCTGAATAATATGGACAGTCACTGTGTAAATTGGTGAGATGTTTATTTTGGAAGACTTATGCATGAACTTTAGATTTTCTAAATATCACAACTTCTTTAGATATTGTTTTCCAGACAAAACTTGTGATTGTATTCAGTGGGTTTTTTTTTTTCCAATTTCCTTTTTATTTTTCTTTTTTTCTTACTAGTAAATTACTCTGAAATTAAAAGCTCTGTGCACACCTGTTTGATTTGGAGGCTCATGTTAAAAAGTAATGGGTTTGATTGCACTTCATTTTTATTTTTTGTTATTGTTTGACACAATTCCATGTTTTGAACTGGTTTAAGAGAAGACAAGTACCATAAACTCGTTTCTCTCGCAGGTTACTCAACTGACAGGTTTCTCGGATCCTGTCTATGCAGAGGCATATGTCCACGTCAATCAGTATGACATTGTGCTGGATGTGCTTGTGGTCAACCAGACCAGTGACACTCTGCAGAACTGCACGCTAGAACTAGCCACACTAGGTAAGGAGCACTGGTGGAAACAGCAGCCGTTGAGCAGTAGTGAGCTGCTTGGCGTTGGCACCCAGTTGTAAGAAGTGTCTGAAATAAATAATCATGAGTTTATGCCGGTTAGTAGCCATTTTGAAAGGATGGTTTTGAAGGCCGCTTATAGATTTTTCTTCCAGGAAGACTTGTTATCTGTAGGCACTGGCAGTACTGTCTGATGATATAAACTGTAATCAGTTTGGTGTTTGTTTGTTGTTTTCTTCCTTTTTTTTGTTGGGTTGGTAGTTTCTTTTCTTGGGTTTTTGTTTTGTTTTGTGTTTTTTCTTGTTTGTTTGTTTGTTTTCCACTGGAAAAGTAGCATTCCACTTCCCCTTTTTGCTGAAATATGGGCAGTAGAGGGTTTTCTTGGTGTTTTTTTTTTTTTTTTTTTTAAATATACTTATTCTCTATTCTGCTGTTAGCATTGAGCAAGCGGGCAAAATCCAAACTTTTGTGGAGCAAATGTTGGGCAAGAGAAAGCCATCTGCCCTAAGGTTTTTCTTGCACTCAGCCTAAAGTAATTAAATACTGTATTTACACAGCTGAAACCTTTCCATGTACCAACAGCTTTATTAACTTCTTTTAGAGGAGGGATTGGAGCAGATAATTCAAGAACAGTAATGAGTTTTGTATTAGCTAGCCTCTGTCTTGGCAATCAAGAGTTGAAATATGTTTGCAGTGTGCTAGGAGAATGCATGTTAAGTGCTTTTAGATGATGTAAATATGACTGGAGCAGCGTAAACTTCCTCCTAATCTTCTGTAAATCATTTGATCAGACTAATAATGGAGATAAATAAAAATTAATATATTAATAGGTTGAATTTTTCTATTTTATCAGCTCAGTGAAGTGGAATTCTTTATTTCCCAGTTGGTGTCTTCAGAGGTAGTGCAAAACCCAACTGGAAATCACTTCTGTATATAGGGCTGATGCTGTTCATGCTGTGTTCTCAAATTGCACAGCTTGATAGAACCAAGGAGTCTTTTACAATTGCTTGCTCAAGGATTAAGGAAAATAAATCTCTTGCTGTTTCCTGAGAGCAATTATATTCCAAACTGAGGTGATACTTGACCTGTCTATAAATAGCTTAGTGCATGTAATACTGGACGTTGAACTTTGGTTTTGAGACACTTGACTACAGGACTAGTAACTATGTTGATGTCAGTAATTAAAACACAAGGTAGAATTAACCATTTCCTGATTCTTAGAAAGATAATACTAGACTCAGTCTGAAGCCGATTTAAGTCAGTAATTGCATTTGTTTTCAGTGGGGGTTGGGTGAATGCACTTGTATTTTAACTGAACTTTTTAATGTAAATTATTTTTGTCTTGCAGGTAGCAAATTGTAGCAACCAACCAAAAAAAAAAAATATTCCAAATCAACCGATCCCTTTATGGTGGTGTTTAGTGCAACTCTGTAGACACTAGAACTTAATGGCAAGAAAATAAAAATGTCATTCCAAAAGCTGAACTCCTTGTGAATTGTTAATTCTTTTAACTGTTAATGTTCCCAGATCCCCATCTCCCAATTTCTTTTCACAGGTGACTTGAAACTTGTGGAAAAACCATCTCCTCTGACACTTGCTCCACATGATTTCGCAAACATTAAAGCTAATGTCAAAGTGGCTTCAACAGAAAACGGAATAATTTTTGGTAACGTTGGTAAGTAAACAGTTTATTTTGCAAAATTAACAATGTGTAGCATTTTGTAACTGAGCCAAAACATAATTAACACACTTCATACTGGGAGAGGAAATTAAATGGTCTACAATGAGTGAATATTTTATGTCTATTTTATAAGAAAATAAAATAAATTATATTGCTTCTACTTAAACGTAGTAGAGCATACTGCCTTAAGAATGATTGTCAGAATGATACTTGAGCCCCAGTTTTTGAATTGGAAATATGCTAGGCAGCCTTGCCTGAAAGGCCAATACTCTTAACTCAAAGTTCTGTAGTAACTGAGTGAAGCACTCGAAGAGGACATAGGTCAGCAATGAGGTTGAGCAAGTGTTGACCGTTCTTAACTGGCAGGTGGTAAGGGAGCTCTCTTATTAAGTGTAAGTTCACTTTTTTAAGCATTAAAGTGGTTTGTGTTTTATATTGCAGTGTATGATGTCTCTGGAGCAGCCAGTGACAGAAACTGCGTGGTTCTCAGTGATATTCACATTGACATCATGGATTACATCCAGCCTGCTTCTTGTACGGATGCGGAGTTCAGACAGATGTGGGCTGAATTTGAGTGGGAAAACAAAGTTAGTTTTCAAAACATATGTTTTATGTGTTGTTTGGGTTTATTGTTGATGTTCAGTGTTAGTTCTGTTTCTTGTTCTACATCAGCTCATTGTATCAACATTATCTCTTGGGATACAAACCTCTTCCAACATCCTCACTGGGTCTTGGCCTGAAGTAACTTGTTTTCTTACTGCTATTTTATCTGTTTCACAAGGCTAATGGTGCAATAACTAGTTTTTTTGATTTCTTTCGCAAAAGAAGTATGTGCATTGAGCCTTTACCTCCTTTATGGAAGGTGTCCAAATTGTCTAGTGATTACTGTGTATTTTGGCTCAAACGTGAGATAGTAGTATGTGTAAGTTTGTGCTGAGACTGCAGAATTACTCATACTCCTTAGTCTCTCTGGTTCTGAATTGCATCGTGGCTTTTGTTTCATTACTTTACAGTACAGCTGTAGCACACAGTTATAGATGCTATGTAAGATCAACAAAATGGTGGGTACGCTTAATATTTGGGGGTGGTCAAATTGTAAGGGAAATAACTTTGTACAACAGAGCAACATAATTTAAGACTACAGTAGAAATATTAAAACAGAATGTGAGATATTTTACACAAACTGTAGCCTAGTTTGCTACAAGTATTTAAGTGTATTCACTTGAGACTAGATTTAAAACTAAAAAAAGAGGAAACTTATGAACCATAAACTTTAATTCATGTTATGTAAAGCCTTAGCAATTTGTAAACTACTCCTAAAAGATGTTGTAAAAAGCAATTAAAACAAGACCACAAAATTGAATATGAGAAAGCTAAGGCAGACCAGAGAGCTTTTTTGCTAGAAGAGGAAGATCAAAGTAATTTCTGTCATTGGTTAAAAGCAAGCTTTTGGACCAGATAACTGCTTTTTCTTGTTCTGGCAATGTGTAAACTGTACTTAGACAAGAAGTCCAATATTTGCTGTAGGGAGACTACATGTTCATCAGAGTATCATTCACTTAATACATAGTGGAAACCATGGGAATAACATGAAACTCTCATTCTTTAACAAGTGGATGGCAGGATGTGAAGACTTTGTATGATGCCATCACATAATGGGAAGTATAGCTAGCTTACTGATTGTGGCATTCCTCAAGGAGAAATGTAGTGGTAGTCTTCTTTATAGAGATCTGAAGATATGGTTTCAGAAATATCTGAGCTGCTAATTTCAGTAATTGCCATTTTTTATGTTCTTGAAGGTTACAGTGAATACAAATATCATTGATCTAAATGAATACTTACAGCATATACTGAAGTCAACCAATATGAAATGCCTGACTCCAGAGAAGGTGAGCTATTTCCTTGGAGGCTTTTAAACACCCTTTTTAGTTTGTGTGCTTTATTGTTTAATTTGTTTAGTATTTGTTAGGAATATTATTAAGAGATGCTTGCAATGTGAAATAGCACATATACTCAGATTTTTTAAATGAGCAGTCTGAAATGAGTGAAAGCAAATTAATATCATCAAAAATCTGTGTTGCTTAATCAGTAGCTATTTCTTGCCCAGTTAGAAAATGCCTAATTTAATTCATAGTGTTTAAGCTGTAGTATGGATTTGATGGGACCATCTGTTTTCATAAAGGTTTTCCCAGTAGCTCCAAGTTCCTTCCTTCCTCTGTCAAAATTTACATTTCTTTTGCCAGTTTAGCCTTTTTGTTGTAAAGCAAAAAAAATACATCCAGTAGCTATATGCTATTAAGATAGAATCTGTATTATATCTATTAGTTAGTATATGTAAAGTAGCCAAAATAAGTGTAGAGTTATTAGTACTATTTAGCTGCTTTACCATTTTGCTCTTCATTAAATCAGAACATAAAATTCCATCCTACCTTTGGTTGATGCATGGATTGTGTATCTTCCCGTATTAATTTCATAGAAAGGCCACCACTATTTCCCATTGCATGATTCTTAACATTTCACAATATGTTGCATGTGAAGTTTAAACATTGTATATCGATACCTGCCTAGCTAACCTAGGATGAATTAAGATGTGTTTAAAAGATTTTGGCCTTTCTAAAGAGTTCAAATCTACTTTCCATAGGCACTTTCTGGTTATTGTGGTTTTATGGCGGCCAACCTTTATGCACGTTCCATATTTGGAGAAGACGCACTTGCAAATGTCAGCATTGAAAAACCAATTCATCTTGGACCAGAGGCACCTGTCACTGGTCACATACGAATCCGTGCAAAGAGTCAGGTAATATGGTGTATATTTACAGCACTGTTTTGCATTGTCATTTTCAAGAAATTGTCCTAAGCACTTTAAATTGCAAATTTCAGGGTAGACTCACTCAATGGTTTGGGTTGGAAGAGACCTTAAAGATCATTTAGTTCCAGCTCCCCTGCAGTAGGCAAGGACACCTTCCACTACACCAGGTTGCTCCAAGCCTCATCCAACCTGGCCTTGAAAGCTGCCAGGGATAGGGTAGGCACAGCTTCTCTGGGCAACCTGTTCCAGTCTCTCACCCACACAGTAAAGAACTTCTTCCTAATACCTAATCTAAATCTGACTCCTCTTAATTTAAAGCCATTACTCTTTTTATATCACTACATGCTTAGGTAAAAAGTCCCTCTCCAGATTTCTTACAGGCCCCTTTTAGGTACTGGAATGGTTTATGTTAGTTTCTAGTACTAGGTAAAGGGGAAAATTTTCAGGGAAGATGAATATAGGAACTTTAGCCTTTGTTTTAAAACTACCTGACACAGGTTTTGTGAGGAATGTCTTTCTAATAGCTGTAATCATACCCTAAAAACATGTAACAGGTTTGGGTTGTGGTTTTTGTGGGTTTTTTTTTTCATCTTCCAGTGCATAATCATAAAATAGGCCTTTGGGCAAAGACTTCCTTATTTTATCTATAGTGCTACAAGTCGGGATGTTAGGTTTTATTTGCTTTTACATAAAGACCAAGTGCTCCCCAGGGTTCCATGATCCATTTCCTATGAAGTTACACCTTTCAGTTTCACACAAGGAAATGGTATGCATGTTATTACTGTTCACTGGTTATTTTTAAAACAACAAACTCAAAGTTTTTCAGTAGGATTATTTTCTGTAGACACATCTGTGAGTCTCCTTTGGATTTAATAAAAACCCCCTTTGTATCAATACCTGGGAGTATTTACATTCAAAGAAATCATTTAGTTTGTGTCATGTTACTGTATAAAGATTCTGAAATTGTTTAAATTAATGTTTCCAGTATGTTTACACTGTCACTTTTATATAAGACTGCATTCAGTTACTTATGCCAGTGTGGTTTCATCTTGAAATCATTCTGCCTTTGATTACGTGGATTTATTAATGCATTTTCTTTTGACATTTCTTCAGTTTCTATGCAATGTTAATATCGTTGTGTGATTAAATTATTTTCTGTAGCTGTAGTGCATTGAATGCTAGTATCAGCACTGCGGCTTTCAACAGCAGAATTCCAGTAACTGGGCCAAAAGTTGTGATTTCTGCAGTGGCAGCATTTCTCCCAGTGGCAGCTGGGAGGTCAAAAGACTTTTTTTTTATGTTCTTCTGCCTTTGGTATGGATAACAAATTTAGCAGTTGCTAGCTCATTTAAGCTTAATTGTTTCAGCATCATGTGTAGATCTAGTCCTTATCTAGTGCTAAGAAAGTATGTACTAAATATAGACAATTAAATGAACAGTTAGAAATAGTTTAATTTCTATGCCACTAACTTTCTTTATTAAATTTCTGTATATGGATCTTCCATTTTGATATAGGTAAGACAGAAGTTGCTCTGAACTGTGTCATGAATGTCTTCTTTCTTTTCCTTACAGGGAATGGCCCTGAGTCTTGGAGATAAGATCAATCTGTCTCAGAAGAAAACAAGTTTATAAAATTTTACCTTGTGTCTTTTTGGGTCTTTTACAATTTAACCTTAGGTATGTGGCTTTTGGGATCCAGAACATCTTATATTCTTAGTGTTCTGTAACTGTAGAAGCCAAGCTTTTGAGCTAAAAGCATTCCAGCAGATAATTTATAGTTCTCCATGATTGATACTGAGCAGAATTTTAAATCTCAAGTTTGTTTTTTTTCTTTGTCCTGGAAGTCATGTATTCTTTGTCTTTAATATATACTGATGCTTACAGTACAATAAACAAATTATGCCAGTACTATTTTATCTGTGAATTATATAATACCTTTATTACCTGATCACTGTTAAATATCTGGCCAAGGGTATTTTGTTACTCTAAGAATGTGGGAGTGTGTAATAGCTTAAGTGTTTACAATAATGACTAGGCCTGAATTTGTATGAACATGTGATTGCAACTCTTAAAATACCCTATACCCAGGAGAATATATTTTTTGACAACTAAATTAAAAGCTGTATATTCTAGATGGTTTGCTTAGTAATGTAGTCACTTGGTTCAGACAAGCTTGTAATATAGAATCATAGAATCATAGAATAGTTAGGGTTGGAAAGTACCTTAACATCATCAAGTTCCAACCCCCCTGCCATGGGCAGGGACACCTCACACTAAACCATCTCACCCAAGGCCTCATCCAACCTGGCCTTGAACACCGCCAGGGATGGAGCATTCACAGCTTCCCTGGGCAACCCATTCCAGTGCCTCACCACCCTAACAGGAAAGAATTTCCTCCTTATATCCAACCTAAACTTCCCCTGTTTAAGTTTTAACCCATTACCCCTTGTCCTATCACTACAGTCCCTAATAAAGAGTCCCTCCCCAGCATCCCTATATGCCCCCTTCAGATACTGGAAGGCTGCTATGAGATCTCCATGCAGCCTTTTCTTCTCCAGGCTGAACAGTCCCAACTTTCTCAGCCTGTCCTCATGTGGGAGGTGCTCCAGTCCCCTGATCATTCTCATGGCCCTCCTCTGGACTTGTTCCAACAGTTGCATGTCCTTTTTATGTTGAGGACACCAGAACTGTACACAATACTCTGAGTGAGGTCTCACGAGAGCAGAATAAAGGGGCAGGATCACCTCCTTTGACCTGCTGGTCACACTCTTTTTGATGCAGCCCAGGATACGGTTGGCTTTCTGGGCTGCAAGCACACACTGCTGGCTCATGTTCATTTTCTCATCGACCAACACCCCCAAGTCCTTCTCCGCAGGGCTGCTCTGAATCTCTTCTCTGCCCAACCTGTAGCTGTGCCTGGGATTGCTCCAACCCAGGTGTAGGACCTTGCACTTGGCATGGTTAAACTTCATGAGGTTGGCATCAGCCCAAGGTCCCTCTGGATGGCATTCCTTCCCTCTAGCATATCAACCGAACCACACAGCTTGGTGTCATCAGCAAACCTGCTGAGGGTGCACTCAATCCCACTGTCCATGTCAGCGACGAAGATGTTAAACAAGACCGGTCCCAACACCGATCCCTGAGGGACACCACTTGTTACTGGTCTCCAGCTGGACATTGAGCCATTGACCACAACTCAATGTGCACACAACTTGTGTGCGGCCATCCAGCCAGTTCTTTATCTACCGAGTGGTCCACCTATCAAATTGATGTCTCTCCAATTTAGAGGCAAGGATGTCATGTGGGACAGTGTCAAACGCTTTGCACAAGTCCAGGTAGATGTCATCAACTGCTGTACTGCTGTCCATCAGTTCTGTAGCCCCATCATAGGCAGCCACCAAACTGGTCAGGCAGTATCAGAAGAGATTGTCAAAATTCAGGTCTTTCCAGCAAGTAGTAGAACCTTAAGCCTTGTTTCTGGAATGCTTTCCTAACACTGTTATCATGAGTAACATAACATTGCTGCTGGTATCATCATCTTGTAGCCAATACAGGAAAGACAGCCAAGGGCAATATTAAAGCTGTAGTGTTGTAAGCAGTGTTTTCAGTGAATGCAGCCATTAGCCACACGTAAGCTCAGGAAGGAAAGATTTGGACTGGGTATGATTTTTCAGTGACTTGAATCAAGTGCAGGAATTCTGGAAAAGGAGGAATTGTGAGCGAAGGTCAGATCAGAATGTGGAAGTGGGTTAACTCATTTGGTTACTAAATGTTATGCATCTTAGCAGTAGATTGAAACATATAACCATTAGATTGAAAATACTTTTAGCTGAATTTGCTAAGCATTAATTCTAAATTTGTTACGTTTTTGCAAGCAATTCTACAGACGAGTATACAGAGCCAATGACACTCTTCCAGTTGGCATAAAGTCCTGCTGCTGAAGTTGAAAAGCTGTGTACTGCTCCAGTAGGACAGAAGAAAACCGAGTATCCTAAGTAGCTGATTCCCAAAACATTTAAGGCCTCAGTGATGAAAATATGTATCTTCCACACTGAATAAGCACAGAAAGGAGAAGACATGTAAATTCTGAGATGAAAAAGTCTAGGCTGCTGTATTTTGTCTGCTGAAGGAGAGTCCTAGAAGTACAATGCAAAACCTGAGCTAATAAATGACATTCATATAAACATTTCATTACCTGTTCCTTCCACTGCTGCTTTTTTGCCAACTGACTTTGGTCTGATCTTATAAGCATTAAGTTCACTAATCCTTCCAATCCTGTTCTTAAGCTTAGAAGGAAACAGTTTCTCCACAGTAAAAAAAAAAAGGGGGGGGGGGGCAGATGTGTCAACAGCTAAAACTTTGTACTGATGCAGCTGTGCAGTTCTGAATTTTTAGTACATAAGAATCATTAACTGAATAAAAGTTTGCTAGCAGTAGTTATATTTTTAAGCCATTGGCCATCAAAGCCATGCTGTGTCTAAGAGTACCGAAGTCTGCGTTACTGTACTCCACTGTGCGCATGTATACCTGGTAAGGCTGTTTAGTTAAATATTCTAGATTCAGAATGTGTGACTTTCCAAAGCTATGGTGTGTTTATTTTGCTGTTTTCTCATAGGCATACACCTCATGCTTGTTACACACAATAAGAAAAAAGGAAGGGTCTTAAATAAGCAAGGCTGATTCCATGAGTTTGAGCAGAGAAAAAAAACCTTTAAAGTAGCTTCTGAAGGTTCCGATTGTCTTATATACTTCTGTGAGTACTGAGTGTGGCTGTGATGGTTGCAGTAATGCGTTTCAGGTATAAACAGTAGATGCTGTTGACACTATTATGACTGTGATTTTTAAAACCTTCACCTGCCATAGTGGTGGGTATCCAGCTGTTGTACTCTAGTAGATGTTAGGGACAGGAAGTAAGTAAAGTAGCACAACATAGTTTTGCTGTGTGACTTGTTTTGGTTTTCATCTTTTGAAATCCCTTTTGATTCTGCCGTTATTTTGGTTTTTAATGAAAGCTCCAACTTTTACATCGTGATACCAGCAGGAGCTGAAACTCTGGATATGCAGGTCTGCCTTGATAATGAAGTTATCTCTGCATGATCTCACAAGAGTATTGCCTTTCTGTGAAGTTATGCCAGGCTCACAAGAACATAGTAGAGTTAATCAGACTGTGACCTTAAGTGTTCAGTACTTAATAATTCGGGGCGGAGAGGTGGGTGATGGGAGAGGAGCATAGGAGAATGTTGTGTATGTTCTGATTCAGTGGGTATTAGTATGCTGCTTGGGTGAGTGTGGGAGGATTTCTATTCTCCAACCTCTTTAAGCCAATGCAAGAGAAAAAAAAAAAAATCTTAATATTCCAGTGAATGGTTTCATCTCTTCACAAAGACATTGCTAACAAAGATTGAGTCATAGCTGCATGTATACTGACTGGTTTGAATGAGAAGGGTTTGCTAACTGCACCCAAGGAAAGGATGTTTTTGGTGAAGAGCGACAACTTCCAGTATCTGTTATCCAAGCACTGTTTCAGTCACAATCTGATATCCTTGCTGAAGAACAAAAAAACATCTTGGCATATGCAGATACCCACATTTCATGTGACTCTAGTCAGCTGGGAGGAGTGCAGAATATAACTTCATGTACAATGTGTTTTGCTATCAGAACTTTATGCAAAGGCATGAAAACACCTGTTCACCAGATGCTGCCATGACTTTACGTTTAATTTTCCACCTGTCATGCTTTTCAGTAGCTCTTCATAATTGGTCTTGTATAGACATTTTCATGATGGCGTGCATTTTCTCAGTAACAAAGAAGTTAGATGTGTGTTTCATGTCCATGCCTCCCAGATTAAATTCTGTCCTTTTGTGTTTTGGCTAAACTTTTGCTCAGTAGTTCAGATAATTGACTGGCTTTGGTTCAGAACACCTCTTTCTAAAATAGCTTTGTATGCTACGGAGAGACTGACTTAGTGATTTTTCTGCATCTGCTTGTGTACACAGGCAGGATTCTTGTGTTGGTGGAGATGGGTGGCTCACTGGTCTTCAGCCGCTCCTGTGCAGGCCTGTCACTGCTTTAAAACCATCTCTGCTTGTGACAACTATCACAGCCATTTACAGGGAAAGGAAATAGGAGGAAAGTTGATGTATGATCATCTTGGCTTCCATGAGGATTAGTGATTGTGAGCAAATAGGAGAGCTGAGAACCACAGATGCACTACTGCAAACTTTAAAAATTGCTGTTTGGAGAATGGGAACTCTGAAGTAATTGCTGTTAAAGTGTTTGATCAACATTAATGAGGTGCAAAACATTTCCTAGATACTAGAGAAGTGTTCTGCATATAAAAGAATTTAGAGACATGTTCTGCATATAAAAAAGAATTACACAGACTATCCTACTTTAGGATCCACTTACAGCTTTTTCTATTGCAGCAAAACTTAGTAAAAGTTAGCGTATAGCTGTGGCTATCCTGTATTGTTCAACACTTTGTACGAGGGAGTGGTTAAGCTGTTTTCTGCAGAGCAGTAAGTATAGCATACACTGTGCTTGGGTAAGATAGTGCTATTCCACAACTCTTATTTCAGAAAATCTGATAAGAACAGGAATAAATTCCCAGTAGGAGTAAACAGAGAGAGGAAATTTTGCTGCTTTTCCATTAAAAGTTCTGTGAAGTCACTACACAGTGCAGTGTTGGCATAGCCAGTTTCTCCTGTGCCCCTGCTCCTGATGTAGAGCTGCTGTGAGTCAGAGCCAGATTTCTTCATTCAGAGCCCAATGAGGATTTATATTTGTGTCCTATTTAGATGATAATATGAGAAGCGGGAATGTTCATCTGATGTCAGGCATGCTGTAGGCAGCTCTCAGTTGGAGAGGAAGGGGTCATGCCAAGTGAACATGAAGGTAGGTAGTATAAAACAAGAATAAAACAGGCTATGGAGGAACATAATTTTTAGAATGACCTTTACAAAGATTTGTAAGGGGTTTCTGTAGAGGCAGCTCAACACAGCTGTCAGCAATGTGAAGCCTCATGTGAAAGGCATTTGCTCTGCATCATGTGGGTTTTGGCACAGAGCTGCAGCTGAAGTGTGGAAGAAAGACCCAGCCAGTTAATCCGCATCTTCGTTAATCTACATGGTAATACCTGTTGGTTAGCTGCACCCCACCACAAATAGAGTTATTTTTATAAAGTTTGTAAGGTTTCCATATGTTGCTACACCAGGGGGTGCTGTCTAACAACGGATCAATTTTAGTGGCGGTTTTTGTTTGGGTTTTTTGCTTTTTTCTGTTTTTAAAGTGTCAAGAGAAAGAAAGTAAAGGCTGTCCTGCAGATTTCATCATAAAAGCAACACACGGTAGTTTTAGCCCACTCTTGGAGTCACTTTCTGTTGTTCTTTGTGTATTTTCGGGTTGCCTAGCTATGTATAACCAGTGTGCAGTGATGCTGAGAGCTCAGATTACTGATACAGTACATCTAGTTGAACACAGCTCTTTCTCTAGATTTTACTTTTCTAAAGCATAATCAGGTGGCTTTGGCTGTATACAGCTGGCCTGGGGAGGATCTCCTGTTTGAAAGACAAGATAATGGGTTTAATTAAGAGAGACATGGGTGAAATACAGGAAATTCCAACTGTTTTTTTTGCCTGTACATTTGTAATACTAACCTAAGCAGTTTTGTTTGAGCAAAGCCATAAATACCCATCTAATTCCTAAGGATTTTTGTGTGTTCTTTAGCTTGTAATTTTAACCTTTTCCAAACTGTTTAATATTCTTTTTTTTCCCTTGCATTAGTGCAGTATATTTCATCAGAATGCTCCACAATTGCTAAGAATAGAATGGAGTTGCTAGCAAAAATGTTTGTTTACAAGAAATGATCATTTGAATTTCAAAATGCAGCAATGAGCTTTTAATCTGACGTTTTATAACTGCTGTCACTCATATTCAGACACGAGAATAAAAAATTGATTCCACTGAGTTGTCCTTAAGCTATGTTATATGAGAATACATAAATATTTTATTAATGTGTAGAGACTTCACTCTAGATGAGATTCCCCATGACCTTTACTTTTTTCCTTTCTTAGAACACGTATGTTACTGATAACTGTAGACCTGATGAACTGTACAAAACTCACGTGACATTTTGCATAGGTATCCCTGCTTGTAATTGTTTTAAAATTAGATTCTCTCATTCTTTCCACTGAATTAGGTGAATTTAGTGGGCTAATTTCCTCTTTGAGCTATGCCTGCTGAAACACATGAAAGGGTTGTTCATGTGCAGAAGCGTTCACCATTTAGCAGTAAATACTTTTTTGAGGCCAGGAGTAGTGAACGAACAGTGCAGACATGCATAAACCCCTTCAAACTCTGGAGGGAGGCATTGTGATTTCAGAGGTGTCCCGTCTTGATGCAGAGGACTCTTATTTCTTTATTATTATTTAGTTTTTTAACCTGTTAAACAGAAGAACGCAGGGCTCATGGGTTCAGTGAAAACCCACTGGGTTCTGGTTTTAATAACGGAGTGCATGGTTTTAGACGTGAATCTGCTTTACATTTATAGCTATAGTCTTGTGGTATGCACTTGAACTTAGAGCAGTTTTCTTCCTTGTGGCACCCAGACTGAAGTTGTGAACCAGAGCACTGTCTCAGTACATCACTTGCAATATGACTGCAAGAGGGCCTTTGAGCAACCTGGTCTAGTAGAAGGTGTTCCTGCCTGTGGCAGGGGGTTGGAACTGCATGATCTTTAAAGTCCCTTCCAACCCAACCCATTCTGTTATTCCATGACCTCCAGCAGTTAGGTCTGTATGCCTGTGGTGTGCACCTGGGACCAGGACTCCATGCTACCTTCATTCCCAGTTCAGACTGAGCCTGGATATACAGTGCCAGAACGGCAACAGGTCAGACCAAATCAAAGCTGATCTCCAAGCTGGTGTCTGGGCTTCACTTCAGCCATTAACTTATTTATGCCATTCCTACCTCATTCAGTGGCTGCTGGCAGATAAGTAGCTGCCTGCTCCAGGCATTATCCCATGCTCTGAGATCTTTCAGGCTGTTCCTGTGCTTGTCAGTAGGAGGCCACTCTATGTGATGAGACATCTTGTCACAAAGACCGAATGTGCAGTTCTTTGTAGCAGATGGGAGTTACGCTCCAGGCTTCTGTCTATTAGACCTTAAGAAATATCTCTGCCTGCTTACAATATTCTAATATCTGAAAAATGAAACTTGAAATGGTCCACTTAATTTATCATGTTATGCACAGATTTGATACCAGTCTGGAAGGCAAGTGTCCCAGTTTATTTGGTTAGTACAGCTGATGTTGTCCCCATGTAGAAAGTAGTGATGTTCACTGGCTCCTTACAATAAGATCTGTTTAGACATGTATTATTTTCTGAAGGAGAAAGAGTGAATTCTTACTCCAGAGTGGCTATGGTTCTTCGAAATGTTGATGTCCTCAAAGATCCTGTAGCCCATCCTTCATCCATACTTGAGCTAGGTGGAGAAGAAGAGGCCACTTGAATCCATACCTGGTGGCACATGCAGCAAAGCATATATTGCTGCTGGTTGGTTTGGTCTGTAGGTCCCAGAAGTGTGCCCAGGGAGAGTCCTGCTGACTGTACCTGCTTCTAAAATCTCTGTTGCTATAAATCCAGTCTTCCCTAGTTTATTAGGTTGCATTCAGGAAGGTGATTACCTGCCCACAGAGCACTGATGTGCCAGTAAAAACCCTGTTGTAGGAGCTTCCTGCTTTCATGCTTTATCCAACATAGACTGGTAGAAGTCATCTCAGAAGAGTGATTTCACCCCAGGTATGGTCACTGTCTCCCTGTGTCATGCTGTACTGTCCCGTGGTACAAGTGGCTATCTGTCTCCTAACTTCCTGACATACAGAGACTAACAAGGTGACTGACAAAACTGAAATATTGTTTCTTACTGTTTCCATCGTGGAAAACTTCTATTCAGAAGGAATTGCCCTGGATAGTAGTAGTAGGTTTGGTTTGGTTTGGTTTTGGTTTTTCTTTTTGTTTGTTTGGGTTTTTTGGGGGGCTTTTTGTTTGTTTGATGCCATGTCAAACTCTTTTATGAAGGTGTGAGAAGCTATTAAAACCTTAATGGGCTTGACCTGTCAATACTTTAATGCTTTATTTTAAAGCACGTAGTGCTATGTTAATCCATCTTTAACAAGAGACAGACTTATTCCAGGGTTTGTATGCCTATTCCATAAGTAAGAGGAGGTGTTTTTTTCCTACGCCTGTTCTCACTTACGCTTCAGGTGCACAAGTTCAGCAGTGATACTATATCCAGCCTTGGTAAATGTGAACGTTGCTGTAGAAACGCTGTCACTTTGAGAGAGGTATGGAATGCCAGAGAAACCTGTTCTTGCAGCATGCAGATGCTAAAAGCAGATGAAGGCATTTATCAGTTAATCAGTTAAGCTTATTATTTATGGAAAATACAGATCATGTGAGGCTATGGAATGCATTTGTTAATTAAGTGAAAATCAGGAATTGTGTGTGTTCCAGGTAATTCACCATGTGTTACTGAGAGCATGAAGATACAAGCCCTAACAAATATGTACTTGTATTTCTGGAAACATTAAATAGTCCTTAACTTCCCCAGTTATATATATTAAAGCACATAAATAATGAAGCTGAAAATCTTGTTTAACCTTCGCTTTTTGTTACCAACCTATTTTTGCATTACCAATTTTTCCTGAAAATTACTGGGGTTTATAATTGGCACAACCATGTTTTCTAAAGCCTGTAGCTGATTTTTATAGCAGTAGCTAATGGATGGGATATGGGAGAGGTCTTGAGAATGGCACAGGTTTCTGCCATTTTTCTCACATGCCCAGGAAATCACCTTAGGGCCTCAGTTTCACAGCTGGGAAGTGGAGATATGCTGCCACCTTTGTGTTCTGAGATCTGATGGTGAAAGGTTCTAGATGAAAGTTCAAATGCTGTTCTGCTTCTGAAAACCTAGTCAACAGTCCCCAGTTTTTTCTTCCTAGTCAGTAAATGAGCAGGTAACAGAGCTGAGTTAGGGCTCAGAGAAAGCTTTGAGTGAGTGCAACAGGACAGAACTGGGAACTGGATGGCCATGCACAGGTTGCAGAAGAGTGCTGGTAAGCAGCTAGCTAACAGATGAACAAAGACTTTGCCAGCTTTGTCCCATGATTTACACTTTGCCATAGTTTAATGCGAAGATTGTAAGATCTTCGTTTTTGACATACACAAAAGCTATAAAAACAGTTGGGTAGGTGAAGTGTTGTTTAGCAGTGGCTGGGCCAATCTGCAGGAGGGTCAGCCTGGTGTACTTCAGATGACCTTTTCCATGAGCCAAGGAAAGGGGATTGATAAATCATTGAAAGCTGGGCTTGGCAGGCTCATCCTGCTCCTGCCATGCTGCCTTTAGCGAAAAGGAATTTGAAAACAACACCTTGTTTGTTACAGTGAAAGGTTATTTTTTGGCTCTGTTTTCCAGTATGTCTTCTCTTTAAAAGATTCAGGCATAGCACTTTTGGAGGACTGTGTTAGGTTTACATTGCAGGATTTTGGTAGCAGGGGGCTACCACGGTGGTTTCTGTGAAAAGCTGCTAGAAGCTTCCCCTATGTCTGATCAAGTTAATACCAGCCAGCTCCAAGATGGACCCACTGCAGGCCAAGGCTGACCCCATCAGCAACAGTGGTAGCACCTCTGGGATAATGTAGTTCAGAAGGGGGAAAGGCGGCTGCACAGGAGCAATTGCAGCTGGAGAGAGGAGTGAGAATGTGTGAGAGCAGCAGCCCTGCAGACACCAAGGTCAGTGCAGAAGGAGGGGAGGAGGTGCTCCAGGCGCTGCAGACCATGGTGAGGCAGGCTGTGCCCTGCAGCGCTTGGAGGTCCATGGTGGAGCAGATACCCACCTGCAGCACATGGAAGACCCCATGCCTGAGCAGGCAGATGCCTGGAGGAGGCTGTGATCCTGTGGGAAGCCCAGGGGCTGGATCAGGCTCTTGGCAGGACCTGTTGCTTCTTGGAGAGAGGAGCCCAGGCTGGAGCAGGTTTGCTGGCAGGACTGGTGACACAGGAAGGGACCCCTGCTGGAGCAGTTTGTGAGGAACTGCAGCTCATGGGAGGGACCCATGCTGGAGTAGGGGAAGAGTGTGAGAAGTCCTCACCATAAAGAGAAAGGTTCAGCAGAGATGTGATAAACTGACCACAAGCCCCATTCCCTGTCCCCTTGCACCACAGGCAGGGAGGAGGTAGAGAATCTGGGAGCAAAGTTAAGCCTGGGAAAGAGGGGTGGGGGGGAGGTATTTTTAAGACTTGGCTTCGTTTCTTGTTACCCTACTCTGACTTGATTGCTAATAAATTAATTTCCCCAAGTCAAGTTGGTGACAGTAATTGGTGAGTGACGTCTCCCTGTCCTTGTCTCAACCCATTTTCATTACATTTCCTCTCCCCTGTGCAGCTGAAGACAAGGAGTGATAGGGTGCTTCTGGTGGGCAGCTGGTATCCGGGCAGGGTTAACCCACCACAGCCCCTTACAGGTTTAGCTGATCCTGCTTAATTAGATTATGATAAGATTTTGAGGGAAGTTAATTTCATCATAGAAAAGATTAGTGGCTCTGAACCGTGCAAGGATCCTTTAGTGGCACTTTTCTCTGCGGCTAAACTGCCCATATTTTAGCAAAGAAAGGGATTATGTACTTTGCTAGGCTAGAACATTTTGTGTCTGATCACTACAGTTACCTTGATTCCAGGTGTAGCTTTTTAACTTCCTGTTTTGCAGTATCCCATATACTTTGAAGTAACCTGAAAACGCTTTTAATTAATTGGGAGCTTGGAAATGCAATCACATACGAAGAAATGATGCTGTATACTGAACTCCTGCTCGTGCTCATTCACAACATTTTCTGCACTAAAACACTGCTACACAGAGAGTGTGAATGACAGTGATAACAATTATGTTGTAGAGTGGGTCTGTATCATGTGATGAAAGTTTTCCTGGGTGATGTAAGTGATGGAAGTATTACAACCACTTGTTTCTTCATGTTTTTTGGATGGCAGTTTTAAATGTGATTTAGCTCTAACCTGATAGATTATCATATAAGGTTCAGTCATCTGAAAAGTATGCTGAATTGGTGCCATTCACATAGATGAGCTCCATGTAATCATTTCAAAATCCGGCTGAATCCTGTAGATTGCCCAGTGGCAACCCAGTGCATTTTTGTTTGACTGGTTCTATATATGTTACGTGCCTGAAGTTAATTCTGGTGTTTCTGGCTGGGTGGAAGATACTTGTCTCTTTGAAGTTCCACTAAACCTCAGCTTTTTTAACTTAAGCAGCTACTCAGAGAATTGGATCTTTTGTTAGTTCTTTCCATGCAGAATTTGCATTATGGAATGAAAACAGGATCTGAGCTTGAGAATAGCCTACTGGTGATCATCTCTGCCCTACAGTTTGTATCCAAGGAAATGCAGCCTCATGCACAGTTAACTGCAATGTCATCAGTGCAGTAATTGGGTGTTAATTCAAGTTTCTTCAGTGCTATATTTAGGACATTGATAAGGCAGACAAGGAATGCCATCATTTGCTGGAAGCTGGTCCTGAAGTGGCAAGGCAGCTTACTGGTGTCCCAGTTGGAGCCAGCTTAGAGCTTCTTAAAAGCATAAGCAAGATGGAATCTTTAAATCTGGAGCACAAGAGGCTCGGGCTGGCTGGGCTGGGCTGGGCTGTTGCTCCCCACAGGAGAAGGACAAGGAATAGATCTAAGGGCAATGGGAGAGTTGTAAATGGGTTTCCCCTGTAATGCATTCATTATAATATCTACATGACAGGTACTACCTGTGGTTGTAGTAGCAGTTATTACCGGCTGTTTTGATGCCAGGGCCTTAGCTGATATCCTTAGAACCAATCTTTAGTACTACTTGCAAATTTGCTAAAGAGGGTTAATGCAGGCTTTAATTTTAAATGAATATGTTTGATCTCTTTTAGGAATATGTTTTTCAGGAGGGTGTAGTGGTTGATGTGGTCTGGAAAGCCTGTTACTAGATAAAAGCAGAACAGCCCTCATCCAAAGGGGATTAGGGGTCTCTGTTAAGGGCTGTGTTGTACTTTGAAACCCAGATATGGTATGTTTACTTCCACAAATGTTCACAACTGTATATAATGTAGCAATCTATAACTGAGACAAGGGTGGTCCTTGGTTCTCCTACATCAGTAAAACTCACAGGAGGTGAGCTTCCCCATGCACACAAGCCCATGTGTGCATGAGCTCATCTCATAGCATCCTTTTAATAGGATCTATTATTCTGAATTCCTTGAAAACCTCCTGAAAATTAAAAATCAATCTGTTTTCTCACTCTCTGTCAAGCCAGTAATCTTATGGTAGTACCTTTTGTACCTGAAGTGCAGGACTCTGACAGCAGACAAATGCAGCCATTTACAGTGGCAGACTCATTCTCTGCCTGACCTCACCCCAATGGCATTTTGAAAGTGTGGGTGCGTTATTTTGTTCAGGTGAATCATTCAAAATAACCATTCCTCTGAAGGAGTTTATCAAAAACTAATGGGGTTTTGCAAAATAAATGGCTTCACAATTCTTCATCTAGCAGGCTGCTGAGAGATTAAATGGGTCTCTGAGATATTTATTAACTTCTGTTGGTAGCTCTGAGTGTAACAGATGTGCTTGAAACTTTTCTAAAGGAAGTCCTATATACCCTCTTCAGTTATGAGTGAAGTCTGTAATGCACAATGGAAATCCTAGCCATCGAGTTGTCTGCTGCTTATAAAACTGTTCGTAATGCCAGAAGATTGTTTTTGATAAATAATTCAAATTTTCTAAGAATAATTTTTTTTTTTAAATTAGAAATTTCAGAAGGCTCCTCAAAAACCTGTTTTCTGAATAACTGGTCTCTTCTAGCAGCTCAGAACACTGGTGGATGCCTAGTCCCTGAGGATAAAGAGAAGGGCTTCTTGGCTATGGACTTGGACAAAAATGGCAGCTATGACACTCATCCTTCTTCAGTTTTGTCAAGCAGTTAGAGTACACCATCAAGTTTTGATACCAGATGTAATTATTCTCTAGAGGCAAGTGTATATTTAATCCTGTAAGGTAGGAGTGTTAAGTAGGCAGGACAGGGTTTGCATGTATCGAATATTGTGCTATTTAATGATGCTGGAGCAGGGTAAAGCTTATTCTCTGCTTTTGTATCTGCATGTCAAAGCGTGAACACAAACCAAGTCTTTGTTGGTACAGATCAGTCACAGGTGCAAATGTAAAGCCACAGTTTAATTAGTACAAACTATGTAGGCAAAGGGGAACTTGCCTTTCGCAAAAGGTACCCCTCAAACTGTGCTTTAGCCAGAGCATTCTGTTAGCTAGATGAGCTCTTCCCACCATAAAGTTCTGTTTTGAAACTTATCTAGATTGTCAGATAAGCTTTGTGGGGACAGGGATGTATGTAACATGTGCTGGACATATTCGGACCATGATATGCTCTGCCATCATTATGACTGGGTTATCTGAGTGATACCATAACATAAGCTTCAAATGATATGTGCCTTCTTGTCACCTAACATGCCATATATTCTCATTCACCAAGGAGGTAAGGACTGTGAGCAAGGGAAGATTGTGTGTAGGAAGGGGAATTCCTTCTAACTTTCTGTAATTCTGTAATTTTCCACAGTCACCTGTGTTAGTGCTTTGCTTATACTGTTTTTTTATAAACACTTAACAGGCCCAGAATACTAGTGGATAAGAAAAGGAGAACACAGTATCACTGAGAGATTGTTTTAATTGTGATGGTCAACAGAAAGACTGTTCAGCAGTGCAAGGGAGTAACAGATGGAAGCAGCGATTCTAAAATCAGATGAGGTTAAGATTAGCTTTTAGCAGATTGTTTCATCTGTAACAGCTAATAACACCTCTTTACATCCTATTTTAAAGGCAAAACATATTTAAAATAGGTTTTTTTTTACAGCATTCTGCAGATGGGGAGAGTTTGGGGATTTTTCAGAAGACGATTATCTCTAATGAAGTGGTTTATGGCTGAGACCATTGCTGGAATAAAACAGTTGGCTACTTCTGCCTGCAGCTTCTACATCAACATCCTAAATACATTCATTAACTCTAACTTCCAGCTTTCTTATGGATCTTACTCGTTAATGAATACCATGGGTTCCTTTACTGCATATTCTTCATCCTGGATTATTATAAGGTCACTAAAAGTAATTCTTCCCTGTGGATATATATTAGCTGTTCCTGTTCCTTTCACAACATCATAATTATGGAGAAACCAGAGGATGCAGATTATGAAAACCATTTAGTTTAATTTAGATTCAGTGTCAATTGTAAGGGAAAATCTATTTATGTACCCACATTGTTGGCTTTATTTTTTGTTTTGTTTTTAATAGAAAGGGACTTGATTTTACTTACCCGATGTCCCATGCACGCTAGGAGTCCTGTGGCAGGCAGTGTTCTGTTTTCATAGCCAGTTGGATTTGAGATATATGTACATTTTAAGTAAAATTATTCTTATTTCACCAGAGGTCCTGTGCAGCAGCAGCAGCAGCAGCACTGGAGTCAGTGAATGTGGTGGTCAGTTCCCTTGAGGACTGTGCTGTGCACAATGGTACTGCCTGTATGGATGAAAGAAACTGAATGTTGCTGCTCAAGGCCTATGAGTTTTTCCTCTCCTGTGCTTTGTGCTGAACCAGGTCATGGCGTTGGGCTGGCTGCTGCCAAAATGGGTTGTGCTTCCCTCTTTTGCTGTGTGCTGTTGGTAGAAACAGCAGCTTCAAAAAGATGACAACTGACTCCTCTGTTTTTTGGGAACAGCTACTTCTTTTCTATTAATGCTGGCATGGAATTGGTTTCCCATCAATGAATCACTCTCAGCTAAGAGTGGACTGCCCGTGTTTTCCCTTTCTAATTTTCCAAAGTCTTGGGCAACACACCTTCTTTTACATACACACTGTCCATTACTGTGCATCCTGATGCTGCTTTATGTTCCTCTGGATGTCCCTAGGAATATATAGTTGTGCTCTTGAGAGGGGTGGTTACCATCAGGTGCAGACACTTTATCTGATTCTGAGAGAAATAAGGCGGCATGGGAATAAATGTCTTTCACTGGTCAGCAGCAGAAATGATTCACTCTAGGTTTAGTATTATGCTAATCTCACTTGGCATTTAAACCCAAAGATAAGAGGTATTTTTGACAACAGACAAAGCAGGTACTGAATACCGATTTCCACACAGTGCTGCCGTTGAACCTCGGCTGTTTCTGCCTACAGCACAAATATCCATTATTCTAGTCCTGAGACTCTGATCATCAGGAAATGGCTACTGCACGATTGCTGCAGTAAGACCAAATCCCTGACGTGTCTAGAGGGCCCTAATCCCATTTCACCTTTACCCATGCATCAAATATGAACTCAAGTCTCCAGTGACTTGCGTTTCTGCACCACTGGTCTCCAGCCCTCCCTTTGTAATGCTCTTATTTCTGCATGGGTCACAGGGGACCCTCTCAGGCTTTTAATCTGTACCTTACTGTTTAAAGATTTATTTGTTTTGTGAGACTACTGACAATGCTGATCACAGGCCAGCAATTCATGGAAGGAGCTGGACAACTGGAAGAGTGTCTACCACTTCTCCAACTGGGTGCCTTATCTCTGAGACTGCTTTGAAAGATTCAGGTCACTTGCAAATGGCATCTTAAAACTGCAGATGCTTAATTTTTCTTGTTTACAATGGAAATGTGTGAGAGAAAAGGAGGTGTAACAGGCACGTCTCTTGGTGTTGCAGAAAAGCCTTTTTTTTGTGTGAGAGTGCCTTGTTTCCATGGCTACCGTTTGTGAAGATTCCTGCTGTTGGGATCAACTTTGATTCTTCAGGTACCAGAGGATGTCCAGTGGTGGGACTGGTTAGTCTCAGCCAGGGGTGGGGGCAGGATATTCCCCTGCACGAACCAGCAGTGTCGGTTTTATGGGCTCTGCTAATTCCTTATCCTCCTCCCGCAGTTTAAAGAGGGCAATCTCACATTTCTTTCTCTGCTGTCTTCTCCCTCCAGCAGACTTCCCCCACTTCGGGGACACACCACCATAACAGGCAAGTTAATTAATCCCAGAAACCATAAAGAAAATGCTGATGTTTTTTCCCTGCCACCAAACCAAGACAGTGTAGCAAGGGAACACTGAAGTTCTTACCACAGCTCCTCTGCTTGCCCAGTGATCAGCCGGTATACTGCTGAACAATCCCAAACCCACCTAAAACAAAACCACCCTGTCTCTTGGATCTGCTGCTGATTTCAAATTGAGATATTAATGTTAAATGTTTCTGTCTCAGACTTTTTTTCCTGTGACTTTGTTTTTTCCTTTTCCAGACTCTCTTTCCCACGCAGGCAGCAACAAGTTGATAGAAGGAAGTTAATTTCTGGTTATTAGTGTGGCTATACTTGGATGCCACAGCCTCGGGAGTGCTGGGTTGTAGATGAAATACTAATTTTCTATTTATTCACAGATATACCTGTCACAACAGGAAAATGTTTCTGAAAGTCTAAGGGTGGTTTGAAAACATCAGTAACTTCTGAAAGCTTGCCTGGGTGTTTCTGTGGGTTTTTAAAGTGTGTCACATACGGATCATTTGATTCCCACTCTCATCTGTGTTGAAATTGCATGTGCTTGTCAATGATGTGTGTCCAGAAGCAGCAGACTTCAAACCTATTCATGGGTATTTCTAATTTCTCATTATCTTTCTCCCTCTGGAACTGATTGAATATATCTGGGGCTTTCTCTCTTGTCACAAAAAGCAGCAATGCTGCTTGCAGCCTTTTCCCTTACTTATCTATTTCTGTAGCCACGAGGTACAAGAGAAATCTCAGCTTCTATTTTCTTCAATTTTCCGCTAAATTTCCTTTGAAGGTTATCTTTCCTGGAGGCTTCAACTGATCCATTTTCTTTTCATTTCCTTCTTTTTTTCTTTTTCCTTTTTTTTTTTTTTTTTTGGCACTGCATAATATGTTTATGTAAAGAAGAAAGGAGAGGAAAAGAAAGTATACCTTTCTGTTGACATAAAAACTCTTTGGTTCTTACTTTGCTTACGGGCTTTCTGCTTGGATATCCTAAATACAGTCACGCATCTCTTCTGTGCTATAAAAGGGAATGCTGCTGTGAAGAATGCTGTTTGAAATAGCTTTCCTTACAGGCTTTGAATCAGGCCCTTTTGTAGCAGATCTGCTGTCCATATTATATTTATGTGATCATAGTTCTTTGCTTTACTGATTTAAAGTTAGTTTTCATTATTCCTTATTTTTTCTACTTCATCTTGAGCCAATTTAGCTAAACCACATTTATCCTATTTTGCGGAGTATACAAGGTTAGGAGGGCTGTTACTGCTCCATAAATATGCCCCTGGCTGCTCCTTTAGTCTAGGCTGGGGGTTCTTAACACTCCCGGAAGGCTTTCTGCCAGAACCAAGTATTGATGAGCTTGATAGTCAGTTGGCTGCTCCTTTGTTGTATCCATGTTTCCATTCTATGTGACTACTTTTTTGGGTTTCTGTCATCCATCCAGCTGATTCGCATAAACAAAAGAAATAATCTCAGGTAGTATGTCAAATTTGGCTGAAATGGGTATTAACAGGAGTATTAGTTTGCTTCTTATGCTGAAAAACTCCCATGTGCTCCTATTTGGACTGAGGTCATCTTATATTTTATTGAAATATTTGCACATTAGCCTTCAAAGTTACCAATAATAGAGCTTTTATTATATTTTTTTTTCCTGTGGAATTTTATTTATTCAGAGGGGAGCAATCTGATAGCTTATACAGCATGCAGACCATTGGTTATATGAGTTTAGCAGAAGGTCATTGTGCAGAAGATTAATGAAGTTATTTGACTGTGTTGCATTTCCTCTTCATTCATTGTACAAGCGGTATTGACGCGTGCAGTACACTGGTACAGATTGTACTGTTTCATCGAAGCACACACAGTCCTATTCTCCCTATTTTTTTTGCCTTTAAAGTGAAGCACTTGTAGTTGTGAATGATGTGATTTATTTTATTAATGGTATCTGCTGCAGGCTGCAGCACTGAGTCCCTTTGTCCCAATGAATCTTTTTTATGACAATGATAATATATGACTTGGTGTTTGTTTCAGTAACAAGGAGACAACTGTATTTTGCTTGTACTTATTTTTTCAGTCTTGAGTCCTTTGGCTATTCCCAAAATAGACAAAATGGGCTGAAACATATGCAAAGATCCTTATTTCAAACTTAGCATTATCTACTGGCACATTATTTTTAACCAGAGACAGCAGCCCAGAAAAAACAGTGCATTCCTTAAGCATATCCTTAGGTTTTATTGAAATTAGTCCGAGATTTTGGGCCAGGTTTAGCAGCCTTAGCCTGTTAAATTTGTAAAGTTATTTGGAACTGTGGATCACTGTGGTTCTGGACTACATTAGATCAGCACATACAGAGAGCCCAGGGACCTGTGTGGGGTTTCTAGCAGGGAGAATCCGTGTTGTGTCCAGCTGTGGCAAGAAGTTAGGATGCAATTTCATAGGCTGGACTTTGTCCAGGGTATCAGGAAACCCTATTCAGAGAGAAAGTGGCCTGATCTTTTATTGACCAAAGATCACCAGGGCTGCCCTTTATAGCCCTGTGTAAGAAGTGGCAATAGAGCCAGAGTAGCTCCTTCCAAACCTTGTCCTGCAGTTTTGGCTCAGCACCGGGTTGAGGGCAGCTCTCGTCAGCATCACTTCCTGCTCATGTTGGTGCCACTTGGAGACCTTCCACTGCAAATATTGATCGAGTTAACACTGCTTAGCTTATGAGATCTGAGGAGATGAAAGCATTTGGCCTTATGGCTGCAGGCTATTACAAATGATTAAAACATGAATCAGATCCTCCACCTACCTGCGAGGTATTGAGTTTGGAATTCTTTTCCGTTCCCTGACCGCGCAGTCATTAGCCCAGAGACTGCTACCTCTGCAGAGAAATGTGCCACTGGAAGGAATAGGCTGGCACCACCGCCTTCTGGTTTGTGTCCCTGTCTTAAAATGCATCACCTTTTTCTGCTCTCTGTATGCTCATGATAAGGCATAGGGTATAGTGGAAATGCTTGGAGGTCTTTTGGCTCCAGCCATGTCACTGCTTGTTCAGCTCTCTGTTGTGATTCACAGGTCTGCATTCTGCAGTGAATCAGACATTAGAGACGTAAAAGGTCTCTACAGTCAATTAGCATGCCCTTTGGTGATTCTGTCTTTCAGGATGTAAGTCTAGTTTTTGTTCTGCTAGGAGAAAAAAGGAAGCAGAGTGTCTCTGCAGGTTTGGATTAGTGCATGAACCTGTGGCTCTTTGGTCCTTTGTGCTTGTGAAGAACTTTTGGTGTCCATAGATTCAGTAAATCAGTAACTTTTCTTTTTGACTGATTACGTGTGAGTTTTTGTGGCAAAGTCAGAATAAAAGTCACAGCTAATCAAGGGAGAAAACTTTCTAAATAGTGGAGTTTGGGGATTTGTGCTATCTGCTTTTTCATGTCACACAGCACATGTGTATCTTTTCTGTCTTATTTGTCCTGACACTTCTTTTTTCTGCTACACTGAAAAGTAATGCTAATATTGATACGTCCTTGATGCACGTATCTAGCTGAAAAATCAGGATCTTGTGTGTTGTTTCATTTAAGAGAAACTGGTCAAAGAGAGAGATACTGCTGTGAACAGACCTTGTTTATTTGAGAAGTTGGTCATCCTTCCTTGAGCAGAGGGAGAAATGTTGGAACAGAGACTGTCACTCCATGCTCTTAGTGCCAACACCCTCCTTCACTCACCAAAGAGATTTTCTTGATTACACTGCCAGACTTGTTCAGGGTGAGCTTCCTTCTCTCTTTGGTCTGTGCCTCTCTTCTGCGTTACATATATGTGCATGAGTTCCCAAGGCAGGACTTGGACAAATACCTCCTGCCACACTCAGGTTTCTATCTAGGCTTGCGTTTCTGCTTGGGTTTGTGTGCTGTATTTTGGAGACTATTATCTCAAGCATTGGCTCTCAAAGAGGAATTTACTGTTTTCTTGAAGTCGTTTTAAGCAAAGGTCAATGTTTTATCTCATTGTTTTAGTGAGGTATATCACCAGCCACAGTCAAGCTAGATGATTATTTTTATTTCAGCAAGATCTGCATGGATTTTTCTCTTGCTGGGCTCTGTACATACACAGTGGGAGGCAACTCCTATGTGGAGGAATTCATGATTGGAGGAGACACTACAGCAAAGGCTAAACAAAACAGAGATGGTGAATGTAGCAGCTCAGAAGCAGGAAGCAAATCAAGCTGAGAGCCTGGCTTAGAAGCTATCTTTCTCAGGTGCTGCCTAAGGCCTAATGTTTTCTACTCCAGTACTTCCCAGGTACTCTGTTGTATAATTCAAAAAACAGTGAAATCAGTGAAAAAGCTGGTGGTTCTAAGTCCATAATGCTGGCTTCTCTTTTCAGTTCATTTCATGATGAGGAGACTTACTAAATGAAAGGTGAAGTTATCAAACCTAACAGAGGAGCCTTTATTTCCAGTGGAAAGTGAGTTGCTGCCAACTTCTTTGAATAACAGCAGTTAGCCAAGCCTGTGTCCCAGAGCATGTTTTAACCCTCAGTGGCTCCAAGTTTGCCAGCTGGTTTGCAGCAAGCAGAACAGCAGAGCAGGTTTGCAAGAGCTCCACATCTGACCCTTTACTGGCCATAGCGTGGTGGCAGCGTGGACTTTCTCATTGAGAAGCACTTCCAAGAAGGAGGTGTAAATTGGAACCTACAGATAAGAGTTAATTCTTTTATTTGCTGGATAGCAAGACAAAAAGGAGAACAGTGAGGACCCTTCATCACTTTCCTAAACAGGCCTTATCCTTTTAAGGTGTCCTAATTAGAGGAAAAAGATCCCTTCTGAATCTAGCTTGTTAGGAGAGGCAACTGTGATTTCAAGCAGTCTTTGCACTCTCCCAGGCCCCTAAATAGCTGAATGATGCTCTGATGCAGAGGAATACCTGTAGTCCCCCTAGCACAAGTTGGTCTGAGCTGGAGGCAGTCTCTGCAGCATCGTAGCAGGATGTGGGTTTGAAAATAGGATGGTGGGCAACAGGGGTGTGGTTCCAGCATGGAGGATAACAAAACAATTACTTTTGTCTCCTTTCTGTTGTAGCTCCCTTACTGTGAGGACACTTTAACCCCACCCTATTTGTTTAAGTGATATGTAAAAAACCAAAAAGAAGGTGAGGTTAGTTTTAATTTCAGTCGATAGTGGAGGAGGGTTTATGTTTGAGGGAGTAAAAATTCTTGCTCAGTTGCTCAGGATGGGAGATCTTACCAAAGTTGTTCTGGTCATGCCTCAAGACTAGTTGGGAATTCAGTTATCAGAGTCCATACTGAAGCCAAAGACCTGTATCTGAAAAATGTTTTTTTTATAAGTCTATGAATCTGTCTGAACATTTTAGGTTTTGCTTTAAAACAAGCAATTAAAAAAAAATTACAGTCTTTCCCCAGATATTTGATGACTTCAGTTAGCGGTAATGGGGCCCAACAGTCACTGGAAGAGAGAGCACTTTCCAGAGAGGTGAACACCCAGGTCTAGTGCTGACACTTCTAAAGGTTGCACTTGCTCTGCTGTAGGTTCTGTTCAGAAGAGAAATTGTGTTTCCCAGCTCAGCTTGTTTTGTTTTGTTTGCATTTTCCTTTCTAATGCCTGTAAAGCAGTCTTAGAGGCTTGTGAGAAACCAGAAAATGCGCCTTACTTCTGAGGCTAAGCAGGTCCCTTCCAGGGATGTATCCTACCTGGCTTGTTTAAGCATATCTTTCACAGAAATCTCAGGGTAGTCAGCAGCTCAACCCCCCATGCTTTTAGTGCCTCTACTTGATTATTCTAAAATAAGCAAAACAATATGAGCCTAAAAAAAAAAAAAGATAAAATTATTGTTTTCTGGAAAATGTTTGGCTTTGAGTTCTTAGTCTGTTCATTGATGTCTGCCTCGGAAAGGGCAGATGAATCTTGTGTTTCCAAGAAGAGTATAAATATAGAGCAGTGCCGTCTCATTTACTAATATCATGAAGCTCATTTAGCTGAAAATTCAATCTTGCATCTATCTAAACCATCAAGAAAAAAAGTCACCGTGCTGGGAGTCTGAGTTCCCAGCAAATATCTAAGCAGGAGCATGTCTCTACTTCTATCTTCCTGTCAAATCATGAAAATGGTGTCTTGAAGCTTTGGAATTAGAAAGTCTTTGTAGATTCAGGACCTACTGTTGTCCAAAGGAATCTTTCTATATTTCCTTTTAATTGTTCTATGATGCAAGATCTCTATGTATTTAATGATTACTGAATTTTCTTGCAGTTAAAAGCAGCTTCTCCTTAGTTATTAATGAAAAAAAACATAAAAGGGTATCATTTTATAATCTGCCTGGTACTTTTCCAAAAAGTGAGTGATAATACACTATTCCAGATATCTCTAGCAATTCATTAAGCCTCCAGCACTGAGCAGGCCACTAATGGATGCAGAATATCCCTTTAAGTCCTTACTAAAATACAATAATCTTTACTGGAAATGGTAAGCCTTTGACAATATGTTCTAGCATAGGGTGGCAGGGATCTACCTGGAGTGGAATTTGGTGGGACACGCAATTTATTGTTACTCACTTATAAAATATTCCAGGAATTTCTTCTGATTCTCTGAGCTTTCCCTCATGTCACCTGACTTTGACTCAGAGCCCAGACTGCAAAATGTAGTTTGGTTTATGAGATAAGGTATTAAATTTCAACCTTAACAGAATTAAGTATTGACTTGACATTTACGCAGATTCTGACCTGTGGGATGAGTTGACTGATTAAAATGAGGACAAGCAATCTACCAGAGTATTAAAAACTGATGAATAGTGAAAAAGTAATGATTGGCAGTAATTAAGAAGATTATATAAAGTCTGTAGAGCTATAGGATCTCATACTGAATGAAGTGCAAAAGTTGATCAGAAAATCTACAATACAAAAGCAGAAAATTCCAGTGAACTTCTAAAAGGTGTTTGACTTAAGAGTTTACTTAGTGCAGGTCTTACTAAACCTGGTGAGTATTTATCAGTGGTGTACAGTATGAGTTTCCACCTTTCTCCTCCAGTGAACAGAAATAATGAAAAGGCCCTATGGCAAACTGTACTGCAGGTACCATGATCACAGCTTTGAGAAGATAGAAGGTGAGCAAATAAGAATCTGTGTCCTCAAAGTCCTGGTTTCACATTAGATTTAATTTGCTTTTTTTGTTGCCTGTTTTCTTGCTACCACTGTTGCTCTTTTCTGTTTGGTGTCTCCCCTGTGTCAAGACCAACTCCTGGACTGTGAGCTTTTGTGATCAGACTATCTGAACTGGGCATAGAATTTGGCTAGCATTTTCTTGTTCTTTTATTAGAAGTGGTGAAATTTGTGTTATTTATCACTATGTTGTGTTCAGAAATAGATTCCTAATTTCTGCCTGATATTCCTAGGCAGTACCTTAATTAAAACAGTAATCTGGCAGCAGATGACCTGAAAGCTAACTTTCTAGAACCAGATTTGTCATCTTTTTTCTTTGCTATAAAATTCATTATGGTATATCTGTATCCCCAGACTACACCAAGTTCTTCACTGGAACCATGGGGCGACAGCATGAGGGAATACTGTAAAATCTCTCCAAGAACAGCAGATGGATGGAGAAATCCTGCTTTGCTCCCAAAGGCAAAATGTCTGGGCACAGGTACAAATATCGTTTATAGCAAGACCTGATAACATTTTATCATTTTTTTTCTTAGCTAACCAGCTTCCCTCTGGCAAATCCTACTTGCTTATGATGATCTATTTTAGTGAAACTGGGAAAACTGTGAAACGTTTCAACATTGAAATGGACGCTTCACTTAGATGTTCTTGTCTCCTTACATTCTTTCATTTGTTCTGATGCCTTTGCTTATTCCCACTATGTATATGCTAGCAATTATCATATATTATATATTGGAATATTTTGATGTTTAGAGTTAATTTTTTGCATTTCACCTCTATTTTCATTTACATTCACTGACTTTCGTCTCTGGTGTTGTTTTGGGGTTTTTTTTATTTGCTTGTTTGTTTGTTGTTGTTTTAACTTAAAATTACTTTAACCTATGACACTTTTCCACCTTCCAGTCCCTTCCTCTATTGTTCTCCTCCCAAGCCTCAGATGAAGTTCCCATCACACCTACAGCTACTCAACTTCTGGGATAATGGGTTCCCATTTTGCCCTCTTGGTGTTGATGAGCATCAGGAGAGCTCAGTGCAAAGTCTCACTGTGAGGGGCCGGCAGACAAGTCTAAACTTGATTACTGTCATCTCCATCTTTATCCCTGGCCTGTGCTACAACTCTTGGAAATTCTCAGCAATTGCCCCTTTCCTTAGTGTTATTGCTATTTCTGTTTTTACAGATGCATCAAACATAGCTTGAGGACCCGGTTTAATAGACACTGTATTAGGCTGATATATGATTTCTGATCTTAGACATTTATGATCTCAAAAACCTTACATGAACTTTAATTCTGTCTCCAAAGTGCTTAAACGAAATCTTGGTTTTAGGATGTTGCAGCTGAAGAAAGGAGATGGTGGCAAAGATGCAGGGTTTCCGCAGGAAAAGATGCTTAGGAAAGCTCTCAAGAAAGAAAGGGAGAAATGGAAGTGAGACTTTGTCAGTCACTGGAGCTGGGGAACATGAACACAAAGGCAGGAGGCTAGCAAAGGAATTCCTTGAAAGAAGTAGACTTCAAGACAGTGTGAAGGGGAAGATGACTTGCTATTAGAGTTCTACTGTGGCCAGCCTAGGGCAAAGTAGGGAAGAGCTGAGAGGGGTTTAGGAGGCCGTGGAGGGAGGTTAGCAATAATCCATTTGGGTGATGATTGAGCTTTCACAGTGGGTGATGTCTCTGGTGAGATTTTAACTGAAGAAATGAGCACTAGTGAAACAGTGCATCAGATGCTATGACTCTTGACTGTGGAGAGAATAATGAGTGGCAAGGAAGACAGGAATGAGAAGTAGGTGGAAAGATAAATAGAATCTATTTACTAGAGACTTGTGACAGGGTGGGCATGAGCTGCTTTTTATTGAATAAATTACTGTCACTGCAAATACTGTGTAAGTGAACCCATTCTTTATCCCTAATGTGTATATTAGCTAAGTCATGGCTGTCTGTTCCAGGATTTTAAGTGGAGGTGAAGGGCTACTGCAAACCGGACTGCAGCTCTTCTTTCACATTTGTTCAGTGTTGTCATATGTACTGTGGGCTTATACTTTGCTTTTCTCATTCTACTGGTTTCTGTTTCAGCTGCTGCTAGGGATGAGGAGGGGTATTATTTGTGTTGTTGATGTTAGTTATATGTGTTATTTAAGTAAGGGCAAAGTCCAAGTTCACTAGTACCTAGTGCAAGCTACAAGCTACCTTCTGGGCAGGTGCTGTCTAGAGCTGAAAGACTCAGGAGGCTTTGCCCTTTAAGGATGTATGGATAGAATCTCAGTATTTGTGCTTCATTACTGCTAGGCTTGGCCTTTAAAAATGTTAATTAAATACAGATATTGGTTGCTGGATCACAGAATAGCTCCTGTCTTGGGTACCTATATTTATTGGTACTATTTTATAATTATTAGTGAAATAAATCCAAACATTACATTACAGTGTGAATATCACTTCAAAAAGCTGGAACCCAACCTCTATGTCAATGAAAAAAGGAAGGTCCTGGGGACTTTGTAACAGTGCAGGTTCCATTTTCATGACTAACATGAGTGATGCCATCTTGCCTCAAAGAAATCTTTTGTATGTGACCTGTGACTTGCCCTACTGAAGTGCAGTGGAAGGCTATCTCAGTGCAAAGGTAAAAGGGAATTTATCAGTTTATTGGTGATGGAGAACTAATACACTTTGTGTGAACTTACAGATTACTTTCAGATAAACACTAGGACACTTAAAATATAAATTTATTTACTATTTCTTCCCCTCTATATCACTATCCCCTCCACGGTGACTGCGGGAGCCCTTTTTTGTCATATCTTGTAACTCACAGTGCTTACTAACACTTCAGTAAAATCCTTACCAGTTTCAGTCAGTGTTACATTGATCTGTAACAGGGGATCTACTCTCAGGGTGAATTGCTGAGTACTATGCTTACCTCACTGTGTTTTCCAGCTTCCTCATTCATTGTGCTTGCCGCGGATACTCTTGAGCTCAGGAGCCCAGTACTGAGATCAAATCAAACTCATCTTTATCTCAACATAGTGTACTAGCAAGTGGTACAAATACATGTTTATCTTTCAGCAGGGAAAAATCTGGGAAACTGTAGCCCATTACTCTGATTTGTTTCTACAACTGACTTCATATTTCTGTGTATTTTTCTTATAACATGGCAATTACATGGATAGGAAATGCAATAGCCTGTTAATAATCACACATGTGCACTTGAGTATTTCTCTAAAAAGCATTTCAGGGCCTTGGATGTGTACCCAGTGTTTTAAGGAAGCAGTTGTGTAACTAGGGATTCACTGTCTTCATTTTTACTGTTGAGAAAGCCAGACAACTGATGTATGAAAGACAAGCGCATGCTGAATGCATTGAGTTTTACAAAGGCTTTATGAACTTATTATGAACCTATTTTAAAATACTATATCTCTAATAAGTAAGTGCTGAGTGAAACTACTAATATAAGAATTTACTTCTGACATTTCTGAGGGAAAAAGCATTGAAGAAATGAGTAAGTTATACATGTGAGTAAGGTGTGTAGTAGGCACACAAGGACTTCTCAGTGCTGTCTGTAGATGTTCTCATTGAGACTTCTGGGACATAAGAATATCCTTATTGCTGTTCTTATAGCTTATGATTAAAAAGGGAGAAAACAGAAATCTGTCTGATTCAAATTCCCTGTAGTGGGGTCACTATCTCCCCTGGGCTTTCCCCCTCAAAATCCAGCCTTCTCAGGAAGAGAACTTTCTAGCAGTGTTTTTACCATTTGCCACAGGCCATTATTGTCCTATGTTGAACACGTGCTAACAGACATGGGAGAGCATGAGGTGAGTTTGCTGAGGTGAGTAGCTCGAGAGAGGACGCCTTGAACACCGGGGCGGGGGAGATCAGCGTCCAGGAGCCTCAACTCAGAGCGACAAGAGCAGAGCCACCGAGGGAGCCTCAAGTCCTCGACAGGCCCTGCCCAGGAGCCGGCAGCTCAGCTGACGCGAGCAGGGACTCACAGGGGGCGGAGCCAGGAGGAGCGGCGCCAGCCCTGACTGGGTGAAAACCTGCCCCAGGGAGCGCGAGCGACCAGGAGGGCGGCCAACAGTGCGGGTCGAGGCAGTTTGCGCGGTATGGTGAGCACTCGCCGCATGACCAGGGCCCGGTCTGGGAGCTCTGCTCTGGCTGCCCCAGTGGTGGCCACCGTAGGCACTCAGACGGAGCCGATGAGAGGGGAGGCTGCAGTGCAGACTTCGGGGTGTAGAGAGTGCCTGCAGTGCTCTGGTGAGGGGAAGGTGCACAATGGGCAGGGCTGCACTCGGTGCTCCCTGGTGGAGGTTCTCCTGCAGCAGGTGGCTGAGCTGCGGGAAGCTATTAATAGGCTACAAGATGTCAGGGTAGCTGAGAGGAAGCAGGAATGCTTGCTCCAGGCCCAAACTGAGCAGGGGCCTCAAGCTTCCCCTGTAGCTCATGGAGGAAAGAAGGAGGTTGTTAACCCTCGAAGCTGGGAATTGGTGACAAAAAAAAAAAAAAAACAAAACAAAAACCCAAAAAAGGAGGAAAAGGACAATTAAAAGCAAGGGACTTCCTCCTAAACCTGTTGCCCCCACTCAGAACCGCTTTGCTGTCCTGCAGGCGCCTCAAGAGGAAACGCACTTCGGCCAGAAACAGCCGGCTGATGCACTAGTAAAGAAGATTTCTACTGGTGCTGCCAGGAAAAAGCAGCGGGTCGTAGTGGTAGGGGATTCTACTTTGGAAGGGACAGAGGCACTCGTCTGTTGGCCGGATCTGGTCTCAAGGGAGGTGTGTTGCCTACCTGGGGCATGGATCAGGGATGTGGCAGAGAGGCTGCCTGCTCTGGTAAGTCCCACGGAATATTACCCACTTCTGGTGATACATGTGGGTGCTAGGGATATAGATAGTAGTAGCCTGGGGAGCATAAAGAAGGACTACAGAGCCCTGGGAGAGGTGGTTAAGGGCTCTGGAGCTCAGATAGTCTTTTCATCTATTCTCCAGGATACAGGGGAGGACCTAAAAAAAGCTAGGAGTTTTAGTCGGGTTAATAAATGGTTAAAAGGGTGGTGTCGCAGTCAGGGGTTTGGGTGTCTTGAACATGGGACCCAAGTTTGTAGCCCAGGTCTAGCAGGGGCTGGTGGAGCTGGTCCTAAGGGAAAGAGCAGTTTTGGTAGGAGGCTTGCCAGACTGGTCAAGGATGCTTTAAACTAGATGTGTTGGGGGAGGGGGGCATCATTCCATCCCAACACACCCAGTCAGTTGCCAGCACCTATAATAAATCCTCGGAGCAATGCAGAGATATTCCGGCTGCTCCAGCCAATGAGCCAGCTTCATTTGGAGCTCGGCTCAGGTGGCTCTATACAAATGCCCATAGCATGGGGAACAAACAAGGGGAATTAGAGATATGTGCATGTCTATGGGGATATGATATAATAGGCATCACAGAAACATGGTGGGATGGCTCCTATGACTGGAGTGTTGGAATGGAAGGTTACAGACTCTTTAGAAAAGACAGGCCTGGCAGGCGCGGAGGGGGAGTTGCCCTTTATGTTAGGGATAGGCTGGAGAGTATGGAACTCTGTCTGGGGACTGGTGAGCAGTTAACAGAGAGTTTGTGGGTCAGGGTTAAAGGGAAAACAGCAATGGGAGACATTACTGTGGGGATCTGTTATAGACCACCTGATCAAGAGGAATCTGTGGATGAAGCACTCTATAGGCAGATAGGAAAAGCCTCATGCTCAAAGGCCCTCGTTCTCATGGGTGATTTCAACCACCCTGACATCTGTTGGAATGATGGTACAGCCCAGCACAAGCAATCCAGGAGGTTCCTTGACTGTGTGGAAGACAACTTCCTTCTGCAAGTAATAGAGGAACTGACAAGGAGAGGTGCCATGCATGACCTCGTGCTCACCAACAGGGAAGGGCTGGTTGGAAATGTGGCACTGCAGGGCAGCCTTGGATGCAGCGACCACGAGATGGTTGAATTTGAGATCCTTAGGACAGTGAGAAGAGCATGCAGCACTGCCCTAGACTTCAAAAGAACAGACTTTGGCCTCTTCAGGAACCTGCTTAGTAAGGTTCCATGGGATATAGCCCTAGAGGGTAGGGGGGCTCAAGACTCTTGGTTGGTCTTCAAGAATCACCTGCTACAAGCTCAGGAGTGTTGCATCCCAACCAGAAGGAAGTGCAGCAGGAGGGCCAGGAGACCTCCTTGGATGGATAAGGAGCTCCTGAGGAAAATTCAAATGAAAGAAGAGTTTTATAGAAAGTGGAAGCAAGGACAGGCGGCCTGGGAAGAGTACAAGGATGTTGTCCGGGAAGCTAGGGACCAGGTCAGGAAAGCTAAGGCCCAGTTAGAATTAAACTTGGCTAGGGATCTTAAGGATAACAGGAAGGGATTCCACAGGTACATAGCAAATAAAAAACAGATTAGGGAGAACATAGGCCCCCTCAGGAAGCTCTCGGGTGAACTAGATACACAGGATTTGGAGAAGGCTGAGGTTCTGAATGACTTCTTTGCCTCGGTCTTCTCTAGCAAAGGCTCTGACCGCACCACCCAAGTCTTAGAAGGCAGATGCAGGGACTGTGAGAATGAAGACCTTGGGCCCACTGTAGGAGAGGAATTGGTTCGAGACCATCTTAAAAATCTGAATGTGCACAAGTCCATGGGTCCTGATAAAATCCATCCGCAGGTCCTGAAGGAGCTGGTGAATGAAGTTGCTAAGCTGCTGGCCATCGTATTTGAAAACTCATGGCAGTCAGGTGAAGTTCCTGAGGACTGGAAAAAGGGAAATATAACCCCCATTTTCAAGAAGGGGAAAATGGATGAGCCACGAAATTACAGACCAGTCAGTCTCATCTCTGTGCCTGGCAAAATCTTGGAGCAGATTCTCCTGGAAGGCATGCTAAGGCACAGGAAAAACAACAAGGTGCTTGGTGACAGCCAGCATGGCATCACTAAGGGGAAATCCTGCCTGACCAATTTGGTGGCCTTTTATGATGGGGCTACGGAACTGATGGACAGGGGTAAAGCAGTTGATGTCATCTACCTGGATTTGTGTAAAGTGTTCAACACTGTTGCACACAACATGCTTGTCTCTAAATTGGAGAGACATCAATCTGATAGATGGACCACTCGGTGGATAAAGAACTGGCTGGATGGCCGCACACAAAGAGTTGTGGTCAATGGCTCAATGTCCGGCTGGAGACCAATAACGAGTGGTGTCCCTCAGGGATCGGTGTTGGGACCGGTCTTGTTTAACATCTTTGTCAGTGACATGGACAGTGGGATTGAGTGCGCCCTCAGCAAGTTTGCCAATGACACCGAGCTGTGTGGTTCGGTTGATACGCTGGAGGGAAGGAATGCCATCCAGAGAGACCTTGAGATGCTTGTGAGGTGGGCTGATGCCAACCTCATGAAGTTTAACCATGCCAAGTGCAAGGTCCTACACCTGGGTCGGAGCAATCCCAGACACAGCTAAAGGTTGGGCAGATAAGAGATTCAGAGCAGCCCTGCGGAGATGGACTTGGGGGTGTTGGTCAGTGAGAAAATGAACATGAGCCAGCTTCAGTGTGCGCTGGCAGCCCAGAAATCCAACCGTATCCTGGGCTGCATCAAAAGAAGCATGACCAGCAGGTCGAAGGAGGTGATCTTGCCCCTTTATTCTGCTCTCGTGAGACCTCACTTGGAGTATTGTGTGCAGTTCTGGTGTTCTCAACATAAAAAGGACATGGAACTGTTGGAACTAGTCCAGAGGAGGGCCACAAGGATGATCAGGGGACTGGAGCACCTCCCGTATGAAGATCGGCTGAGAAAGTTGGGTCTGTTCAGCCTGGAGAAGAGAAGGCTGCGTGGAGACCTCATAGCAGCATTCCAGTATCTGAAGGGGGCCTATAGGAATGCTGGGGAGGGACTCTTCATTAGGGACTGTAGTGACAGGACAAGGGGTAATGGGTTAAAACTTAAACAGGGGAAGTTTAGGTTGGATACGGAGGAAGATATTCTTTCCTGTTAGGGTGGTGAGGCACTGGAATGGGTTGCCCAGGGAGGTTGTGAATGCTCCATCCCTGGCAGTGTTCAAGGCCAGGTTGGACGAGGCCTTGGGTAATATGGTTTAGAGCGAGGTGTCCCTGCCCATGGCAGGGGGGTTGGAACTTGATGATCTTAAGGTCCTTTCCAACCCTAACTATTCTATGATTCTATGGCTGTGACTGGCAATGTGCAGTGTTGTCTTAGCTGCCTGGAGAGTGTGCGGTCTGCTGAACTCCCAGCACTGGGGGTCTTGTTAGTCATTCAGTGGGGGTAAATGGCATTTAATGAAGTCCACCCTGGTATTTCAAGGATGAAAGCTCAAATCAAACTCATTCTTACAGAAGAAAATAAAGGATCTGTTGAAACAATTAAACTAAGCAATACCACGTTGTGTTATTTTGGCAGTGATCTGAATCATGACACACCTTCCCCCATTTGTGTGGGAGAGATCTCAAGTGGAATGCAAGATTAATTATTTGGTGATGGTTGGGTTTTTTTTCCACCGGAGATTACCTCTTTGCATAGCTATGAGCTGCTGTTGGTAATTTCTGTCCATTTCCCAAATAAAAGCATGACCCTTTATCCCAGAACCAAGTCAGAGCCCACTATCAACTACAGCTTCATCTGCTGCAGTAACTAGGGCTTGTTTCTATAGATGCTGCAGTTTAAGCTGCTGTTCTGAATTCTTCTGACTTACATGAACACATGAGCTGCTCTGTTTGCTCAGAAACCAATTTGATTTCAGGAGGGCTCTGTGTAGTCACTGCAGCCTGTCATGATGTTATCAGCTGAAAGATGAGAGCCATAGATCATAATTCTCACTGTTATGGAGTGTCAGAAATACACAGCAGGAGCCCATGTGTTATGTGTACATTACTTAGACCTGCCTGTTATCCCTAGGGCAGATTTTTTTATGTATTGAAACACACAAAAAAAATACAATCATGTTTCTTGTGGATGTAATAACTATATCCAATCCATTCCCAAATGGTGAGAAAGATGGCCTTTGTGCTATGCCTCTACCTGTTAAATCCAGACTGATGTGAAAGAAAAGTGGTGAGGATATACACTGTTCAGATACACACTGGATTAAAAGGTCATCAAAGAGCAAAACTGAAGTTTTGTCTACATTAGACATTGTTTTATTCTGTTTATTTTTGGAAAAAAAAAGACTATTCTTCACTCCCCACCCCGGAAAGCCTTAACAATTCACTGCTTGCTTATCTAGAATGGTTCTCCAATAGTAAGACAAGTGCCAAAGAAGACAGTCTAAAAAGCCTGCAGGGCACAGAAGAATGATACATTTGGTTTTATGACTTCCTACAATGAAATATGAAAAACTTTTCTGAGATCAGGAATTACAAAAGGTTTGGTCAAACATGTAGTGTGAAATCTTGCTTTCAACAAACTGAGGAGCATTTTTGGCAAATATGGAGGCATGGCATGATGAAAGTACTTGGAAACCAACGCCTTTTTACCACTTGGGTATAAGTGTAAAAAGCTTAATGCCAGTGCTAACATAAAACTCTAGCATTTCAGTAATATCAGGTAAATCCAAACAAAATGAACAGACCCAACCTTTTGGCTGCATCATCTAATAACTTCTGGTGATGTGATTCTTCTGGCTCGTTTGAAGAGCAAGCTGGGCTTGCTTCCTTTTGCCTTGGTCACAGCGCTCTTTTGGAGAACGCTCCTCAGCCACAGCCAGACAATGATCCTTAATGCTGTGGCTGAAGCCGCAGACTTGCCTGTTCCCATTCCCCTTGGGGATGGTTTAATCCTCCTGCAATACCTGGTTTGACTGTGCTTGTGATCTGATCTGTTGCCAAGCTGTAATCAGGAGCATGCTTGTTCTGTCTTATCTCAGGGCTGTATCACTGTCTTGTCTTTGGTTTGCAGTTTCCTTACAGCAGCAGTTACATTTGTGGTTTGTGCAATGCTGGCCATCAGCTGCAGATATATGTGCAGTTTGGCTTGGAGTGCTGCTGTGGCTCTGGAGCTAATGTCCTCAGTTGCGTTCATGTGTTACCTGGTGTTTTGAATCACAGAGCAGCTTTGGTGCATGCAGACTGTATCCTTCCTAGAGGAAACCAAACCACTTTTAGGCGGGTACTTACTGTGTGTCCACTCCTAAGGTGTTCAAGGCAGCAAGTGGGCTACACCATCACAAAGTCTTACAGTGTGGACTGAAGTTCTCTGGGAGATCCTGTGTCACTCCAAGGTGCTTTTCAGTAGGTACAAATGCCCAAAACATGTTCGGCCCTGCTGTTAGCCCTCTAACTTTTGCAGCTCACTTCATCTTCCCTGAGACTTCTCACACCTAAGCTTTTCCCTACTTTGCTTGCTGTACCTTCTGTTGGTGTTCTCCCTTGCTGAAACACCTATCCCTTTTCTGTCTCTCCCTCTTTTTTACCACTGTTGGACTTTTGTTTGGTAACATCAATCCTTCTTCCAGGAAAGCCAGTGCAGAGCCACCTAACCAAGCTTAGAGGAAACAGCACTGCAGTACTATCAGGTGGTTGCCAGCTGGTAATGAGAGCAAGTTCAAGGTGTCCTTAAAGACCTGAGGAAAGAACCATGCAGAGTGGTGACTTGGTAGCTGTTCTCCATATTACGATATGGTATAGACACCTTGAACCCATCTTCCGGTGAGAATACACCACTAAATCAGACTCCTTTGGATATCCATGCTCTGGACAGACCATGCAGAAGAGTCACAAGGAGAAGGTACCCTTTAGATCCTGTTTACAGACACCACAGATTCCCCTAGAAAAGGCAAATCCATGAAATCTCTTCAGCCCACTCCTAGCCCCCAGCCTGCATCAGCTATCCTCTGTGCCAGTACTTCTCATTCCAGCCTGAATAAGTGAGCTGCTTTTCTACAGATTTCTGTTTTTGAGCATTCCTTGGGGGGCACAAGTTGCAGATTCTGACAGGATAGTTTCTGGCTCCCTCTACAGCCATTGAGACGCTCCCAAAAAGTGCTAGGTAGACCAGTCAATGGAGTATAAAAAAGAGTAACATCTGCTGTGTCCCCGTCTCTCTTTAGGTGTAGGCTGAAAGGACACAAAATGGCAGCAGGCTCCACACCACATGGTGACCACTGGGACATCTCCTTTCCACAAAACAGAAATTCTTAATAACAACCAGCATGCAAGTGGCGTATTGTGGTGTTCAGAAGGCACGTCCTCTCTGTGAGCAGAGCAGCTGGCCAAAAGCCCAGGTAAATGGTGAAACAGCCAGTTTCTTCAGAGATAAAAAAGGTTTCCTTGGTGAAAGGCTGCTTGTTCGGTCCTGCGGGATCAGGACAAATGCAGCTGCGTTCACCTTCTGCCTTTCTAGCCCTTATCAAGTCTTACTGCCCCATCCCAGTTGCTTACACAACCTTACCCCCCCTGCCACTCTCTCTGCTGCCTCCAAGAAGATGACAGCAAGCAAATCTCTCCTCACCCTCCCCCTTTCGTGAGCTGCATGGCACAGGCATTTGTCAGACACATTTTTCTTCAGCAAAACACACAGCCCTCAGCCTGTGATGTTTCCTGAGGATTGTGGAGGCAGGCAGCAGTCACAGCCACATGCCAGAACACTCTAAAGGTCAAAAAAGGCAGAGGGCCAGGACAGGCATAGTCAGAGTAACCATGCTTGATCAGGAGTATGGGTTGAGGTTTCCTGGGGAATAAGTGGGTAATGCAGCAAGCCTAAACCCCTCCTCTAGGAAAAAGTATGATATAGAAAAGTAGTGTATAGTTAATTGGACTCAACCCTGACCTGCTCAGTTCACCCTGTTAATGAAGACATGGCCAGACATAGGGGGTCATCTGGCTTCTTCAGCTACTCACAGACTGCAGAAAATAGGCATAAAGCTGCTGAGGAAACTAGTTCTTGTTCTCTTTATCCAGATGGAAAGCTTCAGCCAGTTCCTTACAGAAGCTGTGTAGGACACAGCAGTCACCAGGACTACACTGATTTATGCAGCTTGTGCAGTTTGCACATTTGTGTCTAGTCTGTCAATCAGGACTTGACATATTGCGGTCAAAGAAAAAAGCACATTGCACTTACTCAGCATTTCACAGCATGTGGTTAAGCTAGCCCTGCTCCCCACTGTTGTGTGGGTATGGCTTCAGCACCCAACAGCACAGAGGGGTTTCAGCCTCTTACACTTAAAGCTGTGAATGATCCTTCTTGAGAAAAAAAGTTTCAGCGTTCCTCTTGAACCTCATGCTGGAGAAGGGGAAAACAAAGATGTGAGACCTCCTAGCAAAGCCCGCCAGGATGTCTGTAAGTCTGCTGGTGGGTCCACTGAGACCTGCTGGTAAAGGAGTGCTAGCCCTTGTGTGTTAAGTAATTGCAGCTGCTCTGGGGCAGACTCTGGATGGGCCTTGTCAGATAGGGAACTTCTGGAGAACAGTGGCCTGGATGTTTCAGTGATACCCTCTGACTTGTGCAGCCCACACTGAGAAGGTTTGGAGGATGGCTTTGATATCTTTAATCATGACTTTGTCTGTGTTGTATTTGTCCATCACAGCCTGCTTGGCTGCTGGCTGGTGTGACTCAGAAGTCCCAAGGAAGGAATAGGATCAGAGCAAAAAGTTTGTGCCTAGGAGGTCTGGAGAGGATGGCTAGGGTGAGATGTGACAGGTGGAAAGACAACTTGTGGGAGGGTGGAGCTTCAAACCACACACACGGGTTTTTGGTCCAGGGAATCAGAATGCATCTTGTCCAAAATGGTGCAGCAGTGCCTACAACAGTTGCAGGGACCTAAGCACAGTTGAATTTAATCTCCTGATTTACTCCTATTTCACTGTATTCCTTGTTAGCAGGCAGTGCTCAAGCAAGATCTTAAATGTTTTCATTTTCAGGGAGCCAAGTGCACAAATATTTGCTTGCCTCTTATAAGCTGTTTTGAAGAAGTGCAAATCTAATGCACTGGACTTGATGCCAGAACCCAGGAAAACTGCAGGTCACTTTCTGCATAGCTCCCCGCCGACGTGATAATGTGAGAAAAAGCTTCCTGGTTTCCTGTACAAGCTGTGCCATGGCCAGAGAAGATGCGCTGACCTCAGGGTCAGGTATCTGGCAAACGTTAATGTTATTTAGCATTGTCTCTGCTGATCTTCATTTTCACCATTTTCAAAACAATGCTGGTTAAAATCAGGCTCTCGCCTTGCCAATGCTTTTGGAAAAAGTTTGTGCACAAATTCTACATGGGGAATCAAGTAATGATGGGTAAGAATCTGCTGGAATATTAGTGATTAGCAGCCATTTACTACAAGGTTGTATAGGAAAGTGCCATTTTAAGCACAGGAGTGAACTCGGTGAGTGGCGAATGCCCACATTTCAGTGGGCCTGCAGTGTAAGCTCCTCAACATGACTGCTCTATGTAACTAATAGAAAGATATATTTAGATTTAATGGTAGGTTAAATGATGATTATAATTTATTCCATCATTATTGTTATATTATTATATATTTTATATTGTACAACTTTTGCTTTAATCGAGGATTTGATAGTGAGCCAAAGCATCTTGAAAATTTTGCTTTATTGTGTTACGGACTTAAGAAATGGGAGTCGGAGTTGGCAGTAGCAGAAAATCCTAGAGATGTGTTTGTGCTGTTTTTCTGAAGGGAATCTTTTAGCAGGTAGAACATTCGTCTTGCACAATGCTCATCAGAGAAGACAGAACTTGAAAAAATTATACACAGAAAAAATAGCGTCTGATTGCATACAACATGTTCTGCCAGATATTCTGAGACAGCACCAGAAGGCACCACATTTCAAGTGGCAACAACATGTCATGGAAATATCTGAAAAGCCTCCTTTTCAGTAAAATATCTGTTTATCATGCACTTGTTAGCAAGGGGGCCTGTTTGTTTTTACCTTCATTTCCCCATTCTTCAGTTGGTAGGTAAATCTTCGTTTTTCAGACAGGTTCATATATTCAGTGATTTGAGAGCACAGAGAAAAGAATATAATTTCTTCTTTTTAAAACAAATTACAGATATATAAATATACAAAATTTAATTAATTTCTGCAGCAGATATGTTGATCTCCTTGATTCTTATTGATCCAGTTCCTTGTTTCATGTGTATGAGAAAATGATGATCTATTTCAACAGCTTCCTCACCTGTGTTGTTACTGGTGATGAATTAGTAGGCTGATTTCAAGGGAGATACAGAGTGTCTGAAGAAGGAGTAAGTAAAGGGCTTATATATGTTGCTTGTTACCCAGTATGGCTCATTTGACTGGTGTAGGCTTTCTGCATATCCTCAGGCATATTCCTTAGCATGTTTGTGCTTGAATGCCCTGTCTGCAAATGGGATAATAATATTTCTTATGTCTCTTTAGACAGTAATTTGCATGGGACAGAAACTGAGTCATGACATGTTGATACAGAATCCACTGGTGTGATCTACTAATACTGTTTCTTTAAATTGGTGGTAAAAACCAACTTGTACAAATAGGAAAAAATACATGTTAATTCCTCAGCTGAAGTCTTGGTACAAACTAATTTCACATACTTGAACATGTGTATTTTTTGTTGGAAATAGGCCCCACTGGTCAAAATATGATGGATTTGACAAAGTCTGCTGATATCACTTTTGAACCAAAAGTTCCAGTGCCTTTGGTACTAAATAGAAGGCTGAATAACAGGGTATTCTGCTATGTGTGTGGGGTGGCTTCCTGGAGGTATGTGGGTTGGGGCAGGAGGAAAATGAGAGGAGGAGGAATTACTGAAACTCTGAAACAGCCCATTCTCTCACCTGCAGCAATTCTTCCACTCTGATTTCCCCATACCTAAACCATGGCAAGCAGAAGACAACAATTTCACCTGGGCAGTGTATGTTGGTTGAGTTTTGGAGAAAACACTTTTCCAGGACTTCAAGCTGGCATTCAGCAGTACCTCAGAATGCCCCTGCCCTGAGAAGGGGCTCCTTTGCCTGTCAATGATAGCAAGAGGGTAGAAAGGGAGCTGACTTCATTGTTCATGTGAGACTGCTAGGCTGCAGTACTTAGAGGAACCTGAGGACAAGACCAGTAGAGATTGGTAGAGAGGGAGCTTGCCAATAGGGAGTTGCCCTCAGAAGAAAAAATGGGAAGAATGGTAGACAGGAGAAAAAGCCTGCATCTTACAGGATTTTTACACTGGCATCTTAATTCTCATGTCCAAAGCAAATGAACTGCTGAACCTTCTCCTGTTCACCCGCAGCTAACCCTTAAGTGATGAAATGACAGTGCTGAGGTAGATTGTTGCACCCTGAGAAAAGAGAGTTCTACTAAGTAACAGCAGTGATTTCAGCAAGCTGTGACATTTGAAAACAGACTAACCTGTCTGTTATTTAGAAGCAGTAGAGATGCCCTGTTATGTTTAATAGGCAACCATGGTCAGTACCTATGAGTCAACAAAAATAGTAAGGGAAGCTTCAGCTGTTGGAGCATCTTGGAAGAATGAAGAGATGTGGCACTTTGGTGATAAGATGCATGAAAAAGAGAGTGGGACAGGAAAAGTATCTCCTTAAAAGAAAATCATGTACCCAAGCAGCTTTTAGCCAGAGAAAGAATAACATTTATGTGTCTGTGAAACTCTATAGAGGCAGAACCTTGCTGTACAAACTTTTTTGCTAACAACAGTATTGTTTTAAGACACCACCTTGGTGAAGAATTCTTACTGCCCTATTTTTAGCACTGAAAATTTAAAAGATGATGTGAGTGTTTTTGAAGGACAGCTCTTCCAGCTGGATGCTGATCTTGCATTAGATGGATTTTCAGTCATTTTAGTCACCAGCAAGAGATCAGAATGTGACATGAAGAACCAAACTTTGGACAGCCAACAGAGGGAATTTTTCATACCACCAGACATTTCTGATGGTTCAAGGAAGAATGTCTGACATTTCATATCAATGAAGAGTAAACCTTTTACTATCCTGAGGGTGTACCTGTATTGCACAGGTAAGTGCACACTGTAGAAGAAGGGTGGGTAAACTAGTCTAGGCACAAAAAGTGTGGTTCTATGTATAAATGTGCTTGTTGAAATAGACTTCCAGTATCTCTATCCTATACTGCAATCTCAGTTGATTAAGACACTCTGAAGCACTGAATCTTTTAAATCTCATCATTTCATAGCCTCAGACATCTGGTAAATTCCATCTGTGCTATGGAACTATGTTATTTCAAGGTCATGCATTTCAGTAAATGATTCCTAGTGCATTTTGCTCCTGTGTGGATTCAGAGTTCTCAGAATTAACCAGACAGCACTCTGCATCCGGCTGCAGTACAGAAATTGTGGGAGAATGAATTCTAGAAAAATTGCATATGAAAATGAATCCATGGGAATGGGTCATGAAGGGTAAAAGTAAAAGAAATGAATCTGCAAGTGAGTGGCCTTACGAAAAGCGCGCTTACAGGAAATAACAGTTGGCAGTTTGCTAAAGAAATCGTATGAAGCACAAGCACACACTACCTGCGTACGAAAGGAGGGCAGGAGTTTTATTAAGACCAGAGTGCCTCAGTCATTAGCTCTTGTTTGATCTCAGTGTAAGAAGGAAACATGCAGAAAATAAAATGTAGGTCATCATAGTAAGAAGTTATACTGAAGTGGTGGTACAAGCCTTCATCATGGAAATTACACTGTAAGTTAGCAAATAAAGTAAAATGCAAGGAATGATATTTCTGAAAGTACGTAAGTAAGAAGAGGGAGTTCAAGCTCAAGTGTTGTATAATCAAGAAGCTAAGGAAAGCACTAGGGAAGGGAAAGGAACGGCTTGTTTGGTTTATTCCTTTTTATTTTTTCTTTTTTTTTTAATATACTTAACTGCAATCAAACAATTAACATTTTTTTTGCCTACACACAGAACAGTGCATTTGTTTTTGCTGAGTGACATTCCCTCTTTTTAGTACTTTTCTTTAATTCTTGTGGCCATTTGGAAGTCGTGTTTTCTCCCCCACCGTCCAGCCTCTGAAAATGTAGGACATGTGCTTTTTTGTTTCATCATCTGGGTTATTACTGAAATATTCAATAATATTAGATCAGATCAGGTCTTCTGCATAGATAGTTTTGTGGTACGATACTCGGTTTCATCAATGAATCTCTGTGTCCAGCGTTGCCACCTGCCCTGCTCCAGCTTCAGTGCTGCCATCTAACATGACACAGGGAACTAGCCTGTTTTTAGGCACATCATGAAAGACAGTATCACAAACTGTACTAAAATCAAGATATAGAATGCATACTGCTTCCTCCTACTCAAGTGTCTGTTAACGGATCATAGGAGAAAAATATTTTGATTTGATAAGATTTGTTCTTGGAGAAGAACATACAGGTGGTCAGTTACCTCCTTGTTTTCTTCCAGATTTTTACAGACAGTTTAATTATTTAGTACCTTTTACAGGAACTGAAATTAGAGTGATAGATTCATTATTCTCTACTCTTCTTTTTCTCCCTTTTAATTTATTTATCCTCTTCAGTCTTCTGTACTTCTCATCTGTCTTCTGTAAAACGCTGAGGATAACCACCAATGCCTCTAAGATTGCTCACCATGTGCATTATAAGAAATGTTGTCAGGCACAGCTGATTTAGTCCAACCTACCTAAGTAATTTTCTTGCCCTTTCTTTCTATTCAAGCCTAGCTATCACAATTAAGTGGACGTAGGAGAGCAGTACTGGTGTGGGAACTTTATGAGAGTAGTAGAAATAGGCTTTGACATTGCAGGTCTCTTGGCTGTGCTGTCTTCCCGACTCCAGGAAAGCAATAGAAGCCAACTATGATGTGCCCACAAACCCTCAGGTTTTTCACAAGGCAAAGGTTTACTGGTGCAGGTGGCAAAAGCTAACTGTCTCTTTCCATTTTGAGGCAGCAGGATCATGCAGGACTGAGAGGTGGGTGAAAATCTGGCTGTTCCCAACCTTGAGATTCGGAGGCTGGTTTGGATATCCACGTATTTCCTACACAAGAACTACCCGTTATCTTGCCTTTCTCTCATTGCTCTGTGGAAACATCATCAATGTAAGAAAGCAAATAGTCTTGTGAGTGTTAGGGGAAAATTAGAAGTTTCTTATATCCTGTACAAGAGGAAAGGAAACCAATAGTGTTTAGCCTTTTGGTAGTGAAGAATCAAACCCTCAGTTTCTGTGTCTTGCGTGGGGCAGAGGCTCTGGTCATACTGTGGTCCATAAAGTGGTTGTGTGCATTGATTAAGGTAGTTCATTTTCTGGCCAAGGAAATCCAGCTGTGGTTTGTGGAGGTGGTGGGCTCAGTGAATTTGGCTGCTTATCACCATCAGGCTGGAGGGGTCTCTCCCACAGCTTGACATGAGAGAGCAGAAGCTCGCTGGGGCATGAATGAGAGCCTGGCAGATTGTAAATTCCCCCAGGCTGCCTTCCTGGAGGTGCCATGTGCTGCCATTGAGCATGCACACTGAGACAAGCACAGGGACAGAGAGTTGCAGGTGTTAGCTCAGCTCTCAGCCTTAAACTCACTACTGGCAGGCTGATGGCAGCAAGTCAGGAGCTGCAGGGCTTGCTCAATAACTGCCTGCTCCTGAGAGATAGTGCTCAGTGTGCCCCCTGCATGGAGAAATTGTGAGCGTAGTTATCTACCAGGCAACAAGCACCATAACACAAGCTCCTCTGGGGTGCTGGAGGTCCCTGAGTCAGCAGCATCTGGCCTTGTCCTATCCCTCTGGCCCAGAGATAGGTCACAGAAGATGCCGTGAAGACCCTTGGTCTCAAGTAGCTCTCTTCAAGGGGCATGAACAGTGACTGAGGGCAGGTGTAGGACTCACCAGCCTCCGGGAATGCTCTGTTGTGGTCCTATACTGTGAGGAAGATGGAACACTGGTGACCAGAGTAGACAAAGAGATTTGTAGTGTAAGGGATTGAAGGTACCACACTTTAAGGTACACCATGGCCAACCTCACAGTAAAGAGCTTCTTTATATCTAACCTGAACTTTCCCTGTTTTAGTTTGAACCCATTACCCCTTCTCCTACGGTAACAATTAATAGAAATTGACAAGCCTATCTTACAAACTACAGCACAAAAAAGGGGGCACATAATATTTTCCTTCATAGATTAATTTCAAGCCTCAGAAAATGATGCATGTTGAAGTGTTTACTGTAGGCTATTTTACTGGAATAGGTAGATACAAAAATAGATGAACATTTATAAAAACTTACAGCTATTTGGGTGAAAATAGTTTTTCTTCTTACTCAGATAGAAACTGACAAGTGTGTCTGAGGAGAAATGGCTCATCTTTTCTAGTTTCTGGGTGCTCATTGTAAGTGTAATAATAGCTCACTTTTTTTTTTTTATACATAGGACCAATTATTGCCCATTTTATTTTGAATGTGGTCTTACATTCCTATCCCACAGAAAATCTGATTGTTTGTAACATTTCTCTCAAGCTTCTTGTTTAATGGCTTTGAGAAAGCTGTTTTCCTCCTATCTTCTTATGGTCAGTAGTAGTCCTTGGTGGGAATTGCAGCACATGGTCCTCCTTAGATCACAATATCCACACAGCACAGGGGTGGTGTTTAAGGCCTGCTTTAGCAAGGTAAATAAACAGCTGCAACCGTGAGGCACACATATAATCCTAAATTAGTGGAATAACTCAGGGTTAGTTACCTACTGTGCTGACTCATGTCCAAAGATTTTTGTAACTTTTTTTCTGTGATAAGGCTGTGAACAAGTTTTCTTTTAATTAAGTTATTATGTTCTCACACAGTGCTTTTTAGCTTTCAATATGTCACTTACTGCATATACATCCTCTAACCTTCCAAACCCACATCTTTGCCAGGCTGCCAATGTAAAATAAGGGTTATGGATCTTTCCCCCAAGCACTTCCTGAAATCTTTTTTTCCCTGTCATTATATAAAGCGCTATGGTGCTCTTTCTTTTAAGCTTGCCATCTGGATGTCATTCTTGATTTTGTCTCTTTTTAAATATGCATATTCAGGCTAGACCTGAAATGACACAGCTTCTTTCTATGTAATGGTTCTAAAAGCTGTACTTTCTTTCCCAGCCGCTTCATCAAAACTTTGTCATGTCTTCAGCATCTCCAGTCTTGGTATTTCAAGTTCTCCCTCTTTGTTATGAAACACTGCATTTTCTGCCTCCCTAGGGATATGCAAACTGGTGCTGCAAGATTTATTTTCCTGACTGCATAGATCATACACCCCCCCTTTTGAATCATCATTCCCCGCTACCTCCTGTCAGTCACAGGTTTCTTGTCTTCACCTTCTGGGTCCCCCACCACTCAGCCTTTCCCAGGTTAGCTGATCTTGAAATGAGAAATGAAACCTCCACTGTGTTGTACCCTCATCTCCATGTCTTTATTCACATATATGCCCCTTAGCTCCTGAAACCAGGGCTCATAGCAAGGGCTGCTTGTGCAGGAAAAAAAAATGCTGGGGTCTCTCCCAGAGTTTAGGTTGCAGGGAGTAGGGACTGGCACTTCTAGCGCTGGTTCGGCCCTGGCTGCCCGTGAACACTCCTCTGGAGGGTCCAGCTTCAGTATATTGACAGCAAGAGGAGCACAAGAAAACTGTTTCCGTGTATAAAATTACTATTAAGCATAGAGGTTGGAACACCCAAGCATTTGGTATTTGAGACTTTCTCCCTCTACCTATGTTTATACAGCAAAGAGAAAACTGTTCTTACTGGGATTTTGGATACAGTTATAAAACTACAAAAAAAAAAACCCAAAAAACCAAAAACCAACAACAAAAAAACCCAAACAACAAACCAAAAACAAAAACGCACAAAACCCCCAACCAACGAACCAACCAAAAAAAGCTGTTCGTTAATTGCTGTCCATGTCTTGCTTTTCTGCAATCACTATCTTGTGCTTTGCAATAATATCACTCTACTTATAAAACTGGATTTCATTACCAAAAATAAGAAATATAAAGAGTTTACCGGTAACAGTTTTTTTGCAGCAGTCTTTTTTAACATAATGTTTTTTAATCCTTTAACGTATCTGTCAGTGTTGTTTAAAACCCAAGATTTTCTTGTAGAATTCACAAGATTGGATAGCCACATCAGCAACAAGAGCTACTTGAAAGGATGTATAATGAAACCGAAACTTAAAAAAGAGAAGGGAAAACAGAAATGTTTGTTTTTCTGCCTGTCTTTAAATGAAGAAAACAGATGTTGCAGTCATTTGCATAGGGATTAGTGTGTCCTTAAAACTCACTTAAGATCTGCTTTTTGTGTCAACACCATTCCTGGCAGTGGAGTTGGCTGGTTATTGTACTAATAGCCAACTATGAGATCGTAATTTCACTTCATCATGGTCTGTACTTTTGTTTTTAATTAAGATAGAAATTATAATTGTGAACTGGGAGAAGGTCTTTCCTGCTGGCTTAATAGTCACACAGGTTCCTGATCTGACAGTGGCCAGTGAGTAAGCGATCCATAGGTGGGGGCACTACCTATGGTGGAGGACATGAGGAAAGTAACTTGGTCCTCATATCAAACCTTCAGGCTGCTAACCTTTTGTTTTCCACCGTCCCCTATGGCAGTAACTTCTGTTTGAAGAAGGTACTTCATATACCACTTCTTAAAGTGGTTTCTTCATACTGTCACTGGATGTCCTTTAGTTCTCCTATTTTGAGACTTTCCCTGTTCAACTTCTCTGCTGCTTAGGAATTTACAGACCTGTTATATCTCCCACACACTTATCTCTTTTCCAGACTGGAAAATGTTAGGCTATGTATTCTCTCCTCTGTGAGTTGTTCCTTATTTCTGATTAGCCAGGGCAATAAGGAAAAGTGTGAAAAAGTGGCTTATCAGGAGAATACTAAGCCAACAGGGTCTGCTTCCAAAATACAGTTGTGATCCTGGTGACAAAGTATCTCCCTGTCATACAGTTACCCCATCAAGTCAGAAGGTATCGGTTTGTTTCCCATGTGTCAAAACAGTCCTCCCCTCCACTGAGACAGAAGGGGTGTTGAAAGATGTTATTCATTGTGTTGGTTTTGGTTTTACAGTTCCGCTTTTTTAAGCAGAGAAATCCAGTGAAGGAATTGCAAAGTTCAGCATGACAAACTAGGACATGGTGGAATTAAGATTACGGCTACACCACTGATTTACCCCCATGTGTATATACAGTATCATGTTAGCTTGTAGTTAGCTCCACAGTAGGTTGTTTCTCTGTGGGTCTCCATTGGCCACTGAGTGAGGCAGTCAGTGCTGTAGTGGAAAGGAGGCTTCTACCTGTGGGCCCCTCACTTGGTGCAGATTTGAAATGTGTGTCGAATGCAGAAGGTCTGGGTTTCTTGGGCAAACAAGCAGCAGATTGCCTGGATTGCTGTTCCTGCCCCCCACCCCCCACCCCCCCCCCCCCAACAGCTCCAGTGTTATACAGGGCAAGTCCTTTCAGTAGAGCTTTCATAACATGGATGCTACTTCTGGTTTTGTTATTTTCTAGGTAAGAGGAACGTGTCTATGTTACAGACTTGTTGGTGTGACTACACTGTTCAGGTACATGGTAACAACGAACTGTCACTCTGTGCTGGTAAAAGGCTGTATGTTATGTATATATGTGTATGTAAAATCATATGTATCATATTTTATTGCCATATAGCTCTTCAAAAGGGGAGAGGGAGAGCAGGGGAAGAAGGAATTACCTGAAAATAGGTGTACTAGCAAAAAATTGTGCTTCGCTGTAGTATGCACAGTGGCTACCTGCCTGGTCTTTTGGATGTCCAGAAACATACTGGACAGTAAATTATTACTGAAATGGGCCAGTTATCACTAACATCAGTAGGCTGACCCCCGCCGAGGTGGCAGAGATCTAAAGGACGAAGGTGCATATACCTCTGACTCCAACCAGCGTGCTCTGTCCAGAAAAGGATGAGTAGGGGCTGTGACACCTGGCTGTGGGTGACATATGGAGGAGAGGCTGGTCTTCATCAGAACAGCCTAGATGCGTGGGAAACCCATTCGCGTGCATGGTCACAAGAATTCCTGCTGAAGTGTGGGGAACGGTTCAAGTCTCTGTGACTTTTTTACCCCCTTTCCCCTCCTGGCCCTATTAACAACGCTTTGGCTTTAAACCAAGCTGTACGTAGGGGGCAATACGACCTCCTTCCCCACTCGTGGGTATTCAGAGAGGCTCGCTAATAGCGATGCAGCACCCGGAGGCGGGACGGGAGTAGCAGGAAAGCCCGGGAGGAAATCGGTGATTCCCACTCGCTCCGTTTGGAGAGAGTGCGGAAGAGCGGGGCTGCCCCAGCCGGCCCGTTCCAAACGCAGAGCTGCGCGCCGAGCAGCCGGCCCCAGGCACTCTGCCGCCGGGCCGGGCTGGGCCGCGCTGCCCTTAGGGGCGGGGCGACCAGGGTCAGGCCCCGCCTCGCGGCGGCCATTTGTAGCGCGGCGCCCGGGCTGCGGGGTGGGCGGTGCTCGCTGGGCTTGGCGTTGCCGCTCCGCACGGCGGGGCTGTGGCTGCTCAGCACCGGCCGGGGAGGAGAAGGGAGGAGGGGGCAGCGGGAGGAAGAGCTCGCCGGACCCGGCGGCGCTGCCGCGATCGGCCCCGCTCGGCTTCCCCCATGGCCGCGGGCTGCAGGGACGGCCCGGGGCAGGAGAAGTACCGGCTGGTGGTGGTGGGCGGTGGCGGCGTGGGCAAGTCGGCGCTCACCATCCAGTTCATCCAGGTGAGGGGCCACGGAGCCCTGTGGGGGGGAAGTGCTGCGCTCCGCCCGGCCCGGCTCGGCTCGGCGCCGGGGCCTGGGCGCTGCCCGGCGCGCAGCGCGGGGGGGCCGGGGCCGTGGCGGCGGGCGGCAGCTCCCGGTGGCGCCGCAGGCTACCGGCGGTGGCGGCGGCGGGGCTCGCCGCTCTGCCGGGCGGGGAAGCGGAAAGTCAGGGGCGGGAAGGGAGGTGGCGGCGTGACCTTGAGGGGCCCTGGGCCGGGGGTGGGGTGCGACGCCCCGGGGCGGTGTGAGCCCCCCGGGAAGATTCTGGAGCCCGCTGGGAGCCTCCGTCGCGCCTCCGGGGTGGGGTGGTCGCGGCGTGGGGACCGGCGGCCTCCCGGTGGCGCGGGCGCGGTCCGGCCCCGCGCTCCGTTCGGGAGGTGGCAGCCGCGGTAAGGAGCCGGGGTCGGGGCAGCGGTGACACTTGGCGTCCGGCTCCGAAATAGCTGCCCCCGGCCGAGTCTGCCCCTCCTGTGCCGGCCCGGCGCGGGGCGAGGAAGCTCTTGCAGCCCTCCGGGAGAGGAGCGGGGTCTGCTGGGGCGAGCTGGCGGTGCCAGGTCTGAGGCGGCATCGCCCGAAGCCCCCTGAGCTCCTGCGATGAAGGCTTCAACTTCCAGACAATTGTAGTTTTCTATTCGTTTTCAGTGAAAAACATGTCAGAATAGGTCATGTAAAGTGGGTGTATCAGCCTCATGAGGAATAGCCCTTTTCCGCCCCTATTTTAGCCATACCCCTTCATTTTCATCTTCTGCCCTGTTGCTTTTAGCGTTTCTACTGCTGTCACTCATCTACCTCTGTGTGTTTAGGGTGGAAGGAGACTACTTGTGTTTTGCTTGCTGGTGTTGCTGATGACAGATCAGCAGATCAGGAGAGAATGACTTGTTCATTTCTTTAATTCCACTGAGAAAAGGCCATAATACCTATCTCTAAGATTGGCTGTTTGATAGCAAGGCAAGCTTGGTTTTTAATGTTCAGGGCAATGATCTCGAAGTAATGTTTCATTAGAACAGGTGATCTGATAGCAAATAGGCTATTTATTTTTTCAAAGTTTCTTCGCTAATGCACGCATCCATGTGATTTTAACTGTCATATTCTGGTGAGAATGTAACCTCTGCTTCATAGACGTAAGTAACCACATAGCAAACAGCACTTTCAAAATCTGGGTAAGTACTGGATACTTAAATGTTTAGAAGATCCAGTATTGTACAGGACATGAAAATTAGCTGATGCTTTAGGGGAATCAGTTATTTGCAAATCAGTTCGAATGATGCCTTTGAGATGGAATAGCAATACATGTTGTACAGGTACCTTGTGTGTTGGAGGCATGCATAGCTGGTCAGATACTGGCAAGATGCTGACTTCCTGGTCTGTTTGAAGGTGATGGGGCTGCAGTAACTGCAGTCCTCTCACTGTGTTGATGGAATTCCTTGCTACTTGTATATGGAGATAATTACTGGGGTCAACTGAAGCCAGTTTAGAGTGCCATTCACCCAAACATGGCACTGCTGCTTTAGATGGTATTGCCCAAGTCTTTCTGTGGACATCTAAACTGGCTGTGACAAAAGTGTGTGCAGCTGTGCATGGCTTCAGTTCTGAGATGCTGCTGTCTTGGAAAATGTTGCTGAATGGATTTCTGGAGTCCCTGGTGGTGTTAGAGGCTTTTGGATAATTTTAACTTCACAAAAAGAAAAAAAAAAAAAGGCTGGATTTTCTATTAAAGACATAAGGAGAAAAAAAGTGAAGTGCACACTTGATACCTTGGTATGTCCATTTATTTTAATAGCAGTATGGTTCTGTTGAGCACTGGGTAACTTCACTATTTGAGTGCTGGTGGAAATTGATTCTTTAAACTAAAAGCTTGAGATACACCCCTATGGAAATAAGAGTTTTGCCTCAAGTGCTGTGACTGACACTTGCCTTTCAGCAAATATGTGCAGAAGAGGAACCTGCATTTGCTTTGTCACATATAAGGATCTCTTCAAATTAATAGTAGAAAAAGAAATAGTTTACTTTGAAAGAGTCTTGAGGGAACAGCACTATGGTATTAAGCTGACATGTTGAGTGTAAATTTTTCATAACAAGTTATTGTCAGTTTGTATTAAGTTATCTACATCTTTTTGCCCTCTCAGCTGCTTTATCTTGAGATGAAATCTTGCCACCACAAAGTGGTGTTCAGCAGAAAATTCAGTCTTCTGAAAAATATGAGAAATAGCTGGGAAATACAGATTTTCTGAGTAGAACCTCAGGTACCTTGAAGAGTTTTGTATTGTTTCCGTACTTGCTGGGTGCTTATGAACTATAATAGATGAGGCTTGGTGTATTATTTTTATACCACAGTATTTTCCCGAGCTCTTAAAACTATGATGTTATCAAGTGGGTTGCAATGCCATGCAGCCACTTGTGTAGTTTCTGTATGGCAAGTACATTGCCAAGTGTGCTGTTTTTCTCTTAAGGCTGCGTAGAAACTGCTCCAAAATGTTTTAAAATTGATTGCAAGTGAGTCACATGCTTCATTTTTGGAATTGCTCAGGATTAAGTGACAAACTTGTAGTTGCCTTCACTAAAACATGGATCTTCCTAGCTTGCGCCACATGACAAATTGTGATGTCAGTGAAGCATTTGAATTATCTTTTGCTTCTTCGTTGCTTGTGTGTCACCAACTCAGTTTTGAAGCTTAAAAAGGCAAGTTTCTTCTTACTGATACTAGCAAATATTTCCACACTTGGTCTTGCTTTCCTATAATCCTCTATTTAATTTTCAGTAAATCAGTACTAACGTGCAGTTATTCTTGGTTTTTCTTCAGTGCTACTCATTATTTTCCAGTAAATGGGACTGTTGTGGTGATAGGATAACATGGGGGGAAGCATGTGCTGTGATTTACATTCTATCTTTGAAAGATGAAATGGGATTTGTATTAGAAAATGGGAAAACCCTTCATTTTAGATGAAATAAATGAAAACATAAGATTCTGAGGATGTAAAGAAGAACCAGTTCATCTTCTTTCTTTTGCCAGTTTTCTGGGCTTTGTGCACAACGAATCCTCTACAGCCTTGTTTAGGTGTTGGTGGGGAAACAAAGAGTTTTCATTCTTACAAGAGTTGTAATTGGCTGTGGTTGGACTCCTTATGGTAGTGCTCAGCGCGTAGTGCACTCCTGTGCATGCTGTTCTGTGTGAGAAATTATTGGGAAGATTGTTGTGCCTCCATCTGAGCTGAGACAACAATGTTTCTGTAAGGAGGCTGTGTGAGCAAACCCATGTCATACAATGAAAGCTCTTTTACATACTGGGTTCAGCATCGTTGTGCTGGTTAGCACAGTGCAGTAGGACTGGTCTGAGAGATCTAACTGGTCAAATGTTAGTGATCTTGGGCTCACTTTTCAGAATTTCATCTAACACTTCAGAGAAACTTTAGAGTACAGATTAACAGATCAAAGCTTTTAGTGGTTAGATAGCTGCTGTGTTCCTCAAAATTCTTCCTCTGGGGAAATAAACAGAGCTTGATATTGCTGTTGGTGGGCCAGGATTTCATCCTGGAAATACCAGATAATTTCCTTTAAATCAGGATATGATATATGAACTTAGTGCTGTCGAGTCAGTGCACTGTTAAGACAGGAAGTGAAGACGTTTTAATTGTAGAGGAGAGTTGATGGGCTCTGTCGCAGCTATAAACTTCAGGAAAGCAGCAGTGGATGATAGTTCAATGTTATGCCATGGTATTCTGTAAAACTGCAAGTGATAGAACTAAACATTCCTTCTGTTATTTAAAACATACACAAGTAATCCATCATGCTCAAATCCCAAGAGGCAGAAGACTTTAAAAATGCATTGCAGCCAGCTAACTGGCCTCTTAGCAGGCTGAGGTATTTGAGAGTCTGAGCTGTGCAGAGCACACAGCTGTTGCCACAATAGCTTTTCTCCAGCTGTCATGCAGAGGTCTGTCACAAAATACCCCACATTCCCTTCTAACTCAGCCTTTTGTAATATTCAGGTTTCCTTGCTCAAAGGGAGTAAAGCCTAGCCAATACCTCGTCACCCTCTGCATTTTTCTATCCTGCAGTTGCCATTTACTTCATACTTTTTTTTTTTGTTAAATTGAACAATGTGTGGCTAGTTTTAGCAGTATACAGCAAGAAAGCCACTAATGTTTTATTCTTTCAAATCTGCTCCACAAAATAGTGAATGACTTTGATCAGAATTGTTAACATTATTTGTTGTACTGGTTTTCCTCTTCATAAAACTATGGCTTTTGGTTTGTGACAGTGGTGTGTATTTTTGCATACTGAGTAGAGTTTGGTGACTTACAAGACTGTGTTGGTTAAGAATGGATGTAGGGGTTCAGTATTTGTTTTTGTTTGTTTACTGATTTCATGATTTACAAGCTTAATACTCGCTGTCAAATCTGTAAAATAAAATATTTTCCTACTGCTCTTAAACTGCCAGTAACAAGTTGTAATTCGAGCTAAGGTTACTGTTCTACTAAGTAGGGAGTAAAATGAGTTGGATGTCGACTGTTTGACTCTTTAATGTTGATATCAGAGACTTGTCTGAAAGCAAGCATATATGACTTGCTGATGGGTGGTGAGCAGCTGTTCAGACTTTTTTTTACCCTTTTTTCCTTTTGTTTTCCAAGCTACTACTTTCTCAAGACTGTTAGTTCTCATTAACTAGCAATAAAGCTAAAGGTGGGTTATCTCAAAGTATCGTTTATCTCTGATATAGCTGCTCAACAAGAAAATAGCTTGCTCTGAATTTGGTGGTAAAGCTCTAACATAGAGTAGTAAAGCAGATTGAAAAGCAACAACTGAAAATGCAGCTGGTGTTGGAGCTGGCATGCTGGATGTTTGACAGACCCCAATGTCTTAGTGTACCACTTTTGTATGCTAGGCTTGGGGCATGTGCAAATCCCTCGGCAGTTTCTAGGTATTCTGACTAACTGTTGCTGACCATCAGAAAAAAAGTTCTTCAAGTAAGCTCATAAGAAAATCAAAGGAATTAAATGCCATGAATTCCAGGCCATGGATTCATGCAGGGCTATGCTGGGGCTGGTATGCTTACATTTTGATAAAGCATGGGGCCTACTTATGGTAAGTAGTACAATGTAATTGAAGGTAGCAAAATACGGTTTAGGAGAGTGAGCAACTGATTGTTGGCATCTGTTGAGGTTAAAGGTGGGAAATAAAAATCCTAATAAAAACAAAGCACTTGTGATGCGCTCACCTGGAATAATAAGGGCTGCTTGTTTCACTTCTTGTGAAACTCGAGCTGCTTGGCTCCTTGCTTCCTAGAGCACTGCTGCCAAACAAAAGATTTGTCTCACTCCAGTTAGTTGTACATCTACAGCCTGAGAAATGTAGTAGGTGACTTCAAGCTTAAATTGCAGGCAAGAGGGAAGCACTGGTTTGCATGTTACTGTTCTGTATAGCCAGCAATGTTGTAATGCGTCGTAACTTAGCCCGCAGGGACACTGTGTATTAATGTGCGTATAGCTGAATGAACTGAGCTGGGTTCAAAAGCTGGCATAAATTTGGAGTAGTGCTTAAATTTTGAGATACTTATCATTCTGGTTTTGAGGAATTTACAGTCCTTTCCCAAAGTGAAATTCCTTTGGGATAAGTTAAACCACACTGCAGTCAGGAGGTACCTTTCCATGTGTTAACCCCTAGCAGCAGTTGCTTATACAGTGGGTAAATATTGACGTACCTTTTGGTTATCAGGTTGTCTTCTCCTGCCACTTGCACAAGAAGTACTGGCACAGCTTCCCGAATTCCTGGCTGGTATGCCCTTTGCACTCTTGGGGATGAATAGGCAGCCGCTGGCCTGTAACCCTGTTCCTCCTTCCCGTGCTGGAGGGAGAGGCTTCTAGTTTTGACTGGAGCTCCAAATTCCAGTATTCAGTAGTGGTGGTAGAGGGTGGCTCATGTAGGTAGAGCCCATATAATCAGAGAATTTTGAAGAACCTGAATGTCTCATGTTTGTATACCTTACGCAACCTGTCTGCATTTACTGAGTTACTAGCACTGAAAACGGTGTGGCCGAGCTCCTTTGATGTACCCCTAGATAAATAACAGCTTCATGAAGTGAAATGTAACAGTCTTCTGATTAGCTGCTAGGAAGATAGTTTTATTTTTTTTTGCAGACCTTCCTAACCTGTTCATTCTTCAGGTCTAGGCTGGTATGATGCAAGTGGGTAACTTCTGCGTTGGTTCTGACAATTCAGGTGGCTTACCTGCCCTGGTTTGGTAGTCTTGTCTTCAGTTATAGCCGTAAGCACCATTAAAGGAAAATGTAACATCCAGGTAAATGCACCAGTTGCTGTGAATGTGTTCTATTTCAAGAAATATGTAAACTGAGCATTAAATCTGAATTCTGGATGTATCTTTGTTCAACCAAAACAAACTTATACTGAAAGGGGTAGAGTGAACTGGGTCCCCATTGAAAAGCTTAACTGCAAGTAATACTGGTAGGCAGTTTTTGTCTGAAAAATGGTTTGCTTTACCAAGTTGCTGGAGTTTTATTTTGAAATGCTGACAAAAGGTAGTGCTAGACTTTTGCTACAAATGTAGAGTTGAGTTGGATCCTGAGTGAATGCAGTGAGTGAGGCCTTTCCTTCCAATTTGCCTTGAACTGTAGGTTGCTTTACTCAGAGAGATAAGTCCTGTAATTTTGAACAGCTTTTTCTTTATTATTTTTTCCCCTTGGCTTTTTATTTATTTTTTTCCCCCTTTTGTTCTTTGTCATTTTAATGTTCTCTCTTGCAGCTTAAGTATGGCTGCAGCTTGAGTCCAGGGTAGCCTGTATGGCACTTTGTGGAAGAAGGTAACACAAAAGAAAAGATTTCTTTCCGCTTTTTGTAACGTAATTACTTGGAGTAGATAGCAGACAAAAAGGGTGTTTACTTAATCTGTTTGCTTTGCCTTTTCTTGCTTATTCTCCTCCTCCAACACACAGTGCCTATACTTAAGCTAGTCACATCCCGATGTGTAAACTGCCTGATATGCAGCACTGCTTCTAGGTGGAACTTCAATGAGGTTAAAATGACTTTTTTTTGTTTGTTTGTTTGTAGGTTGCTTCTCTCACTAGGTTTCTTCTAAGAGGGCTGGCTGGAATGCAGTGCATGGGCTGTTTGTGATTAAGTTAAAGAAGGTCACGTATTCACATCTGAAGTGCTTGATCTTGCAACTAATCAAGCATTGTACACAATGGCTGCCTGTAATTAAAGTGAGGTCAGGGATTCTTAACTGCCACTGGAAAGGGAAAGGCTGGAGAACCTGGGCTTTAACTGCCCCTAAGGATACACAGGGCCTCAAACCTGAGCTGGGGCGGGGGGGGGGGGGTTACTGGGGAGGACTGCAGTGCATGTGTCAAGTTAGGTGGGGAAGTGCCATAAGCTCTACTTACAGGTGAAGATTCTGTTGGATGATTTAAGTTCTGTGGTGAATTTTGTTATTTGTACAAATGTGCTTGCACAGAAGCTCACAAAAGACTGTAAAGGAGAAGGTGCCTCTGGAAGAGGCTTGTGTGGAGTTCCGCAAAACCAGGCTGGAAAGTGAGGGCCATGCTGAAGCTGTCTGATCAGTGTGCTGGTGCAGCTGGAGAAACTGAAGTGAAGGCAAGTTGATCCTTTGTTTGCTTTTGAGAAGGGACCACCAGTGGGAAGACATAAGGCTAGGGAAATGTTTTTACTCTTCAAGCCTGAAAAAACAGGGCTTTGCTGTAATTGAAGGTTTAATTTGATAAACTTAGTAGTACTGTAAGGAAAAATGCTCAGAAAGTCCCCACATTGCCCCAGCAATTCACCACTATAGCTATTTACTCCATCTAGTTCACTGAAACTCCACAAGGGATCAGAGTTAAAAATAACCAGGGAATGTTTTTACCCAGGATCAGTTACCCTGTCTGGTTCGCTGTGCAGCTCAGCAAACAACTTCATCTGGCAGTCATGCTCATTTAACCAGACCTGCACCAGCTTCTCAGCTGTGCCCAGAAAGCAAACTGTAGTTTCTGGTGAATATGGGCAGGAGTGAGTTCAGACAGTAGGAATGTACGCAGAAGGGCACTCTTAAAGACAGCATGAAGTACTAGCTGCTAGGACCAGCTTGCATTAATAATTAACTGGATGTTAGCACTGACACAGAAAAATGGAAGTGTAACACTACTAACCAAAGTACTCTGCAAAGATCTTTATGCAGAAGACCTGTGAGGAGTGTTATTTCTCAGCAGATTAATCCTAGGTACACATATTCATAGCTGTCATGTGTGTCACTTTTCTAAAGTCTTTTAAGCCAGAAAATAAACTTGAGCTTCTGCACAACTTACAAGCAAATTATTTTTCCAGTCCTGTTCTGAGTTTCTTGTAACTGTAGTGACATAACTTGTTGAGTCACGAATTATATTTGCTAGGAAAAGTAGAAACTTTAAAATCACTGCAGTTACTGTTTTGAGTTTTTCTGCCAAAACTAGCTTGCTCTGCTCATATCACAGAGCATCTTCAGCATTCCTCATTTAAGCAGACAGAAATCTACGAACTTGCAAGCAAATCTGAATATTTTGCTTTTTATGTGGCAAGTAGACCATGAAATAGTAGGATGCCAGTGATTAATCTGTGAAAAATCTGGCATCTTTGGGTAGACAAGTGATCTGCTAAATTTCTTCTGTCATTAGACTTATTCTGTGTGAGGGAAGTAAGTGGGATTACAGTAACATGTACTGCATGAGGCAGGCCATTTCTAAATTGAGTGTTCCTGATAGGATTTCTGTGTTTATCTTTCTTTTTATGAAGGTCCTTTATAATTGCGTGTAAAAAGTAGTTATTGATAATATACTTGCGTATGTGCTGCCAACTCTACCACTTAAGAACAAGATCCTCTTAAAAATGTGTACAATGTTTTCCTCTATTAGCGAAGAAGTGGAAGTCTTCATTAGCAAAACTTGGTAAAAGTAGGTAGCTGTGGTGTAATTAAATGGATTCTGTCTTTGCATGACCCAGTGTTACTAAGAATGTAATAATGAGTGTATTTTAACTTTGTCTTGCAACTTTAGTCGCTGCTTAGATGTTTTTTTCACTAGCACTTTGAAGTGCTTCGGAAACATACTACCCTTGCACTTGCACCTTTATTCCACTGCCTCCCCACAGGCCTCAAACAGTGCTATGTGAATCTCAATCACATGTCCTGGTTGAGATTTCCAAGATGCAAATACACATGCTGTTTCATTCTGAGTTCCCGTACTTTGACTTTATCAGATGTTGTCCCTCCCTGTGAACCGCACACTCACCCTGCTAGGGATTATCAACTTGGGATCCTGCTTGGGGTCTTAAAGTATCATGGATGGGGGCAATATCTTCCCATGCTCAGCAGCACTCTTGTAGTGGTGCAGTGAATGCTGAAAACTTTGGTGGCAGGTTATATGCCATTATAAATAATTTCCAGACCTTCCAGTTTGAAAGTAAACCTGTGACACACACTTTACCCATACAAAGCCAGAAATGAGATGCATCTCTACATCTTAAAACTTCTCATTTAACTATTCTCAAACAGCAAGGCTTATAGAGATCTTTTACTTTGCTTACGTGTTAGGAAGTATTTTGGCCTCACAGGTTTACTTTCAAACTGGAGGGTCTGGAAAAATACTTCCTAACATGTAAGCAAGGTAAAAGAACTCTATAAGCCTTGCTGCCTGAGATTAGTTAAATGAGAAGTTTTAAAATGTGGAGATGCATCTCCTTTCTGGCTTTGTATGAGTAAAGTGTGTGTGAGTGGTGGTGTTTTGTTTGTTTTGTGGTGTGGTTATTAGTTTGTTTGTTTGTTTTGTTTCTAGAAATGAAGTGTTCTGCTTGTGACATCCTGTGGAGAGAGGGCTTTGAATAGCCTGCCTTGCTACATTTAGTGCTGGCTCTTAACAGGTTGTCACCAACCAACAGGGCTGTTGACTGCTTAGCTTTGGTTTGGATGCTTGTGCTTCCAGCTCTTTAAAGTCCAGAAGTCTCTTCCCATAAACTAAAGGAAAAAAAACATACTAAACCACTGTACAATCTTGTGTATCGTTTAATTGCTTCTCTAGCTTTCATTGCAATGTTACTTTATTTTATATGAGTGATACTAGCAACTGCTGAAGCACAGAGCCTTAAAACTCTCATCTGGTTTGATTGCTGCAATAATTAAACATATAAACTGTATACCATGCCTGGATTATGGGAAAATGAATCACCTGGAGGCGTGAATCATGAATCATGAAGTAATCATCAGAAGGGAATTGGGCTGCTCACTGTAACTTTTTGGGCACAGTTTTAGCATTAAATGTTACAGGTCTTCAGCAGGAAAGATAATTTAAGATGCTTCTCTTCTAGGAGAGCATAACTTGCTCTGTTGCATCACTTCAGCTGTTGGGGATGATGCTACAAAAATGATGACATAAACTCAGGTAATGTGGACTAACACAGTTACGCAGGTGCCTGTGTGCAGGCAGAGTGAATGAGGGACGGATGGGACAGGCAGCAGCTTCTGCAGCAGGTTAATTTAGAGCGACGGGGGGGAGTGATGGGACAGGCAGCAGCTTCTGCAGTAGGTTAACCACTGAAGAAGACGTGTGTACAACAGCATGAAGCTCTCTGCAGCAGGGGGGAAGTTAACCTGTTCCAGCTCCGCTCAAGTGGAGAATGAGACTGAAGAGTGGTTGCTGTTATCGTGTAGAGTGAGCACAAGAAGAGTTGCAAAACGCCTCCTGTGTATGATATTGATGAGTGAGTCCTGTTATCTGATCTAGAGGATGTTCAGCTGAAGCCTCTGACTTCAGACTGTATCAGGTCAGCTCATCGAGCAAGAGGTTTGATTTCTTTCTGGTTCATCTGGAAACGTCAAGGCGGCTCTGAGGCTTCAAGCTGTTGTTGTCTTCTGGCTAGTCTACAGCAGATGCCTGTACGTTTCTGAGGCTGCTATGGCTGAAAGTTAGTTTACTGCCTGTCAGTAAACTGGGTTGGCTCTTTGATCCCCTTGGGTATTAGCTCTAAGAGCAATACTTCGTGTGAGGAGACTTTGTTAAACTGAGTGTTTTATTTTATCAGGGATGTTTAAAACCTGAAAAATTTCTTGGTTTCTGTATCTGTGGCCTAAATCTAATAACTATAGAAAATGTTTCATCTCCTACAGAGTCTCTGCTTTCTTTCTATCTTGCTGGAAAGGTACACTCAAATATATTGCTGCATACACCTCAACTTCTTTGAAATTAAAGACACTTCAAAGCTCAGCTTTTGAAGTAGTTAAAGACACTTTTTTGCTGTCTAGAAGGTTTTACACCCATTGGAATGGATATAGTCTATATCAGGTAACCAAAGGACTTGATAGTTTGTGTGTGTGGAACTAATTTTTAGTCATGTATGTTCTACAAAGGTTAATGAAATTCACTAATATTTGTAAATTTGAAATTGGCCAGTATCTATGTTGGTGGGACTTCATGGGCAAAGAGCCTCAGATCTGAAGTAGCTGCCTTCTTTGTCCCAGTATTATCTGCCTTCTTCCAAGTAGGTTACATTCCACACATTTTTTAATAGTGGCTTCCCCTCCTCCATAGCTGCTTTGACTTGTTTTGTGGGAGGACTTGAATATTTTGACTGACACACAGAAGTCTTCTCCCAAAAAAGGAAACTGATAGTAGAATTATTAACTTTGAGCAGAATTTGAAAATAATGCGATCTGTGCTGACTGGATATTTGCTCAGTGGAACTGTGACCCGGGGTTTTAAAATCCCAGTGAGTTAGGGATTTTGCTCAAGGTTTAAGAGTTCGGCATCTTTGCTATTTTAAGAGCTAAAATTACACCTTGGAATTCTGTGCTCTGTGCATTCCTTCGATTTGCAAATATTCTGAAGAAAATAAACAAAAGCCCTGCATCTCTAGATGTGATCTCCTGAAAAAAGATGCTGGCTGCCTCCCTGCATAAGGGAAGGTGGTGATCTGGAAGAATTTGTTCAGGATGATTGCAGAAGATGAATAATTTAAGTTGCAGCCTCTTGCTTCGGACTAGATAATTGAGACTGAGTTTCCTAACAGCTGAACAGCTTATGTTAAAATATTTCCTGCAGTGCATGTACTTTAGGTAGCTGTTCTGCACATGAGGACTTCCATGCCAATTGAGTAGCCCCAAAAATTTAAAAGCTTTTCCCTGATGCTAGTCGTTACGAGATGCTACTGTGATAGTTTAACAGTACTCAGCTAGGTCTGAATCGTCTTTGTGTAACTTTTCCCAGAATGGATTATGATCCTTCTGGTCTCTCCTGAATCTAGAAACTACATGAAGTGTAGTTAATGAAAGGGACTGTGATTCTCCTGGGGAAAACCCCATGTCTGTGCTAGTTCTGTGGTTGCTGACTGAACATCTCTGAATTGGAGCACTGACTTTTTGCCAGCTTCCGTGCTAATACTTTTGTGTGCTAATACTTGAGTGTGTGTTGTTGCAAACCAGTGGCTGCCTGCTCTCCTGGCAGTGGGCTACCATAGCAATTCATAGGAAGATAACGTTTAGATTCGTTTTATGTCTTATCTTCAGGATCTGAGAATCATTTCCTAAACCTGAAGCATGTAGGCTGTCAGTGCCAAAATGTATTTGAAAACAATTTTGGTGTAACTCATCTTGCTTTCTAAAAAAAGCCCCCAAACCAACAACACATTAGTACAGTCTTGATTTTGTTCAGCAAGTTTGTAGTGCATATGGCCCATTTTACCAGTTTTGAGTTTTGGTCTTTACGAAAGATGGTTTTTAACACATGCACAGGAAATGAGTCTAGAAAACTTTAGAATACATTATAATGCTGGAAGAAAGCTCAAAAGAGAAACTACTTGTCTTTTCTTGGCAGCATCTGCCCTGTCCTTGTAAATAACATTAGCTTAGCTATATGTTAAAAGCTTGCAGAGCTGTGTTCAGAGGTGCATTCACATTTGGCTACGTGCAACTTAATGAATAAGATAAGGTGTTCTGTAGAGTTTCTGCTTGTCATAGTGATGTACTGCCTGTCCAGAGATGTCACCTGTGATTACTGGAATTCTGAATAGCACCAAGTAGTCCATTATTCTAAGTATGATGAAAGTTGAAGAACCTGTTTCTAATCTATACAAATGAGAGAAACTAACGTGCTTTCCTGTGGTTTCTGTGTAGAAGGCTGCCTGCCTGTGAATTCCACGCTCTGTTTTCTCTTCACTGAAGGCCTTTACCACAAGATCGCTACTTGGTAGAATATGGGAGCAGAAATAGCAGTAGGTTTCTCAAAAAAACCAACAAAACCCCCTCTGATCAAACCCCGTGCATTCTAAAACCTTCTTCTGAAGTAAACAAATTGAAGGTCTTTGTACACTGCTCACACATTTAAAGATAGTTTTCACTGCACTGCTACCTCCTTACACCTTTAAACAAAATGTTTGCATAAGTTCTTTGCTCAAGAAAACAATCAAATAATGATCATCTCTACTTATTTAAAGTCATACTTCATTGTGTGTGCCTGTTGGACCGGGGAATAATATTGCTCATTACAATTTGAATTTAGAAGTTGCGTTTTTAGAAGTTTTTTACTGAAAATGAATGCTTTTGGGTGATGGAGTATGTTCTTTCCTTCAGGACAAGATGTCTGCAGCTGTCTTCCCTACTAGTTGTATGATATTGCCACTTTTTCAAGTGTTCCTAACCTGTTAAAGTACTAAATGGCTATGGCATGCAATAAGTTTGGGTAGTTTGGTATGACTTCTTCATGTCTGTACATGTTTAGTAATTGGGCCCGGGTAATTTATCAGTTGCTCAGTTTCTATCAATGTGTATTTGCTAGCAGAGAGGAGAACTTGAACTTGTTTTGTTTCTGTTGGTTTTGTTTGGGGATTTTATAATTGCTCTGTATCATTCTGTCGAAACAACTGGGTTGTTTTCTTCTTGCACTTAGCATGTGATAGTTACCCTCCTCCCTTCCTCCCCTGCTTCCCCAGGTGTCCCTCTGTAATAGGTTTGAGGCCCTGGATCTTGAAGGAGAGGTAGGTGAGGATGTGGTGCAAGGCCTGCCTACAAGGCCACTAGGAAAAGGAGGTCGACTTCGCACCTCAAGACTGCCTCTGATAAGAAAGAGAGAAGGGTCATTGTAGTAGGTGATTCCCTTCTGAGAGGAACAGAGGGCCCGATATGCAGAGTTGACCCTCATCACAGGGAAGTGTGTAGTCTGCCTGGAGCCTGGATCAGAGCTATCACTAGAGTGCTCCCCAACCTGGTGCACCCGACAGACTACTACCCGCTGCTGGTCTTCCAGACCGGTGAGGGGGAAGTTGCTTCCTGCAGACTGAGGGGGATGAAGAAAGACTACAGGGCCTTGGGGTGGATGGTGAAAGACTCTGGGGCTCAAGTGATCTTCTCCTCACTCCTTCCATCTTCCACTGATGATGTGGGACTGAATGGGAAAACTCAGTCCATAAACAATTGGCTTCGAGACTGCTGCAGGCAGGGCTTTGGATTCTTTGATAACGGCTGGTTTTATAGGGCACCAGTCTGGACATTGGCATGTGGGAAAGGTTTATCGCACAGAGGCAAAAGGATGCTGGGGCACGAATTATGAGGGCTCATTTGGAGAGCTTTAAACTAGATTTGAAGGGGATGGGGTTGTAGCTGGGCTTGCCCCAGTGGGGCAGCACTCCAGAATTGATGAAGACTGGGAGGCCTTCTGTAATCCTAGGGTGAAATCGGTGTGCTCAGGTCGCTCCCTGAAATGTCTGTACACCAATGCGCGCAGCATGGGAAATAAGCAGGAGGAGTTAGAAACCTGTGTTAAGTCAAGAGATTATGACCGGGTGGCAATTACAGAGACGTGGTGGGACAGCTCACATGACTGGAATATAGTCATGGAGGGCTATGTCCTTTTCAGGAAAGACAGGCCAGCCAGGCGGGGTGGGGGGGTTGCTCTTTATGTGCGAGAGCAGCTACAATGCACGGAGTTCTGTCCAGGGACAGATGACAAGTGAGTTGAGAGTCTGTGGGTAAGAATTAAGGGGCAGGCTGGCAGGGGTGATACTGTTGTGGGGGTCTGTTACAGGCCACCGGATCAGGGTGAGGAAGTTGACGAGGCCTTCTATAGGCAGCTGAGAGCAGCCTCACAGTCACAGGCTGTGGTCGTCGTGGGGGATTTTAACTTCCCTGATGTTTGCTGGAAGGACTACTCGGCAACCCAGCCGCAGTCCAGGAGGTTCCTCTAGTGTATGGATGATAACTTCCTCATGCAAATGGTGGACGAGCCAACCAGGAGAGGTGCGCTGCTGGATCTCATCCTCACTAACAAGGAGGGTCTGGTTGAAGGAGTGAAGGTTGAGGGCTGCCTTGGTTGCAGCGACCACGAGATGGTGGAATTCAGGATCTTGTGTGGTAGGACCAGTAGAATAGCAAGTAGAATTGCAACCCTGGACTTTAGCAGGGCAAACTTTGGCCTTTTCAAGCAATTGCTAGGGGAAATCCCATGGGCAAGGCTGCTTGAAGGTAAAGGGGCCCAAGATAGTTGGTTGACATTCAAGGACTGCTTTTTCCGAGCTCAAGATCAGAGCATTCCAACACGCAGAAAGTCAAAGAAGAGGGCCAGGAGACCTGCGTGGCTAAATAGGGAATTGCTGGGTATGCTAAAGTGGAAGAGGAGAGTTTACAGGTCATGGAAGGAGGGGCTGGCCACTTGGGAGGAATATAAGGCTGCTGCTAGAGGATGTAGGAAGGCAGCTAGGATGACTAAGGCCTCCTTGGAATTAAAGCTGGCGAGAGGGGTCAAGGACAGCAGAAAGAGCTTTTTCAAATACATGGCAGATAAAACTAACACCAGAGGCAATGTAGGCCCGCTGATGAACGGGACGGGTGCCCTGGTGACAGAAGATACAGAGATGGCAGAGTTACTAAATGCCTTCTTTGTCTCTGTCTACTCTGCTGGAGGCAGTCCTGAAGAGCCCTGTACCTCTGAGACCTCAGATGAAGTCAGGTCAATGGAGCGCTTTTGTCTTAGTCGATGAGGAATGGGTTAGAGACCAGTTGAGCAATCTGGACATCCATAAATCCATGGGTCCAGATGGGATGCACCCGCGGGTGCTGAGGGAACTGGCGGAGGTCATTGCTAGACCGCTCTCCATCATCTTTACCAAGTCTTGGGAAACGGGAGAGGTGCCTGAGGAGTGGAGGAAAGCAAATGTCACTCCTGTCTTCAAAAAGGGCAAGAAGGAGGACCCGGGTAACTATAGACCAGTCAGCCTCACCTCCATCCCTGGGAAAGTGATGGAACACCTTATCCTTGGTGCCATCTTAAGGCATATCAAGGATAAGAGGGTTATGAGGGGCAGTCAACATGGCTTCACCGAGGGGAAGTCATGCTTGACCAATCTCATAGCCTTTCATGAGGAAATAACACAGTGGATGGATGATGGCAGAGCGGTGGATGTGGTCTACCTTGACTTCAGCAAAGCGTTTGACAGAGTCTCCCACAGCATCCTCGCAGCTAAATTGAGGAAGTGTAGTCTGGATGATCGCGTAGTGAGGTGGACTGTGAACTGGCTGAAGGAGAGAAGCCAGAGAGTTGTAGTCTATGGGTCGGAGTCTAGTTGAAGGCCTGTATCTAGTGGAGCGCCTCAAGGGTTAGTACTGGGACCACTATTATTTAATATATTCATCAATGATTTAGATGAGGGAATTGAGTGTACTATCAGCAAGTCTGCTGATGACACTAAGCTGGGAGGAGTGGCTGACACGCCAGAAGGCTGTGCTGCCATCCAGAGAGACCCGGACAGGCTGGGGAGTTGGGCAGGTAGTAACTTGATGAAATATAACAAGGGAAAGTGTAGAGTCCTGCATCTGGGCAGGAACAACCCCAGGTTCCAGTATAGGCTGGGGAACGACCTGTTAGAGAGCAGTGTAGGGGACAGGGACCTGGGGGTCCTAGTGGACAGCAGGATGACCATGAGCCAACACTGTGCCCTTGTGGCCAAGAAGGCCAATGGCATCCTGGGGTGTATTAGAAGGGGGGTGGTTAGTAGGTCAAGAGAGGTCCTCCTTCCCCTCTACTCTGCCCTCCTGAGACCTCATCTAGAATATTGTGTCCAGTTCTGGGCCCCTCAGTTCAAGAAGGACAGGGACCTGCTGGAGAGAGTCCAGCGCAGGGCAACTAAGATGATTAAGGGAGTGGAGCATCTCCCTTATGAGGAGAGACTGAGGGAGCTGGGTCCTCTATAGTTTGGAGAAGAGGAGACTGAGGGGTGACCTTATTAGTGTATATAAATATATAAAGGGGGAGTGTCACGAGGATGGAGCCAGGCTCTTCTCAGTGGCAAACAATGATAGGACAAGGGACAATGGGTACAAACTGGAACACAAGAGGTTCCACTTAAACTTGAGAAGAAACTTCTTCTCAGTGAGGGTGACAGAACACTGGAACAGGCTGCCCAGGGAGGTTGTGGAGTCTCCTTCTCTGGAGACATTCAAAACCTGCCTGGATGCATTCCTGTGTAACCTTATCTAGGTGTCCTGCTCCAGCAGGGGGATTGGACTAGATGATCTTTTGAGGTCCCTTCTAATCTCTAGCATACTGTGATCCTGTGATAGCTAATTCTTCTGGTGCTGTGCCTACTGCACTATAATACCAGCCTCCTCTTGGATTATGGTCTCCAGAAATTAGGTGAGGAATGGATGGATTGCTTTGGAGAAGTCCAAAAGGAAGCTGCAAGCACCAAAGTTACATTTCAGTAATGGCTTCCCTCCTGGAAAACTTTAAACTAGCATAGTGCAAACGATTATGGCATTTGGTAGTGGAAGTACAACTTCTCACTTTAAGATGATTAAGCAAAAAGGATCTGTCGTGTAAATTGCTAATAGCCTATGTGGAAATCTAAAACTTTCTGTGCTTTTTGCTGGATTCATACCGGTATCCTCTTTCTGAGCATCTTATCTGCTCTAAGAATATTGGTATAAGTAATTTTTTTTGTTGTTTTTTAAAGGTAAAATATGTTAGTAGTGAACAAATTACTGAGTTGCTTTTGTGGCAGTGTCTGTTCACAGAATCTGTCTTGAGGAAGGTAGCTTACTTTGCTGAAGGTGTGTTACAAGTTAGTGTTCGTAAAATCAGAGAGTGGCCTGTAGTAGAACCAACTTGTCTAAAATGGAGAAATATGACTAGCATGATTGAGTTATTTTTCATCAGCCCTTGTCCTCACTTTGATCATACTTGTACATGGTTTAGATAACCTGTTTACCAACGCTTTCCATGACCTATATTAATCTCATGCACCTGTGTTTTCCAGATAGTGGTACTTTTTGAACCAATGTCTGTAGAGGAATATTATATAGAGAAGTCAACATATATCCTCTAATGCAGGTGAAGTCAATCATGTGATCTGTCTGCTCTGTGCAGGCTGGCAGGAACTCGTAAGTTTAGAAAACAAGTTTATTTGAGAATTTATGTAAATTCCTTGTAAGAATGAGAGCACCCAGGGGACAGAAGGGAAATCACCTTGCTGGAAACCCCCACAGCGAATCTTGACTACATGCTGTTACTAAGCTTAAAAGTCTTTAGGTTTGAAGATCACACCTTTAATGAACCTAAAAATCCAAAAGCCTGCCAGTCTTGAGGATGGGATGATGAACTAGTCAACATGAGTACGTGTAGGAGAATGACATGCTTGAAATTTTTAGTGGTGTGTCCCCTCCTTATTTTCCCTTAAAAGTTGAAAGCCTCCTAAAATACAAGATTGTGCTTTACTGAAATTGGGAGTAGCAGGAGAGAGAGAGACTAATTTAATTTATCAAGGAAATTTATCAATAAAATTTATCAAATGAAATTTGATAAAGAGCTGTCCTTTAGGCTTTGCATGGATGTACACGGATGGCTCTGAAGGTTTAGCTGTGCTCCTCTTCGTAACAAATGCCAACAGAAAATAGGGCTCAAATGTGTTCAGATAAACATAGAAAAATGCAATTTTGAAGAAGAATGAGGTTAACATTTTGCTTAAGTGGATTGAGCTGAGTTCTGTTGTATGTGAACTGATAGTGTTCTGCCCTCTTGTAGGTGGGATGGGGTATTTCCCTGAAGTGAAGCATGTGAAAGAATAAGGTACCATCAACAAATGGGATTCTAAGGTCTACGTGGCTCTAGCAAATGCTTCTGGCTCAAACTGTGAATTCCCTGAACAAGGGATTGCCTGTGGATGTAGCGTTTAATGCAAATAATGTTTTTTAATCTATTATTTAGAAGCGGTTCCACCATGGGAGGTGATGCTGCTTGGTGTAAAACTGCTGCAGTTTTTCATTTGCCTTCTTTACTGCTACCATAAAGCCATACTGTAAAAACATTTGTTGACTGCATGTGGTGTTTGATTATGTAGCTGAATGTTTGCTTGCAGTTCCTTGATGTGGTTCGTAATAGATGTCAGAGTAGGTATTTGCACACAAAACTGTAGTTTGTGGCGCTGTTTGTGAAGCTGATCTTAACAGGAGACCAAGTCTGCTAATGCTTGTCTTTAGCATACCTTGTTTCTGGATTTTGATAATTGAAGGAGGGTGGTGCCTTTCAGGACACGCTTTTGTTTTTTGCCTTAGTTATAACAGAGCTGGGTTTGGGAGTAATTATAATCTCACTGAGATGAAACGGTCCTTGTGGTTGAGGTAATATATTCTCTAAAAGTATAAAGAACAGGATTAACACTTAACTGCTCAGGTCCTCTAGTTCAAAGATCATGTGAAATATTAATCTAACTTTATTAATGATGTAGATGATAAATTGTGTTGGTTATATCTATCTCTCTATTCCAAGCTCTGAGTTTCCTGTATTGTTTCCCTGCCCTGTGGTTTGGGGCGATGCTGACTCAGAGTGGTGCTACTCCTGCAGGTGCAGAGACAAAGGGGAAGAAACACTATGGTTAGTTTTATTATAACCAAATATTTTCTGGTAAATATCCTTTTTTTTTTTTTAAAGATGGTAATTGATGCTTGCTTAAAAGTGTAGACTGAATAATGAAGGGAAAAGCATTTTTAAAGAAACTTGAACATAAGCATGTTTTCATTGATACTCGCTCTCTTCGCTTTAGATTTTAAAATTGCTGAGGCTGAAATTCTAGAATTTCTTAAGAGCATTTGAATTGTGCTTACTGGGGCTTTAGGATATCTTCCTTTTCCCTTTGGATCAGCTACCAAGCTAATTTTAGCAAGACAGTGCTTGTAACCAGTTCTGCGCTATGAAATCTTGCTCACATGTCAGGATTAGCAACTGTAAAACAAGTCAGTAAGTTTCTGGTTCGTGGAATTTGAGTCTGTACACATTTCCCTGTGTGTAAGTTGTGACAGTGTTGGTCATGTTGCGCTTTTGAAGTCTCCCTTAATTGGGATGATAATGCCATTCAAGAACGTGCTTCTGTCAACCTCCCTAGTAAACATTCCTGTTGTGAATGATTTGTCTTCATGACTGCCCTGCTGCTGGGGTGTGCCTGTGTGCAGCCACTTCCTTGGTGAGAGAAAGGGGGGGCCATGCATGCATCCTCTGACTGGAAAACATCTCACTCTTGTTTGTTGTGTGATTCTGATGTTGATACAACTTCATGCACACTACAAAAAATAATTTGGGTAAAATAGGTACTGCCCAGTTTGATACCCTTCAGCTAAGAGTAAACAACTATTGTTTGGGGGTGAGGTGCACAGAAATTGTTAGGTTGTACAGAAACTTCAGGTGCTAGTCTGCAAATTCGCTGGTTTAAAAGTGAATTAATTGATTCTGAGCAACTCTGTGCTGCTGAGGCATGGATGTAAGTGTAGCACAGGCATGGGCGCAGACCTCAAAACAGAGAAATAAAGCATGGAGGCTGGAGCTACTGCAGAACAGTATGCTTGGGTTGGCTTGTGGAACGCATTGATGCCAGACAAAGTAGTAACTTCTAAGCCTTCCCAATCATGTGGCTGGTGGTTGTTGATGGGGGTTTTTTTTGGGTGGGGGGATTTTGTTGGTGTTTTTGTTTGTTTGTTTGGTGGGTTTTCTTTTTGGCTTCTATTTTGGATAAAGTTTTCTCTAAAGTTTTCTGTATTTCTTCTAGGAACTTAAGCTATCTGTCTCTGATGTCAAAGTTCCAATACACATGGCTTTGCTTCTGAAAGGTCAGAAATGAAATACTACATTTCCTATTGTAAACAATCCCCATTCACTATGCACTGTACTGCAGCTTATGACTTGATGAGAAAACCAGTCTGAATTACAGTGTTGTCAGATGTGAAGGAGCCATAACCTTTGATCTTGAAATCTGCTGCTCGTAGTAGTAGGAGAGACTTATGAACACATTCTCCAAGGACATTAAGATTTAACTTCTCTGTAAACACTGATTAGGCTGGAGGGAAAAGCATTGTACTCTACTGGTATCTGTAATGGAAAATACTCAGTATTACTTCTTTCAAAGTGGCTTGTCCAGCTGAAGCTGTGTTTCAGTTACACAAGTCCATGCTGCAGGTTCCTTGAATTCCAAATATTGGATTTCTTATCTTTTGTTCTTACAGAAACATGGAGTTTTTGAAAATAGTGATATTAATTTGAACCACTACTTAGGAAGCAGGAGTGTCTACTTAAGTAAGACTAGCCTCTGTTTAAAATACTTGTGCTTTTTGACAGGCATCATTACCTCATCACAATTTCAGGCCAACCTGCATCACTGAAATCTGTGTCAGGTATTTCTGCTTAGATACGGGCTAGGATTTCTCTGTCTTGCTTTGAGGGTGGAATAACTTACCACATTGTCCTGCTACGTTTTGTTGACAATGACCAAGTCTGCTCTTTTTTCCTTCCCTTTTGTCAGAATGGGATCTGTTGAATGCCGTGCCAAGCAGTGAAATGAAACAAAGGGACTGCTTGTGTGCAAGGAAGATCTGAACACAATCCCTGGAATGAAAAGGCTTACATAGCCTGCTGTACCTTGGAAGGGATCCCCTTCCCTCCTTTCTGTTCTCACAAATAAGTGGTTTAACTTGATACCTTAGGTTAGATACAAGGCAAAAAAATAGTCTTTTAAAGCTTTTTGTTGCTTGGCTCTAAATCCCAAAGTGAGGTTATGAGTACTTGATGTGTCTGGGTTAAAAACCTGATGCTGAAATGTCAATCTCTTGAAAAGCTTCTTTGCAGAGGGCACATTAAGGTTATGGAGCTTGTTGCTGGACTCAGGAGTGACTGGCATGTAGGTGTTCTCTTCTCCCTGGTCCCTGTGGGAGCCTATGTGCAGGTTCTGTCTGGAACTGCAAAATCTAAAAGTCAGATCGCATGGAAAAAACACTTGTTGGCCAGTACAAATTCTCCCCCTATCTGAGGTTTTACTGTTTAGCCACAAACTTCTGAGAAATGGTTCCGGGAGGCAGAAAACACATTTTCATCTAGAATACGGTGTGATGGCTGATACAGATGTACAAAAATGCTTGGTGTTGGTGTAGGTACTCCTAATTGCTGAGCTGCCATGGCTGATGGGACTGCAGCATGGAGCTCTCATGCGTTGAGTCGATCAGCATGGTTTGGTGCAGCCTTCATGCCACGTCTGTTGTGGTATAAAGACAACTTAAGAAATGCCTTGTTAAAAGTTTACATTTAGCATGTTATTACAATTTAGCATGAACTTCTTGTTGATAGCTTGCCACCTGCAAGCTGTTTAGATACTTTTTTTTCTAAGGAGAAGTTGCCTAGTATCTTGTAACTTTGAGTTTGCTACACATTTTAACATTATACGTGCATCATGCAGCTTCAGATGCTGGCACTCTTAAATGGCTTCAAGTCCATTATTTCATAGGTAGGCAACTAATTCTTTCATTATCATTTAAAATTTTCATGTCTCAAAAGATTATTGCTTTACGCATTTTACTTAGTTGAGTGAGGATTTGGGGAAAAAGCTAGTAATAATTAGCCTTTCTAATGAAAATAGGTGGCTAAACACAGCTGCCATTGCAGCATTGTTGGCACTTCTGGTTATGGCACTTTGAAAAATTAAATATAATAATTGTCTGTAGTCTGCAAAATGAGTCTAGACAGTCTAATCTCAGGCTAAAAGGTTGAATAAATACGTAATTTAGCCAAATAAAGCTATTAGAACTGTGTTTATCTTCTGACACAATAGTTCTTATTAGATATAACTGCTATTTTGTAGCTTTTCCTAAATAATTAGCTTCTAATAATCAGTCAATAAATCTTTGAAAAATAAAGTACTTCAGACTTTGCTAATGAAGCTGAATGTTTTTATGTTGGATGTTGTCCAAGGTGGTGTTCAAAAATTCCATGGAATCAGCCATGGCAATAGAAATCACCAAACAACAGCGTAATTATAGGACAGGAACTAGTGTATTGCTGTCTATGACCACAATGAACTTTCAGTATAAATGAGATGTATTAGCAGCTCTGAAAGTGTCATCTGAACTTTTAATTACCTGGGTGCTACTGATTCTGTGTCGTCTTCTTTTCTGACATAATGAATGGTATGATGAAATCTTCAGGAAGCTTTTAGTCTTTTGCTTCAGTTCCTGTTTGGCACTTTACATACATACATACATAAACCTATATGTAAGAAAAAAATTTATTTTATTTTATTTTTTATGTATATGTATTAGAGCTGGGGGGAAAAGGTGTCTTTTAGTGATATGCTGTGAGCTTTCCTAAAGTGGTTGGACATACAAAGGTGGTTTGCAGTTGGCAGTTTTTAGCAGGAAATATGAACTTGCTGGTCTCCTAATTGTGTTGCAGGCAGCAGGGATCCTTGGTGGAAGATCAGGAATGGGGATGACAAAACCTCTTTCTTCCACTAGTAGGAAGTTGCTAATGTAGTTTAATTGTATTTTGAAATACTACTGCAAATACTTAATCCAAACTTCAATCATTCTAGAGAACTATATGCTCTGGGCTTAATGTACTAGTTAACCTGGTTGTATCTCCATGTTAAACAAATGTTTTGAGAGCAAGAACATCGAGAACTTATCTTCCCTCAGGCTTTTTACCTGGCTGTTTCTGATGAACTGTGGTCCAAGCCGACATCTACTTCCCAGCTCTTGCAAACCTACGCAACTGGCAATAGTGCCTGTCTATATAGAGAACTGAAATGTAATGGCAAATGTAGGAAAAGGCTCTCGCTACTTAAAACGGATCTTTACTTCCTACTTTTAGAATTAAGGGTATTGACTTCATAAATTTTTGACCTTAGCTTGCTGTGGAGTCCCAGGGCTCAACCATTTTCAGGTACTTAAAAAAGTGAAGTAGGAGTTACCACTACTAAAATGCACTAGCTTTTCTGAAGAGAGGCTTTGTTTTACTGGCTTGTTTGGGCTAGAAAAACTTCTTACTGATTAATATAAAAGTATGGGTCCAAATGTCCATAACCTTTGCTGGACAAGCGAAACAGGCCGATTAACAAGCAATTTGTTTGCAGCTTGAACCTATTTTAAAGGTTCTGATTCGATGTGAATACCTGCACTCTCCTCAGGAGGTTTTGGGTTTTTTTGCCATGGAATTAACTTTTCCAATTTGCATTTCAATTCTTCCGGTATGTTCCTCAAGGAGCTGTGAAATGGCTTCTTTATAGGCTGTAAATGCGCTGAACATGGGCTTTTTTCATAGTCTCTAACCTGAAGTCTGTTACTGTGTTTTAGGTTTAAGTTACTGAAGTAAAGAGCTGTTTTCATTGATTGTAAGTCTTACTCTGTTACTATACTTACATTTTTAAATCAAAAGTTCTTACGTTGCATCATGTACCTTGAGGTATTCTAATGATTTCATTTGTATGTGAAAAGATATTCCAATGACTTCTGCCCCACCAGGGGATTTTTCGAGTAATCTTTCTTACTTTCTTTTCACTAATAGTTATAGTCTCCGTTATCTGGTTACACACATATCCTAAAATCAGATATGTACTTCTAAAAACACATCATAGGCTTCTTGAGGTAAAAACCTGAGTTCATCCTAAGAGCTTGTGGGAGCTGCTATGCTGAAAACTGTTTGAACCTGATAAAATTTTGTGATGAAAAGACAGTATGTAGTGAATATTTTAAACATTCCTTGAATTGCAAGTAGCCAAGACCAGGAAGATTAAGCACTTGGTGTGTTCATAGTTCTTGCACGTAGCATCTTGCACATTTTTTGCTTCATGTACTTACTGTGAAGCAAAAATGAAATTAAATGAAATAAAGACTCATCTATGCTTGCAGTATAGAGTACATTTTACAGTCAGACATGTTTCGACTTGAGAAATTACCTAGCTACCTTCAAAGAATTTTGTAGGTGCTTACTGGCCTTAAAAGGCATTAATTCAAGGCATTACAAAGAAGTCTTAACAGACAGTGAAAGGGTATGTTCTCTGATCTGCATCACCGGGAAGTAAGTATTCAAAAGGCCAAATTTTAATGCATGTATTACCTAAAACAGGTCTCTGTGAGTGTACTTGGTGTTTGGTGTGGTTTGGTTTTGAGCAATTTGAGAATTAGAAATTGGAAGCAAATATGCACAGGCTGGTGAGCTGCTAATAGAGTTGATGTACAGTGTGGAGAGCTTTAAGTGAGTAACGAAAGGAGAGGTAAGCATAGTGCAGATTCAGTTTGAATTTAAAAGATGAAAGCTGTTTTAAAACCAGTATCAGTCTGCTGGTTTTTAAAGAAGGTAGTGTTTTAAAAGGTGTTCACATGTTACGTGTATGTAACTAGCACCCACTCTATCTATAATTAGTCAGAAAATCGTAGAATCATTTAGTTTGGAAAAGACCTTTAGCATTATCAAGTTTGTGTTGAGGCCTGCACTAATGCTTTGCAAGTTAGACAACACTATGTTTAAGCTTGGCAGGGTGTTAGCAGAAAGGCATGTAAGTTTTCAACAAAGTAGCTGTAACGGTTATCCCTTAAACAGTCTGTGAACTGAGAGCCTGACATAGTTATGTTTCAAGGACACTCTCTCCAGGGAAATGTGCTGGGGGGATTCTTAGGTTTTTTCACAGAATCTTGTAATTATCTGCCCAGCAGTTAAACTCTCCAGATTTCTATGTGTAAGCCTGAGCCGTTTTGCAAGTAAAAAGAAGGGAGGTTCTTTCCTGTGCTGCTGCAACCCATGCAGGGTTGGAAAAGGTAAGCTGCTTTATTCTAAGTCGCATTTAGGGGAAGGCCAAAAAGTGTCAGGTAGTTTTTCAGGAGTGTTGAAAGGTGTAAAGATCAGATGGATGTCCCCTTTCAGAGCACAAAAGTCAGTTTCATTTTAGTCTCATCTTCCTGAGTCCTAGTCCACTGTGTGACCTGCACAATAAGTTGATCCCTCAGAACCAACTGTTAAATCCCTAAAGCGAGTTAATCCTGCTGAATTGTGGATAATATCTGTGGAATTTATTATTCTATGGATATCTAGAGAAACATCATGGAAGTGAGTGTTTTTATGGTTACAAAGTTCAAGTGTTCAATTAGGAAATATGAAAATTAAAGGTGTGTAGACAGGACTCAGGTATGTGCATTTGTCTGAAGATAGTTTATCCTCTGTGCCCTTTCTCCCCTTGCTCTCCCTACCCTAACTCATGTTTCCCAACACTTGTGAGGGAAGCAAAGTTAGTTTTGCTTTTAGGCATTTCTGGTAGTGACCACAACAAAGGCCATAAAGAAAAAAGCTGTGTTATATTTGGATACATGCGGTAAATATGCCTTTGCACTGAGCACGGATTTCTTAATAGTTTTCTGCATCTGATGTGCTCATACAGGGATCACTGTATATATGAAAGGGCAGGGAGTGGAAAGAGGAAGAGAGGAGAGTATGTGGTCACATAATAGGGCTAACTTACGTTTTGTTTAGTGTTTCCAGACCAGGCACAAGGTCTTTACAACCCATGCATTGCATAAAAAGGTTAAGGGGAAGACTTGCCTAAACTTAAGTCGGATGTTGATTTTTGCATCTTACCATATCTTAGAATTTAAGATCTGTATCTCTCCTGTCCTCAAACAGTGTGTTGGGGGGGGGTAATCTGATGGATGCACTCTGAGGCCACAAGGGGTTGTTCAAAAATATTACATTCTCTGTTGTGATTTTATTCTTTAACAGAACTACTAAGATGTGATGAAGCAGGTACTTAATAATAAATATCAGTGTTACATGTATGTGTAATGCTAGTTCTTCAGGAACAAATAAAAGAACTTTTCAACTTGTATATGAATTTCCAAAGGGTTTAATTTGTATAGGGCTCATGTCATCTGTTTTTTGCTATAACTTTCTCCATTTTAATCTTCTCCTGTCTTTGTGTCTCAGTTTTTGCTGTTCATGAAATTGTCGAGTGTTTCACATCACTGGATACTTGCAGTAACTGTAGTTACAAGTTACTATTTCCCTGGATAGCCATGACAATGCTGGCAATATACATTGGAACAGTGGGAAATAGTGTAAATGGAGGGAAGCATCAATTATTTACACATGCTGCTGTCTTAATTTATATTTTTTGGAAGAAAGGAACAGGTGCTCTTAACTGTAATTAAAATAAAGTAACTTTTAAAGGTTTGTATGAATATGGGATAATTGGAGTGGGATATACCTGGCCTTCTCTAGCATGATCCAGTGCTTTATTCAGTATCTCTGCAGTCTGGTCTTCTATCAGCATAATTCTAGGCCTTTGGTCCCCACTCTCCCCGCTGTTCAACACCAGATTACTTCCCCTTGTTCTACAAAGTGTGACTGTTTATGTCAGCAAAGCCTGTTCATTGCTGTCTCAGGTACTTCTGTTTAAAACAGTGCTGTGTTGCTGTGGGTAGCTCCTGCAGCCTTCGTGGTGTGGTTTTGTGCAGTGTCCAAGCCCTTTGCAGAGGTGGCACTGCCTGTTGACAACCCCAGGAGCATTAATCTCCTGCTCCCCCAACACCAACCAATTAGGCATGCCTGGAAACATGAGGTCCTAGTGAACCACCTGCTTTGGGGAGGTATATATTGGGTATTTAACAAGCTGGTCAAAGGCTATCTTATCAGTGGTGAGGGGGGGGTTGTGTTTGTTTTCCTGTGACCCAAGTACATGGGGCTCTGCAAAATACTAAATTTGTATGTTTTGCTGTTTCTGTTCCTTTATTTTGGAATGCATTCTGGGTTTAATTTTGCTTCAAGAAGTAAGTACAGTTTTTTCCTGCATGTTTTCCAGCCAGGCAACTCAAATATTTCAAAAGGAATTACTTGAGGGACCTCCTTTGCGGTGTAAAAGGAGGTTCTTTGATTATTCTCTTAAGGTGCTGATGCCCTAGTGCTGCTTTACTTAATTACCAGTTCTTCTGGGTGGGTTGGTTCGGGACATGGGCCAGGGTGATGCTTGAGCAAGATGGCAGGTTACTGCCACCCATTCTCTAAGAAAATGTCTGTGATGATATTGAACGTTTGAATCTCTAGTAACAGGGATGGACATGTAGATTAAAACTCCTTGGAATGGTCTCTAATCTCTCTGAAGCCTGGAGAAGGGTGCAGTATGACACTGTGGTCACGTTAGTATGGACTTGTCTCTCATGACATTCTTTCTAGGTAGAAGAGCTGAAGATGGAGGCTGTAAGATTTCCATGGGTGGCAAAGCAGTGAAGCTTTCAAACTGATTTATGCAGTCAATCATTTACATCTTAATTCATGGTCTGAGAAAACTTCTGTGGTGTACCAAGTACCTCAGACAGAAAGGTGTCCATTTATGGCCCTACTAACTGGCCAGGACACTGGAGTCTTACACTAAGGCACTGACTTTTTCTGTGACTTGGAACAAATGCCAGAAATACTCATTTAAATGAAGAAAGCTGTTTAGAACAGAACTTGGTCTGGTTTCTGTCTTTTTCTGGGTGAAATATTTCTAATCTGGTCAATGTGGTGTGTGATAGAGCTGCAGCTGGTATGGTTATTTGTTCCATACCCGTGGTGAGGACATGCCACTACAGATCATGAATTGAACTTTGTCTGTTGAGTGGGACAGCAGCAGAGAAATGTTCTTGGTGAAGCGCAGAGGAAACAAGGAAAAACGTAGAGAAAAAACGATAGTGTTAGAGATAGCCTAAAGAGAAACTGCCAAAAGAAATACTCTGTCAAGTAGCACTTACAGCCTCGGAAATGTCTTGAGATCATGCATTTTGGGTATTTGGGAACGTACTCTAGTCTAAAGCCGAAGCTTTGGCGTGTAACATTCACCAGCGTGTTTGGTTTAAGTTCTAACTTAGAAATTATAGCTAGGAAGTATTTTGAGCTATTTGCAATGCTGAAATTGTGGATGCTATTTAAATCTGGTCTGTAACTTCAGCTTGGAGGAAACCCTTCTATTTCTTTACCCTCACTTGGTTGAAACCAAAAATTTAAACATGTGGAAAAAATTTAAATAAGCAACTAGTGGCTCTTGGAAATATTAAGTATACATTTAGTAAATACAAATGAAGATTATAGACACAGGAAGGATGAATATGTATTTTGGCATGTACCACTACTTTAACTTACTCATAGTGGTGTGCTTTCATTGTGCTGGGTTGCCTTTTGTTGCACGGTCTTAAAGCTCTGTGTAAAGATAAAAGGAAGCACATTATGCAACCTCTGGACTGCAGCTTATTGCAGTTCCCTGTTGATAGTGTCTGACTTCTTTCTTGCCTTAAAACTTCAATTTTGGCACAGAAGAAATTAATGCAGTGTTTTTTCAGCTTGTGGACTGTTGATGACCTTAAAAGGCTAAATGAGAAAAGCTGCATAAAACTTGTGAAACTGGATTGTGGTTCTCCATCTTTTAATGTAAGATGTCTTTAGTTAGGTAGTTGTTTTTATTAATTTATGGAGTGGGACTCCTGAGCTTGTAAATGAGTCCAGCTAATGGAAGAATTCCCTTATGTGTATTGAAAGCAGCATAACAAAGGGGGAAGATGGTAAACTGAAAGCAGGTTTTCACATGTTCTCTTTGCCAAAAGACTTGAGTGATTGAAACAATGATTTAAGGATTACCATTACCTTAAATGGAGAAAGACTGCTAAAGCAGTGTTCAGTGTAGTAATGTCATCTGCCGAAAGTAGAAACTCCTGCTAAGGTCAGGAGACTGCGTTTGAAATGAATTTTAAGATGACAAGTATGTATATAGGAAGGGATTTTGGTGGTAGGTTGCCCAGTTGCAAGTGGTGTATGGTGTGGGGATGAGCTTTTTGGTGCTGTTGTGATTTTGTTTCGATTTTCCCCTTTTGCAAAACGGCTTGCATCCTTGGCCGGCTTTCCCATCTCTGGACTTGATTGTCTCAGCAGTCTTAGAAAGAGGAAACCTGGAAAACGTGTTGCATAATGTTTTGGGTAAATTGAATGGTTGATGAGACTACTGGGCTCAGCTTCTTGTTTCTTTTCTTGGAGGTGGGTGGAAAAGAGCCTTGATTCCATTAGTGATTAAGGGAGTGGTGTAACAGAAGAACGTGTTCAAATTACTATCTTCATAGAAGAAATTTAGTTTCTTCTAATTATTTCCTGCAGGCGATATCCAGCTGCAGTGGAGCCAACAAATTGTGACTTGGCTCCTATGATTCATCATAGAAACTCAGCTGCTCCAGGAAGAGCAGATCTGATAAACTGGCCTGTAAGGGATCACCCTAGAGTGGTGCGATGTCCATCTGAGATACCTGCTGTAGGTTTCTGGAGTTTAGTGTTTTAGCAGGGCAACTGCCTTGAAGTGTTGGGACTTGCACATACCGCTTTCATGAAGGAGACAGCAGCAGGGAAGCCTGAGTATTCACACGCTGTCGTGCATGTGTGTGCTCTTCCAATTTATCTGGACTCAGCATCAGTTTAAAACCAGTAGGTTGGCATTCATTTGCATCTGCTGGAATTTCGTTCCTGTTAGTCTTCTAAGCAGCTTTGCTGCAAACTGCTTGACCTTTACAAAGTTATGTATGCAGGTATATAGTCCTGGGCTTGTTGGGTGTGCAGGCACCTTCCTGCCGTTGCATTCAGAAGTAAAGGTATCACAGTATCACACAGTATCACAGTAGGTTAGAGATTGGAAGGGACCTCAAAAGATCATCTAGTCCAATCCCCCTGCCGGAGCAGGAACACCTAGATAAGGTTACACAGGAACGTGTCCAGGCGGGTCTTGAATGTCTCCAAAGAAGGAGATTAAAGGTACAGCCTTCTGAAGTGCTTCAGTTCTTCTATCACTGTCTTTACAGCAGTAAAGTCCGTTCCTGCTCAGACTGATAAATACTGTATCTGCTGCATCTAATTTTTGTAAATCAACCCTGACTGAATGAGGCCTGTAAGCTATGGTTGACATGCTCCCTGTGGCAAATAGTCCCAGTGCAATTTGGAAAGACTCCTTCAAAACCAGCAGCTGTTGCAGGCACATTAGTTTTGTCCAGTGCCTGGAGGTAAAACCACAGTGCTAATTGCCTTGCAAACCTCTCCTGGAGTGGCTGTGACACCAGATTTGGAAGTGCAGCTCCATGGGAGGGAAGAAATTGCACATAAGTGGCCTGTTAAATTGGGGAGCTCTGGCATCTGCTCATCCTGAATTTGAGATGTGGCTGATGCTGGATCAGGACATCTTACTCCTGTTCCATTTTTTGAGGGAGGAACCCTGTTCCATGTCTCTACAGCTAGTTTGGCATTCTCACTTTGTGTGTAGCTTCCTTTTGTTAAACAAGCAAACAAAAAACTAAACCAAAAAGGGTGGAGGGAATCACAGAAATTCCTTGGAGATTACAGAACATGCTGCAGTTCTTGACCCTTGGACAAATAATAAGGAAAATATGAAGAATTCCTCTGAGATTATTACGGTTTTCTTCTTCTGACCTCTCTCAGTGAAAAGTATTGACCTTCTTGCATAGAAACTTGCTGCTTTAGGTTGTCTACTAATACTAATTCATGAGAGTGAAGTAAATTGATTCCAAATTCTTCCTTTTATTTAAAACTTGGCACACTTTACCACTTTATGCATGTGAAGGGAGTAACTTCCGAGTGTGTGCTTTATCTTCCAGATCACAACCCTGAATTTCTAGATACACCATGTTACCTCATGGATTGGTTTGTTTTGGTTTTTTGTTTGTTTTTTTTTTTTTTTTTAATAAATGCCCCTTTCTGTTTCCTTAATGAAACATAAGACTTAAATTCCCTTTCTTGTGATCATTCCATCTAAAGTCAGATTTTGTAAATTATTTTATTTGCGTGTTCGCATAAGTGGATACCTCTTCCGTCTTTCAAAGACTGTTAAAGGCTGCAGAAGACTTGAGACCTAATTTATAGTTTATGAATAAATTAATTCCTAAAAAAATCTGTTATTAAGTTTTGGGGTTTGTTGGGTATTTTGTTTCTTTTGTGAGGGTAGGGTTTTGGGAAGGGTTGGAGGGGAGAGATTGCTTATCCTGGTGAATGTTTTAAACAAGGAGTATTTCGTATCCAGAAATGACCACATTGACTTACATGTTATTAAAGGAGTGAATTGCAACATCTCATGTGTCACAGGTATCTCTGGTGGGACAGATTGCTAAGATTTTATACTTCTTGGAGGGGAACATGGTTGTGTTTTAGTGTTATTATTAGCTAAGGGTAGCTGGTTCCACAGTAGTGCTGTTGATGCAGAGTGACTAAAACTACTGTGTAGGTGTATCCTGAGAGGAGTCTACCTAAAATGCAAAGGAGATGTGCAGAGCTGTTCAGTGTCTCTGTTCTAGGGGTCAGCAGTTTTTCAGTATGGGGCCAGATAGAATCATAGAATCCTAGAATCCTAGAATAATTAGGGTTGGAAAGGACCTTAACATCATCTAGTTCCATCCCCCCTGCCATGGGCAGGGACACCTCACACTAAACCATGTCACCCAAGGCTCTGTCCAACCTGGCCTTGAACACCGCCAGGGATGGAGCATTCACAACTTCCCTGGGCAACCCATTCCAGTGCCTCACCACCCTTACAGTAAAGAACTTCTTCCTTATATCCAATCTAAACTTCCCCTGTTTAAGTTTTAACCCATTACCTCTTGTCCTGTCACTACAGTCCCTAATGAAGAGTCCTTCCCCAGCATCCCTATATGCCCCCTTCGGATGCTGGAAGGCTGCTATGAGGTCTCCACGCAGCCTTCTCTTCTCCAGGCTGAACAGCCCCAACTTTCTCAGCCTGTCTTCATATGGGAGGTGCTCCAGTCCCCTGATCATTCTCATGGCCCTCCTCTGGACTTGTTCCAACAGTTCCATGTCCTGTTTATGTTGAGGACACCAGAACTGTACACAATACTTGTAAGTGAGGTCTTACGAGAGCAGAGTAGAGGGGCAGGGTCACCTCCTTTGACCTGCTGGCCACACTCCTTTTGATGCAGCCCAGGATACGGTTGGCTTTCTGGGCTGCAAGTGCACGCTGCCGGCTCATGTTCATTTTCTCATCGACCAGCACCCTGGATCTCAATGAAGAGATCAACAGCAACTTGTACATAGTCCTCCTGTAGCCAACTGTGTGACATTGAGTTTGTGGTATATGAGTATGGATTATGTATAGTATACATAGCTGGTGAAGTGTGCTACAACTGGTGATGTGTTCCTCCCAGTAAGGCAGCTGCAGCTGGATTGATGAGCTTTGCGGAGGAACCCATGTCCACACTGTTAGACAAGAAACCAGTGCAGATGTGCCCAAATGGTGGGAGTCAGGTGAGTGCAGTCAGGGCAGAGCACTGCAGCCAGCCCCCATGGGCAACTCCAAATTGAAACTGGACAAGAACAAATACATCTGTACTGGTAAAACTATATCTGCAAGAACTGAGTTCACTCTGTTCTGTACTGGCCGTGATGTGTCTGGAGAAGGTTAGCGGGCTAGTGCTGTATTGCGCACTTTCTTTATCTCCCCACAAGTTCACACTTGTGAACTTGACTTTGGTAAGTTTAGAGGAACAGAGTAGTGTCTTGTTGGTATCTTTGAATTTGTGTGATGGGAAAGACACTTCAGAGAGAGCTCTTAATTCTGACACGGGTGTGGAAATGCACCCTGTTTTTGGTGATGTCTTCTTAATACAAGAGCAACACCCCCTTATTTTTGCTTCCTAGGAGCCATTATGTAGTTTTAAAGCATTTCTATTTCCTTATTGGCTTACAGGACTGAGTAATGTACTCAGATAGTATGCCTTCAGTTACAGTGACGTTCATCTGGGTGTGTGCATACCCAGTGTGCTTGATTTCTGAACTGTCAGGGTATGCATATCACCAGTGCCTGCTTCATTGGGCACAAAGGGGAGGAACTTGATCCGAATTCAGTTTTGTTATGCTAACATGCTTTAGATTTGGGTGAAAATAACTTTGCTGTAGCTGCATGTGAGCTAAAATGTCATCCTTTGAAATCTAACCTTGTTGTCCTCAGATAGTATTGTTACTCCAGTATTTGATACTGGTTCACCCAGTCTGTAGAAAGATGTACCAGGATGTGCTTTGCTCTGCAGTTTGGGTGATAAACAACAGGCTGGCAGTATCTGGTAGAGCCTTGTGCTGAGGGAATGAGTGACACAGGCATTCCATGGCTTTTTCTGCTTTCAGGAGTTTTCTTTTTGAAGGGGGTGTGTGCTTAGTCATCTAAACCAGGAGAGAAATCCTGGGAACAGGAATAATCCACTAAACTTTATTCACCTTAAAAAACAAGTGCTGTTTGTGCTGTGGGGAGCTGTTGCTAGAAATTGTTATAAAATGCTAGGGAATCCCAAGAGCAGCTGGGAAAATCCTGTCACTTAGAAATTACTGGCTCTGGGAGCAGGAGAGGAAATCCTGGAAACTTTTGAGAATTCCCAGAAATTCAAAACCTTATCAGAAGTTCAGAGAAACTTAGCAGTTACTAGAGACCTAAAAAGCCACTAGAAACTGAAAGTTCTAGGAGTTACCAGAAGTCTCTAGAAAATAATACAAATTCTGTGGGAATCCAGTAAGTTCAGTGGCTCTACTAGTAATACCTACAGTTTATGGGCATTTGCTAGGAATACGGAAGCTGTTAACTGTAACTTTTGGGGTAACGTGGCAAACAGTTGTACATTGGTAAAACCTGCTCATCTTCCTGAAGCTGCCAAGCGTACGGTTTTAGCATCTTACTCTGTAAGTGTCCTATATGTGCTTGTCTTACACACAAACTTGTTTTATTTTCTGCAGTCCTATTTTGTTACGGATTATGATCCAACAATTGAAGACTCCTACACCAAGCAATGTGTGATAGATGAGAGAGCTGCGCGCTTGGACAGTAAGTAGCCTTGCTAAAGCGTGGTACTGACAGCCTGTAGCTGTTGGTGCCTGTGTTTACATCTGTATGCATAAACTGTAGCGCAGGTAAACAACTGTGCAGCATGTGGGGTTTATGTAAGTGTATGGCTTATAAAAGCTACCTACCTCTGTTTTATTAGTAAGATACCCTGGATCTGAAGTGCTTATGCCTTAAGTATGTGTGTCTATCTTTAAAGCAAATTGGACATTGTTTGAAGAATTATTCCCAAATCTGTAGTGTCTACAAAATTAGGAGCATTTATGTGACTCCTGGCAGCTACCTGGGTGGTGGAGTGAAAAGCACATCACTTGACTGTTGTGTGCAGTCTCGTCCAAGTGCAATATAAATGCTTTGCTTTAAAAGTTTCAATTCTCCCTTGCCAGTGATTTCTTTAAGGACAAATCAGCACCTCACCCAAGTCTCTATAAGCATTTTCCAGCTGTTTCAGCTGGTTGTGAATTGACCAAAGTCCACCAAGCTTTGTTATTCAGTTTGTTTGGTAGGTCTTGAATTGTTCAGTCAGTCCAAGAACTTGTTGGAGTTTTAGCAAAAATCTAATAGAATCTGTGAAAGGTGATTTCTGCTTAGTTATGATGGACAGGAGAGGCTATAGTCCTATTAGAAAGGATTTTTTTTCTTAGTCTGTACTCTTAAGAGCATTAACTATAGTAATCAGTGTTTTGCTTATGTTCAGTTCTGGATACAGCAGGACAAGAAGAATTTGGAGCTATGCGTGAACAGTACATGAGGACAGGGGAAGGTTTCCTGCTTGTTTTCTCAGTCACTGACAGAGGAAGGTAAGCCTGATGTCAAATTATTAAACAAATTGTAGTTAATCTTAAATTATTATCCTTTATAATCCTAGTGGTTATCCTTTATTGATAATCTCAAAGACAAACATTGAGTATGCGCTCACTTTTAGATTCCATGGTGTGACACTCAGCACTGATGAAAACCCATTTTAAACCAGTCACTTATTGAAAGTATCGGTCTCTTGGAATAGAGGACTTGAAAGCATACACACGTGCACAAAAAAAAAAGGCTATTCTATTCAAGCACTTCATTACAGTCCAGAATTCCGGCTTCCTGGGAGCGGCAGAAATTTAAACTAGATGTCTGATCAGTTCTTAGACATATTCCCTTGCTGTGTGCTTATCAATGTCAGGTGTCTGGCTCTGGATTTTTGAACAGGTTATCCAGTTCAGAATGTGTCTCTGCACTCTTTCGCAGTCAGTGCTCACTCTCATTCCCCTGAATTGACCAGAAGCTGCATAGCTGTTTGACTGTGGAGTTGAGATGAAACATCTTTTTAGAAGCTCACAGAGATTGGTCAGGAAGCTCCTGGTCATTGTAAGAGTAGGAAACTTCCATGTATATACAGACAATCACTTAATGTTTTGGTTGTGATCTTCCTCCATTGAGCTTACCAGATACATAGTAATAAAGAAGTGCTCAGGGATCTGTCCTTCTACTTGTTTCAAGCTGCAACAGGAGAGCAAGAAAATGATAAAAAAAGTGTCTATGATTTCCTCCCTCTTCCCTCACTTACAGATTCAGTCTAGGCTCTAATATGTTACTTCTGATCTTACTAACAGTTCTGTCAATGAGAATTAAGATAAATATTCTATGGAGCATGAGCATGTTTCCATTGAATGTGTATCTTACACTTAATGCTGCTAAATGTATAAATTTATCTTGATGTGCTATCCAGAAGAGACTGGGTCTGTGGATTTAGGACATACTGAGCACTTGTGTTAGCATAAATATTTTTGTTACAGAGAACTGTAGGGTTTTTTGAAGTCGTCTTGTAAACTCCTGGTTTGTGTGAAAATCTTAAGTTTTTGTTTGCTCTTCTGGCTAAAGGTCTGCCTTGATTTTAAGCAGGTCTTGACACATTAAACTTGCATATCGTTCTCCTCTCTGAAATCCTGCAGAGTTTTCATTTTTGTTTTGATATCCATTTGATTCGAGACTTTCCTTTCCTGTCAATGAAGTATCTGCTAGCAGTGTCTGTTCTGCTTGTGTGATGGAAAATAATTCTGAAGCAAGAAGAAACCTAGAGGACTTAGTTGGTAACTTTCAGCTCTCTCGTTGCTACAGACTTCTGAGCAGAGTATTAAAACAGCATATCTAAATGGAGTTGCAACCATGCTTAGTGGCATACCTTCCTTCTAATTCACCTTTCTTTTCATGATTGCAGTATATGGATTGTATGGATTGGCATTGTCATGGCTGACTGCATAATAATTATTTTTTTTAATGCAATTTTCTTATTGATAAATCATCTTGCTTTTAAATTTTTAGCTTGCAATCTAAGTGTAAATGGCTTCAGACTGTATGCCTGGAATTAAATACAGTGCCTGGGAGGTCTGTGCTCCAAAGGATATGTGATTGTCTGCAAGTATCTGTGATGAAGCTCGTTATGCAGTGATGTAGCTTTGATAGTGTTTACTTGAGAGCAGTTATTTATTTATCCATCCCTCTGCCTCCAGAAATCTTGTTTAGGCCAGAATTAACTTGTTTTATATACAGTTTTTGTAGCTTTCTGCTTTGCTCACTTTCCCTTAAGTACTGCAGGATTATTCCTTACTGCTTGAACAGCATCAGTACCTGGTATAACTCAGTTGATAACTGGAAAGCACTCTGATCACTTAGCCCTGCCATTTTTCTGTTTTGCAAGAAATAAAATTATCCAGCTTTGATAGCTTCCCCCAAGTTTCCCAGAAGTAGCTGTGGCGGTTGCCAGCTGAAATGCTGATCACTAGGGTCTGTAGACTGTAACTGGGATATTCTAGCTTGAGTCAGTGTTTGTAGAATGGACTGTGGTCACTTGATTCTCCGTAGCACATTGGCATCTAAGTTCTTCTAGCTCACCCCGCCTAAGCCCAGTGCATAGCACACTGCTAACTTCAGGATTTTGGTTTTAGCTTGAGCACTGAATGATTCTCTAACTGGTCATGCTGTGATGGTGAACTCTGGTGGAGAGCCTGCAGCTGTCTGTGCTTGTGTGGCATGGCAGGGCAAGTCCAAATAGGTGACTCATAATTTCTGAGCTTCTACAGAACCTGGGAATCTATGAATTAGTACACTGATGGTCTACTTCTATTTTTTTTTTTTTTACAGTTTTGAAGAAATCTATAAATTTCAGCGACAGATTCTTAGAGTGAAAGATCGTGATGAGTTTCCTATGATTCTAGTCGGTAATAAAGCAGATCTGGACCACCAAAGACAGGTAATTCACTTGCTATTAGTTACTGCTCACTTTCTTCTAGGAATTTTAGTTTTGTTCCCACTCTATTTTTGGGAGGAAGAAACAAATGAAAAATCATATCATAGTTCCAATGCAAGAAACACAATTACATTCAGTTTCTGTACTTGAAGAACTTAGAAGTGTGGTGGCATTCCACATATAGCACATCTTCTGCCTGACTCAGTGGGGTTATGTTGAGACCAAATGTATTCACATACAGGGTTGAGAGCTTTCTGTCATGACTTGATTACTCAGGCATGAACGTGTCTAATTCCTCCTCTCTGTTACTCACCATAGTGCGCTGTGCCAAGCAGAGTGCATTCCAGCACTAGCTGTAATGATCCCGAGACGTCAGTGCTGTTGCTTTTACTGTTCACTCTTGTTATGTATAAATGAGTAGCCATTTGCTGGTTTCTGTTTGGCTGCTCATCTTTTGTATTAATTGACTTAATGCTTTTAAAGTTTGAAGTACAGCAACATAATTACTGTTTTATTTAAGTACCTTAAGATTTAAGTTTTGAAACAAGTAGATTTTCAACTTCACCTCTAGTTGTAAAGAGATCTTGAAAGATTTCGTTTAGAATGATTTTGAAAAGGGGAATTAAATTTGTTTTCCCTTTTTTACTCTTGATTTGTCATGAATCAAACTGACTTGAGCTGAAATTAAAGTAATCTTACTACACCAGGAGGAAAGGAAGAGGTGTCAAACTTGTATTCTTTGTCAGCAGCTTAGTTCAGAAGTTTAGTATTTTCTCCTGAGTCAGTAAGATGAAGATGACTCTTAAAAGCTTGGTACAAACACATGATTGATTTTTATCTGAGAGTAAACTAAATTTTACTAAAATTGCTGTAATTATTTTAAGAGTTTCACAAGGAAAACACAACTCTTAACAATAAGACATTCCCAGTTTTGTGTACCGGGTCATGACTTTATTTCTGTCCACAAGTGCTCATATAGGTTATGTTAGAAAACAGTGTCTGGGAGAAGAAAAAATTTAGGCTCAAAACAAATAACATTGAAGAATTTTTAGTGGGTTACTACATTGTTGTTTAATGAATTTCTTGAATACTACATAAAACCTTCAGTACAAAAATGTTCCTGTTGAGTATGCTTTCTTGATTGTCACAACCTTTTTACCCCAGAACCTGTTTGGAAAGATCATGACAAAATCAACACCAGTGCTGAAAGATACTGTATTGAAAGAAGTTTTTACAGAAGTAGCTCACAGACTCATCAGGAGTAACTTCATGTACTCACACATGCACAGAACTCTCAGCCTATCCCTGATACAGAAGTGATACTTTCACTCTTCAGTTGCCATCATGCCCCAATCAAAATTCCTGAATTTAACCTTGCGGGTCCTGGAACTTACTGTACTTTATCTTATGCACAAATATTGGTCTGGAAGCCATGTAGGTGAAACTGAACTGCTCTGCAAACAGTAATTGATGAAGGATAAACATGCAGGTACTTTGGGAGGGAAATAACATCATTGCTGTCAGCTCCAGTTTCTGGAGGATGCCTGTGAATGTAGTTGGCAATCCTGTAGATCAATTTCTAGAAATCGTTATGAACTTTGTTATCTGTCCTCCACCTTCCTAATGTTATTGTACCACACCTGTTTCTCCCTTAAAAGAGGAAAGAGGTGCCTGTCACCTCTTCCCCTGCTAGTCCTTCTACACCTTATTCCTAGCTGCTTTTTCAGGTGATGGTGGGCTGGCACACATTCAGGCTCAAAGCAGCTGTTTTCAAATTGCTTAAATTTGCAGTTTTGCTGCTCATATCTGAACACAAATAAAAGCTCCCAAATACGTCCCCAAAAGCTCCCTTTGCTTTTTATAGCTGTTAATTGCCTTAATTGAATAGATGTTGACAAGTATAACTTTTAGTGCTGTCACTCACACAATGTACATTCAAACTGGTGGATTTGTGACTTCCATCAGAAGTTAAGGCTTAGGCAGTTGTAGCTTTAAAAGCTTAAAAAAAGGTTTGCTTAAACAGCTACTTACATCTTCTTAACTCTTCCCTGCCCCTTTCCCCCCACGTGGTGTGTTTCATTTGGCCTTAAGTAAGCCTGAAGGAATGGTTTAAGGATGCTGAGCTGACCTAATTAGTCCCCAGAAGGGAGAGGCTCCCCTCCCTCTAGACTGCACGTTTTGCTCTTTCCTTTTCTGGCCCTAGTTCTCACTTGAAGCACTTTGTGAGCTGAATCATCTCTGGATGGGGAGAGCTGGAATGGTGTTCTGGGATCTGTGTGAGTTAAATCTGCCTGCAAAGATTTGAGTGCCAGTGCTGGAAACATGGGAAGGGGTGGGGCTGTGGCTTGGAGCAGAGCAGGGAGGAGTTGGGGTGGGGGGTAGAAAGTGAGATCTTGCCTTTTGGCAGCAGCAGCAGCAAGCAGTTAGATGTTATCAGCAGTGTGTTAAATGCAGCCAGAGTTTCTGCTTCATTGGTGGGGTTGTTTCTGCTCCATCATGTGAACTCTCAATGCAGAGATCCAGTCAGCGAGTTGGACCAGCTTGCTGATCTTGGCTGAAAACTAGTCCTGCCACCAAGTCTCCCCAAGTAAGGGAAAACTTCCTCCTGACAAGCAAGGTCATCCTGCTCTGGCTGCAGGCTTGCTGCACATGCAGCTGTGATGAGAGGCCTGGGGGCAAAGACAAGAGTACTCCCTCACCTTGCCTAGGAGTGCTGGGGCAAGTAGGAAGTGTGGGGTGTCCCAGTTTCACTGTGAGAAGTGAATTTTGCATCTTCAGTCTGGTGATACGCAAGGCCTCACTCAGGTTACATGCAAAATATGGTCAGCCAGGCTAGTGTCACACTGCTGTCCTTCTACTTACCTGGCAGTTCTACAAGAAGATGTCTTACTGTCTTGTTCAGTCACAAACATACGTTTTTCAGTTTCAGAACTTAAGTAGCATTTTTAGAAATTGAGGAAGTTGGGTATGAGTTTTTAGAGTAAAACTACTTGTACTAGGCACCTGTGTTTTTCTCCTAAAAGATGGGCAAACCAGTGAAATAATAGAGAACACATGCTACCTCTGAGAGACCGGGGCTGAGATAAAGTCATTTGGTGTGTGTTTTGATCAGCAAATAATTCTCAACAGAATTAACACACAAGTCTTCCTGGAGCCAGAGTTAAACATGTGAAGAAGTTTTGGATATCTCAAGGGTCTGACCACACCTTTATGCAAGTAACTGTTCTGTAGTTGAAGGCAGTGCAGATTACTATTGTGATACCATACATTTGGGAGCAAATGATGTGTAACTACTAATTCTTGTGTGGTGGCAACTGTTCCTCAGGAAATGTATGAGCTAGGTTGTGCGGCACAAGTGCACAAACAATAGTATGATCTCGGTGAAGTGTTGGGGCATACCAAAGGTGTAGTTTAAAAGAGCGGTGACTGTAATAGACTGTAGGTCAACTCACAAGTTTTTGGGGAGAGGTGAAAGAGGAAGTTTGAAATAGTGATTTGCTACAGTGATACCTGTATAGATAAATGGAGTTAAGCAGACTTGTAATTTTGTTTCCTTTGTGGTATGGGAGGCAAAGTCCTCAATATCCACAGGTTAGTTTGACTAAGAAAAATGAGTTATTGGAGGATAAGCAAGCTTTAATCTTTAGGATGTCCTCGTATGATAAGGAATAAAGTTACCAGTGTTTCCGGATTCTCTGATCAGTCACATCTCTCATGGCTGTTAAAGTAAATGCTGCACAATAGTCTTTCTCTGAAATGGGTCAATTCTGTACAAATCAAACAGCACTGGATATTTCTACACTAAGACAATTCAGAAGAGGACCAGATGTTTTAGTAATAAACATTACTGATGGAGTAGGCTTGTCAGTGCAGGGTATGTATGACTTTTAGTAGATAACTGCTAGTTTAAACTCGGTCAAGTCTGATCATTCCCCAGATGGCAACGTTTCAAGGAAAATCCAAGTTGCAACAGGAAAGTGCTGCATGTTGCAGTTTTTGGTTTTCCATCATGACTAAAGCAGTGACCTAGTGCTAATATTGTCTGTGCTGCTAGATACCTTTAAAGCAAGGTTTTAAAGAGAGGTACATGTGTCTTCAGTTTATGCAGACAGATGATGAGCTGAGCTAATGATTCCAGGCAAGCAGCCTTGTGCTTTGACTTTGATCAGTATCAGCCTAGATGCTGGCAAATGAGCAGTTCATGTTGGCTTTGCAGACTCCCAGCTTCATAAATAGGTTGGCCTGAGCTGGTTTATTCCAGGAGGTGAATGGGTTCAAGGACCTGGGTGGTTGCCTACCCAAATTCACTAACATTTTGTTTTGGCCTTCTCTTAATGATTGTGAACTCGTATGGCAATGTGACATTAACTAATTGAGGTGGTAGGGTTTTATGGCCATATACAGTGATGCTTCTGTTCTTACAGATGGGTTGTACCTTCAGGTCTTCCCCTGGCTTGAGCTTCCCCTGATTTTGAGCTTTACAGATAACCAACAATTGGGTATCTGATGCAGCAAGTCAGTCTGAGTATATGTCAGTGCTTCATAACCACAGTTTATGTGTACCAAAGTGACCTTTTATACGAGAATGCAGACAATAGAATTGGTCAGTAGTGGACTACCCCTAGGAAAGGATTATGGTAGACCACAGTAAGCATGAACAAGCAGCACCTGTGGGTGGGATGACAGATGTACTCCTCAGGAGTGATGGAGCTCTTGGCAGGAACAGGCAATGTTTCTGAGTAGAAAGCACTGCAGGGTGACAAGGAGTTAGAAATGGATTCCTCTCAAACTTGAGGAAACACTTAGCTGTTACCTGCTGACATGAGTACAGTATGGCCCTTTGTAAGTGTCCAGGCAAAATACAGATGCAGTGTTAGGTTAGGTAGCCTTGTAGAGTTGCTTTAGGTGGAGGAAAGAATAGAAACTTCAGAAATGAATATATTTCTGACAGTTCTCAGCTACAGTAATTAAAAGGGGGGGCCGTGTGAGATACAGTCACAAGATTCTTGCACAGATACTCAGGTGTTAACTCTTTTAGTAAGAAGACTGTGAGCTTAGGGAGTTGGGAAATAAGCTTTTCTGTGTTTGACTTGCTCACTTAAATCTTCTATAATGGTGTTTAGGTTAAGAAACTTTTACCAAATGTCTGAACAGCATGAATTAATGATATCCCAAAACCCCAGCAAAATATCCTGCAACAAAAGGATAAATATCATGATTCCCATTTGTATTCAGCCTTAAGATTAGCAAAACTAAAGAGAGATTCCCTGCAGAGCCAACACACACACAGTTACTACCAGAAAATCTGTAATTCTCTACTTCTGTCAAAATAAAATACTGTGTTCTTTGAAGAAAAAAAGCTTTAGTTTTTGTTGTTTTTTTTTTCTGGTGATACTTAGTAAGCTCTGGCATCACACTTACTGAAAAGCCCGTCATGATACAGAGTTATACTCAAGAAGAGAGAGTGTAAAAAGACATAAATTCATATTTTTGTATGTTTGCACATACTGCATTTCCCTCAGAGTTGAAAAATGGAACAGGTATGTTTTGACCTCTAATTTACAGCTTGGGCACTGCGAATGTTTCTGTATTGTACCCAAAATCAAATATTTTTTTCTAAACTGACCTTGTTAAGGTCACTAAAATTCATCACACGCTACTTGACAATATACTTGTAAGACAGACTAGAGAATATAAGCAACTACAGATAGTCTAGTAAATGCAATAAGGACTTTCATTTGTATCTATAGTATTTTAAATGCAGAATATTGTGGAAGTGTAGCTTGATGTTATTACGGTGTTAGTTTGACTCGTATTTCTAACGTTCTTAAGGTACAGTAATGGAGAAAGTAGTAACCATGTACGTTTAAAGGTTGGGTTCAGTTTCTCCTCAGGCCTATGGATTCTTTTCCAATTATTTATTTTTATTACACTTTAGCCTCTCACTTTCTGGGACTAGAAAAGACTATGCAGGGATGAAGAAAAGTAAAAATGGTTAGTTTTGCAAAAACTGCCATATCTGTACTTCAACTTACTTTTTTTCTGGTGAGGCGGAGATGGAGAGAAGGTTCTGGAAACCCTAATGCAAACTTTGGGAGATTCTGCAATGTCATTGATGTGCCAGAAAGTACCTATGAATGTTTCTCAAAGTGCAGCCTTTGTAAGCTTTGGAATAAAGATACTTCAGCATCTGGGGCTAGAGAGGAAGGTGGAAGGGGGTTTGTTCTAGTTAGTGGAGCAAAAATCCTGAATATAATTCTATATGCAGACACCTATGGAGGATTGAAGGATCCCAGTCATTCTCACATTGTGCCCTGCAGTTAAAAATGGCGCTCCAGTAGTTGATCTTGGTGTTGGATTGGTTTTGAGGGTATTTTTTTGGCTTCAGCTGATGGTAATAACACTGAAATAAATGTAGAATTTTCTGAGAGTGTTTGAGATCAGCAGATGCATCCTGAGTTACTCCAGTTGGGATCTCTTTGTAGAGCTTCATGAGGGTTTAGTGAGAGCAGCTCTCAATTCAGCAGTAAATTAATGAATATAATGCCAGTGGAGGTACTAAGGACAGAAGAATCAAAGATGTTGAGATACTGTGCATGAAGGCTCTCAAACCATGTGTGTAGCTGTTAGGAAGGTATTTTACAAGTTAATAAGTACTTCTGTGCTTTCTTATTCCCATCTGTTTCTATGTAGCTTCTTATCTAAGGGAATATGTGAGTGCCTTTTCAAAGCTAAATTAAAAATAAACCTTCTTTTTGTTGTTTTGTTTTTGTTTTGTTTTTGGTTTGGTTTTTTTTGGTTCTCATCATATCAGTGTTTTACGTGCTGCTTTAACATTGTTCCTCTCTGGCCCTGTGGTGACCTTCCTGTTAAAGCTTCACATGCCTTGCACTGCTTGGGGTAGTATTCTGCTTTCTGACCTCATTGCTTTCTACTTACTTTATCCAAAAATTCACAGTGATCACCTTTGGTTTGGCCCTGTGGCTGACTTATTTCTCCTTGCTATAATGGTCCATTAGCTTCCTGCCTTCTGCTTCATCTCTTTAAATTTTATACCAGCTCTATGATGCTCATTATTTCATCTTCATCTCCCTTTTCTCTGTCATAAGGAGTCAAAAGGTAGACAGGTTTTCTTCAATATCTCTGGATAGCCTGAAAGCTTAATGGGTTTTTCAGATCTCTTGTAATTTAAGCTACATTTAAGACTGTCTGTATTAATATTTTGCTGTTCCATAAGCAGATTTTTAAATATAAAGATTCAGAAGCTAAACATCAGCACTTGCTTCTAAAATAGTCATCTGTGTTTTGGTGGGGTGTTTTTGGTGTCTAGATTTAGCTGGGACAGGGGGAGAGTGAGTGTAGCAATAGTGTTCACAGTTCCGTTAGTAATCCGGCAGATGTTAACTGAAGCACTTGCTTTGAGGAGTTAAGAGCTCTTGCCTGTGAAGAAAAACTTGGTCTTTATATGCAGAACTAGAGTGAAGATGAGGCAGCTGCAGTGAGGGAAATTCCTTGGAGGGTTGGTCTTTACTTGTTGCAGAAACTGAGAAAAAAGTCTTCACTTGCATTTGAAAAGAGGTATCATGTGGATTTGCTTCCCAGTTGCATTATGTGGGCAGTGTGGAAGCTATTCTGTGGCCAAATGAACATTATTGCTTGAGGGAAATAAATCCTTGGCAGGTATATGCAAAAGCCTTGAACTTAATGATTGGTGTCTGTTACAGGTGACGCAAGAGGAAGGTCAGCAGCTAGCACGGCAGCTCAAAGTAACATACATGGAAGCCTCAGCAAAAATCAGACTGAATGTAGACCAAGCTTTTCACGAACTTGTCAGAGTTATAAGGTATGATAACTTGACCGGGTAATTGATGCCTATACATTAATGGATAGCTACAGCACATGTTTTGAAATGCAGTGGGAAATTGCTGAGAAAATTCTGCTTGCTGTTTCCTGTGAGCTTTGACCAATCCTCTCTATTATAAAGTGTTCCTGTGTATAAGGGATAATGTTTGCATGAATGTAATATGTATTTGAAAGGTATTTTCTTCACCTTAATCTCTCCAAATTTATTGGTCACCCAGTAAGTAAGCCTGATAAACTAAATTTGGGATTGGCCTTCTGTAAAAAATGGTTTTTCTTATTAAAAAAAAAAAAAGGCAAATCTCAAAAAGCTGTGATTTAATCAGTAGTTTGAATGTCTAAGTCCATCCTCCATGAGGGTATAAACCCTATAACTTAAAATACAGTATTTATTTTTATTTAACGGAAAATGATTCCCTGAATTTAATTTGAAATATCTATTTCAGGAAGTTTCAAGAACAAGAGTGCCCTCCTTCACCAGAGCCGACACGGAAAGAAAAAGACAAGAAAGGCTGCCATTGTGTTATTTTCTGAGAATCCCAAGAACCAAGCTATCAACTGCCAGATTATTTTTTATTTTCCACCATTTTACATCACTTCTGGTATTGGTCTAGCCTTACATGTGCATGTCCTGAAAGTGGTCACCAGAATAGCCTTAGTCCAAGAAGCTGGCAAAATAGTTCTTGAAGAAGACTGTCATCCTGGGGCAGACTTCAAAGCAAAACACTAAGGCTGCTTCTTTAATACCACAGTTCCTTCCTCCTCTCCCTTAAGAGCTTGCACCTTGTGGAGTTTTATTCGCAAAGGAGATGAAACAAAACCGTGTAGGACAAGGTGTTGAAGTCACGCATAAGTTGTCTCTTGTGAATTAATTTATTTTTACTTCTGAAATTTCTGTAGCTATTACAAAGACCTATATTGAAGTATAGAGAATACTTTTTAAAAAAGGGGTGGATTGGCTTTTTTTGCCCTCAGTTAAATTAGACTTGAGTATTCAGCTAGCCTTAAGAAACCTACACTGAAGTTCATTGTCAGCAAAAATTTTCATCTCTCACTTATGCTGCAGTTTTATTTCAGTGGCCAAAACAGTCTACTGTATTTATTTTATGAATCCAGAACAGCTACAGGACAGCTACTACTACTATTAGGATATGGCCAAATACCTGAGCTCATTCTGGATTTGAGGCATTTCAGCTTAGTAAGAAATTTCACATCATTTGTTTGGAAACAAATTGCGTCTTCCTTTGTATTTTTGGGTAAGGGATTAAGGAAAACTAAAATTGTAGCTGTTTTTGTTTCATGTGATATAAAAATGAATTTGATCTTTCCATTGTCAGAGATGATTAAATGTTTTTGCTATATACTTTTATACATTATTTTCTTATCAAACTAGTTAACAAGTATTTTTATATGTTTGTAAGCAAATATGCTTTCACAGCATAACTTGTGTATATGTAAAGATGAGTATTTAATTCTCACAGTTCACTTTTAACTGACAAAATGTGGGATTTGCCAAACTGTGGTAAACTTCTCCTTACTCTTCTGTTATATCCAAGAATGGCCAAATTATGTGCCTGCCCAACACACCCATAGAGTAAAATCTAATGTTGTGTTTTAATGAATTTCAGTATCCCCTACTAAAGACTATTACATGAATTATTAAATTGTAAGACTTTTAACTGATTGTTTAGTTAAACTGTGGATGGTTGTTTAATTTTGAGTTCTGTGGATTGTGTTTAAACAATTCAAGAGTATGGTCCCTGATATTGAAATACTGAGTGGTATTGCACAGTTGTCACCTTACTGAATGTGTCCAACAGTTCTTTGAAACTTGATTATTAAGCAAACCCTTGTATAACTTCAGGTGCTAGAATTAAAGATGATCTAACCATTATAAGGGGGTAATCACATTGCCTCTTTCTGACTCTCCTCCAAAACCTGACTTTTTTAGGGGTGGGGGGAAGAAGGGCACGATGGGACCTGCTTAGGAGATAGATATGCACACCTGCACAACTTTTCTTCAAGCTTGGAAGTAAAGAAAGCCTACTTCTATTTAAATCATAATAGATGATAAAAGCTGATGTTTGTTTTGACTTGGAGTATGTAGTCAGTGGTCCAGTCAACAACTTTTCTGTCGCTATGCTCACAGTCAGGTGTTCTGCCATAAATCTGTAAATACCTGCTGAGAAAACAGTGCTTAAACAAGTTCAGTTACCTGTAGAACAGCAAAGTGTTAAACCTAGAAGTAATGCTAGTGTTGTGCATAGCAGAGAAATTTAATTATTGTTTGTGTTATTTAGATTAGGTTGTGTAATACTGTTTTAAAAGTGTGGGTAGCTTCCCCCCTCATCCCCTTTAAATAAAGTTACTGGTTGTTGAAGGGCTACTTACAAATAATGTGTAGAAGATTCAAGCAAGGAGTTAGTGGAAGTACATTTGGGAGATGGATTACGTTTTCCCAGTCAAATGTAAGAAGTTACAGCCTGTAGCAAACCCCACATGTTTTCTTTAATATGAATCATAGAATCATAGAATAGTTAGGGTTGGAAAAGACCTTAAGATCATCAAGTTCCAACCCCCCTGCCATGGGCAGGGACACCTCGCTCTAAACCATATTACCCAAGGCCTCGTCCAACCTGGCCTTGAACACTGCCAGGGATGAAGCATTCACAACCTCCCTGGACAACCTATTCCAGTGCCTCACTACCCTAACAGGAAAGCTCTCTGGAGTTAAGTCATTGACTGTGTGGTGTTAGAATGAGTTAAGGGAACAAATTGCAGCATGTGTGTTGAGGCTGAATTTCTGAGGTGCAAATACCTTCAAGTTTCATCTTTTTTATTTTTTTCTTTTCCCTTTTTTTAACCTTTCACTCATGATAGACTGGTTTTAAATTAGTAGACTGTGATACAGATAGGTCTTTTAATGTCTTTTAATATATAACTCTGTAATTCATAAAGAAGGTGGAGAGCACCACATCCTTGCTTTTCCTCATAGGGAAAACTGAATAGCTTCGAGGTGGTTGATGCTAAGCAACCTACTTGCTCTCTGCTAAGCCACATGGTAAACTGTATAAGCAAGTTAAATAGAAGTGGGACCATCAGCTTCTGCTGTGGAAGTCAGGCCTATATTCATTAACTAAGACAATGTATTCCTGTACATATGTTTTAAGGCTTCTACTGCAGAGAATTTGCAGGGAAATCTTTATGTAATGTTGTGATCTGTTTTTGAGAGTGGGTCATTTATGGCAGTCGAAGACACTGTTAGGTGCAGCTATTTTGATCCTACTCTTCAGACTTGAAGTTGATATTTAGAAAAGTCATACAGTAATAGTGATCGAGGGGGTCCTCAGTTCCAAACATCTTGAGTTGTTTCGATGATTTGGTTTTCTAATTGCTGTACCTGAAGGTAGTGGTGAAAGATGGCATTTCTCTCCTTAGCGTGGAGCTTGCAAAGTGCAAGAGGGACCTTGTCAGTCTTTCAGCAGTGGTAGCCCCAATCTGTCTGCCTTGGATTATTTGTGAATTGCAATTTTGCTGTGTTGCTGTAGGACATCAATTTACCTGTCAACTTGAGAGTTTCTTATGACTTTACCTGCCAGAAGAAATGCTTAAAGATCTATAACTTATGTTTGTAGTTACTTCAGTTCAGGGCTACCATTCATGAATCGTTTAGATTGGGGGGAATTTGGGGGGCTCAAGTTGTATCCCACCTCCTGCTCCTCCTAGAGCAGAGAAGGAGGGTCTGGACCTTTGTTTCAAAGCACAGAATAACTCTCTTCTTTCTGGAATCGCACACTGCTGAGCCTGCTACTCTGCTGGATGAGGAGGATTGACTTGCTCATAGGCAAAAGCCTTTTTCTGTAATTGGTGATGTTTTATAGATGGACCATAACTGGGGAAGAATTACTTCCACATAAGTACACTGTAGTTCCTTATGCCTGCTCTGATTGATGTATTTGCTTTCTCTGACCTAGTAACTCTTCTGCATCAGTACTCAAGCTAACTAACATATATAGGTGAAGAGGGGAATTTCCAGAAGTATTACATTACTTCCTCTAAAACTGCTGTTTTGTGACATGGCCTGTTCAGGGGAAGTAGAGCCACTGATACTGATGATAGTTATAAATTGACCTTGACTGTGCAGAAAAGAGATAAATCAAAAGTAGGACTAGTTGCTTAGTCTGTTTCCAGCCTGTTGCACCAGGCATCTGCCTGGACTGTGCATCTACAACTGGTCAGCCCTTCTGCTGCAGGTTAAAACTAACCTAGTCTGATAAAACTGCAGAGCTGTGTAGGCATATGAGGTGGGTGATCTTCCTATCACAGTTGTTTTCCTTTCAATTTTCTAATGATGCAAGTTTGTGGTGTCTTGCAGCACACAGGACACATGGTGCGGTGCACCCTGACAGTGCCTGCCCTCTTCCTGCAAAAGAAGAACGGTTTCTCCACCCCTTCCTCATTGCCTTGGCTAATGGTGTTGGGCCTGGAGAAGTGCTGGGTGCTCAGGCTATTGGGCAAGAGGGGATCAGATAAATGCTCTAGCTCTTAAGTGGCTAGCTCAGTATAGGAGCATGTAATGAGATGAGCTGTTGTGAAAGGGTTTATAAAGCAAAATATATTTGGAATGAGTTAACACCCACTGATGCCAAGGAAAATTCTGACTTTATGCATGGCCTTGTGGTTAGTCATTGCTGATAAAGTTCAAGTCTGGATTCATACAAAAACTAGCTAACGCTCTTCTGACATCAGTGTATGTGACAAGATTTCACCCGTGGCATAGCTGTAGCCGTCGTTGACTGGCCGTACCGTCTAATTTTGTTATTAAGCTTTAATGAGCTTATTCCAAATAGAAGAGTCTTGAAGTCAGTCACCACAAGCCAAGCACTGCCAAAAGTTATCTGCACTTATTTAGAAGTGTGCTGCCTAGGAAAGCTCAGGAATCTGCTAAACAGGGAATGCATTCGTTTGCTTAATTTAGGCAGATTTTGGAAGTTGATTACTCTCATGTACCAAAACCGCGCTAAGCACTCAAACTGAATTTAGAAAAACACTTAAGCTGGAAATGTGAGGACACTGGGGTGTTTCCTGTGTTGTTCAGCTGACCCACTGCAGAGCAGCAATCTGTCAAAACCTCAAGGCTTGAAGTTGTTTAGATGGGCACTTGCTCAGAGCATCCCAAATTGTAAATGCCGTGCTTGCCCCTTTGTAAATACAGCTCTTGCCATGATTACCTGGTTCTATTGGAAATCTAAGTTAAAATTGCAGGCTTGAAGCAGATTCTGGGCTTTAATAGGGGTTAAGTAGAAGTATGTTCAACATTTTAATCCCTGAACAAGTCATAGTCTGTTCAGCTGCTTTTTAAACTGGATGCTGTGAGCTGTATCAAGACCCACAGTATTTGGTACTCAGTAACTTGTAGTGACACTCACACTTTCTAAATTACTACATTTTTGAAAAATGTTTCTGAGATGGAAGTATTGTAGAGAGGGAGAAGTTACAATAGCAGAGTACGGGCACCAAAAATGCAGGTAGGGGCAATGGCAAAACCTCTTACTTCTTTGTCCCTTAGTCCTAGTCATGAGTTAACATGTACTAGTGACAGTTTTTGTCCAGTTCCAGCCTCCTGCCGTGGGCAGGGACATCTTCCGCTAAGACCAGGTTGCTCTAAGCCCTGTACAACCTTTCCTTGAACACTTCCAGGGATGGGGCATCCGCAGCTTCTCTGGGAACCTGTTCCAATGTCTCACCACACCCACAGTAAAGAATTTGTTCCCAACATCTAATCTAAATCTGCCCTCTGTCAGTTTAAAGCCATTCCCCGTTGTCCTATCTGTAAGTGTTCTTGTAAAAGTCCTCCAGATTTCTTGTAGGCCCCCTTTAGGTACTGGAAGACTGTTAAAAGGTCTGCCCAGAGCCTTATCTTCTCCAGGCATTTCACTTGAACTTTGTTGCTGAAGAGCTATAGCACAGAACAAATACTCCTATGAATGCATCTCATGTTTCTTATGAGAAATATAAAAAAATAAACTTACTCTGGTGCTATTAATAGCTTATATGCTTTAAAAAGTAGTTTGTGAAGTGGTATTTTGAGACCTGTCTGGGACCTCACGTCCAGTCCGCCATGTGAACATAACACAAGTTGTCCTCTCTGTGAAAAGCTGTGATCTGAATAGCTAAGACAAGCATTTCTATAGAAGGAAGGTCTCCTAGGAGTAAATGGTATATTTTTGTTGTGGTGATTTAGAAAGCAGTGGACTTGTGTAGGGGATCCACCTCTAAGCAAGGGAAGAAATGTGGGATTGAAAACAGCAATAAGAGCCATGTGGAAGGAAGTTACAGTGAAAGCATAAGGAGGCGAGAATGGCTAAAGTAAACTGCTAACTACCACCCTGAAAGGTTCAACCGAAGCTGTAGGAGCTGCCACAATCATTAGCTGCAGGCCTAGTTAATGCGAATTGCACAGGGAACGATTTATTGGCAACCACGAGATGTCACTGTTGGTAGGCATATACCTGAGTAGTTACAGGGCTGTTTAGGGCTGCTTTTGTCAAGATCCTTCTACAGAGCTCAAGTTCTTACTTTTACAAGCAGGGTAGGAATGAAGTACAAGAACCATAACAAAGCCGTTTATCTATAATTAAATAGGGCCATGTGTCAGTGCTGTTTCGGAGTATTTTGGTCTGTGAACTCTGTAGAATTCGGATAGTAGTGAGAGAAAAAACAATGATTTATAAATAGTAGTTCTGAAGAAACTCATGTGGAAAGCAGTAAGAATGCTTGCAATCTAAACCATTGGATGCATGGTAATTAAAATATTGTACAAATCCTCCTTTTCTCTATAGTTTGCCAAGCTCTCATTGTCACCAGCTGTGTCAGGAGTACAGGAGTCAAAATAAAATGAGTAATGTTTATGTATCATTAGCAACATGTGCAATTTGCAATTGGAAAGCTATGTATAAACACTTTGTGTTCAGCTAAATAATACATCTAAATGAGGGTTGCTGTTAGCAGGAGGAAAATGTCCCTCTTGTCCAGGCCTGGTATTTACCTAAGGAGCTGGGAAATCTCTTGAACGTGGTGCCGACCTTTGAAACTGAAGCAACATTCTAATGCTTTTCTCCCTCCTACAGCAACTTTCAGGCAACACCTGCTGTGGCTTTTAAATAGTAAAAGTTCATGTGTGTTCTAATGTTTCTCCTGCAAACTAAAATCTGCCTGTCCTTCATTGCCTCTTGGAAGAATGTCATATTCCTGAATTGCTGGCTTCCTGTTTCACCGTCAGTGGCTTTCAGTCCTATTTCTTCCCCCATTCTGTGTCTTGATCTGACTTTTGTTATTTGCAAGTATAGAGCACTACACTGGCAGTGTGAACTGATGCTTCTGTTTAAGTGGTCAATCCCTGTCATCCAAAAGATTGACTTTTGGTCATTCTGAGGGCTGCATTTTCAAGGTTATGTAAAGTACCATGTGCTTGCTGTAACCTTTCTGTCCCCACCTAGCACTGCTTTTAAAATACTCATTCAGCCACTTGTATTTCTGGGAACCAAGAGGGAGAACACCTGGTGAATTCTGAATATTTTGGTACCTTTTTTTGTCTTGTGGCTTCCAAATGTGCAAGTTGCCCAGTGAAGTTGCTCACCTCTCTACTCCAGTTGCCTTTTGGAACTAGTTGCTTAACCTTGATCTTTTTTGTAATTACAAGGCAGTGAGACCTCTCTTTATCTTTCTCCTGAACAACCACCTTGAGACTATTAAAATCCTCATTACAATAGCCACCTTCATGATGCTATCAACATCTGCCAGGTCTAATACCATGGTTGGTTGGTTTTGTCTGGGAAGGTATCTGTCACTGCCAGGCTCTAAGACCTGGGCTTCATCATTGCTGCCAGGAGCTGCTCTGTGATGACTTCTTCCCACTAGTATTAACTCTAATGCCTTTGGAGGGCTCTGGATGTGCAAATAGGGAATACACTCCTTTTTCCCACTCTTCTCAGCCAGAGCAGGATCAAGTGACTTTCTTCCATGTCTGGAAATTATTTCAAAATGATGTTAAAAAGCTGGAAAGTGTAATTGGGGTGTACGTGCTTTCCATCATGAAATCTGCTACTTTCACAGACCCCCCCCTGAGATGCAGTAGGGCTGACAGCAGTGTGGAGCTGTATTGGTGCTTTTTGCCAGCTCTCCTGAAGATGGCATTTGTTTGAGGTGTGGGGCTACCTCGTTTTTGGCTCATGTCACTGCACTGAGGTAACAAAGCTCCTGCTTCCCAGCAGAGGGAAAGCCTGAGGTATGTGTGTGGGTTTGTGGGCATTTGTCTGTCTGGTTTTCACTGCAAAATCTCAAATTAATCTTTTCATATTTTTATGAACTTCCTGTTCTGCTGTCCTGACATAATCCCCATTTCCCATGCCATTTCAATAACATTAACTTATGCTGTAAGCTTTACATATTAATTTTAAAGGGTAAATCAGATAATTTCACTTTTGCTCCCTCCCACATCCAGATCCTAATCTAGCCTGAGCATCCCTATTGTAATGCTCTTGGTACTGCATTTCTGCTCTTGCAAGAGGTACAGTTGCTTAAAAACTCCCATGTTAGAAGCCAGTTGGTGATGGTCCCTGTTACTGCACTGCTTTAAGGCAGGGATGTCTGGCTGGCTAATTTACCCACTGTCTGTAGTAGTTAACAGAAATCTGGGAGTGTCAGTAGCTGCTGTTGAGGACATAACCAATGGAGGCATTAGCAGTTTGCTTCTTAATGCCAAAGCTGGCCAGAACTGTGGAGGAATAGCAAGGGAAATGACATGTATAGTGAAGAGCAAGGATTTAAAACCTTTTGGCTATAATAGCAGGTTCTGCCATTGTCACTCCTGCAGGACCCCAGGATTTGAAGGGTGCTCTGAACTGTTGGCATCTGACAGGATGGAGGCAGGCTGTGCTGAGAGCCTGCATCCTGCTCTTGATAGAAACTGCTCTTTGGTCTTAACCTTGCTGTTGCTGTGGGACATCCTCTATGCTCATTTGCCTCTCAATCTGGAGCACACTCCCAGCAATGGGGACATTATCTGCTCTAAGTATTGCAGAGAACAGCACGCACAAGGCAAGAGCTGACTGTGAGCTTGATGGGGAGCGCTCAGCACCTGTGGGAGTTCAAGGGTTGAGGAACAGAGCAGGGGACAGCTCGGTCAGGACTAAGCCAAAAGCACCGTGTTCCTTTGCCTTTGCTGTGTTACCAATACATTCAGCTGTTGCATGCACACCTCTGGGGCTGTGTACTTCAACCTAGCTGCAATGAAGTTGCTCATCTTTTCTGATACTTAACTTCTGTTCCTTGCAGATAATTCTTCACAACCTGTCTCTGGGCCTGAAGTGTCTGATACAGCTGCTGTATCTGAGTGGTGATTTGGGGTCTTGCATTACTCTCCTGGCTTCTTCCTGTCACTGCAGTTATGTGTCTTTCCTCTCTGCCCCTTCTGAGGCCTTTCTTGTGTCATTTTTAGCTCTCTCCTCCCTGCTTTTTTCTAGTCTTTATATCTCTGGTCCATGTGAATGGGAATATCTACACAAGAGAAACGCTGCCTTTTTTAATAGCATTGCCCATGTACCATCTACACCATGAAGACCTTTTGACTAAGAGGCAACAAGCAGCAGAGTGGATAGATGCACTGCGTCAAATTTTCTGTGCTGCTTCCCAAGGAGTGAAGCTGAGAGCTGGCTCATGGGGGGCTTCAGGGCTGATGCGAGCTGCTGCAGCCCAAGGTAAGCATCAGGGAACTGCCAGTGCTCCAAAGGAGGAGGATGTGGTTGGATGTAGCATCAGTGTCCAGAGCTGCTTTGTACCTTCTTCAACCCAAGGGAAATTTTGAATGGTCAAAACAATTCTTATATTTCTTTTTTATTATTATCATTATTCATTTTGGTTAACAGAGCAATACTTCACCAAAGGTCACTATAACCGTCCATCAGCACAACCTCAAGTTTGGTGTACAACATGGGGAAATTTCCCACATGCACATTTGGGAAATTAACAAATATTGCCAAGGTGAGTAGGGAATGAAAAGAGCTAATAAGCTACTAGAAGATTGCCTTAGCAATTAATACTGTACAAAGGGGTGTAACCAGCCTGCAGTCCTTTTGATAACGTGGTCCTTGAGGAAAGCAGTGTCTGCTAAAGAATACAGATCAGCACCCATGCTACTGTGGATTTTCTCTAGTTTAATAATGATAGGATTTTCTATAGAGTAAGCATAGTACGTGTAGTATATATAGTAAATATGGTATTTTCTAATCACTCATAAGGAAGAAAGAAGGTGAACTTCCATGAGCACAGCACCAGTTCCTTGTATTTGTGAAGAGAGGGACTGTGAAACAAGCCTGGATTGCAGAGCTGCCAGGAAGGATGACAGGATTTGAAACACTGCCTGGCAGAGATTATCAGAGGCTCTCTGTTGTCCTGTTCATGTGCAAGACTTGGGGGCATTGCAACACGCAGGGTGCTGGAGTGGGACCCAGAGACTGCAGGCAGTATGGGTGCCTGCCGTGGTTCCTTGGTAGCTATTAGGAAAGCTGTGCTGCTTCAGTTTCCTTTCTGTAAGATGTAAATAGGGATGCTGGCTTCTTTGCAAAGTGCTTGCAGACTGACAAATGAGATTGTTTATTGTACTGGGAGCAGAGTAAAATGATAATGGCTCTTGGAGGGAATTTTTAGAAGCTGCGTTATCCTTTGAAAGGAAGATGAAATGCAGGAATATGTCAGATGCTCTCAAAGATGTAAATATCTTTTCAGACAAAATTGTTAAGCCCAACATTTTATGAGCTTTGCTTTGGCAGGGTAATATGAGGGCATGTGGAAAAACAAACAGCAGCATTCCACCTTCCCTAGCTCCCCAGTATAAAGCATTATATTATTCAAGGCACTGGCCTATTAGTCGCTGGCAGAGATGTTACGTGGCCTGGACTCCTCTCTGCTTGTCCCATTGGTATGTGTTTCTCCTCATTACAGCTAGCTGCTCTCCAGCAGCACAGATGCTTTTATGGTGTTCTCTCCTGCTGTGGTAGGACATGATGTACCTCACAGCCTATCTTTGCTGCTTTGGGGGGATTTTTTTTGTTTTTATTTTCTTTTAATGATGTAGTGTTTCTTGCACTTGCATGTCATGCTTTTCATGAGGCACCAAAGCCCTGTGTGAGGAGGCAGGTTCTGCAGCACTGTTTCTGCATCTGTGGACACTCTTAGCTTCTCACATTGCTACTGGTCACGTACCTTTAGCTGTAGGAAGAGCATGTGGTGCCAACTAGTGATGGAGCTTCTTAACTCCTAAATCTGTCCGGAGCATGTGTGAAGCTCTATGAGGCTCTGATGACTTGTTTTATGGGAGTCGGGGGCATGCTTAAGCCCCAGGAGGTCATTGTGTTTGGGCTTAGGTGTAAACTCAAGTCCTTAAGAGAGGCCTAGATGTTTATTCTAGAGGCAGATACAAGGATGATGTCTGCCCAGGTGTCAGGGTTTGTAACTGATTTTTCTTGAGGTTTTCCTGCTGCTGTCCTAACATCTGCCTGGAGAATATACATGTTTTGTTCAAGTCAGGCTGACTCTGGAGCTGACACACATACTGGGTTGCAATAGTCTCCTGCTGGTATCTCATAAACATCTCCCTAGCCCTCTCCTCCAGCAACGTGCTGGAGGCAGCAGGTGCTCAGGAGGTCAGGTCTCCTCTGCCTGCAGCTTGGAGTCCTGTGCTCACTCTTCCTCACCAGCTGGGACTGCCTGGCCATGGCATTGAACACGGGCAGCCCCTCCGGAGGTGGGGAGGATTGTTTTGTTGAAGCAGCAGGGAAGGGGCAGTTGATGCCCTGGTGCAGATCCCCAGCACAGCACCACTGCCTGCAGCCAAGGAGCATCACTCCCTCCAGGCAGCAGCCCTGAGGGCTTGGAGAAATCCTTGATTGCATAAGCACTAATTAGCACTGCTGAAGAACTTTAATCTCCTTGAGGAACTTGCCCTGGTGAGGAAATCAACCTGAGCAGTGCTGGCAGATGCAGCTGCAAGCCCTGCCTCATAGGAAGGGAGATCCTGGGTATTAATTCACCCACCATGCCCATACTGGTGTCAGGGTTTTGGAGCAGGAAAGCAAACATGTAGTCTGCCCTGGCCACCATCCTTCTGGCTGCACAGGTGCAGAGACCTGTCTCTGTCTCTCTGCAGAGCTCATCTCTGGACTTGGGCTGGACTGTAATGAAGGGGCAGATTCTGCAGCCACAGACACCTGATGATGAGACAGATGATTGGTCATGAATGTGATGTGTTGCTGGAAAAATGACTGTCTGGGGATGCCCAAAATGTAGTCTTAAACCTCAGAGTATTTCCAGATTGCCTCATCCGGAGTCGTGCTGTGTTGGGTTTTTGACTTTCCATTGCTAAGCCTGTTAGGCACCATCCAGTGACTCAGCAGGCATTTTGTCACTCGTTTGTAGCAAGGTATGGGCAACATGAAAATGCAGGAACAGCCTACTTCTTTCAGATCCCAACTGCTCTCAGTACCCCTGCTTTAGCGGGGGGTGGACTAAATAATCCCCAGAGGTCCATTCCAACCCCAAGCATTCCATGGTTAATAAATTGTAATCCAGAAACCTACTCTCCCTGCTTCCCCCAGATTACATATGCCTGATTTGAGATGCCCTGTGTCTGCAGTGGTTGGAGAGAATCTGTTGGAACAGGGAGCAGACATGACTCATTTGGGATGCGTGTAGATGTGGCCATGCACAAACACATGGTGACACATGCCTTGCAGCACTGGTAGCAGAGCAGAGCAAACAGCAAAACCATTTATTTCTGACTGAATTCCAGTGTGGGTCTGATTTGTGTCTCTTCACCTTGCATGAGCAGTGAGTGCCCTGGCTTCCCCAGCAAAGCTTCTTTGCAACTTTCAGGTTTGAAGTAATATTGTCAGCAATGCAAGTTGTGGGGTCAGACGGCAGAAGTAGAGCTGGAAGCCTTGCAGAAAGCCACAGCCCAGCAGGGGCTCTAGATACAGTTAATCACAGGCAAGGGCTTTGCTGTCAAAGTCACTAGTGCTTGTTTTGAACTGGTGACGGAGGAGTTGAGAAACTCCTGAGAGGAAGAGTTGGGAGGTTTCTGCGTTCAGGGGGTTTGCCACCCACAGGCAGGGAGCAGGGAGACACTTGTGTCCTGGGATGCTAAATCTGCCTCCCAGAGTAATTTTCTGAGGGGTCTCAAACTCGTTCCCCTGCAGCAGAGCAGTGAAGGTGGCACTTGTTTTTACTCTTCAGCACCTCTTGTTGGAGGATGTGTGTAGAGAGGTCTTCTGAAGCAGGCATAGGCCATAAAAGACTGGTCTGCCAAAGCAATACCAATGGTTTGTGCGTGGAGCTTCCATGTGGGGCTGGTTTTCTTATAGCCCATGAGGAGAGGCTGTATTTGCCATGAGGTTTTACAGGGTCAAGCTGAAATCTTCACAACCCCCCTGCCTCAGCATCACCTCAGGGTGATTTCCAGCTGCTCTGGTGTGGAAAATGTTGGCCTCAGCAATCCAACAGCCAAGAAAATGGTCAGGTTTCAGTTTGACCATTTACAACTTTCTTGGTATGAGCACAGCAGTGAGCAGATGCAGGTAGGTGGAGGAGATTGGCTGTGACTAACTCTGCTTTCCAGAGGGCTCGTTTTGTCCAAGTTACTCAATGCAAGCTATAAATGAGGTAAACAAGGACACTCTGTCTATACATATCAACAATAGCATCTGTAACAGGAGTTGGGATAAAAAATTTGCAGGGTATACACAGTTAAAAGAAACAAGGCTCAGTCCTGGGCATCTTAATTGCCATTTCAAGGAAACCTGGATGGTGTTTCCCCTGCTTGAGAGAAGTGTGGCCAAATATCATCCATATTCACAAAAGGTTTAATTTAGATTAAAACTGATGCATGAAAAAAGCTCTTAGGCTGGTTCTGCCTATTCTGCTGTGAAGGGATGAAGGGTTTGGCCTATTTGCCTTCCCAGAATAAAGACTGGAAATGAAAATATTGATGGCAGGTATTCAAGAGAAAGCAGATCTAGCTTGAACTAAAGGAACTGGATGATAAAACACCAGGTTGATCTTTGATGAATACCATTGATTTAGAAACAGGAAGGTCTCTGTCTGCAGGTTGAAGCTCTGGGAGCTTCATCTACCTTATGGAGCTCTAGGAGCTCTTCACTACCAGCTTCTGGATCTTCAGCCTGAAACTGCTCATCAGGCACAGTTGCTTGTGAGATGAGGGACTGGGCCTGATTAACTCAATCCCCTTCCAGTCCTTATTTATGTATGTTTGGGATTTTTAGTCATTTCTCCTGGGATATTTTTACCCTTAGTAGCTGGCGGTGTGTAAAATGTATGGTATTGGGAGCCTGATGGCAAGCAAATATTGTAAGACTAGAAGCAAGAAAGGACTGCACAGTTTGAAAGCAGACCTGGGAAAAAACATCTTGAACATGCAAAGATGTGGTGCAAGTTCTGCTGATTCTTTTCTTTCTGAAAGGAAAAACACAAGTGAATTTTAAAGAAGGTTTGGGATTTTATGTGTGTGTCTGCAAAATGATTCGGTCTGAACTTCCATTGCACAGTTCTCTAGTGTTGAAGTTATGACAACTGATCAGAAAATGTCCAGTGGGGCAAGCAAGGTCTGATTCATACCACTGGGCACCTGGGAGCAGAGCAGACCCTGTGGTGCCTGGAGCTGGTGGAAGTGAGAAATGCCTTTGTGAGAGACCACAGGTCCTCAGCACAGGCCCAGACACTGAACATTGCTGGTGCCCATGGGGGAAAGGCAGCAGGAGCCTTGGAGCATGGTTTGGGTCTCAGTCCTACGCCTCAGACATGTGCTCAGAGTCATGTGAAATCACAGAATCAGCTAGTTTGGAAAAGACCTTTGACATCATCAAGTCCAACCGCTGCTCCAGCAGTGCCAAGACCACCACTAACCCATGTAAGTGAGGGCCTCACCTACACGGTTTGAGAACACTTTCAGGGGTCGTGATTCTATCGCTGCCTTGGGCAGCCTGCTCCATAGATGTCACGCTGATGTCCCAGCTCTGAGGCAACCTGGGGCTGCCCGGTGTGCAGGCCCAGTGACTGCGATGGGCTCTGCAAAGCCTTTTCGCTGCGCTCAAAGTGACCGTGGTGTGGTCTGTACAAGGAGCTGTCAGGCACGGGGCAGCGGGATGAGCAGCAGGGCCGGGATCCGGCCGGCTCCCGGCACTGTCCCTGTGCACGGGGGGATGTGATCAGTGCCTGTCTGGAAGATCGCGCTGGCGGGAGAGAGCCAGGGCCCCGCGCGGGGTGGGAGCGGGTGATGTCAGAGCCGTGGACCCGTATCTGTGGCAACCAGCACAAATAAATAAATAAATAAATAAATAAATAAATGAAGGAAGGAAGGAAGGAAGCTCGTGTGCTGGAGCAGGAGGCTCCTGAGCGCGGCCTCGCTGCATATCTCTTAAGCGGCTTAGCACCCTTGCTCCAGCTTATTACCTGAGCGCCTTTGTGCCTGCCGGGCGGCTGAGAACATCCTGCTGCCTGTCCCCTCTGCGGGGACCCCCGGAGCCTCCGCTTCCCTCTCCCTCCCTCTCTCCCTCCCTCCCCGGCGCGGGCAGTGGTTTGCTCCGTGCGTCCAGAGCTCGATGTGAAGCCGCTGCCCGGTGGCGGATTTTGGCCTCGCTGTGCAAGGCCAGAGGTGCCCGTCCGCATCCCTGCGGGGGGCCCCTCCTCAGGCAGGTGTTCGGTTTCCAGCCCGGGAGCCGCTGCCTGCGGGACGTGAGCAATGCTGGAAGTGCCGTAGTCAAGCCGGAGATGGACGGTGTCAGCAGCAACAGGACCATGTCTTACAGCAGATGGAGTTACAACAGGTATTGTCTATCTTGTCTTGGTTTGCTGGTTTGGGGGGATTTATTTTGTCTTCCTTCCTGCTGTTGTAAACTGGCAAGCTGTTTATATAAACTGAGATGGAGAGCCCTCTTCAGGGAAGCATAAACCTTTACTAGCTCTGCTTTTACAGTCTGGAAGACACTCGAGGCACCCCAGTTTCCCAGTGACTCGAGCACTGGCGTTTGCTGTTGTTCAGCAGGCATTTGTCTGGAAAGCAGGGTGGCAGCTTCACCCAGCTGTGGTGGAACTGGGGGTTCAGCACAATGGTTTCCTGGGCTCTCTCCTCCAAGCAGGGCAACTGAGATGCAGTGAGTGCCTGAGCTGTCACCAAGACTTCTGAAAGGTGATCTCTGGTAACTACTGCTCAAACCCAGCACCTGGACGTTTCCTACAAATATAAACTAAAGCTTAGGAAAGGAAGGGGCCAGAGAGCCAGGATGTGACTCAAGAATGACACGTTCAAGCAAAAGCTGTGAGGAATGCTGTGTACAGTCCAGGTATCACAGAGCTGAGGGGGCTGAATTAGGTGTCTCACTGAGACAGCTGAAATATTCGCGCTGTCTTTTGTAGTGATGTATGTTGTTTTTCCTTTTCTGGGGAATGGGAAATTATTGCAGCATTAGTCCTGCTTTTATGTGATTCACAGTTGTGACTGGCAGGTTCTTTGAGCCTAGATGAAAAAAAAAGGGTATAAACTTTTTCACTTTTCATCTGTGTTACTGTTACACCTGAAATGGAGCCAGATGCGAAGCAGTATTAGCATCTCACTGAATCACTGCCACAAGCCACCACAGTATTCTGAAGAAATAACCTTTGGAAGTGGTTTTCAGTGCTTAAACATGTATTTGGTGTCGCCCACACTCCTTGGCTGCGTGGGCTTTTATGGCTTATATGTGGATCTAGAGAGCTTCACTTATTTTCAGTACATTCATATCATCTTAGCAGAAAATATATACAGATGCATACAGTGGTGGCAATGAGAATGGTGTCTTCTTTAAATAAAATATGTATATGTTTATGTATATGGAAAGCTGAGTTATACAACAAGCCATTTTAATGCATAGATTCTCCCTCACAAAGGATGCTTTCTCTCTGATGCCATGTCCTCAGAACCAGCAGCATTGGGACCAGATTCTGATTTTTTTCCTATTAGACTCAAGCCCCATGAACGGATGCCTGTGCACTACGTGTATTTTACAGTGCTGGGAGGCTGAGCAATGAGTTGCTGGAAAAAATGGTGCAGAGTTGTTCTTGCTCCCTGAGCCTGCCCTCACACACCCCTCTTGTGCCCAGGCCCATGACAGGAGAAGGAGCTAACTCTTTTGCATCCAAACCCCCCATGGTTGCCCTTTGCATTTGGAGCAGTTCATTCTCCCATCTTTGGTCTTACCGAGCAATGACAGAAGAAAGGTCTGGGGGAACTTCCTGCTGGGGAGCAAAGGATAATGGTAGGTACTCGTTTTGAGCATCTTTGAGCATCTGCAGTGTGTGCTAAAGCAGAGGGACTCCTCCAGCAGGGCACAAGATCCCTTTTAGACCCACAGGCTCATATGAAGCACCTGTGGGCTGAGAGTCTCCTGTGACTACTTATGTGTCTGTCAGGGCTTGGGTAGATACATGAAGATATTGCAAGATTTCATGAAAGCTACATTCCAGTGTAGTGGGTTCTAGGAGCTTTGCTAGTCAAGTTAAATGACACGATTTTCTTCCTCAAGGGACACTTGTAACCTTAGGCAAGAAACTCTGTTGCTTATAAAACAGGGTTAATGACGCTCATCTTATTTACACGAGTTCTGTCAAACTACGTGATAATACTTGGTTTTTCCTCCTCAACAGTGGCCACAAAACATCACACCTGCTCTTTGGGTAGATGCTCTGTGGCAGAGCCTTTCAGCCCAGGGTTTCTCCAACATCAGCTGGCAGCAAGAAGAGCATAACTGACACTTTCTTGTTGAGTAAAACCGTAAGATTTACAGTTCTCAGCTCTGTTACTCATTACTGTGTGATGGGCAGAAGTCATTGTGATTTTTTGCTTCTCCCTCTGTTTCCCTGGAGGTAGGAGGGGTTTAGAATATACCTGTCTGCACTGCACAGACACATGGGGCAGGCACCCTGAACAGCCAACTAATGCTCCTACATGTGCAGAGCCAGGTTTCTCCTCTTGGTGTTGGACTCCATGGATCAGCACGGCAGTCGTAGAGGGACGGGGTCAATGGATAACAGTTTTTGGTATAAGACTGAAGAGCCATTCTCATGGATTGGGCCCCCTGAGTCCTTCATAGCACTTCCAGCAGCTGGAGAACAGGTGGACAGAAAATTAATTCAACAACGCCACTCAAATTTTACCACTGAAGTTCAAGGTGGTGCTCATGAAGGCTTGAGGGAGCTCTGACACCATGGATGTGGTTGGATCCGACATCTGGGAAGGCACAGTTTAGGAAAGCGTGCGGAATACAGTCAGCCCATGGATGCAGCCAGCCAGTTTGAAATCAAATACACAGTCAGACACTGCAGACTGGGAATCTGTGGTGCACGTCTGGAAAACAGTGCAAGGCAGCAGTGGGCTGCATGGCTTTACAAAGTCTTTCAGGTGTTGGTGGATGATGCACAGCTCTTATGAGGAGGGCCACAGCTGAACACCAGTCCAGAAGGATTTTCTACAGGAGCAATAGAAAGTTTTGCAGCAGAAGGAATGGGTAACCTGCAGATTATACCTGTGCATGAACGCAGGTGTTTGTTAGTGTTTGTTTTATTAAACAAACAAGCCACAACAAAAGACAACTGTGGAGGCAGTTGCTTCCCTCCTTCCTCACATTTCTTCCTGAGACCAATATATCAGCATTTTCTTCCCTCGCTTCCTTGCTTAATTTCCATACTTATAGTTAATTTTTCTCCTGGAGTGCTTCAGCTCAGCAGTTCATGTGCTACCATGTCGTGGTTGATGAAGTTTTATCTGCTAGCATTTAGAAGTACGTTTTGGGGAACTTAACTCTCAGGATGTTTCTAACTGCTGGAGACAGCTGAAAACTTTTCTGTTGATCTCTGTCTTTGGTCTGTCCTGGATGTCAGTGTTGCCTGTGGCTTCCTTTTAAAGCTGCTGTTTCTAATTTTGCCTCTTTTATCCTGTGTTGAAAAGCTGTGACAATGTATTTGGGTCATGGTGTTGTAGGGTTTCAATCTTAGAACTCATTTTTTAAGGCTTTTAAACTCTTCTACCTTGATATTTTCTGGGACATGCTATCCTCGATGCGTAAAAAGGGATTGTTCACCAAACTTCATCTAAAAGAGCTGTCTTAGGGAAACTCTGATTTCTTTTTTCTTCTCTTTATTTTTTTTTTTACAGTAGCAGCTGTAAAATACCAAAGTGTGTACACTTCTTACCTTCCTAGGCCTGCTGCAGTGAGTGCACTTTGACTATATCGAAGAGCAGCTCCTCTCTCTGTTTGCAGCAGAGCCATCCCAAACCTTGTGTACTGATCTGCCCTCAGGAGATGAACAGCGCGTGATGCCCTGAACCTCTGTTGGTTGTGATTACTAGGTGTGCTCTTAAGGGCAAGTGTAGCACACTGAAGAAGCAGGTTGAGGAGAGAGTCCCTTAGTCACTACCACTCTTCTCTCCTCTGCCATCTTGTCTCCTTAAGTGTTTCTTTCATGAGTAGATACCTTCTGTGGGACAAAAGGAGGGGTAGAATCAGCCAACCCTCGAGTGAAGCCAGAATAAAGCATTCATGTAACAGATAAACTGATTAGGATTTATGTATTTATGTGCATTTAGTTTGCTGGGAATCTGTTCTTTGTTTTTCTTTCCTAATAAAGTGTCGTAGTATCAGTTACACAGGAGAATGCAGAGTTTGTGAGTGATGATTCCTTCCTTGAGTCAAGACAGTAGGAATGATCTGCAGGTGTGTTCCTGTGCATCCTCGTGTGCTCAGGAGGAACGTTTTGCGTTGGTTGGTAGCACATCCTTGGAGTGTGTGAATTCTCCAGAGACTGTGTGTGGGAACTTTAGCTCCCACTTCACTGAAGAAATAATTTTAAAGCTTCTCAAACAGAGAAAAGGCTGAGAAAACATGTTAAACTTGCATGGCTCAGGTACAGCATTGCAGTCCAGCAAACAAGAACTGTTTTTGGGGCAGTAAGTATGGCCAGCAGCTCAGAAATGAGAGCAATGAGTCAGGGGAAAACAATACTACAGATGAGCTTCAGTTTATCCATAGTATGTCACATGTTGATTAAGAACTTACAGTAAGAAAAAGACAATGACTTAAGAGACTTGACTCAGCTTGGAAGCTGCCAAGTGTGCCATCAGTCATTTCATTCTCTTACTATGTAAAAGTGCACAAGCTGGGCCATAGCAGTAGATGGATCTCACTGGTGTGTAAAACTTGACACCCCATCTGAAGATTTCAGTGGGCCCACGCGCTGGGATGGTAGCATGAGACTGTGCTGTATGTTGAAAATTGGACTGTGACCCCTGAAATCCACATCAACAAACCTCAGAATTCATTTCCTCTGTTTAGTGGCTGCCTTCACATCAGCCTTAGATTTTCTTAATGTCTCAGTGCAATTTAGCTCTGGGTATTTCTGGTTTGGACTCAGTACCAGTGATATTACTTCCGTCACATATCAATGAAAGGAAGTGGAGTACTTCAGTATAAGGTTTGCAATTGTCCTGGGTTCTGCTGTAGCAGTTATTTTTCTCCTTAGTAGCTGGTGCAGTGCTGTGTTTTTGACTTCAGTCTGAGAGCAATGCTGAGAACACACTGATGTTTTCAGTTGTTGCTGAGCAGTGCTTACCCCGGTCAAGGACTTTTCAGTCTCATGCTCTGCCAGGGAGGAGGAGCATGGGAAGCCAGGAGGTAAACTAGCCAAAGGGGTATTCCATACCACAGCACGTCATGCCCAGTATATAAACTGGGGGCAGTTACCCAGAAGGGCCCAGATCGGTGCTTGGGTAAGGCTGGGTATCAGTCATTGAGTAGTGAGCAATTGTATCCTATCCCCTTGTTATTCCCCTTACCACTATTATTATTGTTGGTAGCAGTAGCAGTTTGCTATTATACCTTGGTTACTGAACTGTTCTTAACCCATGGAAGTTACATTCTTTCAATTCTCACCCCCATCCCTCTGGGAGTTGCAATGGGGAGAAGGGGGGTAGCGAGTGAGCTGCTGCAATGATTCTTAGTTACCATCTGGGCTTAAACCATGACAATGATACATAATATAGACTTGCTGTGCATCACATCTGCCCTGGGGTAGGAGCTGTGGAAGCGAAATGTGGAATAGATGCTGTTGCCATCTACGGTTACCTCATACATGTTTATCTATGATTCAGTATCAAAATAGAAATCTATTCTTTTTGGGGAGGGAGGGGGCAGCTTAGCAGGAATTGTTAAGTTTAAACTAGTTCTAAAAGGCATGCTATTAAAACTGTAAATTTTTCTTTGTGAAGATGTGGGGTGATCAGTGTAGTCTCTAAATATAAAGAGTGAAGGGCGAGATAGCAAATTATCTTAACATTGTGTTGATAGTCATATTTCTTCATGGCCATACAGCTCATTAACAAATTCCCATTAACAAATTTTGTGACAAGACTTCTATTAGAAGAAGATGGAGAGAACAACAGAAACAAAATATACATATCTTTCGTGAGTATACTTGTAGACAGCTCTAAAAGTCCCAAGGCCTTCTTAAAGCTTTGTGCTAAGTTTCTGCATTCAGGGTTTCTCTTGAACCAGAAAGATAACTCAAGCTGGAGAGTAGCAGTGCACGTGGCTGTGGCAGGTTGACGGGAAGTTCTGCCGTCACTGATTTTAGGGGGTCTTTCTGCAAGAAGACAAAAAAAATAATACTCCTTTCATTCTGTTCTCTGCAGAGGCCAGATCTTTTTTTGTCATACCCATGTCGGTAGGGTATTTGTTTCAATATATTCATAACCATCACTTTCTAGAGAAAGTTGAGATAAGGGTGGCAGCTGGCCTATCTTCCTAGCACCCTGAAAGCCCATTGGTTTGGGTTTGTGCTCCTGGCTAGTGCCAAGTGGTGCAGTACTTCCAGCAGGAGCCCACCTGGGAGACATCCCAGCAAGTAGAGCCTGCAAGGAGAAGGCACTCACTGCTCACATGTGAAAGGGTCTCTGGTGCCCTGGCTAACCCCAAGTGCCCTAGCCCAACAAGTAATGTGTATTTATACCCATCAAGTTTTGTTTATTATTGTGGCTGTGAAAAATCAGTATAACTGAGCCTTTAAGATGAACAGCCTGGGTTCTGCCAGCAGTCATCTGTGTTTGTAGAACAGAAGGATGTTAGTCAACACATGGATATATCTGAAACGCTTCAAAACCGAGGTCAAGGACAGGGAAAGGCTTCAACAGTTGGTATGAAGACAAAGATAGTCCAAAAGGAATGCACATCTTTGAAGTGTAAAATGATGACAAATCAGCTCAAAATCAATTTCAAAAGTATTTTTAAAATACTGTGAGTCTACTATATGGATGATCAGCCAGGTAAATTACTTTGCTTGAAACAGAAAGATTTAATTCCTTGTTTATATAAGCTTGTTGTGATGTGTGTTTGGTTCCTTTTATCCTACTGGTGCTATGTTATTTATGGTCATGTCACACAAACTGCCACACTGTGTCAAACATCCAATTACTTGCTGTTCAGGTGAGTGTGTCAGTTCAGTTCAAATTCCTGCCCAATCTGTGGATCCTCAGAGAGACAAAGTGTGTGACAGTAATCTTCCAGTCATACTTAGATGTTGTTATTCCAGAGACAGTGCTCTTCTGTTTTCAGGAATCCAGTATCACAGTATGCTACAGATTGGAAGGGACCTCAAAAGATCATCTAGTCCAATCCCCCTGCCGGAGCAGGAACACCTAGATAAGGTTACACAGGAACGTGTCCAGGCGGGTTTTGAATGTCTCCAAAGAAGGAGACTCCACAACCTCCCTGGGCAGCCTGTTCCAGTGTTCTGTCACCCTCACTGAGAAGAAGTTTCTTCTCAAGTTTAAGTGGAACCTCTTGTGTTCCAGTTTGTACCCATTGCCCCTTGTCCTATCATTGTTTGCCACTGAGAAGAGCCTGGCTCCATCCTCGTGACACTCCCCCTTTATATATTTATATACACTAATAAGGTCACCCCTCAGTCTCCTCCAAACTATAGAGACCCAGCTCCCTCAGTCTTTCCTTATAAGGGAGATGCTCCACTCCCTTAATCATCTTAGTTGCCCTGCGCTAGACTCTCTCCAGCAGGTCCCTGTCCTTCTTAAACTGAGGGGCCCAGAAATGGACACAATATTCCAGATGCGGTCTCACCAGGGCAGAGTAGAGGGGAAGGAGGACCTCTCTTGACCTACTAACCACCCCCCTTCTAATACACCCCAGGATGCCATTGGCCTTCTTGGCCACAAGGGCACAGTGTCGGCTCATGGTCACCCTGTCGTCCACCAGGACCCCCAGGTCCCTCTCCCCTACACTGCTCTCTAACAGGTCGTTCCCCAACCTATACTGGAACCTGGGGTTGTTCCTGCCCAGATGCAGGACTCTACACTTTCCCTTGTTATATTTCATCAAGTTATTCCCTGCCCAACTCTCCAGCCTGTCCAGGTCTCGCTGGATGGCAGCACAGCCTTCTGGCGTGTCGGCCACTCCTCCCAGCTTAGTGTCATCAGCAAACTTGCTGATAGTACACTCAATTCCCTCATCTAAATCATTGATGAATATATTAAATAATACTGGTCCCAGTACTGACCCTTGAGGCACTCCACTAGATACAGGCCTCCAACTAGACTCCGCCCCATAGACTACAACTCTCTGGCTTCTCTCCTTCAGCCAGTTCACAGTCCACCTCACTACCCGATCATCCAGACCACACTTCCTCAATTTAGCTGCGAGGATGCTGTGGGAGACTGTGTCAAACGCTTTGCTGAAGTCAAGGTAGACCACATCCACCGCTCTGCCATCATCCATCCACCGTGTTATTTCCTCATAAAAGGCTATGAGATTGGTCAAGCATGACTTCCCCTTGGTGAAGCCATGTTGACTGCCCCTCATAACCCTCTTATCCTTGATATGCCTTAAGATGGCACCAAGGATAAGGTGTTCCATCACTTTCCCAGGAATGGAGGTGAGGCTGACTGGTCTATAGTTACCCGGGTCCTCCTTCTTGCCCTTTTTGAAGACAGGAGTGACATTTGCTTTCCTCCAGTCCTCAGGCACCTCTCCCGTTTCCCAAGACTTGGTAAAGATGATGGAGAGCGGTCTAGCAATGACCTCCGCCAGTTCCCTCAGCACCCGTGGGTGCATCCCATCTGGACCCATGGATTTATGGATGTCCAGATTGCTCAACTGGTCTCTAACCCATTCCTCATCGACTAAGGCAAACTGCTTCGTTGACCTGACTTCATCTGAGGTCTCAGAGGTACAGGGCTCTTCAGGACTGCCTCTGGCAGAGTAGACAGAGACAAAGAAGACATTCAGTAACTCTGCCATCTCTGTATCTTCTGTCACCAAGGCACCTGTCCCGTTCATCAGTGGGCCTACATTGCCTCTGGTGTTAGTTTTATCTGCCATGTATTTGAAAAAGCTCTTTCTGCTGTCCTTGACCCCTCTCGCCACATTTAATTCTAAGGAGGCCTTAGTCATCCTAGCTGCCTTCCTGCATCCTCTAGCAGCAGCCTTATATTCCTCCCAAGTGGGCAGCCCCTCCTTCCATGACCTGTAAACTCTCCTCTTCCACTTGAGCATACCCAACAATTCCCTATTTAGTCACGCAGGTCTCCTGGCCCTCTTCCTTGACTTTCGACGTGTTGGGATGCTCTGATCTTGAGCTCGGAAGAAACAATCCTTGACTGCCAACCAACTATCTTGGGCCCCTTTACCTTCAAGCAGCCTTGCCCATGGGATTTCCCCTAGCAATTGCTTGAAAAGGCCAAAGTTTGCCCTGCTAAAGTGCAGGGTTGCAATTCTACTTGCTATTCTACTGGTTTATTTTGAAATATCATGGTTTCATGCACCAGCAGCAGCATCTTCCTTTGTGTTGTGCATTTTTGGTGTCTGTGAAGACATCTATGTTTTGCAGGATGGAATAGTTCCTTATAGTCCGTACAGGCACTGATAACATTGATATTAATGTTGAACTGTTGATCTCTTCCTGGTTAGCTGTGTAAGCTTACCTAGATTCACTCCTGTCTTCACAGGATTTGCTGGCAATACTTTAAAACATTATTTCTTGAAGTTAAACTTTTTCAGCTTCAAAATCCTACCTGAAAATCCTGTTCAAATGTCTTCTGCTGGGGCTCCTGAAATATCAAAGCCAATTCGTTAATGCTTAACATGGCTTTTCTATGTGTGTTCTTGCAGGTTATTTGCAAAGCTATAACCTAAAATCCTACCAAAACACAGAGAATTTGCTTGGCCGCTCAAAGGTGCTCCCAGAGAGCTGGGGGAGCTCTGCTTCTCTGCAGGTCTGAGGCTGTGTGAGGAAGCTGTCCAGAGGGACTTAGCAGGGATATTAATCAGATAGTCATTTCAGAAGAAGTTGGCTCCACCAAGACCATTTTGCCTGTTGAAGTTGCTGCTTAAAGTTAATTTATCACTCTGCCATGCTTTTTTACATCTTAGGTGGAACAAATAAAGTGTTCCTCTTGTCAGTGTAACTTGGCTAGTTTCAGGAAGAACTAATGAAACTTAGGCTTCATAAGAGAATCTAATAGTTTTGAACCAGATTTCAGAAAGAAGTTATCGCCTGGATTGTGAAACACTGCATTCAGACACGTACAGACATTTTGGTGGGAAGGTGCAGATACATTTGAAGGAGTAAGTAAAGTGTCCAGCAAGGAAGATAGTAGCTGTTCATTACTGAACAGCTGCTGAGTCTCACCGTCTCACCATAGGGCAGGGGAGTTGATTCTTATGTACATGTGAATCACTGTTGGCTACGAAGAATGATGTGTGTTATCAGTTGTTGTGGTTTAACCCCAGCCAGACAGCTTTTCACTCACTCCCCCCCTTCTTGCCCTCCTCATACTCCTGGAGGGATGGAGAGGAGAATCAAAGAGAATGCAACTCCCACGGGTTGAGATAAGAACAGTTTAGTAACTAAGGTATAACACAAATCACTATTGCTACCACCAATAGCAATAATGATAAAGGAAATAACAAGGGGAAAGAATACAACACCTCATCACCAGGTGACCGATGACTCGTCCTCCCAGCCCGACCAAGCACCGACCGATACCTCCTCCAACCCTGCAGTCCACTCTAGTCCTTCCGGGTCACTCCCAGTTACCTCCTGGGCATGACGTGCTGTGGTATGGAATACCTCTTTGGTCAGTTTGGGTCAGGTGTCCTGTCTCTGCTTCCTCCCGGCTTCCCCTCCTCCCTGGCAGAGCATGAGGCTCACAAAGTCATTGGCCAAACCAAAACATCATTTTTATCAGCTTTGTTCCCAGCCTGAAAGTCAAAACACAGCACTGCACCAGCTACCAAGAAAGAGAAAAACTGACTGCTACTGCTAAACCCAGGACATCAGTGCATTTAGTTGGGTTTAAATAGATGAGTCTAAATGGATCTCAGAAGACCTAACTTGCGTGATGTGGATTTCTGAAAACAAAGCCTTCTAAATAATGAATAGTTTTTAATTTTGTCTTACTAGCAATGAGTGAGTAATAGGTAAATACTGAGAGGGAACTGGGAAGCAATGGGACAGGAGCTGGGCTGCAACATACTGTGTGAACAGAAGCTTTTAAAGTATTTGCAGTAAGTCTCCTTGAACTGCATACATAAAATCTAGCCACTGGTAGGTATCACCCTCTCCTGGGATCTGTGATTTTGCCCTGGATGCAGAAGGCAGCTGTAGTTTGCTTCCCAGATGTGTTCTTTGGTGTGCATGGACACACTGTCCCTTTTTTTCCAGTAACCACCACCATCTAACATGTCACTCCTTTCACCCTAAGTTAACACTGTGTAAACTTTTTTATCTCTCTGGCACGGTTCATTTTTCTCCTCTGCTTCCTAGCAATGCCTTGCATGTATTTAATTAGTGGGGATTTTGAAATTCAGTTTGGTCCAGTCACACAAGAAATGCAGGAGCCAGTCTGGGCTATGAACTCAGGTTGAGGCCAAAGCCCATTTAAATCCCTCCTTACAACCCTTCTGTTCTGCTAATCACAGTAAGAGGATTAGCTTGAAGAGCACAGGGTACTGAATACTACAGTCAAAGATGTTCATATCACACTCTGGACTATTTTCATTCATCCTTCTGCAAATGTGAAATGATTCCCGAAGCAACAGGTGAACCGAGATCCAAGGCTATTTAGTTGTGCTTGGAATATATGTGTTTGTATATATATATATATAAAGAAAAGGAATTTTGGATTGAAAAAAAAAACCAGAAATGGTCTTCAATCTGAGCTGAGGTTTAATGTTCCAGACTTGTTAAAATCTAGAGCTTTTGCTCCCACTGTCCACTTGTATTTGGAAGGAATTATATCATATAAATGTTATTTGTTTTCTCTTATGAGAAATAGTAAACAACCATACAGTATTGTACTGCTTTTGTCAGTGTCTGAGTTGTACCTTCTGCAAGGTACACTCCTCCCATCAGCTTCTGGTGCAGGTGTTCTTTAACAACGGAGCTGAGGATAAGAGTTGACCTTCAGTCTGACTGCAGGGATTATCAAATACATCATCTTAAATTCAATATTGTTAAGTGCAAATACACTACTTCTTGCCTGGGAGGCTGGGAGGGAGAGCAGTGCTATTTTCCTGATGCTTACTGTCTCCCCTGAGCATCAGCTCTTGGCCATCAATAAGACAGAGAGTTGCCTTGCTGTGTGCAGCCACTCTTGTTCTCCTGAACAAGTGAAACTGCAGCTTGCCCAGCAGGCACACTCCTAGGCAGGCTGGGATGGCAGGCATCCCAAATGAACATGTCCATGGCTGGGTGGGCAACTGAACCTTCAATGTGGTGACCAGACTCCGTTTTGTTCACTGCAGTGTCTTTATGTTATGTACATTGGATTAGTTCGCTGGGAAAATCTGTATGGACTTGATGGGTTGTTTTAAAATGTGATCAAGGAAAGATGACTGCAAAAGCAGAAGCATTTGTTTTTCTTACTCACTGCAGTGATCTTTTTCTGTTGTCTTGATTGTGCTGTAGATTTGCTAATGTAATCCAATGAGAAGCTGAATCCAGAGTCAAAAGTAAGGATGCTGTATGTGTGGGAGAAAAGTTGTATCTGTTCCCGTCTCAGTGTACAAAAAGACAGTTGTTTAGATTAGATAAACTCTCATTGTTGATTAAAAAATATGAGTGTTCTGCTGTGTTTTCTCTGTTCATCCTGTGTAAACCATTCCTGCCCAGGCTGGGGGAGCTGTGCCATGGGAACAGACCTGGATCATGGGTGCAGGGTGATGCTGAGTGCTGCTCTTGCTGTGATAAACCTGTTCCTTAGAGGAAGCATTTATCATTGACTCAGCTTCATTTTTTGGCATTGACAATTACCTTTATGCTAAAAATCTCTGCTTTCCTTTTGTCTCCATGAAACTCTGGGATTGTTTGTGTGCCTAAGACCCTTATCTGTGGATCTTATAAATCTTCCTGAGAACAAAATTGCACAGAATATTAGTTTGCATCTTATCAGTTACCTTCCTCACTGGTTGTTTGGTCCTGACTCTGTCACAAAGAGCAGCTGCTAGTATTTTTATGCGTTTATTATTCCTGCATACTGAGCATCACTAAAGTGCTTGTGCCTTCTGTACTGGTATGGTGCTCCAGTAGTGGCATGAGGGTCCGAGTGAATTTGCAGATCTCTGGCTTCTTTACTATATAATTGCTCTTGTTCTACAGCTGTAACATCCGAGTTTACCTGTTTGATGTCACCTCAGTCATGGTGCATCTGAAGATAAATTCTGAGTTATGTCAACAGTAAATGAAATAATGTATGCCAATGTTGAAAATTCAGAGAATCAATTTTTTTACTAAGTTTTTCTTTACCACTCTAGTGTAGGTAGTTAGAAAGTCAGGATAGGTGACTTTGATAAGAATAGGCAAGGAGAAAGCGAGTAATAGATTCTTTAGCAGAGAACAATACTAGAGCCCTCTAATGAGCTTTTTCTGAAGTATCTAAAATCCAGGCTTTTAACATGATGCAGAAGTTATACAGAAAGTTTCCTAATGTTGCTTGGATCATGTCCACATAGAATCATAGAATAGTTAGGGTTGGAAAGGACCTTAGAGTCATCAGGTTCCATCAAGTTCCAACCCCCCTCCCATGGGCAGGGACACCTCATACTAAACCATGTCACCCAAGGCTCTGTCCAGCCTGGATTTGAACACTGCCATGGGTGGAGCATTCACAACTTCCCTGGGCAACCCATTCCAGTGCCTCACCACTCTAACAGGAAAGAATTTCCTCCTTATATCCAATCTAAACTTCCCCTGTTTAAGTTTGAACCTGTTGCCTCTTGTCCTATCACTACAGTCCCTAAAGAAGAGTCCCTCCCCAGCATCCTTATGGGCCCCTTTCAGATACTGGAAGGCTGCTATGAGGTCTCCACGCAGCCTTCTCTTCTCCAGGCCGAACAGCCACAACTTTCTCAGCCGATCTTCATACGGGAGGTGCTACAGTCCCGTGATCATCCTCATGGCCCTCCTCTGGACTTGTTCCAACAGTTGCATGTCCTTTTTATGTTAAGGACACCAGAACTGCACACAACACTCCAAGTGAGGTCTCATGAGAGCAGAGTAGAGGGGCAGGGTCACCTCCTTCGACCTGCTGGTCACGCTCCTTTTGATGCAGCCCAGGATACAGTTGGCTTTCTGGGCTGCGAGCGCACACTGCTGGCTCATGTTCATTTTCTCATCGATCAACACCCCAAGTCCTTCTCCGCAGGGCTGCTCTGAATCTCTTCTCTGCCCAACCTGTAGCTGTGTCTGGGATTGCTCCGACCCAGGTGTAGGACCTTGCACTTGGCATGGTTAAACTTCATCAGGTTGGCATCAGCCCAAGGTCCCTCTGGATGGCATTCCTTCCCTCCAGCGTATCAACCCAACCACACGGCTTGGTGTCATCAGCAAACTTGCTGAGGGCGCACTCAATCCCACTGTCCATGTCAGGGACAAAGACGTTGAACAAGACCGCTCCCAACATCGATACCTGAGGGACACATCCGTCAATGTTTTCATGCATGAGTTACAGGAGGAACTTTCATAAGTTCCATACATAAGTTACAAGGAGGTCTGTAAGTTATAACTTATATTACAAATTATGCACTGTCAAAGTTTTCTGTGCATACATTACAGCATGTCCACAAGTTATAACTTATATTTTTGTTTGGGACAACTGAAAAAACCATCCGTATGCAATGAGCTATTCAAATATGTACTCAGATCCTACTGACTGTGATAAGGTGAAACTGTTCTTAAATGCTTGTTAGACTAACTTAAAATTAACTTTTCCCTGAATGCTATGCGTGAGGGCAGCCTCACTGCCTGGCTTTGCCAGAAGCGAGAGAGCAAAGGTACAGGGGAGCATCTTGCTGTAGCAGTACTGATTTGTTTAAATTTGAGTTCAGGTTTGTTTTAGTTACAGCCTTGTGGGCTGACATTTAACTGCAGATTTGTGCTTTCCATCCTGGCACCAGATGGGCTTATGTGTACTCTGATCTATGGATTTAAAAAGAAAAATAATCTCATAAGTTACAGAACATTGCTGAGGAAGCAGAAAGTGTTATCCAGTGTGTTCTAGGGAATTTGGTTCCTGAAGTCAAGCAGTCACCCTGTCTTTTGTTCACCCAGGTGTAGAATGGATGATTCTTATCAGATGTCAGAGGATGAAAAGTCTCCAGAATTAGATGTTTACAGTGAAATGCACTCTGTGATGCTCCCTTAGAGTTGCCAGCATGTTCTGTGCTCTCTATCATCTTACCTGTCCTGTAACTATGAACTTTACCTTTCCTTCAATGCTTCTCAGACACCCCTGGGTATTGTAGGAGACCTTTAGGTGAACCATTTCTCAGCCAAAAGAATATTCTCATCCCTCATTCTGGAAAGGTGATGAAGATTAGGAAGACATTTGTTTTCTCCCATTTCTTTTTGTAAGTCCTCTTTTTTTTTATTCCTTTTTCCTGCTGCTTTACGGCCTTGTGGTTTCTTTCCAGTTTCACTGCAGTTATATCCCTGGTGATGGATCATCACAAAAAAAGCCAGGTAATATTTTTATTACACCTTAGCAGTGAACAAGGCTAAAGAAAGCAAGGGTGGATATTCACATCTGTTCACTTGGTTTAGCTCTTTCCTGAGCTGTCGCACAGAGGATTCAATTGCTTTCTCAATTAAATCTTGCTGTCTTACTAGCGTATTATCTGACAGTTGGCTAGAGCCATATGAGCTCTTGTTTTAAGATACTAATCGTGTTCTGAAACAGTATTACCTTATGGTGGTTGTGCAGCAAGCACTGCTTTGCAGTGCTGAAAGCTGTGCATGTACAATGGTAGAGTTGCAGCCAGGCACCTCTGTAGCAGGGGGTTTACATCATGACTGATCTTTAAGGTTTGGTTTTGGTTTGTTTTTCAATTAGAAATACTTCTTGATTAGTTAGTAACAAAAAATAATCCTTTGATCCCTTTAATTAAACATATTTAAAGTATCAAGTAATATTATTTTCTTCAAAGGGCAAACCAAATTAATTTCATTTCAGAAACAAGCCCTAGTTCATAAGACTAGAGATGTCTTTGTGTCACAGCTTGCAGAGACACACTCCCTCACGTGCTTTAGCCTGGGTAAAACAAGGAGAAGGAGTTCTCCCTGTGCCAGCAGCCCAGCTCCATGGTCAGCAGTAACTGGAAATGCCTAAGGTCTCACAGAGTGCCAGGAGCTGCTCCAGGAGAGCACCACAAAGCACTACTCAGCATAAGAGACTGTGTAGCATTATGCCTGGGAGGGAGGATCCCTTGATGTCTCTGAAATACCCAGGACTGGGCATTGATGGGAATAGCAGACTAGAATGCCTAATTTTTTAAGCTCAGTCTGAGATAATACAATTTCTTGGTGGTCAGTAGCTGACAACGTGATGCTAATGGCACATGGTGGTGTTGATGTTGTAGAATCTCCCAAGAAGGCCTGCTTCTGGTGGAAATGCTTCTTAGGTGTTGGCCCCACTGTTTGCTGCCTTCTTACACGGCATGAATTGTTGCCCCAGGAGAAGCTTGTTTTAAAATGAACTCTTATGCACAAAAGCTTGGGAGGACACTGTGCATACTGGGACTCTTTCTCTGCATATGATTCTTTGAACAGTTCCTCTGTTCCCAGGAATCTGTCAATTTGAAGGGTTTAATCTCAGACTGAAGAAGTATGAGCTGTAAGATGTGCAGAAGACAAGTTTGTCTCCTTCTGTTGTTGTTTTCTTTTGTTTTGTTTCTTTAAACCACACCATCTAAACTAGAGCATGAGAAGGAAAATGTAAAGGCAGTGTAGATGCTGTCAGCAAAGCCATCTCCTAAGGACATGGCTCCAGAAGCTGAAAAAGGCTCAGCTTCTTCCAAATTTCCTTTTGCCATTATGTGCAGAGCTGCAAACTGCTCTCTGCTCTTGAGCATTGTCCTTTGCTGTGAAATCTGTTTGGATGGAGTGCTGGCTGCATTCTGAGTGCTTCTTTCAAAGGAAATACAAAGCAAAAAAACACTGCCTCATTTAGGAAATCAGATGGGGAGAAGTGGTGATGGCATTCACCTATCTTTCCTTTCCCCCATTTTCAAAATGCCTGTTATCAAAGGGTACACTGTTATCAAATGGAGGACTCTCCTTCCAAACATGCCACCAAATCCTACTTGTGTATTCAGTTGTGACAAGCTTAGACAGCTCCCCTGCCTCAAGCCCAGCATGTTCATTCTCTTTTTTCCCTCTATCTGTATATATAGATCATATTTACCTGCCTGGCTAGGTATGCCAAGGCATTTCACAGTTTTCCTTTCCTTTACATTTTTTTAGTTAAGTCAATTCTAAAGCTCTATTTAATTGAATAAATACATTTATTCCAACACACTGACTGAAGACACTCATCAGAAACATCACTCCTCTTAGTTAAACCTCATCCCCTGGAGTCTGCATCATGAAAAATACAGTCTGTGTCTTTAGTGTTCCCATGGACTAGAAGACAGGCGGCCCAGCTCTCCTACACACATCACAGCCATCACTGAAACTGCTCAGCACTCTATGTAGCAGAGTTGCCTGGAAAGTTAGGAAGTATGTCTATAAATATGTCTATCTGTTACTCTCCAGCTATTGTGAAGCTTTGGGGAAGCCAGTCCTGGGCAGTTTTCCTGCACATTTCCCACCGTTTTGGGCCTTTTTTGTGAGCAAGCCCCCGAGCAGCTGTTTGGTTGCCAAGAATAAGGGTTGTTGAGAAGTGTTACTCCAAAGTGCTCAGTCACACAGCGCTGAGTGCCTGTGGCAAAAATAGCTTTATGTAGATTGCATGAGGTACTGAGAGGAAGCTGAATTCCCTGAGGCTCTTGTAGGAGGGGGAAAAAAGAGGTTTTTTTATCCAACTGTGTCACACTCATGCAGTCATGCCACAGCATGATGGTGTGCTACTCCTGCTTTTCAGAGACTTCTAGATGGTTTTTCTATGAGAACAAGATATCTGAAAATGGTAGTGATTAATGACGTAGCAGGCTTTCCCCCCTCCCTGCAGGTTCAGCTTTCCACTAGCAAGAGCAAGGAGGCTCTAACAGGGATTTCTTCCTCAGACCTGCCACATACAGAAATAAATTCTTTCACTCTGTGCATTTTTGCTGTTAATGCAAACTGTCAGCTGTAATTGAGAGCATCACATTGAAATGTGAGAATAGTGCAGAAGTGTTCTTAGTTTAGCTAATTTTGAGGCTCCTCATCCCTTTTGCTGAAACAGACAACATTTTCAGTAACCTTATCCAGTCCTTTCCCATCAGCGATGTTTTGCTATGAGAACAAGGCAAACCTCCATCACTTAAGCCACAAGGCAGAGGAAGCATGGTGGAGATTGGGCTGCCTCCTTCAGCTTGGGCCACATCTGTTGTCCGTTGTGGTGACGGAGTTTTGCCCTTTTTGAAGCATGCCAGACCAGTCACAGGGTAGGTGGCTGATGCTCCATCTTCATGTGGCACAGTGGCCCCAGCACAAACTCTGTGATTTTAGAAATATTGTTGCATAGCATGTGGTTTGCATCCAATGAGCTGGATGTGGGATTTGGATAAGCAGTTTAATAGGCTTGTTGTTTTAGGTAACTGAATCTGATTTGGCTGACTTTGATGTTGATAAAGTGCCATGCATTTTCTATACCTTGTACAAAAGAATGGGACAGATAAAATAGTTGAATCAGCAGGTTTTTTGTGGATTTATTACTACTCTGGTGTTTATGGCCCAGCAGGTTTTTCTTATAAGCCCCCAGCTGCAGATTTTACAAAGTCCCATTCCCTTGGTCAAGGTTTCATTGTATTTTTGATTTCAAAGAAGCCGTCTTCTCACTCCAGTTGTGCACTGGCTGTGTAAGAGTCATTTGTTACTAAGTCATCAGGAAGAAACTGGAGGTAACTCACATACGTTTATCACTAAATACCTTGCAATTTTATAAATGCAGAAGGCAGAAATCTTGGAGCAGACAGAAGAAGCATACCTTTGTCTTCACAGCTCAATGACATTAAAAAAAAGGCTTGCTTTAGCTGTCACAAAATAATGAGATGATTCTGAAATATTTTTTCAGCTTTTATTCTCTCATGTGTTGAATGTGAAATGGCTCCTGTTATTAGCAGTTATCTTTTGTCATAAATATATCTCTCAACTCACTGAGACCTGTTTGCCAGATATACATGATAATGCCATGTTTGCTGTTTATAAACATCAAACTAGAGTAGATGCCTGCCACTATACTGTCACTAATTAAGTTGCTTATAGTCTCTGTCTTGATTTTTCAGATGAATTCAGTTTATCTCAGGTAGCTTGAATTTACTTTCCTTAACTGTGGTTGAGTCAACAAGTCTGCAAGTATTGGCCCCTTTTCACATAACAAATTTCCAGTCTTGATCTGATTGAGCTGCAATTTAAGCAGAGCATCAGCCTGCTAAACAAATCCAGGTATACTTTTCGTAAGATATCCCTGTCATACTGGGAGTCAGCTTAGTTGACCAGTCTTCAGAACCCTTGATACAAAACAGAAGAAAAAAAAAATGTGAATAGTAAGTCTAGCATTTTACAAGTGTAGGGAATTAGAAACATTCTGTCTGAATGCCGAAAATATCCTGATGTTTTTAGAAAAGTGCTTGGCTTCCTTCGAATGCTGCATGCAGCTTTTCATTCCTGTGTCATTCCAGGTCCTCTGATCAGGAAAACATAAACCTGATATTTGCACACACAGGCTAGGGCAAAATCAACTAAAAAATGACTGTATAGGTACCCTCCAATTCATTGTAAGTAAGCATGTGGTTTTCTGAGACACTCAAGTTAGTTGATACTGGGCAGAGCTCTTGCTTCAGAGGACAAATCGCTGCTTTTGAAGCAGGACATCCCAAACTCTCAGGTTGTCCTCAGGTGCCAGGAGTGTGTGAAGCACTCAGGAAGGAGGCCAGTCCCACTGCCAGAAGCAAAGCTGTGGCCACACTGAGCTGGCCTGAGGCTCAGAGGTTCAAAGGGGCTTGGAGGGGTACATTTTTATTATGAAACATTTATCTGTGTTATGCAGTTGTTTTGCAATACTGGCAAAGGTTGGCAGAGAAAGGGGACCACTGAGTGGCCAGCAGTGCGACTAGCGTTTTCAGAGCTGGGCTTGCCAGACACCTGCATTTGGCTTGAATTGAATGGTCTGGACCGTTGGAAATCCAGAGAAGCCTGCCTTGTAGAAATTGCAAAATGGATTGTGTACAGGCAGGGAACACTGTTCCACTGCCATGCTTGAAATGCCACATCTGCTCTCTGTCCCTGCTAACAAGGGAGCATCTCTGAAGTATATCCTTCCTACAGAGCTGGCAAGAGCCAGATACACCCAGCAACGTGGAGTAACTGTACTTACTTTTTAATGTGAGCAAGTGCAAAGTATGTTTTCTACTTAACAAACAGATATCCCACTCGAAGCATTTGCTTTTTAAGTTGCAGGTTTTTTTGGGGGTGGCCTTCCATGTCTGACAGCTGATTCTGCTGTATTACAGGGCTGTTCAGCACATCCCAGGTATGGCCAGAGACGGTTGCCCTGACAATTCACTGCTGATGAATCAGACTTGTTGTCTAGGCAACTACCTTCAGTTCTAACTGGAAAATAATGAGTTAAGACCAGAGTCTTAAAACTGCCAGTCCTCCAAGGGTGGTCTCATCACAATTAAAGCTCTTCTAAACCTTAATCTTTATAGGCATGTGGTGTAAAGTCACAATCCCAGGACATAAAGGAGGAATATGACATCAACAAGAAATGACAGATGATTTGCTGCAGTGGGGAGCTGCTGCCTACTCCACAGTGCAGGGATGGAGGGGCGGATCTGATGCCTGGGCACAGACTCCAAATCCCCACAGGAGGATGCAGGAGGTGGAATGAGAACACTGAGTGCCCTCTCAGGCCCTACAGATGTCTGGCATTTCATTGAATGATGCAAAATGTCAAGCTCTTTCCCTACTGTTAAAATTTCTGTGCTGGGCAGAGCAGCCTTTTGTAAGGTCCAGCATGGAGTGTGTTTAGTAACTTAATGGAGGTGACTGATGGTGGTACTGCCACGTACTCTTGAAGACTGCCAGCGTGTTTCTCAAAAAGAAAACAGAGAAAATGCTGTTTCTGGTTCTTCAATGTACATGCAGGCAGCACCCTACTTACATACAGTGCTTTAAGACAGGTTCCAGTCCCAGTCTTGTGGCTATCCTGGTTTAAGAGAAGATGACAGAGGGCACAAACAGATTTCCTTATTTATCCTTGATATACACAATTTGCAAACATTTCAAATAGCCTAGCTGCTTCTAACACAATGATGGCAAAATTGCTCATTCAGAATTGCCTGAAATCATGTCTGATGCGAGAGCCTCATCATGCTCACTTTTCAGTGCACAGCTGGGGTGCTGGTAAATAGCATATCTGGAAAATTTACAGGGAGTGCATATGTGTATGTACTGATCTTTGATGATCCTGGTTGTCTCTAAGTTATATATCAATGTGCTGAACTGACAAAGTAATCATTTCAGGACTTCATGTGAGTGATGAAGAACTTTCCTGTATCTATGGCTGTGGTGTGTCTGTTTCTAGACCTGCACTTTACTGCATGAAAGCAACTGTGGGGAATACAGGTGGTGTGTACAGGGGAATTTAGGGGATGATGGTGTAAAACAGAGGTGATGAGACAAAGACGAATGAAGCCAGCAGGTTAAGGAGTGAAATACAGGAAGATAGGTGAGCGCTAAAAAGCCTGTATCCAGCATCTTCTGGTAATAGTTTAAATCAGCTTCCTCCCTGGGGTAGCTCTGTGAACAGTCCATCTCCAGGGACTCAGCTATTCACTTCTGCCCCTTGTAAGCGTGGCTGAAAATAAAGGAAATGTCATTTGTTAAGAAGGTGAGCTGGCTATTGAATGGAATTTAAAAGCTTCCATTATGTTTTGTCCCACTAAGTATGAAGCATCTGTCTGCATGTGAGAACTGCCAAACGTCTGTCTTCTACATTTGTGTTGAAAATCTGTGTGGCCAGCCTGACACTGTAGCGTAAGCCTGAAAAGAGAATAATAGAAATTTAGAAAAGGACAGTCTGTGGGACTAGAATGTAATCAAAATGGATTTGATTTTGTTTTCTGTTAGAGAGAAGACCATTGCTTGTGTTTAGTTTTCCTTGGAAGTCTGTGAGGCCTGGATATATGAGGGCTGCAGATGTTTGTTAACTAAACTACAAAACTTAACTGAAGCTTCCTCCCTTACAGTGGTGAATTTTACAGGCTGGTGTATATAATATAAAATCTATGGACAGCTAACCACAGTAGCAAATTACATGTGTCAAAGCAGACAGATGAAGCAATATTTTGTATAAACATGTAGAAATGGTCACCTTGGACCTCTGAAACAGAACAGCTTTTTGTTGCAGTGCTTCTACCAGAGCCATCAACAATCTTGACAGTTTTAGTTTCCTGCTGAAATTGAAATGTTTCATGGGAATAGATTAATTACTGCTAATAATCTTGACAGAATGACGTCTAAATGTCTTGTTTTGATTTTTATGGAATATTGAACACAAGTCAGAACGAATCACTGGAGCTTGAAACAACATACTCTAGAGTTCTAAGTTTAATGTATTCAATTCTTCATTAAAATGAGGTATTCGCAAAAACTTGGTATTTCTGACATGGAAATCTGTTCCCAGTTGATTCCAGCTCATAGTTTGCTTTCATCTTTAGCTTATATTTTAACCAAGTATACCCAAGGCATATAAAAGAAAACTTATTCTTAAAATGATTATTGATGTTTGTAAAATCTCTATATGAATGTTCTATTGGCTCTAGATTTAAAGCCTTGAAATATATTGGGTATTTTAATTGATGCTGAAGATCAATATATTTATCAGATTTTGGGGAACAAAAAGCTTCATCCTTTTCTTGATTGCATCTACTGATACTTTTGGAGATACTGCCTAGGAATGTGCTACACCTGAGATGCTGAGGGAGACTTTCATTCTGCTTACCAGATACACCAAATTCTAACCCCACCATTTCTCTCTAGGAAAAGGTGCTATGACAGACCTGCTCAGATGTGTTGCCGACTACTTTATCAGGAAAATGTAACCTATTCTGGCACAGGATCCCAGCACAGCTGTAGCTCCCTGCTGTATTGCAAGAGGATTTATGGTATCTGAAAGCAAAACAAATGGGGTCTCCTCTTTTGCACTGTGTCATGTTTATTTCATAATAGATGCAGAGGAGTGGTGCAACTAATATTGGGAGAGGAAGAATGAGAAAATCTAGTAATGGGTGAGAATGTGTGTGTAACAAAGTAGCTCAGGACCTATATCCACAGTCACCTTGTGTGCAGGTCTTTGCAGGCAAATACTGTCAGTAAGATGCTTAGGAGTGTCTGGGCAGCACTAGCTTGCTGTTCTGGCTCTTAGAAACTTGGTTGAAGTGAAATGATGGTGAATATTGGTTCAGTCTCTCTTTGTTGTTTTAGAGATTTCCTCTCCTGTTGGACCTGTGTGATAAATATTCCCTTTGCTTGAGTGGCCGTGTTCAGTGCCAGATTTCAGTAAAGACCTGGAAGTGTAATATAGGGATCTGTCAGAATATCCTGCGTTTAACAATAAAAGATATTTTGCATTTTGCAACAGTGCATGTGCTATGCAGATGCGAACAAATACTGAACTTTTAAAAAAGATAAAATGAAAAAGCAAATGGTTTGGCTCATTCAGTTGAGCCAAAATCCATAGAATAAAGTTGTTTATTTCCCAGCACTGAAGATGAGGCATTTTGTGATGAACAGAATTAGGCTTATGAAAGAAACTGCAGAAATGCTTGGTTATTATGCGGGGGGGGAGGGGTTTGGGATGTTCAGGTATTTTTTCACTTGTTTTATTTCATTTTTAAACTTCATGAGAAAAAATAATTATTTATGGCAGCATTTAATCGTAACTATAAACAAGATTTATTCAGCAGCTTTAGAGCCATTTGCCTTTTTTAGCCTTGGAAGTTCAGGTTAGACATGAGAAAGCAGCTTTTTACTGTGAGAGTGGTGAGGTGCTGGAACAGGTTGCCCAAAGAAGTGGTAAATGCTCAGCCTCTGGCAGCATTCAAGGCCAAGTTGGATCAAGTCTTGGGTGACATGGTCTAGGGTGAAGTGGGATGGAACTACATGATCTTAAGGTCCTTTTCAACCCAAACCAATCTGTGATTCTATGGTTCTATGGTATCTTTGAGTCTGTAAATATCTTAATCTGTTTCTGTGAACTGTGAAGGCCACATAGTGCTTTAGGACCTCTCATAAGGGCAGCTAAAGAAGCCAAGGTAATGGCTGCTCAAATACATTCAAAATATCGCTGTGGCTCATGCAGGAGATCTGCAAGCATGACAGGATAGGTATGTTACAGACATGTTTCTTGATACTTAGCATTATAGGCAAATGCATCCAAACTCACTTTCCTGCTGACATTAAATGGATGAGGAAGCTAACACCGAAACTCTGCACATTGTACTAAGGATTACTAAAGCTAGTTGTTGTAATCATCAAAGCCATTATTATTTACTGTCAGTAATTAGTTTTCCCTGTTTCACTTCATTGCTTTACAGCTTTATTTACTTTCTACATTTCTGTGTTTCTTTCTACAGAAGTAATGGGCATCATGGTTTTTCTGGTTAGTGTCAGCTTAAATTACTCTAGCAGAAAACCTTGTATGTGAAGTTGTGTATAGAAACATAATTTGTTGGATGTAGTAGCCTATCAACTGAGTCAAGTTACAAAGTGACATGTAACGAATTTTTCTGTATGTAAAATGGAAGGAGGAAGTATTTAAAAGCTAGTCTACACTTCTAGGCAACTACTATTTGTGTTATCTGCACATACGTAATTCAATGACAGTGTTTTAGCAACTACATGGAAAGTAATGGGCATTCCCTGCAAAACTAGAATGTTAACAGCTCTATTAATATGGGAGAAAATGTGGTGCCAATTTTCTGTTTGAGGACTCGAAGTGCCATATTAAAATACATCAAATAACTAATACCCATATTTTGAATCTCCTGATGTCTAAGTCCTCCTGTAGTGCTCCAGCTTAAAGCAGAAAACCTCATTTATTTTTATAATGTAAATAAAAAGCACTTGTCTTTATACAGAGAATGTGCTGCCAGAAGGGTTTTAACTGGAGTATTTGCCACTCTTTCTCGCAAGTTTTGGTTTCATGGCACAGTCAAGAGGGAGTTGAAGGAGTCAGTACATACACAGTCATGCAGCTCAATGCTTATGTCAGACCCACCCGTAAAGCCCATTGAACTGGAACCCACACTTCTGATGGGGAGGGAGGAGGAAGGAAGGAAGAGCGGAGAGCCCCTGTGGGGTCAAGAAGTGGCATTCTTCTTGTTAGTGACAGTGAATCCATATCCTGGCACTGGAAGGGGGTGTAAGGGGCTACTTGTTTTGTTTGGGATTCTGGGCAATTACTCTGAATACTAAAAACCCTCTCTGTGTCTGCAGCTGTTAAAAGCAACATTTTGTCCCAACTTCAGCTCTAGTAATTGAAGGGAGATTTCCCCCCTCATTCTTTTCCCTTGGTATCATAAGAAAGCATAATATATGTATATAAGTACTTGCTGTCAAAGGATTTGGGGGGTTGCCACGGTCTGTTTTCCTCTTTTATTTGGTGAAAAAAAATCAAAACCAAACCAATACAAAACAAAAAACTCCACATGTGATGAGTTTTCCCCTTTCCTCACAGTTTTAGTGTGTCCTTAAGCCTCAAACTCTTTTCTAGCACAAGAACTAGGAGTCAGCAAATTAAGCTAGTGGGAGACACCATCAAAAGAGGGAAAAGGAAGTAGCTTTTTTGCACAGCAGGCAACAGACATGTAGCTGCTTGCCAAAGAAAGCTGTGGATGCAAAAGTTTTTATATGTATTTAGGAGAAGATTTTGCTCAGGTTGATTCACTGAAAATACTTGAAGGCCTGAAAAAGAAGGGTTTTTTTTTAAGGCATGTACTTGCCTTATTCAAGATTACTGCTTCTGCTGCAGACAGGATTCTGAGCTAGGCAGCCCCTTGGTCTGAGGCTGCACAGCTCTTCTCCTGTTCTCACTGGATTTCACACTATGCACTCTTAGTGTTTTCATGGCATTTATGGAAGCAGAGTAACACCCCAGAGGTAGCTGCATGTCAGCATTTGCTGATGTAATCCCTTTGAGATGAAAGGAGCTCTGTAAGTAAAAACAAAATCATGTTCTAACCTAGTACTTTTGATGAGAGAGTGGAATGATTTAGAGACCAATAAATGTGAATAACTCTCAGCTAGTAGTCTTCTTGCAGCTATCCACACTTCAAGCAATCGAGCATTGCTCTCTACAGCTCATAAAATTCCCACTGAAACTACAGTTGAAACTGATAAGACTTTTACCTGGAGATCTCTGTGTAGACAATAAAATGTGCCTGCTCTCCAGATACGAACAAAGAGCCACTGAACCTGTCAAGAGTTGGGGAAGAAACACAAATGGTATGGACAGAGAGGGATCCTGTGGTGCTGAATAACGTGTCTACTTTCTAGCTCCTTGCAAATTTTTTAAGCCCCTCCATATGTTCCTTCACTCCCAGCTGATTTTTCCAGTGTCAGCAAATAATGGTCACAAGGTGGAAGCAGAACTTGGTGTCCCAGCAAAAGAAAGATGCATTTCCTTCTCTGCCCATTTGACTTGCAGCCTGGCTTCAGACCAGGAATGTACTTGCTCTGTTGATCAGAGCAATTCCAGAGGAACTTGACAGCCCTGTATTTGGAGGGAAAAGGAATTACAGCACTGTCTGTAGCCCAGCAGTGGGACCACTGTAGCCCAACTTGTAGGACCAAGTCTGCAAGATTATGCTCCCACCCAAGGTTATTTTTATCATATGTGTAATACAATTATTATATTAGTCCACTCATCCGTGTAGGTGTTGAAGAAGTACCTTTGTCTTAAACCTCTTCGATTAACTGCATGTGCCATATATAGATAAAAATGAGTTAATGATTACGTGTAGCCTGTTTCTTGTATATAAACAGGGATGAACGCAAACAGACAAAACCCAGTAGTTGTTCCATCATCTGGAAGGTACTCTGTGGCCAAAAAATACAAAAGTACCTGGGCTCCCCTTTAGCCACCATCTGCTCTTGAGTTTTTAGTGATATTTAATCAGTGACTGTGTTTGCCTGTCAAAGAACTAGCAAACTTTCTGCATAAATGGCTTTTCCATTAAGCAGTATATCTGCTATGTTGCCCTTGCCAGTGGAAGCCACACAGAGCATAACAGAAAAAAAAAGAGGAACGCATAGTGGTGTGGATGGGTAAGCAGGAGGGTTACTTGTTTTTATCAGATGTATCTCTGAAAGGTCACAGAGGAGGACCAAATACTGCTCTCTCCAAAGGAGCAGATGGGATTTATGGCTTGTCACTGTTGCTTCCCTATCATGGAATCAGAATTATCACCAGCTAAAAGTCTGAATACTGCATTAAAAAAGACAGCAGTATAGAGATAGGTTTAAAGTAGTGCACTGAAGGAATATGAGTGCTAGAAGAAGCTCAAAAAGGAAATAATACTTCTGGGGACTCATGCATGGGGAACACCTCCCTTAATCCATCACAGGAGAGCTCTAACAACAGGCTGAAGGGTGGGAGCCAAGGCCCAGAACAGCAAAAGTGTGAGTTGTGTTGTGCTGTGTTTAAATGCCTAGAGGAAGTTAGTAAAATATTTTCCCATCAGTTCTCCTGGGATTGGAGTTCTTCAAAATGCTTCTCTTGTTTAATGGACAGGAAAATGCCAGGTAACATCTAAAATTAGCAAGTTTGCTATACCAAACTGTTTCTAGACTAGATTTACATGCATCAGTTTTAATAGTGCTCTTATCTAAGCTTTTGACACCTTAATCCTTGTAGGGGCAAGAAATCTGAGCTATGGGGTTGGATTCTGTTGCCCTCCACACTGTAAGAACAGCCATGCAAAAAAGATTTCTGTAACAGATCCATGCTCTGGAGAGAGGGACGGAAAATTAGAATTGCAATCTCATAGGAGCACAGACTGTTTATTTTCATGTTCTGATGGCTTTATGGGGATACAAGAAAAACATCTGCGTTCAGTTCTTTTGTCAGGAGCATGGCACAGCCCTTTAATTAGAGACCAGGAAATTAATGAACTATTGCATCTTGGACCATACATCTTTAATATCTTGTCTATAGCACAAGGAGGCAGAAAGCCTGGTCCAACAATGCGAATACAATGTGAATATTGTCTTTCCTGCTTGCAAAAGGTGTTGCAGGAGAGGTGACTTTCTACATGTGGGCAGTGGTGTATTGTGTTGTTGCAGAATCTCTGACAGCAATTAGCTCATATGCCTCTCTCAGGAATAATCAAAGAATCATAGAATAGTTAGGGTTGGAAAGGACCTTAAGATCATCGAGTTCCATCTCCCCTGCCATGGGCAGGGACACCTTGCTCTAAACCATATTACCCAAGGCCTCGTCCAATAAGAAATGGAAAGCTGTGGGGCTAGCAAGACTGTGGATCAGGAAATCCTGTCTTTTTAAGAACCTGAGAGCATTTTCCTACTTGCTGTTAGGCTCCCTAAATGCAAAAGTCTAAATTTTGGAAGGCCACTGAATCATGTAAAGTCAGTGATTTGAGTAACTTACTTGAAAAATACTATAACATTTGTCAGATTCATGATATATTAGTGTTGCAATTTGGTGCACTCATAATGGCTGGGAAGATATCAAATACCTCCTATGTTGTAGCCTAGTCTCTCAACATAAAAAAAAAAAATATCTATTTTCCAAACTGTCTTTACATATTTCACCAGGCAGTCCTCTGTTAATGCTGTTATTGATTTTGTCCCTGGAGACTTGATTGGCTTTTAATTAAGACTGGGGGAGGGGTATTTGTTATCCAAAACTGCTTTTGAAATAAAATGTTGGACAGACCTCCTTACATCAGCAGAGAGAAATGAGAGTTATTTTAAAGGGTACACCAAAAATTCTGCATTTTTAACTGAGTGATGTAGATGCGTGTGTATGTCTGCTCTTACTGAAACAATTTTCCACTGTCTCAATGCCCTACAATGAATCTTAATGTCAAATTCAGGCTCAGTTCTCAGCCACCTTAGAGCAAAGCTCCTATTCTCATGTGTTTTTAAATCCTGCCTAGGCCTGGCAGTGATCAGGCCGGGGAGACCGGAAAGGCTTTTCCATCTGATGGGGAACCAGTGAAGTATGTGGATCCTGGCAAAAAAAGACGTGATAAAATGCAGTGTTTCCATAATGGCAAAGTGGGGATGTACTTGGGACCAGTGTTTCCCAAGAATGCCTGTGGGTATGGACACAGTTGCGAGCAAAGAGGACTGGTTCCTGAACAGCCCTCCCTGCTCCTGTTTGGTGGCAGGATGCCTTTGTATCTCACAGTGTTTAGCTAAGATAACTACCCATGTAAGCACGAGGATTCATATAGCTGCACTCTCTTATGAGCTCTGCAAACTTAAATAAACACTTTAACATATTCAGGGTTATAGCAGTGCCCTGCTGTGTTCTGTTAGTGACAGCAGAGTGGTTTTGTTTACCAGTGGATTGTTGGTTACGGTGTGTCATCAATGTAATTTAACTCATTTTCTCTGTATAGCAACTTGTGTGTGCTACTTCATTTGCATTAAGCACTGAGACGACCATGGAAATGACCTTTTTTAATGGAAAAAGTACCACATGCTAGTCAAGTTCAATAAACCTAAGCTGGCAAAAGCATCTGCTCTGATTTGATAGTAACAAGAGTTTTACAAATTCAGCGGTAAAATGATCCCACTGCTTTTTTACCTTGGTTATAAAACACATGCATTTAGACATTTGCTAGTAGAGAGAAGCATGAGGAGCTGAAGCATATCTGTTTATGCTCAACTAGGGCATCAAAACAGAGACAACAGTTTCTGAAATACAGCTGGTGTCACCAGGCAGGTGATTGAAATAGGATTTGATGTTGTAGCAAGTAAAGATGTAGGCCTCATTCAACACAGCAATTGAATGTGTTTCTGACCTGGTAGACCTTAAAGCATGTAATTTGGGGTGTTCCTAAATTAGGATTGAAAGACACAGAATACCCAAATGTTGCTGATCTTGATTAAGCAAACAACAATTAGATTTTCAGTATATTGCAGCCTTATTTCAATGTTTTCTAGACAAAAGGCAATATGTGGCTGTCTGTCTCTTCCTATCATTTTGCAGTACCACAAATGCTTATGGCAGGGTATTGTGCAATCAAATGTTTTTAGAGCTGCCCATGCTTTATCATGCTCCTTAAGTTGGTCACAGCTGGACTGGTAAAAGCCTGTGCTTTTCTTGTGAAGCAGCTGGCTGATTGTTTCTTTAGATGCTAAGCAGGTAGAAAATACAAATCTGCTCTGCAAGTAAGCATTTATTTGAGCTTGAATTTTGGGATATAACTCTTTTGTTTGGTTTTATGGCATGAACACAGACACTTTGTATTGCTGATCAGATAGGCATGGGTATTTAACAAGTACAATTTCTGTAGGTAAGAAATGTTTATGGGAAATTATGGGAAAATTTTACAAGAAAATGGACCTAAGTAATCTTTTCATTCTGCATACTGTTAGGCTAATACGAGGGGGGTTGGCTGTAGGGATAAATGGCTTGTATATAAAAGCTCAGGCTTTCAGAATGACTGTATCCTACTTAAGAAATTTTGTGTAGTCTTTTAGGGGATACAAACACAAGAAATAATGTCCTATACCATACCATTCTTTAGAAAAATATTTTAGCAGCAAAAGTTGTTGGAGAAAAGAGTGATTTTGCCAGACCAGGTATTTCTGCACTTCAATGTTGTAGGTTTTCATAGACTTATTGCTTATGCCTTTTAGGAACTGATTTACCTAAAAAAGCTTTCCTCCCTCTATCTTGACTTGATTATATGCTATAAACTTAGAGAAGCTATCCTTGATTCATTGTGAAATAAGTTTAATCAGTTCAGTTCTGTATTTTTATCAAAGACTGAAGTTGGTAAACGAATACAGACAGCATCCAATTATTTTCTGTTTCTGGTTATCTAAGAGGAATTTATGAACTGAGGTGGAAAAAAACTGCTAAGAGGGACCTATTTCGGACAGTGAATATGTCCACCCTTATAACGTGGTGTTGGCACAGTTGTAAAAGAGTGTTTCGAGCTTATATCAGAGATTTGGTCATTGTTGCTGTGTGCGTTTCAGTACTTTCTATTTCTTGAAGCTGTGCAAAGTATAGACAACTGCTCTAGCTGTCGATTATTCCAGTGTTGGTGCTTATGAATCAGCAGTATATTTTTGTGCTCTGAACTCACAGGGCAAAAAGCCTGCCTGAAGTGAGGTCTGCAAGATCTGAGTTTGTTCTTAATGGTTCTTGCAACTTGAACAGGAATGTGGATGGAATTACAAAAGTGTAGTAGTGCTGCATGCAGATGCTTTAGTGTGGAGGTCTGATGTTAGAAGTCAGCATAACAATCAGCATTTTGTTGTCTAACATTGACTGGAAAAACATCCCTTACCAGGAGAGTGGAAGAATGGGAATACATCCTATAGTGTGGTGCTTTGCATTCCTGAGGCAGGAAAGAATTTTCAGAAAAAGTTGGCATGTTTTGGCTTTTTTTTTTTTAATATACTTTATTAAATGTTATGACTTAGAAAACTCCAATTATGAATACATGCAACACTTCAATGTGATTTTATAACTGCACATCAGAGAAACATCTGTCTTTTAATGAATTGTCATTTTCTAGCTGTGGACGTGATTAAGTGGCACTTTATGGAGTCTGATAGTGACTCTGGAAGTTTGCTTGGAGGCTGTCACAGTCAGGCTCTTGAAGGTTTCAGCCTTCTGCTACCTGCCTAACAGTGTGACTGCAGGGGAATTAAGACGGATTTGACCCCACTGAATCTGGTGGTGCAGAAAGAAAGACTGGAAGTGGCTGCTGCCTTGTGCAGGTTTCTAGAGAATAGAAATGATTGATGATGAATAAATGCAGGGCAAGAAGGTGAAGGATAATGTATAGCCACCAGATGAGAAAATGAGAATGGGTATTTTGTATCTGTTTGAATTTTTCTGGTATTTGAATTACAGCCGGCTACACAGAAGGATGCGGCAGGAATGAGAGTAAAGGGAACAAGAAGAGGAGGATCCTAAATAGATATAGACAGGCAAGAAGGCTGACCTAAGGGAGAATGAAACAGAGAGGCTGGAAAAAAAAATGGCAGAGTTTCAGTCAGAACTACTTTCTTATAGGTATTCTCTGATACCTTCCTGCTTATGTTAATTTCTGCAGCAGCTGAGTTAGCTTTGCTCCCTATCTGGTCAAGAGTGTCCATTCTCCTACGTACCCCTAGGTGCAGACCTTGTCCTGCCCCTTCTTCAGTGTAGCAACGCTTGTTTAACTGCCTATTGTGGTGACAAAAGTGGTTACGTTTTCTGGCTGCAAAATTGTAACTGGGGATTAGGGTCCCCCCCCCAATTAAAAAAAACCCAAAAAACTAAAAGGAAGGTACATGAGTCTGTCACCTTAACATGTTTGAAGGTCACTTAAAATTCTCATAACAAAGTAAGCCATTGCAGATATTCAAAACAGCCTTCAGCTCTGTGCGTCTTCACTAGGTAGACTTTTTTAATAGTTTAAAGTTAAAACCTTCCCAATCCAGATAGCCGTCCTTTAGCTATTGTTTTAGAACAACCATTTAAACGTCATATTTTTGCTGACATTGTTGGATTTCTTATCTTAAAATTCCAAATTGACTATTTCCTCAGCTATCAGAACCAAATTGCAGCATTAGAGGCTGTCTCTGTTGGAGCTTAACCCAATATTACTAGCTCAAGAAAGAAGTTATTCTTTTTATCTTTGCCATTTCAGTTGGGATATAAATGTAAAATAGGTTGTATGGGTTTTTTTAAGATTGTAAAATCTTTGGCTTTGGTGAATCAAAACCATGCTTTTATAACATTATGCCTGTCTGAAAGGATGTGGAATTATACACTGAGGTTAGATTTCAGTACTTAGTGAAACTTCCATTTGATATTCCATAAATATCAGAAGTGCTTTTCTTTGGAGAGAGCTGCAGCTGAAATATACTTACAGAAAGTTGCCTTTTAGTTCTTTATGCCAAACAAGGTAATTGAAACCTTTCCTTCCTTCTTCAGTCTGAAAATATTTTCATTAAAACAAATGTCTGCTCTGTTGAGAACTTTGTTATCACAAATGTTCAGAGGTATTGATTCGACCAGGAGAAACACCACCAATTACAATGTTAATCTTACAACCTAGTGCCCTTAATAAATGTAAGTAATGCTATCTGTGTGGCTGTTTAGGAGACTTTATTTCCCCCCTGTAAATGGAGAAAATATTTTTCAAATTCAGATATAGCTGGAGTGAGAATGTGAGCACAGAGCAATGTGGGGCACTACAGGTTGTTTTGATATGTAACATCCTTGTCCCGACTTACTTCCCTTTACTTTTCGGTCTAGTTGCCTTACGCTTTGTATAACTAAATGCCATTTAGATTCTGACCTATTTCTCAGTATCTTCACAGTGGTTTAAGTCATTGTAGAAGATAAGAAACCACACAAATAACATCTTACGGTTCACAGTAATTTTCTGCATCAAGTTTCCACGTGAGCTACTCAGTCAACCAGGAGAATGCTCTACCAAACACAGGGGGAAGCCACTTTATCTAAAATACATGTGCACAAAGGAAGCGAAGCATACATCTGTGACAAAACCAAACTTTATCCCTGGTGGAAACAACAGATGAAATGTTTTTTTAGACAAATGGGACTTAAGGCGGCTATGTACTTTTTAACCACCTCTGAAGGACCTTGGGAGCTTTAATGTCTGGAAGGAAACTGAAAGGTGTAATACATTAAACGTTAATAATAAAAGAGGAGCAGGTGTTTTTCCTCTCTTGGTAATTCATAATTAATGTTTTCAAGGCTGAAGAAGGTAAGGGTTTTGTTTGGCTTTGCTTGGTTTTGGTTTTTCTCTATTTATAACTCAGGGAATTTTAGAGCACAATAAACAATGACTTTTCCATTCTGGTGAGCAAGCTGTTCTGGGCTTTCAAGCTGTAGCTTTTAGCCCATTAGATTGAATCTTCCTGGTGTGATGGGTACTGCAGCCGTCATTCAGTGTTGGCAGCTTGGTGTATCTCCATGCTTAATTAGTCAGTGAAATCAGCTTGAAAGGCAGCAGTTGCCTTGACAGAAGCACTGAGAGAGGTTCGTTGTTATGTGTTGTGTTTTTTATGCAGTGTATGTTTGGCTCCCAAGGGGTGACAGTTGGCTGGAGCCTGAAGCAAAAGAGGTGGAAGAGTGAGTGTTTAGCCAGGAAGTGTGGGAAATGCCCCACAGTAAAGAGCAAACAGGATTTGGTCCTGTTGGCACAAGCCTACTAACCATAGGGCAGTATTTCAAGAGTATATAGGAGCTGGGCAAATTAAAGTCTGGTCTTGCTTTCTGGGCAGCTGAGTGCCTGCTTTTCCTCAGCATACAAAGTAGCTATGAGATAGCACTATAATTACATAAGAATATGACATTTTAAATATTCTCAGTACAGCTCCTGGTCCAGACACCAGCTGGTGCTAGTGGTTGGCTACATGGGGAATGCATTCAAATCATGCATCATTTAGAGTAGGCTGTATCCCATGCCCACCTACTCCTTGGCTGTTTTTCAGGAAAGGCTGGGCTGTCTCAGTCTCCATAAGCTGGATATCAGCTCTGATGACAAGAAGCTATGATAACAGTTTCCTCTCACTGCAGGTAAGGCAAACTGTGTTCTGACCTGCATTAGAAGGAATGTGCCCAAGCAGACCAGAGAGGTGCTTATCCCAACCTACTTGCCACTGGTGAGACAGCACCCCGACTGCTGGATCCAGCTCTAAGACAGGTGACTACTCACTAGCTGTAGCTGTGACTGCAGGCTTTCTGTATTTACATGCTTTGCAGTGGGTATTGTTGCTTGCACTGGGCTGGAAAAGCATGAGATTGTTTTGCAGGTTATGTAAAGGGCTCTGTTTCCTCACTAGCTGTTGTTTTCTGATCTCCATTCCTCACCTGTCTCCCTTCCAAGTGTTCCACAGAGACTTTCAGTCAGACCTCAGAGCTCAAGAGCAAGCTCAGATGGTGCAAACTGTTGCACCTGTTAAAAACAAAAAGGACTCCCTGAGTTTAGTCTGTAGGGAGCCTTTGCTGTTAGTGTGTGGCAGGAGGCACATCTCCGGTGTAAGCATGGCAACAGATACAACAAACACGCTAATTAAAGCAAGTCTTCCAGTGATGTCCCTAAATTGCACTCTCAGGTAACTGACTCTTGTTATACTTTCTCCACAGCATCTCCTCAAATAGAGGACTTCTTTCTGCCTGTGTTTTTCAAGAATTGTTATTTTGTGGCTGACAGATGTTAAATTAGAAATAGGTTTTTATCATGTTCTTGCAGAAGGGAACCTATTACCAAGTCCATTAAGGTGTCTGGAATTTATAGGGCCACTGGACAGGGAGAAATATTTGGGAAGCAGCAAATGGGAGAGAAGAGAGCTACAGATTCCTAAATGAAAGGTCTCAAGAAAGCAGAGCGGAGGAAGCATTGGGTGATGCAGGGAGCTGAGCATTACTAACCAGACATCCTCTACCTCAGATAAATACCTGCTATCCATGTCTGAACACCATCACTCCTTTTCATCATTCCCCATTATTCTAGATGTGTGTTCTATTGAATATGGAAACACAGTACACAATGCTTTTCTTGTCACTCTATTTTGGTTTTTGTTGTCTTGGTTTTTGGGGATTTGGTGGGGTTTTTTAGTATTTTTTTGGTTTATTTTGTTATGGGTGTTTTTTTGTTGTTGTTGTTGTTGTTTTCAGCTTATATAACACCTAAAGCTGGTTAAACTGGGTTTAAACTTCCTGTAAGTCTCAACTGGCAGAAGCAAGAATCAGACTAAGATTATAAAGCTAACGAAACCAGGGATTTACTCTTATTTTGGTAAAGCTCAGGTCTAACTGTAGTGTAATATAACTCCAGTACCATGACCAGTTCCATATTGGGACATCTAAATAGTAGTACTGAGTGCCCGTACACTAAACGACTGCTTAGCACTGGATGTCTTCCTCCTCACAAAGACATTTGTCTCTTACTTTCAATGGGCTTATGCTGGTGAGGTGATAAACATCCTACTTCACCAGGAGTGTGGGATGCTTAGCAGCTGTTAGACTGGTCTCCAACTGTGATACAGTGTCTTTATACACCAGAACATGACTACTCTGTACAGCAGTTTTGGAGCAGTCAGTCACTTCAAGTGCAGTTTGGCTTAAGAGTCTTTGGAGACTAAGAAATACATATGCTCAGGCCCAGATCTGTCCTCAGCCAGTAAGAATGCAGCTGCTTTCAGCTTCATGTGTAGTTATGAGAGATGTCTGACCAATTTGGTGGCCTTTTATGATGGGGCTACAGAACTGATGGACAGCGGTAAAGCAGTTGATGTCATCTACCTGGATTTGTGTAAAGCATTCGACACTGTCCCACACGACATCCTTGTCTCTAAATTGGAGAGACATCAATTTGATGAATGGACCACTCAGTGGATAAAGAACTGGCTGGATGGCCACACACAAAGAGTTGTGGTCAATGGCTCAATGTCCAGCTGGAGACCAGTAACGAGTGGTGTCCCTCAGGGATCGGTGTTGGGACTGGTCTTGTTTAACATCTTCGTCGCTGACATGGACAGTGGGATTGAGTGCGCCCTCAGCAAGTTTGCCGATGACACCAAGCTGTGCGGTTCGGTTGATACGCTGGAGGGAAGGAATGCCATCCAGAGGGACCTTGACACGCTTGTGAGGTGGGCTGATGCCAACCTCATGAAGTTTAACCATGCCAAGTGCAAGGTCCTACACCTGGGTCGGAGCAATCCCAGACACAGCTACAGGCTGGGCAGAGAAGAGATTCAGAGCAGCCCTGCGGAGAAGGACTTGGGGTTGTTGGTCGATGAGAAAATGAGCATGAGTCGGCTTCAGTGTGCACTTGCAGCCCAGAAAGCCAACTGTATCCTGGGCTGCATCAAAAGGAGCATGACCAGCAGGTCAAAGGAGGTGATCCTGCACCTATACTCTGCTCTTGTGAGACCTCACTTGGAGTATTGTGTGCAGTTCTGGTGTCCTCAACATAAAAAGGACATGGATCTGTTGGAACAAGTCCAGAGGAGAGCCACGAGGATGATCAGGGGACTGGAGCACCTCCCATATGAAGATCGGCTGAGAAAGTTGGGACTGTTCAGCCTGGAGAAGAGAAGGCTGCGTGGAGACCTCATAGCAGCCTTCCAGTATCTGAAAGGGGCCTATAAAGATGCTGGGAATGGACTCTTCTTTAGGGACTGTGGTGATAGGACAAGGGGTAATGGGTTAAAACTTAGGGGAAGTTTAGATTGGATATAAGGAGGAAATTCTTTCCTGTTAGGGTGGTGAGGCACTGGATAGGTTGCCCAGGGAGGTTGTGAATGCTCCATTCCTGGCAGTGTTCAAGGCCAGGTTGGACGAAGCCTTGGGTGATATGGTTTAGAGCGAGGTGTCCCTGCCCTTGATGATCTTAAAGTCCTTTCCAACCCTAACTATTCTATGATTCTATGTATAGCTCAAGGACCAATTCAGTTCACCTAAGAACTATTCCCCAACTCAGATTCCTCAAGCCATATAAACTTAGGTGGAATGAATCTCTGTTGTAGCTAATAATCACGAAGCAGCCCTTGATCCTTACCGTGCTTAGTTTTCTGAATCAACCTGTTGCGTTTATTGACATACTTTTTTATTTTCCTACTGCTATGATAAAAATATTAGCTGTGTGAGGTAGGGATTACTGCTCTCCCTTTGTTTTGCCCATAGCCCAACTCAATGGCAACATCACCTAAGTGAAGCTTGCGTGAGTGAGGTTGTCAGTGGCTCTGAAGACACAAGTGGGTTACAGCTGAATTACTGAAGCGTCTGTCTTTTAGTGTCTTTGTCTTGATCCTGTCAAGTATTTTATCAGGTCCTTAAACAATCTAAGTATTCCTGACATGTTGCTAGTCCCAAGTGTTCTTTTCCAACAGGGGTTTGCTACATTACAAGCACATTTCAGCCGCTTGCTTTCTTCAAAAAACCACAGTCGTGCTATTAAGAGCAATAATGTGTTGAAACCTTAAGCAAGAACCTCTTTAGATAAAGCAAGCTCTTAAGTCTCTTCATGACTTGAACACAATTTTACTAATTCATGGTAGAAACACTCAAGTGAAGACAGAGAGCCTAACACCTTATACCAGAAATGATTTGAATAACACCACATACATGAAAGCATCTGGAAGCCTGTGTAGTATAACAGACTGTTCTAAAACAAGGAAGATGGCTTGTGGCAATGCTAGACTTGAGCTAAGAAAAGCTGTGAAACTGTCACAATCAGGCAATAGACATCCTTGAACGTGTGCCTCATAAGAGCAACTGGAAATGACTGCTGTGAAGCCATACGGTTCGATGGCAGCTCGAGTAAATTTTGTTTGCTTGTAATGCAAAAGATGGCCTTCTCACGGTTATAAAGGTTAACACAGGCAGTTCACAGTGAATCAACAAGACAACTGCTAACAGAAGAACAACAAGAATATCCAGAGGAGCAGGGGGCACAATTCCTTTAAAGGATATTTGAGAGGGTAAGCCTGTGTACAGGGAAGAAGAACAACTTGCAGACAGACACCAGGTTTATAAACAGACCTTGGAAACTCCAAACCTGTTGGATTTCCATTACTTGTGTTGTAGCTGAATTGGCTCCTGGAGAAAATGAGTCCCTGTCTCACATGCCCAAACCTAACTGTGTAACGTTCACCTCACAAGAGGAGGCACCTGAAATTATGGCTCTGAGGTAAAACTACTTTTCTCATCTCTTTTGTACAGATTTGACGCCTAATCTTACGGTTTGTAGCAGTTGCCATCTGGGTTTAAACCGCGACGATACTACAGAGCACAGTGTGCCACTGTTGTCACCCTTTGTCAGTGCAAAACTTTTCAGCACAAAAAACCCCTTGGTGTAAAGAACTCATCTTCCCTGCAAAACTCTTTCAGGCCAGGTTTCCCTGTGGCTTGGAGGGGTTCACAGGAACAGTTATCTCCTCTCCCAGATCTAACAATCATCTTTTCCCCTGAGAATCCAATACTTTTTTCAGCCCTGTGTGTTACAGAAGTGCTAAACTCCCATCAAGACTTCTTTTCTAGACAAGCTGAAATAAAAGTGCTCAGTGGGTCACTAGTAATGTAGCCGAAGGTCATTGTGGCAGTACAAAGGGCCAAAGATGACAGAAAAAGCTGTGCAAAAGCTGGAGACACATCATATTTTAGAGCATACATGAATTTGTTTCCCCTTGCTATTATTTAATGCAAATTCAGAAACAGACAGTATTTGTTTGACAGGTGTGCTTCGTTGTCTGTTGTGCTCTGAAAGCGTGGTAAAAGGCAAAGACTTTCCAGCTTTCATCTCTAGCTTTGGCAGAAAGTAATTGAGAAGTGCATTTTGGTAGACTTGAAGCCTGATGCCAGGTGGAATTATAAAACCCAAGACACAGAAGTCACCAAACACCTTTGATGCAGTGTATACTAAAAAGCAAATCTGAGATGAATGGTTGTTGTCCTGTGGGTTGAAATGGTCACTTAATATTCAGATATACATTAGGTTTGGGGAATTTTTGTTGTTTGTTGGTTTGGTTTTTGATTTGCCTTTTTGTGTGCTTTTGTTTGTTTTTAATTTGAACAGAAGGTCTATTTGCAGTTTCTTGTGATTTTAAATATATTTCTAAGTAAGGAAAAATATCTGACTTGGGTTTTAGTTTTGATCTGTGAATCATTTTGAGTATCATAAAGACCTATGGATGACACTGAGGAAAAAAAATATAGATTGGGTTTTGGACTTTAGCGCGTGAAAACAAACACTTTGGGAAGCTTTCAGTAATTGGAAATGGTGTGACTTTAGTTGAAGTTCCCTTTTACTGTAAGGTGAAACACTTTATAATGGCAGTTAAGAAGCTTTACCGGAGGGTATGCAGGAATTTCTTCGGGGCAGCTACACTTTCATGTGCTGAAAGATGAAGAAATTCACTTTCTTGCCTTCAGAATGAGGGACGAGACTTTAGTAACAGCAGCTTCTAAAAGGGGAGAAATATCGCCATCTTGAGGCTACCATTCTGCGTGTTGAGTAAGATAAGGTAATGAGAGAAGTATTAAGCTACAGCTAATTAAAAACATAATATCTGCTCGGAAGGCTGTAATAGAACACAAAAAAAGTTACTGCAATAGCTAAAACTTGATTTTTCTTTAGCTGTAACTTTTTCTTCTAAAGAAAAAAGGCACTGATGAATAGCATTTGTCAGGCTGTCAGAATCCCACTAAAATTGTAATTGTTCTTTAGTTGAATAAAGGAAAAAAGATCTAAGGGATATCTGAAACATATTTCTTAATTTTAAAACAGCATAACTATCACCTGTGCCTTCGTCTAAAAATTCTGCATTCATTTTTACAGGTGTAGCACTACAGTAGATTCAGATTCTTAGTAATTGTTACAATGTCATTTTGTGTGTTTTGACTGTAGAAGTTGATCCTTTTGTGGGAATTGTAACTGTGTGTAAATTCTACTATGCCAAGAACCAAACACACAAAAAACTTGTTAACGTTCTACTTTTATCACCTTGACAGTGATCTATTACATAGATAGGGGTTATTTTCTTAAGGTCTAACCTGAGGAGACAGAGGAATGGAATGTGAAATAAAAGTCTATTCCTAATTATTAACATTATTAAATTAAATGACCCAAGATCTAGGTGAGTGAGTTGAAAACAAATGTTGAATTTTAGCCCTTAAAATGCTTACAATTTTAGCGCAATGTATGCAGGGTTGAAGTCCAACAGAATTTCACAATACTTCAAAGGCAAGCTTTTAGTGCTTGCTTCTAGACTCAACTAAAAGACCATCTGAGAGCAATTTTATAACTCTTTCTTGCATTCTTGACCTGGTCACTGGCTTTCTCATTAACTTAGAACCTGTTGCTGAGTGCCTGTGTTCTACCTGCTTTGCCTGTAAGAGATATGATTTAATATCTGAAATGCATAAATGAGATTCACATTTAATTCTGAATAAGCACACAAAATGGCTTTGCTGTGTAGATACTAGTAATAGTAACTGGCAGGACACTCAGAAGTGTTGGGGAAGGCAGGATGTGCTAGCATTGCTCAGTGCTGGTCCTCTGAGAATCTTCACTGCAGGTCTCAATGTTGGGTAAGTGCTGGCTGCACACCTCTCAAAACCACCTCTGTGGTGCTACTGAGTACTGCTTATGTTAGTTATATCATGGAATCATCTTACTTTAGAAGGAAATTTCTATTTCTGCAGTTAACGGTTGTGTGCATACTTTGTTCTGTGTTTACAGTTTTCTGTTTCTATGGGCTAAACTACAAAAATAGTACCTTGGCTTTGAGACAGTCTATGAGAAAGAATTTGTGGAAATACAGAAAATACAGCAGATTTTACAATGGAACAGCTTTCTTCTTCCCTCTGTTCTGCATCCCTCGGACTTGGACATGTTAACCATAGCAATTTTATTTTTTACTGGGGAATAGACTTTTTCAATGTCCTGTTTATTTTGTTTCCTTGTTTTGGTTTTCTTTTGTTGTTGTTGTTTGTTTAGGTTGGGGTTTTTTTTGTTGTGGGTTGTTTTTTTGGGTTTTTTTTGGTTTTTTTTTTTCTTTCAGAAAGAGGGCAAACATAGTGCTCAAAATAGAAGCTTCAGGAGTGCCTGATTTCTAAAGATTTAGGGTTGGCTTAGGTCAGGGTAGAGGCCTGACGCATCCACTTATTTTTCTGACAGCAGCTAGTAGAAGATGCAAAGGTAACAGTGTGAGAAGCAGCCAAGGATATTTCACCACCCATTTTTCCACTCAGATTATCAAGTCTAACTTTAAAGAGCAACACAGACAATATATTTATCTATATTCACCTACACAAGACTTTTTTGTTGGGTTAAAGAAATAACTCATCCATGCCAACCTTCTGGCATGTAATTCAAAGACAACCCATTTTTACTAGATGGAGGCATTAGCACAAAAATCTGCTATCAGATATGCTAGTGAAGGGTATAAAATATGCATTCTCATTACTGGAACCATTACAAGCCAAGGAAAGGAGGTGGTAACCCTTTAAAATGAGATCAAACCCAACACAAGAAAGAGGCAAACCATTTACATATCTTTCTTTTGCCGTTATTGGTCATACGCTAGCCCTGGCCCCTGAAAGGTACTGAATGGCAGGTGATCCTCAATGTAAACATCCATCCTACAAAAGAGCAGTGCAGGCTGGGCTGTGGCACCAAGTGGCTCTGGGTGCACTGGGGATTGCCCACACGTTGTGGTTTATCCCAGCAGGCAGCTGAACACCACACAGCTGTCTGCTCGCTCCCCCTCAGGGTGAAAAATTTCACCTCTGGGTGAAAATAAAGACAGCTTAATAGGACATAAAAGGAAGGGAAAATACTAATAATGATAAAAGAATTTACAAAACCAGTGTTGCAGACTGCAATTTCTCACCTCCTGCTGACCGATGTCCAGCCAGACCCCACACAGTGGGCACCACTCCCCAGACGATTCCTCACAGTTTTATGGTTCAGCATGATGCCATATGTTATGCAATACCCTTTTGGCTAGTTCAGATCACCTGTCCTGACTGTGTCCTCTCCCAGCTTCTTGTGGCCTCCAGCCTGCTTCCTGGCAGGGCAGATGAGAAGCTGAAAAGTCCTTGATCAGGGTAAGTGCTGCTAAGGAACAACAAAAGCATGGGTGTATTAGCAGCATTGTTCTCATCCTAAATCCAAAACACAGGACTGTACCTGTTACTGTGAGGAAAATTAACTTTATCCCAGCTGAAACCAGGATGCTATGGTCCACAGCAGAGCTCTAATTTTTTTTAAGTATATGATATGAATGCCTGGAAACAGAATGGAGATGCTTTTGAGTAAGAACTATGTCGTTTGAGCTTGTCACCCCAGGTGTAAGGAAGACTCTATGAGTATTTGTCTTAGGAGATACACAACTAAGAGAAGAGCAATGCATGTGCAGGTTGGACTTGGTTTTCCCTTCTAGTCCTCCATTTGGTCCTAGAAATTAGAGTGAAGCAGAACTAGTTTGTGGGAATGAAATAATCGAAACCTCTTATCATTTGTAAGAAAATAAACTAAATGGATATAGCCCTTTGGTTACTCCCATGATCTTGCTTTCTTCTGTGACAGGGGAAATTGTGAGCCCATAACTGTTCTTGGACTGTGCCCTCCAGATGGCAAATACTTTGATTTAGTGCTAAACTGCAGTGTTGGTGGGTCTGAGAATTTATACACTGACAGTAAGGATCTTTAAAAAAACTGAGTTTAAATATATTATTCCAATAATTTTAAATGTTTCAGAGATTATGGTTTTCAAGCTTTCCTCCATAAACCTGGCAGCAGAATGCCTTTATAGGAAAGTGGATCTTTCTAACCAGAAGCTGCTATTTAAGAAAAAAGGTTAAGTATTCTGAGAATCTGGATTAAAATGTCATTGTCCGTGCTTGTGACTTTTATGGATTTTCTCTTTACCTTTAAAGGAACCCACACATACTCCTCATCTATCAGACCAACTCTGCTCTAGTTAAAGCTGCCCCTTCTTTTAGATGTTTTTTTCCATGTTTTGGTCCCCCAGATCAACATTAAGGCACTGCACTGAGGACCAGAGGTTTGGCTTAAGCCTGTAGTCTGTTTCAGACTTCCCTGGCACTGTGGTGAAGTCTTTTAAACACTTAGGGCTAGTCTCAGTGGGGGACAATGATGATGCACTAATGGTGCCCTGAGCAAAGCTTCATTACTGGGCAATGAGGTTTTTGCATACTGTGGTAGCAGAAGGTGCTTTTGTGCCTCAGCTGCTTGTACCTTGGTCTGAGATTCCTATTCCTGACTCCTGGTAAACCAGGTAGTGCTAAGCTCTGCCTTTGTATCTGAAAACATTCCTAGTATGGGGATGTCTTCCTCCTCATGAAAGACAGATGGAAATACAGCTTGTGTACAAAAGAGAGAGACTGGCCTCATGAGAGCATCGGCTGTGAGCAAAAGTAGGAAGGGAGGAAGACACACGAGTGTGCAGCGCTACTGATATTCATTCCAAGTCACTGCGTTTGCATTTTTTTAGTTTTTCTTGCCAAATTATAGATCAAAGACAGGCCTGAATGTGCACGTTAGGAGAAAGCACTCAGATAACTTCTACTTAATTATGTTACAGCCAGTTATTGCATTAAGACATAATTGTCAATTTCATTAGAGTTAATTGTTGCAATTTTAATGTCACTATCAAAGCGAAGCATCCTGGCTGTAAGAAGCAGCACGTTATTTTCTATTGTGTAATGGCCCACATGTTACTACATGCCCAGGATCAAGACTTGGCTGTCTTTCTGAAAGAGAGATCTGATTTAAACACCAGATGATTGGGTTTGGTGCAGCAATTACTGGGTGACACTTCTGTGTCTCTTTGGGCAGGAGATCAGAATGTCTCTCCAGGGCTAGTCTGACTGATGTAAAGCTTAGGTACCCGTGGTGTTTGTTTTCTTTACTGCTTTCTAAGGGAAGCCACTTAGCTGCACTAATGTGGTATTAAGCAGCGAGGCAAACAGCTCCCAAGTCTTTTCATGGGTTAGGAATTGCCTTGGATTTGTGTTCCCAGAGGGTGTGGTGGGGCTGCTTTGCTTTTGTATGGTATCTCGTGTGAGCAGGAGGTAGACTGTTCAAAGTAAGTGTCTTGCACCAAAAGCTGTCACTGGCTCATTGTGTGGAACATCATCATGGCAGTGGTTTGCTTCTTTGGATCAGCATGGGCTTTTCAATGGTTAACAAAAAACCAAACAAACCACGGTAGAAATGAGTGCATGTGTAATTTAGACAGGTCAGTTTAGTTTATTAAATACTCTCATAATTATTTTCAACATTATTGACTCCCCACAGAAGAGAGAATAACCTAGATGCTATCTTTGTTAAACTATACTACATTATTACTTCAGGTTCTTTACTGGGAGTGGAGAAGATGCTAAATATGATTTATGAGGTACTTAAAGATGTACAGCAAAGCTGCTCTTAGGAAAAGTTGTGATAAGACAGTCACTTAAGGCTAGAATTAACTGTTTTATCCCACTAAAGGCCAGTGCTTGCTCTTGTAATAGCTTTTAGTGTCCATTTCCTTCTCATCTAGTCAGAGGGGCAACAGAAAGCAACTGGAAAACCCTTTCCATAACTGACAAGAATCTGCAGATGGTACTTGGAAGATGTAATTTGTTTTGACTCATTTGTTATTGCTTTTTTTCTCCTCCTTGCTGATTGCTTTGGGCACTTGCTGCTCAGGTGTTTGGACTTCAGTGAGGCCCCCTAAGGATGCTGGTGAGCAGAGCTTGTCTGAGAGAGAGGGGAGTATGCTGCGTGTTTGCACCCTGTAATGAAGGATCTCGTAGGCTTTAACGGGGACAAGCCAGTGAGTTCTCCTGCAGTGCAATTTGTTTCTCCAGGAGTTTCAGGGTTTGGCCCCGTCGTTGCCACCGAAACAGGTACCTGCCTATCCCGGTGCCGCCCGCCGTTAGCCATCAATGGCGCGCCGGGTTGCCACGGGAACGCTGCGTCGTTGCCATGGGAACGGGATCCGCGACGCCCCCTTGCGGCGCTGCTCGGGCTCTCAGTGCGGTGCCGGTGCGGGCTGCCGGTGGCGCGGTGGCGGGGCTGCCTTCAGACAGCAGCGGCACCGGGAGTCGCGCTCCGTGCTCAGCGGCTGCCGCGGGCGGAAAGAGCTCGGAGAGCCGAGGCTTGTCTCGTAAGACGCGCCTAGTTCAAACTGTTTCCAGGGTAATTCAATCGAAGGTCAGCCAGCTGCCTCTGCTGGGAGCCAGCTCCGCTTGCTCTGCCAGTCGCACTGGTGCCCAAGGAGATGCAGCTTCCTTCAGCCTTGGGTAGCAGGTCTGTACTGTAGAAGCCACACGCTGGCCAACGGCGGAGGCTTAGGGAAGGGTGTGAGAGCAAGGCAGCATCCCTTAACCTGAGCAGGGAAGGCTTGTGTTCTGCAGTCCTGAAGTGTTGGGTTAACTGTGTTGTCAGTGACTGATTGTTCTGCTTTATTACTTTTTATTTACTATTTATGTATTTATTCATTAGCAGTGGATAACTGGATGTACAGCCTTGTTATGCTAGGCAGTCTTTCCCTGAAATAACTGATCTAAAGTGCTAAATGTAGGGAAACAAATAGGATATTGCAACAAAAAGCAGCTGCACCGCGGTGGGACACCACTGGCTAGCTAGCAAGCCTTGCAGATCCTTCCTGCAGGCCTGGATGCTTCCTGAATTGCTTTTTTCAAGTGAAACCAAGCACCAGACCAAGGAGGGTTTTATGTCATTCCTTTGTCAAAAGGCTAAAACAGCAGAGTTTTGCAGAGGTGGGGAGTTGGCCTGTCAGGGGGAGGAGCCAGCTGAGCTCCTTGTAAGGAGAGCCACAGAGATGATCAGAGGGATGGAGCATGTCTCCTAGGAGGAAAGGCTGAGAGAGCTGAGGTTGTTCAGCCTGGAGAAGACTCCAGGGAAACCTTGCTGCAGCCTTTAAGTTCCTAAAAGTAGCCTGTAAGAAAGAAGGGGAGAGACTTTCTAGCATAGCCTCTTGCGACAGGATGAGGGGTGATGGTTTTAAACTAAAAGAGGGGAGATACAGGCTAGATGTGAGGAAGAAATTTTTTACAGTGAAGGCAGTAAAACACTGGAACAGGTTGCTCAGAGAGGTGGTGGATGCCTCATCCCTGGAGACATTCAGCGCCAGGCTGGATGGTTCTGGGAAACCTGGTCTGGTCTAAGGTGTCCCTGCTCACTGCAGGGGATTGGACTAGAAGACACTTGAAGGTCCCTACCAACCCAAACAAATCTACGATTCTATGTCTGTGTGCAGCCCCAAGCTTAAGCAAAGCAGAGCAGAGAGAGGTGGTGACTTGAACCCCAGCAAATTATCTCAGAAGGTCAGTGCTAGTTACCTAGCAGTCGCCTAGGTTACCTAGAAGTCACCTTCTGTTGAGAAGCAGGGAAATTTGTAAATGCCTTCCAGACCAGGAAGCAGCAGTGGAGTAAAAAAATCACGTCTGTAACTGGCAGCAATTGTCATCATCCCAATCAGCTCTGACCTAACTGGCCATACATTTGGCAGCACCTATTTACATTCTGCAATTTCCTTCAGTCAGGGTGTCACTCATTGTCGAGACTGCTCTGCCAGCAGCTACGCGACGCCTGGGGATGCCAGCGCAAGAGAGAAAATGACATTTTCAGAAAGATGTCATTTCTTTTTCAACACTGCAAACATCCACCCATCTGTCACAAATGCTTGTCGGCACTCCAGCATCTCTGTATCAGTCACACAAGGAGTACACCTCAGCACAAAGAAATTTATCAAGTTAATGGTATCAATCATACGCCAGTTTGCATTATTTATGAGTGCCAGAGACATCTTTTCACCCCTTACTATCAGGTTTGGGTTTTTATTTTAAACTTATCTTAGATAAAAGAGCGGGAGAAAACACAAGTGGGGAGATAGGGCTGAAGTGACTCTGGAAGACCAAGCTAGCTTGCTGTCAGATCACAGAATCAGAGGTGGAATGCTTAGAGCCACACATAGCTAATTGCTCCCCAGATCATTCCACAGACTGTTTTTGTCTGAAACTCAGGCTGGTACCTTTTGTCGGTATTGGAAGATGCTGATCCCATACAGAAGACGACACCATGTGGTTTGCCCAATAACACTAATAGCAAACCAACCTTCATACTGCTGATTCTGGAAATCATGCTGACCCTAGTAAAGCACTAGTTGCAGTGCTGCTTAACATCTTGGCTTCTGACCTATGTTTTCCAGTGTCACCTTGTGCCATTTAGAACTGGTGCTTTGAAAAACATTCAGTTAACCGTTGGTAAAACATGCTCTGTGACTATAATGAAGTGTTCATTGTAATGGTAATTAATAACATGCTGCAGAGTACTTGCTGTGTGAAAATACAGTGTCAGGTGTGCCCATGTTACCACGAATACTTTCAGTTCAGATTGACTTGAAATTCTGGTTCATTAAGCTGTCAGCAACTCACAGCTATAAGGGGAAAACATTGATTAGTAGCCCCAGAAACTACAGGTGTGTTTACAAGAAAGGCTAATTTGACTTCATGAACAGGAGCTGGCTGTAGATTTTAGGTTTGTTTTTAAATGTTTGATTACTCATTACTGCCATATCGATCTTTTATAAAACTCAAAGAAGGCCGAGTCACACTATAGCATCAAGCCATGTTAGAAAATGAATGTTAGAGCATCCTTGAATACATGGGAGTCTCAAACAGAACACATTCCAGAGAAAAGCCAATCTAATTTGTAGAATATTGCACATTTTGTGTATAAACTGGTACTTGCAAAGTTACCTGGAGCAATTCCATTGTTATGCTATTGAAGAATAACTAAAGATATAAAGGATACATGGTGCACATATTCTTACTGTAAAGACAATCAGGCAATTTGCTGTTTTGTCTGTGAATTATTTAATTTGTTCAGATGTTTCTAGGAATGTCTTCCACTCAGCCTCTTGTTGCCACCTTCAGAAATATCTCATTCTTTCAGAAGAGGATTTTATTTTATTTATTGAGCATTTATATATGTGTCTTGGGTATCTGTGTGTCACTGCTGAGTTAGAAATCAGCTGTAACAATACTAGAGAAAATCAACTCTCCTAGTGTCTCACTCAGTCACCTTGAATGCCAACTTCTAGAAGTGTGATAGCATTTGTTATTCTGAGAGCGCTGCTACTTTGCTGGTGAGATAAGATGAAAACTGGGATTAGTAAAGTACACACATGGCTTATCAGGCAGTTCAGTGGATGCATTTCAGATCTGGAGGACTATGAATGATGGGACAGCATCAGGAACTTTATTGATTAAGCCTTTGCAAACTTGAAATTTTTTGAAGCATCTGTATTTATCTGTTAAAAGGCAGCTGGACTTTATCACTCGCTGGGAAGAGACAATATCAAAACACTACCCCTCAATGGAGAAGCGATTGGCACATGAAACACTTTTTCAGTCGCTGGTGGCGAAAATGCTTCAAATGTAATAATTCTAAGTGGAGCTACTTATTTATTTGACTACAGAAGAGGGAGGGTCCTGCTGTAGGCTGCTGGCCAGAAGGTGTGCTTGTGGGAAGGACTGCAAAACATGAAAAGTATATTCAGCAAATGCTCAGCAAATGTGTTCCATGTACCGGTGACTATCTGTCAAGGACAATATGTGCTTACTAAGCAGGCTTATAAAGTGGCTCCAAAGGCCCTAGGAAATTATTTCTCACCCATCATCTTTTTGTCTCCTCCTCACATGGAGAGACACAGTTCCCGCTACTACGGCCCTGATACAGAAGGCTCCCTTCCACAGAGCAAGGAAGAGGCAATGCTACCCTGAGGGTATGTCCATGTGATGCACTATTGTGACTCTCATGGAGTGCCAAAAGTACTAACTTACGTATGAGCATAAAAGATAGCAGTATTCATGATTTTGTTGCCTGGACTCATTTGTCCTGATGAGCAACAGAGTGTTTAAGTCTGGAGGTCCCCATAGTACAGTACTGATAATCTTTTGGCAGCTTGTGTGCCTAAGTACCCTGAAATCATACTTGCCTGTGATTTGTGACTGAGGAAGTTTTGCAGATGAATCAAGATAAAACAGAGATGGGTCTAAGCTTGTTTTGTTCCCAGTTTGTTGACATAAAAACTTTGAAATGGGGAAGCCTTCTTCCGTAATCCTTATCACAACTGCCAAGGAATTCTACAATTCTCATTCCTTTCTGCTGGGCAGCACCATGTCAGCTATCACCACTGCCATCTCTCTCATATGACTCTTGGGAGACAAAAGGCTTACTTCTGTTTTTTCAGCCTGACATTTCAGTGACATGTGTATGACTATTTCTGATTGCTTCTAATGGGAAAGGTTCTCCAGCTATTGCAAAGCTATAAACTTTGCTTCTCCTTCAGGACTCTGCCTTTCTTCTGGTTACCCATAAGGCCTCTACATTGGAAAAGCAATAAAAAAGAGATTCAGTCCTGTTCCTCTGAGAAGAATAGGGCATTTTCCCCATGCCCCACAGATAGGAAGGAGATGCGTAAAAAGAAGACAGAGATATTTCTTGCTCCTGTAGAAAAAAATTCTGCTAGCTGAAAAAAATAATTTTGTTTATCTCTGAAAACCTCTTTGAGCCAGACCATCAGGGGACACAGAGACCATCCAGAAAATGCAGACTGGATTGCCTAGAGGTATATTATTGGATGATGATCCAGCTAGACTGAAGGGATGGGCAGGCTGGACTGGGGCTAACCAATATGTGGGATCAGCAGGAGTGCTCTGTGGTTCATGCTGTGCCACTTCCAAATGTGTGGACAGCTCGCAGGGTGATGATGGTTGAACTATTTCCACCCATAAGCCCAGTCTCTTCTTAGTCATAACTGCAGATTTAAAACTCATGCTGAATTATCAGACTGTGCTGTAGCCAGTCTGAACAATTGTCAGCTGTTTGTAATTCAAAGCCTGTCTGTGCTTTAAGCTGTCTTCTTGGAGGGGAAAAAGAACCTCTTCACCCCAACCCCCCTGATCTCCAGTATTGTAATCAGCATAGCTGAGTTATGGACAGAATGTGAATATAGCATACTCAAAATTTGCTTCTTCCTTTCTAGTAATAGATCTGTTAGCACACTGTCAATCAAATACTATTTGTTTCAAAGACAAGTGTCATGACACCTTTTCAGCAATGGAAACTCCATTATCTATCACCTGAGTATGAGATTTAAACAATGCAATGTCCTTCAGACATCCTGAATCCTTTTATATGTCTAGTCTGGTTTTAGCTGCTTTGAAAATGTTTTACTTTTGTCTAGATCATCAAAAATGTCGAGTTACCTCTGCTAGCGAACCATACTTAGTTTTGACTTGGAGAATAGGATGCGGCACTCTTACTGCCTAAGAATATCTTTAAAGATAGAGCAAATGCTGTATGTCAGGTTATTGAGTGCACCTTTTAATGAACTGTCTGAGTGAGAAACAGAAGATTGATTGTGGGGGTTGAGGTTAGGTAAGTAAGTACCTGTTGGGTGGAAAGCTGATCCTTTGAGGGGTGGGGTGTTAGTTGTCTAGAACTGTTAGAGGATGGATGGAGTGGATATATGTGGAAAATACTGCTTGTTATGAAAAAAAAACAGCAAAGGAGGAGAAGGCTGGTGCAGTGAAAAGACATGGTGAAAGAATTTAATGCTGGCTGATTTCCCATGCCCTCATCTCTAAGCCCACATTCCAGGGAGGAGCAGATGTGTAGCAGGGCAGTGGGGAGGGTAACTGGACCATCTGGTCTTTCACGGCCATTAATCCACTACATTTTTGGCACTAGACTAGTGGTAGTGCCTTTCCTACCCTCTATTAGGCTAGATGAAGATGGGCTATCATGGCTACCACAGTGGCAAGGTCCAGGAATTTGATTTTGAGCATTTTTATAGCATTCTCAGAAAGGAGATGATGCTGTGCTGTGTGCTGAGAGAGGGTATGTGTTAGCAGGCAGGATCTTTGGAACTGGGGGTGCAAAGGGCCACCCTGAAATGTTTCACTAGCAAATTTTTAGACCTCAAGCCAGGGCCAAAGGACAGTCTACAGTAGAATGGTCTGGGTTATACAATAGAGGCTCTTGGCTTATTGGGAAGCCAAGTGAGAAGGAAATATCTCATCATCCTGCACAGTAGCCAAATGGACCAAGCCATATCGATATTCTGAAACCATGATATAGGAGGAAATGGCCCTTTATTTATTACCTGGACACAATTAAAGCATAGCTATAGATAAACAGTTGTTACAAATAAATGTGAATCCTGATGGCTGGTCCCATTTAATAAAATAATCTTGCGCTTCTAGGATTTAAATGCTTCTGATGGCTGGTCATACAGACTTCCCCTGATTTCCTCTTCCAGTTGGTCTGGAAGTAAAAGGCAAATCAGCTTTCCAAAAAGCTGTGTGTTTTAGTAACCTCACATTTATCCAAAAGCACTTAAAGAATGTTTTTGAATAGAAATAATTTTTAATTGGATTTTGGTGGAAGGATGTTCTTTTGAGAACATCAATTTTCTCCCGCTTACGCAACTTGTTGGCTACTCCAAATGCGTACAGCTTGATTAAACAATGACCTCTCTTAGATGTCTACTGAAGGAACAATTTATAAGTCCTAATCTGCTTTTCTAATTTAACAATCAACAGTCTATGGGTAAGGGTTAAAAGATATTAATCTGAAGCTTCAAAATGGGATGGAGCCAGTGAAGGCATGTGAGCCAGGAAGGCTGTCATAGACAGAAGGACCCCTATCAGTAAGAGAGGAGTGTGGGAAAAGGGATTCCACCAGGCTAGGAAAAGGAAAGGTGTATCATGGGAATTAAGAGCTTTACATTTTGATTCAGAAAGCAACATGTCAGAAGAAAGGCAGCAGCTGTCTGCAGTAATCTGGGACTGGAAGAACTGTGCCAGCGAGATAAGCAAGTCGTGATGATTAAGTTGAGCGTGGTTATTAAGAAGTATCAGTAAAGAAGATGATTTGGCTAATGTCAGTTCAAATGTGGTGATTAAAATTAATGGGAAGAATAATATGACCAGGAAAGAGAAAGGAGGAGAATGAGATTAAACTTAAAGAGACCTATTTCTATTCAAGATGAGATCATGTTGCTGAACCTGTTTCCCATTTTGCACGAACTGCAGAATTATTCTCTTATAATGATTTATTTTTGTTGCCTGTCCCTTGAAAAGACTTTAAAATTCAGAAAATACAGATAAAAATGTTTATTCAATCTTGCCTGGATTCAAAAGTTCTATATTCATTCAGTTTCTGTGCATCTCTCCATAGTTGTTTTTTGTCTTTTCAAGCATATTAAAAACTTTCCTATAAACACATTTCATTGGTTCTTATGACAGCTCTTAGTATTTTCTCAAACATGACCTTAACTAGGTAATCCCAAAGCGATTGTAAATATAAATACACCAGCTGGGAATGTTTTTATTCAAAGAAATGAGGTAAATGCATTAGCTTCCTATGAGATACCATACTGCAGGTTCTTTTAAATCTGCTGCTGGAAATGTCTCTCCTGCTGCCTGTATTTTTGTTTCACCTAATTATTTGATATTTAGCATAGCAAGCAGTTGCACGGCTGCCAAAGGCATGGTGCCAAGAAGGCAAACTTGAGTGGCTCAGGAGTATGAATGTGTGATTGCTTGCATTGAGCCTTGGCACCTAGCCTCCATCTTTGCTCTGTTCCCACCATGTGCCACAGGAAAGGCTGCTGCCGTGTTTCATGGCCAGCCCAGTCTAGCATAGCAAGTGTGCAGGGCAAGAAGGAAGCCTCTGAGGTCTAGCCACGCCCTGGGTGTTTTGGACCACATTCTTTGCTCACCCCTCAGGCTCACTAGCCAGAGGTGGCAGAGAAGGCAATGTTGTCCTCTGATAGGGTAAGGCTGATTCCACAGCATCTGAGGTTGCACATGGTACCACAGCCATCAGAGCTTTTAGCATACTGCTGAGGTGTTTTCTCATTTCTTGCTGTATATGTAATATGCAATGTATAGTTCTGTCAATGCCAGTTAACTAGTTGAAAATTAACTTGTTTTACCTAAGACAGTGGCAAATTCTGTGTCTGGACACTCCACAGAGCTTAGCCCCAAGACAAGTTACTGCACATATGAATAGAAACCAGCTGTAAAATGCTAGTCTAGGCAGAGATGTTAGGGTGAAGGATAGCCCAATGCATAGATGATGAAACTCAAAACATGTTTGAAAACCATAACTTAAGTTTGAACACTGTGGTCAATTTGAGTAGGGTTTTGTTAAGAGTTCCATTAGTCCATTCTAACAATGAAGAGAATTCAGAGAGATTTAATTTTCCTGATTTAGAAATGCAATGCAGTTAAAAGCAGAATTATTAGCTCAATTTTTGTATGGCAGGTTGCAAACTCTGTAGGCTACCTGCACTGAAATACTGGGATGGAAAATCTTTATCTGGGACATTCTAATACAGTGCACTTGAGCAAACCAGGTTGTGTAGTTTTTATGATTTTTGTCATCTAAGACTCTAACATAAAATGGTGCTGCACTGCATCGGTAAAATTTATTTATTTTTTTTTTACTTAATCTATAATGTTATATATCTATATATATAGATATGTAATCTATATATATAGTTATATAATCTATAATCAGCAACATCTGATAATGTAGTCTCTAGATGTTTGGAAGGTAGAACAACAACAGGAATTTAGAGTGGAAGTTATTCTTTCTTATTTTTCCTTTTTCTATAGATTACATAAAAAGAAATATGAATACATACTAATTGGCTATTCCTGACTCTTAATTTTGAGTTTCATTCTTGTAATTGTTTGAACAGACAAACTATAATCCTCCTGCTGAAACTGTAACTACAGAGAATTATAGCACTTAGTTTATCTTAAAGAATATTCAAAATTACAGATCGGTATCAACTGAATTATAGCCAAAGGATGTAGACACTTACTTTCATTATTGTAAATTGGGAAAAATAGCATCTTGGAAAAAAACTATGGAGAAATGTTAAAAGAAAGTATGTGAGGAAAACCCCAGAAGGTTTCTGATCAGGCACAAATTAGAAACAGTCATCATTATAAATCAGTAACAGCCAGTAGCACTATGTAGGAATGAAAGCAAACATCACTTATGAAAGCCCATGTCTGATTTTTTAAGATGCCTCATGTTGTTCTGTTTCTTTTAGTATGGTATTTCCAAAATCACCTAAGCCTTTGGAGTTAAAAGCCATACTTTGTATTATATCCAGGGTTTTTGAAATATTGTATGTTTATGAATAAATTCAGTGGCCAATGACACTAACTGTTAGATTGTCTAGATGAGGCTCTTGCCACTTTAAACTGAAAGATCATGAGAACAGCTTGGCAAAGTGATTCCTGATTTATGTATGCATGTCAGAATTTCACAAGTACTAAAATATAGCATTTGCAAATGATGCCTGAGCTGAAAGATGTCAATTTATCTACCATTGGTTTATTGGCTCTTGAAATCATGCTTCTAGATATATTTCATAAATGTGAAATAGTCTTATCAGTCTGGTGCTTTTTTTATTTGCAGACATCAGCATATGGAAACTAATATGACTGTTTTCTTCGCTATAGTATTTTATTGTGTGCACAAACACTGCCTGAAATACTGTACATCTGAATTTTGCAGTTGTCATTGGCAAAGGATGAACACCACAGCTCATCTTTGTGTCTAAATTTGTGCCCTTAATTAGCAGGCTTTCTGTTCACAGTCATGACTACAAAGGCCACCACAGCCAGCTGTGCAGGTACCTTGTCACAGATGACTCAGAGATGTAGGGTGAGGTTTTGTTGCTTGCTTCCTTGCTGCAGAACCTCTGAATATCCTGGATGGGGAGGTGTTTTTGCTAAAGAAAGCAGAGCCCAGTGCAGGAGCTGTGCAGCACGGAGGTCAGGCACACAGTGCAAGGGAGTTCCTGTTTGCTGCTTTTTCCAGAAGATACCTCATGATTTGAAGTACTATTTCGATTTCATTCAGACACCAGAAATGCTTTTGTCTATTTGGCATTCAGCCTGGTGTTTTTTTTCTGCTATGCCACCTGATGGTGCTTCATCAGGTGAAAGGCTGAGCTGGAAGGATGTGCAATTAAAACATGCCCCTGAAGTATTTATTCACTGGGCTTAAACCAAGACAGAGATTTTAAAAAGAGACATCACCGAGGAGCTGGAGTGTTTCAAGAGCTGGTATGCCTTTCCATCTGAGGGAAAGGGCAGGATCATGGTTGCCAAAATAGCCTGAATTTAAAATTCCAGAGCTCAGTTGAATGGATCGCATTTTTAAAGGCTTTAAAAAATGTGTGATAGAACAAACTCTTCTGGGTGTTCCTTATTTAGAGCTAATTAGGCTACCTTGACCTGCAAGGAAATTAGAGAAAGTGTGGCTGGGAACAGAGAAAGTATTTTTATTTCATCTTCTGTCTGGAGGGACAATTTTTGCATGGCACCCTTCTGTAACGCTGGTCTTGTTGCATATATTATTTTTATCATGCTTGTATCATTTTGATTTACTTATTAGATTACTATAGCTCTAGAAGGCAATCAGGCCACTTGATTATTCACTTTTTATAGCTGCAATACAGTTTGGGAGGAGGAATCAAAGCCCAGAAGCAATCCTTAGATCTTGTGGTGCAATACACTTTTTCCTTTGCTCCCATTCCTCTTTGCATTCTGACAGTGATAAATGTGGACTACAGAAATTAATGAACTGGATTATTTTTGAAAGTCTCTAAACCACCCACCTGAATTACTTAGTGTGGTGAAAAAAGAGCTTAAATTAGGCATGTTTTAAAACTGGAATTTTGGTATAGGCCATCGAAAAACATTGGAGTGCATGCAAAGGAGAAATGTCTGCTGATGTATTTGTGAATAACAAATTCAATCATTAATACACATCTAACCATGTTGAAAACTTTGTAAATATACATGGTGCTGACTCACTCCTGCAACTGGTTGACCCAGTTTAAAAACAAAAAAAATAAAAATCAATAATTTTTTTTTCTCAGGGGAAGAAGTGAAAGAATTTCAATTTTGTTTTGGGTGGTTTTTGGTTTGGTTTTTTCCATTTTTGAGAAATAATAAGGAGAAATTTTCCTCTTTGCTTCACTATGATCTATGCTGAGAAGTTAAAGGCATAAATTTGCCCTTAAGTATTACTTTTCATAGCTGTCCTTCACTTTTTTCCCAAGCAAGTGAAGTCTTCATGATAAACATTTTTTTTTTCCTCATCAGGTTTTCAGAGCCAGAGATCAGAAACAAATTCTATCATTTTTCAGCTCAAATATTTTTCTTTTGTTGTGAAAGGGAAAACATAATTTGGTGTGGGTCTTTGGAGGGTGAGTGAGCATCTTGGAGATGATGTCTCCTTACAGCACAGTGAAGATGCTGGTTGCTGAGTGTGCACCTGCCTACTGCTCTTGGGGCATGTCCAAGGAGGAAGACTGGAGCGCACAGAGTGAAATACTGGCTTTGCAAAGTTGGCGAGACTTTGACTCACTGTCCTTCAGTAATTTCAAATACATTTGTTCACCTGCTGTAGGGAACCAGCCCAAAGGCCTCACAAGAAGTCCAGATAGATGACATCGGTAGCTCTTCCCTGTCCACCGATGCAGTCACTCCACTGTAAAATGCCCCAAAGTTGGTCAGGCAAGACTTACCCTTGGTGAAGCCAGGCAGCTGTTTGCAATCACCTTCCAGTCCTCCATGTGCCATATCTTCTAGGAGGATCTGTTCTGTGATCTTCACAGGCACAGAGGTAAGGCTGACAGGTATCTTTCACTAGACCAGGTTGATCAAAGCCCTAGCCAACCTGGCCTTGAACACTGCCAGAAATGGGCTTCCACAGCCTCTCTGAGCAACCTGTGCCAGTGTCTCACTACCTTCATGACCAGAGGCAGTTCCCTCAGCCTGCCCTTGTGTGTTGTGTACCTGGGCCCACAACCTGAAAGGCCTGAAAGATGGCTTTGTATGGGAGAAGGAGCAGGGCCAGGGGGCTGAGGGCCCCTTTCCTGGGGATTGCTCCCTGTGACCTTCTGCTGCCCTTTGTGCACAAGCACTGCCCTCCACCTGCCCTTGTGTGCCTAGGCTCCCCCCTAGTTCTGTGCCTCAGCTCCCCTAGATGAGATGGTGGCAGTGGTGTTCCAGGAGGCCTGGGGGTCCTCCATGACCCCACATTGACCCAGGTCCCTGCAAGTGGCACAGCCTCCTGTGCCCAACAGTGGCTGAGGGGGGGGATATTTCAAATATTTGAAATATGGGTGCAGTATGTATTGGATTGTTGAGGCAAAGGTGTTTGTATTTTGTGTTCTATTTATTTTAATTTCAAACCATTTACTGGTTCTTTCTTCCACTAAGTTTCTTTGAAACTTCACTAACTTCTAATCATAAAAGTGTAATTGTTAGTGTAAGTAATGGAGAATTTATCAAACATAAATTTCCACTAGGGCTCACATTCGTGGCCTGAACAGGCTGTCCTGACACTGAAAAGACTGGTACACCTTGTGTTCACATCAGATCTTTATTCTATGTCAAATTGATCTAAAAGCATGGCTATGAGCTTGCTTATATCTGAAAATGTTATTTAGCCCATAAATTTGGTATTCCTGTGCTTGATCTACACCAAGTGACTATTTTAAACAAAAACAATTAAGTATTTTTCTAATGCTAATGCAAGCAGTAGAAACTCCTAATTTTTTTTTTTTGTTGTTGTTGTTGTTTTTTTTTTTCCACAGGAAATTAACAGACCAGGAATTAAATTCTTGGCTCTGTGAAGTAAGTAGTAATATTTCCATCTGTTTCAGTGATGTACTCCCTATCAACTGCTGAATAATTTCAAATTACTAAATAGTTTCCAGAAAATTATGGCTATCTTCAAATACAGCTTTTGAATAAATGGCCAATACTAAATACACAGGTTTATCTTTCTTCTCTATAGGCACATAGCATCCTGACAAAACCAACCAAATGCCTAGCAAGTATGACAGATAACTGTATAAGCACAATCAACAGCTTGTCACACTGCTGCCTTCCTCTCTGTAAGCTCAGTACCCAGAAGCCTAATAGCTCAGTACTGTCAGACTGACTCAAATTAATTGCAAATGATGGGGTGATATTTATTTAGGGCAACTCTTGGCATATGGTTAATTTACATGTTCTACTACTTAAGGATTTGCTCTTCAGTGGAAAGCAAACCATTAGAACACTAAGGGAAGATTCCGTGTTCTTTCTTGAAACTTTGAGCATTTTGAATAAAAGAGTAATTATAGTTGTTATAGTCAGCAGAACAATGTGAAGTAGTTTTACTTAGAATGATATGCAAGCACTTGTCAGCTTGCCATTCACAGGAACCTTTTAAAATGCCACACTAGTTACTTTCTAAATGCATAAATATTAAGTCACTGGAACACAATTAAAATACTGATACTCAGGGAAAGCTATTCTTGTGTTTGAATTTTGGCCACACAATCTATGGCAGAAAATCTAAGTATTTCTAGAAGAGTAATAAAATAATATTCTATGTAAGTTAGATTTCTTGCTTAAATTACACTGGTATTAAAAAAATCCCACACCAGTTACCCCTTGCAGTCTTGGCACAATATTGTACTGTCCATAGTATTTAACAATAACCCATTTCAAAATACAAGTAAAGGGAAAAAGGATATTGTTATGGTAATGCATCAGTTACAGTCATTACCACAATGTGTAGGAAAAGCTGTATTTTGCTCCAGTGATTTGGGGGTTCTCTATTTGCAGGAGCTTACTATCTTGCAAAGGATCTCTGCACCATACTGAGTCAGCACAGGCTACTAAGCCATTTTTAATGCAATGTGCTAATTAGTTACCCTGGTTTTAAAACACTTAAACACCAAAAACACATGCCTGGCATTGCTGAACTTCATTTTAACAAGTCAGGTATTTGTATATGACACTATCCACCTTGTCATTGCTGAAAGCATATACTATGGTGCACCACATTTTTAATCCCCATTATCTCTGCGTAAATCTGGCAAAAGTGTATTGATTTCAGTAGGCTTCTTGGTGAGATTTTTTTTTCTTGTATATCAGGGCAGAATTTGGGTTATGTTCTCATTTCCAATCCCAGTGCTCCTGCAGACTTCTGCACTGCCCCATGCTGGCTGCAGTAAAGGCACAACACAGCTTGGATAAAACTGCCTCCTGAAAGCAGAAGTGCTCCTTGATGTTTGAGCTCCAGCTCATGGGGATTTTGCTGCCTTTCTCCTCTCCAGCTTCTGCAGGCTGACTATGAACATTCATTAGGCTGCTGTATTATAAAAATAGACTAGTTACTAAGACATCAATAAGTCACTTAATTTAGAGCCTATGCAAGGGTTTTTTTTTCACGGGTGATTTTGGCAGAGTGGATGCATTCCATTATGAAGCCCCCAAGGCTGACTTGTTAATCAGCTGGGCTTTCAGCTCGGTCCCTCATGAAATTGGGTATGTAAGAAAGCTGCTGTGCTCCTTTTGCTCAGAAACACGCTCGAGGTCTTTTTCTGTTAGAGGATCTTTGCCAAAACCCACTGCCTTCGAACGTACCCTTGCCAAAACCACCCTGTTCTCAACTACATGGCATCATACGTAGTCTTCACCCCAGTGAAAAAGGACAGTATGTAATTCAAACATCTAGACACCTTTGACTGCCAATGCATTGCCGTCAGCAAAGGTTAACCCATCTCTGTTACCAGAAGGAGCACACCCCGAAAGTAGCTTGCAAATGAAGTTCCCTCAGTGGCTTAATACTATTATTGTAGGTGGTACAATATTGGTTTTATCTTGAATAGTGGTGCAAACTTACTGGTATATGTCTGTGCATAGATGTGAGAGTACTTTCTGAAGGAAAGTACAGGCTGTGGGTCACTGGAGGTAGCTCAGATGGGATTGCGTGCAAGCATTTATTTAATAAACCATTTTAACACCAATAAATGTTGGCTGCAGATGTAAGGTGGTTCTTTGTGAAAACATGTTGGGAAACAGAAGATTGTCTTCACACTAGAGAACCTACAGCAAATTACCTGGCACTCAGGCTTTTACTGAAGGATCTGAAGCAAGCCACTATGTTCAAAAATACTAGCCATGATGTTAAGGACCTAAACTTTTACACAAAAAGCTCCAGGAGCTTTGCTGTTCACTGAAGAGATGACGGACAAACCATGCTGTTTGAGGTTTATGTTCATGGTTTTTCTCTATTAATTACAGAGCCACTTTACACTTTTTGATAATTTTCACAAAATTGGCTGAACCCCAGCTTTAATGACTTAAACTAATGCTAGCTTTCGTTTGTGCCTTTTTGGTTTCTGTAAAAACGATGGGACTGATGGGAAAGCATATGAGAGCTCACTGACTGAAAAAAAAAACGGAAAAATTGGTTGTGCAGCAAGAAAACAGCGTATTAAAGAACAAAGCAAGGTTAGCTTATCACAAGGTCAGAAATCTTCTATTTGAGGGTTTTGTTTAACAGGCACACAAAGGACAAATACTTGTAAGCAATGCTGAAAACTGAGTGTAGACGGTATGTACAACACACTGATTTCTTACACCAAGACCCAACCCTGTGGTGTTTTTACCATGGGTGATGGCTTTTTGGTTCTTTGATGGTTTTTTTCCCTTTGGTTCACTGTGACAGTACCTTTTCATGTGGCACAATTTGATTGCATTAAACAAAGCAGCAGGTATGGCAAGGCTCGGGGAGTAGCCAACTGTACAAAATGAAGGAGGATGTATACTTTCAAACTGCGTTTTATGTTACAGTAGACAGCTATATGGGTGCAACAGTACAGCAAGTGTTTCTGGCTCTGAAAAGTGAGACTCCACTGCTTACATTTTTTAATAGAGAGTGAAATGGACAGTCCTACAGGTATGGTCTGCAACTGCATTTAGGGACAAAAAATGTATCCTCTCACCTGCTTTTCCTTCAGTGGTAGATTTATGCAGTGACATACTCCTAATCATGGTAATTGCTTTGAAAAATACGTTGTATTTAATGTATTGCTTTCTCTGTCGTAGGGGTCAGAATATAACATAGCTCAAGATTTAAAAAGAATATGCCTTAGTATTTAGCCCACAGGCAACTCCTTTAGGACTAGCTTCATCAGAGGCTTTTCCAGATAGAACATCAGTCAAGACAGGAATGAACGTGGAGCAGAACATGAGTAAGGGGTGAGTGTCTGAAATATTCAGTGTGTAGCTGGGGAAGCAGTATGAATGCTGTGTCATTGTCCTTTGCCTCTTCTCCCTCCTCCCCCCTGCTTTTTGTTACTGTCTCCAGTTTTAAAAATAATTAAAAACTCAACCAAGTGTATTAATGCTTCCTTTGAATTATTCCTTTAAACAAAATGTTGAAAACTTGATTTTCTTTTCATTATTGTTGTTATGCATGGTAATTCTTTCGTCTTGTTAGACTCTGGAAAGTTCTACTACCTCTACAGACCTGAAAGTGGTGTTAGCCACTTTAGGTCTGTGACAAGCAAATTCATAAGGCCCTGACTAAAGAGGAAATAGTCTGGTTTTGAGCAAGACCTTGCACACTGCATCTTTGCCACCAAACTCCTGTTCCACTTGCTTTGAAGTGATAATACTGTAATTTAGTCAGAATACAGCTTATGTGGATTGATTACCTGTCCTAGCTGTGGATACAAGGATACAAGGCACAGTGTGGGAGGCTCTTGAGTTGCTGAACTGCAGGAGCAGCTGCTTACAAAGGAGGCACAAATTTTTCCTCTATGTGGGTTCCTCTCTGTAATGCATATAGCATTGCTCCTCTTGCATATTTACAGCTTGTCTTTATGTGTTACATAAAGGCTGGGCACTTCATTAAAGTGGCAGAGACCAACCTGGTCCTGAATGAACAAAATGGAAAAAATAAGGATTAAAAACATGCTCAGGGCCAGTGTCAGCCAGTGGCTGAGCCAAGAGAAGAATCCAGGCATCCTGATGCACTGCACTGTACAGTGCATTCTCACTAGGCCATGACATCTGTTGTGCAGATAATACAGTAAAAAAAAGAAGGAAAAAAAAAAGGATGAAATGTCACCTGAGCCACCTCCCTTTCTGCATTAGATGAATAGCAGGATCCTGTAACAATGCAGCGAGACAGTTGCACATGATGTAGGTGTATGTATAATGGCTGGTAAACTATAAAAGACACCATAGGAAAGGCCATACAGAATCACCTTGAAGCTTATGCTAGTTTTTAATGCCAAAAGCACCTTTTATCTGTTACAATTTAACAAGATCTTGTTTTTCGTACTTTCTTAAAGATGTAAGTGTCCTGGGTTCAGCAGTAGCAGTCATTTTTCTCCTTCTTGGTAGTTGGTGCAGTGCTGTGTTTTTGACTTTCAGCCTGGGAACAGCACTGATAACACCTGTGTTTTTAGTTGTTGCTCGGTAACATTTACTGTGACCAAGGACTTTGTGAGTTTCATGCTCTGCCAGGGAGGAGGGGAAACCGGGAGGAAGCAGAGACAGGACACCTGACCCAAACTGACCAAAGAGGTATTCCATACCACAGCACGTCATGCCCAGTATATAAACTGGGGGCAGTTACCCAGAAGGGCTAGCTAGATCACTGCTTGGTCAGGCTGGGTATCAGTCAGCAGGTGGTGAGCGGTTGTATTCTCTTCCCGTTGTTATTTCCCTTATCATTACTATTACTGGTGGTAAGCAGTAGTGATTTGTGTTATCCCTTAGTTACTGGACTGTTCTTATCTCAACCAGTGGGAAGTACATTCTTTCAATTCTCCTCCCCAGCCCTCCGGGTGCGGTGGGGGGTAGGGGTGGGGGTGAGGAAGGGGGAGAATGAGAGAGAGACTGCGTGCCTGACCAAGTTTAAACCATGACAGTAAGTTTACCAGAATACCTGCTGTCATTGTTACAGTTTTTGCCAGTTTTGCAATGGGGTCACACTACCACCACATTTCTGGATGATATTCTAGAATTTGAGTAAGAACATAGCTTTCTTCCACATCTTTAAAGAAAACAAAATTAAACAAGTGAGACTTTGTAGCAGTGGTGACATTTAGCCAACGCTTTCAAGAGCTATATTAACATCAACCTGGCACTCACAGATTCAAGCAGAAGCTTTGTTTTTTCATTGAGAGGATTTGTTTGGGATTAAGCAAGCCAGACAGAGGTGTGTAAAAATGATACTGTGGCAGCTGAGTCATCTGAGGACTTCTCTCTTTGATTCTGTGTTTGCCCCAGAGAGACATGTGAGGCTATGTTGTAAGTGTCCCTTATAGTTGTAAGGTTCAAAACCTTGTGTCCTGAAATAGTTTATGACTCACCTGTGTCTTCAGCACTTGCCATTGTGACCACAGGATTTTATTGTAATGTCCTTCCAACACAGCTGCCAGCAATTCTTCAGAACGAACTTGTTCAAAATGTAGCTGTCTGCTTCCTTGCTGAAGTCAGCAGCTGTGCCTCTTTTACTATTACACTGACAGATTGCATTTAAATTGTCCCTTTGTTTTTTGCAGACCTTAGTGGATATGATACTTGTCTTTGTTCTTCTCTAAGCCTTGTACTTTGAGATTTGCATTTTAGCAATCTCAGAACAGTAGAGATCCTAAAGCTGTATTTCATCATGGAAAAACTATTTTGTCTTCCGTTGCTTCTAGGAAATTAATTTCCCTTCAACAACAATCTTGGTGTATTCTCTCTATTCCTTACACTCTCTTTCCCATCTTTTGACACTGAGATTTGCTGCATAATATCCTGTTGAATACATAAAGTTTAAATGTAAAACTTGTGGTTTTCTTCACACCCTATAAGCATTTGAAGGAAAGGAGTTTTGAAAATGTAGTCATTACATTTCATAATGTAATTCCACTGTAAACTGGAATAGCCCTTCTTGACAAGAACATAGGGTAACCAGTACTGTGAGTTTAGAAGATTGGGTCATGTGAGTCAACTTTGAGTTTCCAAGAGGCAGAGTTCAAACGTGGTAATAGATGCGGATGCTGGCCTGAAAACTTGGTCAATTCTATGTTTTGTTCTGAGAAGATTTGAGGTAATTTTACAACATGTAAAATTCAAAAGAAACAAAAGTACTTCTGTTGCATTTTGCTTGATTGGGTAACAGTCTGAGGCCTACTTTACAGAGGAATCTAAAATCTTATGGTAGGAAGGAATTCTGATTCAATAAATATTATCCTTGAATGTTCAGTAAATAAACAGATGACAGGCACAGTCATTGTAGCCCTTTATGTTTTTCCACCATGTAAAGTGAAATGACCGCTTCCTTTCATGCTTCCTTTCTTTCCTGCATTCAGTTCAGTTCCTGAACACTTCCACTGAAGCTTGGAAGTGCCTCAGCCTCGTTAGTACCTAGACTGTTAGCATGAAAAATGTATGAATGCTGTAAAGCACTTGAATAGGCTTGAATTCCAAGTTTAAAACAGGAATGCGGAATGCCAGATTTGGCAGCTTTTGGGAATTTGGAGGTAAACCCCTGAACTGAATTGCCTTTGAGGAGGTTGGCATCATGATATGGGTTTGACTAAAAGCTATCAGTCTAATGGTGGCTGCTAGATGCCCGTGTCCTGCAGAGCAGCAGCCTAGTCCACTCCTAATTAAAATTCCAGCTTTAATCTGAGTGAAGATGGGCCAGAACAATTTTCTTATTTCCTTTCTGTGCTTTCCTAGTGCCTGTGCCACATTTCTCTTTCATTTACTCTCACGGGGTCTGTTCAGGAGGGTGGCAATCGTGGGAGCCCAGACATGCATTTTGTTTGTAAATGTTTCCATGTGAGCAGGATTCTTTCTGTCTTCATAGCTATCCTGGAGGAGTCCCTCCACTCACTTTTCTCTTTAGGAGGAGGAGCAAACTGCTTGATGCACAACTGAAACATGTTTACTTTGGTAGTGAAACCATACTCATTGAGAGGGCCAGAGTAGTTTGAGAGACTGACCATACTTTGAATATGTTACTCATTCCTTAGAGCTGTGAGTAACCTCTTGAGAGGTGACATATATACAAAAGTAGCTCTCCATCTTTGTGCCACAAGCACAGACTTGCTGAAAATAGAATCTTCAGAAAAGTGAAAAACAGTGATTGTAACTACTCAGAGCCACCTCAGACTGCACATGAAAAGTATAAAACTGAAACGTATGCTCAGCTGCTGGTACCAGCTGTTGCATTCATTATAGTAATTGCTACCATTAGTGTGCTATTAATATTTCTCTTACAAATTTGTAAGAGAAACAGAAATGCAGAGTCTGCTCCATCTGCAACCAGTTAGCTTCTTCGTGGGTCAAGTCACACAAGTAACAATTTCTACCAATGCTGTTGTCCTCCAAGGGAACAGTTCTTAAGAGAAGCTTTGTTTCTCTGAGTTACTTGTGAAATTTCCACTTTGTGTTGGAGGAGAAAGACAGCATGTAAAAATGGGAGGGCAGAAATGTATTTGCTACAGGATCTGCTTGCCTATTGCAGCCAAAGTCTAACACCTTGCCACAAGCAGCAGGAAGCCTTTGATGTAGCTTTGTACAACTTGGAGACCCTGGAGTTGACAGCAAATGCAGCCTTTTACCAAATGGGGCTGTGTGTGACTAGGTCTGAATACATGGCTTAGCCTCTGGATTCAAGGCAGCATGCTAAACCACCCTCAGATGCTGGCACTGGTGTGAATCTGAGGTAATGCCATTCCAGCAATTGCAAGATGCTCCCCTATCAGCTCTTCATCACTAGTGTTATCCTAGAACAGCTTTATTGTGGGCCAGGATTTGGTCCTATGGTGTTTGTTTCTTTTTTTTTATTCTTCCCTATCACCTATTTTTTTTCTATTGCTTTAGAGAAATTTTCATCTATAAAAGTGCTGTTGACTCAGCATCTTTCAGCTCAAGAGTGCCAACACTGTTCACAACAAGTAGCTTGAAAAAATGTTTAAATTTCATTTTCTTTTTTGCATAAGCTATTAGAATGGAGAATGTTGCTGATCTAAACAATGGTTATTCATGTGAATGACGAATCCTGTAGTTGAGAAAAAAGTAGTTAATTTATCTAGTTAATTTCACAAGAAAATGCAAAGTACTGGAAAAGGTTGCTATATTGATGGTTTGTGGTCTGATCCACTTTCAGTTGTAACGGAGAAAATGATTAATCGAAAGTGTATCGGTGATAAAAGTTAATTATTCAGTGATCAGTAAATGACTCGACAATATTAGTACTGTTGCCTGCAACAGAATTAATATGCTAATGCTGAATACATACAGCTGTAACGTGTGCTATTTCATGGTGACCTGTGCACACATGTATAATGAACACTGTCACTGAAATTAGCTGGACTTCTTCTATGGCTGCTCAATGTCAGTGCTTGCTTTTGAAGCACATGAGACACTTTTGAGATGCAGCCTGGAGTGTCAGCACTAGTGATTTCTTAAGTCTGCAGTGTTCAAGGCCAGGTTGGACAGACCTTTGGGTGATACGGTTTAACATGAGGTATCCCTGCCCAAGGCAAGGGTGTTGGAGCTAGGTGATCTTAAGGTCCTTTCCGACCCTAACTATTCTATGGTTTACAGGGAAAATACTTTTCAGCACTCCCTGTTGTAGAGACTTGACTGCTACTGCTAAACCCAGGACAAATGTGAAAACCAGAATCCTAAAGCTAGAATCCAAGAGGCAACCCTAAATAGCTTCAGTTTATGTGGGAACACTATGTTGGTTTTGTTTTCAAGCTTCCAAGCTCCTCTGGAAAAGGTAACCACTTCTGTATGATCATCCCTTCAGCCACCTGCAGGCCCAAAGTCTATAAAAGGCTGTGGCTAAGCATAGCACTGAGATGGGATGGGCAGGCAAAATATTATCGTTTACCCCCACATGCCTTCACGTAAAGGCATGGAAAATTGCAAGTCTGTCCCAAAGGCCAGTTTCACCACATGCCCTCCAAATGGCTTGTCTGACTTCATAGAGAGTGGTGGGAGAAGGTGGGAAATTCAGTGCCGAAGGGTGAGGGGATGTGCTGCAGCACACTCCAAAGCATTAAGAAATAGGTGGTTCGGTTTGGCTTTTTTTCTTCCTAAGATGGCTGGCACCTGCTTTAACAGCATCTTGCAAAAGCAGGTGCTGTGTTTCTTACTGCACCGAGAAGCGTCCATCCTTTATTTAGCAGGACTGTGGGCAGAGCTACTGTCTTGCTGAAGCACATGAAAGCTACATCCTCCCGCTTTCTGTACACCCTTCTCCTCACTGCCTGAGGGCAAAGGATAGAAAAGCTGGTTCTGGGAGTTGCCTTCTTCATTATTCTGGATTTTCCCCTCATCCCCATCTAGTGTCAGCTTGTTCACCCTCTGGGCTCAGTGAGAGGAAAATTGTTTGCCCATCAGATTACATGACTCTCACAGAAATTTCACACATCCTCAGAAGCTGGGGAAGGCTGTTCTCTCGAAGTGAACTCTAGCCCAGGACCAGCAAAGACCTGACTGTAAGTAAGTTTTGCCCCAGCCAAAAGTTCATCACTTCAAGGAATGACAAAATGTAAAATTTGATGGATTTGGAATGAAAGAGCAGTTGATTCCAGAAGTATAATACATAGCAGTGATTGAAGCAGCAAGGTTTGAGAGAAACTCTGGTTAACTTTTAGCAGTTCATCATTAATACTGCATTTGTCATATTTTATGATGATTTACGTAATATTAACAGAAATAATAGACCAAGCTCTAAGCTGATGTAAATCTTCACTGCTCATTCCAAATCAGTGAAGTTCTGCTAGTCCCTTTGGAATTTTGGAGTTTGAGGAGCAGTTTTTTTGTTACATACAATATTTTCCCTGCTTCCACAGGGTTTGCAGTATGTATTTCAAGTAACATGTTGATAACTTCATCTGAATGCAGAGCTTTCTCTGCAGATTAATAGCATGAAGTTGATCTCACAAAAGGACATGTACCTGACCTCTTATTGCTAATGCAGTTAAAAACACTAATGAGGTCTTGCTAAGGTATTAGCTCTTAGCTTTGCAGTACTCCCAGAAAAAAAATATAATTTGCTGTTTAATCTGCCACAGCAAATTCAATTCTATCCGTTCCCAAGTTACATCCTTGCATGTGAGAATGCCCAAGAATTTGTCTTTATGAGCCTGGTTCCTAATAATATCTATGCACGCTTTCGTATAATCTGAGAAACACTGAACCAATCAGCAAAATTGTATTTGATGTGACCTCTGTTTCACTTCTGTCATTACCTTTTCATCCTACTTTTTCCTGCAGTTTGTTGATCTGAGCTAGGAACGTGGAACTTGATTTTTCAAGGCGCTCTGCTTCTGAAAGGGGCAGGATATAAGGACACAGCCAGAGATCCACCTCTTGATCTCCCTGGGGGACAAGTCACTGCCTAGGCAGAGGGTCAGGGCAGCAAACTACCCTCCTGGGTCTATAGGCTGCTATGCTGGCCAGGCTATGGAAATGGAACTTCAGGGTATCATTCTGACTGGCAGTAAAAGGGGGAAAAGTTCAATAATATTCACAGACTTGGCCTGAACATGTAATGGTGTGACCTATCATCCGTTCTTTCAAATAGATCATGCAGGTCTTAAATCCAAAGCCTGTGTGTTGGCAGTCTTAGACAAAGAAATTTAAAAGCTTTGGGCTTGAAACCTGATTTAAATTTAAATCATAATTGATTTTTTTTTCTCATTTTGATTTTTATGAGCAGATGGACTATAACTAGCAGTTGCCCTTGAGGACTCTTTAAAAATGTAGTTCTGTGAACTGCTTCCCTGAAGATTGATAGCGCTGTTATTCCTTCAGCTATCTCTGAATCATCTTCTATTACTATATGTCTTTATAAAATAATTATAGGTTTTATCCAGGAACCGAGCCCGGCTCTGTATTTTTCATAAAATACTTAAGGAGGCTTGGTTAGCAAAAGATGACTTTACTCAACCCAAGCTTTCAATTGTTTAGCTTTGAACTTTTATTCTCTTATTCAACATTTTCCTACCATGTAGCAGTTATATTCCTTTGGAACTGAAATGGAAAAGATTTTGGCTGGTCTATCCATCCCTTTACACTTACTAATTTGTCTGCCAGAGTAAATCACACACAAGAATGAACTTAGGAGACTTATTAGTTCAGATGAAGCTAATCAGACTTAAACCAATAAATAAATTATGATCTTTCCCTGGAACATCTCTGCTTGCATGGAAATCAGTCCGCTCTTTCTTTTTCCCTGTGCATGTGTAATTGGGAAATACTTTGTAGGAAAAAATCAGTTTTGAATGCAAGATGAGAACAGACTGAATGAAAATATATGGTGGTTGGGTGATAGTGACATGGAACTGTCATCTGATGCCCTTCTGTGTCCTGTGTCTCTAGATACAGCTTTGTTAATGTCTTGGCCAGTGATGGGTATGTTGCAATAAGGAAGGCAGCAGGTAGAATAACTGAGACTGCCAATTGTTCAGGCAAGACAGGTCCTCACACATTAAGGCTGGCAGTTCTCTTCCTTCAGGTATCCTAAGACATTTGGGTAGAATAGATATTTTGTAAAGGAAAGGTTTTGTTCCCTCTGCACCTTCCATTTTTGCTACTATTAAGTAGCCTTTTACTCATGGCAAAGATCGGGTTAAAGTACCAGTCTTTCTTTTTGTGAAATGTGTGGAACTGGGAAGTCATACAGCTTCCATGTGCCTTTATATAATGGCACAGGAGGGGACTGTTCTTCTTTTGAGTTAGCAAAGTTCTTGATTATCAGAAGTGTTGTCAGTAAAATCGATTTTCAACTCTGTAGAAGTTATATCTCCATCTTTGTTTTCTGTATTATTTTTATGCATATAACCTGTAATTTATATGCACTGCGTGGAGGGTTGCATGCATAAGTCTTTCACCTGGAGGAATTTTCAACATGTATACCATTGAAATGAAGTATAGAAGGAATCTAAACTCCACCTTGTCTTCACTCCAATGTGATCAGTGGCTGCTGCTGGGATTTTGCAAGACTTCTTAATAGAAGTTGCCACTTCTGACTGGATGTGTTCCAGAATAACCTCTGAACTCTGGTACTGCCAGTGCTGGTAAACTACATAACAGTCAGCAGCTTGGATGTTCTTTGGGGATATGATTAAAACTACTGCATTCCCTTTGGTTTAATGAAGCAAGTTTCATTCTTCCATCTCAGAGCGCACAGTCTGTTATAAGTTGATTTAACTGACTCATTTAGGGCATAAAACTTTGGATTAGACCTCTGTGCTCTGTTTACTTAAACCTCTCTGCAGAAGATTCTTATGATGAAGCAGTGAGAGAAATTCCTCTTGCCCAGGAAGACTGGCTGGTTAAGTGATAAATGTTCCTGTGACAGGGAATAGTATGGTTAGTACCTCAAGGCCGAGTGCTCACTTCAGTGACCTGGCCTTCTTAAAACCCTGCAGATTTTAAGTTAACTAAATGATGATGGCTTACAAGTTCAGCTCAGTGTAAACTGATACTGATTTTTTTTTCCGTGTTTCCCTTTTTTTTTTTGGGGGGGGGTTGGTTTTGTTGTGTTGTTTTTTTTTTTTTTTTTTTTTTGGTAGAGATCCTCATCGCGATAATGGTATTGCTGGGGCAGACTAATACATCTGGGAGCTGTCCTGAATCACTCTCTGGTTGCCTTGCATGTTTACACTATAAACTTCACATAAGGAAAGAGACCTAAGGGTGAAGTGAGTTGTTCAAAATCAAGTAATCAGGTCCTGGACTGAGAATCTCACTCAGCTGAAATTCAGCCTCATGTGATCTTATTACCTTGTTCTTTCCTAATTTGCTGCCTCTTTTGAAGCTTTGCTTTGATGTCCTTTGTCTCTTGTTCTTCAGGGGCTACAGGTGTCCATAGCACTACCTTTGTTCATGCACATTTTCTTTTAAATAAATGGTTGATAGATTGCTTCAGGAATGCAGCTGATCACAAGACAGGAAACATAACTCAAGCATCTCTGGAAATAAATTTGTGGTGCTGTAAACCTGACATTTTTCAAGATAAATATATTTAATCGGTTCTGCTCTTGAGATTGCAATTGTGATAGAGGTGCATCTCCCCTTGTACCTGCTTAGAATTCATTTCATGCCAGTGGGGAATGAAAACTGTTTATATACAGTGACACAGATAATAAGATTGGTAGGTGTTAAAAGAGCCCAAAGTCTACATTTTATGTTTGGCCAATGTGTGCCTGTGTCATGTAAGCAAGCAGGACTACTCATACTACTTGATATTTTTTACAACTGTTATACTGAAGGAAGGAAGTAGACTTATCTCAGGGTAGGGACCATATGCACATGGGCACTCTCTATTTTAATGTCACCCCAAAGTCTCTGGTGGGTAGTGACATTTTGTTAAGCAGGATACCAACATGAAAACCTAAGGATTTGCCAGTATTCTTTTCTGATTTACAGTTAAGTCAAATGTTTCATTTTAAAGGATTTTGATTCTTCCAAATATTTGAATTAATGAACAATTTTCTTTATCCAGAGTCAGATTTAATTGCAAATAATTAAAAATTGTTTCAAGGAAAGCTGTCATTTATTGACATTAGGAGAGCATGGTATAATGCATCTTTAGGCTGGCTAGTATAATTGCGTTTTCCTCCTCTCAGAATCCCTACCCTGATCATATTAGGCTGATCATAGAATAAATGTGAATAAATACTTCCACCAATCCAAGCAGACTTCTGGAAATGTCCATTTATTGCCAATTATTTCCTCCCAGAACATAATTTGCATCTGAGCCACGGACTGTTCTACAATAGCTTATCCCAATGTAATAATACATCTAGGTGTACAAAGTGAGTAATATAGGGAAAACCAAGAACTCTTCAACTAGTATTTGATAGTTAGGGCAAACAGAGGGGAAACACACGATCTCAGAACAGCACTCTGTGAGGCTGGGAACTTTCAGAAGGCAGCACCACAATATATTTTTCTGCAGACCAACTTGTTTTTAAAATAGGATTTTAAGTCAACTCTGCCTTTCAGAAAAACATAGAGTATGTTTCCTTTCAAGCACTGCTCATTTACTCTATGGCTGGCCTGTTTCATGCAACACAATTCATTGACATCAAGCAGTAAGAAGTTGGAAGTAGAAAAAAATTATCACCCACCATCTGCTTCTGTACTGCTCCAGGTGCTGCATACCTTTGTGTATTTTATCTGTGATTCATTTCTAATTGACCAACTTACTCCAATATCCTATTACAGTATGTGGTATTTTTGGGAGCTTTTCATTGTTGTAGGATTGTTTGTTGTTTTGGGTTTTTTTCTTCCTCAGCTGGCTGATATATTGAACTTTTCTGTGAGTTTCTCTGACTGTATTTTGCATATTAACTCCAACTGTCTTCTAGACCTGAGTCTCCTGTTCTATGGATTTATTTTTTATATACTTTTCCCTTCAGTCTTGTTCTCTCCTTTTTCACATCAATTTGCCTGTTACCCCTGAGTGAACTCTTTCAGCGTTTTCTGCATCAGCTGAGGTTTTCATGTTTCTCCTTGACTTAATTTCCCTCACCGAGTCTTGGTTTTGCTTTGACATTTCTGTATAAAGGAAGGTTAACTTGGTCTGCTGGAGAGTTAAATTGGAAAACATGCTGAAAGGCACATAAGGAAATTTCTCCAGGTCTTGGAGTCAGTGTGCCTCAACACCTGTCTCATGCTATAGTAACATACAGCATCAGTTGTAAACAGGCTGTTATATTACCACTTTCCCCATGTAAGGGGAGAAAGTGTAGACAAGGATCAATAAATAGCAAACGTCAGAATGAGAAAACTGTTCAGCAGTTCCTAAGGAAGAGGCAGTGCTTTTTGCAGGGTGGATTCTCAAGGGCACTGTTATGGTTCATTCTCTGTGAGAGGGAGCAGAGTCACACATCAGGTATAGCAGCAAAAAGTCTGTGACAAATATCCAGCAGGCACAATTGCTCCATTATGGCAGATAGAGCTACAACATGTACCTATATTATATACATATAGACAATATCAGAACATACTAGCATTCTCTGGGAAAAGTGGTTTTAGAACAGACTTTCAGTAAACATAGAAAATCTGGTAATTTATTTTTTAACCTCTATTCCCATTTTGTAATGCCCTTTTCCTCCCAGCTCTTAAAGCTTATCTTCAAGTCAAATCGTGCTGACCCTCAGAGATTAACTGTGCTGTCCAGAGGCAGGTGGGGCAATATTGCAAGAGACAATAAAAATCCCTTCATGAGGATCTGAACCTTGATCTTTCCTGAAGAATCTTAAGAAGACTCTTTAAATTCAACAACAGGAGACAGAGCTGTGAAAGGAAGAAAGGTAAACCGAGGCAATGCCACATCATTCATGCAGGAATGGAATGATATGTGGTACCAGCAGCAAGGCAGTAACAGGCTCTGACATCTGGAATTGTCTTACACCCCTCACATTTTTCCTCTTCCCAGATCTTCACTAAATCCAAGCTTCCACAGAAATATTTATATATTTTAAGTGAATACACCATACCTTTTACCACTTCAGGTTATCTCCCTGGTTTTACTTTCTTCATAGCATGTACTGTATCTGCACTGAATGAATGTTGTGTTATGCCAGTCTCCTTTTCATTTAGTTGTAAGTAATATATTTGGCGTGAATCTGAAATTATCCCTGCTCTCAGTTTGTCTTTATAACTTGCTGCTCCTGAGGGAGGTTGAAGGACATGGTTACAGTTGTATTACCAATGTTATGATCCAGAATTGAATAGCTGTGTTTGTGAGGGAACTAGGACCGTGAACCCAGCTGACCATGCAACTGGAAGGATAGAGGGGGAAAATGCGGTATCAATGCAAGGAAGGTGCAGCAGAATTTGGCTTAGACGAATATGAATCTGTCATTGATAAGGAGGTGTGAAGAAATCTCAAGGAGTCAAAATAGTTGCATGTTAAAGAGAACATCCAGATGTATCTACTGATAGTAATTTAGCAGAAAGTAAATGTCTGAAAAGCGTCTGAGAGGCCAAAAAGAGAAGACTGATTTATGCAAAGCAAAGTGAAGAGAAAGAAGATATATTTCATACAGTCATCTCGCTCTATGAAAATCCACAAAGGCTCAGAGAACTTTGTGTAGTTTTTATACAATATTTACTATAGAGATGTAAACTATTTGATTGATTTTCCTGTTTTTTAATTCTCATCCCAAAATGACATAATAAATATTACTTTACCTTATCCTATGCAAGAAAAATCTCTTTGAAGAATTTAATTTTTTAAGTGGAAGCCTTATTTTAATGCATCCTTTGTGTTTTCTTTACAGTGTTCTTTGAAGGTATGAGTACATGCTTTGCTTAGTAATTAATTGGTGCTTAAATACTTATCATTTTATGTCTAGAAGGGAAATTTTAAGAGCTTGTTTTCTTGCCCGGCTGCCAGGAAATATATTTTGCAAACAATAGGTCCTCCAACATTTTTACAGAAAAGTAACAAACAGAACTGCTGTGATTTGTGCTTGCTGGTGAGAGGACTTTGTTCAAAGACTGATGGAGTTAATGAGGAAAATATGCTCGTGGTCTGCCAGACGCAGCAGATGCAATTCTGGCAAAAGAACTGTTAACAGCATTGGGCTCTCCCCCTCTGAATGGAAACTGCTGTGCTGAGGACCGCAGGACGGCAGGGTCTGGCCTGATGCAAGTGCCTTTCCCGTTGATGTGGTGGAATCTGGCTTGCTCTCGTGCCAGACCCTCCAGGTGTTGCCTGTCAGAGGGGCTGGCAAACGTGCAGTCAGACAAGACCATCTGGGGCGCCTGGGGGCCTCTGCCAGTGAGTGTCCTGCCGAGAGGGATGTGAGGTGTGGCTGGGAAGGTGTGCTGGAGGTGAGCGCTGGGCTGCACAATGAGCCCACAGAAACCCCCGGGCAGTAGGCAGGGAGCGCCCAGCTGCCACACGAGGACTCTTCACTGGTCAAAAATAAACTGCCCTGGCATTCTCCAGTAGAAGCTGGGAGCTGCCCAGCAACTACCTTAAACTCTGACAACCAAATCACTGAGAACCTGGTAGGTAGTGAACTTAAACATTTAAAAAGGATATTCTAAAGCATGACAACAGAAAATCTCTTTAGGCTTGAGAAGGTTATTGAACACAGCATCTTATGTTTAGCTTATGCTGAACTATCTGGCCACAGCTTCAGTCATCTATTGGGGTAAAGTGAAAAAAATAGTGTGGTGAAATCAGTAACATTAACAGCTTTTGCAAACAGAAATTCACAGCCAGGTGTTTAAGTTAACGTAGTGTATCTGTGCATTTGAAATTATTACCAGTTGCATTAGATTGTAATTCAGGGAAACACTGAGTAAGCAGTGCACTATCATCCTGTCCTTGTACTGGCAAAATACAGAGGACTCGGAAAGCGCTTGGCTCATGATACCCAGAATATAATTGGTATGCACTGTTGATGGATGTTTCAGTGAAGATCAACTGATCAATTCCAAGTGTATCCAGAGATTTCCCATATATCTGTAGGCACACTAAGTAATCTAGCTCTTGCCTCAGTTTATCATCTCTAATGTGACTGCGGCATTTTATTGCATTACAAACCTGATGTAAAGCAGTCGTATTACGAATAGTGTCATATATTGGCCAGAAGTGCAGAGGGTTTACAGTAAGTCAAGGTAGTAAGTTGCATAAATTCTGAAAAAAAAAAATCAGGTGTTTCTATTTCAAACTCAAATATATTTAACCCATTCTATTGGAAAGAGAGCAAAAAACCAGTAATTCAAATACCTAGTCCTGCTCATTTTGGAAAGTTCTACTAGCTAGACCACTTTAAAGCAACCAAATGAAAATAATAACATCATACTATTTAATCCTAAATGTCATCTCAAGTCTTTGTAGATGTTTTCTAGTTATAAAAATGCTAAGCTATTCTAAAGCTAGTTTCCTATTTTTCTAGGTGCTTTGACTCCAGAAAAAAACCCATTTCAATCTTTTTTTTCCGTGTACACTGAACTCAACCTCATTTTAGTTTAACTGGAACTCTGTGCTGAAGTGTGATGGAATGTTAAATCTTCCAACACCTGTGGCTTAAAAAAAAATAAATAATAAAAAACCAAACAAAAAACCCCCAACAAACTGACTTATTTGAGTAATGATGTTTGATAGAAGAAGAAATCTAGAGGGTATAAAATGAGAAGGTCATTATGCTGTTCCAAGTGAACACCTATGGCAAAACATTTCTGATTCTACTTGCAAGTTCTGCTGGGAGTATTTCAATTTTCTGGTTCATTGTCAGGTGAAGCTAAAAGCTTTTAAGGACAGATAAGTCATGTTTGAGTTCTAAGCATCCATGAGTTGGCAACATCTCTGATATTAGAGGGGATTTTGTTTGGTTTATTGTTTAATTCTGCAGTAGCTAAGCATGAACATTTAAAACTATATTCTCAGCTGGAGCAGACAGGTTTAGATTTATAATTTCAATGGCTTTTTTTTTTTCTTGTTTGTTTTTATCCATTTACATTATCTGGAAGAATTGTCTATGTGTGCTCTTACAGAAGTTATGTAGGATGTACTTAGCTTCAGATTAATTATGAGGTTTTGCAGTGTTAAGTACAGTTGCCTATTCAACATGCTGCAAAGGAAAGACTCTTTAATATGAAGAAACAGTTTAGGGTTTATCCTTTCAGCAGGTTGAGACATGCTACTGTTTGCTAACAGCTTATGAGAATTTCAGCTTGGCCCTTCCCTTTGAGCTGGAAGAGCTTGCTTTTATCCTGAAAGGACACCTCACAGTGCTCTGGACTTGCCATGAGAACAAAGGGAAATGCAGTGTGTTGCACTCTTGCTGGCTGAGGGCAAAATTATGCATCTTAGCTCAGAGGAATAAAATGAGTAACAGGTACAAATTGAAATACAGGAAATATCATTTAGACATAAGACAATACCTTTTGACGGTGAGGCTTGTCAAACCCTGGCTTGCAGCCCAGAAAGCCAACTGTACGCTGGGCAGCACCAAAAAAGAGTGTGACCAGCAGGTCAAGGGAGGTGATTCTTCCCCTCTATTCTGCTCTCATAAGACCCCACCTGGAGTACTGAATCCATCTCTGGGGCTCTCAACACAAGACAAATTTGGGCCTGCTTTAGTAGGTCCAGAGGAGGGTCAAGAAGATGATCAGAGGGCTGGAGCACCTCTGCTATGAAGACAGGCTGAGAGAGCTGGTCTTGTTCAGCCTGGAGATGAGAAGGCTGGATGATAAGGGGAATCCTTGTAACTGTCTTGCAGTACTTAAAGGGGACCTACAAGAAATATGGAGAAGGACTTTTGGCAAGGGTATTTAGGGATAAGACAAGGGGCTTGGCTTTAAACTGACAAGAGAGTAGACTAAGGTTATGTATTAGGAAAAAAAATTCTTCCCTGTGAGGGTGGTGAGGCACTGCACAGGGTGCCCAGAGAAGCTGTGGCTGCCCCATCCCTGGCAGTGTTCAAGGCCAGGTTGGATGGGGCTTTGAGCAACCTAGTCTAGGGGAAGGTGTCCCTGCCCATGGGAGGGGCTTGGAACTGCATAAGCTTTAAGGTTCCTTCCAACCCAAACCATTCTGTGATTCTATGACTCTATGAAACAGCAGTCTGGGCTGCCCAGAGAAATTCCAGAGTCTTCCTTCTTGGAGATAATAAAAACTTGCCTGAGGAGCTCTGAGAAGCCTGCTGTAGTTGGTGTGGCTCCAGGCAGAGGGGTTGCAGACATGCATTCCATTGCCATCCCTCCTCTGATTCTTAAAAAAAATAAAAATAAATAAAGAGTCAGAACTGAAAACTAGTCTTGAGTTTTAGAAGGGAAAACCAAGCAAAATGCGACTTCTGATTTTCATGGGCAGTAAATGGCATTTGCTTTACTAGGAGTTTAGACTTCTCTTATAGGAGGGAAACATGTACTTCGAGCAGGGGAGTCTTTCTGAAAATATGTCTTTTTTTTTTATTTGGGATTCTAACTGCCTTGAGTGACATGTAAATAGTGTGAATGGTTTAGAAAAGTTCAAAAAGCACCCATGCAAAAGATGGGGGCAAAATTCCTGTGTAAAATTTGGTTTAGTAATAACCATCAAAGGGAAAGAAACCTTTAAAAGCAAAAGCTATGTGAAATAGCATGCTAAAATGGGATAGAATTATCCAATTTCATATTTAAGTACTATCACAGGAAAATTCATTCTTCATGAACAATCATTTTAGGTACCAGCATGTAGAAAAAAAATGTTAAAGGGCAATAAAAAAGGGAGTCTGAAGGGAATGTATAGCAGAATCCACTTCTAGGGGACCCACTGGATTTAGATGATTGATCAATGGGTCAGGAATTCCAAAGATGACAAGAGCTCTAATTATGATTATACCAGTTTCCTACTCAAGTTTCTGTGACTTTATGCACAGCAGTCACGTAGGTTAGTCTGTCTCTATGCGACACCTTGTTGCCACCTTAGTAATGCAGTTTATTAACTTATAACGGAGAGCCAGAACATTGGATATATTCAGTGCAAGATTTTGAGAGATGCTAAGTGTTGTTACAGCATCTGCTATCCCATTGTACTAAAAACTTACTTAGCAGGTGTTGAAAGCAGGTGGCAAACACCAGGACAGTGGTGTACAAGGTTTGGTTTCTAGTGCTGGCAAAGTCAGCTTAACAACTTTCAATCCTCAAAAGGTAACATTTTCTTATACTTACTTGTTTTACAGGAATATGGACATGTAGGTGTCAGCTTGATATTATTTGTTCATAACATGATATCAGACAGGATCTCACTGGAGCTAGGCAAGTTCAAACTGAAGTGACTAAATTGAAAAATCACTCTGGGTGGCAAGGGAGCTCTATCCTGTTACTGCAGAATAGATTTTATTTCAGCGTGTTTCCCATCAGTATTTATGCTCCACAGCCTCACAATAAAGAAACAGAAATGTACTTATTGGAATGAAAACAGATGAAATACAACAACGGAAAGAAAGCTTTCATGGAGAGATGGAGAGGATCTAACATGTAAAGGCTACAATAAATGTTTCATATACCAATTTGTCTCCTCCCCAGAGTTTCATCTCCAAATTTTTCACCTTTGCCACTAAACTTTCTTGTTACAGTTGAAATTGGCATATCAAAATTAATATCTTTTTTTCTTACTGGGAAACAAGATTTAACCTGGGCTTCTTTCTGTTGAAGGCACAAGGACAGTGGACTTGGCATAAATCTCATCCAAAGTCCACGACAATGAGTAGAATTATCTCTATCATATCTCTGGTATTACTGAAGTGTTTATGGAGAAAATTACAATTCAAGGCTTTGATTTGATTTGGCTTTTTGTAAGCATTTTCTTCATTTTGGTGTGTGAAAGTTTTAAGGCTCTTATTGTCATCCCTGGAGTTTATTCTGAATTTGTTTCAACGCATTCCAGGACTCACTGCTTGGGAAGGAGTCCACTGAACTTGCTGAATTTCAGCTCATTATACAAAACCTCAGCATTTGCATCTGGTCCTGGTTAGATGCAGTCTGATTTTCAAACAAACAAACAAAATATCCTAGATATGCTCACAACTGATCTGAGCTTTATACAGAAAAAGGTTCATGAACTTTGTCAGGAACTCTAGGTTTGTAATGAATGCAGATAAGTTTTATTTGGCATGGTCTTACTTCAAGTATGATAGCTTGATTTTAGATATATTGGAATGGAAAAATCTAAACTCAACCACTTCTGTAGTTATGCCAGCACAAACACATCCCTGTTCCTTGTTATTTGGAGCTTAAAATTAGAAATGTCCAAGCCAATAAAGGAAAACCCAGAATCCTTACATGTTTCTGCCAAATCCGTCCTGATTGTGCTATTGTAAGATGAAAAATGTGGAATAGAAGTGTTTTCTTCACTGTGTTTGAGCTGATTCAGAGACTGTCAGCTTTTGCCCTTTTAAATGACCTAAAAAGTAGAGATCAAGTTAGTCTCTTGGATGTCTTATTGAAGGGATTAGGACCTGTGAGTTAGGATGTGTTATACCACAGCATAAAACCAGCATGGCTCCGCAAATCAGAAAATCTATGACATGCATTACTGTACTTCTCCTTTTTCTAAAATCAGCCTTTTTTTCAGGTCAGCTAAGAAGGCAAATGAGACAGGAATTTAATTGAATACATATCCTGAGCCTACTATAGCAGCTGTGAGGTGTAGGAAACCTTCTAAACCACGCAACATGCACACTTTTCCACAGGTAGCACACAAGGTTTGAACAATGCTATGCTCAGTGCAGAAGCAACAGTGGCTCTAGAAAGGGGAGCAATAGGAATTTAGATAGATAAAAACCTCTCTATAAAAGATACTCTGTGCACTTTTTCAATTCAGTATATACACTTACTACTTGATTATTTTTTTCTTTCATGGGCTAAATTACAAGGAATTAATTACCACAACATGGGAAAATTAGACTTTTAAAAGTTATTAATCTGTACACTTAGGAAAGAGCTAACATCAGTTTCTTATTTTACTGCTTGCTTAGGTTCTCCCAACTCCCTTTCAACAGAGTCCTTCTGCTTTTATGTCTTGCTCTCTACTCAGATTGCCAGGAGGCTTTCTGTTGCAAAGGCAGGTGTTTTCAACTGTTAGATATAGTTGTGTTGTATTATTCATCATCTCAATCAAAAAATGAATTAGTAGGACACTTCCTTTACACAGAGGACAAAATAAGAATAATTGGAAAGGTAGCACACTGTACGTAGAGGAAGATGGTACTCGGTGAGACATATTTGGCAGTGGAAGAGCTAGGTTTGCATCTGTGCTGCTGCTTTCCTTCTGTTTCATGTATCCATAGCTGAACCTTTAAAGAACTGTTTTCCTAAGAGGCTACCTTGCCCATCAAGCTGGTATCTGAAACTGATTAAGTACGGCTTTTGAAAAGTACAATTCTCTTTACAGATAGCACTTAAAAATCATCATGGTGTGAAAGGGTTATTTGTTACATCCTGATTTTTTTTTCCCTGTTTTTGTTGTAGAAGTGCTTGGGGAAACTGACTCCTGCAAAACCCAGGACTTCCCTGAGCTGTTGAAAATTATCAGAAATGTCAGTGAGCAGATCTGTACCTCACAGTCAATCTTGAGGTTTGTCATACAGCAAAATGAAGACCTTGGTCACCCACCCAGCAAAGATTTTCTTGAAATTCTTGCCCTGTCATTCAGAGTTAGCTCTGTGTGCCATGTAGACAAAGCAGTGACATCCATAGGAGACTGGTGAGTTGGGATCTTGCTCTGAGTTAGAGACGTGCAGTAGCCCTGCTCTTATCACTGCCAGCTTCAGAGGGCTGAGATTCACCTTTCTGCTCAGCGCACTGGCTTCCAAACTGGGGGCAGAGCACTGCCAGTGAGAAAGAACTAAAGCTGGGGAGTGAAGCAGTATAAAAGCAAGCCACCCAAGATGATAAATGGATAAGAGAGAATCAGGGTAGGGGAAAATGAGGAACATGGTTGGAAGCATAAATAAACCTTATCAGAGAATTGGTTTTCCCTTCTCCCCATGCAATTTTCCTGATCTTTCTTCTCCTTCGTGTCAGCTCTTCCTGATTTACATGGTGCTCTGCACAATCCCATCTTCCGATACACCCTGACAGCCTCCCATTTTGAACATCTAGTAAACCCCATACCCTTTGCATTTGTTAACACAAACATGGTCTTGGGCTGTTTAAATGACAGTGAAGCATTTCCATATTTCATATCCTTTAAAGGGTCAGAGGGATCTTTTTTATGTGTTCACATTAGTTCATCTATCAGAATTTACACTTACGGCTCTTTGAAAATAGATATTCTAATCATTACCTTTGAGAGCTTTTGACTCCCAATGACAGAAAACTCTTCTAGTTTTCATCCTTCTTCTTTTGTACAGAAGCCTCAGTAAAAGGGCATGTTTACAAAGCACTCATCTTAGTGGCGGGAGATGGGATCTCTCCTGCAGCTGCCTCCTCACGCTACTACCACTGCCAGGAGGTGGTGAAGCCTGTTGGTTGTGCTTGACTGGAATGGAGGTCTGTGAAGTCCAGTGCCTGGTGCTGGTCAGAAAACCAGCAAACTATCCACATAGATGTGAGGGAACTTTTCCTTAAAAGTAGATCTCATTCTGACTTTTGGAAAACATTTAAATTCTGGTTTCTGGCTTTAAAACAAAATAGCCTGTCAGACGTTTACAACAGTGAAGAAACTGGTAACATTCCTGTTATCTGTTAAGCATGCCATTTTCTGTTGATTCTTGCTGGCTTCCTGTCCCTAGCCGTGTTCTTTGGTAGCAAACTCTACCACATGTTCATGTTGCGTGAAAAACTAGCTCCTTCAATTGTTTTTTAATCTGTAAAATCGTAATAGTCTCCTTGGGTTTTTATGCTATAAAACAAAAAACAAAAGTTCTTTTTCTACTGTTCTGCTCCACTATTTCTAAACACTTTCCTCTAAACTCCCTACTTTCTTAGGTGAACTTTTTTTTTTCACTCTTCTCCACTCAGACATTCACCTTCCCACAGCCTTAATCAATCATCTTTCCCTCTAATTCTGCAATACGTTGCAATGGGATAATCTGAGCCTTACCCTTCTTCCACACAAATTCACCCCATGAAGACTAATGTTGCAAATCGGTGATGGCTTCGCAGGACAGAGATTCATGTCTTTGTCACTTGGGTGTCCCTTTCCATCTTAGCTTCTCTGTTTTAGCCTCTTCAGGGCACAAAAGGTGGCCACAATTAAGTCTTTGGTGGTTTATCCCACAACGCCTGTGTGAAAAGGTGACTTCAGCTAAGTTTCTCCACACAGTACAAATGTTACCTGCAACAAAACTTCTGAGTTTTGCCATTATTCAGAGATTTCATCCATCTTCATCTTTCACTAATTCCTTCTTTCTTCAGATAGTTTTTTCAACAAAGTCAGGAATTGTTTCTGTAAGCATATAGTCTGACACAGACTTAGGGGACGAGGAGGATTTACAATAGTTTAAATGGACTTTATTTCTGCTCTGGCTGGAGGGCTGGAGCAGAGCTGGTCTAACAGCCTGTAGGACACTTGTATACAGGCGCGGGTCACACGGAGCCGTGACCGTGCTGTGTGCAGCCAGCCTCAGCCTCCCACCATGGTTTACCCCAAGAACGCTGCCGGTGCTCACAGCCGTGCTCACCCAGCCGAGGTGGGCGGCAGACACCCATATCCCGGCGGCTCTGCATCAACTGCGAGGCGCCTCTCCGGCATCAGCGAACAGAAATCACCGCTTTTCCCCGAAGGGCCGCGTTAAGCTTTTACAAGCAGCCCCCGGGCCGTGGCTCCTCAGCCATTTTGGGTCGAGCTGCTGAAACTGACAGACTCAGCCGGTAGGGCTGCCGGAGAACCGCCTGGGCGCAGGATGCGCTCTCCTCGCACCTTTTCCGCCCCAGCCGGCTGCCAGGGCCGCACGCCCTTTACCAAGCGGCGCCCGTCCGCTCCCCTCGCGGGGGGATGCCCCGCACATGCCCAGTGGCGGGCGGGCACCGACCGTGAATCAGTGGCGGCGCGGCTGACGGGCAGGGGCGGGCTCGGCGCGGGGGCCGGCTCAGCTCTGCTCGGCCCGGCTCGTCTCGCCCAGGGATGCCTCAGCGCGGCGGCGGCGGCGGCAGCAGCGGGGGGGCGGGCGGGTAGCGGCAGCGGGGACGAGAGCCGCTGCCCTCCCTTTCCCTGCCCGCCGCTGTCCCTTCCTCCGCCCACCTCCCGCCCCCCCTTCCCCGCTCCTGCGCCCGACCCAGCCGCCGTTCCGGGCAGGGAGGAAGGGCTTGGAGCCACCTCCCGCTGCCCCCGGCAGCCCCCCTCCCCATGCAGCCCGGCCCGCAGCTGGGAGCCCTCCCCGGGGGGATGTTTCTGCGGCCGCTGCCGGGATAACCGGCGCGCCGTCCGCCCCCACCCCGGACGGAGGATGCTGCCCGCGCTGTGGCGGGTTCCGACTCGGGCAGCAGCGGCCGCGTCCCCCTCCTCGGCTCCGGGCAGCGTCGCCGCGGAGAGATGACTTCAAGGCACCAGGCGGACTGGATCCCTTACAGGTAGGGGGGACCCCCGCCGGGCTGTGAGCGCGGCCAGAGGGACCGGAGCTGCTCCTGGGTTGGAGTCGCTGCCCCCCGGCGGCTTCGGGGGATGGCCGCCGGAACCCAGCCCAGAGCAGATTTGGCTGCGGCGGCGGAGCAGAGGGTCCGGACCGTGCCCGGGGCGCTGAGGAGAGGCGGTGAGGAGCGGGTCGCGGGCAAGCCCCGTGCCTGCCGGCTGCTGTCGGAGGGGGCCCGGTGTTGGTTCCCAACTTCGGGCGGTTCCGCTCCGCGAAGTTAAAGCGCTAGTTTCTGGGGAGAGCTGTCAGGCCCGCGGAGAGAGGGAGAGCTCGCCTCCGCGCTTCCGCCAGTAGTGACCCTCTCTCTCTGGTGGGCCAGGCGGCAGCAGGCGGGGCGCTTCATCGTCGGTGGCGGCCGTCGACTCTCGGCTGCGGAGACCCCGGCCCCGCCGTGCGCTGCCGGAAGAGCTCCCGCTGCGCGTTCTGCTGGGCGCCACCGAGAGCGGAGCTGCGCAGGGCGAGCCGGGCAACGAGCGGGCGCTGCTCCCGCTTCCTCGCCGAGCGCTCGGGTCCGTTGGTGCCGCCATGGCGAGGAGCGGGATCGCCATGGCAGCGCCTGGCTGCTGGCTGCCATTGGCTCCGCCGTTGCCATAAGCTACGGGAGCCGCCGCGCGGCGGCTGCTGCTGCCCGGGAGCCCCGTGCGTCAGCGGCGGCGGGGAGCGGGAGCCGACCCCGGGACGTGCGGCGGTACTGGCTGTCTCCCGGCCAGGCGGTGCTGGAGCGGCTCCTGCGCGCCCTTCCGTGCCTACCCCAGCGCCCGGCTCTGGAGCGGGAGCGTTTGCTGCTGGAAGATGAGAACAGCTCGTTTCTGGGTCGCCGGTGCGAGGGGAAAGCGAGCCAAAGCAGGTCTAGCTCCGGGCGGGCTGGGCTGGGCTGGGCTCCGAAGCAGGAATAAACCCATTTCTGCATTTGCTTTTCGGAGTGGCATTGGGGTTGTGAGGCTTCTTAGTCTTCATGAAAGTATCTTTTCCGAACTGAATCACTGCAGAAAGAAATCACGGGTGTTTAAAAAGGTGTTTTGGATAAGCAGCAAGCGTGTTTGTTTCATTTGGCTGGTTGTAAATAAGACAAGGTAGATAAAGTAACGTAAACATTTTTCTTCTTTTATTTTGTAAACAGTCATGAAATAATAAATATTTCCAGAGTGTGCTTTAAAACAAAGACAGATGTTTAAACAGCTCAGTTGTAGTTTGCCCTGTTCTAAATGACAATATTTATAGCGACCATATGCCACAATAAGTGCAACGTAAACACAAAGAAATCACTCCTTAATACACAGAAAAAACCCCGACCTGATAGACGCACAAGTGGAAGTCTGCTGCTTCAATCTGTGTGCATGATTGATAGTTCTAATCAATAGAAGAATCTGAAAGAAAGAAATTGATTGCAATGAGCCTGGGAATATTGTGGCTCTGTCCAACAGCTCCTTCAGACCATGTGCTTTGTAAGATGTAATGAATTGGCAATAAGGTTTCAAAAATGAGTAGTGGATTTATTCTGATGCAATTTTGAAGCCTTGTAATAATGGCAAAAATACCACAGGAACAGCTGTTTGTGTCTCTTCCCAGCAGCAGAGGAACTGTTTCTCTGTTCTCCCGCTGTATGTGAGGCTCTTCAGAGGCCAGTGCCAAAAGTTTGCTGAGCAGTTTTGTAGCCGTGGCCTTGAAGCAGGAAATAAAACATCTCTTCAGTTCCTGCTTAGTGCAGTTCAGATAAGCAAGGGGAGGCAAAACAGTAGATTTTCAGAGAAATACAGATCTGACAGTGCTTGTATCTTTTCTAATATGTTATTATTGAATTTTAACAGTATCGAATTGCTGAGGACTGCCCTAGACCAAAAGGCAAACAAACTGCACTTCTGCTCTGAAAGTCTTTGTCTAGGCTTCTAAAATAGAGTTCTCTCAAGAATTTGGCTTATTTTTAATTCTTCAGAGCTACTTCCTGAGTTAGCAGTATAGCATTGCAAATCTCATTGAACTTGCTTGTTTAAAGCATCCTCCAGGATCTCCTGAGCGTGCTTACCCAGAAAGCAATAGTTTCTGAGTGCACATGTGGCTGAGATTCCACATGAAAACACTGCATAATCAAATTAGGTCAGAGAACCGTTTTGTACGAGTGAAACACTGTGAGAGGGAGAGGCCTGATGTGCACCCCTTGGGATAGTTCATCTGCTCTTCCACCTTCTTTATGGCCTGGGTGGCATGTGACAGGTAGCAATTTCACTGCTGCTAGTGTGGTGGACAGGGCACGGGCTCATGGGCATGCTGAAGTCTGTAAAGATGTATGTGACATATACTGAGCCTCACTGATGTACAGTATGGTAGAAAATACTGCGAGCCCTTCTCTGAGCTTGGCAAAGCTGTTTCAACTTTGGCATGGACTTTAAAAGGGTAGCAGGACTCAAACCTGTATTGTTCCTCCTGGCAATTGGTTGTACATGCGGCTGTATACCTGAATTAATTCAAGCAGAAAAGTGTGGTATTTTTTCTTCAGTAGAATGTCATATTTTTATTTACAAGTGAAAGGAACCAGAGGGAATCAGTTCTGTGTGTGTTGTGAACAACTCATTAAGCAATCCATCTGCATATCCAAAGCTCACAAAATCATAGAATCATAGAATAGTTAGGGTTGGAAAGGACCTTAAGATCATCTAGTTCCAACCCCCCTGCCATGGGCAGGGACACCTCACACTAAACCATGCCACTCAAGGCTCTCTCCAACCTAGATTATACTTACACTTTTAAGATGCTGAGAATGTTTTGGGTGAATTAGCAAAAACCAGAAGGCAATTCTTACAGTGTCAGTGCTAGCTTTTTATACTGAGATAGACAAAATAGTCATACTATTTGTGAGTTTGCTATTTTGGCATTTTGCTCTTAATGTCTTCTCTTATACATTCTGCTTTTGAAACATTAGTAGTCATAGGGTGAGGGGATTTGAGTTCACTAATGTTGTTCACTATGAGTTCACTAATTGTATGAAATACAATCAAAAGATTTTTAGAAATAAATGTATGGCATTTATTTTTATGAAACTGCATAGATAGAACGTCAAATATATGATTAAGCACTTATACAAGCCTACACACCAAATAAAATGAGCTAGGAATTATTCTTAAAACTTAATCCATTTTTAACAATATTTCTGTCCTTTATTACTAAGAATCAGAATAGTTTAGACTCAAGTAAAAAGTCAGTTGCAGTTCATGTAGCTGCGCCCAGCCCTTAAGGTGGTTCTTGATGGCACTTAAAATAAGGTGTAGCTTCTTGAGGAATTAAATTCTCAAGCACAGTACTGTTTTCCTTTGGTGTCCTTCAGCAGTTTCCAGTAGAAAAGAGCAGAAATATCTTGGAATCATTACAGTTTTACAGGAGTTTGTTGTGTTTTTGTTCCAAAGCACGCTTTGTTTTCCTATCCTTTTCCTGAACTCATTTTAATATGTAGAATTTCTGAAATAAACATACTCATTTTTATCAGTCACAGTAAGGTCCCAGTCCCCATTATTATTTATTATTATGATTTCTTATATTTTCACTTGTTTCTTTAACAATAGATCTTAATACTATAACTTAAAAAGCATTTACAAAACAATCTCCCCTGTTTAGTGAGAAATATATGAAGACTGTCAGCTGAAAAGCACAGTCCACAGAGAAATGAATTTGCTGCAAGTCCCCAGAGTTCTTTGTAAAGCTTCTGGAATGCTACTGAGTCTTGGTTTGTGCGGGAAAAACCTGCCGTAGCTCAAGAGGACCCCATGAACGGTGCCACAGGGAGTCAGGCACTTTGTGCAAAGGGCTCTGTATAAAGCAGATTGCACAGCATGCATTTTGCAGTGGCATAATATATCTTGATATGTACATGATGATGGTAATAATATGCCTTATTTGGTGACATTTTTTATTATGCTCAATTTTTGTAGCTTTCATGAACTTGCTCTGAAGTTTTAAGGCTGTGCTTAGGTACTGCAACTATAAAGAATCACTAGCTATTTACTTGCAAAGTGAAGGATTACAGTTGCATGAAAATTGTGGAGTGCATCGGTGTTGTGAATTCATGAATCATAGCAGTTAGAGCAGTTAAGATTTCAGAAAGTGTGATGCGTAAAGCAGTTGTGAAACAGGACCAGCCTTGAAGACCAAGGGTGTCCCACACTCACTTCTATGCATTTATTTGAGTTATTGGGGTATTATCTATCTTTATGCCTCAACATTTTAAAGGTAACAGTGATAGTAGAGTGCTCAGCCTGCTGCAAGGTGCAGTTTGTGACTGAGTGCATCGCAGTGCAGACAGGCTCGCTGTCAGCTGCCTGCTGTGGGGATTGGCATGGATAATTTATGAGAGCTGCTTTTTCTGAGGAAAAGGGTACAGAGAGCATGCGTCTCCTCTAAATTAGGCTGTCTTGTCTCAGGTTATTATGATGTATAAAATTAGCTTAGTCATGTGCTTTTAAAACATTTAAGTTAGAGCTTTCCCTTAATAGGGGTCTCCGCTTATACAGGGCGCTACTGCTGTAGTGCATAGAGACTCCAGCTGAGATCAAAGTCCTGTTTTGCCCAGCATTATTGTTAGGGAGCTGTACAAGCACATTATCAGAGGCAATTGCTACCCTGAAGCTGATAGCCTAAGTCACCCAGGCAGAAAAGAAAAGACGAGGAAAATAACGTATCACTTCAGTTTTACCAGCGAGGGAAATAGAGACCTGTGGAAGTTGAAGGGAACTGGCTTAAATGGAAATGGGACAAGGCTCAAGGGAGATCAGCCTCAGTGCTGGGAGTAAAACCTAGTTGTCCTGTGCTTTGCAGTGTGCCAAGGGTGGATTTAAGTAAGGGGGTGAAGGGTCTTTGCCACTTCTTGTAGGGTGCACTGTGTGCCTTACAACAGATAAATGGCTGCCCTAACTGCCCTAGGGTATTGTTGCCCCCGACCACTTTTGCAGTATCAACATCCAGATCGAGACTAAAAGTTATTTATTTCATAATAGGCCAGTGGGTTTGTGATAGCGACAGTCATTTTCATGTTTCTGGCATGACAATAATTTACAAGCCATCTGTGCCAGATTTGGACCACAGCTGGAAAGTGGATATGAAATGTTATGTTGTCTTGCAGTTCTCAGAGTTGGACAGTTTTGACTCTTATGCCTGAGGGTTTTTGGGCGCTTACGTAAAGCGCCATCCATTTGAACATGCAAGCAACAGCATTTCTGGAAGGTGGTACTTTTTGTTAGCAACTAAAAATTGCCATAGTAGAGAGCTGGATTCTTTTCACACTTCCTCCTTGTTCCTCATTCCCTCACACTAATGACTTATTTTCTAATTCATGCTTTTCTGCTCTTTCTCTTTATGAACAGATTTCTTTTTGCTGTTTGTCCCTACATCTTGTTCTCCGTGCCTTTTTTTTTTGTTGTTCTCTTTCCTACATAATTCATTCTCACGAAAACAGAATTCTAGTTCAGCAGCTATATGGTGCCTGCAGAAGATACCTTCTCTGTAAATGTTTGCTATTTAATTTGTATTTTAGTGTTTGTAACTTTTGAATAAATCCAGCTTCTTATTGTATCACTAAAATAGTTTTGCCATTTTTTTGACTTTTATTTTTGAGATTATTGAGGTTTTTATGCACAGATTATTAAAAGATTAAGTATGGATGTTAAAATGAATGTTTATTTTCTATCTCATTGCTGGAGTTTTTGTTGCTGTTGTATATGAAGGCCAGTAACTGGAATTAGGAGATCCCCTTCTTGGTCATAGTCTGTGTAATGCAAATGTGGATGGCGGGGAACAGAAGGACTGTTCTCTCACAGTTCTACAATCTCTTTTATAATGTCTTTTATAATCTCTTTTAACGTTACGTAGTGGCAGGACAATACCTACAAGTTCTGAAGACTCTCAGTTGAGAACGAGAGCCTCTCTGGGCTCTGTTACCGTTTGTATAATGCTAATAGTATGCAGGTGTACAGCAACAGAGTCTTCAGGCTGAAGAATTTTCAGTTTAGAAGATAAATACAAAAGAAAGGTACAAGCGAAAAAGATTGGGATGATTGTTGGCATACTTTTTGCTTTCATTTTTGTTAACAGACATGATCATCAGCATCTTTTGACTATCCCGTTCTTATGAAAATTGGAGTTAAAGGAATAGTGCTTAAATAGATAAGGAAATGTTCTCCCAGAGAAGGGTTTATTGAGTGTGCAAAGGTAACTGTGGGAGGTGGAAAGATTGGAGTAATTATTTTGCTACACATGATAGAGAAAATGAAACTTTTTTTTTTTTCTGATGTAGTTGTTTTACACCAGGTTGTTTTATCTAATACTTGATGGTAATGTAGCTTTTTTGTTTTATACCTGTTCAGTAACTGTGGGCATACTGTGGGTCATCTATGGAGTAATTTCTGTTTAGGTCTACATTATGTAGCCTTGTGACTTTAGGAAGGTCTTTAAATACTTGGTTTGCTTTGTAACTAAATTATTTGCTAGATGTATTTATATTTTCTTCCTTTACATTAACAAGAACCTAAAATACATCTTTGCTTTCCCTTTCAGTGATTATAGAAAGAGTGTCCCTACTTTTGGATTGCTAGTAAGTTGTGAGGTTATGTATTTATCGATTATTTACTCTTAAAGGGAAAAATTGACCTAATTTAAACCGCTTCCTTTGGGGAAGTGCAGCAGTGCCTTATACAGCAAATGATAGTAACTGCTTCTGCTGATACAAGAACTTTGCAGATCTTGGATGCTGATTCTGTGCAGTCAGACTACCACCCTTGTAGTAGTGAGACTACTTCCCTGGAAGTAGGGATACTGTAGCATCTAACACTGTCCTCTGCAACACGGATGTGTGGTTTCTTGCAGGAAGCAGTCACAAAGAGGTGCCACAAAAGACTTTCTAATGACTTGAAAGGGAATTGGATTGGTTCCACGACCTTCTCTGACCTCATGTTTTACCTGAGCAAATAATGGCAAGCAGTCTGTAATACATTAATATGAATGTGCAAATGCACTTTGATTGTGGGTGACATACTTATCTGGCTCTCTGACAATACAAGTGCCCAAGTTATTCTTTCATGGAGTTTTAGCTTGAGTTCTTAGGTATTTACCAAAATTAAGTCTTGAATTGCAGATTTCAGTGGAAACTTCAAGGCTCCTGTTGAGATGCGTGCTAAGACAAGTTTGTGAGTATCATAATTCATAATTAATGTAACTCATTTGACACAGGTAATGAAACCACAGCATGAAGTTTTTAATGGTAATTTTAATTGTAATCACAGTTATAACTACATGCAGGTGAGAAATTAAAAGATGAAGAAATTCCTTGATTAACTTCAAGTAATGACTAAGTTTGAAACTGTATCTGCAAGTGGAATACAGATACATCAGTATTTCATCCATGTTTGGGGAAGGGATCAAAACAGGTCTCAGTTTGAAAGCAAAGTAAAAAAAGCTAAGGATGGATATTTCCATTAATGGCACCTGTGTTGCAACAAGAAGCATAAAGAAAATTGATCTGTGTTTTTTCCAGAGCATGTTATTGCTGACCAATGCTATTGTGGCAGCATTTTCACTTGTCTACAGCAACAGCAACAACAGAATTGTATGTTGCACCATGTTGCAATTCTTACTTCTGTAAATTTGAAGAAATTATTTGGTATATTATAGAAATTAAAGAACAGATAACTTGTTCACACAATGACTTGGACTTACTGCTGAGGTCAGGTTGAGTGGCAACTGAGAGACTAGGACACAGTATCTTGGAATGCATCCCACTATTTCTGGCAGATATAAATCCTAAGACTCAAGCCAGGAGCGTGAATTTCCATTAACAAACTTTTGCAGACCTATGGATTGCGTGAACTATTATTACATGCTTACCTAAAACTTTAAGTTAGTTATATGGGTAAAGAATGCATCTTTTGGGACGCTGCATCTGTAGAGGAATGTTAAATAATATTAAAGATGTCTCTCACCAGTGAGACAGACTTTGACAATTGACTTTTCCAGGTATTTTTTTTTTAACATTTTACTGAATGTTAAATCAGTTCACTGGCTGTTGCTGCAGATTTAAAAAGCGAAGTACAAGGTTTGAGAGACAGATTTTGTGCTTGCCCTAGAATAACACTATCAGTGTTTTATTGCCTGTCCTTAAGGCAGAGTTCAGGTGCCTCTGCACATTGCATATCATTAAATCTATGCAATCATAGAATCATAGAATGATAAAGGATTGGAAAAGACCTTTAAGATCAAGTCAAACTGCAACGTAAGACTCAGTGCCAAGTTCATCACTAAACCAGGTCACTAAGTGCCACATCTCTGTGAGGTCTTTTAAATACCTCCAGGGATGGTGACTCAACCACTTTCATGGGCAGCCTGTTCCAGTGCCTGACAACCCATTCAGTTAAAAGAATTTTCTTGATATCCAGTATAAACCTCCCCTGGAGCAACTTGAGGCCATTTCTTCTTGTCCTATCACTTGTTACCTGGAAGAAGAGACCAACCCTCAGCTTGCTTTGTCTTCCTTTCAGGTAGCTATAGAGGGCAATAAGGTCTCCCCTGAGCTTTCTCTTATCCAGACTAAACCTCAGTTCCCTCAGCCGTTCCTCGTAACACTTGTGCTCCACGTCTGTCACCAGTTTCATTGCCCTTCCCTGGACCTGGTACAGCAGCTCAATATCTCTCTTGCAGTGAGGAGCCTAGAACTGAACACAGGATTCAAGGCATGGTGTCACCAGTGCCAAGTATGGGGGGAAGATCACTTCCCTACTCCTGCTGGCCACACTGTGTCTGGTACAAGACAGGATCCAGCCTGTTCAGACCCCTCTGCGGAGCCTTCCTGTCCTCCAGCAGATCAACACTGCTGGCCCAGCTTGGTGTCATCTGTGACCTTACTGAGGGTGCACGTGATCCCCCCCATCCAGATCACTGGCAAAGATGTTAAACAGAACTGGCACCAGTCTTGAGACCTGGGGAACACCACTTGTGGCTGGATTTAACTCCATTCACCACCAGTCTTGGTGAATACTCCCTAACCTAATTAGCTCCTCCGAGAGCTCTATCTCCAAATGGAGGAGCTCCCCTACCTGGATGCACCTCCCACAGGTCTGCTCACTGCTGCCATCCAAAATTGACCTAACAGCAGGGCAGACCCTGCAGCCTGGCACCCAAATGGGAGCATGTTCCCACTGGAGCTCTGTCCAAGCAGCTGCATCAGTTATGCTGGTGCAGAGCTTGAGAGTCCATGGCTTTCTGCTGGGTGGATACCACTGCTCCCTGGTCAAGCTGGCAGGGCTTCAGCGCCCTTCGTGTACATGCCATGCTCTCTTTGTCCACCTTGGTGGCATTTCCTAAGGGATTCTTTCATATGGGGTGGGGGGCTTGGTTGCTCTTGCTTCTGGCCTCACTTGGGTTCCACAGCAGCCACTTGCACAAGCTGTGGGCTTCTGGTAGCTCTCTTGGTTCCCCTGGAGGTTCCCATGCACCGTGCTGGAGGGTGCCACTGTGGATCGTGACAGCATTGGAGTTTCTTGCCTTGGCGACAGATGGAAATACAAAGAATTGTGTAGCTTTGCTTGGTGTTGAATTGGTTAAATTCTTTCCTTCTGTATTTGATCTCTGTGGTATGTCCATGCTGCACACTGCAGTGCAGTAGAGAGACACTTGGGTGAGCAGCATATGAGCTGACACAGCTCACAGGTGTTGAAAGCTGTACAACCACATCAAAAGTGCAGGAGTGATTTACTCCTTTGAGGAGCAATGCAGTTGAGTCTGTGAGGAATCAGGGAATACCATAGTTAAATTGTTTCCAGTATATGTGTTAGCATGTTTTCAGCTGCCTGGGTATCTGCCATAGCACAGTTCACAATGTGGATGTAACTTTTATTATCTGGTCTAAACAAATTTATTATCTTGTAGACTCTACTTTAAATTCAGTATCAGGTCTAAACAAAGAATGTTAATTTTTGGCTGAGAGCACCAGCCACCTATGAGAGACCTAATCTAGGCTCTGGCTTTCAGAATACTAGGGTAATTCATCTTGGATATGGCAGATACATTGGTAAGGGAATAAAATGTTAATACCTAGAGAAACTGGGCCATCATCTCAGTGCAGAAAGATCATGACATTGCTAGAAGTTTGAGGCATCCTGGAAGATGCCTTTTAAATGTTAGCTATTTCAAAGAATGATATAATGTAGTATCCTGGCAGTATTGATCCAGCTTGAAAAAATGTTAATTACTTCCTCAGGGCTTGAATATCACACACAGATTTTAAAGATCAAGAAAAACCAGCACAGGAGAAATTGAAATGAAGTGACAGGTTCTCCCTTTCTGCCTGCCTGCCTTCCTTCCCTTTTTCCTTCCTGTTTGATTCTTGGGCACCTTCTGTTGTTTATTCATTTAATGCTATATGCCTGAGGGACAATAGAGGTTGTTCTGTGTAGTATGGGAGTGACAAAAAGTTTTCCAATCCTGTGCACTCTGTATCAGAGTGATTTGCAGATTATTTTATTGGAAAAAATGTGAAATTACATTTGCGTAGCCTGGAAGGTGGGATGTGCAAGTTCAAGTGTTGAAGTCTCTGCCCTCTGTGTTTCATAGCTTAGGAGGGTAATTCTGATACCTTAGATGAGTGCCTGGGCTTTCAGATTGTTTGGTGGTGTGGGCTGGGCCTGTCCCTTCCACCCCCAAAATTTTCTTCTGAAACTCTGGAGGTCATTAGAGTTTACAAGACCTGGATTTGATGCACTGGCACTCTCTTGCAACACTTCTGGCAAAATAATCCAGTGAATTCTAGACTTGGGAGGAAAGATACTAGGGTTTAGAAAATTGATTTTACTTAATAATAAATTATAATTTCTGAAAGACATAATTTCACTGAAGTAGTATCAAATAATATAAGCCATAACAAAAATTGAAGGAGACTGTAAGGCAACTAGCAGCTTACTGGAAATGAGTATTCAGGTGCTAAACTTCCAGCTTATTGATTGTTGCATTCCATTAAAATACAAAGATTTTGAAGCAGAAGATTTAAGAAATGTGCAGAATTGCTATATTTTCACATTAGGCTGATAGACCTTAAAAAGATGGAACGTGATACTACAGAGGGAACCTTGCAGAGTCTATAGCTGGATTTTCAAGACTGCTTAGGGTCACTCCGATTCTCTGCTTATGTTATTTCCTAATTGTGAGCCTCTTTGAAAATCTGAAGTTTCTGATGAATATACTTTGGTGGAGAGAGAAGAGAGGAGAATGACTATTGTGCTGTCTAGTCAAAATGACAAACTGCATATAACACGTTGCAGGTTTTAAGTGTTCTTTGGCAAGAACAGCTCATTCTCAACCGAAAAAGCTTATTCTGATTAAAATGTAGGATACATTAGAGGCATTGAAGTTTTCACTGCATTACACAATGAATTGCATGCCCAACTGACATTGCAAGGAGTCCTCAACTTAATTCTCTAGCACTGGGGATGAAAATTCATCCCACAGGGTTTTAGTTTACAGCCAGCTCTGCAGTATTGCATTTACTGTGGACTTGGATTAACAATGCCAAACATGACTGCATATGGGTTTAAACTTTTAACAGGGGAAGTTCAAGTTAGATATAAGGAAAAAGTTCTTTACTGTGAGGCTAGTGAGGCACTGGGACAGGTTGCCCAAAGAAGTGGTAAATGCTCCATCCCTGGCAGTGTTCAAGGCCAGGTTGGACAGAGCCTTGGGTGACATGGTCTAGTGTGAGGCATCCCTGCCTGTGACAGGGGGTTTGGAACTTCATGATCTGAAAGTCCTTTCCTACCCTAACTATTCTATGATTCTATATTGCAATAAATAGTAAATAGAAAGATGGTGTTTATGGTTTTGCTTTTCACTTTGCCATTGATGACTTAATCTTGCTGCTAATTTTTCATCATGTCTGATATTGTTTCTGTATTTTTTATTTTCACTCCATTAGAACAGGTCTGTACCTAACAATGATTGAGTTACTATTAATAATTCCCTAGGTTAATTACTTTGTGAAATAAAACATCGATTTTCTTTTTGCAACACAAAATGCCTGCCTCTGTATTGTGGTGATATTCGGTACTTCAGGAAACTTATTCAGCTTTTGTGGTTCTTTCCCTTTTTGTATGAGTCCTCTGTATCTGGAAATTGGATCTGTAGTGCTCTGTCCAGTGTTCTGTCAAATGGCTGATGTTGGTTTTGGGGAGAATAGTGTATGTACTGCTGGTAGAGTGCCCAGACATAATATGAATTAAATTTGTAAGTAAGTCAATGGCAGTATTTCCTTATAATCTTCCAGCTTTTCTTAAATTAAATGTTTTAATGATCCTAAAGCAGATAAATATTTGATATTTGAGCAGGAGCTGTCATCAAAAGTCTTTCTAAAGCAGATTTCAGATGAAGCAGAGGTTCCTCTGTCAGCAGCTGGGAGCAAGGAGAGCATGTGTTCCCTGGGGAGAGCAGGATAGTCTGCAAGCACACACAGCTTCAGCAATGTGGGTAAGCAGTCTTTGGTCACTGCTGTAGTCGCCGCTGTGGGACTGGCAGTCCAGTGAAGCATGCTGTGTGCTCTCAGTTTGCTGCACATAAAGGTGCAGCATGTACACTGATAGCAGTACAGTGCTACCCCAGAATAATAAACTCTTCTGAAGGGTCATGTAGAGGAAGCTGTGCTGTCGTGCATATTTCTAATTTGCTTGTGCTTATGGGCTTTCTTTCCATAATTCTTGGGCTGAACTCCTCCTCATCATGTTATGGTTTTGGCTAGGTCCTGAAAGAGCGAGAACATTGAGCTCTCTACATCTGACAGAATGAAGATGAATGTGCATGATCCTGAAGGTTCACCTTGTAACCTTATATTTACAATAAGCACACAATCATGGGTTGTGCATTGAAATATTTAGGGCTGTGAAAAGTGTCCAAATAACAGTGATCACATGCTTGATCAATTTTTGTGCAGTGGGCAATTAGTGTTCCATAAAGCAACTGGAAGATCCACAGCCATATGTAGTTGTCTAGGAGGAGGGAAGGAATGCCATCCAGAGGGACCTTGGCATGCTTGTAAGGTGTGCTGGTGCCAACCTGATGAAGTTTAACCATGCCAAGTGCAAGGTCCTACACCTGGGTCGGGGCAATCCCAAGCACAGCTACAGGCTGGGCAGAGAAGAGATTCAGAGCAGCTCTGCAGAGAAGGACTTGGGGGTGTTGGTCGATGAGAAAATGAGCATGAGTCGGCTTCAGTGTGCGCTTGCGGCCCAGAAAGCCAACCGTATCCTGGACTGCATCAAAAGGAGCGTGACCAGCAGGTCGAAGGAGGTGATCCTGCCCCTTTATTCTGCTCTCGTGAGACCTCACCTGGAGTACTGTGTGCAGTTCTGGTGTCCTCAACATAAACAGGACATGGAACTCTTGGAACAAGTCCAGAGGAGGGCCACAAGGATGATCAGGGGACTGGAGCACCTCCCATATGAAGATAGGCTGAGAAAGTTGGGGCTGTTCAGCCCGGAGAAGAGAAGGCTGCGTGGAGACCTCATAGCAGCCTTCCAGTATCTGAAGGGGGCCTATAGGGATGCTGGGGAGGGACTCTTCATTAGGGACCGTAGTGATAGGACAAGGGGTAATGTGTTAAAACTTACACAGGGGAAGCTTAGATTGGAAATTCTTTCCTATTAGGGTGGAAATGGAATAGGTTGCCCAAGGAGGTTGTGAATGCTCCATGCCTGGCAGTGTTCAAGACCAGGTTGGACAAGGCCTTGGGTGATATGGTTTAGTGTGAGGTGTCCCTGCCCATGGCAGGGGTGTTGGAACTTGATGATCTTAAGGTCCTTTCCAACCCTAACTATTCTATGATTCTATGATTCTAGGAGTCGAAAAACATCTGCTGGTGTATGAGTGTTGATTAGACCCCAAGGGGGATCTTATTTTTACTCTTTTTTTAATGGTCCAGTAGCTAAAATGATACCTTCTGCCTTACTCAAATGCATTTGGAAACAGCTTCCCACAGTGCCAGAAGTGGTTTAATTACATCTGATACAGTTAAAAGGGGTTTCCAGGTTTGTCTGATACAGCTTCCCCTCTCTGAGAGTACACGTGCTTGCTTATTATTCCTGCTGTTGTCTCCTTTTCCTGATGCTATATATAGTATGGCCGTGGCCTGAGAGCTGAGTGTGACAGGTCCCTCGGTGGTGTGGATGTGCCTTGGTGTGGTGCCGTAGTGTGCTGCCAGTCCTGTGTCTCCCCCTCACATGCTATGCTTTGTGTGAAGCTCTGGGAGATGCTCCAAAGGCAGCGGTGTATTACCCCATATTACAAACGAGAACACTGCACATATAGCATAAGTGTGGCTCTTCCAGGATAAAATCTCAGTAGCAGGAATTATATTTGCTTTATCTTCCACCCTTCTTGCCTCTAAAACAGATTATCTTTTTAATTTCTTGTGTATCTTTTTGTCTGCTTATAAGAAATCCAAATAAGAGCTATGCATATATTGACAAGAAAAAATGAACCCAGTAATCTTTCTTCACCATGTGTTGGGGTTGGAAGGAATCTTCTGCATATACCTTGTAAGAATTGATCCTAGGATCCCTACAGCTTTTGAAGCCAGAATTCCTATAGCTTTTGTACATCATGTTTCCCTACATGAATTCTCAATAATACTGATCTGAGTCTAAAACCTTCCTCTCCACAGAGAGGCCATTTAAGGTCTTTGCCTCTACCCAGCCACCACTTTCATCATGAAAGCTGTTGAACTTTGCTTTTAGTTGAAATTAATCAACTGAAGAAAAAAGAATATGGACATTATGAATGTATAAATCTTTCTTCCTTAAGAAACCAGGCAAAAGGCAAACCCCCCTCATTGTACAGAACTGAATTGGCAGTGAAGGAATTTGAAGTTTGAGTGCGCTGGTCAAATTTTATTACAGAACCCCTTTGGACATGAAAATTGTTCCTGAAACTTCCAGAAATACATTTGTTCACTGCTTTTTGTCTTTTCTGCAACATGTAGCGCTAACATGCATGTTTCATGTGAGCCAGAAATACCTCTTTGTCAAAGTACTGAATGTTTTGAATTTAAGTTCACTTGCATGGCATGATTTGCTTCCTGTTCTAGAAAAACAGCAACCAGTCTGATAATCGCATATTTCTATTCACATTTTACCCACATTTTAACTGAAAATGTTTCATAGGAGGAAACTAGCAGGCTTAGAAATATGTCTGCTTTCAAGGCTGTATGTATGTGGCTCTTCAGTCCCCAGTGGAGATTGATTTTGCTGTAATTGTTGCCAACAGGCATTCTAGTGGGCGAATTAGAAGAATTAAAGCGGCAACTTCAGACACATATTAAAAAGAATATGAAAAGGAAGGTAAAAAGCCCTTTCTTGTAATGGGCTGCTTCTGATGTCGCAGCACCTGAACAGGTCTTTGTTCAAGAAAAACCCTTTACATCTTCATTGAGGTTTAACCCCGGCCAACAACTAAGCCCCACACAGCTGCTTGCTCACTCCCCCCCTGGGTGGGATGGGGGAGAGAATCAGAAGGGTAAAAGTGAGAAATCTCGTGGGTTGACATACAGAGAGTTTAATAGTTAAAGAAAAAGCAGCACACACAAGCAGAGCAAAAGAAGGAATTCGTTCACCACTTCCCATGGTCAGTCATCTCCAGGACAGCAAGGCTCCATCAATGTAATGGTTACTTGGGAAGACAAACACCATCACTCCCAATGTCCATCTCTTCCTTCCTCTTTTGCCATCTTTATATGGAGGAAGAGGAAGGAAGAGCATGGCATTCTGTGGTATGGAGCATCCCTTTGGTCAGTTGGGGGCAGCTGTCCCAGCTGTGTCACCTCCCAGCTTCTTTTGCACCTCAGCCTGCGCACTGGTAGGGTGGGGTTAGAGGCAGAAAATATCTTGACTCTGTGATAGCACTGCTCAACACTTAACGAAAACGTAGCCCATGCCACCTACTATGACGAAAGTTAACTCTTATCCCAGTCAAAAACAGCATAATCTCATTCTTCCATTCTTCACTTTACAAGAAGCTAAACACAAGCTTAGGACAGCCTTTCTGGTAAATGTGCATGTTTTACTGTGCTTTTTTAATTCACAAAAAATGCTGATTAACCTTTTCTGTACTGTTTGTCAACACGATCTTTCTTCAGTAGCTAATCTGATCTGCTTCATCTTTGATCGTTTTAGTTACACAAAAACATCAGTAGTTTATCTGTAGACTTTTTAAATGACACAATGGAACAAATTAGTTTATGCTTGTTTTCTTTGCTGAAAAATAGCACAAAATCCAAGACCTGTGCGTCTTGAATTACCTCAGGATCTATTTGTCATGCTTAAACAAATCTGCTATGAATTGTGTGGCTATCATCAGTGATATCTCTCTAAGCCTGTGCTGATTTTCACATTAGAAATGGAGGTGGCTTTATACAGACATGGTTTTAATTTGTTATTCAAATGCTTGGGGTGGGAAAACATTTGCACTTTTTGGAATACATGGAAAGTGACATTTACAAAAATCTAGATTCTGATTATTCATTCTATCTTGAAGTTACTTTTGTCAAGTTGTAAAGACATAGGAAGCAGTACTTCTCACAATGTAATTGAGTACTGAAGATTTGTTTGAGCTCCTCAGGTTGAATCCACAGGTTGAAATTCAGTGTAGGACTATCATTCATCTTTTCTTTAAAAACAAGAAGGGAATAAAGACCCGAAAAACCCCAAACCCAGCGATACCAAATTTTCTGTGTCTGAATTATGTTTTAAAAACATAATGTCTGCTCTATTCAGTAAGTAAAGAGTAGATTTTTGCTTTGTTATTTCTGGCCAATAAACTTACCTCTATCTTTCTGTGGGTTCATAATATTCCTGAATCTTGGAGAAAAGAGATGAAAAAGACAAGGGAAACTGTTTTTGTCTTAATTGGTAAATGAACTGCAGTGTGCTCAGTATCTGTATTTAGCTTCAAAACAGTCATTAGAATTGCAGATTTTGCTACCCATTTTGTTTCAAGGAACTAAACCCGTACAATTTGCAATCCTGTATAATTATGATCTGGTTCTAGAGAACTGTAATTTCTACTGATATTCAGAAATAAATCATCCGAGCTTAAATTTTCAGTACACTCTGTGCAGGGCACAACCTTAATGAGAATTAGGCTGATTCTTCAATATCATGCTGGTATTTTATCTTTTATCTACTTTGAGAGGTCAAATTATACTCAAAATCTGTAGCACGACCGGCAAAGAATGCTTGTGATTTTCTGTTGTAGCTCTTTGGTTTGTAAAACATGGTACCCTATTTGGTTGGCAATTTTCATATGCTGAAGGACAAAAATAATGCTTAACTTTGGTAAGAACAGTTTAAAAAATAGCAGATTGAATAGATGCTGAAATGCTTTCTTGATCTCATGCCGCTGCATGTTTTGTTACAGTTACAGAGAAAACCTGCTTGCCAATTTAAGACCCCCCCCCCCAACTTCAATATACTTTTTAAAGTCTAATTATCTTATGCATGCTTTATTTTAAAGAAAAGATTATTCTTTTTTGCTTGTAAAATGTTTGTGCACATCCTAGGACTTCGAAAAACAATTAGAAAAAGCATATTTTATCTTTCCCCCTTTTTTTTTGTTATTGTTTGATGGAACTGGTGAATATTTGACAAACAGTTTAGAAAACAAAGATAAAAATTAATCAATTGTTATCACCCTTTTCTGTTGGTGTTCACTAATTCACATGCTATAAGTTTTGATTTTGCAAATACTTAGCTATTTGAGCAGGCTCAGATGGCAATATTTATGACCAGCAATAGCAATTTGTATTAGTCTGCTCAGGATCAGAACCCTAAAAATTAGGTGGTGTGCATGTATCAGGCTGTATTTTAAGTCTTCGTCAAATACGGTGACATTGGTGTTCTAGAGTCTGAAATGTCTTTGCACAGGGGACCGATGGAGGCTCTCTGACAGTACCGCACAGGCTGTTCATGTGAACATTTTCAAGGCTAGAACAGTAATTTGGAAAAGATAGTTGCAGTTAGAAATATGAATTAGTTGGGTTGCGATAATTAGCTCTTAATTTTCCAGTAATTTGATGACTGTGTCAACTATAAGCTGTGCACTGCAGAGAAGATTTTCAGATGGAAATCCAAAGCTTTTTAGGGACATCAAATCCCAGTTCTCTGAACGTGTGAGTCTGTGTGTTTTCTGACTCCTCTGCCCCAGCCTTTCCCACCATTCTGATTTCTTGCTGGCAGCACACATTCTTGCATGTCCCATAGGTGTTGTAGAGCAAAATCAATGTTTTGAAAGGAAGGATTGCTATACCAGTTAACTGCCCAGTGCTGAAAGAATCCAACATGAGACCTACCAGTTAAAGGTGATAGTTTTCCAAGCTGTCCTAAAAAAGGTAATAGTTTTCCAGATATTCTCTCCCAGTTTTATATATATATATCTATATATACATATACCTATGTATATGTAGTTAAATATGAGGAAATAATGTCTTGCCTAGTTACCTGTTGAGAGGTCAAGCTGGGCATAAATGTATTACTTTTATCAAGTCATCACACTTCTTGGTAATTAAATACTTTTTTGTATTTTTCCATTTATATATCACTGCAGCAAGGCATTTCACATAGCTCTTTGTAGCCCCACACAGTATATTATAAAGTGGTGACAGAACAATCCAGAGTAATTATTAGACTAAATGGTAACTTCACTGGGGGCAGTCTGAGTGAACCACACTAAGATAAATTGATAATTCTAATCAGTTAAAGGTCCCATTGTCAGGATAATTTGGTTCTCTTACTTGCTGAAATATTGAGGACATACAGTATATCCATGAAAGCGCTGGGGAAGATCCCAAGGTGTAAACCCCTCCTTATATTTTACATGCTCTACCTTCTGTAGTTTCCCGTAATTTTCAATTTGTGATGTACACAGCTTTCTCCTGATGCCCTTGTCAACTAAGCTTTCTTCAGCTGTGCTTCATTTGCCATGAGATTCTGCTTGAATATTTAAGAATTTCCTAGCTTAACATATATAAACATATAAACATACAAAGCTAATGCTTTATAGTTGAACTTAAAACTTTACACACCAGGTGGCTTCGTGTGTGTTCATGATTCATACCAGGACAGAAAATTCCAGCTGCTGGAATCTTTCTTACACGCAGAAAGACTGCTGCAACCCTGAAAACTAAATCTTTGTGTGAGGAAGTATCAAAAACGGAGTCAAAAGGTCACACCGTAGATTTCTGTTAACAGTTGTCGTTTTCTGAGCGAACAGGTATTGTTTCATGTATATATTGTTTTGCAATTTTGGTGGTAGAAGACTTAAATAGCTGAAATCTTCCTGTTGTGTGGCACAGGAGCAGCCCAGGCATGTTTGCACTTCTTAATATCATTTCCTCTAGTATGCTTCCATAGGTAAAAGGTGCCTCATGACTGCGAGATGTAACAAAAAAGGCCTCAGAGCAGTCAACAAGTACAGTTAACAAATATTTATAACAAATATTTGTTGTTGTAGTTTTGACTAATTTAGTTGAAATACTTGAAGCTGATACACTAAACTAGGTATATAAATTAAAATTGGTGATTTAAGAAAATCAAAGATGATTAAAATTCATGCAATGTACACATCTTAGTATACAACAAAGATGTAAGTTGCATAACAGTGCTGAGACTGTTACTTGTAACACTGCAAGTATTTGTAAATGTAGTTAATGCATTTTACTATTAAAAAGACTTTTTTTTTTCTCCATTTGAAACACAAAAATGCATGCAAGCATACCTGGGGTTAAATAAAGTATGGTCAGAATACAGAAATACAGGTTTAATGGGAAAAGTTGGATTTTTTTTCCCCTAAAATGTGTCAAAAAGTAGTATTTGTGCCCTTTCCCAGTATGTCCTGTGACATGAGAATCTTTGCAGTATTGCTCCTTATTTTGTTTTTCCCTCCTCGTGTTTTCTCTCTGCAATTGTTTTTACTAGAGAAAGCTGGAAACTGGTACAGGATGAAATCTGCATGTAGTAGTTCAGCTTTCTTGGCTGGGGATTACACAGAGGTGTGGAGAAAGTCTCTTCACATATCAGAAAGGAAAAGAAAGCTGCTGTGCCTTACAGTAATGGACACTTTTCTCCTCTACCCATAGAGAACAATTTATAATGGAGATAATTTTACCCTGTGCTAGAGCTATTGCACTCTGCCTGATAGTAGTTAGAATTTTGTTGCCTCCTGTCCAACACTGCTTTCTTCCAACACAGTACCAGGACTTAACAACATCTTTGAAAGGGAGTTACTTGCTACAGAGAAGGGTGAAAGGTTTATGGCAGATTAACAGAATAGTTCGGGGTTGGGAGGAACTACTGAAGGTCACCCAGTCCAGCCCACTTGCGGTGAGCAGGGATGTGTTCAACTGGAGCAGGTTGCTCAGAACCTGTCCAGCCTGACCTTGAACACTCTTAGTGTTGGGGCATCTGCCACCTCTCTGGGCAACCTGTGCCGGTTCCTCACCAGTGTGCCTGTAAAACATTTCTTCCTGTATCTAGTCAGAATCTACCCTCTTCCAATTTAAAACCATTACCCCTTGTCCTATTGTCCCCATCTTTCTTATAAGCCCCCTTTAAGTACTGAAAGGCCACAGGGAGGTCTCCCCAGAGCCTTCTCTTTTACAGGCTAAACAGCCAGTGTTGGTTATCTGCCACTGCTTTTCAATAGCTGTTGGCTTCCCAGCTGCAAAAAAAACCCTCTGACCATGTCGTAAAGTTTTCCTGCCACTTCCTAAGCCTTGAGAGTAGATTTCACTTACCCACCTTTGGTGGAACACAGAAGGAAAGGACAGAGAGTAGCTTAGTTCTGAAATGGAGAATAATGCTCTTCAGGTTGTTTACTTGCAAGATCATCTTTTCAGAGGGAATTGATAAATCAGAAAAGGTGAAATGTGTAAGTTCTTATGAAATTATCTTTGGATACTTCAGACATCACCATGTTTTAGAAAGGAGTGGATACCTGCATATCGTTAAAAAAAAGGGGGGGGGGGAGGAGGGAAGTCACCATCCCAACCTTATTCTTACTGTGCTTTTCAAAGATTGTACTAATACCGGGAAGACTCCATCAGAAAAAGAGTCCCTTTTGTGCAGGCACTGTTTATGCACATTGTGAAAATAATTCTCTGTCCCAGAAGCTTATCATTAAAAGTCCCAGTCTGAAAGGGTTTTATACACATGCATCTTTTTATTCCATGTGAAATTAGTGGGAACATTTTCATGAGTTTGAATTAATATAGCTTGAGATCAGGGCCTGAGTATGCAGATCAGACTGCATGGAATACCTCATCTGCATAGAGTGCTGTTAGAAGTAATGACTTAGTTTTCATTACTGGGTACAAAATGTAGGCCAAATGGTGTTTGTTGCTTTTGACAGCCATCGACATCTTACCAGTCTTGAAAATCCGTATCATGTACTCAGGTACCAGCGTCTGACAAACTCATTTTCCAGGATTGTCCAGGATTGTCAGAATGTGCTGCCAGTATGGAAGGTAACTACAGAAAATGAACTCAAACCAAAATGAAAAATCTGTTTTCTTCAGTTCCACCAAAAGAGTACTAGATTGAATTATAAAGATAGTATGTGTGGGGGGAAAAGTGACAAAATATTTTGTTTCAGGGTTAGTATTTATCATGAAATGACATGTCTTCCCTTAGAAACTGTATTCCATAGAAACTGTAAAACCACCTGTAAAAAGGAAGAAGCTTGGCTGTTTCACTACACTAACATTTCCTATCACAGTTGTAATTCTTACTGTATTTTTCTTCAATTTTAATTGTTATATCAGCCAAGAGAGACTAGGTAGTTTCTTTCACCTTCACAATTTCAATAAATGGATAGCTTAATTTTATTGTTTTTTTAAAGATCCAATAAATAACCTGTGTCTTTTTCCTATCCTGTCCTAAAAACATAGGTAGCAGTGGCACCTCTTAATAAGTTGCTGAATTAGTGAATTACCTCAGATATCATCTCTTTCAGCAGCAAGGTATTTGATCTACATATTTGTGCCTGTGTTTGCATGCCTGCTGCAGGGAGAAGCCTCTTGAAACACCTGCAACATTGACCCTATTGTTGGGATCAGTGTTTTGTTTGTTAAACACTTCATAATTAGACTATTATTTTGAAGGCCAGCATTGTGTTAACTTAGTTGCTGTACCTGTAATGCTTCATTCTTGCATCACAAAGTTCTTTCCAAGAGAAGTTAAGACTTGTTTGTTAATCTCATTTTATGGGTGTCTTGGAAGGTTATACTGTTTGATGTAAAATAGGTTCTGCATGCTGCCAACTGGACAAAACCATGTTTTACAGACTAGGTATAAGAGAGAAAGCAGCCAACAGTTATCTTATGCGGGTTTTCTCTATGTTGCAGTTGTTCAGTCTTTTCCACATCAGAATCACAGAGGTCTGTTCTAGGTGATGCCTTTTACCAGTGCAGTTATAGTGGAATGGGACATTTGTCATGGTCCTCTGAGGTCCAGGCACAGAACTCTTGTTCTGCACTGTATGTGTAAGCACAATTTTCTTATCCAGACAATACTCTGCTTATTTGATTTACTGTTTGTTGTGGTCGGCAGCTTTGTACATTAATGGGTTGGTTTCGTTTGTGCATATATTTTATGGTTTTAATGATTGAGATCAGATGAATTTTGATACTGAAAGAGAAATCAGATTGACTGTTAGGGCTAGATCTTTCCTGTGGCTGGCAGCAATGTGTTTTCAATAAGCACGCTTCCTGAAAGTCATGTCATTTGTCATCTGGATCCATCTGCATTGCAGGTAGTGTGTCTCCAGGTCAGCTTGTTGGTCTTGCGTTTTTTTATCTTTCCAGTTTGCTCCTATTCAGGCACTTCTCATCAATCTACTTTAAACACAATTTTAGCATAGCTCGTAAATATCCAAAGGCTATTGTGTGTTTGTGCTCCATTATTTGTGTTTATTAAATTTGCCTCTCTCTTTTGGGACATAGATTTTGTTTCTAACATTGTGTTCAGAGTTTGTGTGTGTTGAAAGAGGGCAAGAAATAGCCCAGCCATCCGCTCTTCCCTTAGGTGTTATTTTCATTACCTGCAATTTACTGCTGTGTTATCTTATTCAGCTCTGTGTAATTGCAGAGAATGAATCTGTACAAATATTAGTTCAACTGATCTTTCCAGGGCAATAGTGGCAGCCCTGTAATTCAGGTTATTTAAAATGCATAATGTCCTTTAGGGAATAGTTTTGCTCTTTTTCCTCTCATTAGATCTCTTCCTGGCTTCTTACCACCCTCACTAAAGCTGTCAGCCTAGACATTTCAGATTATAAACTGTAGTTTCTTTTTCCCAGTGACTTCAGTTTTGTTCTTAGAAGGCGAGTGGCAGTTTTATGATTGAACTCAAAACTGGATCTCATTAATACGAAGCACTATCTACAGTATCTGCAGAACTGTTGTTTCCTTTGGCACAGAGAGTCTGTGGGACTGTTTGCTCTTTGTCAGTGCCTGGTGCTTGATCTCCCGTTACTTCTGAAGAGGACCTACATTTTCCCTAGCCTTCCTTTTATCACTGAGGTACTTATAGAAGCTTTTTTTGTTACCCTGGAAGTATCTGGCCAGATTGAATTCTGTCAGGGTTTTAGCTTTTCTAATGTGATCCCTGGCTGCTTGGGCAATTTCACCATATTCCTCTGTAGGCTTCCTTTTTGTGTTAGAGTTTGCCCAGGAGCTCCTTGTCTAGCAGAGCACCTTGTCTCATTGGTTACTCTATCAGTTGGAGAAAACAGTTACCATCAGTGCATTCCCGAGCCTCCTGGATTGCTCGTGCCCTGACGTTGTTGTCTCTCCAACAGATACTGGGGTGTTTGAAGTTCCCATGAGAACCAGGGCTGGTGAATGTGATGCTGTTCCTATATGTCTATAGAAAGCCTCATCCACTTGGTCTTCCTGGTTCGGTGTCCTGTAGCAGACTCCCACTGGAACATCCCCTATCCCTGCTCTCCCTTTAATCATGACACACAAATTTTCAGTTGGTTCCTCATACATCCCCAGGTAGAGCTCCATGCACTGCAGCTGGTCATTGACTCCAGCTGATCTCATCTGCCTTGCCTGTCCTTCCTGAAGAGCCTGTGTCCTTCCGTTCCAGCACTCCAGTCATAAGAGGAGTCAGCCTGTCACATCTCTGTGATGCTGATAAGATCATGCCTTGCAGGCATGCACACATCTCGTAACTCCTTTTGTTTATCCCCTATTTGTGTTCCAGGATGCTCGAAACTGGATGCAGTTGTCCACACTGGGTCTCACAAGTGTGGATAAATGAAAGGATGTTAATCACTTCACTTGATGTAATGGCCATGCTCCTGTCAGACAAGTCCAGGGTGCTGTTGGCCACCTTTGCTGCTAGGGCACACTGCTGGCTCACACCCAGCTCACTGTCCATCCAGGTCTTATGTGGCTGGGTGGTCCCCAGCCTGTGTTGTGGAGCCTTCCTTCCCAGGTGCAAAGCTTTACATTTGTCCTTTTTGAGTTTCATAAGGCTCCTGATGACCCATTCTTCCAGCCTGGCAGGGTCCCTATGGATGGCAGCCTTGCAGCAGGGATAACAGCTGGCCCCACAGCCTGTCATCTCTGCAAAGGTGGTAAGCATGCAATCAGTTGTCTTCTCCAGGTCACTGATAAAATTTTTATCTCTTGCCCAGGTGCAAATGTGACTGAGGAGAATGGAAGAGAAAAACATTAACAAATAATGTTCTGCATTGACTTACTGGAGTGCTGAAAAGTTTTCTGTTGTTCTTTTTAAATCCCCAGAACAGAACTGTTGGACAGACATAACGAGTATCATGCATCTTAATGTACACTGGACATTTAGATAAACCTTACTGAAGCAAATAGGACCAGCAATTCAGGAAGGACTTGATCATTTACTGGTTTTTAAGGTAGTTTTCCAGGCAGGGTTTGAAAAGAAAATACAGGATTTGGCTCTGTAATTATTTGTGCAACTACAAATTCAGTCTCTGCTTTCAGCCATCTGCCCTGCAAGCATTACTTTTAGAGCCATTTGGATCACTGGCACAGTGTTGGATCCTCTGCATCATCTTACGTTTTGTCACTGACTTGGTGCTGATAATTCTGAGACAAATATCAGTGTTCATATTCCTGCCTTTTCTTCTTGTCCTTTTGTTTAATCTCTTTTCGGCTTTTTAAGGATCTTCAGAACATCTGGTCAGGTAGGGGAAGCAATTCTGAACAGGCATACTGTTATTTACTGAGATTCACAGTGAAACAGTTTTATTCTTCTGAAGCTTTACATAAAGAAATGCAACCTTCATTTCTGCAGCAGCTCCTATTGTCAGTACTTCACTGCTTAGTTCAGTGGTAACTGTTAGGTGCATCAGATAGGTAATAATCTCTGCCATACGTGAATATGTTTCTGCTGTTGCTGCTGTTGGCAATAGAAGGGCAAACTACAGCTGAATGTCCTTGAGCTCCTTCTTAATGAAGAAGATAGCCAGGTTTTTGCTTGCTTAGATGGCCTAGGAGCAAAGTTACTAATTTTACCATAAAGCTAGTAGCTGCAGCTTTTACTCTGAATCAGATACCTGAGCAATTGCCTTGGGTCAGAAAACCTTGTTGATTCCTAGCGTGAGGGGAGCCCTTGCAGTCTGTCAGTGATTTGTTTCATTTAAAAGTCTTTGATTATGGTGTGTGTCTGATATAATAATGTTCTTCCAAGTGGCTTCAGGTGAACTCAGCGTATGGTGTACGTGGAGGAGCAGAACTTATTTTATGTGGGGACTTGCAGGTGTAGGGCTTTGGAGATGTTGGCACTTTATAGACATTGCTGGCTTTATTGGTTAGGAATTCAGTGAATTTCACTTCTTTGAAGAACCTGAGTACTATTCCCTCGGGAGCATGACTTTCAGCCTGCAGATCCCTGACCCTGTTAATGGGCATTTCATAGGTGCTGCTAGAAAGCTTGCCCCTAAAAGCTTAACAGTAATATTATCCAGAGCAGTTGGGTTTTATGGAACTATGGAAACTTCATGGAAATATAGAGATTATAGAGAAGTGTAATTAGGTGAATATGACAGATGGTATTCAATAAGCCAAGTGCTATCTCTTTGCAGGAATTTTGTTTCATATGTTTTTAGAGACTTTGTAATGTTGATATTGCACATTGTACCCATTCCTGACCTTTTGAGGCAGCCATGCTCTAAGAGATCCCATGACACAGCAGCATACCAGCTTTCTTCACAGCAAGAGTGCATGGAAAAGATCTGGGTGATCTTGAAGATTAGTCTGGTATTGTGTATTTTTTTTTTTTTTTCTTTTCTATCTGGTTTGGTCATCCTTTTTTTTTTTTTAATTGCAGTTGACAATATGACAGAAGAAACTGAAGATGAAAATATCTCCTCTAATTTTCCATTGCTTCTGGTTTAGTGCTGCAAATGGGAGTAATATTTTCTTATCTATTGCCTTATCTTTTTATAATGTGAACTGTTTGTTTCAGGAATTTTCCCTGACAATATATGTTGATTTTACTTGCACAAAGGTCCCTGATTTCGCATAGAATCTGTGGGTGCTGCTATTAGTAATGTGTTATTGTGAAGTGGCAGAAAGAGAAAATGCAAAGGTGATGCTTTTAAACAGTGTATGAAAGTTGAGTATTACTAATTTTTGTTTGTTTGACCAGGAACACTTCTCAGTGCTGCTTCATCAGCTGCTGGGCTGCAGAGATGTGATAGATACGGTTTTGGACCTTCGTCCTGGTAAAACAGTTATTGTCATGGAAAATATTTCTTTATGAAGCAGTCTCAGGAAGAAACAAAAACATCTGCTTATTTGTCAGGCAGAAACAATAGAACTGCTTTATGAGTCAGAGGTTTCTTTCAAAAAAAGCAAATCAGTGTCTACATGCAGTTCGCACACTCTAATTGGGAACATTTCTTAATTCTTTTTTCTTGCAGTAGCTCACTGAAATGCGAGCAGTTTGCATATTCAGAGTGAAGTACTTACTGTGAAATGTGTTCTTGGAATTAAGGCTTTTCTGATTTTACTGAAATTGAAATCAGTCCATGTGGAATTACAGTAAAATGTAGCGAGATGTTGACTTACATATTCTTCTGCCTTCATCTCAGAAGTAAATTGTGGAGCTTCATGTAATCATGAAACTTTATCCTTAAAACTTGATTGGTCTTGGGTTTTTCTCTAAATGATTTTTAAGGAATACAGATTATGAAAAGCTTAGGATACTAAAGTTGTTGCATATATTTTTGTCTCCATTATTACATGCAGCAGTATCGAAAGCCTGGTTATTTTTGTGTAAATTGAATTTAACGTTGAAACTGTCTCTAAAATACGATTTTATGTCTTAAAAAGATGGTATTAAAAGCAGCACTTTGACAAAAAGGTGATTGTTCATTTGATGCATTTTCCTGTACAAAATAGGAGGTTGAGAATATGTGAATCAAATGCCATGTTTAACTTTTGGAAAGAATACTATCTAAATTTAATACTTAAGTCTCTGTATGCCTTGGCCCAGGCTGCTAATACAAATCTTTTCAATATATAGGTATACACTTGACTTCTTAACCCCAGCATCCAGTAAGCTCTAATGGGTAGGTTGCTGGAGTTGTGTATAGATGGATAGAGTCTTCCCTGGATAATTATTTGCAAAGAAATATATACAGGCTGTGATTTGTTAACTGAATTTGGATTAGACTATTACTGCAGAGCTGAAGGTGCTGCTTACAATATTATATATAGTATAAGATCGCTTTTTGTTTTAAATGGGTCAAAGCCATAGCCAATATGCCAGGTGGATACATGGTACTTGACCAAATAGGAGTAAAAATGAACCTTGCTGGATCTTCAGGATACTTCAGCATGCTCAGCAGATGGCTAATATGTATGCATCCTCTTCAGTAATTCAGTTTTCATGACTTTTAAAGTTACATTTTTCTATTAAGTCTGACTGAGTTTCATGCTGCTGCTGGGATTTTCTAGCATTGTATCAAACGTGGGGAGAACTGTTCTAGCAGTTCTTTATGATACTATTTTCTGGAGTGGTCGTGCCATATTAAAGCCATAGTTTTTCCACTGTGCTGGGCCTTTAGTCTCTTGACTATCCCAGTTATTTCGACCACTGAGCAACAAAAACATTGCTGCTTCTGAAACTGGGCAGAATAGGCTGTGTCCTCATCATGAGCACAACTCTTCCGGAGGAGAAAGCGATTTATTTCTGTTCTTTTAAAAGAAAATGAAGGGCAAAGGCTGTCCTGCTCCTCAACCTCCGTGTTTTCCAAAGAAAGAAGAGGGTAGGTTTTCTGGATTTCAGCTCTTGGCCCCTGCAGCATGTCAGAGTGCATGGACTGACAGATGCTGTGTAAGATCAACTGCTAAATCTTTCTGCAAGGATTCGCTGAAGTGAGAAAAAGGATCAGTCATGGTTACACACGTCTCAAAGTCCACTACAGATGTTTTTGAAAGCAGCAAGAGTGAGGGTCTGATGGAATTGCTACAGAAACAGAGCCTATTTTATATATGTATTTATGTATTTATTGACAACCTGATGTCCCTTAATGGGCAGTGTTCGGAATCACCCAGTCTCAGGAGACTGAAAATCTGGGAATGTGAAATACTGGTTGCTAATCAGCAGCGCCAGGGTCCACTAGTCCTGCAGAAAATATTAACAAAGCGCAGAGTCTCAAGCTGGAGCGCTCAACTATTATAGCCGAGGAATAAATGGGCTAAATTGGATCCTCTTTTTATCTGGACTTTCATGAGCATTATTTAGGCATCAAGAAAGGATAGAACTGCAGGCTTTTCAGTCATATTCAGTGATCATTTTCCTGCTCCCTCGTACTGTTCAGTGTGTTATGCCAGGATATGGATGGTAGGATGGTATATGCATTGCTGCCTCTGCTGTTCTTGTGGTCTGTATTAGCATCATTACATTTTTTTTTTTGCTTTTTTTTTCAAGCGTTGTCTTAAATGAGGAGGATTTTCTCAGGCTGTTAAGTCTGAAATTTTATATTTAGGCATCTTTTACACAATTGTTTGGCCAATCCATTAGGGTAGTTTTATTTTCTAGCAGTGCAGCTAATACATATTGCAGTTGTAGTGAAGAACTATTGAAAAAAGCTGCTGACATTGTATACCATGGAGAAATGTGCGTATTCTTTTTATAGCTTGCTTCCGTAATTCATCAAATTAAGAATGCTTGATGTAAAGAAGAACATTTTTGTGAGTGTGACGGTTCTTCCTGTAATTTTTTTCTTTTTTTTGGTGGACTATGAGTAATGCGTTGTCTCTACAAGAGACTGTGTAATTTCATACCCAAGGTACTTGTAAGCACAGCTTAATTCTGTGGAACATCAGCCTTTTGTAACATAGAACTTGAGTGTAAATTGTGAAAAGCTAATGCTTGATTATAGTCTTAGATAATGCTGGCATTGGAAAGGTGGCATTCTGCATGCCTTTATTATCTGTTCTAAGTCTACGATGTTACTGTCTCCTGAAGTGTGTATACTGATACATGGGAAGTGATATTTCTTTTTCGCAGTGCAGTTTGGTTGTATGTAGGTCAGAATCCAGGTTTGTTTGTTCTGGAGTTTTTTCTTTATCCTTTTGATTGTTAAGAGTGTTTATTAAACAAAAAGGAGGCTAATCTTTTATAAAAATGTGTTGTAAGAGAAAATTCTACATGTAAGAGGCTTTTTTTTTTTTGCTTTATAGCACTGTCTTCTTTGTAGATGACATAAGTATAGTTTAAAAGATTTTATTATCTATGTGCAATATTTAACCATAATGTTCTTACACCAGAGACCTTTGTTCTCCAGAAGAATAAAGTGTGGTCAGTAGTCTGACAAAATGCTTCACAAAAATAATTTTCTGACTTCAGTGCCACTGGTTTTTAACATCTAATTAATAAAAATAATTTAATGTGCCAGAGCTAATCTCCAAACTACCAACAATAAGCAGAAAGATTATATGGCAGTGCACCAAACTGTTTGTCTTGCCAGTCTCTAAAGTTGAAGTGCATGGCAGTAAGTGTGACTTTTCAGATGTTCAGGAATCAATTCTGGTTTTCAGTGTATGAAAGATTAGCCAGTTAATTTTCTTAATGTAATTTTAAATACTGCAGAGTTGCTAAGCAGCTCTTTTACACTCCTCACTTATATGCTTTACCTGCAAATTTTCTGTCAAACCCCATTGCTGTGTACCTCAACATTTTGCACTAGAAGACAGTGGAGAAGAAAGCCATCTGTAGACTGTGAATTTTACATTTCTTTGTGAACTGTCTGAATACATATTTCTGTTGAAGTTTATGTAAGCCAGAGTTTTTCAGTTTTCCCTAGACTGCATTTAAATTCTCTTCAGCCAATCTTTGCAGGTTAGGGCAGGCAAACTTCCCTGAAACATAGTGGGAGTTTTATAAGGATAACTCCTTCAAGAGTTTGCTCCAGTGATTGCTGTTAGGTGTTATTTTGAGTGATAAATTTGTTCCAATTACGTACTTTTTGTCTTTGCAGTGTTCTGGATGATGAGGGGAGCAGCCTGCGTCAGCAGAAGCTTGACAGGCAGGTAAGATTTTGGGAGGGGGACCTTCTTGCTCTCTAAAATCTAGATCTTGAAGTAATCACTGACACATGTATCTGGTAATTGATAGAAAATTGCATCCTCTGATTAGGGAATGCAGAAGAAAGGTCTGTGGAGGTTACAGCTTATTTAGACTTCTAACTTCCATTAAAATTTTTCTTATGACTGTGATTTGAGTGATTCCCATCTCCACTGCCTTGGACTTGTTTTAAGCTGACTTATAATGTATTTGTTACCCCTTTAATGGACCAGAAAGGACAAGAGGTTCTGGCAAACATGCTGGTGCACAGAGGTTTACCACAAAGGTTTTACATCTTTTAATTCCATAGATTTAGCCCCTGTGGCCGTACACTAGTGGCACTATCCGCTATGTTGACTATTTTGCTACTGTATTCCTACATGACTTGTATAAGAAAGTAATTTAGAATCTCTTCAGCATCTCTCCCATGAAATCTCAGGAAATTTTACTGTCAATTTTTAATTTGATGTTTGCACTTTTCCATTGATTTTTCTGTGGTCCTTTGTCATGTTTTTAGTTAAACCTTGTGAGTTTAATTTTATGTTTTTCTGTGCATTTCCTTACTCATTGTTTTATCAGCTTGCACGTCTACCAGCATCTCATTTTCAAATTCAAATGCTGTCTCTTAATGACATAATCCTGTACTAGTTTCTGATCATTTTGAAGTCATGTTGAGGTGTTCCACACAACTTTTGAGCTGAAATAGTCCATTCTCCATTCTTACTCTTCCCTAAAAGGATGTTTGTGTATCTCCTTTCTAGAAAAGAAAAAAAAAAAATCATCATTGTACAGGAGCAGGGAAACGGGAAGATAATGGATAAGTAAAATCAACAGTTCTCTGAGGTTGTGGAAGACGGGTTAAAGAGATCAGTGCCATTGGATGCTGAAGGTTTTGGTTTTCAGCTGGTCTAGCTGAGAAATTAATGTGTTTAATTACAGTTTGACTTGTATATTTGTTAAATTAGGCTCATGTCCAGCATTATCACTTGATTCTAGTTTGCAGATTTCCTGCTTTTAATTTACAGAAATTTAAATAGCTGTCTCTGTCTCATGCCCTTGCTTTCGCTCCCATTGCTTCACAGCCAGTACTCTCATACTGTTGTTTTCCCAAGGGTTATTTCCAAGAGGCTGTGACAGCTGGTAGACTGCTCAGAAAGATCTATTTTAATTATTTGCTGTTTTCAGCAGGTGTTTTAGCAGTGGGTTGGCTGTGGCTTTTTTGGAAAGATTTCCTATAACCTAGGATCCCAATATCCCACTTGCCAACTGCTGCCACTGGTGAAGGTGTAAAGGTGTCCGTTGTTTTTCATCATAGGTTGCTACCGTTTGGAGTCCAGTAACAGATGCTTTTCTTTGTGTTTTCCTCAGCGAGCACTGCTAGAACAGAAGCAGAAAAAAAAGCGCCAGGAGCCATTAATGGTTCAGTCCAATGTGGACAGTCGCACAAGGACACGCAGAATGAAACATTCAGAAGAACAAGCACCATTGGTTGAATCATATCTTAACAGCAACAGCAGCACCATATATCATGGTATACAAATATGATCTATTGCATGTGTGTTTACTGCAAGTCATACTTCTATGTTACATATATACTAATGGGAACAAAAGTGGTGGTTTTGGATTTTTTTAATAAATAATTGATATCCTTCACCTGTGTTTTGAGATAAAAGCATCAGAACTTGCAATACTAGCCTAGCAGGAGGGAGTGAGGTAACTACCTGCCATTTCAGTGCTGTGGGAAGAGAGAGTGGCTTGTCCCTTCTACCATGCATATTTAGGTGTCTTCAGCCTTGATTCCTACAGAAGTAATGCTTATGCTGTTCCACTCTACATATTCTTCTGTACGTAATTTTGCTTAAGCCTGACAGTGTTAATGATAAATTGGAAACATGTTAACTAATGTCAGCTTATTTTGAATATAATCAGTTCAAAGATACCGTGTTTCTGCAAGGATCATTAAAACTGGTAAGTAGGTAGAGAACAACATTTCAAGCTTGTACAATGTGGTCTGTGCTTTTCTGTTGAAGATTACAGAATCCAGAAGATGTAGAGATGCTTCAGGTATCACAGACATAGGGAAAAAATTATAGTGCCATTTCTGTATTATTAGACTTCAAAGAATTTAATCATCAGGAATAAGACCTATGGAAAACAGTTGTTACTTAGTTCTGTTCTCATATATCCCATGCTTGTTGGCTCCCTAGTGAGGGTAGATGCATACTTGTCCTCAGGATTCCCTTGAGGGAAGCTTGGGTAACCCTTCTTCAATATTGTGTCTCTTGTAGATCTTCTTCCAGGTTGCTAACACCTCCAAGGGTTATAGAGAACAGTAATTTTCAAATTTTCTTGTTTTGCAGATTGTTAAGTTGAATTTGATTTATAAGGGGTTCATAAATCTCAGTAGAAAAAGGCTTCCTTCCCTCAGTATTACTGGGCATGTTAATACTCAGGGAATATTTCAAAGCTGAAATCTGCTTGTAGTGGAAATGCAGTTGCCTGTTCTCAGGTTGAGAATGCTACTAGGTGCCAGAATAATTAAGGTTTAATGTCTAAAATCCAAAACCTAAGATGGTTTTGTGAATCTACCTCTGGTAGAAATAAACCCAATCCAGCCAGAATCCTACTCTTAAAACAAACAAACAAAACCTGAATCCATTATTCAGTTCAGATCTCTGAAGTGCACATGATTACTTCTCATCTACCCTGTCATTTCATTTTCAGTTGTTTATCACATCATTCAAAAATGAGATGGCAGGTATTTACTGGACTAAGTAATCATGCTGTGAGAAATGCAGTTCCAGAGTTTCTACCCCTCCTTTGCAAATTGGTGGAATTTTTTGCTGTGGTTGCAGCTACAGAATTTATTGTTAGAAACTGGAAAACTGTGTTGATACATGTTAAGTTTTCATTAAAATGGGCTTTTTTATCTCACTCCTGTACATAATAGGCTACCATAAGTGAGAATTACTTTTTCTCTTAGTATTGTTTTATTTACGTTATTATTTTAATTATGCATTAAAAGCATTAGTAATATTTCTTACTCTTTATTGTCTTTTTCTTAGGGTCTGGGAAGAAAATTTTTAAGAAGAAATCTAGTTTCATTGCAGTTTGACTTAAGAATTTTATTTCGCACAGAAGTTTAGTTTCTTTTCCTTACATTTTTCTTTTTAATCAGAAAACTCAGAAATTTTCTCTTTCCTCTTTCACTCAATAGCTTATCGAAGGTACAGGACTGTTCTAAGAAATAGTACCTTATGGTACAGAGGTGCCATTGTCTACTAAACCTTCTGTAATATCAACTGAACAAGGTTTTAATTTCCACAGATCAGAGAAACAAACATTATCACCCCATAAATGGCAATAAATTTCATATCTGCACTGAGCTAAATTTTGAACAGTTTGCACTAGAGTGGACTTTCTGACTTAAGTAGGATTAACTGTCCTTTTAAGGTAAAAGTGACCCTTCCTGTAAAATTACACCATACCATTTACTGGAATACTTATTAATTTATTTGATTTAAATAAGTTTGTTCTAAATTTGCCTCTCAGACTCTTTCAGTATTTCATAAGGTTTCAGAGGAGCATAAAAATACAGCAATATTTCTCATATTCAGCATGGAGTTTGTTAATCCCTGGGAACAGCTGTCCTTGTAATAAACTGTGCAGTTAGCAAAAGCCAATTTAAGAGAATTTAATTACCTAGTAAAGTGTTAGGAACATTGCTTTTGAAAATATTAAAAGAACTTCAGATTTGTCCTTTTATGGTGTGGTCTTCTCTATGAATGTGCTTTGTGTCTTAAGTTACACTGCATGGTATGTATTTAGGTTTTGATGACCATTTTTATCTATGGTATTCAGATTCAGGGTAGGCATTTTTTTCCCTTACAATGAAAACATTTGTATGTGGCAGTGTCGGATGCATGAGACAGCTGGGCTTTTTCTAAAGAACTATTCTGCTCTTTTCCGTTCATTTGTTTCTGTTATGGGCATGCTGATTTTAAGTTAAGAATGACTCTTTGATGGAAGCTGATGGTCTACTGAATGAACTACATTGCTCGGATGAGCATGTTTGTGAAATCAATTCCTGTACTGCAAATGCTACAAAAAGATCACTTCTTTCCACCTATCTTCCTCCTGTACTCTCTTTTTTCAGCTTGTACTGATTCCGTGTAGCACAAAAGTACTTGTTGATTTCAACAAATAATTGGATGCCTGTGTGGAGGTATCTCTATGGTAGTTTGAGCAAAGTAGGTCAGAGATAACAGCAATTCTGAGATGTTAGGCTTTCCATGCTGGGAAATTTTCTTTCATACACTGCCATAACTTATTCTGATGCTGTTATCTGTGCTGCGATAGTTCCCTGATGGGCAACTCTACTCTGGAATAAAAACTCATTTCATTCCAGAATAATGATCAGTGTGTGGAGTAAAAGGTCAGTCACTTCTGTTCTGGAATACAGCATAGGCCTGATGAGCTATTTGTAGGTAGATACAGTGGAACAGCATATTTCGCTACTTAAGTTGATCATAAGTTTCTTCCATATAAAGAAGGCCTTAACTGGTTTTGATCCTCTGCAGGGAGTTACAGGGTGATCGCTGTTAATCTGCTGGCTGCACATATATTTTGCTTCCTCTAGCTTGGAGCCAAAAGGAAGTGTAAATAAATCAAAGATGCAGTAGGATGGAGGGGCTGTGACCGAGTACAGCTGGGGCAGCTCACAAAAGGGATAATACAAATATGACTTTCCTACATCTGTGTTTCTTAGGATTGAGGATGCTGGGACCAGTTTAATTCAGTATGAAACTGAGCAGGTACAGGGCTCTCTTGAGTTTTTGTGTTTTGTTGGTTTAATAAGTAATAAAATGGCCCTGCTGGAAGGGTTTCTTCACAGAATAAGGAGGAATATTGCTGGGATCATTCTTCTTAGATACCTTCAAAACAGAGAAGTGATGCTTTGGTAGGATGAAATTGTGTCTCTTTTCCCCGACAAGTGTTACTAGCAATTCCTCTGGGTGCTGTGAGACTTTGAAGGAGATGGGTGCCCTTCCCCTGGGGAAGTGCCTCTGCAGAATTCACCATGCACCAGTCTCCATAAAGATCACTTCTTGTAGTTCCTACCCATATTTCACCTACAGGTAAAAGTTTTCCAATCCTATAACTTGTAAATGACTTGCATGTAATATATATTTTTAAAACCATTTGGTTGTTGTCATAATGACTAATTAATAACAACAGAAGTATTTGAGTTGTCTGCAGGATCTGACATGAATTAAGTTAAATAGGCCAATTCGAGATAAAATGAATCTTTGGCACTCTGGTCCAAATGGAAAGTGTTCATGTAAAATGATGAAGATAGTGTCTCTCCCCATCTCTCCCCTACCCTGAAATGCAAGTATTAATATACTTTTGAGACCACACTTGTAGGTTAGACCCTAAATTATCTTCCTGCTGTTTCAAGCAGCAGGTATGCTTCCATTAACTTCCATGATGTTTGGCTCCAATTATTACAACTATTACAAATAGTGCATCTCTCTTGTACCAAAAATTACTTCATCACTATTTCATCATTATAAATAGCAAAATAAGAACCAATAACAAAATTTTCTATTGCTATGAAGTGTACATTGTATATAAAAGACAACAAAGTCATTTATTCACTGGAATAAATTTAATTCTGTGTAGGGGCTATCACTTACAAATTGCTCTCTCTTCTCTTTTTTGTATTCTTGTTTATTTTCAGTTCAGTGTCCTTCATAAGAACCTGTTTGTTTAAATTTGTTATTAAATTTTACTTTCCATTCTGTAATGCCTTTCAGTCACATCTGCTGGTTTGTTTTCCTGTATCTCTACACCATGTATTTTGTGAAGTTTGTTGAAACCCTGAACAAACATTTTAGCCCGATATGACATTGCCAAATTCTGCTATGAGTTCTTTTCAGTCTAACTTGAAAATACATACTGAGCATTCCTGGAGCCAAGCAGCATGCAGAGATACACTAGTTACCGCAGCAATTTAATTACATTATTTAATTACATTTAATGCAAATGATGAAAGCCCATTTTTACAGAGAAGAGTAATTTTACTTCTGTGAAAATGGTGAATATCCATTGGGGAGCAATTTTTCCTTTTGCAGCACTGAGGAAGGCAGAGATTTGAATGAGTGCCAGATATGCTTTCATTAATATTACCATACTTATGTTGCAGCTGTGGCTTGGTTTTTTTTTTTAAGGCTTGAAATTAAAAATGTTTTCAATTACATATTCTCAGAGTAATTTTCATAGCAACTTTCAATTTAGAGATTTAGATTAACCATGTGTAAAAATTACTTTCTTTCTTCTTTGACATTCGGCAGCACATTTAGATGTAATGGTTGTGTGTTGAACAGACTTCTGATGATAAGTCATAGCTCTGGATGGTTAATTTTGATGTGTCATTCTGTTCCTTTACCACGAATGATGAGAGTTTTTTGAGAAGTATCAAGCTGTCAGATATATAAGATGACATCAATTAACTATCCGTTTAAAACTCCATATATTTGCATGTTCACCAAAACAGTGCCTTGCCATCCCTGTTTTCCACTGACCTTGAAATGAGAAGGTATTTGTTTGGTTTTTGAAGATAGCAAGGAATGTTCTGTGCACAAGACTATTAATACTGAGAGATCAGGCAGCACTCCAAGTATCGTGTGGGCAAAATACTTAACTTCCAATAAACATATATTCTGAAATTTCCCTTTCAGCTGCAGTCTCTTCACCTTCGTCCTTTAAAGCATCTTTTTGATTTATCAGCAATCCTTACTGCGCTAGTACATTTCCAAAATAAACAAACCAACCCAGCAGCAACGATCAGAGAGCAGCGGGTAGCCAAGAGGTTTAGAGGTCTTTTTGTGCTTCTTGGTGCTGAAAGGTTTGAGATAAGCTCCACTTGCATTGTATTTACTTTCAGTTACTACCTCAGCCATAGCTGTTACTTTCTGTCCTTGACAATCTCAGTATTTGGGAGGAGCAGGGGCCAGGAGATGAGGGTGACCCCAGCATGGGCGATACCCTCACAGATCAACCCACCTGCTTCAGACATGGCATGCAGAACTGGCCGCTGCCAACAGGATTCTCAGGAAATTCACAAAAAGGGATGAATCCAGGGCTCTCCAGGGTGCTTCCAAGTTGGAAAGGAGGTGGGGCTGCAATGTACATATGAGGAGTCCATCATGCAGATGAGCTACCTAGAGTGTAGCACCAGGGTCCTCCCAAGAGACATACATGGGACACACCACACCTGCATAATGAGCTGAAATAGAGCCCATGGCCCACGGACAGGATGAGGGTGGAAGCCCCCAGGGATGCTCACTGGGGCAATTAAAGTCTGCTCGTGCCCTCAGGGCCCCAGTACACTAAACAATTATGTAATTCCTTACTGTCTTTAATCTTCATGGCATAGGTTTTTCATGGGCAGCAGTTATGTGGGGGTTGAGAAGAATTTTTTGTTTAATTCTGTCCTTTGGTCTTTCTGAGGAAATCTTACAGCAGTGCGCTTTTAATAATGACCTTAAGCAACACCAGATTCTCATGTACGCTTGTTTCTTTTTTCGCAGCCCATTCCCATTCCCATTCAGTTTTACTTATGAGAATTTTCACCTTTGTAGAAGCAGCCTAGTCAACACATCAGTGTTAGATACACAAGCTGCAAGGAGAGATAGGGAATTTATGGGCAATATAAGTTTTTGAGAATATGATTGTTACTAGCTGCAGGGGTAATGCCTTTGATTATAAGCCTTTTGAAACAGAAATCAAATCTTTGCATGTGATTGAATATTAACTAACATACCAGTGTCCTTTCCCTAATTCAGGCCCTTCCATTTAGCTAATTTTATTGTTTATATAAAACTAATAAAAATACTGTATTGCATTGTAAAATACAGTGGATTTGCCCATCTTTACAATATTTCTGGTAGATTCAAGTATCATTTAGATGGGTTGTAGACCAGATCAGAATCTAAGTTGATAAATAAAGTAATAATGAACAGCCCAAATCAGCAGCAAGATTCACTAAGGTTAGAACTTTACAAAGTAAAATAGCAAGCTGTTCTTACAATGAAGCACAGAAACATCTCAGTCAACTGTAAGAAAAGGACAATCAATTTGCATTGATTTGTTAAGGTACACTGAACTGTAATTTATGGGTTTTTTACATGGTATTTATTCTGGATTTCACTTTAACTGTTGAGAGGACATTGGTAAATAAAATGAACACTTGCCTTACCCAGTGGAGCCAATAGTTTTTCTCACATACCTCATCAACTGGTTTGTCCTCTTTCTACTTCGTATGTTTTCCACAGAGACTGTACAAATTTTTAATGTAGCCATTTAATTTTATTTTCTTTTTCTTTTTTTTTCCCTTTTTTTTTTTGTGATTTTTCACTCATGTCATTCTTCAGATAATGTACTGATCAAACCCACTGTTTTTCAGCACATGGTATTTTTATGTGATAGAGATTGGTAAGTTTTGATTCATAAGAGATTCTTTTTTTTTGTTTGTTTGTTTCTTCCTCTAAGATCATCAGAATGTGCAAGCAGTCCTATCAAGACAAATGGTCATGCAAATGAAAAAAAAATCTGCATTTTCATTGCATGCTACTTTGAAACTAATGTCCTCTGTGAACTTCTCATCATGAAGGCCAGACAAAAAATTATGCTTTTCATTTGCTCATATAAATGTGTGTGGATAACTGTCTTTCAAATTTTTTTTTTTCCAATTCTGTGTTATCTGTCACAGATAATACAGAACTTGTCACTTCCTTACAAATTGCATCTTTTTGTTTGATTGTGCACTGTAGCTTTATCCCTGTTCCCTGTAGCACGCAGTGCTGTCCAACATGGAAGTGCTTCATGGGAGTGGCTTCTTTTTCCCCACTTTTAGCAGTTAGCCCATTGGTGATGCAGGGCAAAGACAGGCTACTGCTCTTCTCTTAGATGCGAGTCCTTGTACACTCACCTTGTTAATGGATTGTTTGTTTGTTCCTCTTTCCAGCTCAGATCTTGAATTAAGATAGCACTATGTGCTGTTTTCTATCTCCCCAAAAGTATTTTTTTTCCTAATCCTGTATTGAGGGTAGTAGTCAATGCTTGATTTAATGAACATGAATGAGTAACACTAAAATTAAAATCATGTCTTTGTTGTATTTGAAAGCTTCCCAATTTTGTCAAAACTATTTCTTACAATTTAGGAGTTGAAATGAGAATGAAACACAGTATCTGAGAGTTCATTGCTATTTGCTGTTAGGAATTCTGTCTCACCACAACACATGCTCCGCCATTTTTGTCTTGTCCAAATGCAAATTCTAGTACAAATGAACAATTCTAATAGAAAAGGAAAATATTGGAGGGGGTCAGGTGTTTAAGTGAAGATTTTAACAATTTGGGTTGGAGCACATGGAATATCAGGCTAGATTTTCAAATGTAGTCTTCTGTTGTTTAAGGTAACTCTCACAAGGATGTTTGAAGCTCTCTAAATTCCTTTTTGTACTGAAATGAATGCATTTTTGAGTGACAGGCTTTGAAATTTCATCCCTGTATAGCTGCATTTAAGGTTCTTTTTTTATCCTCTGTTATTGCCTGTCATTGTTTTTAACTCTTTAACATCCAACTAAGCACGTAATTTGCTGTCATATCAGCAAATATTATCTAGGGAGGCCAGTTTATCTGATTTTCCTATTCAGATTTTCTTGCAGGGAACTGTTTTATGGGGCTATCTAAAGGCTGTGGAGAATGCAGGTTAGAGTTTGCCTCAAGGTTCCCAATCTGCTGAGAAGGGAAATTCTTGTCAGGCTGTTACTTAGTGATCCAGAATGTAGTAAAGGGCAGAGGGGAAGATGTTTGATCCCCTGCAACATGCTTGGAGATAAACATTACCTCTATGAATTGCTTCATCTGTACAGAGAAAGACTAGGAGTTCTAGTTCAGTAAGTTCAAAGCTCCACATGCTAATGGCCAGCTGCTGAGTGAGTACAGAGGATATTAGAAATGATTGTTCTTACAGCTCTCCAGGGCAGGAGAAAGCACTGGAAACAGAAAACAGAGTTTTTTACTTTGTTCCACATCTAAATCTGTTGGACCCACTAAACAAGGAATGTCTGCAGAGCCCTATCTGCAGGTTGGCAGGCTTCAGAAGACAGCCCATTGCCCACTCCTCTGCAGGGATCAAAGTATTGGTTGGCCCTGTTGGCAGGAACTGTGCACTGTGAACTTCACTTCCTGCCTCGATGCAGTGGGCAGCACTTACCCATGAGGAGGTTAGTGCTTATAGGCAGGGGAGACCAGTGCTTACCCTGTGCTTAAATGCGTATACATAGCCAAATGTCCAGGAATTAAGCTCTGTCCTGAACTGAATTTGTACAGTCAGTAGCAAAAATACGTAATTTCTGTGGTATCTGCAGTCACGAGAGAAAACATTAGTGAGTAGATGAGTCTTACTTGAGATTTGCTGAATAATTAATAGCTAAGAACAAGATGGTTTTGTGGTGCAGATGGTATTTTGGGATTAGATTTGGATTTATCTTAGAGTTGCTGCTTTAAATGTAATTGTAAAGCTCAAAAAAGCATCCTTTAGGAGCAGGGAATTCTGTGGCAGTTCCTTTCATGAACCCAGCTGCAGCATCTGCACATTTATGGTTTAAATCTTATTTTTAAGCCTCTATCACTTGAAGTCCTGTTTACCAGAGAGAACACTGATGGTGTATGCTCAGAATGGCTACTGAACTGAAATCTCGTTCTCTGCCTTATAAAGCAATGAAAACATTGCCTTCTCTGCATTTTGGAGCTCCATCATGTATGTACTTGCAATCAGAGATCTCCTGCTGAAAGTTATAAGACAGAAGTAATTCAAAAAGCTTCAGGCTTTTAGTTGTTAGATCAAAGGATGGCTGACAAGATAGTGAAGATAAGTCTTTAGCTTTTCAATTAGCAGTGTCAGAATGTTTCATCCTTTGCTGATTAATCATTGCTTTGGACCAAGTAAATGATGCTTCATCTGAGTGAATGAATATGGCCATATTTAAAATGATTTAGAGAACTGTCTGCTCATTTAATAAAGGCAATTTGTACTGAATTTAATTATAACGTGGATTAGCATTTTCAAAACAAAAGAATCCCTGTTTTTTAAAGAGAGACTAAGCTACAAATGCAGGGTAGATTGCTGGGTTGGTAAGTCACACATTTAAAGACTGTGGAGTGGAGACTCTTTGGTTCCCTGCTTAGCCCAAGGCTGCCATGTCCATGAAAATAGGACCCAGTGTACTGTCTTTAATGTGACGTTTTCCCTAGCATCCTGTGCACTCACTCCTTTGGTTATATCTTACTCATTTCCAGTGCTCCTCTACACTCAGCGAAGGGACTGCAGTCTTGTGAATAATGGATGATGAAGACACGTATGAAGTGTTGGGCAGTGACAAGCCGTTTAGTCACCCCTCTACTAATTTAATGTATATTTTCTCTAAATCTGGAACTCTTCTGCTGTGTAATGAGAAAAGGAGCATGTGTTTATCGAGTGCCTCAGATGCTCTTTGTGTTGTGAATGTAATGCTACTGATGACAGATTGCTGTGCTGAAGAGGGTAGGTGTGGGTTTGTAAGCTACAGTCTCCACAGAGATAAATCCATTTCATCTTACTCCTCTAAGAATTTCCTTGGTGCTTCTATTGCTATTCATGTGCAGGAAGGATTCCTGATGAACAGGGAAATTGCCTCACAGACCAGAAGCCTAGGTAGAATGTCCACCTTCAGAGAGAGATTACTGGCAGTCCACATGTCATTGAGCATCATTTGGCCTTTTGAGGGTTTATTTAGTTTCTCAGGATATTTTAAAAGTAATTTTATGGACAACCAGTTCTTTCTGGTAAGGTTCCTTAGCGAACTGTTTTTATCCTTTTAAATAGAGCACTTTAGTTTTGAGAAAAAGAAAGGGATGGTGGGAGGCTGTCTCCATCTGGGATGAACCACAGTCATCACATGAAGCCAATGGAGCTTAGTAACTGACCATGACCAGCAGCTGGCACCAACATCACTTCGTGCCCACTTACAAGTTGTTTCTTTAGGGGGGTAAAGTTTGATGATTATTTTATTGTATTTCACAAAGGTAGTTACATTTATGACTTTGTAAACTCAATATTATTTCACTTCAAGGCTTGGCCTGGCCAGAAGAAAGAGTTAGTGAGTGTTGCTTTCACAGATTCAAATACTGACCTCAAAGCGTGTCATGCTTTTAGAAAATGAAAAAGCAACCTTTTACTTTGAAAACAATCGGCATTGCATGAATTATGCTGACATTCACAGTTTTTGCCATGCATATTATATTGAGACTTCTAAGGAATTAATTAGTTTTTGCATATGTTACAGAACAGGAGGAGTTTATATTTTTGGCTTGGGTGTAGTTTCACCATAAAATTCATGGCCATTCTGTTCATCGAACTGTGATATATACAACTGTGCAAGCTGTATTTTGAAAATAACCTTCCAATGATTCCTTGTTTTCAGGGTTAAGATGTAGGTTTAAGCACAGGCAGTGCAAACTCTAACTACAGTTTTTCTGGCTTCATGCTGCCACAGTTGATGATCAGTCTGGCAGAGCTTTACTGTGAGGAAAAGTGCTTCCTACAATAGCTCAGCAACACATTAATATTCTGATGTCACTTTTGGCCTGAAAGTTAGAAGCTAATAGATTATTGGAAGGAGGAAAAAAGTTAGGAAGTACATTCCAGCTAACCTAGCACTTTCAGGTTTACTGTAGCTTTGCAAATTATGGTTTATTTGACTCTCCTGTCTGCATGAATTGTCTGAAATACCAAACAAACTCTGCTATGTCTGCTTACGCTTTTATATCTTCACAGAGTTCTCAAATCATTCTCTCATCTCTCTTTGTTTCTTTCTTCTCTCTCTGTTTTCTTTATGGTGGGGTTCCCTGAATCTCTCAAGCAGTGCAGGAGGCCGAGCAGGAAGATGTAAAGGTGGTAGTGGATGCCCAAGCTCCGAAACCAACTAAAAAAACCAAGGCCGCAGCTGCGAGCTGTCAGACTGGCGGCACCAGAAAGGAGAAAAAAGGGAAACACAAAGGTTAGCTGCATGCAGCTGAATGTCAGATGTGGAATTGACTGCAAAATACAGCTTTTTCTTTTCTTCTTTTTTTTTAATTTCCTTGAATTTTTGTAAAGAGCCTGAAAGTAATTTCTTGAGAATTTTGTGAGATTGGAAAATGTGAGTGGTCTGGTCTTGCTTTGGCATGTATAACCTGGAAGTGAAGGAGGGCTAAAATTTGAAAACTGAGTCTTTTCCAAAAGGAGAGCATTCAAATTGCAGAGGAGGAAAAGAGTACTGATGGAAAAATAGCTGGTGTTTTCCTGCTGTGTTAAAGAAATGAGAGTCATCTTACATCAACGTGATTTCTTTAGACTGTCTGCATGTAATGTAATTTGGTGAAAGAGCCTTAAATTGCAGTAAGTTCTGTCCAGTCTTACTGAGGCTTGAGGTGTATAAATTAGAGATGCAAGTAGGCATTTTGTAAATCAATTCAACAAAACCGAGATAACATTCTCGAAAGGGTTCTTCAGGTTGTTATTTCAGTGTTACTGTCTCACCTGGTTGACATATGGGCGTGTTTGTATGAAAAAAAGTCTGTAATGATTTTGGGTGAGAGTAGGTAGACAAAAAATACACTACTGACAATGACAAAGGCGTAGGTGGAAATGACATTGCCAGTATTAGGTTTACTATTTGAGCTGCATAGTCATGGAAGAAGTGACATGATCTACTTTAGAGTTATTCACATTTTGTGTATATGCGTGTGCATACGGTTTTTGTACCACATACAATTTCTTTTTATTTGATGGTAAATGACTAATAAATATCTTTCTAGTAATGTGCAGTTCTCAGATAAAGTCAGTGTGACACTGTCCTGTCTGGACTGTACTGTATTCTTGTCTTGTGTATGTCCAACAGTCTCTCCATTACTGCTTAAGTAAGAAAATAGTGTATATCCTTGACAAGTCTATTTAAAAGTAGCAATGACTAATAAAGGTAATTACTGAGGTCAGAGTATTGGGGCTTACCTACAGGGATTTTGCAGGACTTGAGCCTATCTTTTCCAAATCTTTCACACATATTTTACATACTGCAGCTCAGTTATTGAGATCTGAATCTACAGTATCACTATGTCTGTAGTCTCTCTGGCTAAAAAGGAAGCCCTAGGTTAGACAGGCTTTGGTGTGGCCCTGAGGCAAACACTTTATCCAGATATTTGAAAAAAGATGGTGTGTGTCAATACCTAGGCTTAAAATAAGTAAGAGTCAAGGGTAAAATTATCAGAATATAAAAATTGTTGGCAAAATAATTGAACAAAAACCTAATGTTTTTCAGTTTAATGCAAAAAGCAATGCCACTGCAGCATAGTGATACAGATGCCAAATTCTACTTTGAAGTGCATCTTGCTGAAAAGTAAAAATTCTTTTACTAGTTTAAAGGTAAACCTGTCATAAGCTGTAACAGAGCATCATGCAGGGTAGTACTTAAATCACAGTTACTACATGACCTTGAGGCTCTGTTTAATCTCATAGTGCCTGGTTTGCCTTCACGGGGTCTCCGTGTCTGTGCTATGTTCAGAACTTCAGAGCTGTGCTGGTCAGTTCCAATACAGAGCAAGAAGCGGTAATCATTTGAGTGTGTGATTTCCAGGACCATTCTGCAGATGCCAGTCACACACATGCTGGGGCTGCCCAGGATTGATTGCTGTCTTCAAACTTACTGCTAGATGTAAGCAAGTTAAGTTAGACCCTGAGCACTGTGTGCTTACTGTGAAGGAGTTGCACAGTTTTCTATTACCTCTCAGCAGGTAACCCCTGGTATTTTTCTTATATGCCAATAATATTTTTATTAATTTTCTGAAAAATTCCCCAAACAGGCAAATGTTGACATACTTTAATATAAACAAGTTGTGTCAGTAACACAACGTAATGTAGACCGAGAGCTTTTGCATGCTGATACTGCTCTGCGTGGTGGAAGCTAATATTCTTAGCTATAAAAACCTCTGCTTTTGCTGCAATTCTTATTGCTTATCCTGCTCTAGTCTTCTCTTGCCTTCAGCATTTGCCCACCAATGCTATATTGTGTATGTTTCCATGGAGTGGAGGTGTTATTCATCAACTATACTAAAGAAAATGTTGAGTACCTCCTCTCCTGAAGGTTATGTTGATGACTAGTAACAGATCTCCAGCAACAAGCATCCCTGTCAGTTGAAGTGTGTTCAGAGCGTACACATAGCATCTTCTCATCCAGCTCATCTACTTTTTTTGCACAGTGGTATTTAACTGTTCATTCATGTATAATTTCATCTGTGGAATCATACCTAGTTTACCTTTGATAGTGTAAAACTGCAGTGTTTGCAGGGGATTATAACTGGATTTCTGTTCTTACATCCCTACTGAAGCTGCAAAATCTTTTGGGTTTGGTTGAAAAAGTAAAACCAAATGCAACTTTAAAATTCCTGAGGGATTTTACTGATCAATCCACTGCAGACATAGCTAGTTCATGTTATTTAGGAATGAAGAAAATGGAATTGATAAGCAGAGCCCTGGAGTAGAACTTGTATCATTTTTTCATTACTGTTAAGAGTGTGAATCTTGGGGAAAAAAAAAAAAAAGAATGGATTTGCTAATGGCTTCAGATCTAAGTAATGAAAATGGACGAAGGGTAAATTGGTTTATGCCATTTTGTGGCACAAGAGATTTTGTTGGAGAAAGTTCATCGGTAATTAGATGAAATCTTGAAAGTTTTAGGTTCTGCTTTTAGCTTTGCAGGTTTTGTCTCCACTCTGACTACTCTGGCTGTAACCTTTGTATGTCCTGTAAACAAGCAGGATAAATGCACTTAATATGCTAAAATAACATTTTAAAGGTTTCTGTTAGAATTTAACTACAGTGAGCATTACCTTTCCAAGCATAACCAATCTCTTTATGATTTAAGAAAAAAGAGCCTGTAGACCAGATCCTGTGAATAGTAAGCTAATTCAGAGAGAAAATCATTGACTTATACATGAATAGCTCTTGAAGATGTAGTGTAATGATTGTACTCTGGTCCTAGATGTGTAATGCGTTTTTAAGTGGCTCAGAGAACAATGAAACTATGATCAGAACAATGTGCTAAAGACAAACGCGAAGGAAACATTAGGTTTAATGAGGTTACGCTGACATTAGGCAAGAAGAGGAATGTGGCTAATTGCTCATGTAGAGCTGATTGTGCCTCTCAACTTGGAGGTCAGTGAATTTTGCAATTCTGTGCTGGGTAGTATGGTACTTAGCTTGCTTTCCCCCTATATCTGTGATTATTGCTGGTATTTCATTATTAATGGAGGTATCCAGTATACATTCTGCCTGTTTTTAAAAAGAAACATCAGTTTGGTGAGACAGAGCCTGCAAATGCAGTAAATTTAGGGTGTTTTGTAGTAGCTTAGCTCACTAAGCTGGTATTCCTGAAAGCTTTGGTTTCCCAGTGTATTGTTTGACATAGTATTCAGTACTGAAAAAAACCCCCGAACAAAATATAATGAATTAATGTGAATATGGTTGTCTTTCCAGTGGAAATAGCAGATTAAATTCTGGTTTGGTCTGTGATGCTAGTAAAGGATGACTAAGGCCATTACTGAACAGGATTGTTGGATGGTTCAACAGAAAACTAATGCAAACAAATGAAACGGTTGTGGCAGGAACCTATGACAAAGTGTTTACCCTGCATAGTATTACAAGTAAAAAACCACAGCATCTTTAGATATCAAATACCTTGATAATTCTTTAAAAATTGAGATTCATGAAAGCATTACAGGTGCATAGTGGTGTGGGGTTTTTGTTTGGTTGTTTTTTCTCCCCAGTATATGTTTGTGAAGAAATTAATATCCTGGATAAAGTGGGGTTTTTTGCCTATGTGCAATGAATGGAGCAAAAACAAATCAGGAAGATAAAATAGAACCTTTAAAAAGACCCAGAAAATCTGCAAACCTGGAGTTAAATCAAAGGGAAATCTGTGAAAAGCTGCTGTTTGGGGATTTTCTTCCTAGCACTCTTGCACTTACAGCATGTAAATACATTCTACAAACCCCCTGCTTTGAACTGCACTGGTTCACTCAATGCCATGGGCATTATGATTTTTGTCATTGAAATCCGAAATCTGGATGAGTTTAAAATGTTCAAATAAATGATACCTTCCCAGCAATTTTTTTCTTACATTGTACATTAAATGTATATATAGTATGTTGGGTATTCCCTGCCGTCTTTATGAGAGCCAGAAAGCAAGCGAGCTGCTTTGACATGCAGCAGTTTTTCTGCCAGGATGGCTATTCCATGTTTTGATTTGGTTTGCTGCTTCTGTGTTTCTGTTCTTTCTTTCACGCTTGTCTGTCTGTTTTGATTTGTGCCTCCTGTTCCATTTTTATATGTAACAAGCAACTACATTAGCTCTGGCTGCCTAAGAAAGCAGGACCATTTTTGGATACTTCTCATTTCTCACTGTATCACTTCCTTTCTGACAGGGGGAGGGAGGTTCATGTAGAGTAGATTTACCTTGGCTTCTGTTCCCTGTGCATTAAAGAGAAAGGGCAGGAGGAGCAATAAAAGAGTTTACAGCAAGAAAATTCCAGTTATTTCTGGATCTGACAACCCTTTCAGGCTGTGCTTTGGCAACACATGGACTTGATTGTGAAAAAGTCAAGTTTAGCCTCCTCAGGGTAGAGATTTATGGAAGCCAAGTTCCTGCCACAGTTTTTTAGGTTTCATCACAGTGAATGTAGAGTTTGGTGCTCAAGCACTTGCTTTTTTAGTGACCTGATCTGGTGTTATGAATAGTCCTTCTTTTGATGGAAGTTTGGGCTCAATCACCTCCAGAGGTCCTTTCCTAAAAAGCTTTGTATTTGCCCCCCTGTCCCTATAAACAAATCCCTCTGTGATTTTGCAGTTGCTTGAACCCATATCAGTGAGGGAACAACTCATATAAGAAAGGGTGTATACTGGGAAATGGCTTGCAAAATATTGACAGCTACAATGTACTTAAGGTTATTCAGTCCTGAAATAGACATTAAAAAAAAGCTTTTCTCACGCTTAAAACATTCTTGTTTTTCAGTAAATTATTTCTCTCACCCAGCAGTGAAAGAGATTATTTTTTTTTACTTATTAGTTTTTTTTAAAGCAATGGAGTGCTAAATTTCTAGAAGATGAAATTTTATGATGCTTCATTCTAACCATTTTCTTGGAGCTTCCTAAGCAATCATTCTAAGAAAGAACCTTTTCCACGTACTGATTTGTGCAATGCTATTTTCTTGTACTGGAATTTAATGCTAATAGACTCAGCTCAATGCTGACCTCAGCATTGAGCATTATTCACATGGTTATGTCTTCTGTGTCAGACCAGTGGCTACTCTAACCTGGTATCTAGTGTGCCTGCATTTGCTGTCAGCTTGTTTGTAGAGGAAGGACATACTGTAGAACCCTTATTGTATGTAACTGAGGTCAGAAAATGTGGCTTGAGATTTTCTCTGGTTCCAGTGACCTACCACCTGACCTCAGTCAGCTCTTCAGATCTGATCTGCAAACGGTTCGAGCATGTTCTTAAAACTTTGTCTGTGAGCAATATGCCCAACTTCACATGTTGAATTTTTGTCCCTAGTGTTTTATAAAAAGAGAACAAGAATTTTTGTATCTTGGAGTTCCTTGCGTGTAAAGTAGGGACAGAAATACTTGTTCTCTGTGCTATGTTCCTTTCCTGATACGCAGTCTTGTTTGATGTTCAGTCACTGAGCAAAATCAGTTCTCTCTAAGATACTTTCTTTTTAATTTCTTTCTTAGTTTGCAAATGTCCTATGAAGAAATTCTTCAGTTATTCTGTTATTGTCAAGTAATTTAGAAATCTGTCTTTTCATGGTGTCCTGGGAGCATTAAAGACTCTCTGTAAATAATCAGTTAATCATTCTTTCCTGTACTTACAAGTTCATGTAAAAGAACCAAGAGGAAATAACATCTGCTGAAAATCTTTCCACAGCAAAATGTTTGCATGTATAAATACATGCAGAGAGGAACATACTGTGTATAAATACAATTAGATTCTTTTCCTGCAAGATCTAATTACTGGGGATTCATGTTCTATATAGCCAAATACTTAAACAATGTTCTGGAGAGCTGACTCACCATGCTTATGCCTGTAATTTGCTGCTGGGTAGTTTGTCACATACTTAATCTGTAACTAATTTTTTCAAGGCTACCATTGTGCGTCATGTACTACTGTCAGATAGCAAAAACTTCCCTCATATTTGATCTCGTGCTCATCTGTCAGTGGTGGCCACATGCATCAGCTGCCTCTCTTTAGTTTCCCTGGTCGTACATAGCTTGGTAGCATGTAATCTTTTCCTTCCTTGACATTGTTCCCCACCCCTTAAAAATTTTCAGTACTCTTTCTTAATTATTTCTTCAGTAGTGAAATAATAAAAAAATGCAGTTCTGCCTATCCTCTTGAATTTTCTTACTTTGCTGTAGCATTATAGTGCCATTAGACTCTCATGACTTTGAATTGCACTGACTCTGGTGCAGTGTCTAGAAAGGCTTAATTTCTCTACAGTTTTGAGGGAAAGTTCCATTTAGACTTAATTCTGTTACAGATTTTAGGTTCAGATAGGACTATTCAAGAGACTGATCTAAGGTTTGGATTCAGCATGACTAAAGCCTTAGTTTCCCACTTGCAAATAGGGTTAGGAAGTGTATTTCTTTTCTGCAAAATAATTTTGAAGATTGTAAAGCTGAAATAAGAATGTATGAGACTCAAATGGGTACCCAGAACTGCACTTGTAATGGTCTACTAGTGATATTGGGGGTGAAAAAACCCCCACCACAAACTGACCTCTAGATCTGTAAGGTCAAGGAGGAGGGATGTACTTTAGGATATATAGATTCCATCCCATGTAGTCTGTACAAACTTAGGCTGTCAGAAAGAAATTTGATAACTACATCTAGTAGGACTGAGATGGCTCACCTATGTTTATTTTAGCATCTATCTAGAGGACATACTAAAATTGTTGGCAGCTATTCAGCTTCCAATTGATGGAGATCTAGGATAGACAAATTTATGCTCTCATAAGGAGATTTCTTTAAATTGCAGGATTAGAACAGTAAAACAAGCTCTTGTCTTCATATCCTTGAAATGTATTGTCGTTCCTAAATACAGTGAGACTGAATGGATGTTGGGTTGTTGATACATCCTTTAGAAGCTGAAGTTTCAGATAGGCATAGTGAGGTATCATAAGATGCATAAAGGTTTAGATTTGTTTCTCATACATCAAAAACACTAAGCAAAATTTTACCACTTTATTCCTTTCCCAAGGCTTCCAGTAGCGGTCCTCTTCTTTTTTTTCACCATACCTTTTTCTGTCTCCTCTCATTCCAGGCCTGGGTCTTGTGCTTTTTGTGTGTAGATAGCTAACATTTTGTATATTTAAAGCAAAAGCAAAAAAATCCTGTCTAAAAATCCCATGCCTGAGATCAAAATTAAGTGCATGCCCACCTAATGTATTTTGAATTTCTTACAATTTAGATGAATTCAGGTTATAAAAGCATCCTACAAGGTAGTTTAGATTACTGGTTTTTAAGAGCATGATACTGTCTATTTATAAATACTGTCTGGATGATTTTAAGTGCTGACAGAATGCAGGCTTTTGATAAATAATAGTTTATAGGGTGGAAATGCCAGTGAATGCCAATTTTGTGTTGCTTTTTTTTTTTTTTTTTTTCATTATCTCTTTGTTTTCATTTCTGGGTTTCATCCAAGACATCACCATGTTAAAGTTTACCAGAAGGCCGTTACTGAAGGGATTGGTATTCTGGGGGTTGTTTCAAGTCTTCATATTTCCTCCCTGCCCTCCTTCATAGTTGCCTATCAAAAATTCCCTTTTCTTCTTAGCAGGTATTCAAGGACATTTCTATCAGGCTTTTTTCTACCTGATTTTTCAGAAAAGCGATAGAAAATGATGACTGTATCAATAGACTTTCTTTTTTGGCACAGCCTGCTCACCTTCTTTGCCTCTTTTGACCCTGTCCTTAAACTGGAAAACTTGTAACTATAGACATGAACGGTTTGTTTTATTGCACAGTGAACTGTCCTTCCAGTAAGTGGGTAGAAAGGAATCACAAGATACAGAAAGTGAGAACACAGGGAGAGATCCACCTTGAATATCACTATTACACAAGCTTGGAAGTGTTTTCAGACAATAGGTGATGGTAAAGCTGCCTTTTGAACTATGACTTACAAAGATACACTTAGATCTCATGATACAGAAAAAAAGAAGCATGTATGTATGTTTGCATTTAATGCCATTTTACACATCTGCATATATCAACCAAGATGTGTTCACACACGCAAATATTAAATAGTTAATGCTGCATTTGCCATGAACCATCTACAGTGTTCTAATGCAGTGGAGGTTCTTTTTTTTTTCTCCTTTCTGTCTGGCTGCATCTTCCATTCCCTGAAATGGGGTTGCCAGTGGAACTGTTCGTAATGCTTAATAACACACACTATCAGTGATGCACTCTTCAGAACACTAGAATTGATTATTCTTCTCTAAAAGTGTGACCTGGCAGTGTAGCCTTTGTCCTAATGCCTGGTAACACGTGATGTTCCTGACAGCACGGGATGTGAGCGCAGATGTTCTGCAGGCATCAGAAAAAAGCAGCCTCAGTGCAGTGTCTTAATGCTGTTGGAAGGCATTTCATTTGCTACAGGTCAGTGTCTGTTTTGAAGAATAAGATGGTTTGTTCCTTTTTGAAATAGGTTCTCAAAATTAGGTTTGTGTTGTCTGAAGGCTAGATAGATATTGGGCTAGATAGATATGCATGAGATATGAGCATTTTGTTAAACTCATGGATGCTTCATACTTTTGAAATTCAGAGTATTGAGGTAAGAACTTTAGGCAGCCACTTTAGTGATAATGGTTAATATGGTTAAAGCTGTTAAAAATGCCACGGTGGATCTCAGCATCTGTCTGTTCTAGAGCACCTTTGCTCTAGTGCTTATCCTGAGGTTTTAAGGAAAATGCTGTTCTATTCACTGCCATATTATACCTTCAACACAGGAAATTATACTCTCTATCCTGCATCACACAGAGCTTCTGTCTGAAATCATCATCCTACCAAGATGAGAGAATTATTTTCATGGACTTTATTTAGTTCTTCAAGGTTGGAGAGGCAGCTTGTTTATTTGTAGCAAGTTGTTACTAGTTTTACTGTAAATAAATCAGAATTTACAGGGTTGGTGCAGAAACTGCTAGATAAGGGTCTGTGTGATGTAGGTGAGTCAGGAATTCCTTGTGGTCTTGAACTATGTGAATTTAATGTTTCTGCAGTGTTGGACTGCGTGCTGTTAGGTAGTTGCACAGCCAGTGCTGTTCCTGAGGGTGTGCAACAGTCTTTTCCACTTGTGCTTTGTACTGCAGCAGCAGTGAGAGTGAGTATGGAAAGTACAGTGAAGCATGCTAAATGTATAATCCAGTTGTCTTTTAATGCAAGTTGACAGCTGCTGGCAGAGTGGGTTGAAATGGTGCTCTTGGAGACTTCTGCTACAGATCACACTGAAAAAATCCCAATCCCCACAGCTCCTTCTTACAGGATTTATTTAGCTCTGTTTGGTGTGGGAAGCACCAAATTCTTTTACTCATCTAGTTCTCTATAGTGATTGCTAATTCTCCACTGTGTTCCTTGCTTTTAAGCTAAGTATTTCAGAACAGCAACAGTATACAGTCTGATGTTATTTACTGTATCATACATGATAATACTAGCATTTTTATTGGTGCAAATGTGCTTTTATTATGGCTAACATAGTAGTATATGCTAGCACTAAGTCTTAACCAAGAGCTGAAGTATATTTGCAATCTCATGTTTTAACTTGCTATCTTGAAGAGAAAAACCAAAGTTAACTTGTGGTAAGAACACACCCCACCCCGTATTTCCATTTTCTGTCTTTAGAGGTGATTTACAGGTGTAAGGAAGCAGTTTCTTTCTGGCCATCATCAGAAGCCACAGAATCGCAGTATGAAGCTGTAAGGCATCCCTGGGGACTCTGGGAACCTCAGAGTGGGTATCCCAGGACCATGTCCATCTCAGAGGATGGAGGAGCCAAAGAATATGTATTGTCTTCTTTATAGTTTAACTCTGATGTTTTAAATGTATAACAATTTACTAATCCAGCAGGCATATTTAGGCTTGTTAACGTGCTGCTCTACCTGTTGTGTACACTGCTGGACATACCTGTGAGTTGTCCAGGCTTCTGAAACTTTGAAGCATTGTTTCATACCAGCAGTGTTGTTTATTAGGGGACATGGAATAAGCTGGGACTCAGTCTTACCTGTTTCTGGACCAGTTGTGTGTCCTTATGAAATCTGAGTATGTTTTCTATGTTGATCCTCTTAAGTGCATTTATTTTCTGCTTAGTTTTCAGTGTTTCTGGTGCATGGGTGGGTGTGCTTTAGGAATGAGGCAGGCAACAGTGAAATCCGGTTCACCTCATGGAGATTCTCTAGTGTAGTGTGTGGGAAGTAACATAGTTGCCTTGGAGGCTAGTTTAGTCTTGTTTAAGTCTAGAAGTATTGCTGAATGTGAGTCTGATTCTTAGAAAAGATGCTTTTTGTGAGTGAGCAATTCTCTTTTCAGTAACTCCTTGACACAAAGACAACTGAGGCTTTTGGTGTCTGACAGGGATTGATGGCCCAGCTGCTTTTCAAGATGATGTTCAGAAGACAGGAGGTCAGGTACAGATTCTTACTATTGGACAGTCTAGCCATGATGAAGATGATGGAGAGAAAACAGCTAGTGGCCAACAACAGCAAAGCAAACAAGATCTTAGAACAGCAATGCAGAAAAAAGGTAAGTAGTCAGACATGCCTTCGTGGTCTCTTTGCTTGCTTGATGTACGTTGACTCCTTTTCCTCTTCTCATTCTTGTCCCTAACCTAAGCAGAGATTGTTATGCTGTGTTTCTTCTCCTAGGAGCTTGTTAGTCTCTATTCTATTATCTAAAAATAAAAATGTTCTCACTTGTGCCAAGGAACAAGAGCTCTCCAGGCTTTCCCATCTGCAGTGCAGTGCTGTTGTTAAGGTACCAGGCAGATGCTAACGCTCATATCCACCTGTTCACATTTTTATGTTGTACAACTCTGGAAATCACTTACTTGAGGGCTAAGCAGGATAGCAGCAGAATAGCAACATTCAAACTAGAGTATTAATTTTAGTTGTGTTGCCAGTTAAACATTGTTCGTGTTTCCATTACGTGTGTTTGTGCTTCCGAGGTGAAGATTACAGCACCGTGTATTCTGCAGCATTTCCCATGTACAGTCCCAAATGTTGTGGAATTTTTGTTTTGTTTTGTGGCTTTTGTTTTTCTAGAGGCACACATGATTTAGGAGATAGATTGTGTATGTACGCATTCATGCATCTGTCCCTTCCTTCCTGTGCTGTTATTAGCTCTCATTAGACATTAACTGTAGGAAGGAAAAAAATTCCTAAAATCCTCACAAAGCTTTTTCTGAAGGCTTTTGCTTTGGAGTTGTTCTTCAGTGTGCAGCTTTTGAAGCAAAGATGGCTCAAGCCAAGAGTGCTCTGAGGCTTTAAGAATAAACTCTTTGTGTATAAAGAGCAAAATGTAAGTACAAACTTGACTTATCTAGAATAGACTATTCATACCTAAATGTCCGCTTCTTGTCTGCAGAGCAGTTCTCACTAAGATCCATTTTTTTTCTGGGACATTACTCTGCAGATGCGAGCAACTTCAACTGAAATGGGCAGCTTTTCTCCAAGTGCGGTATTTCCTGGGCATTTGAGTCTGAGGGATGTTGGGCATGACTAACAAGTTCTGATCTGTGTGGTGATTGTGTTGCCTTAAACCGTGGCTCAGAATGTTTAATCGTCAGGCCCACTACTAAAGCTGATTGATTTAAAAACTGCGAACAGACTTCTCGAATTAGGTCAGAGCACTCAGATTTTTACTCCAGGGGACATTTCTATTTTGGATGGTTTTTTTTCCCAGGGTATATTTTTATTCTCCCTAGTTTTTGTTGATTTTCTAGTAGAAGCAGTGGATGGGTGTTTTCATTTTGATTTGGTTTAGTTTTGCTTTGTTGCTCTATATTCTTAAATATATGGTATGATGTTTTTTTTACCAGGTCTGAGTATACTCCTCATCAAACACTGCTAAGAGTGGACCATCAATATGCTACAAGTCGGGGGGAGGCACTTTTTAAAGCTGGGAATGCTGAGGTTTACTTATTTTAATTGAAAACAGAGTTATGCTCTGTGAGACACCAACAGAAGGTATTAAGACAAGACTGCAACTAGCAGCACCTCCATACAATATTTTTACTGTGTGGTTTGCTACTTGGTACCAGCAGAGGAGGCTTGTTAGAAAGTTTTGAGTATCCCAGTATTCATGAGAAACTTTGTGTAGAGCTAAGGCTTTTCATATGGGCTCCCACTGCCACTTCACTTCTTGTGTCATGTCTTTACTGGCATGTCCCCATTGGTCTGAAAAGCATTTAGAATTATTGTCTCCCACCAGTACTTCTCTTGCATGAAGTAGGAACAAAAGGAAAAGAACACAGAAGTAAATGCTAACTGGCACAACGGGGAAGACTGAGTCCCACCCAGATTTGCATAGCCCTGATTTGTACCCATGGTGTTCTCTGACGCTAACTTTGTGGAGAGAAGCCTCTCTCAGCCTGTCTCTGCTTCCCCAGCAAGTTAAGTTCTGTCACAAGACAAGAACCTATAGGCTACCCAAGTGTGAAAAAAATAAAGAAAATGCCAAATGTTCTATTTGATTTCTCCATCTGTTGGAAAATGCCGTACTGGAATCATTTTCTTCTTGCAGGAAGAATATTTGTCCTTTTGATTTCCAAAGTCTTAATATGTAGAGTTCTTCTGTGGCAGATGAGTCACTAGGACAGAGACAGACTTCCATAAGTTTTAACAGTGAATAGCTAACACTTAGTCTTCGCATTTATCAGATTCCAGTATGTCTCTGTAAAGATCTGGAATGAGCAGTTTGGTCTTGGTTCTTCTTTGCCACCTGAATTTACGACTTTTTTGATATTTAGGGAATGAATAGATTTGATTTCTGAGTTAGAAAAGGAGCCCTCTGAATCATTCTTCCCCACAGATCATGAATGCAGACTTTTCTAAGGCTGGCACAGAATTTTCATCACCAAAATATTGGTGATGAAATAGTGATCACGGATGTAGAAATAAACTAAGAAATAATGCTGGTGATTAATATCTGTGATTATTAATGAGTGAGTTCTACAGCCTTGAAAATACCTGTTGACCTGAGAACTCAGGCCTCCCTTGCATAAGCAGATCCTATTGAAACTTCTTGCTGTGGGGTGTATGTCCAGACTGGAGGAAATGAAGAAACTAATAATAAGACTGTTCATGGTGCAGCTGAATGCAATACAACCATTGTATATGCTTCTGGTTTACTTTTATCCACTTGCTGTTACCATTTTGGTGTTGTTTCATCATCCAGTGTGCATCTGGTGTCAAAAGCTATCTTAAAGGGATGTGCATTGAAGTTATTGGAAGCAGTAATAACACAAAAACCATTTGAAAACCTTTTTCGTGTCTTTTTTTTCTCATTCCATTCCAAAATTTGAACCGAAGAAAACCATTACTGATATCATTTCTAATGTTTATATTTCTCTACATTAGTTTGGTTCAGTCTCTGCTTGTTGCAGACCAAGCTCGTGTTCCAAAAGACTACATGACACGAAAGTCTCTGTGTATCCCTGGAAGTCCCAGAAGAACAGCTTATAAAGCCTGAGAAAGATGATGAGGACTCAGTAGGCACAGGGGTATAGGTAGAGTTTGTGCCATCTGAATATGAGTCTGAATACTTTTTTCAATGTTACAGAATGAATATTTGTATGGGATCCCTTATATACCACTTGTGTCGATCAGGTTTTGTGTGTGTGTGTGTTAGAATTCAGGAATAAGCTGGAAACCTACCGTGCAGAGCACATCATGCACAGAAGGATTTGTGGCACAACAGTTTAGCGTGGATGATGTTTTCTGAAGCTTCACAGTGTGATCCAGGGCTTTTAGACTTCATTCAGAGTACTAAAAAAGAGGGTCATAGAAGGTATAAACAGATAGAAGGTAAATTATGATTGTGCAAAAAGAGTAAATCTCCATAACTGAAAATTCAGGCAGCAGCATTATGGCCCCATCCAGTAAGCCTTTACCTCTGTGTGGAGTCCTGTTGGCAAGTTAGGCTTGTTCACTCAATTAAGGGTTTGCAGAATCAAGTCCATGGATTTTTTCCTTTCCCAGATCCCCATGCAAATACATCCTGGTCCTCTTCCACCTCCCAGTCCAGTCTTGTCGCCCTGGATCATGTTCCTGGTAAGTATAGAAGGAAAAAGTTAATTATGCCCATGCTGCTTGGCTCTGGAAATCTTTGCATTTCATTTCTCCTGCACTGGGCTTACCCATAGTGGCAATTCTGGACCAAGTGTTTCCTTTTGTTTGTTTGGTTTAGCAAAAAATATTGTGTAGGTAGCCTGTAACATGTGGAATGTAGAGTTTGAACCTGAATAGAGGGTAGTTTCATCTGCATGATACTCCTTGAAAAACTTGGCTTGGCAAATGTCCCACCATTGACGCTTTCTGCTGCTAAGTCCTGTTTGATGTTCAAAGTTCTATTTCCCTTTGAAATGTCTGAGGCTTTGAATTCTTGTAAAGTCAAATTTTCAAGTGCTGTAAGGCAGTTCCTTTGGCCCAGGCTGATACTGGTTCTTATGTGAAATAAATATGCATGAGAACATTTCCTTGATGTGAATATTTCTTCTCAGTCTAAGATCTGCTTTTCATCAGATCACACAGGAATAGTTGAAAGTATGCTGTAGAAGGGCTCGTATTTTAATTGCTAAGGTTTCCAAGTGGCTGTGACAGGTTGTCTACTCAACTCCAATTTCAGGTTTAAGATTTTGTGTTGTGTTTGAAGTACTTGAGTGAATGAAGGAGATCTGGATTTAATTCCTGACTGAATATTGCCCCTGTATCTCTGGGTAACTCAGTCCTCCCTGTGGAATGGAAACTGTATTTCCTTTCTCATTTGCTGAAATGTTTTGGCTTCTCAGGATATGTACTGTCTCACCTGTGTATTTGTAAATGGCCTCACACAGTAAATCCCCTCTCACACACCCTCTCTCACCTGTGAGCCTAAGGGTGCAACAGTATAATAAATGATGCTTTACAGCAAGTATGGACGGATTTAATGTATTAATATTTCATATAAGTGTGGTGCTTTCTCCTCAGGCATCTCAAGCAGCATGAATTTTGATGAGGAAGAAGATGAAGAAGATGAAGACAGCTCCAGTTCTTCGCAGTTAAACAGTAATACCCGCCCTGGATCTGCCACGAGCAAGAAATCCAATAAGGTAAGGAGTGAGTGCCAAAGAAAGATCATGCAGGCTACTATGTACTGCATGATTTCAGAGTGCAGTCACAATAGGCCCGGCTTTCTCGCTTCATTTTTAATATGCACTAGAGTATCTCCAATGTGATTTACTGTTATAGCTCTCAGGGTTCACAGGAGCAAGCAATGAAAATAATGACTTCGAGAACAGAATAGCAAATATTGTCTGAACTTGAATGAAGAGAAAGGTAAATAGTAAATATTTACCTTTCTACCTCTTGCAGGTGCTCAGAAGGACCTTTTGTTTCTATTGCTTATTTCTGAACGTTTTCTCACCCTGTTCTTGCTGCTACTATTTGAACAAAATAAGCCTTTGGCTTGTTCAGATACTCTAAATCACAAGCTCTTGCTAAACCAGTTGATGGTGCCCCACTCTTATGTACTGCACTGACTTCACACCTCTGTTATATCTCTATCTAGTTAATCTGTCTTTCCCTATTTCTTCCTTTCAGCAATGGCCATCACTGTCCTTAGGTATGGCCCTTCTGAAGAAAGCAGTGTGGTGAGATTGGGAGGTGGGAGCCAGGTTGTGCTTTGTTACCATTACAGCACTCTGCCAGTGCAGCCACCCTATTCAGGTTGGCCAGATGTATCTGTATGCTGAGCACCAGTGGTGCAGGGAACTGCTCCCTGGGCCTTTGGTGACTGGAGCTTGACTGATTGGAGGAAACTGATCCTAAGCTTGGTAAACTGCCTTCAAGGCTGCTCAGGAGTCAGAATGAGGAAGACAGTATGTCCATTGTTCTTACTGTTTTAATGTGCAGCTTCTATCAAATGTCATTCTTTGGACCTATAACCTTGTAAATGAAAGTTGAGGAAACCTGAGTTTTTCTTACTGTTCTAGGAAGCCGCCTCAGCCCCCAGTCCTTCCACGAATGAGCCTCTCATAGACGTCGATGACCTGGAGGAATTTGCCATAAGACCTGCTCCACAGGGTGTCACTGTCAAATGCAGAATCACAAGAGATAAGAAGGGAATGGACCGAGGGATGTACCCTACCTATTACCTCCACTTGGAAAGGGAGCATGGTAAAAAGGTCATAAAATAACTTGAATGGCATACCAGTTGCACCTTAATATATATATTTAAAAAAAAATTTAAAGTCTGAAGAAGTTTTACTAAGAAAATATAATCTTGTATTTTAAATATATTTTTGCTTGAACTGAGATCTGCCCTACAGTCTTCCAAAAGCAAAACAATACTATCACTTTGTACTACTGCCTTTATTCATATGTCAAATCTTTGGCCTTAAATAATCCCTGCATGTCACCTTTATGGGATAGTCAGCAGTTGGGGCTGTTTGCATTCTGTGGCCTGAAAAACATCTATTTTCAATTCAATTGAAAGAGCCAGAGCAACTTAGAATGAAACATTTAACAAAATAGATACAATTTAATTATTTAAACTGTAAATAATGAACTGAATGGTTCAGAAGTCACTCTCCAGATTTTCTGTTGCTTCTCTAATGATGCTGGAAGACAAAAAATTTTCTATGATGTCCTTATGTCAAAGCAGGAAGTGCTGTGTGCTAACTCCTTTGGCATTATAGAATACGTTATTTTGCACTGCTTAGGTGTTTCTGTTAGCTGGGAGGAAACGAAAGAAGAGTAAAACCTCCAATTACCTCATCTCTATAGACCCAACTGACCTGTCTCGGGGTGGAGAGAGTTTTATTGGAAAACTGAGGTAAATACTAATACGTCTGTGAATTGTCTTTATATGATGTAGTTCATTTGAAATTAGGAAGCCTGTAAGCCACTATGACCTCTTAGTTAAGAGGCTTGACTATATCATGTGATAACAATCTTTAAGTTCGCCAGTATTCAAGGCATGTTTTCAAAACATTTCAAGTACTTATAAGACCACATTTTATTAAAAGTCGACAGGATTGAAGCTCTTAAATGCTCAAAGGCCAGATTCTCAGGGGGGTATGAGTACAACTTATCTTAATGAGATTTTCAGGAGTGTGTGAGTAGATTGTGTTTAGTCCCTAATTATATAAATGCCTTGGAATGGAAGTTCTCTCTGTTACACAATCTGAAAATCTCTTCAGTTTTGCCTGTTTAAGATCCTAATTAGAGTTATTTATTGGTCTGGTGGGAGGTGTCCCTGCCTGTGGCAGAGGGTTTGGAATTAGATGATCTTTAAAGGTCCCTTACAGCCATAACCATTCCATGATTCTGTGAAGTAGTGGAATTCTTTCAGAACCATGTTTCTTTTCTGTCTTGTCTCCCCATCATATATCAGTCTGTTGTTGACACCTACGTGGAGCCTCTCAGTGTATGTTTAGATTGTCTATGCCTGGGGAGAGGGGCTGTGCTATTAATGGCCACTTGCCTGCATGGATCTTGGAACTTCATCTGCTACTTTGCAGTACAGAATGAGGACAGTGTTGTTTTAGTATGTTCTATTTTGCGCTTCTTGGTGTGATTTCCATTTAAATAGGAAAAGTTCATCTTAAAACTTTATGAAAATACTCTCTGTATTCTAATAGAGTTAGTAGTCAGGTAACAAAGCAGACAGTTTTGTAGAGAGTAAGCATATTTTTAAACCCAAGCAAACAAAGTAACTCCTCCAGAGTGTTTTCTTACCGCTTCCAGCGCAGAGCCACAAAGATGATTAAGGGAGTGGAACACCTCCCTTATGAGGAGAGGCTGAAGGAGCTGGGTCTCTTCAGCTTGGAGAAGAGGAGACTGAGGGGTGACCTCATCAGTGTTTACAAATATGTAACATGTGGGTGTCAGGATGATGGAGCTAGGCTTTTTTCAATGATATCCAGTGATAGGACAAGGGGCAGTGGGTGTAAACTGGAGCATAGAAGGTTCCACGTTAACATCAGGAAGAACTTCTTTACTGTGAGAGTGACAGAGCACTGGAACAGGTTGTCCAAGGGGGGGTTGTGGAGTCTCCCACACTGGAGATATTCAAGGCCCTCCTGGACAAGTTCCTGTGTGATGTACTCTAGGTTACCTGCTCTTGCAGGGGGCTTGGACTAGATGATCTCTTGAGGTCCCTTCCAACTCTTGGGATTCTGTTCTGTTCTGTTCTGTTTTGTTCTTGAATTTACTGCTTTGCAAGGTGTTATGAGAGGTCTCTGGTGTAATGATAAAGGACCTTTAGTATACTCTGCCCTACTGTACCTTTACATTTTTGTTACAGCCCTTAATCCAGGAGTTGATACATAGTTGGGATAGAATTAACAGCTATTTGTACTTAGTATTATCTGTCTTTCCTTTGGGGCTGCAGTGCAGGGAAGGATAGATGTCTCAGGCAGCATTGCTGACAAACGGTGATTGGATTTTCCATTTTTTTGATAGATCAAATCTTATGGGAACTAAGTTTACAGTTTATGACAATGGAGTAAATCCAATGAAAACAACATCAAGCCTGGAGGCGAGTATCCTGCGTCAGGAGCTAGCTGCTATTTGTTACGTAAGTACTGCTCACAGGCAAAATATGCAAGAAGGGCAGATCAGTTTCTGAAATAGCACACTGAATTTACTTCTCACTTATGATTATGTAAATCACCATTCATACTTAGATGTAATCAAACAGCTGCTCTTCACTAGAGAAACCAGGAAATTCAGTGGAAAGTAAAGATGAATAAAGTTGTGCACAGAACCAGGCTGCCCGGTTCTCACTTTTGGTCAGAAGGTGAGAAGCTTTTACATAACCCTCTGGAAGACGTAGGGTGCTTGACAGCCTGCAGGCATCATCTGAGAGAGCCTCCTGAACTGGAAAGAGTTGTGCACATGGAATTACTGCGCTGAAGTCTGACCACTTGCAGTAACATTTTGGAGGAGGACTCTGATCCAAATCACAAGTAGCTGAACAGCTAGGTCTGCCGCGTTGGCTTGGAGACCGAGATAAAAACCTCTGTAACTCCTTTTTACCAGAAAAAAAACCAAAACAAACCCTAAACAAAATCAAAAATTCAATTTAATAACAGAAACCAGCCTCTTACAGGACAGTAAATAGCGTTTGTCAGGAGCAACACAGACAATCGAGACTTGAAATACAGTTGCTGTTGTTTTCATGATGATTGGATGACTGTTTTGGTGGGAGTATTCTTTCTGTCCAGAAATCTCTGGGCCCAAGAAACTCTTCCAATCAAAATGGGTAGGTACACTGCTAGAGAAAGTTCCCTTTTCACAAATCAACAGCTTCTGACAAAAATACCCAAGAACCACTTCTGTGGAAAGCTCCTGCCCAACTCTAATCGAGGATGCCTGGAAGTCCATCAGATCGAGATCCAGCATATATGACGAGAATGGGTTCCTAGAAAGGGCAGCTTCAGGTTGTGGGGAGCAGTGCCTCTGGCAGATTTCAGCACATGAAAAGCAAAGCAGAGAACTATCCTTCCCATGCAAAGTGCTGAGAGCACTGGAGGGTGGCTGACGTGTTATTTGCCTGCTGCTTAGGATGCAGTTTTTCTGTGAATAGAGCATAAATAGTGCCTTTGGTCACATGTGCTGTTATTCAGGCACATGGCCTGCAGTTGCAGACAAGAGAGACAGATACATATCCCTCCATTGCCGTTGAATTTGAAACTTTCTGAAAATTTCAGAAAGTCCAGCTAACAGGATTTAACAAGACTGTCCAGAATCTGATGTTAGAGTCGGAACTTAGGAGACCTTACACGTTTAGGTAAGGTTTATATAGGAGGGCATTCCCTGGAGCCAGGCAATTAATCTTCTGGTAGAATCTGGAAATGCAAGGAGGAAAATACCCAAACCCAACAATTAAAAACAAATGTATATATTGAACAATTTAGACATTGCTTGTTTAAGTCAAAACCAACAGCATTTGAACCATTAATGTTACCAAGTAAAAACCTCAGTTGGGGCCAGCAGAGGTGATTAGAAGTGTGAGTGTTGGAAAGAACAGAACCATGCCCACTGTTTGGAGAATGTGGCAAAGATAAGCTGCTTTCATATGTCTATTTTGAGATCAGCAGTTTTAAACTTGTACGTTTATGTAAGAGAATGATTTGTTGCATTGATATTTTGATACTCATGAAGAAAGGCATCAGGCTTTCGAGTGTGCTGTGGCCAGAGGACAGAAGGAAACTGGAATGATATTTCATTACTAGCCAGGCTTGCGAAAGTGAGGTTATTCATGAGCACTCCTGAAACATCCTTGTTCTAAGGTAACCTTTTTATTCCTGCCCTGAGATTTTTTCCTGCAGCAAACCCTATAACAAACAGTACTTTGAAAGCACCACTATGCGTCTCACTGTCTCTCAGCACAGCCAGAGAGGAAGCTGTACCCACTTCCACCAACTTTCTGAGCCTGACCTGCTGAATTGTCTCAGGAGGTCTGTTTTGTACCGGCAGAAGTTGCTGGTGCATCTGCTGTTAACTATGGGATAAATGTATGATAACTCTCACTGTGGAGCTCACCTCAGGGCATGATTCAAGCAACAGGAGTAAAATCAGTGCAAGGACCGAGTTTTACCAGGTGCTGTAAGCCATTTTTACTCTCCCTGGGGGTGGCAATCTAGCTTATTAATAAACCTGCAGCAGCACCTAATGGCTGATTTCAGAATCGCTTGGCAAAATTTATCAAGAAGCAGTAAGGTATGACTACCCTTTATACCAGTTTTCTGTGCTGGATTCCTTTATATCCATAGTATCTTACAACTCAGTTTGCTTCAGACAGGGAGCTCTGCTAATATTCTGGGGTGTGACTCAACTTTCAGCAAAGCAATAAAACTACTTTCTACTCAGGCCTCAGTCACCTGCATTCTGCTCCAGTATAGTGGGTTCTATGTTTCGGGCTTCCTATGAAATGATAGTTTCTACACAAGTCCAGAAAGGGAAGTGGCTGAAAGAAAATTGCAGTAACTAAGTTGTGAATCTCTTGAGAGCTGCTGGGATATGCAACTTGCTGCTTTTATCATGGCAGATATTTCCACTTTAGTGAAATGCTTACATAATTTTATGGAAGTAAGATTTTAAAAGCAACCTTAAGGGTAGACTTCGGGTTCTTTTAATCCAGTGTATTGTGACACATGCTAAGCTTACCACCTGGGCAATGGTAGAGAGTGCAGCCCTGAAGCAATACTGGGCCAAGTCCTCAGCTGATTTAAATCAATGGCATGCTGGCTCCGTCAGTAGCACTCTGCCAGCTAGCAACCCTTATTTTGAATTCCTGTGTAAACCAAGTCTGTCATTGTCATTAAAACTGTGTAAAATCAGAATCTGGCCTATGTTCCCCTAATGATGCTATTTGTAGTCTTGGACTTGCACACAAAATAGCAGAGAGGGAAATAAGAGAGCAGGGAATGAGACAAGAGATACAGGGAATTAATTTTACTTGGGTGCAGGTAGTTTGGAAAGGTCTACTTTTAATTAAAGCTGCTCCTGTCCCTACTGCTTTACTCATACATTCTGTGTTTCTAAAATCTCAGTTCTGTACCTTGGTTTTAGCAAAAGGGTTGCATTTGCCAGTAAAATGTTTGATGAAATTGGTGAATGACGTAATGTGCATCTAGAAACCATCCCCTTATCATCTGGAAGAAGTACTGGTTTTAATGTTTCTGAGTAACTCCGAAGAATATAGTCCTGTTTTCTTTTCAGAGTGATAATACTGCTTGCTGGGAGGGAAGTGATTCAGTGCTATTATTTAATTTTACCTTGAACAAAGTCTAAAACCAGTTAGCGTCTAAATTAGTTGTATGTAGCATAACTGCAGCTTGGTTAGAAGAAAAGCTTGTAAGACATTACAGAGAAGACTAAAACTGTCTGTAGTTAGTGGAAAATAAGCTTAAGCATGAATCTTTTCTTAGAAATTGGCCTCTGCTGTTCTGACTTTCTCCTGCTTATAAAATGTGCTGGCAGTCGTTTTGGTTTGAGTCTCACCATGATGCAGAACCAAATATAAATTTCCAAATGAACTGATAGCTTTGGTTTACTCTGGCAAAGGCCATGACATAAATGATTCAGAAAAGAGGTAGGAACTTCCCATTAATGTACAGACTTACGGAGATATATGGATATACCTGGATTGCTTCAATAGCATTCGGTAAAATAACTCAGTGGAATTGTTTTTTGCGTGCATGAAAATCTTTAATGGGTTGTGTGAAATCTCCAGATGGTTTGCTGAAACCACCAAAGTTATTTCAAAGGTCTGATGGATGACAGAACTTCTGTGCAAGTAAATCTTAGGCGGGTATTTTCAGATGATTACAAGGAGCCGAGATGCATGGCTTTTTATTTGCGCATGTAGAGGTATCCTACAAAGTTGAGTGTTCCTTAAAATCAGGACACCTTAATTAAGTATAAAATCAGGACACCTTAATTAAATATATAAAAGCAGGGATAACTGAAAATGTCACTTCTAAATGTCCCAGTGGTAGAGCCACACCAGCTGGAGCACAGGGGTGGCATTTTGTAGCATGTTGCTGGGAATAGCGCCAGTGGGAATTTCCTTCTTGAGATTCCTTAGTGTGTGTGTGTGTCCACAGCCCTTCACTTGGAAAGTGCAGGAGGGGAAAAATGCATGTGACTGAAAAAAAAATAAAAGGTAAGTAGCACAAAACATGAGGAGATGAACTTTCAGAGGTGTCAGGGTTTCACTTACCTGATTCATGCCAGAACAGGCAACTGGGTTTTACTGACTGGATTGGAAATACCACCCTTTATTTTTAATTTTTCAAAAATAGATGGGTGATGACTTGCTGAAATATATGGCTCTAGTTGCTTCTGTGGAGAAGAAAAAGTCAAAAGCATAAAACTTTAGGTCTGTTTAGATTTTAGTGGTTGTGTTTTGAGAGGATACTGTGTAGCGCTCCTGTAAAATGCTGGTCAGAAAGGAACTGAATCATGTTTATTGGAAGAAGCTGCATTTTCTGTGGATTTATTTTTTCTGCCCATGTTTCTTTACTTTCCCTGCCTTCACAGCTAAAAAATTTGCATTCATGCTAATGTGTTTGTTTTATACCATGCTTGTCTCTAAGTATAACATATCTGAAGACTTTGAGAACCACAGCACTGCTAACAGATGCTCTTACTGGCAGCTTCTTCTTGTTTGCTTTTGTGCTGGCTCTGGAATAAATGGAGTTGGTCCCGTATATTTAATTTGGTCTCTCAGCAAAATGTGTGACTGCATTTTATGATTTTTAAATTATAACCACTTTATTTTAGGATCTAGCAGTAGCCAAGCAATCTGGTTAGTTCATATCCTTTTTAACAAAGGACTAGTGTTTTTTTAATTGTATTAAGGTTGCTGGCAGCCAATGCTAGGAATGTTTTTTGGAAACTTCTCTATTTCCATTTTTCCTGTTGTCAGAGCTTCTAAAACAAAGTCAGAAAGTTTGGCAGTGCCAGCGAAGGTTGGAGTTTCAAGATGTTTTTTGAGTTGACTAACAAATAAGTCCCCTGGGCTGCCACTGTGTCTCTCTACTGAAGAAATTAACTTCAAAAATGCAAAACATGCTGAACTGTTTTTAAAACATTTTTAGGAAACAAATGTCTTGGGGTTTAAAGGACCACGCAAAATGAGTGTAATCATACCAGGAATGAATATGGACCATGAAAGAGTTTCCATCAGACCACGAAATGTAAGTCATACCATCAGCCAATGATAAAAATTACTTTTCAGTTTGAGTTGGGGTTTTTTTTTGCACTGCTGAAGATTTAGAGGTTAAAAACATTTGAATAATTGAAGAACAATGTGATGGGTGACTAGTCCTGTGACTCACAAAAGTACTACAAATAATAATGTACTTAGATAACAAAAGGCAGAATTAATACTTTTGAAGCTGTGGAAAGGATTCTAATGCACATTCCCATTAAGATACTCAAGAGTTCTCAGTTTAGTTCAGCGATGCTGTTTTGGCGGTTGAGGGTGACAATTTAGTCTTCGTGCTAGGGTTTATGAATGGTTTTGTGTGTATTAATTTACTTTTTGTCTTATGAGAGTGTTAAACTGAAGTGTGTATCTGTGGTGTGTACAGGAACATGAGACGCTTCTTGCAAGATGGCAGAACAAAAATACAGAGAGTGTCATTGAGCTGCATAACAAAACACCAGTGTGGAATGATGACACGCAGTCCTATGTTTTAAATTTCCATGGTCGAGTCACACAGGCCTCAGTGAAAAACTTCCAAATTATTCATGATAATGATCGTAAGTATAGCTCTAACATATAGAAACACTACTGCTTTCACAGTCGGACAGTCATTCTGCCCTTACTGTCGTTACTTGAGTGAGTTTAACTTATGTGGGCTGCTCTGCCTTGTGGCCATGACATTGATGCAAGTTAGGTGTTTAAATGCTTATGCTCGAGGCAGGTGATTCTGCTATGTGCTGTCTTAGTTTTCTTCTTTGGCTGCCTGGCTTAACCTCCCTTAAGGGTTGCTCCTGCTCTCAGAACTGTGGTATTTTCAGTCAGCAGTGCCAGTATCACTCCTCTCAAGCACAAGTGTCACACAATCCTTCCACCCTGAAAGTGTCAGGACTGCTTTTCACTCCATCCCTAGGACCTTACCAATGTGCTGCTTTCTGCCAGCAGCGTGCAGCGCCCTTTTTTCTCAAGCTTAGGCACAGTTGTTGGAGCAAGGATGAAGACAATTGCTCGAGTGGAGTGATGCTGCCCCACTTTACTCTCACTGTGGGCAGGCAATAGTCAGTAGGTGCTGGAGCACACTGGGCTGCACTAGTTCTGTGCTTAGACTGTAGGGAATATTGCAATCTGTTGAAAGTGGCTGTCCTGGTCTCTGAGAGCAATGCTGAATTTGAAATGTTGGTGTATTGGTGCATATCCTGCATTTTATAAGGTGAAACAAATATACCTGCTTCCGCAATTAAACATTTAAAATTGTGAATGAGGCTGATATTTCCTTTTGCATGATAAAGAGTACAGAAGGGGAAAAAAGTTGAGAAAAATTTCATGAAAATGATATAACAAGGAGGCATGATTAGGTCTTGATCACAGTCATGCATTTTCTTCTCCCATTATCCTTGCTTGTACACTTGTCTGAAGTTAAGTGGGAATAGAATTAGTTGGTTCTTGGTACATGTGAAACTTGCACTAAATCTGTATAAGAGCATTCTATACAGTAGCAATTTTCTCTCTGTGCTTGCAAAACCCACTCTTTATCTGTGCAATTTTTTTGTCAGTATCAAGTCTTGCAATCTTTTGTCGCTCAGCTGTTCCTCACCCAAGCTACCCTTGCTTCCCTTCGATACCAGCACACCCGCTTGCATGAATGAGTGTTGTGAATTTTGATGTGAGCATGTTTTGTTTGTATTTTGTTGAAGTGGGCCAGAGGATGATGTTGAATGCATACTTACTTAGTAAGGGCTGCAAACAAAAATAATGCTTCGTCACCTTTTATGTTGTTTCTTGCAGCTGAATATATAGTGATGCAGTTTGGCCGCGTGGCTGAGGATGTGTTCACCATGGACTACAACTACCCAATGTGCGCGCTACAAGCCTTTGCCATTGCCCTGTCAAGTTTTGACAGCAAGCTGGCTTGTGAGTAAAGGGGCATGGGTGAGCATCCTCTCAAAGGAAGCAGTTTGCTATATGATTCCCAGTTCCTGCTGATGTCATTTATAGTCCATACTAAACAGGGCAGGGAAAATGTAGTTGCGGAGGATCACTCTATTGCTGAAGAGAAAGTAAAAGGAATCTTCTAAAAATTCAGGACATTCAGGAAATATGTTTTCCTTTTTTTTTTTTTTTTCTGTCATATTTTTTCTGGAAGTGACATCAAGTTTGTGTAAATAGAAGTTCTCTCTCATGTCCTTGAAAATGCTATGGAGATGTGCCATGATGTACTGTACCGTGGCTCTAGTGGCACCATTATAATGGTGTCTTTTTTAAATCCAGAAAGGGCGTGCACACTCAAAAAGTTCCTTTTTACATTTAAGAATTATTCTGAGGCTGCAATCGTACCTCAAGGTTGCATTCCTACATCGACTAATCAGAGCTTCACATCAGCCAACGTAAAAGAAAGATCACAGAAAAGATGCACTTTTTTGAATGTGCAAGGATCTCATGTAGTATAAAGCAAAGTGTGAAGGTTGAAAAGCTATACTGGACTGAACTTGATGCATTGCTATTGCATATGTAGTAGGGCATGATGAATTTTAATTGCAGTAGGAGGAAACGGAGAAGTAGTAAGCACAAAACAATGTTGCACAAGTCACTTGAATTCCAAGCTGTTATTATGTTTTAACATCTACATGCTTTTTTAATTTGTTTCAAATGAAAATGTATTTGGAGTACAGAAAAGGAAAACATTTAGATGCCAAGAAAGCATAAGTTATGTTGAATTTGGCATGTTGTCTGTTGGGAACTAATATCCTTGTATTGCTGTGGTAATTCAAACACATATTTTGTATGAAGTGATACAAACAGTTGGATAAAGGCTCTCTACAGAGAATCTTATTATTTTGACCAGGCTGTGTAAAGCTCAAGAAGGTAAATGGAAATATTTTATTAAATTTGTCTGGCCTTTCGCGATTTTACAAGTTGTTGATTGCATTATTTGAACTTTCAGCAACAACCACTTTTCGTATTTATTTCCCATTGTAAGAACACTTGAAATCGATTGAAACTGTGTATGTCGTTCTTTAATGTGAATGTGCCAGCTACTGAGCTAAACCCTTCTAGGCAAATGTAGTGTATGCCACATACAAATGAGACACTGGCAGGACACAAAATAGCTTAAAATAGTGTGGATTTTTTGTTTCTTTTTCTGATTTATCTGGAATATATAAACAAATACCATTTCAAAACTCAAGCAAAGAATAAGCCATTCTCTTCTCTTCTGAACATTTCAAAAGCCACGAGCTGTAACTGAAAACACACCGGAAAGCACCTTTAAAAATAACGAGTCTTTCTGCCATGTTCTGTACAATGTTATCCTAAATGGCGCACAAAATAATAGAATTTATATGTAGTTCACCCAGAAGGATATCGAAATGTGAATGAAGTAGTTGTGTTTTATACTGTGTGTATTCAGGTCCCCTTTTTTAGTCATTACAGACTCTTGCATTGCACAAAGAAAGATTATGTATGAGAAAAATGAGATCAGATCTGCTTGTTTCTTAAGGGACAGGCCATAAGGAGAGGTTGTGCCATTTGGACTGTTTAATTTCAACTAATAAAAGAAATCTGCTCTCTTCTTCACGTTTGCCTTCAGGTGTCCTTCCCAGTATACAGACAAGGAAATTTCAGATAAGAGATGGAAATAATTGCCAGCATTCTTTCTAATATTTTTTAAAAACTATTGAAAAATGTCAGCTGGCCTTGAACAGTGTTTTGTTGATCGACTCAGCCTATCAAATGTCACCTTTCAATAACAGGAGGCTCTTTTATTGTTTTATTTATTCAGATCTTGTTGCAAGAAGCCTTTCCATGCAGTGGTATAAAATGGAAAGACACCTTTTGTTTGTGAGAAATGAGCAGTCAGTTCCCTCAGTGAATGATCAGCATTCATGATCATGAGCTGCTGTGTGATACTGAAGCTTTGCACATGGATGCTTTGCTTTCCTCTGTAGTTGGTGGTTTCTCATCACTTCACATCCCCATCTCTGATCTCACTTTGGATTTTAACAGAGAGGCCCTTAGGCCTCACGTCAGTCTTTAAAAACCAGCTCCAGTGATAACCAGAATTTTTGTTTAAACTGCTGCAAAACCGGACAGGGATTCCCACTGCTGGTATTTAGGTGTGATGTGCATTTAAAGAACCTGCAGCATGAGAAGGGCTGAATCTGCATGGCTTTAATTCTGTGGCTCTCCAGTCATGTTTGCTTTAAAGCCTGAAAAAGTGGCACCTGAGAGTTTCCTGCCTCTCCCTGTGCACAACACTGTGTCAAAGGAACCAAGTGTCATATGGTGCAAATACACAATCTGCTGGCTTTAATAGTGGAGTTGGTTTAGGAAGGATTATTTTGAACGTGGATCATAACAATGGTCTGGCTTGCATCATGGCCCCACAGGGAATTGGCACAAAAAGGAAGCTCATGTGCAGTGAACTCCTGCACAAGGGTGAGAATGAGAGGCTGGGGAAAGGCAGAGTTCAGTTTCTTGGGACAGTTTTGCTGCCAGCACATTGTGTAACTTCACTCTCCCTGTTCTTCCCAGCCAGGTATTTTTTTAACCTGTAAGCGTGCCAGGAGGAAAGTAGTGACTCAAATTCCCATCATCTTAATAGAATCATACAGGGACATCAGCCAACAAGCTGCTGAGGAAAAAATTCCACGCGATGAATTGAAGTCACTAGAGGGGGATGTTAACCCGGGACTAAAAGGAATGAAGAGCTCTCATTAAATCTGGTTCAGTTACAGTAGGATTGTGCCTAGTGGCTGTTGCCAAGACCCTAATTCCTCACTGATGTTGAGCAAGGGACTGGGTTCTTTTGACTCACTTCACCATTGCCATCTGCTCCAGAAGCACTTGCTTTTTATTGAGCATGTGTATAATTTCCAGTGGACATTTTCTGATGCAGATCGATTTTGGTGGTATCACAAGTTTTCCAGCACATCTCCAAATTCTGTTTTTCTAACTTGGTAAAGTCACAACAGGTTCTGTCTTAACATACAGTCATATCTGAGATTACTCATAAAGTTTTACTCAAAATTCACTAAGTTAGTTTTTCCTCCACACCAGTAATAAAATCTCAGCACCAGTATGTATTTTCAGAGCTATATGCATACTAAAGTAACCAAGAAGCAGTTAGTGGCACACACATTAGTAAGAGCTTCTGTGGGGCCTTCGTGTCAGTGTGCATAACCTTGTTTACTTTGTGTCACAAAGAATATAATGGCACTGAGCTGTGTATTTCCATCACACAGTCCTAGTGAGTGTTTGGATACGGTGAATTTAATATTATTTAAAATCCCAGTATTGATGATTCTTTTGCACCTGCTGTTGATTTTGGCAGAGAGTTGTAAACAACTTCCTTGTCTGAATTGCTTATAGGCAAATAACTGCATGCTCTAATGAGAGTTCTTAATCTAGCTTGTCACTCTGTTTACATCAAACGGTTTCTCCCTGGCCCTTTATCTAGTTTTCTTCATCTCTGATGTTCTCATCCTTCTCATTCTCTTCACAATCCCTTTATCTTTTCCGCAAGGATGTGCAACTCAAAAGCATTTTACGTTATTACTCAGTGATCTCTCCACAGATGAATAATGCCTTTGGTGCACATCCAATGATGCCTCAACAATAGAAGCCTGATCGGAGTGGTAAATTTGGCCCTTCGGCTTTTCAGTGGAGTAAATTAACACATTAAAAGGTAGCAGATAAAAAAGCTTGCCTAAAATATAATCAGAATTTTTCTCAGTAAACATTCAGTAACCAGAGTTTCCAAATCGTTAGTTGCAAATCAATGAGCAGCACTGTCCACAAGCCTGGAGGCAGGCTGTTAGATTGCCTTTGTAGTGCTGCCTTATTTTTCCTTTTTCAGAAGGTTGAAAGTGATTCTGTGAGCTGAAGTGTGTTGATGCCCTAAAACAGAGTTTATTTTTTTAGAAACTAGAAATCTCTCCTTTTGTAGAATAATGTACGGCCATAAAACAGTAATGTTGTAGGCCATTGTTAGAAATTCTGATGCTAAGAAGTCTGTGGGGGGTTTTGTAACAATGACTGGGCAAAGCTCTCACTATTCAAGTTGCCTTACAGTAGTTCTGGAGTTCCCAGCTGGCTGTCCTCGTGAGGTAGTAGAACTGAAGGAGCCTTAGTAAAAAGGGCTCTGTAACAAAACCTGATAGCTGCACAATTGAAAATCATTGTTGTGGAGTCAAATGACACCAGAGTTTTATCGGTCACAGTGAGTCAGTGCCGTCAATTCAGACTTTCTCATTTTTTGCTCCCTTTTGATGAATAAAAGCAGGGACTTTCAGCAAGCAGAGCCATCACAGAGAGAGGTCTACAAGTATTGAGCATTGGTCTACTTTTCTACCTATAAAAATCTGACCCCTACCTGAGTGCTGCCCATTAAAAAAGAAGGAAATTCCCACTCCTTAGTATAGAAAATCACTCCCAGTTCTTATGTCTTAGATTTTTCTGTTTTGCTTTTTTTAATTTAATTTATTAGTGACTTCACATACAACAAGGAGTGGACATCACATGGCAGACAAGAGTTCTTGCCCTGAGGAGATGATGATTGTAGACTAGTATTTGTCTTTGGTTATTCTATGCCTGGTGTTTCTGTCAGAGAGAGATTCCCTTGATACGTGGCAGGCGTCAGGAAGATTTTGGGTTTGATCCTGTGGCATTCTAACTAGTTCTCCCATGCTATCCCATTGCTCTCTTAAAACATCATTTGCAAGTTTTTTTCCTCATTTTTAGAGAAGCATGTGTTCACCAACAAAGTAATTGTAACTGGCAAATAAGGATAGCAAATGCGATAAAAGCAGTCATATAAGCTGCTTAGAACCTAACTATAACCTTGATTAGAATTATAGTCTGATAACTCTCAGATTTATCAAAAGGCCTCATAGGTTGCTAGAAGAAAATAGTTTTATACATATAAATCTTGCACTAGAATTACTCTAACTGTAGATGCAGGCTTCCCTTATATGTGCTACTTGATGAAAATGGGTTTTGGTTGTTCTTCATATATGAAATGTGCCTACCGGGGTTCTGATGTGTGTTTGAAATTAAGCAGATATTTTTCAGTTTTTTCTGTTGCTTGCCAAGGAACTAAGAAAAGGATTTGCACAACTAAAACTTGATGCTTTATTATTTTGCTATAAAGTATAGCTCAGTAGCTGATACTCACAAATGCCTGTGTATTGGATGAAAATGCATTAAAACTTATATGCTGTGTTTTATTTAACTGCCCTGAAATTTTAAATTCCTCTTTTTCAGTAAGGGTATATCTATCCATACCTTCACTGAGAAGACTTGAATTCACTCTCTGTCTTGAAACTGTTTAATGGAACCAGTACACAGATTTCCTGAATTGCTTTAGGAAGAGGACACATTTCAGAAAAAATCATGCTTATGTTCTTGAGAAAAAAACCCTTCCTATTCACTTTGTAATCGGATTACTCGATAACACTGAAAGCTTATCATGGTTTTATTCACATCTACTATGGCAATTTGAAAATTACTCTGACAAAAGCTTGCTAGCACATGAACTGGAATGCAGTCCTACTTGAGAGCCAGAACCAAGCAGTACCAGTGAATACTCGTGCATCTATTCTGTGCCTAGGTATTGACTGGATGCAGAAAAAGCCCCGAAGAGTCACAAATGTGTGTTAAAATCATCTAGTCTTTTAGGCTGTCCAGCAGCTGAGAGAACACAGGCCTGCAAATCAGGTCACCTGGGTTTCAAACCCAACTGACTGTGTGACTGTGCAAATCTTGTAACCTCTTTGTGCCTCAGTTCCAATGAGTTGAGTGGAAATAATGGTTTTGGGACCTGCCTATGCCTATCCCTGTTCTGCTGAGAGGCTTCTCAGGAGGGTTTCGAGGCTGGTGGGTGGCAGGAGTGGTTTGTGTGCTCAGTAACCTGTTTGATTCTCACTGAAGGAACCGCAGTAAAATATGAACAGTTTTCTGCCATCTGTGTAGAAACTGAACATCTAACCAATGTCTTAAGATAAAATCTTGACACTGTTGAATTCTATGGAAATCTTGTCACTGATTTTAGCGAGGCTTGAATTTTTAAACATGTCATTTTTGGTCACTAAATGTGCAGAAAAATACCAGTAAGGACAAACCATCTGATACACTTTCCCTTCTCACAGTGGTATGTTGTTGGTTGTGTTTTAGTTTGCATCATCAGTTGTTTTAAAGCTGTTATTCTTGAACACCTTGCAGAGGTTCAGTTAATGCAACTGCTTATTAATGCTTTTATGTAGCAGCAAACCGAGACACTTGGCAATTGTGCTGCAAATTGCCTCTTCGTACTTGTGCTGGTTTTGGTTTTTTCCTTGGATGCAACTCGACTATTCAAAACTGTTGTTGCTGCAAATTTTGACTCTGTCATGCACATGTGATTTAAAAATGAGTCTCATGTTTTATGACTACCTTTATACTCAAATGGGATGTTTACAATGCAATCTGTTTCTCACATTTGACCCTGTCCCTATGGCTTCTTACTGAGGTTATCCCAGTTGGAACAATGCCATCAAAAGTACCAGTACTTTGTAAAGTGAACTCTTTCAAAGTAACAGGGTGTAATTTATAAACATTTTTGGAGATTTTAACACTAAAATCTAGCTTACAGATTGGGTGAAATTGCAAGGAAATTATTTGTTCAAAATTTTGTTTTCCTTAAGCTTCTTTTGACGTTTGAGCTCTCATTTAAGCATAAGCTCCCTATCCTGCAGCTCCGTCTGCACAAGTCGGATACAGGTTGGCCTGTGCAGCAAACTGCCAGACTTTGGCTGCAGAAATCTGTCAGTGTGATCAGGACACAGTAAATGATGGAATTTCCAAAGTCCTAACAAGAGAGTACTTCCTAATTCTGTTAGGCATTCTTGAACATCACATAAGATATCCTGTACTTTTCCTATGCAGGAATATTTTACTCTGATTTTCAATTTTGGTTGCTTGTTTTGTTTGTTTGGTTTTTTCCAAGGCTATGCTTACTGTCCAGACTCTCACAAGTACACAAAACCAGCGTATGTTTTGTGACAGTGGGCTTTGGGCACTGCTCATGCTATGAAGTTCAGTATACAAACAAGTCTGTGAACTCTGACACCTCTTAACAGGAGGTTTTCATTCCAGTCTGGGACATCAGAAGATAACTCTGTTATTGCCATCCTGTTCCGTTCCCCAGGGAGAATCTCCTGTCATCACTGGCTAGGAGTAGAACTACTGATCATGAAGTATCTTTAAACATTACGGTATTCTGTAGTTATTTAAAAATGTTTTCAAAGTTATAGCTTGAGCTCAAAGAAGAGAGCCTTTGAAGTAGCTATAGGTGTGCCAGGTTGATTTGGTTGAGTGGCAGCTGCCTTTTCCAGCAATTTTCTCAGTTGACATATGAGCAGTGCTTGATAGTCCTGCTAGAAAAAAACATAAAATAGCCATTCTAATATGCTTCCTTTGGGTTTTGCCTTATGATACTGCTTTTTTTGTGTACCACTACATTTATTTCTGAAGGTCAGTACTTACTGTGCTAAATGCAAATAGAGCAGTGTTTTCTACTAAAGTCTCTGCCTCATTTTCTGCTGCCTTATTTGTGGAGGTTTGATATTTTATACTAAAAATAGAAACTTTTCATCCTAGAAGAAAAACATAATTTCTAGATGACATCATTAACTTGTTGAGCTATGTGCCTGGATTGACAGAGGGCTTTTTTTTTTCCAGTAAGGAATCTTATTGCTAGCAGAGTAGTTTATGCCATGAAACATCCTGTGATACCCTGTTGCATACTACATCTGGGATGTAGTGCAAGGACATGGTCAAAAGATACAGCCCCCTCTCACCAAAATGTCACTACTTGCCTTTTTGGGGGGCTTTCTGTTCATACTTTAATGCTTGTAGCAGTATCTTCTATCTTGGGGCCAATCTGTGATTAGTCTGGTAATACCAGCTTTAACAAACACCCGCAAACTAAAAACAACACTTCACAAAGACATTCCATATTAGCTAGTAAAGCCTTACAGCAGCCCAGGAGCAGCAGGTAAGTAGTATTACCCTTTTAATGCCAGTGAAGCTGTGATTCAGAGCTTGTAAAAGCAAATAGACAAATGAAGAGTTATATATTAGCTGGCACTAGAAATCAGTTCTTAGTCCCTAAGCCTGTCTTCTTGCAGTTTCCCTGGGTGACCAACTAGTAGACAGAGGCTCTTTGTTTTGAACTTTCTTGTGAAGAATAAACTGATTCATTGCAATTTAAAATCCTGGAAAACCACATTACTACAGAAAGTTCTCATCAGGCAATTGAAATTACACTGAAATCAAGTTTCATGCGTATTAATTTATGGGGATGGCCCAGAACAAACACGAGGGTACTGTACAAGTATCAGGAACTGAAAAGTTGCTCAGGAAGTAACTTAAATTCCTGTTTGGTATCACTTCAAATACTTTCTTGCAGGTGGTAGATGCTTTTCAGTTTAGTAATCTGTGTTACTGCAATTTCCTTGGTTTGTTTTAAGCTCCCTGCTTTTTTCTTTCATCTATAACTTTCGCTTGTCTCAAACATGTACAGGTTTTTCCATACAGAGACACTCCAGAAAGCTAAGTCAGTGAAACCTATAAAGTTAATGCCTGTGAATTAAAGTGTGTTAAATCCCTGTGTATATGTTCTCATTTTGAAGTAGGTTGGCCTCCAATTCCAGTTGCATAATCCTCAGCGGGGATATTCATCACATTGCGCAATTCAAGGTTGTTGGTGAATTTTAAAGTGCTGAATACGTTTCTGACCAAGACACTGGAGAACATATGTAAAAGGATTCACGTTCTGTATTCTCAGGGTGGCAGTTATGACTTAAGAGTGCAGCATTTCTAACAGTTGACTCCTTGAATTGTATTTGGAAAGCTCAGCACCAGCACACTACAGGCCACATTTCCCAAGTCTTCTTTTTCTACTGCAGTGGTTTGCAGTGCTCTCTGATTTATTGCCACCTGTATGATGATGAATTTAAGCTTCCTAACAACACTGTGCTTTCTTCTTTACATTGTGTGATGCCAGGGATCTGGGGACTGTATGCTGAAAGCAAGTGCTTTATTAGGGTAACAGAGACTGGTATTCTATAAATGATGCCAATATAACTAGTCTCTTTTTACAGTATCCATCAGAAATACACTTGTTTCTCAGAAAATAATCTTCCTTTCTCTTTTTCTTCTTCATTTGCATCTGCCTGGATCTGGAGGATGAGAGCCTCTCTTAGCATTCACACAAGCAGCCACCACATAAGAAAACCACACACAACAGGTTTATTATGGATGGGTTTATCGCTAAGTAATGCAACTAATACATGCTAACTGACATCCTGCTGTGTAACAGTGCATGTTTTGACCTGTGTGCTGTTTCCCATCCCATGTGCTTGGCATCAGTCAGAGGATACGGCTGCAAAGATGAGCATGGATCTTAGCATAGAAACTGCAGAACCAGAGCCATTAAGATACAGCTCTCCTAAAACTGAAGAAAGAGCTCCTCCTGAAGGCAGAAACTGGGACCTGTGGCTCTTAAATTCTTTAAACTTTCCGTGTGTTTGCGTTGCACATAAGACTTTTTTATTATACTTGCACTATCTTGAGCCCTAAGCCCAGAGAAAGGAACGAACGTACGGTCCAAGGAACGCAGTTACAGAGAATCAGACTAAAAGTGCAAACAAGTTCCATGTACAGGTGTGGAGGAACTCCGGCATGCAGGCAGGGCAGCAGCATGTGCTGGGGAAGGGCTGCAAGGTGATTTCTTGCTGGAGAATTAGCACACTGCCTGGCATCGCTGATCACAAGTAATGGATTTTAGTATTCACTGATACGGTCACTGGTTATGTTGCATCATACTGGTAAGAACTCTGACAATACCATTTGTATGTCTCCTAAACAGTTCATGTGTAGATTTCTCCATTATGCCATTTTCACCAATTTATTTTTATTTCAGGCCTAATACAAAGCCTGCTGGTGTAACTAAATGTTTCTTTCTAACTTCTGTTGTGTCTCTGTAATGCCCCATTTGCGTGTCTCTGCAATGCAGAGTCCTGATGTTATCTTGTCTGTCTTTGTTTAAAAGGGGGCTTACCTGGATCGCAGAAATCGGGCATTACTGGCATGAATACTTAAGAAAATTTCATGTGTAAGGAAGGCCAATTTTTGCTTACATACAAGCCATGAAGCCTTGTTGACATTCAAAGGGGTATCTAAAATATCTACTGGTGAAGAAGTTGACATCTTCTGTTAAATGTGTCTCAAAGTCTGTGAAGTCATTACTGCAACTAAACAGGGTCTTTAGAAAACAATCATATATAGTCTTAAAACATTTCCTTTGGTGATATATGAAGATTACTCAGTCTTCTCTCCCACTGTTGTGACTGACAACATAAACGATGGTAATTTCTCTTGGTGCTAATTATTGCAAAATATCTCTAAAGAGTCTGTTACTTGAAACCCCTTTTAAAATAATTTTGAACAGGTGAAATCTTTCTTTGGAAAAGATTTTAAAAAATTCTCTTAAATGCTGTCCCTGTAAGTGTCTGTACCTGTTACAGACAGACATCTGCTTCTCCTTTTTCCTTTGAGCTGACTTCTCAGTGGGCTTGATCCATAGAGGGTGTCAGTCTGTACCCTGTCGTTACAAGACTGGGGCTTTTGTTTCTCCTGTTTGAACGATTTCTTTTACTCAAGAGTAGGAGGAGAAGGGTAAAACTATCTGTGGAGGATGTTTTGTAATCAGATACACCTTTAGAAGTGTCTCAGAAAGCAAATATTTCAGAGGTGGTTAATTTCTGAGAGTTCCTAGTACACACTGGCTTTGTATTTCTGAACACTGTTTTCATCCCACTTATGACAGTCTGAAAGATCCAGTGTTTGGGAGCAGCTGAAGAAATACCCATTTTAGAATGTGCTGGGACTGTATATGCCTGCAAAAAAAAATATGTCTTTGTTTCTGACTTGTTTACTTAAACTTCGAGAAGTAGAAAATGTCAGTAAGTGCTACATGAATGTGTCCATCCCCATAAAATTAGAAAACAGTTTAGATAGGGTTTTTTAATGAGTTTTTTTATTTCCACAGTTAACAAGTTAGCATCATCTAATTAATCACTTTGCCTTTCTTAAATAAACCAATGATACACAGTAGAATTTGAGTATGTTATGGTCTAGATTTCCTTTACATTATATAGGGTTTAAAGAGTGGAAAATATCAAAACTGTCAAAAGATGTCTTAGCCATGAGAACTAATATTTAACCAGTCATTTTTTTCATAATGTAATACGTTCACTTATTTGCACACAAGACTGTCTTGACCTGTTTTGAGTTGTTGGAAATCTCATTTTTGTTCAGACCTATATAGAGTTTTAGATAAACCTGCAAGAATGTGCTTTTACAAAGTAAATTTTTTAAAGAAACTCTTTGGTATTCCGTAGTAAATGTATTTATTTACCAATATGTGCAATGACTGATTTTTGTATTTTCACATTATTTACCTTGTGTATGTCATAGAGGTTCTGGTGTTTATCAATACAGAACACTGCAGAAATATTAAACTTGATTTGTTTGAAGCAACTATGTCTTTCCCTACTAAAGGTCAGAAACACCGTGGTAAATTACCTACATAAAGTATGGAGGTTATTTAACATGAGGAGTTTCCAGTGCTGTTTATACTGTATTTTTACTTTTAAAGCTAATACGAATTTAAACCAAAGGTCAGTGATCCCACTGATGGGAAAGGGAGGCATTGCAGCCTGTGCAAGGTCTCCCAGCACTCCATAGAAGAGTTGCTGATGGCCAAGTGATGTGTGGGCCCTTCTTCCCCATCTTCTGGCCCAGCCCCTGGAGCATGGGGAGGTGCCATTTCCTCTGCACAGAGCCTGGAGGGAGACAGGGGAGAGGCCCTTTTGGCAACATCCTTTGGGCTGTTGTGCCAGTGCCACGTGAGGAGTCTGTCGGAGGACACTGTGGGAGGTCCCTGGGGCCTGGAAGTGGTGGGGTTTCTTTTCAGTCCAAGGTTCACCCTTACACTCTTCTCTGCTTTCAAGTTCAGACCTCGCTGCCTTGTGTTCTTTTAAACAGCAGGGGTATTGTTAGTGTTCTTCTCTAACAGTATGGCCTGATTCCTGCACTCATCTGGGAGTTTCACCAACAAAATGTTTTACCACAGGTGTAAGCAAAGACAAAGAGCAACTCACAATGCTTCAGTCTTTCTCATGGAACACACAGATGAAGCTACTGGTCCTGCAGCATGGACTAAGCTGGGAAGTGGGCTGTGGCTTGGGGTAGCATGTTAATCTTGTGGACTGTAGTGACAGCGGTTTCTTGGGCATACAGCAGCAATGACACACTTGAGAAAGAGTTACGTGTATGACTGTGGTCTGTTCTGCTGACCAGTTAGGTTTCAGGTAAGAAAAAGAAGGCATACTTTCTCCTCCAGCTTCATGGTAATCTCATAAATATTTATCGATTTGATTAATTTTCATAACTGGTAGCACACAAATAGACGCTTTTGAGAAAGTCAGAAGAGACATTTGGTGAACTCTGGGATGTCAAAGGGCAAAACCAAGGACTGTTTCTTCAGAATTAGGAAGAATCACAAACATCTGAACCAAATAATATGCTCTGAGATACTAATCTCCAAAAAGCAAGGACAAATTGCTGTTGGCAAAGCAGTAATAAGCCATGACAAGACTGCGTGAAAGAGCGCATTGGCTTCCACTTCAGGTAGATGATGTTATTGATTGTTATCATGGGAATGAAATGGTACAAGGAGATGAACACGAAGTTTTCACATGAGTAACAGTTTGTGACCCTCTAGGTAACATCGGCCATTGTCCCTATTACTCAAGTCCTTTTGTGTTGCGCTTTCTCAGTGTGCCTGTTTCATCTGAATCACTGGCTTTTTGCTTTTTCAGTGCTGCATTTTCATTTTCTGATTCCATAGGCAGATCCTCTTGGGTTGATTCTTCTGCTTCGCTGCAGCTCTCAGAGTGGAATACAGCGTTCTCTGCTATGACAGCAGGATCATCATCCTCATAACAACAGCAACACTCCTCAGTGCTTTGGCTGTGATGAAGTTCCCTCTGCTCTTCTTCACTGATGCCAGTTACCTCATCCTTTTGCTGCATTAAATCATGACTGCCCCTTCCTATGATGAGATCAGATAGCAGGGTTTCATTGCACAGAAGCTCCTCATCTTCCATGCCCTCCATTCTTTCTGCCAGCTCTTCTGCTGAGGGTTGGCTCAGGTCAGGGTAGTCTACTAGGATTGTGTCCTGTTTCCTCTTGAAGCAATCAGAATTATCATAGACAGGATAGGTCTCTTCTGGATAACCTGAGGATTAATAAAGTGATATGCAACTTGAAGTGTTACCAGCATTTAAAAGTAGAACTGACTTCGGTGACAAATGCATAAGTTTATTAGAACAGTTGATTTTAACACTGTCAGTATAAGTCTCATCTATTTAATGGCATGTATATATCACAGTATTAAATCCATGGCAAGAATGTGCAAAACATGAGTTCTTGGGTAATGATGAGACAGCTCCACTTATTTTTAGGGAGCCAGGATATCAACCCTAACTTTCAGGAGTATCTGAGTTTTGCTGAAAGCAATAGGAGCTATCAGGTAAAAACTGGGTAATTTAGATCTTTAAGTAGATTAATTTTTTTGTTTGTTTCTGTCTACAGATGGACTGATTCATGTTTTGAAGACTTTTGCTATAAACAGCATTATTTATAAAGTTGAAAAAACAGATATGTGAATTATTTTGTGCATTTTATTTTAGAAAATGCATCATGAACTTGACTTAAGAAAACAGAGCTCCAGTCCACTGTTTATGCTTTATGTTATGGATCATTTTGAAAGCTGCTTAAAGAGCAAGGATTTAAGTCTGCATTTAAAATTATGATACTGAGCAGCTCAACTAGGGTATCTTGAAAACACATTTATGTAACAAGTAAACTCCAAGGAAGGGAAAGGAAAATACAGAGTTATTGAAAGACAGACATCCTGGAGATCACTTTTACAACATTGGAACGAACAATTACTCATGAAAAGTAAAAACTGTTAAGTTATCCAAAATGTACTGATTCTGATTTCCAAGGGGTTTATGATTTTGCATAAAATCTAGCCCAGCAAAGAAGAGAAATATACAAACCTACAGCAGCCAAGACCCAGAAGCAGATGCAGTGTGTGTGAATATTCATATGCCACTTTGGCAGCAGATAGCATAGTGACTAAAGGAAATGCTGGATACCTCAAAATCCTTTTTTTTTTGATTACAGTTGGGAAAACTAATCACCTTTTGCAAAGTTTAGAACACTGACTTCTGAAAGGAAGGATATAAGTAGTCCTAATTCAGACTTTCTCATCAGGGTAATGGTAAGAAAGGCCTTGCTTACCTTCCCAATCCTCCATGTAAGGAGCTTCTTCAGCTTCCTTCTCAGGAGAGTTGCCACCTATGAACTTTCCCTCTTTCATAACTCTAGTAATTTCTCGAAGCTGCTGAAGTAACCTTTTTTCCTGGTCCGTTGTAACATTTTGAGTTCTTCTAGAAAATATTAGACACCAGAATTCAGTCCACTACTATTACAAACTGTTAACTGGGTTTGAACCCAACTGGTTGGTCTGTCCCAGCAGTACAGCGTGAAGAAACCTGGCTGCAGAATGATCACTGCTCAGCATCTGCATGTGGTCTGCACTTCAGCTTGGTATAAAGTTTATCCATTTACCCAGAAAACCTGGAAACTTAAACAGGCAAAGGAAGGTAGGTACAGCCAACGTGAGAACAAGATGAAAGTGATACACAGGAAAGAGTTATGGTACAAAAGATACTACAGAAATTTCTGACCTTTAAAAGAGGTGAAAATCAGTGCAGCATGCCTTGTTTAAAGCATTATAAGAAAATGTAATTCAAAACCTATGCTACATTTAAAACAGGTTGTAGGGCTGATCAAAATGTCTCACACAGACATTAGTCTCGAGAGTCTATTGATACCTGATTATGGCCACTACATGTATCAGATTTGCTAGGCTTCATTAAAATATGTCAGTTGGACAGATCGCAGTGTTGTTACAGAGAGTCCACAATGCTGCCTGGTGGGGAGATGGGGCGAGAAGAAGGAAGATTTAAAAATGAAAAGAAGGTGTTACATTTAACTTTAACTTGCCCTTTAGAATCAGATGGAGAGTGGGAGAGGACTGAGATTTTTATCAGTTTGAAAGCAAACTAATTTTGACTGGTTCTACACTGTTAATTCTATTAATTACTGCTGTTCAGGTAATACTGTTGTAACAAGAATGCTCCAACAGATAAGATCATGTAGTCATTACATGTTATTTTCTTGGGAAAAAGAAATAGTCTTCTAAAAATATTATGGACAAAAAGGTAGTTGGAGGGCAGTGATCTGAGCTCTACTGAGTAACTCAGTAGGTCAGAATAAGAAAGATACTGGCTGTACTTAACGGGTGAAAATGGTTCTTGTTTCATCTTGAGTTTCAATTTGTACTTGAGCAGGTGTTTCTGACCTCTCTGTAAGTACCACTTCAAGCCTCTCAGGGGACTGAGGCACTACTCTAGTGCTCTTTTGAATCCTGGTATGTTTTAGGCAGGATCCATTGCCCGTAGTTACTCAAAAAGGGTGGCCCTTGGGATGCATGTAATGCTGTACTATAGAGGTAAGCGAGGTCAGAGCAGTGATCTCTGGTGAGCTGAAGACTATCAGACAGATAATCTCCAAGACCAGACAGCTGCTCAGGGAATCTTAGGGGTGAGATGGGAAGAGGGGAGCTGGAAACAGGTTAATGATTTTGAATTTAGGTGATTAGTATTTGCCTAAACCTTGTTTCAGGTGCCTGAAATCTCATAAACTTGAAAACTTGTGGCATCCATCTTTAGTTTTCCCTCTTAGTAACTGTCATGACTAGAGCAGCGCTTTTAAGAGGTACTTTGTGCTATTCTACATATCCAGAAATGGTGGTGACACAACAGTTACTTCACTAAAGGCAGCAGAGTCGTACAGGTTTAAAGCCAAAAAGATTAGCATTGTACTGCTGATCTGTGCAATGCTGATCACAGTGCTGACAATGGGCTAGATTTCGTGCACAGCTGCACTCACAGTTGTCTGTAACTGAACTTGATTTAAGAGCAGGCCCACTGGTTCCATTAGCAGCTATCCAGATTAAACTGTTTGAGATCACAAAGCTAAACATCACTTCCCTGTGCTTCTCCTGACAGGCCCCACAGTTTGAAAGGCTGATATGCCCCCAGCGTTATATGGAGGTTGCGCTGAGTCTCCTCAACTTGTGGTGGCAGTTTGTTCCACAGAGCAAGTGAAGGTGTGACACTGCATCTTCTGAAAAGCCTGGGCTAGGCAGATACAGAATTTGAGATGTGAATTAACAGACACACAAAGAAATGGCTTCATCAGCTAGCTGCCTTTGACAGAAGCTTTAACAGAACTGCCAAACAATCCTCCCCTTACAGACAAAAGTGTATGTAATTTGAATATATATCACCCGCATGAAGACAGGTCTATCTGTTTAACACAATGGGGAGAACTGCTACCTCAGATATAGGATCAATCAAAGCAGCTGCATCACCGTGGTATTTTGTATGGGAAGATTTCTAACACGCTGGATACTCCCATTAGAAAGCACTACTGTCTTATTGCAACACAAGGGCTCCGTATTTCAGAGTATTCCTCCTCCAGATACCTTGCTTAAATGACAAATCTCCCTTTAGAGGGGGAGAAACCAAAGCCCATGCACCATTTCTACTTCATTTAAGGCCTCTAGGAAGACTTAGTGTAGGATGCTGGCAATGTATAAGACATCTGGCTGCCTGCATATGAGGGATTTACCAGGGTATAATGCACTTCAGAACACAAAGGACAACAGATGCAAAAAGTTTACAGTATAAGAAAAGGTAATTATTTTTGCTTTGTGTGCTTGTGGCTCCCACACAGCTATTACTTTTCATAGTGGCAATGCACTAACAGGTAAATGTTTCTTACTCTTACACTGAGATCAGAACATCTCCTAAAGAGCTATCATGACTTTAGCGAAAATCCACAATCTAACACAGTACCTCAGATGTGGCAACCAGTGTGTTTTTTGATTCATGACCTGAAAATAATCACTATTAACAATAGCCCAAAACTGGCACTCCACAGATATCAGACTCTCTCTTTCTTCCATATTACATTTGTTTAGTTTATAGTAAAAAGATATTTTTTTCCAACTGACAGCCTAGTAAAGAGGGTTTTAAAAGCAGGTAATGGAGCTGATTATTTCTACCTCTTACCTAATCACCAGAAACTGAGAATTTTTTACAAGAGAGCATTGTACAATACTCCCGTTGAGAAAAATATTTACCAGTATTTTTCAATTTAAAGTAGTAGGAAAATACCAAACTTTACAAACAGTGGTGAAAAGAATATGGGTAAGACATCCATGAGAATGGGTAGGGAAAAATATCGTACCCATTATATCACTGGTCCAACACTGAAACACTGCTAAAAGCCTGGGAAAAAAGCAGTATGCATGCTTTCAATGTGGAGAGACCTATTATAGCCACCAACCAAGTCTTTATTTATGAATCACCAAATTTCCAGCAAAGCTTTTCATCTCTGCTGAGAGATACTGGACTATAAAGGTCTACATTTAGAGACTGGAGATACTGAGGTCCCCTTAGTGATAGGATGTGATGATAAATTATAAAAGTGTGTAATTTAAATTTACAACCTGTTAAAAAAGTGCTGGGAAAAGTGCTAGATTTTCTCAGAGCTGTGAATCACTATATCCTTAGGTACTATGTACTACCCATTTAAATGTGTGCACTAGGTAACAACTGTCTTTGTCTGTCTCAGTTTAGATTTGGTTATGCTGCTGAGGACCTGGCCAGGTAGTTCTTTCTTCCTCTTGCTTTCCTTAACTTGCTTCTAGTCCTTGCTACTACATGCTAGGCCTTTTTAAAAGCATCTGTGCTTTTACTTTCTGAAAGTAAGTTTTGCATTTCTGCAAACTCTCCTTATGGCTGTACCAATTCCAGTTAGTATGCTGGTTTGGAAAGAGGTCTTCTTGGCTGGTTTGAAGGTTGGTCTTCCAGCCTCATAAAAAAAACCCCAACCAGCCTACCTTCTACAACATAGAGCTGGATGATAGGAGCTATCCCATCTGAGAAAACCTGCTAAGAGCATTGAGAGGTCTTCCAGCCTCATTTGCTCAAATGCTTTCGACAAAAAAAGAAATGGGGAGGACACACCACAACAAGAAATCAGCACGTACACTTGCTACAGAAGAAGGAGTAAAATCACACCGCACAGTATACACTACTCCTTTGGAAAAAGCTTTCTTTCTGAGGTACAGCGTTATCTGAGAATAAACTGTCCTTCCAAATGTATCCAATTTCAAAAGAAACAGTTTTTTTAAGAAAATACACAAAATTAGAATTGTTTTTGATTCTAAAAATCTTCACCAGGAAAAAGCCAGGATGAACCCTTGGAGCAGTTTGGCCACAAGAATAATACTCTGAAGTACAGTGAAAGGACACAGAGGCACGAGCTCAGACCTCAGTGCTGTTGCAAACACTGTGTTATGGTGATACACCGTTTTTGTGACAATGCAAAATACAACCTTTGGTTTGGGTACTAACACCTCACTTTGCAGGCTGGGAGTCACTTTGCCATATCTAGTATAACAGGTCATGGTCTCACCTGGGTTCTTATAGCATTAAATTTGATACCATTTATTTCTTCCTCTGCCTTTTCTGTTGTACATCAAAAAAAAACCCCAAACTTATGTTCAACTGTGTATTAATAAATGGAGCTCAAGTATTTTTGCTCTCCTCCTCTTTCATCTATCAACATCCAGATTGGATAATCCTAGCACTACACCCTGTGCTGTAATTACACTTTCTAACCATACATTTTAAGACTTTCATCCAGTATTACTGAACTTAATGAGTATCACAGGATAGATTAAGAAAGCTTCAATGTCTGGGTCTTTTCTTCGAAGTCTGGTGTCTTATTTTAAAAGCAGCTATTTGCTCCATCTAGAGGTGCTTTTCCCCTTCTCTTTAAAGAAGCTACATAAAAAAAAAAATTCATTAGGTTCAGATTCTGATTTCCCCTGAGGCCTTTAGATCCATCTATATAAATAGTTTGGTTGAACAAAGAAGGGAAGTTCCACTAAATAGAGGCTCTGAGCCAATAAGACAGAGTGGAACAAACACTGGATCAGACCCTAAACCCATTTTCTCAGTTAAAAATATGTTATCTGAGAGTCAGCACAGTATCTGGGCAGCTCATAAGCCTATTTCTGGCAGCTTAAAGGTAAGCATAGAGCATTGTGTTAGCTCTCAAAAACAGAGATAGACAAAATAGTATCCTGTTTCACTAACAAAACCAGGGCAGTTTAGGGGTTCTCCCGCTGGAACCTGGAATAACACAGGCAAGCCTGGCACCTCATCTTGCTGAGATGAGTGCAGCCACAATACAGAGCGTGGTGCAAAGTGGGCAGAACTACACACTCAAAGAGAATGCAGTTCGAAGCATAAATAAACATCATGGGCAAGTTCAGCACCGATTTGTTCCTACAGAATGGGTTAAACCAGGCATTGACAGATCCAAAGTTAACATGCATTACAAACTGATCAGCTATTTACTTTGCTTGCAAACATCACTTCAATATTCGTGGTATTTAAATTTTCAACACTGCAGTTATGCATTGTCCTACTGATGTGTTGTTACACTCCTCATGAAAAATGGACTTGTTTCCAGTTTCCTTGTAACATAGAATAGTGATCTCAGATTTATAGCAAACAATAAACATAATAAATTTTTTAAATCCTGATTTTACAACTCTTATATTTTCTGTTATGTTTAGAAACAAATGCATGGATTTACTAGTTACAGGGTGGAACTAAGTTATAGAATCAGATTATTACACAATTCTGTCCTTTAAGAAATATTTTATGGCTATTCTAACAGGCATTTACATAGATTATAACAGCATTTCTATTTAGGAAAATAATTCATATAACAGGAAAATAACATAAAACGAATGGGTCCCTTAGGAACTATTCAGAATATTACTTTAGTCACATAAGGCACGTTGTTATATATTCTTTAAATGTTTTTTGTTCACATGTACCTGTCATTATGCACCGTACAAATGGGAAGTTAGGGATAGTTGCTTTTCTGCTTAAGGAGAATGGAGTTGGAAGAAATTATTTATTTTAAATCTAGATGCTAAAAAGATAAAAACTGCAGAACAAAAAGTGTGATGTGTAAAATCAAATTCCTACCATTTGAAGTAATAATAAAATGTTATTTTAATATGGCAAAAGTAAGAAAGTTTAATTTCTAATCAGAGCAGAATCTTCTGTAAAATGGTAATTTGAAACATACCTGTCACAGTTAGGTCCTACTCTGTTGATTAATTTTTCCATAGCTTCTTCTGTCTCCCTCAGTTTTTCCTGAAGTTGAGTGAGCTCATAGTCAGCTGTAAACCAAACAAAATCCCAAGATCTGTCAGTAGAAGCTTTGAAAATGTATCCCTGTCCCATTATCACAGGTAGCACATGCTGTACCAAACCATACTGGTTGTGAGTGGACTAAAACATGCAGCTAAAAGAGTTCTACGTACTTCTCTTGGGATAGGAAGGTGAAGTCTATTTCTAATGGCAACAGGACATACAGAAAACACCTTTCAAAAGGCTCCTGAGCAACCTCACAATAGAATGAGTGGGCCACTGTAAATATCCTGGACATTAAAGTTAGGGAACGGAAAATAGGCTGCGTTTGTGGTTTTTTTCTCCTAAGGAAACCATACTGTTTTACTGTCTATTGCTGAATTAATAGTTCTCATGGAATTTCCCTGTTAAGTCCATGGGAACAGAGACAAAAGGTCACTTGAGCATTTTTAAGAAGTCTCAAGGTTTGAGAAACCACATCTTTATCAAAGAGAATTAAGTTCATGGGCATGATGGCATCCAGCTAACCCTGCATAGGTGTGCTGCAGCAGGCAGCAAGTGCTAATGGTGTACCAGGCTTACCAGGAAGAACAGCTACCTGACTGGGGAGCAAAGCACGGTATGGCCATAGTTGCACCTCTTTACAAAAAATGTGTCTACACTGCAATAGTAGACACACATGCAGACATGCAGGAACACCCATACTGGCTTTAATGTAGCCAAAAATGTTAACAGTAAAGATGCAACAGCAAGGATATCTATAAGAAAGCTGAAGCTTCTTGTTTGGCTGTTGTAACTCATGCTCAAAATCCTGTAGCTGAGACTTCATTGTTCCCCACTGCAGAACAAAATGAAGCCAACCTAGCTTAGTTAAACATTCAGCTGCTACAGGTACATCCATCTAAGTAGCACAAAGGCACAACAGAACTTCAACATAGTAGGAATAAAGCCATCCACAAACATCTTGCTTTTAGAAAGATCTCTATTTTGCACAGAACATCATTACTTAATGTATCACTGATGTCATTGTTTTGCATGTCTGAGCCTTTAAAAACAGGGGAAGGGAAACTGGCATAGAAAAAGGAAGTTACTCCCTCCAAGTCCCTATGTAAATGGTCACTTGTCTTCAGGTTCCTAGTCCACTGACTTGTCCCCTGCTCTGCTACAGCTTACCAAGAATGCTTTAGGAATACAAATGAAGACCTCTAGAAGAAGGCTGAATAATTTTTGTCACTAGTTCTTTGGGTTATAATGATGGCAAATGTTTTAACTTACTGCAAAGTTAGTTTCTCTCACCAAGCATTAGAGGAAAAAATACAATTACTGTTGCTAATAAATTGCACGAAATTTCCAGGCACAACACAGAACAAGTGCACTGAAAACACAATCTGTAGTGCTGAGTACATTAGGTATTCCTAAATATACACATTAATGTCAAGGTAATTACAGCATGTTAAAGAAAATTACCTAGCGGTAGCACTTTCTATAAAGCCCTAAGTACTTTTCTTCCCTATTGCAATTTAGTCAGCTAATTTAAATACTATTATGGTAACTACTCATCCAATCTTCAATAGTAAACTTATTAATGTATCTAATAAATATCTACAAGTAGTTGAATCTATCCCACTGATTATAGTTTAGGTAAAATCAAAATAATATTTCAGAATACTATTTGCTTGCTTTATCGCACTCACAAAAACTTCTAGCATTGCAAAAGGGGAAGAGAAAAAGTAGGGAAGTACCTGGGGGTGGATAAGAATTCACAAATTCAAATAAAGGAAGCTAGCTTTTAATAATATCTCTATATGCTATTACTAGAATACCACACATTACAGAATAATTATAGATGGACATCCTATTATCCCTTTTTAATCATTAGCTACATAGCTTTTCAGCAAATCTGTACAGTTAATTCAGTGAATCTCATGAGATGCCATTGCTTCCAGAGGGGCTTGGGATCAGTCTACTCTCACAGAGTCTCATTAGCTGAATGAGATTAGAAAGTGACAGTGCAGTAATTCACTTTAACTCTTGCTCATTCCAACACAGAAGCTTCTGGCTAGTTCTTCATGGGGTAAACAACAGCTTTACAGTGTGCCCAGAACTTGAAGAACACAGTTGGACTGTACCTCTACAGAGTCAACACAGATGTAACTCAGAAATCATACATACTGATTTTCCTCTTCATGTTTCCAGGTGCAGCAGTAGGGCATTTCCTCTCTCCAGCAGTAGTTTTCCCCTTGGAAGCCAGCTAATGAGTGAAAAAAGATGACTACAATAGTAAAATATAAGCCCCAAATGCAACAGAAAAAGGACAGAAGATTAAAATATGCAAGAAAGTAACTACAGAAAAGTATGCACAGCAGCAAAACCAGCAATCATGAAAGATGCCTGGTAGATTGTATAGAACACAATACATGACATACACAGTATATATAATATGTAGTCACACATTAAAAGAACAGAATACTATGTGTATATTGAAAATTAATCTAACGATGTTCTAGACATACACAATTTCCAGGGGAAAAAGAAAATCCTTAAAAAAATTGTATGAGGTCAGAGGCCAATACAGGATTGCACCCACCCATCCCTACATTCTCTGTTACAGTCTTTACAAGAGCAAACCCGAGAGGATACACCAATCTTTCAAACACTAATCAAAGGTCCAGCATGAACACTTGTGGGGTTTATTCTAGAGCTATGCTGAAATGGAACCAGGTACAGAAATGAGACTTCGCTGTTTTGAGGGGTTTTAGTTGTTATTTCCCTGACTTTTCCATTTATGTTGGTCTTACCTTAAATAAAATGTACAGGATATATAAGAAGATGCCAAACCCATATATAGGGATAATCTGCCCCACAAGGCCTCTTCCGGTTCCACCAGTGCTTCCACCACCGCTTCCACCTGCCTTGGCTTTGGCAACTGCTTCAGCAAGGTGAGACCTTGGAAAATGAGGAGCAGCTCGGCTGTCGGGAGCAGCCTGGTAATGCATCCTTGGTGGAAATCGACCGAGCTTCCCTGCAAAAAACCACACCACCATTATTCTGTTACTCTTCACCCTTCTACAGGCAGCCTACAACTGCAGCAGGTGAGGCTGATCTATTTTCTCTATTTTTAAATGTACCAGCACTGATGAATAAAGTAACTTGTTGGACTGTAAGTACTAAGTCTGTAAACTCAACCCTCAGTGACTATGTAGCACTAGGAGTTAGGTACGTGCAATTACTCTCTTGATTTCAAGAAGAGAAAGAGCTGGCAGGGCAATTAACAAAATATAGATTTTAATAGGTACATAATTGTCCAAAGAACCCTATGAATCAGCACCTCTAACAGGATGAAAACCTGAAGTCATACTTCTGTCTCTCTACTAAAGAAATAAACCAAACTAGCAATGTATCAGTTTTCTGCTGTGAGCTTGATCTGTCAATATTACACAAAGGCATGTTAATATATAAACCCATACATTTACTACTACATGTACTACCCATCTACATCTTGATACATGACTCCAGTGTTTGGCTGGTATAGATTTTCAGCTATAGGCATAAGAAATAGTATTTCACCTGATTTTGACAAATGAACAATGAAAGATAAAGAAAAGTGGTAGTACCTCAAATGGTTCTGCTTAAAAAGGTGTTAGCTAAAGCAATGTAAGAGGAGATTGAATATAGCTTGGGACATATTATCTTCATCATTTTAGAGGAAAAAAAGTTAGTTTCTAGCCTTGAGTGCAGCAAAGACAAGAAATGGGAGTGAGCTTACATGAATGCATGGATGCTACAATAAGACTGCAGAGAGCCCGAAACAGTGCTGTGGATGATTTCATTCAACTGAAATGCACTAGAATCTCAATAAACGTCGAGCTCACACATTATTCTAATTTCTTGCTGTTATGAATTCAACACTTTTGCCATGAAATTCAGTATTTTACTCCTCCAGGTACTTAACATCCTTCTTTCTATCTCCATATCCAGCTTGGACTTTCACCTGCATTCCCTCCCACTGATTGGGACTGAACCGGATTATTCAGCTCCTCTGCCACTGAGTCTGGTGGTGGGAGGCATTGGATGCAAGCACCAGAGATGGGGAGTGCCATGCTGAGCTGCAGCTCACCCCTTGATGCCAGCTGCAGAACTCTCCAACCCTGGCACATGCAGCAGGAAAGCCAGGCAGCCTGCTCACTGGCACTGGGGCAGCCTGCATACATTTGCATAAAGAAAATGAAAAGCAGGTTTGAAATAGCACTGAAAATAACTAACTTTGCTTCTCTGAGTACCCAGCTGCAACTATTCTTATGAGAAGCAATACAAGAGAAAATTAAATTAACATTTGCTCTTGCTAGGAAACACCATCATAGGAAGCTAAATTCCTGAGCATAGAAAATTACAGTAAATATATATTAGGAAGTGATAGCAATAATTCATGAAGTGCTACTATTAAAAACACATTTCGTTATAAGTGACAGCATACATTCTTTGAGTGCTGTAGGCTTTAGTGGAACTATCCAGGTATACCACCGCTGACCAAAATCACTCTCAGATTAGCTCAGGGTTAACTCTGAGGAAGCTTTATCATGCACTTTAATATTAGTGAATTATTCAAGGTCTGTGATGGAAAGCATAGCATCTTATTTACAAAACAGTCCCATTGCTCCAGCAGGAATGCCTTGTAGCAGTAGGTCACTGTGAAAATAAGTGTGATGTCGTGCAGAGAGCAGTATGACTGAGGCAGGGATGGAACAGCAGGGTAGATAAACCTTTGTAAAACATCTTACACTCATGCAAATATTCCTTATTTAAAAAAAAAAAAGAGATAAAGAAAACAGAAAATAATTGACAAAGGTGAAACTGTATTTAAAGGAAATAGTTTTCTAATTTAGACACAAGGCGTTGTTTGTGCTTTAAAACCTTCAATACAATTAAAGATAATCAGGCCAAAGGGACACATGTTAGTGATTTCAATATCAAAGTAATTTAAAAGGGGAATTTCATGGCTCCTAGTTCTAAATCTATTGATTTAAAAACTTTTATAATGATTTCCTTATTAAAATATATACATATTATTTTTCATAGCTTTTTATTGTGAAGAACCCATGCAAATCATAGAGGAAATTGGCAGCACGTGACTCAAAAGCAGCATATGCACAAAACTGTCAAGTATACAGTATATAGATGGAAATGAGTAACGATTTGGATGCCACTATCAAATGAACAAGATACCCTGTGCTATTAAAAACCCCAACACTCTAACCCCATAACCAAGTAGGTGATGTGTCCAGATGACACATTTCCAGGAATGAAACAAACCACTTTCAAATGGAGACAACAACATATTCTCCATCAATAAAATCAAGTGATGCTTCTAAAGGAGCATGGAAGGGCACAAATTGGGCCCTTGTTTTGAATAAACCCTACCTGGCTTTGCAATCTTTTTACCTAAGGTTTACACAACATATTTAATAATTTGTCTGTTTAATGCTTCAAACCAACTTTGCAAAGCAGCTACAAGGCAAGCAGAGCATGCTTTATCTAATCCTGGCCCTTCAATGGCTGTTAAGTCCAAAAATGAAATTATTCCCCAACTAACATTTGTGTTGTCTAAGAGACTGTAGGTTTCTGAATGTAGATAAAGTCCTTAATAGCAGTACCATGTTAGATTTACTGTGGGGTTTTTGATCTCTTAACAATAAGAGCACTCAACTGAAAAAAGCAACTCTTAAATAGCACACAACAGCCAACAAGGTGATAATACACAGATCATCCAAGTATCTGGTTTCCAAGAAAGCTGTTCTGTGGTTTTGTTTGAATGGGATTTAGGAATTGTTACTGAGCCCAACTTGACTATTTAAAAACTTATTTAGACTTCAGTTATTGTACAATTCAGCCACTCTTAGTGTAGGTAATACATCTTTCTGTGACATCTGACCAGCTGTAAAATGCTGGGACACATACATATACACATGTATAATACAAAAATAAAAGTTTGACATACAGTACATATGGGCTGTTGCTATGTTAACTTTGCACTCAATTAATCAGAAAACATAAGATACATTACTTCATTTATAAAATGCACACGTTCTTCAGACACCAAGAAGCGTAGGAGAAGGGTCAGAGACAGGAAATGGCAGTCTGAGAAGTGCATCTGATTCTTCCAAGCTGACAGCAAAGGATGCTGTTCTCACTGCTCCTCAAATCTCAACTGTGGGGGACAGCACCCACAGCTCTGGCTATTCTCTGCATTAGGCCCTCTGCTTTTTTAATTTGTTTCCATTCCAAAACCATGATTATACCACTTTGTTTTGGAAATGCTAAGATTGTGTTTTTTTCCAAGTAAGATATTTACTTTTCCTTCCTGTGCATGCAAAACCAACCAACCAAAAAACACAGCCCAAGAGAAAACGGCCAAGAACAAACCCAGCTAGATGTTTTGCAAAAGCTTTAACTAAAAAAAAACACTTGACAATGGGATACAGAACTATCCTCCTGCCTCAGCAATGCAAATTCCAGTTCTCAAACCTATCTTCAAACTGTACTTGGACTCCCACATTGAGGGATGCTTATTTACATTAGCTGACATTTACATTTCCCTGGTAAAATGTTCATCGTAGTGACTAAAAAAGAAAATCAGCATTTTTTCAGACAGTCCCAGGGATCAGCAATAAAATATGCTTCTGTGAGAACCAGAACTCAAGAGTTTTGCACATTTTTCTGCCCTGCTCTGTTTGACTTGATATTTGAAGAAGATATATGCTCTAAGCAAAGCTTTTCCTGAGTAGGCTATGCAAGACCTCCCTCTCTGGTAGATGCCAATAAAGAGGCATTCACACTGAAACCTGCATCTCAGGACACTTGAATCAATCTTTAGCCCCTCTCAGTAGTGTATTTTCATAAAACATTTATTTTTTTCACCCTCTGTCTAACAAGATGAATTAGCCAAAGGGTTCTAAAGTTGCAAGTGGCAACACAAAGGAAATCCCACGGACTCCATGATAAAGTAACTTCATCTTCTCTTGGCTGAAAGTGTCGTCCTAGGTTTTCTTGCATAACCTCCATGTTTGGTATAATAGCTTAGACTAATATATACAGAAACTGTTTTCTTGACATTTAATTTAAATCCTCTTTCAAGCCACTATATCATTTCTGCTGCTATTCTTTTGACACCCTGTAATTTCCCCAACTCCTCTGCCCACACAAAGCCCAAGTAACCAATCCTTTATATAACACTACAAGTTCATGTTCAGTTTATTGTTGAGGCCACTATTTCAGTGTTATACACTATCACGAGACTCATGTTTTAGATTTTTTACACATGTAGTCATTTATATTTTTCTCTTCTAAATCTTTCTATAAATATTTTTCACTCTGGCAGACAATCTAACATCAAGATAAAATGGACAAACAGTATGCATTCATTTAGTTTTTGTTTTTACTGACATTTTCAGAATAGCTCTAGCTGTGCTTCCAACAACACAACTTTAGAAACCTAACTGTAAACCACCACATTAGTGTTTTTAGTGGACACAGTCAAATGCTTCAACATTTTCTATTAAATATTGCAGGTGGAGGTTAAAAAGAAAAACACAAAAAATGCCCCAAAAGGAAACAAACATGTTAATTTTCCTAAGTAAGGACAGCTGCAGGCCACTGATACATGCATTGCACAAACCCAAGCTGGACAGATGCATTACCTGAACAGTCATGTATTTTTCTAGGAAAGCTGATGCCACTTGATTGTTCATAAGAATAGAGACAGACTAAACACTCGTTGTCATGGAGCTGAAAGGCTTTTCTTAAATTACCATCTCAGAGAGGAGCTTTACAAAATGCATGGCAAATATTTGTGAACAGTAAACTTAAAAGTACTTTTGAAATTGCTAGTAGCTCTTTCTTCCTCGTTTCCAAAAGATTAAAAAAAATTTCTAATGCCTGCCCATGAAGTAAACCAGAAATGCGATACATTCACAATGAGCTCTTTAAATAAGTTATCTCATGGCCTATAAGAGTGCTGGGGATGGACTCTTCATTAGGGATTGTAGTGACAGGACAAGGGCTAACGGGTTAAAACTTAAACAGAGGAAGTTTAGATTGGATATAGGGAAGAAGTTCTTTACTGTAAGGGTGGTGAGGCGCTGAAATGGATTGCCCAAGGAAGTTGTGAATGCTCCATCCCTGGCGGTGTTCAAGGCCAGGCTGGATGGAGTCTTGGGTGACATGGTTTAGTGTGAGGTGTCCCTGCTCATGGCAGGGGGATGGAACTAGATGATCTTAAGGTCCTTTCCAACCCTAACTATTCTATGATTCTGTTCTCAATACATGAAACTATGACTGTGATAAAGAACAACCTTTCTGTCAGAAAGATTATATTAACCTCTACTAATATAGAAGCCATGTTCATAATTTTCCTAGGAGACTTCTGAAAATGGCTTTACTAGAGGAAGTGACATTTCCATGCTTAAACACTGTTTGAATAAAAAGCCTTCTTGTTAACACTGAGTTCTAACAAAAGGTAGTAAACTTTAAGAATGTTTTATTGTCATTTTGCCCCCAAAACTACAATAAGCACTTTATTAATTTCAAGAATGAAACGACTACTTCAAGTCCCTGAAACTTTTGCCAGGTAACTGCCGTTACCAGTTCACTGAAGAGGACGACTAATGACAGAGATATAAACTGCTCAATCCAGATTTATTCTTCCAATAAAAAAATAACTTCAAGTGAAATAAAGTTTGGTCTACAGAGCAGGTGTAATGAAATTCTTGCTATCAAATTGAATATATGGACTATAAATTCTCACCTGAAATGGATAAGGTGAGGTGAGGTATTGCATTCTCAGCCAAAGGCTACAAGAGGTGCATGCCAAGCAGTCACTCTGCGCCAGGTACACACTAACCCACACTGAACTGTTATCTCCTGCAGGGTGATGGAGAGAATATTTAGACTACGTGTTTATGATGGAAATAGTATTTATGTTAAGCATTTAATGGTGGCTGTGATTAGTCAGCTTATGACAGCACAGCTTAAAGGAGGCCATGCTATAGCAGGTATGAACAGTGTTCATCATAAAGCTGTGACTGAAAACAAGTTGGGAGCAAGATTTTTGTTTTGGTTTGGTTTTTTAAAGCTATTTTTTCTGTCAGACCAATCCAGTCCAAAGAAAGAAACCCCACAACATTACCCACAACTGCCTAAGACTTCACTGCTACAGGAAAATGGTTTGTCAAACCCCACCATCTGGTATCACTGCGGGATCAGTCAGGAACTACACAGGTCAGAAGTTAATGGAGAGAGGTACCAGCTCCCAGAGCATCTGCTCCCATCACTGCTTCAGCCATGGGTCTCCAATGTCCTTACAGAGCCTCTGTGATGCCTTCTGGGCCTCTCCAGGCCCTCATGATAACTGCTCTTGAAGTTCTGCCAAAAGAACCATCAGCTACCATTCAGGACTTCGGTAGTAAGAGATTCTGCAATGAAACTATAGACCTGTAGATCTACAGCGATGATGAACCTATACTGACATTCTTAAAAGACCAAGAATACCAACCACCATGGGAGAGTAGCTACAGAATGCAAGACACAGATTTCAGTTCAATGTAACATTTTTTTGGCAGTAACTTCAGACTACCGTCCTTAAAAAATCCTGGACAAATGACAACAATGTTGCAGAATGGTATAGTCACATGAGTACCACGCTGCTGCAGATGAAGTGACTGAACAGGCATCCCTGCGGGACAGCATCCAGTGTGACCCAGAAGTTTTCTGTACTTCCACCAGACTCACCTTTGGTTTGCTGCCAGACATGGGGCTATGTGAAGTGCCCTGGGGAGAAAAACCTATAGCAGAAGGCAATGGGCATAAAGAGAATGGCAGATGCTTGTATGAACTCATTCCTCCAGAACTTAAAAGGAAACATGCAGTGGCAGGGGAGGCAAGTACATAGCTTGAGGGACAGCATGGACAGGACCTGACTCTAAATGAGGCATCACGTGCACACACATTATGGTGCATGAAAGCTAGGTTTAAAATACCAGAGTAGGAAACTAAACAATGAAGACAATTCAAATGAACCTTTATTTCATGTGCAACAACAAAAGCTTCTATACAGAAAATAACAAAGCAATGAAGCGTTCAAAAAAAAAGTGATACGTCACAATGGGAAAAATAAAAAGTGGTATGTGTCTTTCCAGTAGCTTTAGTACTCCACTTACACAAAAGAAAGTGAAATTTGGAAGATTTTAAACTATTTTTTTTTTTTTTGGTACGGAAAAGTAAAAGGTAAATCACAGAACAGTGAATTCAATCTCAGTCATTCCACACATCATGAAGGACAGCATGAGAGTGTCACAGGTAACACTCATGGGAAGGATGCACTACGCTAAGTTTCCATACCAGGCGGCAGCGCCCTCCAGACGCTCCGTGCAGCCGGGGCCTGCTCGCACCAGCCCGGCCGCCGGCACCAGCAACCCCGGCAGCGGGGTCCTCACGGGCCGGGCCCAGTGCAGCACCGACGCCCGCCGCTGCCGCGCCCCAAACTCGCCGCTGAGCCCCCAAGCTGCCGCCGGCACATGGACCTCTGAGCACCGGGCCGGGAGACCAGGGCTGGCAGCCCAGGGCTGGCAGCGGGGAGCGACCTGCCCTCGCCTCCGCGGAGCCGCCTCCGCCGCCGCCACCAGCGGGGCCCGCCGTGGCCTCTTACCCTCCGGCGGCGCGGGCGCTGCGAGCGGCGCAGTCCCGGGCTCCTGCCGCCCGCCGCCCCGAGACAAGAAGGTCCGCGGCAAGAGCAGAGACACGCAGAGCACCAGGCAGGAGACCACAGCCACCCTGCAGCACGTCGAGTACGCCATAGCTGGCCACTGCCGGCAAGCCGTCACCGAGTCCCGAGCTCCAATGCAGTTTACGCGCAGATGCGCGCATGCGCCCTGTGCCGGAGGCCAGGCGAGAGCCTGAGGGAGGCAAGGGGCTGTGCGTCGCTGGGGCAGACTCGTTCCCTCTGCGGGGTCGGCGGTTGCGCAGTGGGAAGTCCAGGTCCTGGTCTGGTCTTCCCATGAGCGCTGTGGAAACGGCCCTCAACCTCAAATCAGGCAAGGGAGGGAGGGGGCATTTGCGGCCCTTCTTAACCCCTTCTTTCCATACTCAGCCCCCCCTTGGCTGTAGCACTGCAAACGCTTACTGAGGGGAGATAAAAAAAATACACACTTGAACAGTTTTTTTTTGTTGCCTGTGAAGGGGTTTTGATGGTGCCTCTGCTGGTGGCAGTGGTGGCAGGACAGCCCTGGGTGCTGGAAGCGGCAGTTGCTGGTGCGCTGTGAGCTGATACCAGTACCAGCAGTGTGGTTAGTGGTGCGCTGTGGGCTGATACCAGTACCAGCAGTGTGGTTAGCGGTACTCTCCACAGCCTGAGAAGCACCCAGAAGAACCTTACCTGGGGTAGAACTGATGGTGGGAGGGCAGCAGTACTTGAAGGGGCATGGAAGAGCTTGGCTCAAAGAGCTGGTTAAGGCCATGGCTCACCTGTGTTGTCCATGTGGAATTGTTTCCCTCCTTTGAGCACATGGGACAGCTGTAGAAAAGTCCAGACCATGTTTAAAATTAATTCAATTTACTGCAACTGTCTATGAAATTTCAAAATCATAAACATGCATATATTTTCAGAAGAGAGCTTGAAATTTGCATATTGCGGGTGCATTTGGTTAGGTTGCAGCTGCATAAAGTCATCCTGAAACCACCTTCTTGCTGCACTAACAATAAAAGATGGCAGTAACGAGGGAAGTTCAGTGTTTGTACTTGTTCATTTTCACCGACTTAAGCAAAAAAACTGCCAGTCATATCAAATTAAATTATATGGTTTTGTATTTCCATTATATTTATATGACACTGTATTACTGTAGTTGAATTAGACTATTTTCCATGGGGTCTGGGCTGCGACTACTGAATTTAACTCACTTTACGCAAGAGCTACCCTTAATTAGACTTGAGCTGAGAGCAGAATTGCTTTGACTAATGCTGCAGACCATTGCAGTAGCAGAATACCAGACTCTTAAATTACTACAAAAGAGATAGCTACTGTCTGAACAGCTGGAACTGGGCAGATGACTCCAGAAATTCTTCCTGCTGAACACCTCAGCCACAGGGAGAATGCAGTCCTTGGCCAGGTCCTGCCAGCCGTTACCAGACTAACCTGATGGACTGTCTCCTTCCACAGCTCCATCACCCATCACTCATTCACCAGAGCACAGGCACCTCACAGTAGGATTTCCGGGAGTCCCTGCTTTGATCCTACAAACAGGAATGGAATTGGGGGAACTATCATTTCAGTGTCTATGTCTCTTTTCTAAACTGGCCAGCAGTTCTTAATGCTGGCAGTGGCAAAGTTACCATGTAAGGGCATCGAAAGGAGCATTGCCCTGATCAGAAATGTGTTATCAGTCCACTATCAACAAATAATTCACTCGATCCCTCATGAAAAATACATTGTTCTATGGCCATGATGTACTTACCAGGAGCAGCTTTTGTCTCTTCATGGAGAAAGAAAAGCTTTTTAGCATAGTAGTGGTTAGATTTTGTAGTTGCTTCAGTCATCCTCAGCGTCTGATAACTGAAGTTACCCAAAGCATCAATCCTTAAGCCAAATACAAACAATCTTCCATGAGCACCAGGAGAGCACCACTGGCTTGGCACAGCACTCCTGGAAATCACTTCTCTTCCATTGTAACTCTGGAGATATGCAGGAAGGATCACCAGCAGCTGGGAGAGCAGCAGTATCACCTGAGCCCTTTAGGTGTTAGCTACAGCTGTCAGAGGGTGGTTTCACCATTGTAAGTGCTGTGGTGTCATCAAGGCAGTCTAATCAAAAGGCTTCCTAGGTGATTAAGTTTGGATGAATTAGATTGTGCCTTCCTACTCTTACCTTGCTCCTAAGAAGGTCACCAGAAGGAAAACATAAATGCTTATGGCAGTTTTATCAGTATTTTTCTTCACATCATTCAAAGCCAAGGAGAATGGGAAGACAGGTGCTCTACAACTAGCATTTCATGTGGAACCACCAGCTTTCTGATCCCTGCATGGCAGTTGGTCCATGGACACTCAAGGAGCCTATAACAGCTCAAAGCCAAAGCAAGGAATTTAATACTGGGTTTATACGTAGAGACTGCATGGGTGTTATTGCTCTTTGTGAAGTCTTCAATAATCAAGAGCTATGTTTAAAAAAGCAGGAGGACTTGAAAAAACATATTTTTCTTCTACAGCCAAATACAGAATTCCTGTAGGGGAAGCCTAGGGTACGGGTCTTGAACTTCACAAAAAGGACAGGCCCAGTCCTTTGTCTGTGGAAGTCACAAGTGAAATCCTTCTGTAAGAGGAGCAAGCTGAACGCTTGCTGCAGAACCCTTTTCTAATAATACAAAACAACCATTGAAAACAGCATCCTAACAAAGGAGATCAAGATAATGTTTTAGATGATTTTAAGTTCTGTAAAGAGAAATAGAAAATACCATAAATGTATTCTGATCTGAATATATGTTTTGAGACCACAGTCTGAGTACCACAAATGTACTGATTGCTCGGAGAGGCCTCAAAAGCCAGCCGCATGAAGAGGGTTTTGCTGCATTTAGATTGCTTTGAATTGTGTTTGCCATTATGTGGAAAGAGATGTTTTCATAGAATGATGACCTTGTAAGTGCTGGTATTCATAGATACATTGTTTGTGTTTCAAAACTGATTTAAGTACCGCCTTGCTAGTATTCAGAAAAAACACTTGCCTAGCAAAATACCTTCCAGGGAGTATAATAGCTATTCAGCAGGTATCGATAGCAATCTCCTTCAGAGGGTTTTAATTTGAACTTCTGTAAAGGAACATTAGAAATTAATTTCATTTTCTTCCTATTCAGGAAGCGATGTTCTCCCACTTACTTGCCTCTCTACTATCCTGTGCTTAACAGCTTTCCTAGTTTCTCCTTCTCATGGGACAAATGTTGACAAAAGTTTTGAAAGAATTTACCCAGTATGAATCAGACTTTTTTTTTCTTTCGTTTATGTTTGAGGTTTCTTAATGAAGGGTGTTCTAGGTCTACTTTATTTTGCAAGAAAGCTCAAAACCCAGGAAAATTATAGTGGTTTGAGGAAATTGTACATGTTCATGCCACTACACTGGCAGTATCGGCACGGAACCAATCATCCATTTGCACAAATATTTGCAACTTACTGTAACTTTTTCCTTTCATAAGGGAAGTGTTGTCTTCAGAAGCTAGAGCCTTCTCCACATGTGTAGGTAAAGATCTTCACAAGCTGCAGTCTACGGCCTAATGAATGCCAGACTATAGATTATGTAGAACAATATTCAACAATGCTGAAAAACAGGAAAGGCACGAATGCTGCAGTATGATTGCTGACAATTCAGTGGAAAGAAAATTATGTGAAAGAACTTGAAATAATTAATTTCAAGCCTATCTTGTTGTCTATTTTTTTTTTTGTCTGTTCATTCTTGACTGGCCATGTATAAATTGCTAAAAAAATGAATAATCTTTGATATAAATATAAATCAGGAACAAATTTCTTAACTTAATCAAACTAACAAATATCTCAAGAGCCTTCTTATCTGTATAGGTCTTGCCAAAAGATGTGCCAGCACAACTTCCCTCACCTAACTTAGGAAGGTGCCTACATGTATTCTGCAAGCATACTTCTCATTGCAGATTATTTTAGTAGTAAAGGGCCAAGTGCTGCAGTATTAGGTAAATGCAAACATCCATAGGAAGCCGGAGAGGTTTTTTTTGAGGAACAATGTAATGGCTCAGTAATTCCCAAATCTGTTAATTAGCTGCAGAGCAGCCAAAAATCAATGGTTAGGCTGCACTGCCAGTATTTGCTGGTAAGACCTCTGTGGGGTGTTGTACTCACTGTATATTTGGTATCCTGTGCAGCGAGGATTTAGTGCACAGCACAAGAGCTTGCACAGCCAGCATCCTTGCAGTATGCTAAGCCAGTGCTATACCTAAGCACTAAAAATGGGTCACATCCGCTGCCTTCTGTGGGTAGCCTGGAACAAGGATGTGGTTTCTTGTCCTCTGTGCATGAGCAAACCTATTTGGCATATCTTCAAGTCTTTCCCACACTGAGAATTGGAGGCTTTGCCCCTAAATGAGCAGTGTTGACTAGAGGCTGCCTGTGTGTTTGCCAACTCCATGGTGAGTTGATAAGGTAACATCAGGTAACAGATGGGATTGCTTACACAGTGTGATCAGGAACACAATAAAGGGGATGGTATAACCTATGGACAAAGTGATGCCTTGCAGAGGGAAGACCTTTTCCCTGCATTTTTCTTGCTGTCATTGTTCAGCAGGAAGAAAGCTCGGACTTGAATTCTGTGGGCTGTTCTGTCACAAAAAGAAAAAAAAAAAGGAAGTAGTATTCTGCTCCAATTAATTAAACAAACTGATATAAATTCCCTGCTTAAATCGCACTTTGCGTATCCATAATCTCTGCACTACATTTTATGTATACTTTACCCTTGGGTAAAAATTTGTGAGCATGTAAATGCTTTCTCATATAATCTTGCTAAAGCACGCTCTTCCCTATAAATATTCATACTACTGCCAAAACATTTGCAAGCTTTCCCCAAAGGTGAAATATGTGTAATGTACTTTGCCTTCTGGGTATAAATATTATCCAATACATTTTGGTTAATATGAATACACTAATTATTCTTGTAACCCTTTTTAAAAGGGTCATCCTCATGATGTGAATTTTTTTAAAATGTAATTACAGTAATTGGATACTTAATCTAATTAAAATTGGCTTTATCTTTAATAGGAATTTTTTCTAAAGAGGCAGAATGACAATTGACTTTCTGATAATCACTGGTTTTTTTCAGCTAGAGGATGCACTTAGTACAGTAGGAACCAGAGAACATGGCCTCTTTAGTACATGCCAACCACCTATAGGGCCAGTTAAAATATAATTTTATCCATGACCAGGCAAAACTTTCACTTCACTTAGAAATAAAATTTCTTCATCCTGAATCGATTTCTTTGTGGCTCAAGTACAGATAGTTTAGTGAGTGTTTATTGTGCTGACTATGATGCAAAACTCCCCAAAGAAGATGCTGGGGGAAGTTGCCAACCTCAGAAAGCCAGCCTCTGTTGGTGGCTGTAGGCACATTCCCATATATGATGAGCTCCACTGTCTCCAGAAGGTGCACCTGGATGGACCCCAGCATGCTTAGGGTGCATGGAAATTCCCACTGAACTTGACAGAACTCCAACACAGAGGTCATTTGGATTGCCTCCTGGGTGCTGATCCTGGGATCAGCATTTGCAGTCTGTCCTCTAAAGACATTTACTTGCACAGTGTGACTGGCAGGACTGTCACTGTTCAAAAGCTGAAAACTATTTTGAGTCCACATTGCTAGGTATAGGGAGCGTCCTTTACTGTGAGAAGCCAAGTAGAACAAGGCAGTGGAAAAGCTGGGAGTTGTGTAAGAATGAGACTGGAGAAGCGGATTCATGTTGCTAGCGTCAGACACCTGTGATATACACATTTATGTTGCAAGATGTGTTTGGTTGATTGGTGAGAAATTGGTATTTTAAGGTGTGATTGACCTGATCATACGTGGAGGTCTACTTTCAGTTGTGATAGATCACACTATATTTTTATTTCTTGACAATAAAGGGTGCTGGGGCTGCCTTGCCCAGAGTTTGGTAGGCACCCAGTAAATGTGAATATTGAGCCAGATGAATGCCACCAACTGAGAAGCAACACAAACCCCTGTCTATGGAGAGCACCAATTCATTCAGGAAGAGCAAAAGAGAATACCAGCCTTAGAAGCCAGGTGGGGTTCATAAAGTTTTGCTCTCTGGATGTCTAAAGATACAGAAGCCCAGCTGAAGGCAGGGTTGAAAGAAGTAAGAAAAAAAAAAAGGAAAAAAAAATATCTTGAGAAATAAATTAAAATCCATGGTAAATTGTGTGATTTGAACTGTCATTGTGAAACAGTTCAAAACTGGGGAAGAGATTCCCTGATGAGCTCAACAAATGAAAATCTGGAAAAGCAAACAGAAAAGGAAATTCCTGTGAGTAAATATGACTGACCCATATCTGGTGATGTTACAGAGATGGTACTGTCTGCAAAGACACTTTGTCATTGGATTGGTGTGAGCCCTTGACATGCTGTTTGATCCAGCCATCAGGCTGAACTAACACGAGCACAACTTATATCATGACCTGGAGAACACAGCTTCAGGCTGAAATATGTGGAGGCAGATCTGTTATAAAGCTGCTGCACCTTTCATAGTCTTTGCTTCTAGCAAAAGGCATTACTGGAAGCGTGTTTTCACATTACTAAAGTCAATGAGAGGTATTTAGTAGATGAACTAATAATTGTTTACTAAGAAGGATAATTATCTACGTCTACAGAGTGATTGCTAAAAAACCCACCCAAATTGTGTTGACTGTGCCAAATCACCCCACTCCCCTTGGTTTCTGATGTACCTGCACTGAACTGAAGCTGGTGCCAGCTGGGGATTCATGCAATTGCCAGAAGAGTCTTTTGGGTTTCAGCCCCACAGCATGGTATCTGCTACAGCAAGACTCACTTGCAGGATAGCTTTGGCAATATCCAGTAGAAAATCTGTGCTCCTGCCTCTGTAAATACTTCCTGTGGCTCTCACATCTACCCAACTGCTGCACCTGGGGAGTCTGAGCTGATAGACCAGAAGCACCAACCTTACATTTTCCATAGGAAGCTGTGATTTGTGCCCAGAAAGTTTCTGCTGAGCTCAGCCATGTTGTAGCCTCCTCCAGCAAGCAATCAGCTAATGAACAAAGAGAACTGGTTGCATTATTATATTACTTTTTGATGATGCATCTAGTTCTTTTGACCATGGTGTAAAGTAGCAGTGACTGCAGAAGAGCTGAGGGAAAGGAGGATGGAGATGATGCAGTGATTGAAATGTTATGTTTCAGCACATAATATATTTGATACAAAAGAGGCTTCTTAAACAACTATTGATGTACTAAGAAAGAAAAAAAACACATTAATTTTGGAGTGAAATTAGCACTGATTAGAAGAAGTATTTGAATTAAAAACAGTTACCAGGGAAAGTTGAGCATAAAATGAGCGCATAAGTTCAAAACAACACCAGAAGTGCCAAGGAAAGCCTCAAGCTTCATCTGAGAAGTTCCTGTGGTCTTGAACTGTAGTCTTCAGTTTATTAAAATTATTTGCCGTGTGAAAACATTTGATGCTGAGAATATTGAAAAGCATGGCATTTCCCATCAGTTTGTTTTACCAAAGTGATATCTTTGTGTAACCTGAAACACTGGATCAAGAAATAATCATAGAATCATAGAACAGTTAGGGTTGGAAAGGACCTTAAGATCATCTAGTTCCAACCCCCTTGCCCATGGGCAGGGACACCTCACACTAAACCATGTCATCCAAGACTCCTCCAACCTGGCCTTGAGCACCACCAGGGATAGAGCATTCACAGCTTCCCTGGGCAACCCATTCCAGCGCCTTCACCAACTTCTTCCTTATATCCAATCTAAACTTCCCCTATTTAAGTTTTAACCCATTACTCCTTATCCTGTCACTACAGTGCCTAATGAAGCGTCCTTCCCCAGACCCCTTCAGATACTGGAAGGCTGCTATGAGGTCTCCACACAGCCTTCTCTTCTCCAGGCTGAACAGCCCCAACTTTCTCAGCCGATCTTAATACGGGATGTGCTCCAGTCCCCTGGTCATCCTCGTGGCCCTCCTCTGGACTTGTTCACAGTATCACAGTATCACAGTATGTTAGAGATTGGAAGGGACCTCAAAAGATCATCTAGTCCAATCCCCCTGCCGGAGCAGGAACACCTAGATAAGGTTACACAGGAACGTGTCCAGGCGGGTTTTGAATGTCTCCAAAGAAGGAGATTCCACAACCTCCCTGGGCAGCCTGTTCCAGTGTTCCGTCACCCTCACTGAGAAGAAGTTTCTTCTCAGGTTTAAGTGGAACCTCTTGTGCTCCAATTTGTACCCATTACCCCTTGTCCTTTCATTGTTTGCCACTGAGAAGAGCCTGGCTCCATCCTCGTGACACTCCCCCTTTATATATTTATATACACTAATAAGGTCACCCCTCAATCTCCTCTTCTCCAAACTATAGAGACCCAGCTCCCTCAGTCTTTCCTCATAAGGGAGATGCTCCACTCCCTTAATCATCTTAGTTGCCCTGCGCTGGACTCTCTCCAGCAGGTCCCTGTCCTTTTTAAACTGAGGGGCCCAGAACTGGACACAATATTCCAGATGAGGTCTCACCAGGGCAGAGTAGAGGGGAAGGAGGACCTCTCTCGACCTACTAAGCACCCCCCTTCTAATACACCCCAGGATGCCATTGGCCTTCTTGGCCACAAGGGCACAGTGTCGGCTCATGGTCACCCTGTCGTCCACCAGGACCCCCAGGTCCCTCTCCCCTACACTGCTCTCTAACAGGTCGTTCCCCAGCCTATACTGGAACCTGGGGTTGTTCCTGCCCAGATGCAGGACTCTACACTTTCCCTTGTTATATTTCATCAAGTTATTCCCTGCCCAACTCTCCAGCCTGTCCAGGTCTCGCTGAATGGCAGCACAGCCTTCTGGCGTGTCGGCCACTCCTCCCAGCTTAGTGTCATCAGCAAACTTGCTGATAGTACACTCAATTCCCTCATCTAAATCGTTGATGAATATATTAAATAATACTGGTCCCAGTACCGACCCTTGAGGCACTCCACTAGACACAGGCTTCCAACTAGACTCCGCCCCATAGACTACAACTCTCTGGCTTCTCTCCTTCAGCCAGTTCACAGTCCACCTCACTACCCTATCATCCAGACCACACTTCCTCAATTTAGCCGCAAGGATGCTGTGGGAGACCGTGTCAAACGCTTTGCTGAAGTCAAGGTAGACCACATCCACCGCTCTACCATCATCCATCCACCGTGTTATTTCCTCATAAAAGGCTACGAGATTGGTCAAGCACGACTTCCCCTTGGTGAAGCCATGTTACCTGCCCCTCATAACCCTCTTATCCTTGATATGCCTTAAGATGGCACCAAGGACAAGCTGTTCCATCACTTTCCCAGGAACGGAGGTGAGGCTAACCGGTCTATAGTTACCCGGGTCCTCCTTCTTGCCCTTTTTGAAGACAGGAGTGACATTTGCTTTCCTCCAGTTCTCAGGCACCTCTCCCGTTTCCCAAGACTTGGTAAAGATGATGGAGAGCGGTCCAGCAATGACCTCAGCCAGTTCCCTCAGCACCCGCGGGTGCATCCCATCTGGACCCATGGATTTATGGATATCCAGATTGCTCAACTGGTCTTTAACCCATTCCTCATCGACTAAGGCAGACCGCTCCGTTGACCTATCTTCATCCGAGGTCTCAGCGGTACAGGGCTCTTCAGGACTGCCTCCGGCAGAGTAGACAGAGACAAAGAAGTCATTCAGTAACTCTGCCATCTCTGTATCTTCTGTCACCAGGGCACCCGTCCCGTTATTCAGCGGGCCTACATTGCCTCTGGTGTTAGTTTTACCTGCCATGTATTTGAAAAAGCTCTTTCTGCTGTCCTTGACCCCTCTCGCCATATTTAATTCTAAGGAGGCCTTAGTCATCCTAGCTTCATTCCTACATCCTCTAGCAGCAGCCTTATATTCTTCCCAAGTGGCCAGCCCTTCTTTCCATGACCTGTAAACTCTCCTCTTCCACTTGAGCATACCAAGCAATTCCCTATTTAGCCACGCAGGTCTCCTGACCCTCTTCCTGGACTTCCTACGTGTCGGGATGCTCCGATCTTGAGCTCGGAAAAAGCAGTCCTTGAACGTCAACCAACTATCTTGGGCCCCTTTCCCTTCAAGCAGCCTAGCCCACGGGATTTCCCCTAGCAATCGCTTGAAGAGGCCAAAGTTTGCCCTGCTAAAGTCCAGGGTTGCGATTCTACTTGCTATTCTACTGACCCTACCACACAAGATCCTGAATTCCACCATCTCGTGGTCGCTGCAACCAAGGCAGCCCTCAACCTTCACTCCTTCAACCAGACCCTCCTTGTTAGTGAGGATGAGATCCAGCAGCGCACCTCTCCTGGTTGGCTCATCCACCATTTGCATGAGGAAGTTATCATCCATACACTGGAGGAACCTCCTGGACTGCGGCTGGGTTGCCGAGTAGTCCTTCCAGCAAACATCAGGGAAGTTAAAATCCCCCACGACGACCACGGCCTGTGATTGTGAGGCCACTCTCAGCTGCCTGTAGAAGGCCTCGTCAACTTCCTCACCCTGATCCGGTGGCCTGTAACAGACCCCCACAACAGTATCGCCCCTGCCAGCCTGCCCCTTAATTCTCACCCACAGACTCTCGACTCGCTCATCATCTGTCCCCGGACAGAACTCAACGCATTGTAGCTGCTCTCGCACATAAAGAGCAACCCCACCACCCCGCCTGGCTGGCCTGTCTTTCCTGAAAAGGACATAGCCCTCCATGACTATATTCCAGTCATGTGAGCTGTCCCACCACGTCTCTGTAATTGCCACCAGATCATAATCTCCTGACTTAACACAGGTTTCTAGCTCCTCCTGCTTATTTCCCATGCTGCGCGCATTGGTGTACAGACATTTCAGGGAGCGAGCCGAGCACACCGATTTCACACTAGGATTACAGGAGGCCTCCCAGTCTTCATCAATTCCGGAGCGCTGTCCCACTGAGGCAAGCCCCTTCAAATCTAGTTTAAAGCTCTCCAAATGAGCCCTGCTAATTCGTGCCCCAGCATCCTTTTACCTCTGCGCGATAAACCTTTCCCATATGCCAGTGTCCAGGCCGGTGCCCTATAAAACCAGCTGTTATCAAAGAATCCAAAGCCCTGCCTGGAACACCAGCCTCGAAGCCAATCATTTATGGACTGCATTTTCCCATTCAGTCCCACATCATCAACAGAAGATGGAAGGAGCGAAGAGAAGATCACCTGAGCCCCAGAGTCTTTCACCATCCGCCCCAAGGCCCTGTAGTCTTTCTTTATCTCCCTCAGACTGCGGGAAGCAACTTCCCCTTCACCCGTCTGTTCCAACAGTTCCATGTCCTTTTTACGTGAGGACACCAGAACTGCACACAATACTCCAACTGAGGTCTCACAAGAGCAGAGTAGAGGGGCAGGATAGAGGGCAGGATCACCTCCTTCGACCTGCTGGTCATGCTCCTTTTGATGCAGCCCAGGATACGGTTGGCTTTCTGGGCTGCGACTGCACACTGAAGCCGGCTCATGTTAATTTTCTCATAGGCCAATACCCCCAAGTCCTTCTCCACAGGGCTGCTCTGAATCTCTTCTCTGCCCAGCCTGTAGCTGTGCCTGGGATTGCTCCGACCCAGGTGTAGGACCCTGCACTTGGCATGGTTAAACTTCATGAGGTTGGCATCAGCCCACCTCACAAGCGTGTCAAGGTCCCTCTGGATGGCATTCCTTCCCTCCAGCGTATCAACCGAACTGCACAGCTTGGTGTCATCGGCAAACTTGCTGAGGGTGCACTCAATCCCACTGTCCATGTCAGCGACGAAGATGTTAAACAAGACCGGTCCCAATACCGATCCCTGAGGGACACCACTCGTTACTGGTCTCCAGCTGGACATTGAGCCATTGACCACAACTCTTTGTGTGCAGCCATCCAGCCAGTTCTTTATTCACCAAGTGGTCCATCTATCAAATTGATCAAGTCATCTGTTAGCCTTCATTAAGTTTAAAGCTTCCAAATAGAAATTAAGCATGGAGGTAACACTGAACCATCCAACAGAGGCATGTGTAGGTTTGGCAGTACTTCAGGAATGTTGTAAGAGGTGAGGAAAAGGGAGTGTTGTAATGGTCAGCTGCATGAACTGTCATATTTTCAGAGCTGAAGATTCTTCTAATTAGTGATTTTGCTTTGGGATCACTATTGGCTGCTCAGTACAGAGAAGCTGGGATGATAAAGGCCAGCTTGAAAAATCTGAGCTCTTCAGAAATAATTTTTAGAGTATTGTAGAATACCTGTCCCTATTTATGAGGCCAGTTCAAACTGTGCTTTTTGCAGTACTCTGTGACTGAGGAATCTTGGTAGATGCCCATCTGAATGCTTAGAAAAACAAACTGGTTATGCAATCAGTCTTGGGTAAAAACTCTGCATTGCTGATGTTCTCTCCAGATAGGCTTATTGGAAAACTAATATCAAACATAGCCCTAAGCATGAAAGAGAACTATTGGCAGCTGAAGGGAATAAATGTGTTCAGGGAGGGAACAAAGTCTGTTGCCTCTCTTCTCTTTGCAGACATACAAATGTCCCTCATCCTTCAGTGGTACACTTGCAAGAAGAGACTGCCAGATAACGAACCTGGCATGCACGTATCCTACAATACTACAGGAAAAGTTTTCTTTTCTAGAAAACTTATAACTTTCTTCTAGGTTGGGAAAACAGTCCTCTTAGGTACTGATACCAGTATCAACTGGTTATATGGAATTTATTTAAAAGAAAATAAAATCCTGATGCTATGTAATAATTTAAAAAAGGAAACACAGTCTGCAGTTACAGAAACTTTAGCAAGTCTATAACAAGGCGTGATATAAAAATCTTGCAGAGGAGATTAGGAATAATAAGAAGAAAATCCTCAACAGAGCAGCAATAACTCTTGCTTTGACCACAGTCAAAATGGGTGCCACCTTCCACAGTCCTACTATCCACAGGATTATTTCAGAGAGCAACTTGATACTATGCACGGTAAGAAATGCACAGGCCAGGCAACTGAGTGCTAGTGACTTCTTCTGCAGCAGCTTTGACACCTTGCATGCATCACAGGAATTAAAAAATATATTTGAATCCAGAGTATTAGTGAAAGGCTGTGCAATTTCTGGATGTCTATGAGGCCAGCATCCCTGCAGCATACGGAGCGTGATGGGAGGGGGAACTGTTCAGCTGGAGCTGTGTGTGACTGGCTGACCGAGCAGCCAGCATATCCATATTCCAGCACTGTGGAGGTGGGAATGGGACCAGCTGAGGCAGGTGTGGGAGTAATGGGTTGCCATTACAGAGACTGTGGATAGTAATGTGTGTATAGATCAGGCGTAGCTTCTACACATCAGAGAGACAGTAATTGTAAGAGGAATTTGGGTAAAAATATCCATGGTTGTAACTGGAAATACGAAAATACCCTGAAAACAAGACCTGACAAATTTTAAAGTAATTAGAATTGTATTTTAATTTGGAGGGTTGGGTAGGGTATAAAATGCATGGTCTTACAGGTTACCTGATAAGTGCCAGTGAGGAAGGATTTTATCTTTTGTAGTTGAATGCAGTTCTGTAATTTGAAGAAGCAGTAAGAAGCTGTTTGCTGCAACAAGAGCAGGCTCCCCCCAGCCCTGTCACTATGCAAACATAAAAGGCATGCGTGAAGAAGCTGGGCCTGGAGGGAGGTTTCAGCCCTGTTTGTGAGATACCACTGCTGAGCAGCTACATGCTTCATGTGTCTCTCTCCTGGGGAATGGCAGTCCCACGTGAGACATGGGTGCCAATCTCCCACTATTTCTGCAAGAGGGAGCTGAGGCAGGGAGAATAGTCCCCTTCTGTTGTGGGCAGAGCCACAGCTTCATCCTCTAGCTGGTCTTGGACCCAGTCTCGAAAGCTGAGCCTTGGAAAAGATGAGAGACTCTTACTACATTTCTTTCTCAGGCTGAAGGTCACACATAGCAGGCAGAGGTCCAAACTAATTGATGGAAAAGCTGGCACTGGGGCAGAAGACAGCTGGGGATATGGACAAATGTAGCATCTGAGTAACAAAACTGACACAGCACCTAGAGACAAAGAAGGTGTGTTCAGAGCTGGGGGAAATCCTACAGTGGCAGCCAGAACCACTGCTTAGTAAGTTGGTAGCATAGCCAATGCTAATTACCACAGGGTGGCTCAGGAAAGGCTACGAAAGCAGACAAAAAGATACAGTGCCATCTCCTTTCAGCTGAAGACTACAGTGTAAACCTGTTTACTGCTAAAATTTCATGATCTCAAAGTATCTGTTTCTGGGTTACTAACTGCTGGGGGCATTAAGTAAAGTAATACTGCATCACTTCTTGGGCAATTCATGATGTATTTAGGGAACTTACATTTTGTAAAGGAGCACCAAAGCACTGGAGCACCAAGCTGTCCTCACCATCTCCTTTTGATAGGAGTAGCCCATGACACTCCAAATATCACATACATTCTTGTTCCTCAGCAAAATCCTTTAATGAAAAAGTCATGCCGCCATTTCTGACATTGAAACTAGGTATCTCAGCAAGTTTGAATGCCTTAAATTTAAGTGGTTATTGGCTTATGTACTTAACCTCTTGTTCTTGAGAAGTTTCTTTCAAGGTGAACAATTTGGAAGCAGAACTTACGTTTTTCCAGGAGATGGCAGTGCCAGTACAGAAAATAGCTCAGCAGCTGAGCTCCTGAGGTGACTGTTCTGTAATTTGCCAGCTCAGAACTCATATATAACAAGTTTTGATTATTTTTTTTAAATAGACTATCAGATAATTATACTTCAATGACTATCAAAGGCAATAATGATAGCACTCATTACAACTTTAAAGTGTGTCTGGTTTCCCAAGGCTCACAACAAACGTTAATTCATCTGAATGGAAACAGGAGACATAATTAGGCAGTAACTCATTTCTATCGCATACAGTATACGCTATAATTAATTTTTGCTTCACGTATTCACAGTGGATGTTGAACTGCCCTCCTAACATGTGTCTCCTCTGCCCTTACCTGGGGTAAGCCTTGCAGGAGCTGCTGTCACAGGCAGGTAGATGCTAAACCCTGGATTCTATCTGAGGAAATGGCTTAACACATCTGGCAGCACCTGGCACATCTGAAGTATAAAGCAGGGGAATAAATGTATTTAATACTGAGCACAGCACTGCACGAGATGCAGTGTAGGCTAAACACATTGCTAAATAGATTGCAATATGCTAACTAGACCATCTAAAATGCATTCTTGCTTTTCTTTGTGAGCTGATGCCTTTAATATTCATGTTGAGTTTGATTTCTGATTATTTTTGTCACATTGTATTTCAAGGATTTTGTGTTGTGATTACATGTGATTTACTAAAAATAACAGATCAAGGAAAAGATGCAGAACTTGCTGTGCTTCTCTTTCCATTCATTTATTATATTTTCATAAGTCTTTCATTAAAAAAAAAGCCTCTATTCACACTAGAAAGGCTACCTACCAGTTCAGTGAGAAGAAGGCAAGCAAAGAGTTATTCTACACCCTGCTAACATATTCATACAAAACTCATCCAATTTTGTTAAGACCTTTTGTGGAGAATCAAAAGTTAGTGAAGATTGTATTGTAATTCCTCTTCCTGACCTGAAAGTCACACAGCTGGATTCAAGTAGGCCAGAAATATGTGCTTTATAGAAACACCTTGTGGTTGGGGTGTTTTTGAAGCTCTGAAAGTTTATACCGCTGACCCTGCCCTCCATACCAGCAACCCAGTCTCTAGTAGGACCTTATAGCAGAAGACAATTTGTCTCAACTGTCAAATAGCTGGTGGAAGGAAAGATCCACCTTGTTTCATCAATGTCACCCTCTATGTTTTCCTTGTAATAGGGCAAGAGTTAGGCACTGCTCATTAGAGCTGAGAGATTCTAGTTTTGCGGGACATAATCAAAATTTAAATACCCTGGAGGAAAATAATTTGCTGCTTGATCCAGCAGCACTTTTTGAAGTAAATGTAAAAATGTTCATTAGCATCAATGAGATTCAGATTAGATCCTTGTTTCGTAGTCACTGGTAATATAACATAATTGGCTGTTCAACATAATTTTTTGTAAGTCATAAGAACTCATGGAAAGCCATGTCAACAGCAGTCTCATTTATTGTAACAGCAGCAGCACCACCCCAATGCTCTTTAGAGCCTCATAAGAGTGCAAGTTATACCATTGGCATCCCTCCTAGATGGTGCCAGTCCTTGTCACATACTATACAGGAACCTGTCGCAAAGCAGTCACTGCAAATTTCACTGGTGGGTGCTGGTAGAAGGGAATACAGTATTTGTGATAATGGAGATTAAGATATGAGAAGGAAATGCAGATATTGTATAATAACACTTTATATATCAGTTACTTTTAATTCTTAGTGTTAATGACGATGATGAAGTAATCGGTAATGGTACTTTGCATTACATGTGATAAAAATATTAGGAAATTAATGTGTGTTGTGGAGAATCTACCCATTATTTATACCTTTCAATTTATTGCAGAGACGTTATGACAAAACATATAATTAAAGTGTTTAAACAATAACTTTTCAAATATAACATTCCATATATTAAGCTGTGCGTTGGATGAGTAGGACAGCTCAACACTAAGCTAATCAAAAAGCTCAGGTCCTATAACTGATATTCATCATCTTAGGATAAAGAAGAGCATAAATCATACTGATTCCTGAATAAGCAGCACTCCAGCCAGCCTTGTGAAGTTCATTCTGTGACTCTGCTGGTGAGTAAGAATACAGGTAAGCAGGACTTGAAAACTGCAAGTTAGTAGAAAGCCACCTGGTTTTATATCCACTCAGGATTTAATTTAGCACTTGTATGAAATGCTGTCATTTAATGCAAGCATGCCAGCATACATGTCATGAGCCATATTGTTCAGAGGTGTTACTCTGTACATATGAACAACAGTAAGATAATACTAGAGCACATTTCAGTGCAATAACTAAACAGGCCAGGTACATGTGGAGTGTGAGGCATCAGAACTAGCAAAAAAAAGGCACATCAGGTTTTTGTCACACACGAGAGACAGCCAAATATCAGGGGTAAAACACTTCTCATGCACATATGTGACAGCGCACACGTGCACAGAACATAAAACTCCAACCAGATCCTGGGGGAACTCTCCTCAAAGTATAAGATTGATACAGGGTGTTTGTAGTCACTTTTGTTTGTTACCACCAAGGTAATGTGCAGAAGTGCCAAGCTCAAGTGCAGATTACTTTGGGGTGTGACTCAAATGCCATTCTTCTCATACAAGAAATGCATGGACAGCCCACTGCACACATCCATCCCTCTGCAGCATCAGGTAGGACTAGTCACCAGAAGACAGATGGATCAAAGAGCAGAACATTAACCAAGGTCACAGGAAACTTGTTATTTCCATGTGTCTTTATGTAAATCTTTCTGTGTAAACCTCTCTGTGCCTTTTTCCTTCTGCTTAGTAGGGCTTCTCCAATGGCTGCCAGGACTTAAGCTATGGTCCCCATTTTGTATGTTAGAGCTTGGCTGAAGCCTCTGAGCACAACAGTACTGCTACTGCAGACAATTCCCACAAATGAGGAAAGGAAGAATGACATGAGTACATCTTATTGTAGAAAGTCCCACTCTGAGAAGCTGGAAGAGGAGGAGACAGCCTCAAGTAGAGACACTATAGCTGGAACAGCACAGGGTTGAAGGAAGAATCAAGGGCTTAGGAAAAAGGGTAGAAATAATAGCTCATGATTTTCAATGATAAGGGCTGAGAAGACATTCAAGTTTAAATAATCTTTGGATGTGCAGCTGTAGGGACAGTTAATTCTGAATTCCCATTAAAAATCCCTCAGGAGATCTTGTAAGATTAAGTAAAATTAGCCCAAAGGCTCAAATTCTACCTGCAAATCAGGCATCATGCACTGAAATTAAAAATCCCCATAAAAGCACAAGATCAGCCCAGCTGCATGGCCTGGCAGTCACCCTGTGCTTGTCTTCTCTACTTAGTCTTCCGCTCAGCACCTCCTGCCTGTCCAGCCCTGCTGCTCTGGTGCTGCTCTGATCCAGCCGCTGAGACAGCAGACTGTCAGGCTTGAAGTTCTGCTCACATGTGCAGTTAATGCTTTGAAAAATGCGTAGATGAAAGGCAGTTAGCTGATCCATGAGGACCAAGGCTTGCACCACCATGGCGTGGGTCTGCCTTACATGGCTGCTCTTAAAAACCTGAAATGGCTGGGCACTCACCTTTTGGCTAGGTATGGCTGTGAGGGCTGGTATTACAGATTCACACCTCAATGACAAATGTGAGCATGTGTATCTTGTGTTTCCTAACTTCTTATGACAAAAAAATTGATGTAGCTATAAAACCCAGTGCACTTAATCTGATTAAAAAAAAAAAAAAAAAGAAACTAAAGGAAATGGGGAAACAGGGAAAGGAAAAAACCCAATGAGTTATTCAGGAGTATGAGCTGATGATGCTGCAGGTTTTCCTTACTTTCCCCAGTCATGCCCGTTATGTCCTTAGGCCGTGCAGCAGACTGCTGTGCTGTGCTGCAGACAGCTTTTCTGGGTGGTACAGCCACAGTGATAAGGCGCTTCTCCTGATCACAGGCAGATAGCTGGTGGAACCGCTGCTGGCTTTGCAGTGTACCCAGTTCAACTAACAAACCAGCCAAACATTTGATGCCAGTCATTACTGCCTTCATTTGGCAAGCTCTTGGCATTGCCAAGTACCTGCACCTGCAAGCAGTTCCCCAGGAGTCACTGGCCTTGCTTGTGCAGCTTGGAGCTCAGCAGCCTCTTTGCTGGTCCATTAACTATGAGAGATGTTTATTATGAAGCTAAAATTTATCCAACCAAATCTCACAATGAATAGAAAGTATGAGATAAATACTAGGGCTGTGCTTAGTAGAAACAGTAAAGAATACGCTATTTACCAGGGTAGATAGGAAGGCTGTTGAATTTGTGCCAGAAGTTGTTGCAGGAGGAGACCTCATGACATTGCTCCGAAGCATAGCATTCAGCTTTCCTCTGTGATAATTCAGAATGTTTCTGTGCAGAAATTACTTTTTTTTTTCTCAGAAGGACTGAAAGTTGGTACCTTTTCCTTTTAGTAACAGGTTAGTCTTCTGATAGTTTTACTTTCAGACAGTAACCTAAGATAGTGCTTCAGTGCACATCCTTAAAGTGAGGTAATGTCCAACTCCAATAAAAGACTGGGAGTTGCTCACCCATGCTCCAGCCACTGGAAATGCTGTAACAAGTTAAAGGCAGGTGCCACAACACTTTGAGGACCTAAACCTTAATGCCGTATTCTAAAAGCTATTGATGCACCTAGCTGATTTACAGAGGACCCCAGGGCAGTTCTGTGCTGGCTTTCAGGCCACCTCCGTGGGGCTGTACCACTCAGGGACACTGGCAGGACTCTGACTGTGCTCCATGTCTGCCTATTTTGGGAGTGCTTCCCTGTGTTTCTGGCCACGGGCACTGCCAGTAAGCTGACATGCCAGTGCTTACAAAGCTGTGGTGATCTAAGGACAAACTAAATCTTGCAAAAAATCAATGGGATTTAGGCTAAAGGAGGCTTGTGGTCTGGCTGACCAGCTTGTCGAAGCTGGGGACATAGTGCCTATGCATGGATCCATCCCGCTGCACTGGCAGATACTTCAAGACGTGGTGCAGCTGCTCCAGGAGTGCATCTGTACACATCCATCATCAATAAGGGACAGTTTATAGATTGAAATAGAGGATAATGGGAGGACAGTAATTTAAATCATAGTACTTAATTGAACGTGAGGATTCCTAACATCCTCTTAGTTTCCTAATTGCTAATATACTGAACACTGATCTTATCAGTAGTCCATGATATATAAAATTACTTCATATCAGATCATTAGTTAATTAATGATAGTGAGGACACACAGCAAAGCCAAAAGTAGATTGAGGATGTAAACTTCTTCAGTGAAAGGATAGATCTGCCATTGGTGCAATGGTGCTAATTCCCACTGTCCTGTACGTTTTTCAAGATACTTATCCAGAGCAATTTAGCTTGCAAAGTACCACCGAGAAGGAGATGAGGACACGCCACTAGGACAAGCCCTTCTTTTCAGCTCTTTGAGACTTTATCTTTAGGGGCAAAGAAGTTTCCAGGTGAACCGCAGTTCAGAGCTGCAGCAGGAAGTAAGAGTAACTGCAGAGTTAAGATTAATGTATGTACACTGTTTTAAAAAACCCAAACCAACACTTTTCAGTAGCTAATGAGTATACTGGGAAATGACATATAAATTTTATTTTTCCATGAGTGGATATCTCAGATAAACCAAAGGAGAAAAATATTAGTTACCCAAACAAGCACTCTAAGCTGTGTTTAGGGAATGCCTTCTGTATGGCTGGTTTTGGTGAGAGTGAAATACCATGCATTTTTCCTAAATTATGAAAGAATTGGGTGAACTAAATGTTTCTTATCCCAACCAACATAAAGTCATTTCAAGCCACCACATTTTACTTCTGAAAGAAGTCTAGAAATGGACAGAAAGTCATTTTATGTAGCTCAGCTGATGTGCAGTTCCTCTCAAAGTGATGGACTGTCTGCATTTGAAGATCATTTTTACTTACAAGTAAGGTTGGGTAAGACTATTGCCTAGTTTTGGGGGGTTTGTTTTGTTTTCTGGTCAAAATGTAGCAGGAAATGAAGGAAAGCTCCATTCTAGGGTTTTTAATCACACAGCAATCTTCCATTCTACTGTCCAGTCAGCCAAAATTTGATATATTCTCTATTAACATCATTCACAGAACAAAATGATCACAATTTCTTCCCAACACTGACAAATGGTGTTATTTTCCTCATGTAGGTTCTCCACATATGCGCTTTTTACCAGGCTGGAGAACCCTCAGCCCAGCCCATTTCCAGTCTTTTTCCCTTCAGCTTCTATGTGTGGTATATATAGAAGTATCTTTACCACTAAAGAAAATGTGATCATATCACTAAAGCGAGCAATGTGAATTCTAGATTTTCAGCCTTTTAATTTACCCAAGCTTCAGGGTTCACTTCATGACAATTATGTCTGGGGATAAAAAAAGACAAGCACCAATTTTAACTTTACCCCAATTATCCTGTTGCTTTGATGCAAACGGTCTCTAGACACTGTTACAAGACTTTTTCCTTCTGTGGAAGACAAAATTGACGACTTTGTGCAGACACAAACTGTTACAACTGCCACTGTTTGTCCCATTTCTCACCCCAGCCTACACTTACTCCCTGGTTTCATGTGATGAGTTACTGCTAAACAGCGTATTTTGCTTTAGAGGAGAAGAAGCAGGAGGGGAGTACCAAACAAACTCCAGGGTCTGTATTCAAAGTGTAATGCTTCTTATCACAAATAATTTAGAAAATGCAAGAACCCCAATTTGCAGCTAGGAGGCCCACTTGAGGGATCAGTTAAAATTTGCTCCTTTATACGCATGCCAACTTTGACTTCAAAAAGACTTTATTCCCAAGGATAAACAACCCAATATTTGTGTAATATAATTAAGTGAAGGCATCTTTAAATGTCATACCAGCTTGTGCCATGCTTTAAATTGTTATGCATCAACAGAATTTAACGAGATGGCCAAGGATCCTGCTTCCTGCGTGAATGCGATAAGCCACAAATACTGTATAGCTCTTTAATAGATTGCCAAAATAAAGCATTTTGTATGCAAATTATTCATGGAGTGGCAAAGCTAATATAGTGCCAAAATTACGCCCACTGGTCCTCTTCAATTAGTAGTTAAGTTGAAGTATCTTCAAACTGCAGAATTTCTTTCAGTGTCTCCCAATACTTGAAACATCTTTTCATTTATGAAAATAGGAAATAGCAGCTTTTATTTTCCTTTTAAGGTTTAGGGTATGCGTGCGCTATAGCGGAAAAGTGGCGAGCGGGATCTAATCAGAGTAATTGCACATAGGCTACCCAGGAAATAAGTATAAAAGTCCAGTGACTTGCAAGAAACTTGAAGGAGAAAGAAGAAAATTTATTTCCCCCTCTCCAGCCTGTGACCCTAAAACAAAGCATGTGAGCCCTGTGAAGTCAGGCTGAAAAAGCCAACTGGAAAAAACCCAGAATTGAAAACACAAGCACCTGGCTGATGGCTTGGAAGGGCTACTAGTGCTCACCACGTATAGCACCTTTCTGTCTCCTCCCAGAACCTCCCTGTCCAACAAACACTGCATCCTCCTGACAGCTTCAGGAGGAAAATTCTTCAGGGCGCACCAGGCAGAGGAGCCACCACCCCAAAAGGCCAGCAGCTGTAAATCATTTAACCTATAGCTTTGCTGTCAAGAAATGGCCTGAAATGTTCATTTCCAGCAGATTCAGGAATAAGCTATCCTTAACCAGGATCTCTAATTTCAAGTTAAGTACACATATAACCATCAGGCACATCACCTGGGAAATACTTGCAAAATTCTCTTACTATTTCTTTTCAAGTAATTACATTTTCCCCTGAATGCCAGCAACAGGGATCCTAGAAATGGAAGGGGAAAAGAAGGATACCGAAAGGATTTCCCAGTTTCCAAATTCCCAGTGAAAAACCTTTCTCCCTTCTTCAGGTTTCCAAGAGTATCTCCTAGACAAACCTATGAGGGAGCAGTGCAGAGCTGGGGGGAAAGCAGAATTGCTCCTTGGTAGAGAAGTTTCTGGAGAAACTTTAGAGTTGAATTAGGCATCTGCAAAGTAACCGGGAAACTTTTAGCCTCTTTGGTGTCACTTGCAATAGCACGTGGAGATGAAGCTTGGTGAAGAAGTGGAGGGGAAGGTGGGTCCTGTAGATCAAGTCCCCATTCTGTAGAGTTAATGCCAACCATATTTTTCATTTATAACCTAATCGTCAGAAGAGTACGGTACACGCCAGGGGTCTGGCACAGTGATTTAAGGAGCTTATGTCAAACTGCTTGGACCTAGATGGCCTTTCTGAGCTAACCTGGAGGATTTACTGCCAGCTGAACAACAAATGTAATTTCGGTCACACACTGTTTTATGAAATGTTGTGGAATACCATAAACAACAGTACTCAGCCTACTGAACTCCAAAAGCTGTAATCTACAGCATTCTCTTAACCTGGGAGGCAGTGGGGAGACCTAAACACAACAGACCCATTTCCATATTTTGCCATCAAGGGAAGAAATGGATAGCAGGTTATACAGCAGAAAACCACAACCTCTTGGAAAAATAAATAAAAGCAGCTACCACTTAATAACATAGATCTTGCATTTTGTTTTTGCTTATAATGATACTGGTTTAAACGTGCCCTTTTTTATAGTGATACTGGTTTAAATGTCTGTCCCATTAGAGGTGAGCAGTCCCACAGGGTATCTGCCAAACAAGGTCCAGCAGAAAGGCATAGGGAATGCACTGCCCTGGCACCTTCATAAGCACCCACCCAACAGAACCTCTTGCATATGGGGAGGACTTGCCGGATGCTATTGGTCAGGGTCCTGCACTGCCAACTTGTCACTAAGTTCCTTAAAAAAAATATTAAAAATGGCAACCAATGAAAATCAATCTTCTGATGCTCTGCTGCCTTAAATACAGGTGGAGCAAACAAACAGCCCTAAACAATACGGCAGAACCCATATATCAATTACCCTAAATGCTCAAGCATTTTTACTTCACAGCCTGCAACATCCGACGGTGGTACCCGCACCCACTGCACTGCGATGATAATGGTGCTGCATTGTTCCCGGGCGCCTGGCGGCCAGATAAGGGCTGCCTGTGCTTAGATGATAATGAAAACGGGCAGACTTAACATTGTGATTGGAAAATTTCTTGGGTCTCAGAAGAAGGTTCTATTAAGCCCACTGACCCCAATTGAATATTAATTAGCTAATTAACAGATTTATTGTTCCACGCAATTTCTGGAGAGGCATTTTTTTTTCAAGTGCCATTATTTTTTTAAATTATTTTTGCATTGTGTATAATTGAATCTTTGCAGCTGCCAGCATCTTCTGCATGATTTGGCAAAAAAAAGAAAGAAAAAGCACTTATAGCTTCCCCTTTTTTTTTCAGGCCCAAATGTTTCCAATCACTTTAGCGAGTGTTTGGGGGTGGGGGTGGAAGGGAGGGAGAAAGAAGCAGCTGATTTATGTTGCATTCTACAGATTTATTTATTCTTAAAAGCTTAACTTAAAAATGCCCACGCTTCTTTTTTCTTCCCCTACCCCCTATTATGGTTCACTGGTCTATCTTTTAGCCTGAGGTTACTACACAATGCACTATTATTCCCAGGAAGGACCCTGAGGTCTGTGCCCTGCCTCTCTTTATACAGGGTTTTAAGCAGTATGCATCTTTCCCCAACAGAAACCTGTTTGCTTCTGCTCTTTTCTGCTGTGCAGCTACTTTCTGCCCATTTTGAGAGGACAGGGGACTCGAGTGAGCCAGTCTCTATGGGATGGTCCATTGCATAGTTCACATTTTTTTGCAGAGTTTTTTTCTGAAGACTGAATTATCGGTAAAGAGAGGAAAGATGGTTTTTCACCATATGATTGCTGACAGTTTCAAAGAAGTTTACTTGGCACAGACTGCTCCAAGAGCTTCACACTTAAGTAAGCAAGGCCCCGCGGCGATCTGTCACACAATGCTTTTACTGTGGCCAAGGATTTGTTGCAGATTTCTTACAAATCATTTACTGCATCATCTCTTTTCCTAAAGAAGCAGTCTCTTAAATAAACCGTGGTATTTTTGTGAGTGCTGTCCAAAGACACGGATGTAAGCACTCTTTAAAGTTCCATGATAAAAAACCAAGATATTCTTATAATGTTACAGGCTGTAGTTGAAGAAGTCAACAGAGAACAATCATTATCCCATTAAAAGTAGAGAAGACAGAAATAATCTTGCATTACAGAACAGAAAACATGCAATTTATATGGTGCAAAAGAGCATGCAGATCTCTTAAGTCCATACACCTGGGCTTAGGGCTACTTCTTGTGCCAGATCTGGGATTTGCATAAGCTGCTGTAGGAAGCGTGGCTCAAGAGACCTGGATCTTCTAACATTACCTTCTTATAGGGCATATATCCTCCTTCTCCCAGTGTCATATAAACACACCAAGACAGCTACATGTTAAAAATAAGGTTAAAAATTATGAAAAGAGACCTCCTGCAAAGGGCTGTGAAAAATTTGGCACCAACAGAAGTGGAAATGCATTTACCTCATCCTGAATGGACAGCAGAGTCTACAAGATGGACAAGGTTGTACCTGCCACAGCTACAGGTGGGTCCAAAGACGACGAATGCTCACAGATAGCTCCTCCTCAGTTTCCTCCTCAATCTAGTGATTTTTCTGGGTGTTTTTTTTGTTTGTTTTTGTTCTGTTTGTTGTCTTTTTTCTTTGCTTGTTTGGTTTGTTTCTTGGTTGTTGTTTTTTTTTTTTATGAAACTACCAATGTTCAAAGAAAAAAATATCATTCATAGCTTCTAAGCTGTTTGCATTTCTACAGCTCACAGGACACTTTGCAAATGCACAGAAATGCTGACCTGCCAAATTAAATGAGTCAAAAATACATCTATCAAGTATCTCTTTGGACCATTAAAGGTGTCACTGGTGCAGATTATGGACTATGCTTGCAGTGACCTAGAAAAACCAGCGTATCACCCCATTTCTGAGAGGTAGACACTTTCCCTCAATGCCCACAGCTACGCTGTACAACCCAGAAGACAAGCCATCATAGCCAGCTTTGCGCCCTGGCTTAATTTGGATCCAGCCATCAGTTTTACCAGTCATGGGGAGCAGAAGTGCTGATATCCGGATGATTTTGGTCATCACACAGACCTACTTCAGGTCCGGCACAGTGTTCTTCACAAGATTGGCCTAGGTGAATCAAGACATTTTAAAGAAGTGCTGCTGTCATAAGCTACTTTTTATTTAGATCTCTCTGCCTGTTTTACAGCTATAACGTATCCCGAAATACACTAGTCAGAGAGGTATTGTTTAAACCACATGATCATTTTCTTAAAAATATTATATGAAATACTACTGGGGCTCCAAATGAAAACTAATGAAAACATCAAGAAATGAGATTTCTATTTAAATATAAAACCATAAGGAACAGGGAAGGAGAAATACAAAGCTTGCACTAGGATTACAGAGATATGTGAACTGTGCCAGTAAAGAGCCTGGACTAAACTCATCAAAAGGTTGGTGGATATTATTTCATATTGACTTTGACCTTCTACTCTGATGTAATTACTCGAAACAATTTAAATAACTTTCTTCTTTTTCTTTAGGAAAAAAAAGAAAAAGAAAGCATTTTACATTGCTTAAAACTGGAAAACAAAATGTTTGATTGAGGTCATCTTGACATCCATTAGTGTGATAAATGAAGTGGAATTCAAGGCTGCTCCATTATCAAGGTTTATTTTCGTTGTTCAGATCTGGTTTCCCCTCTCTCTCCTCTCCCCTCTTTTTTTTTTTAACATGGCCTCAGACTCAAGGCTGATTACAATAATTGCATTTTCTCCCCATAATCGTACAAATGATTCAAAGAGTTATTCAGAATGTTTCAATGTCAGCACTTAGATAAATGCTCCTTCTTTCCTAGGGATTGCATTTTTTATGCAGAAGGTTAGTTAGCAGCAGCAATAACGGTATAGCTGTCAGAAAGCCGTGAATTTACGTGCCCAGTAACTGCAGTCACAATTGTTTGGTACTCGGCGTGGCAACGAGACTGAATGGGATACCAGATAATTTATAACTGCTCCCCAATACAAGAAGAACAATTATATTGTATGCAGTATAAAATGGCCATTATTTAGCTCAATTTTTAAAAATTATTTGAACAAAATGCCTATCCCTTGCAGGGCTATTTTCTTCTTGGGTCTAATTAGATACCTGAGGAATACAGGACATATAAATTTTAGCCAGCAAATATATTTATGGAATTTTAATTTGCTTCTTGTATGCCTCTGCCATAAACCTTGTGAGCATTCTTTGGGAGGTTTTTAATCTTAAAGGCAAAAAAAACAAAAAGTGAAAGAAAGCAGTAGTCATACAAAAGGTAGCTGCCATTTTTTCTGATGAGCAGGAAGATCCTGGCTGTACCTTGTGTATCATAAAATTACTGCTGTGTGCTTTATAAGAACAAGTTTGTTTCTACAGCCTTGACAGATTGCTCAGCCCTGCTCTTCCCTATGAGCAGGGCTGGCTTGGCCAGAGCTTCAGAGGGCCCTCAAGCAGGCTGGGGTCCATGGGAACCTCCAACGCTTGAGCCAAAACCTCCATCCCCAGCCCCAAGCTTCCCGTTCATAATGAGTAGATCAAATTGCTGTGAATGAAACTTCTGTGTTGAAATACTCCATGCAGGAATTCCAGCATCTCACAGAAAACAAAACAACCCCCAAACCAGTGAATAAGCTCACAAGTACTCTCCTTCTTTTGGGGTGCCTTTTTGGAGGCAGAGGGGCTTTGCAGAACTCACTACACCAGGCTGCAGCTGAGGTAGAGTGTAGCTCTTTGTAAAACATGGAAATTTTGTTCCAGAGCACTAAATTGATTTCCATTCACAAGGAGGCACTTTTCCTCACTGCCTTCAAAGTATTTCAGGGACGAGCAAAACATATAGATGAGTAGGAATCGGAGGAGAGTGAAATTTCACCAGTTTCTGCATAATTTGCCCCTAAACAGAAATTCAGGTAGAGAAGGGACAGACAGATGGACAAGTCAGAAAGCTCAGTTAGTAGCTGGGCCCAGTTTAAGACATTGTCAAAACTTAAATTTTGCCAATTTGGGAAGGAAATTAGCCGTGCTACTACCAAGACGGGCTTTCAATCAAAGTCTAAAATTAGGCTTTCTTCTCTTGAATTAAACCTTAAAATATCTAATGTATCAATCTAATCCACCTGTCTAAGACTTGGTGTAGCCCATCACTGTATGGCCAGGTCACAAAACACTGCATTAACCCTCGCCTTGGGAAGGAGGTATCTTATGGAATTGAATCTGCATCTGTCTGACTAAAGCAAATCCTGCCATGTCTTTTCTAAGGGAAATAAAAGTATCTAGGGAAGACTGGAAAGGCAGCTGGCAGAGGAATGGCTGCAGCCACGTGCTGCCAGTGTTTCAGCAAGGCTGTGCTGCGGCAGTTCCCACCTGCTGTTTCCTTCCCAGAGTCCAAGGGTATGGATGTAGGAAAGAGCTGGGAAGAGAGGCTGTGCTGAGTGCAATTAATTTATATCTCCATTTAAATAAAACCTTTTCATAGTCATAGCTTGGGAGAGACAGCACCACTTGGCAAACAAAACTGTATTAAGTGCACTCCGCTAGAAATGTTTATACTTTGTCCCTGAGAAATGTTTATGCTGGAGTACAGTATTTAACTTACCAATTGAAAATGAATGACGAGGAGAGGAGTACAGAGGTTTTCTCATTTCAAAAACGTTTGTTAAGTGTCTTCCATTTGTGACAGTTCCAAAATCAGGGTAAGTTGCCTTCACTGAAGGAGTCTGCAGTGACCTGAGCCATGCTGAGCATGCTGGTGAGACACTCCAGCAAATGTATAGCCTAAAAATGAAGGAAGGCTTGGGGAAATGTTCATTTCTGATTAAATTCCTTTCTTCTCACCCTCTCCTGCTGTTGACTTGCCTTCAGAATCCTAAGATTACATTACAGAAGCCAGACCAGGGCTGTGAAAAATATGCTATTGTACCTGTGAGGATGAGTTTGCAAAAAACTCTGTCGCGTCATATCTCCTACTTAAACACCAAATTCCCAAAGGTCAGTGCACCCCCTCGCTTCCTTCCCCTGCATTTCCAGGACAGAGTGCTGTCACACATGTGATCATCTGTCCGCAGGAGTGCAGTAGCAGCATGCACTCTTGCCCAGCACATGCATTGCAGAAGCTTTTCTTGCCAAGGCTGGCTGGCCTTCTCTGACTAAATACTTTTCTTAATATGAGAAAAACAAAACTCACCTGTATTTACCATTTCAGTCTTTTCCCCCTGCAGACTGCATGGGATGAGTGCAAGCTAACAGGATCCTCCCATAGGATCCTCTCTCAGATTCAGGGCTGTGGACACTCCTGAAGAGTCCATTTTGCAGCAAACAAGGAAGTAGGTCCCAACTCTGACAGACCCACAGGCTACTCAGCAGTTCTGGAAGCAAAGAAAGGCAATGGGGCACAGTTCTTCTGAAGGGCACAGAGCTCTGCAGATAAAAACCAAATTAAATGTTACATTCTGCAGAAGGACAATGCACAGGTTTCTTCAGGAGGCTCAGAGCCAGGATTATCTGTCCTTCCCACACAAAGGCCCAGATGGCAGCTACCAGTAGGAGTGACCCAAACCATGAGCAATCCCAGCCACCACAAGACCAGTTTACTCTGTTAAACCAAACCTTAGCAGGTGATGTACAATAATGGCTTAAAGCTGCTTCATGTGATACAGATGTGCAGGGTCAGTGCTACAGCCCCCAGCTTCAGATCTGAAAAGCTGCTGTACATGGATTCCAGCTGCGCCTCTCCCCGTGCTGGTGTGCAGGCACCAGGGCAGCCTCACAGCCCTCCCAGCAGCCCAGCTCCCGAAACAACACATGGATGGCCACAACCACCCACTGCTCTACCAGCACTTTAATTCTCCCATTACATCCCCACAAAGCACCACACAGCCAGTGTCCCCATTGCTTTTGGTATAATGGGGATGGGGAAAAAAATCCGCTGGATGGGGGGAATGATATTAAAAAAAATTAAAGTGGAATGGGAGCAGGAGGGGAAAGAACATTGCTCACTTTAACCATCATCTGTAACATCATAATTGATCTTTACATGAAGCTCCCAGAGAGACAAAGAGAGATGGCATAGGTATGAATCCAGGAATAACAATGTGCACTTAAATAGTGCTCATCATATGATAAAGTATGACACTGACATTTTACCAATGTATCTTCAAAGGGTGTTAATGAGGGAAAACCTGCCTGAAGCCGACAGCCCAGAACACGCCAAACAAGAGAAACGACTGCTTCTGTGAGGGAAAGAGGTTCAAAAGGGGTAAAAGAGAGGCACAGAACAAGCCACCCGTGCAGCTGAGTGATGTTGCAGTGCCCAACAATGAAGAGCAGAGGAAGAGTAATCAGGTGCTAGAGGGAAGGCAACAAGGGGCATTCAGCAGCTCATGGAGAAGGAGAAAGAAGAGGAAAAAAGCTGCACCTCCTCATGGCAGCCTCAGCATTGGGCATAGCATCAAACAGGCTCTTCTTTATGTCCCTTATGTGTCTGTCCCTGACATTTTTGCCCCTCCAAAAGCTTTGCTTTAGAGTATGCATGACTTGGGTGCATGAATCAGCTCAGGAACAGCAGCATCAAGATTAAAATAATAACAATTGAAAAAAAGGGCACGCATGGAGAGTGTGGGAAGTGCGCTAGACCTCTGAGAAACCCAGAAAACTGCAGCTCTGGGTATGAGCATAAAATGAGCTTTAAAAGCCTGTCACCCTCTCCACGCATGTGTCAGGAGCAGAGGTGGTGTAAGACTGAAGGAGAATAATTTAGGATGGAGGGGTGTAATTTATCAAACTCTGTGACACTCTTCATGTCGCATTGGACAGGAACTTGCAGCAAAACCAGCCAGTGCTGATGTGCGTGTTTTAAAAGATGCGACTGCTCAGAAAGTGCCCTGTGTTACACAGAAAAATTAAATACATTTTAAAACTAGTTTTGCTATCCCCATCATTCATTTGATCCCTTCCCACTAAATGAGCTAGACAAACAACAAATAAAAGCAACAAGCTTTGACCCACTCTTTACCTACAGTATCATATAGATTTATGTATTTTTTATATCAGCAACTTCAGTCTTTAGTCTTACTCTCTGCTTGTAGTTTCCGTCACATCAGGTCATAACGATGCGAACATCAAGTAGCTGGGCTGAAGGAGGGACAGCAAATGAAGCTCCTGCACAGATGTGAGCTTTTCCATAGCTAGCACTAACCTGAAGGAAAAGGCCGCACACCTCCTTGGGAAGAGAGGGAATATTTAAGAAGTAATGTGTTAAGTGTTGTACCAGGTTTGTGGTAGCTCAGTGGAACTGTTTTGGAGAGGTTGAGCAATTTGTTTGTTATTTCATAATGAAAACCAGACAGAGAAAAAGGATTCATTTAGTAAAACGTGTGGAATTGCTGCTTTGACATCAGACAATGAAATACAAAGCAGAGATGCCAGATTGCATGAACTCCACCTGAGCTGCCCCAATTCGTAATGCTGTAAGCTGGCCTGTCCTCAAAAGTTTATAGCTGAGCAATAAATGCATGAGCTCTCATTTGCAGGACAAGAGTCCTGCTGATGCATACTCATGTCACCCTACTGAGGCCAACAGAGCTGCTGCCTTTGGGACATCTTGGTCCAAAGGTTTAATTATTTTCTTGATTTATTTTAGGAAAATTATACCTCGTTAACAGTAACATTCCTCACTGATGCTTAAGAGCACGTTATTAGCCTTGAACTACAGGAAAAATTGTCTCCTGCTAATGGCACGTGCTGCCAGAGATGAGACCTCATGATCACAGCAAAGCTCAAAAGATCACGCACCTCTTCTGGCAATTATTTCTGACTCTGACACATGGTGAACTATGGACCTGGCATAAAAGCTCTTTTTAATATATTGGGGCAGCGTTGAATGGCCATCCTCAGGGCTTTCCAAAGCAGCAAATCCCCTGTGCACCTTGGGGCATCCTGGAGAGCTCCCTGTCCCTAGCTAGCAGCAGCTGGCTGTGATGTGATCTAACCCAGCCTTCTCCAGCTTAATTAATTATTTCAGGCTTTCTCCACCACAAGAAAAAGGTGGTGTGAGGCCAGAGTACATGGACTTGCCCCAACTGGTTCCAACCACTTGGCAACTGGTCTTGAATCAGTAACTACAGGGCTCAGCAAAACCACCATCACAAAAAAACCAAGACCCCAAAGACAGACCATTCTCCAAGAGACCAGCATATCTCGCAAACATATAGGGGCATGACGTGTGGCTCTGCAGCAAGCACAGCTCTGTGCCCACAGGTTCCCTAGGGAACACTCTCAGATGTGGAAGCAGAGACACAAGGTCAGAAGTATAGAGCACTGCCTGGGCTGCCCCCATGCAGAGGAATCTCACCCTTTATAAACACTGCCTCCTCCAGAGCTGGGAAACCGCAGGATCCCTCCCGTTACCCAGAGCCAAGATTTATATGGCAGGAGACGGGGGAGCACAAGCACACAGGCTTGAGCAACTGGATACCCTTGAATTTATACTCCATTTGGGATGATAATGAGGTGGTTAGTACAGAAATACAAGACAGCAATAAACCACTGACTTTTATAGATCTCTGTGTGAATCTGAATCATCATTTGGCGACCAAGGGATGGGTGATATACAGCAGTCCGTCCAGTCCTAGCTCCTCTTGCGGCTCCCTGGGAGAGCAGCAGCACAAGGGAACCTGAGAGTGCCAAGGCCAATGAATCCCACCCCGATGCATGGGGACAGTGTCCACAGGTCAAGATTTGTTAGTGGAATATGAATCAACTAATCTCAATTAAAAGCATGTCCTTTTTACATAGAGATCCCTTTTCCTCCACACAAGTCATGCATATTTTTAAACACCTTAATTCTACTGGAAATGCACAGTGGCAGCTGAAGGCAGATTTTGCTGCTAGCTTTAATAAAAGGACTAGAAATGACTTGTTTTCTGTTGGGCAAGAAGGAGCATTAACTATCACTGAATGGTCTACTTTCAGGTCACATAAAGGCATCTAGATTTGCATTTATTCTGTATATAAATTTGAAAAAAAAAAAGTCAGAAACCCATGGAATGGGTGCTGCAGATGCCTGGACAAATGTATGGCAGAAAATGTCCCTCAAGGGCTAAGACATGACTCTCCCTGTACATGTATGGGAAACATCATGAGGAGATGCACAGCCCTGGGCACTTGTCTGGCAATGCTGCAAGGCTGCATTACAGACGTGCCCTCAGCTGCTGCTGCAGTCCTGTTTTGGGTGAACCATGGCTCTGTCACGGGGTAGGAAAGCCAACAAACTTGGCATAAATATCTTCCAAAGTGAAATAGTGACTTAGGGAAGACGGCTCTAACTGAAGGCCTGTTTCCTGGGAGCAGGCACTGTCAGCAGCTCCCAGCAGCAGAGGTGCCTGTGAGCTGTTGCCAGCTGGGCTTCCCCAGCAGCAAGGCAACAAAATCAGAAGCATCTTCCAGAAGAATTGCTCTTTGTGCATGTGCGTATTTTTCTGTGAGGGAGACTTAGGAGCTGAAGTGACATTTCATTAAAGTAGCCAGAGCTAATCCTTCCCATCCTTATTCTTCTCTGAGGCAGAATGGGCAGACAGACCCCAAACCTGCCTGTTCCTTTGGGAGTGGAATATAGGAGGATTTATGTGATGGAACTAAAAATGATAAAATGTTAGAGGAAATGGTCCAGAAACGCTGAAATAGAAATGAAGGACTGAAATATTCTACTTACACTTTTTGCAGCGGCATTGATATAAAAAATTCCATTGGTTGTGTGGTTTTTTTCTTATTGAGGGACCTTTTTCTTACCAAGAAAATTGTTTATGCAGAATGTCTCAAGAAACTTCATTTTTAATTTATATATCCATGCATATAAGTGGTAGCAATTTGAAGTCCTCCAAACAATCGCCTGTAAATTACAGCCTTTCTAAGCAGCAATATATATCCACAAATCAGTCCCAGGACACTGAAGCTATATGTGAAAAGGTCTATTTATGTCACTCCAGGCAGAGAAAAAAGTTTACTTATTTTTACATTAAAAAAAATAAAATCTTATTAACATGTATAGTTAATTGGATAATAATAAAGAAAAAAAAAAAGAAAAAGAAGAGCCCTTTAAAAGACCTGGGATGACTAGGAAGTTAATCTACTGAACTTCTGAGCAGCAGAAGTTCAAGGGCACAAGGAACCACAAGGGCAGTGATTCTTGTGCTTCTCCCTGTGTCTCTGCAGGTACACATGTATCTGCTGCACTACACTGAGCACAACCCCTGGGTATGGCCCCTGCACTACACTGGGAGAGCCACCATGGCACTGGTGAGGGGCAGCCACACTACTGAGTGTTGGTTTACAACAGGGAATTCACCAGGAATGACTCTGCAAAAAAGCCCTGCAAAACCCATAGCAGAGGTGATGTGAGGGGAGGCAGGCTCCAAGCAGGATGCTGGGGGGACAAGACCTTAATCCCAAATCTCCCCTCTTGGCAGCTGCAGCAGGCAGGCAGCTCCAGAGCTCACTCCTGTGTCAGCCCATCACCAGCCACAGGGAAGCTGTTCTGGTTTGAGCTATTGCTAATGGGGATGAAGTCTGAGATTATTTTACCAACTCAGTGTAGCTGGCCATCATCATACACACAAATAGGTGTTGCACATCACACTTCCCTGCTGAATAAGCATCTGCCCAAGTTGGGATCCTTGTTTGGGTGGGGTAGACACCAATGGGCAGGGTTAACTTTGGCCAGATCAGCATCATCAGTGGCCTGTATGTGAGGAAAGACAACAGTTCAAAGCACAGCATATTTGTATGTGCAGCTTTCTCATAGCCTTTATCCTACCCATGGACCATATTTCCTGCTGTAAATGCAACATTTTGGGGGTGTGAGGGAGGCAGGTTTCAGGAATGCAGCTCACTCACCAGCAGTAAGGGAGTGGAGTTTCCAGGACCTTGAGCCTCATCACTTGTAACAGCAAACACCAGATCATACACATGCATGTTTTTAAAATACGCTTTTCCTCAAAGCAGGCTTTTGGAAGCAGCAGCTCATGAAGCCTGCAAATGACATCAACTGAAAGTGCCATTCAACAAGTGGGCACTTAAGTGACAGGAGTACTTTGCATAGGGCAAAACCATATGATTCCTGCAGCATTTCCTCCCATAAATTACATTCTTGGCTTCCCTCTCTGCCTCCTTGTGCCCTGCACTGAAGATGCAGAAGATGATGACCAGTTGTATTGGGTCAAACATATAAAATTAGAAATTAAGGGGCAAATGTAGCCAGGGCATTTTCTCAAACACGAGAGCTTAAACACGAGGACGCAGCAACTGTGCTTAGATGACTTTTGTCTTCATCTTCCATCAATGAACAAGGATTGCCTACATGGCCTTTTGTGTTAGCTGAACATTATGGCTGTCCACACAAGTCCCTGCATTTGTTGTATTTTGGGGGAAATGGGATGTTTCTAGGACCTTTGCTGTGGCTGGGCAGGAGAATGCCAGGGTACCCGGATGAGGTACCAGAATGGCAACTGATGTGAGCTGTCACAGCTCACCAGGATAGCCCAAGCACAGCCAGCATGCTCTCACCTATCCCAAGCCAGGCAGAAAAAAGCCAAATACATTAATTCTGGACTCAAACAGATTTGGGAACAGTACAGCCCCTTCGCAGGTATTCAAAGCGGGAGCTGTGCTTGTTAAAATAATTATTCACTGTGAGTTATTTGCTCTACTAAGAAGCTGCTTTCCCTCCATATCTTGCTCTCACCTGTTCTTGTGCATACATGGGTATCAGTTAGGCCTTGCCTTGCAGGTATTACCAGAATCACCCCGAATTTACAACACTGCCGAGATGACGAGGCATCACCCATATATGGGGGCTGAGGGGAAAACCCCAGAACTTAATGCAAGCAAGAAGGAGCCTCTGCTGCAGCCCTGGCTTAGCATTCCAGGACTATCATGCCACAGGGATGTTCTCCTGGAGGAATGCTGGAGCCACCTGGTGCCATAGTCTGTTTGCAGCATTAAACAGTGGGAAACCAAAGGGAGCATATACCAGGGGAATATGAGTGGACAGGGCAGCAGTTTGCTACCACCAATAATAATAATAAGGGAAATAACTAGGGAAGAGAACACAACCGCTCACAACCCACCGACCAATACCCAGCCTGACCCAAGCAGTAACCTAGGCCTTCCGGGTAACTGCCCCCAGTTCTACATCCTGGCCATGACATGCTGTGGTATGGAATACCCCTTTGGTCAGTTTGGGTCAGGTGTCCTGTCTCTGCTTCCTCCTGGCTTCCCCTCCTCCCTGGCAGAGCATGAGACTCACAAAGTCCTTGGTCACAGTAAACATTACTGAGCAACAACTAAAAACATCGGTGTTATCAGTGCTGTTCCCAGGCTGAGAGTCAAAAACACAGCACTGCACCAGCTACTAAGAAGGAGAAAAATGACTGTTACTGCTGGACCCAGGACACCCTGGGTGGTACCCTCACCACCAGGATGGGGCTGCAGGACAAGCCCTGCAAGGCGGCACTGCCTGGCCCTGTATGCTGTCTCCCCAGAACTTCCCAGTGAAAGTTTGCGTAAGCTTTGGGCTTGATTCTTCAATTCCTCTTCCACACAGCTGGCCAGAATCAGCAGGGAGCCAATACATTCTGGTCTTGGGGAAATTACACACCCAACGAACAGTAGCACAGGGGACAAGGAAGGGACAGAAAATGCCATCAGGGTTGAAAGGCTTCAGTAATTCAAAGGGGTTTGACCTTGCAATAATCCCTTTGTGCAGTGCCACTTTGAGCAGACTTTGATTAAGTGATATCTTATTAACTAATGCTTTAAAGAGGGGCACTTTTTTGTGTGTTTTTTTGCCTTTTTAAGAGGAGTTTAATGCTCGTGCTGTCCTCATGCTATCAGAGCACTGTGATACAGTCAGACTTTGCAGCAGCCTGGCAAGTGCTGAGCTTCTGGCCATTAATTGCCCGGAGGCTCAATGTCCTCTGGCTCCTTCCCCCCTTCCAGCTCCAGACATTGATGAATTTTATGCTAAAAGACCAGTGGAATTTATTGTCTTCCATTAGTCTAATACAATACAATTTATTTTTAAAAAGCTTCGCTCATGCAAAAGCATCCCAAAATGATTCACAGCAGATGACAGACTCTGCAAGCAGATTCAGGCAGTTTATACCCTTCTGCATGATGTAGCACAGGTTATCCTGCTGGCTGGACTGCAACCAGGAAGGTTTAATTATCCACAAAATAGCATTACTGCACTTTGTTGCAGAGAATGTGCAATCAAAGCAAGGTAAATATGGGCAACAATAGGTACAGAGGCAGAGCCAGGAAGCAGACTGATGTGAAATAAAACACAACGTAAAAGTTGAGCAGATCACACTGACAATAAGGATGCTCAAGAACTTGGGAAGAGACAGAGAAATGCAATGAGCAAGCATGACAGTGGGTGGAAACCAACAGCATACAGAGTGGGAGCTAGTACAGAGGAGCAAGGAGCCAACCCAACACTCAGAGGATGAGGAAAATAGTGACTTGATGAGAGATAAGCCTATTCACATCAGTTCAGGATCTACATTTCAACAAACAAACAACAAGCAATTCCCCAAAAAGCACTCACAAAAGTTTGCTGGCCAAGGCATGGTCAGGAAAGACCTAAACAATGGGGGGAGCTCCCACAACAACAGTAAGGCTCGGTCTCTCTGCCACAGCCCCTGCCCCCAGGAGGAGAGGAGGGAGCCCCACAACCAAACAGGATGCCACTCCTTGCTGAATAAGTGCAAGGCAGGTGAAGAGGGCTCAACCCAGTTCACCAGAGCTGCAGGGAGGCTTGGCACAGTGATGAGCACAGCCAAGAGGGCCCAGCACCATCATCTTCCACTGGCCAGAGTTAAAAGTGGTAAAAAAGATAGATGGCCTGGAAATCCAGGGAAGAGCTATGAGACAGAAAAGATTTGTCCTTCAACCAAGGGGATTTGCTTTAACCAGTTATTTGGCATTTCTTTCCCAAAAACACCATCGTGGCTCTTACCAAGAGGTCAGAATTACATGACACCTTTACATACCACATGCCCACCACCTCCCTCCTCACAAGGCTCACCCCATTCTCCAGAAGCACTGCAGACATCTTCTGCACTTTCTTCGGCCTAAACAAAAGCCTAAGCTGTCCCACTGCCATACCTGCCCCCACAGGGTGCTCCTAGCACCAATCCCCAAGCCAGCAACTCCCCACCACTGCAGAATAAGTAGTCCTGACTATCGTGCTGCAAACAACCTACGGCTGTTCCAGCACAGCCCCTTAGGACAATTAAGTAGACAGGATAACCATCTCTGGAAGCACTTTGTCAGAAACCTGCCTACTGCCTTTTCCCCCATCAGCAAGGAAGGCTTCTCTTTCATTTCACTGGAATGCCTGCCTCTCTAAAAGTGAAAGAATGAATACAGTTCACGGATCATCAGGGTGGGCTGCACTGCTGATAGCTCTTATTTTCATCAATCCTTGTCAATGAGACCCGCCAGTGGCTGGGAGCACATGAGCTGTCACACCAATAGAGCAGCATCTCACCTTCGTGGTGTGGCTCTGAGCATGCCGCAGCACATGCCCATGTGCGCTGGGGAAACTCTCCACCCTCACTGGTGTCTCAGTGAGTCTCACAGAGGGGTAGTCAGGGTTTTGATCAAGCTCGAGGTAGGTTTTCAGGATTTCATGCTTCACAATTTTACCCAGCAATGTAATACTTGTGGAGCTACAGCTGTTTCTAAAAAGAACAGTGATGCTGCAAGGAGAGAAATTATTAGGAAGCTCATTCTTTATTTTAAAACCTGAATAAAGTTCTTTGGGGAGAAATTAAATCATGGAAGTAAAGAGCCATGAATGGAAACAAATGTGGGGTTAAGCAATGTGGGCTCAGAGCTTGCCTTTCTCCTCTACCAGCTAGATTCAACAAAGCGGGGCCTCTGGAAAGCAAGGGCAGAGGCACAGGCAAGTGGCATTGTCTGCCAGTGCATGAAGCATCTGTAAAAGAAAAAAGTGTGTAAAGCATCTGTAAAAAATGTATCATCTTTGCATGAGCATATATGGTAGTAACAATACAGCAGTAGGGGAGCCTGAATGACCCCGCAGGTCATGGTAGAGTGACACAGCCATAAACCAAAATAACACTGTACTCATGGTGGGTGCCCTTCCCTGCTGTGCCTTGCCCAGACACCAGCTCTGAATGAGTAGGAGCTGACCCCCATTGTGCCACTGTCCCAAAACTGGGGCTGTCTTCCACCGTGGCTGCAAGGCTGGGGGAACCATTGTCACACACTCACGGATTTCACATGTTTTATCTGGAAAATGACTCCACAGGCATTATATCAAGCCAGACACCCCAAAAATCAAAACATCCCACACGATTAATTGCACACCATATGATTAATAACATAAAAGCTGTCTTGAATTTCTGGATTCCCTTCTTTTCCCCCAAAAAGAAACAGCTTGTGCCATGTGAGAAATAAATTTTTCTTTCTGATTTTCTCCTTGTCTGTAGAACATTTAAAAAGTGGAAAAGCCAGCGGCAAAGTGTGTCAGAATTGTCTTTTAAGGGGTTAACATTTGTAAGATGGATGCTGCGAGAGCTGTTTTTTTTAATTAAAAAAATATATTTCTGGAGCAAAACCACAAGCAATAAAGAGCGTTTGCCTGTTGGGAGGCTGGTTTTGTAATGCGGTATGAATAACCAGCTGACAATCCATTTTTTGTTTTCTCTTCGTATGGCCAATGGCCACGAGCCAGCCAACTTTATTGTCCTTGAAATGTCATGATTTTGAGTATGCACAGAATTCTTAACTGCCCAATTTACTGCATAACATCCCTTTTTATTATATGGCAACAATGTGATCCTGGGCTCAAAGACTTACTAGTTAAGAAGATTATGTGTTTTCCTTTTTCTGTTTTGTTAAAGTGCCAAGTCTTGCATTTTTGGCATCTTCTAAAGAATAAAATGTCTTCTGAAATATTCTTTCCAAGCACAGAAGTTACCTCAGAGGAGCTCTGCAACGCGGGGCTTTTCAGTACTTTCTCGCTTGCTCAGAAGTTCAGACGCATTTCTTCTCCTCAAAAGCTTCCAATTTTTACCTCTTTGTGCATATTGACAGCAAAAAAAAAAATAAAAAAATTGTCCTTCATAAGTTTGTGTTACTTTACTGATAATTTGTTTCTCTCTCTCCGCCTACCCCCCCACCTTCCCAAGTGTTGTATGTTTGCACCAGTGAGCACGAGCGGGCAGGTGGCAGGCAGGCTGTCCTATCTCTCACTGCCTGTGTCCTCAGCTTCATCCCCACACCCACCATCACAGCAGCCCTGCCCGGCAAAGCGTTGGCCTCCCCATAGTGCACACACCCCCAGCGCACCCCACTGGCATCCCCATGGCGTGGTTGTGTGGGTTGCACAAGCAGACCAAGAGAACCAGCACAGTTTCAGCCAAATTTTGCTCTGGCACAAGTGCAAAACCCTTCATTGATGGGAGATGGACATGCTGAAAGCAGAACGGTCCCCAGGGATCAGAGATATGATGTAGCCGGAAAGTGCAGGGGTCCATCACCGCAGCCTTGGGCCTCAGTGTGGCAAGAAGCAGTGTAACTTCTCAGGGCTGCCTTTGCAGCCCATCTCCTCCGGTGGCTTGTGTTACCCCAAGAAGGGAGCTTTTTAAATGTTTTCCCCAGCTGACATTTAAGTATGAATAAACAACTGTTACACATGCACTAAATATTCAAGTTTTACAACATTGCCATTACACTGAGGAATTATTTATGATGCTGATGCTTCTCGCCACCGGGGTGAGGGCATGTGGTGTGGTGAGGCCAGCAGAAGCACCTGGGCCTGCCGGTGCAGCCACAGATGAGCATTAATCAGTTGATGTCTCTTTCCTGCCAAAGGCTGGGGTTTCCCAAAGCCTTCCCTGGGGCTCAGAGGCAAGACATCCTGCTCTGGAGGATGTTGTGTCCTGAGCCCTTGTGTTCCCATCGCGACCTTTGGGATACTTTTCCCCCTCCTCTGCGTCAGGCAGAAGGGAGGGCATTACCTTCAGCACCCCAGGGCTCCTGTTACTGCAACCCCGTCTGCTACCAAAGCAAGACACTTTGCTGCATCTCTGGGATGTGTTTGCCAACAATTTAAGAAATAATAATTAAAACCCCCTAAATTATGACAAAGATATGCTCTTTTCAGAAAAACAAACTGCAAAAAACTTCTCCACCTTATGAACCTGAGCACTGAACATTACACGGGTTACTTAAATAATATACTTAAATAATAGACTTGCTGGAAAGCCATTCTCAAAGACTGGTGATAACAGTGCCAAAAGCCATTCTCAAAGACTGGTGATAACAGTGCCACAGTCTCTGTGGCTGGCATGTGTGCCCAAATGCACTGTGGTGTTGCAGCATGGCCATACGCCTCTCCTCAAGCCCGGCAGCCAGGTGTGAGCAGGGCCAGTGCTCCCCTTCATACAGCTGCTGCCAAAGGACAGGGACAGGGATGCTGCAGATGGTGTTGGGGCCACCCATTGCCTTTGAGCCACTGACTGGAGGCTGTGGCTGGAGGAGTCACAGCTGTAATGGGCCCTGAAGCCAAGGGGAAAAGAGAGACCCATCAGCTGCCAAGCTGTCCTTGGAGGGTGGCAGCACGTTTCTGAGCTCTACTGATCACAGCCTTATTACCACCAACAGACTACAAGTAACTACTGTAGGCATGGATGGAAAAGTGCATATGGAAGCTTTTTAAGGGTGAAAAAAAGCCAAGTGAGCTGGAGAGAGAGAGGAAGACTGGAGGGAATGGGTGCTTTCCCTCCCTCGGTGCTCCTGCCATGTGTATAGATATCCACTGCTCAGATGCACATGGGGACACAGCGTGAGCCCCGTGGATAAGATTGAAACATTGGTTTTGAATAGCAAGTTATCATTAAATAAAACCACAATTTCCTACACTTTCTACAGGGATGTCAAGACCTTTAAGTAAATACCTGATTCTATTTAATAATAACAAAGCTATTCCCAAGGTCATTTTCTTAGTAAAATTGCCCATAAAAGCTCGGATTGCATTAGCAGCTTTTATTTCCATGAGTACTACCAGCAAAGGCTAAAACAAGCAGTAAGTCCCATCTGCCCGCCTGCAGGCAGCCAGCAGGCAGCACCCTGTGGGCAATGCTGCCCGTTCCAGCACTGCTGGTCACTGCAATATATTAATATCCATATTATTTATACTTATATTAATGATTATATTACTTCTGGGATGTTTCAGAGTGCTTTGAGGCAAAATTGATCTCTGTTTGGGCACATGTCCCCCAGTTGCTCACAATAATCTCCCAACGTTCACTGCTTTGTCAGCAGCTGATCCCCTGCTTCAATCCACATCTCTGGCTCCTGCTGCTTCTCCAGGACCAAACCCTGCTCCCAGTGGCTGCTCCTCCTCCAGCCCTACTTTGTCTCAGATCTTCACTAAAACCCTTCTGCAGCATCACAAAACGGCCTCCCCTGCAGGCATCTCATCCTGGCCAGAGTCATCCTTGGCATTCTTCAGTGCTTTGCTATTAAAACCAGAGCAAGACAGACAGACAGACGGAGTCAATCAGTTCCTGTAAGCTGTGATACCTAAACTGAGCAGTGTAAACCGAGGCTTCCCATGAAGCTAGTGCTTCAGAGGGTGCAGCAGGGGATACCTTGCCCTGGGGGCTGGTTCTCAATGGCCTACAGAGAGCGTGGGGGTGTGCAGCCCAACTTCTCCTCACTGGGTCAAGTGTGGCTCAACTGGAGAGACCAGTGCCAGTGGAGGAGAAGATGGAGCGATGTGATGAGTTGGGGCACAGTAGGACTGAGGACCAGGGACCAACCCCACTTCTGAGTCTAGGGTCCCCCTAGCAAAATGTTTGCTGCCTTCTCCACTAAAAGCCCATTTTTGTGTGAGAAGCGGATGTCTGGGTCATGGGGACGCAGGGGGTGAAGGGACAGGGTCAGTAGCATCACCCCACTGCTGTCCCTTTCCTTTTGGAAATAATATTGCAAACTCAGTGCAGGCAACCCTGCTGCTTGCTGGCTGTTACAGGTGAAGGCAGTGATTGCTAGAGCAGAGAGAAAGCCAGTGCCCCATAAACTGGGACAGGGTTTAACAATGTGACGCATAGCTAATCAAGAATTAAGCCAGAAGCTAATACTTGCAACAGCCACCTCCAGCAGCGCCACATCCCTTAACCTGGGGGGACCAGGCCAGGGCACCAAGTCACTGATATCACCTACGGCTAGCACGGGGCATCCCCAGCCCTGTCCCACTGCCCGCAGCCAGCATGACTCCAGATGACTGCTGGAGAAGAGCCTTCCTGTCTGAGAGGGCCTGGAGCTGGGCTGTTTGGGGAAATGCCTTTTGAGAGATTGCTTGGAGGGCTTTGTTCATATTTGCCTCATTGCAGCAAGTTGGAAGTGAGGTGCAGGGTCACCGCCGTGCTGGCAGGCAGACCTCGACAAGCCCCTGGTGTGCCACAGGGTCTGGCATGGAAGCACCCCCTAAAAGCCTGAGGAACCTGTTGGTGTTGCAAATGTCTGCCGCTGTGCCCATATGTCTGCTGATTTCCATCCTAAAGACATTTACTGTATATGTTTGCCACCAGGGAAAACTACTGTCTACGACTCAGCTATATTACTGGAAGAGCAGCAGCGGTATTTGTGCTGTTCTGAATATTGCATTTCCAGGACCTGCTCTATGGTTTTTGAAATCCTCCTTCCAATCCACGTCTGCCCTGGCCAATTAGCAAAAGTGCCTGGTTGGGGTGAAGGCCCCTCCTCCATGTGGCAATGCCACACCAAGAGGCTCATGCAAAGCCGTGTGAGCCATCCCTTCTTGGCGTTGGGAAGCATGGCTTGCAAGCCAATGACAGAGGGATGAAATGCAAATATCGCACTTCTTGTAAAGTAAATTAAGCTAACAGCGAGGTAACAAGCCGCTGTTAATATTAGATTAACTTGTTTGGCAAGATATGAAATCGGGTGAGCTGGATTGTCGATAGCGGAGTGCTCAATAGCGCTAATGCTGCTCAGGGAAGGATAACATCCCTCTGAAAGACAGGCACGCACCAGAAAAAAAATGAAATTAAGACTGGAGGAAGAGCCAGGATCTGTGCAGCAATTACACCAGCATTAAAGATGAATGGAGAAGCAGCTTGAGATTTTGATTGCCTTTAAATACTGGCTGTTTTTTAATCTCAAAATCAGACTGCACTGTGATCAGCCATTAGCCGTGACTGCAAAAAAAAAGAGAAGAGATCCTAGATTTTAGCATTTTTATTATGAACTTAAGATATTGCTTTGATCTAAGATAAGGAGGCAAATGGCAGATAATTCAGAAGTCAAAGCCAGTTGCGTGTGGTTAGCAGCTGGCAGTGGCTGGGCTGACTTTGGGAACGATGGAGACTAGGGCAGAGAGGTCACCGACAGCCGTGTCCTCAACACAGGGACTGAGGCACAAGCTTAAATGTCATACTATATGCCAGTGGTCACTAAACTGATTAAGCAGTGGTTATCTTTAGCAGTAAAAAGGCTATCTGCTAATACTAAATGATTAGAGTCTAAAATGCCATTTACTCTGCTCTGATTCCTTGAATGAATATTTATGCCAAGTGATGACTATAACATCATCAAAAGGTTTTCGTGCTCTGCTCTGTAGAGTGGAAGTGATTATTCAACAGCAGGTCTGCACTCCAGCACTTGTTTCTATTAAGCAAATTTGCAGCATTCAGACAAGAATTCCTGATTGCCTTGTCCTCCTGGGATTTTTATTTTTAAAGAAATCCCACTTCCAGTGCTCTCTGGGGCATGGGCTGGGGCAGGTGGGCCTTGTCTGCTGTTCAGACGCTGAAAAGAGGGATACAGATGCTACACAATTTCTCCTTTGTATGTTTTTTTAGGATAAGACAACTGAACATTTGCCGTACTCTACTCAACAGCCAGACACCGTATATTGTCCCAGGCTTTCCTCCCAGCCAGCCAGCCAGCCATCGGCTGGGGCTTTTGCATGAAACAGCTTCATGAAATTCCTTGTTAGGTATCAGGAGTCAGATATACAGCCATGGTGACAAAACAAGGGTGCTGCCCATCAGAAGCCCCTTCACTCCAGTGGGAGAGCACTGCCTGCGGTTCACACAGCTGGTACTGGCTGAACCTCCCTGGCTCAGCTCCTGCCTTGCCCTGAAGGCAGGGGTGCTCTTCAGGGGGGGTTAGGTCTCCGGTCATACACCACCCTGACATTTACCTCCCCAGGAGGAGAGACTTTTGTTCTGACTACATCCCCTGTGATCGTTGGACCTCCCTGCTCTCACATGTGATACCTGCTCCCAGGCTTGGCTTCCTGTACAGCACACCACTGTGCTGCCAGTACCATACAGATGGCAGCCACTAAGACTGTACCTTACCATAGCTGTTTTAACTTCCTTCCTATTTTGTCCCATTTACCAATCCATCACCCATTTTTTTCCCCAATCTCCCAGGCTATCTTCTGCTCCATCATTCTGCTGGCTCAGTCTGCAGCACATCATAGCAAAGAAACCCCACCAAACCAGTGCTATCCCAGTCTGCTGCACAAAGCAAAAAAACCCCACCAAACCACTGCTATCCCAAGATACGTCCAAATGAACCCAGCTCAGATACACCTCCCCTGCAGAGCCAGCATGGGGATTCGTGCCACAGCAAGACATGGTTCACACCAACCAAGTGCCATTTTCAGTCATCCAACATTAGAGTCGGATTTCCCACACTAATGACCCTCTCCTACAGCATGCTCCTGCTCTGGGGTGAGATTTCTGTGGCTTTCCCAGTGATGTATGAGTGATCTGGCAACTGCAGAGCCCATTATCCAAGCAGCTCTGAAAAGCTACACTTTCTTCCTCCCTTCTTTCTGAAGTAAGGAGACCTCCTAAGCCAAGAAAAACATGTTTCCAGAAGGTTTAAGTACCATTCTCCAGAGGACTTAGTTTTTAAACTGGTACCAAAATACTCCTTAAGAATCTGAACTAAGTCCGAATAACCCCCTCAGCTTGTTTGGTGAGCTCCCATCCTCACCATGGGACAACACACCTTCATGCTGCCATTGCCTCAAAACCCCATGGGCAGGTGGTTAGACCATCCCCGTGGAGCACAGGCACATGCAGCCACCACCCAACACCCCATTTCAAAGCAAGGAATCAAAAGGTGTAGACAACAAGCTGCTCCTTCAGTAGCCCTAGCATGGCTGCCTGCAGTAGCCTCTTCAAAAGGAATACCAACTCAAAAGACACCCCCCAACCTCAACAGGCCCTGAAATGGAATAGCAATTATCACTTACCCATAGGTGGCTATAGGTGGCTTTTTAATGGCTATTCCATTTTTACAGGAATAAAAGGAGATGGGGTCACATATTTTATAATGGGTCTCCCAACCCAACACATCTGTTTATGAACAAAAATCATCCAATTAACCCAAGTGTCTGAGGTAGCTTCAGATGACAGGTAATATTTTGAAGTATACTAAGCATCTAGTGGTGTTTTGCTTCTGTTTAGCCATTATTCAACACAGATGTACATAAAAGCATCTCATGCAACAGGCAGTGCAGCTGGTGCTGCACTGCATTTCACATTTGCAATTCAGAGAACACACACATGACCCAGGACCAGTAACCGATTAATTCACATCAGAGAAAAAGTACTTGGTGTCTATTTATTAGAGGAAAGAGAGGTAAATCTGAGAAAAAGCAAGAAGACAAAATAAATAGAATTGCAGCCATCCTTTACAGCTACTGGTGCACTGTATTAAAGTGACACTCACCATGCAAAGAAATGTGTTTGGTACAGTCCAGTGGGTTGCACATGAATTGCATAACCTTGAAAATCATTGCACAAAGCACCGCAGCAGGAACACAGTTCAGAGCTTGTATGCGGGAGACACTTCAAATCCGATCGCTTTTGTAATGTGGGAGGTCAAAGCACCTGGCACAGAGTAAGCAAAAAGGGCTGCAAAAAGGATGCTGCATCAGCACCCAGACACGTTTGAGCCCTGACATCAGCTCTCGCAGCAGCTCAGACCTGGAGAAGCAATGCCCCACAGGAAAACCCCTGTGCCCATCAAAGCCTTGAAATGAATGCTCTGATCAATGCCTGGGCACCTGCTGGCAGGGCTGGAGGGAGCCTGTTTCTTACAGCCTAGAATGGAGACACCACATCAGGTGGCCAACAAAACAAGCACTCCTGGCTGTGGACATGCTCTGTCTAAATCCATAGAGGTGCAAAGTGAGGTGCCTCTCAGCCAGCAAGGCATGCACAGCAGCCTTGGTGGGACCTGGTCACCGACACTGGTGATTCCCAGCCATCACCCTCCCACAGCTCATTCCCTCCCACAGTATGTGCAGCAGGATTTTGACACAAGTCTCAGCACGGTTCAGTTGGAGAGGTCTAACTGCAGCAGCATGTCTTCTCACCCCCCCCCCCCCCCCCACCCCCCCCCCGTATGTGTGCACTCCTGGCTTTGCTTTTATTCCTGCAGTGGCCAGGGGTCTGTGTATGTATTTCTACTAGTCTGCTCAGCATCAAGCACATGAAATACAGGCTTTCACCACACGGGGAACAAACCACAGCTAAGATGACCAGGAAACATTCATAATTTTTAATTCACACCAGTAATAAAATTGCATTACATTTTTCATAAAATAAATGTTCCAGTTTATATACAGAAAACAGACTGTACAGAGCCCTCCCCCAGACCCCGGAAACTCACAAACATACAGGCAATGCAGTGCTCAGCTAAGCAGGCACAACTGTACATCTAAAATTGTAACTGCTTTGTGTTGGGGGCAAGTACTACAATGTATATAGTCCTCTCTGGACCGAGAATTAAAAAAATATTGCAGGCAAGCTGACAGGCTGCTGAGCGCCCATCCCACAGTGCTTCCACCAAGCAGGGTTTGTTATTGAACCTGGGACTCGAAGCTCCCATTCAGCTGCCCTTCCTCATAGTCCATCTGACACAAGATCATGTTGTTCTTCAGGAAGAATTTGTCTCCCACACAGAATCTGGAAGAGAAAAAGAGTTAACGGGTGTTAGTGTGAACAGAGCTTAGAACAGGGGACTTTGAGGCCATTTGGGTCTGAAGGTGACTCTGGGGATGGTGTTTGATTTCTAGCTCTGCCAGTGTTGCGAACCCCAGGAAAGCCATCATGTTTCTCCCACTTCTCTCCTTCCCTACACATGCTCTGGGGTTTTGCTGTCACTTTTCCTGGCACTGTGGTGCTTGGCTCCCAGGCCGTAGTTGTACAAAGCAGCTCGGGGATCAGGTCCCTGCCAGGTCCTGTGCCAGCAGCGGGAGGAGACCAGGAACAGTTAAGGGATTTGTCCCTGCAGAAGAGAGGTCCCTGCCTTACAGCCAGGAAATCAAACGGGCAATATTACACAGAGACTATTTGGAGTTTTTTGCTGGTATCCACATTTCCACGGTTCCCTCAGGTGAGGCAGTATTTACACTAATTTCCAGGCAAGGACTGGCTATTAAGTCCTTCCTCACCCCCTTGTGTACAGTGCTGAACAATAAATAGAAATTTCCTGGTGGCTGGACTCCTAACCTTTATCTTCATCGAGCGAAGGGCACTGCTCTCTATATACCATGTAAATTGTTCTGTTTGTCTTGAAGTTGACAGAGAAGCTTGTGATATTTAACAATTTTATTTGACCATTAAGGTCAAAAAAGTTCCAGATATAAGATCTGAGAGGTGTGAATTGACAGCCAATAGCTTTTTCTGCCCTTCCTGCTTGCTCAAGAATCAGAAGCTAATCTTTATTTCTTAAGAGAATAAATAATGGTCTTTGCACCCAATTCAGGGTCTTTTTTCTATCCATCTCACTAGTGGGGCAATGACAAACCAGAGCCCAAGGCTGTGTCTCCCTGCTCCAAGTACTGAATCTTAACTCAGCCCAGGTCCCTAAAGCAGAGAGACACCCCACCCACCACACCAAAAGGCAGCTCTGAATAGAGGGGAACAGGTAGGTACCAGCCTCTGGTAAGGATGAATTTTTACTGGGCTTTGAAGAAAGTTCAGTGGAGATGATCCCATCCTCAGGAGACTTAGGCAGACCTTAGCAGAAGGTCTCTGCTCCCTGGCAGAGGTTTGGCAGGGACATTGCCTACTCCTTGTCTAAAATGCTTTCTAGATTTGTAACTTAGGCAGCTTTAGGGAGAGCATCTCCATAAAACTGAGTATTTTCTGCTACAACAACAGGACTGATCATTTTAGAGCTCTTCATAGGTCCAACATGGGCACAAGTTTTCTCCAGCCAGACATCTGCAAATACGCTGATTAATTTGCCGTGTCGGTACAGAGAGAACTGGGCATTGGTTCTCACTTTCTATGATTTCACTGGAGACTGTCCATCATCTTCCCTCTGTGGCACATGCTGCAGTAGTTCTGAAACTCAACCTTTTTTGTATATTCAAAAGCTAAAAATTCGTCTCAATTTAAATTAAGAGCTTTTAGGCTAAAAACTGTACTGCACACTCTCCTTAACACCACCTTCCCCACCAGCAGGTTTATTCACTATAAATATATAAACACAGATGCTTGCTTTTTGCTACTTATATCTACTTTAAGTACAATACAAATCTCTAGGAAGAGAAATGCAAACATTACTTTTGCCACCAGCATCATCGGCAGCTGTCTCTTGCCAAATCTGGCTTGAGTCTAAAGGAGCCCAAGGAAGAGCTGGAGAGCTAGGGAGCTGGGGGGGTGTGTCTGTGTGCATATGAGCACATGTGAACTAAAATGCTCCTTGCTATTTCTACAGGGTGAATTTTCTTCTGAGCTAACCTACATTTTAGATAATGGCAACACAAACAGCTGGGTTTCCTGCAACCCTTGTAATACTATCCTATTAGCCAGTTACAGCAGTGACAAACCTTTATTCAGTATTGTGATAAGCAACATTGACTTCATAACAGTTTAAAGTATGGCAGGCTGAATAACGTTGTAGGGCTTGCTGCAAACCTGATGTTTCGGAGAATGAAGCTAATGAAAGCACTGCACATGTGGTAAATATATTAAGAGATTTTGCTCTGATATTTAACCCTCTACACAGAGTCTAGCTATGGAAGGACAAATAAGCTGGAAGAGAACTACAGAAAGGTTTTCATAATGAAATATTTTTGTGGCTGGGGAACAAGGCAGTGGTTAAAGTGGTGTTTCTAATCAGAACTAGTTCTGGCACCTACCTCTGCAATTTTTACGATAGGGTTACTTAAACTCACTGTTCTCAGTTCAGCTTCTGATATTGTCGGTAACAGGAGCACTTCCATTCTACCCTTTTCATCCAAGGATAAGAGGATACGTTCTAATCTCATGCCGAAATAACAATGCCCGCATAACTCTATGCTGTCTGCTCAGTCCATCTTTCAGAAAAATTCAGCTGCTCCCAAACTGGGCAAATCCCTTGTGCATCAAAGTGCACCTCTGCCAGAACAGAGATTACCTGTGCTTTCCAGCCAGGCAGCAACAGTGCCTGGAGATCATTTTAAAGGAAGAGTAGAATGGTGCTTTGCACTGAGCACAGTAACAGTGTTAGCAATCATAGAGGGAAGAGAGGAAAAGAGGTGCTTTGGAGCCTTTGTAATAAAGAGGGACATTTAAAAGAAATTCCTGAAAACGAAAACTAGGCGGAACTAGGCTTTTCCATGAGAGAAGCTAGCACCAATAGCTATGCTGTTGACGACCAACACTCATCCTACAGACTCCAGGGCCAACCCAGCACTCCTGCCTGTGCAGCCCAGAGCCGTGACTTGCCTCTGCAAGGGACACTTGGGTTGCTCTAGCCCTAGTATCAACGTGGAGTTTGGGAGCACCCCTCTCCTGCCCGGCCTTCATGGGCAGGCTGAAACAAGCTGTGGCAAAGGGCTGAACCTGGCAGCATCCAGAAGTGCTTCCGAGGCTGCGGAAAAACGCCACAAACCACCCGCAATTCCAGGGGTGTGGAGAGAGACCACCCCGCGGAGAGAGCTCTGCAGACAGGCACACGCTGCTGCTGATTGGGAGCTACGGCTGTTGCAGGAGCGTGTTTAAGAGCCGCAAAACAGAAGTGGGCAGCCGCAAGCCTGAGCAGGGCCGCGGGAAGGAGCCCAAGGCCCGGAGCCACTAGATGTCACTGCCGGCCCGGCGCTGCCGCCGCGCCCGGGCACCGCAGGCTCCACCGCAGCTTCCCACCGCCAGCGAGCACCGCCAATGCCCTCCGCAACTGGACTGAGTAAAGCCGCCACCGCTGCTAACGGCTCGGCTGGTTCTCCTCCTCCATGCCGGGGCATCAACCCGCTCCAGCCCCGTTCATCCCCGTGAAGAAAGCTACGGTCAGAGGGCGTGGGAGGAGAACTAGACCCCAGTTTGCACAGTCGCTTAAGTTTAGTGGGAGAGGGGGCACGGGTTTGCATTCACACAAACACACACTGTGCATAGCTGCTTCATTATAGACTCCACTGTGTCTTTTGCTCTAGGGTGGGCAATGAGTTTTTAAGTCATAGAATCATAGAATAGTTAGGGTTGGAAAGGACCTTAAGATCATCTAGTTCTGATTTCCTGCTATGGGCAGGGAACCTCACACTAAACCATCTCACCCAAGGCTTCGTCCAACCTGGCCTTTAACACTGCCAGGGATGGAGCATTCACAGCCTCCCTGGGCAACCTATTTCAGTGCCTCACCACCCTAACAGGAAAGAATTTCCTCCTTATATCCAATCTAAACTTCCCCTGTTTAGGTTTTAACCTCTTACCCCTTCTCCTGTCATTACAGTCCCTAATGAAGAGTCCCTCCCCAGCATCCCTATAGGCCCCCTTCAGATAATGGAAGGCTGCTATGAGGTCTCCACGCAGCCTTCTCTTCTCCAGGCTGAACAGCCCCAACTTTCTCAGCCGATCTTCATACGGGAGGTGCTCCAGTCCCCTGATCATCCTTGTGGCCCTCCTCTGGACTTGTTCCAACAGATCCATGTCATTTTTATGTTGAGGACACCAGAACTGCACACAATACTCCAAGTGAGGTCTCACGAGAGCAGAGTAGAGGGGCAGGATCACCTCCTTCGACCTGCTGGTCACACTCCTTTTGATGCAGCCCAGGATACGGTTGGCTTTCTGGGCTGCAAGCACACACTGAAGCTGGCTCATGTTCATTTTCTCATCGACCAGCACCCCCAAGTCCTTCTCTGCCCAGCCTGTAGCTGTGTCTGGGATTGCTCTGACCCAGGTGTAGGACCTTGCACTTGGCATGGTTAAACTTCATAAGGTTTGGCATCAGCACACCTCACAAGCGTGTCGAGGTCCCTCTGGATGGCATTCCTTCCCTCCAGCGCATCAACTGCTTTTAGCTTGGTATTTACAGGGTTCTCTGTTACTGGGTTCTCCATTTTCCCATAAGTTTTGTCATCTCTCTCACTCCTTCACATGGGAAGAAGTTCTTCCCTGTGAGGGTGGTGAAGCACTGGCACAGGGTGCTCAGAGAAGGTGCAACTGCCCCATCCTTAGCAGTGTTCAAGGCTAGGTTGGATGGGGCTTTGAGCAACTTGTTCCAGTGGAAGGTATTCCTGCCCATGTCAGGGGGGTTGAAACTGTACGGTCTTTAACATCCCTTCCAATCTAAAGCATTCTGTGATTCTGCAATGAAGCATTGCTTCCTAGTTTCATCTTTGGGAAACACAACCACAATTCAAGAACTGGAATACCCCAGCACAGCCCTTGGGCCCTGGGCAGTCACTAAAATCTGACTAAACAAGCAGCAAGCACAAGCACCTTCAGACCTGTCATGGACATGAATGGATGCATCAGAAGTGACTGCGCCTGTGTCATGTCTGGTTCTGGGGGCTGGGAAGATTTTCCACAGCCTTCTCAAATTCAGCTGGCTACAGATAGCCCAAGTGAAACTTTGTGAATGACTATTATATCCCTTGATGTGCATTTTCCACTGGGTAAAACCCAGAAGAAATACACAAGCCCCATTAAATATTAAGCCACTGAGATCCCCTATTAATTATGCACATTTGTTCTTAGTGCTGAAAACGGTTTATCTAGAGTATTTTTCTCCTTCCTGTCCCTTCTTTTTCTCCTTCTTTGCCATCCCCAGTTTTGAGCCTCTGAAAAACCTAATTTAAGCAAAATAAGATCAGTTTGCCAGAGGAAGTCCATTCTCCACAGTTTGCTTTTCAAGAACAGTATTTCCTGAAAGGACACTGAAACAGTTTCTTTTATTCAGCAGCAGCTGTGCTGTGTACAACTGTGGCCCGATCCGCAGTCTGTGTGCTACCCCTCGCCCTTCCAACTCCCACCATCTCCAAGGGGATTTGCAGTAAGGGAGCTACAGGTACTTACATACATCACCCAGGTCAGCCTAATAAACCAGCCTGAGCCACGCCAGCAGGCTGTGAGCCCCAGACAGGTAGCATGAATCAAACATTTCCCCTGTTTTGCGGGCAAAGGTATAAATTAGTTTGTGTTTGTGTGTATAATAACTGTGTCCTTACCGCTGGTTGCAGAGCTGACAGGCAAAGCAGTCCAAATGGTAAACATTATCTCTGGCCCTCATCACCATCTCAAAGGCAGGGATCAGTTTACTGCAGGCAGCACAATTCCCGGTGGTACCAAAGAGCCTGCCAAAGAAGCACAATCATTAGAAGCCATTTTAATTAAATGGTGGAAGGACTAATTAAGTGTAATTAGCAGTATCAAATACTGTATTGCACCAATAAATAGAAGTTGCAGTCTCCATTTCGCTGACCAACCAGTGTGCAGGAACTTGGGATAAAACTGCCTGGTGAGCAGGCTCTGATTGTCGAGATGAAACTTCATTTGGTTTGCGAGCCTAGGGCTAATTTGCTGTCTAATGGAGAAAAGCATTAAACACTTACAGCACTAATTTGGGGCTCACAAAATTTCAGTCAAAACCTATCTGCCCCTCTGCAGCAGTGGGGTAGGTGCTTGGAGCCACCCATCCTCCTCCATGGGTGCTTGCACCATCTGAGCTCAGCCAAAACCTAACGGAGGGATAGTCTGGAAGCCTCTTACAGCGAGACACAAGACCTGCAAACTTTTCCAACCCTGGCAGGCAATGCTATCATACAGCTCAGGAAGAGCCTCACTTACCTGCTGTTTACAATGAAAAAACAGTTTCTCTTGCAATGAGTACACAACCATTTCGCAAGGCACCTCAGAGAGCAAGCCCTCCTCCATGGCTGCCTCCCCCTCCTCCCACTTCCATGTCCCTCCTGGGAGCCAGCTAAGCCCTTCCACTGTGGCCTGAACAGCATGCTCAGCCGTTCCACTTCAGCTCCCCGGTCCTTGAGGACAGCCCTTCAGCACTGGAAGCTTTGCCATTTTCATCTTGGCTTTCACTATCTGTCTCCCCAGATGTCTGCTGCTGTTACAGCTCCCGCTGGGGGACTCAACCAAGACTGCAGCATCCTTCCCCCAGGCGCCTTATCCAAGATGTCTCTGCAGACCCCTGTGTACGCCAGGGACAGCACGCCACTGCAATGTTAAAGGCGTACGAATCAGCTGGGGCATGAATCAACAGGCCGACAAAGCCAAGTTTCAGCAAAGGCTGTGGTCAGTACACATGTGGTTAGCTACTCTGCTTAGGAGATGATAAAAATTGTGTTCATGGGGGGATGAGCCTCAAGACATACGATTCCTGCTGACCATTAGCTCTGTGCATGCAACGCGTCGCTGCCTGCAGACAGATTTGGGCTCGTGGTTTGTTTCAAGCCATTGGGTCTGGCTGATTCCACAACACAGATGAGAAGCATCAGGAAAATCTATAACCAATTTCTAAACCTGCAATTTGCCAAGCTAATCAATACTAATTATTACTGGCCAGTAATTGTGAATTAAACCACCCAACAATGTTATAGAAACCTCCACACAATTCTCCCACCCTCCCACAGCGCTCTGCTCCTGAAGTCAGCTTGCTCTTCAGCTAGAAAAAAGGCTACCATCATTTTTCATTAGAAGTGGTATCAGTGGTCTTTCATTAGGCCTGGCTGGAAACCCCCAAGACTTCCTATGGAGAAACAGCACTACGTTTGTCCTGAAAGCCAAACAATGCAAACCAAATAGGAAACACTTGTGCAGGACTGAAAAATTGCAAAGGGACTACCAGAATTTCTTCCCCCACGACTCCATCATATGAGGGCTGAAAGGCAGAGGAAAATCTCAGCTATATAGTTTGCTATACAGCAAACTCAGATCATGTAAGAGGCTGCCCCACTACCAATTTCTCCCTGCAAGCTGACTTGGGCTTGCTCCTGCTCCCACAGGCAGGCAGGCAGGCAGGCAGGGGAGGCAGCTGAGCATGGTACTTGGCCCTCTCATATCAACAGACAGGACTGCAAAAATGCAGCAGTGAAAAGCATACACGTCTCCACCCCAAAACACCCTGGCTCTCGTTCAGCACCCGCTTACAAATCAAGTCATTAATACAGACATCCCTCCTTTCCTTCCCCAGCACCGCTCCCCACTCCTACAGTACCTCACTTAGGCATGGCAAAACCTGACAAATTTTGCCAGGGTTTTGCCATTTTCCATAAAATCAGGCATCTGCTTTTAGAGTTCCCAAGTCACAGTAAACTAAAAAAATGAGTCCAATACGTTAGGCAGGGAAAGTGGGAGGTTAATCCTAGATTTGCTCTGTGCCCAGCACTGCTACATGCACAAGTATAAAATATCCATTATTCATTAGCATCACAGTAGTGTGGAGCTCAATCTAGATTAAACAAAATAAAGGGGCCCCAGACAGCACCATTTGCATTGTTAAGCAGGCGCTTTTCTTCAGCCTTCAAATAGGAGACTTTTCTAAATGGAAATGATGGGGAAATTTGGACAGATGTTCACTTAACTATTTAAACAGTTAGCTTAAGAAACATGAAAAATGTATTTGGTACCGTATTCACCTGTCTCCTTTCAGGGGTTTTGGGGGTAAACCAATTGTTAAACAGCTTTGACTGTTTGCATAAGATCTGAAGCTTATGTTCTGTCCAGATGAAATCATGTTGCCTTCTAATGTCTACATAAATGTAGCTTCCAGCTAGTCAGCGTGCTAATCTTTTTCTCTTCTATCAAGTTTTGCAGTCGCCATAACATCCTTCTTCCAACAGATGAACATTTCACACTTACTCTAGCACTGCCTAATTTTAATCTGCTTTTCAGGGAGTGATTTAGAGCCTTGTATATTCACTACACTTCTAAAAATATGCTGTAACTTGTAGCTCACTGAACATGATTTTATTTTCTTTTTTAGTCTACTGAAGAAACAGCAAAATGAACAGAGACTTTTACCTTTTCTTGTTTGCTTGTAAAAAAACCTGCCTCCTCTGATACCTACTTACGCAGAAGTTACTTGAGCTGAAACTTTCTTTGGTGGGGAGCTTAACATTGTTGGAGGAGGGAGAGAAGACAAGAAGCAGGAGGAAAATATTCCACCCCAAGCCCCATCTGTGGTTAAATTGAAAATAACCCCACAAGAACAAACTGATCTGCATTCTGTCCCCCAGACACCTTCATAACAGATGCAATACTCTCTTGCACATTCACGCACACAAAGTTGAAGCACATTAGAAAAAAAATCTATCAGAAGATGCTCAGCATCTACTTACCAGCTTGAAGCCATTGGCATAAAAGAAGCTGGAAATACAGAAAGGTTTCAGTTTAGAGTTGTTTTGCTGCTTCTTAAAAACCCCTTTTTTCATCTCCCTTTGAAGTTAAAAGGCAACAATTTTTAAGCACAGATTTATTCCCCCTTATGCAACAGGAAGACGTAGCCAGCTTCCAAATAGGCATAGACTATGCAGATTTAAAATTCAGCACAATTAAACTTTTACCCTGTGGTAGTAATTATGTTTAATGGCTCTTAGCCTGAACTTAACCATGCCTATTGTTGTCAGCCAGTCTAAAAGCAGGAGTTTGTCCAAGGACAATTTTCTGTAGTTTATAGGCACACTAAAAACCCTGCTATGCACTGTTCTCATTGGCCATTGATGTCAGTGTGTATAGTAAAAATTAAAGCTAATTGGCATACAGGAGCAGCAGTGAATGCAAATGAATTAATGGGAAAAGAAAGGAGCGCTCCTGGAAGCAGGAGGGAACTGTCGAAGGATGCTTTTTATGTACTCTTGTCTGGGCTAAAGAGTAGTCTTCTGCACGATGGCCCAGGCCTCACCAGCTCTGTGAATACACCTGAAGTTAACTCAAACAATAGCAAAATCACAGCACCCTGCAGATTTTCTTTTTTGAAAAAGAAATTGTTAAGGGTCCTTACTGTAGGGAAAACAGTAAGAAACTTCTTGTGTGAACACATTAAGTTTAGCACCTTTTAACAGAATTTCTCCTTCTCCAACCAAAATGTGCGGGGTGGCTAAACTGAGAACCAAATTACCTATTTCTGTCACCACTACAAACAACAGCCTGTTTCCATCACTGCCTACAAAGGAGAGAGTCCCCATTTCTTTTTCTCCTTATCTTGGTGTCTGACTCGCTAGCAGTTTGCAATCAAGAAAGAGGGAGAAAATTCAGAGAAAGAGTGAAAATTCTGGAGCTGTTGACTTCACAAGAGACAAAAAAAGAGGAACCAGGGCAAGCACATATAAATAATGAGTGGTATAGGAAGGCTAGGTTAGGAGTGTCAACCACATTTTTTTAAACAGCACAAGAACAAGATAGCTAAGTTCAAAATTAAACAGCTGAGTTGAGATTGGTAATTCCCCCAAGCAAGAGGCTTCATCAACACTGATGGTAACATCTGTGAGTTGGAAAAGGACTAGGCACTTATCTACAGATAAGTAGGTTGGACAGAGCCTTGGGTGGCATGGTTTAGTGGGAGGTGTCCCTGCCCATGGCAGGGGGCTTGGAACTAGATGATCTTAAGGTCCTTTCCAACCCTAACTATTCTATGATTCTATGATTCTACATTTGTACGTATTGTATACAGCTACATATTTCTCTCTGTATTTGTATACCCAGATTATCTGGATATACAAGTTTTGGAAGAGCTACCAAACCTCATGCTCATATCCTCACTAGCTAGTAGATGAAATAGGCTTTCCCATACACCTTCCCTATATGCCTGCTGCATATATTTCCTAGCTCCATCAAGACCTGCTGTAGGACAAGACTTTCTTTACGTACCTCAAACTTACCGACACCAAAATAAAGGGTTTTGCCCCCACTGTTAGAAACAAACAAACGACTACTCTTTGAGTGAGGATGGCTCTTAACAGCTTGCAGTCATTATCTTTCCCATCTGTGGATATTAGAAATATACTGAGCTGAAAGTCTGATTTGACCAAAGTACTGAATATGCCAATAATTGCAGGGAAAGCCTGAACATCACTGAAAAAGATTAAGCTTAAAAGCAACTTCAGACTTGAGGTTCCCAAATTCCCTGTAATCAGCCTCTGTGTAATATTCAGAGAAAGCTGACAGGTGTTTCAGCACATGGTAAATACATATTAGCTGGTGCACCCTCCTACCCAGGATACCATCACTTGTCAGCACTGCAGTGGGAAGTCATGTCAGCTGAAGGAAAGAAAATACATTTGATACTAATGAAGTTGGTCAAGCTGTCCTCCCATGAAGCTTTCGAGTTCAATACCAAAGAATTTACACCTTGCATGCCAAAGGGTTTGGCAGTCATGGATAGTATAGCAGGAGGAACTGAACCAGTGCGGTACACAAAAGCCCTCTGGTCAGGTGAGCACACTAGTTCAGAGATTACTGGGAATAAACTTCAAGGCTCCCCAAGGGCAACTGTTTTCAGCTGAAGAATGCATCTGAATGTTTGCTTGGGTTTACTTGTTTGGTCTCTGCCTCCGTATTTTCAGTAGATAGTTACAGTGGGGCTGGGACTCTTAGGAGGGAGAAGTCCAAGTCTTCCTCCCCTGTTCCAGTCTTTCTTAAGGTACAACTGAAGCCACTGACCTAAAAACCCAATTTGGCTGTCTCTGGCCCTGCTGAACACCTACACAACCACAACCTCTTAAGGTACTTTAAAAGCAGCAGTCATAAAACTGAAAGTTTGGAAGTGCCAGAGGCATGCTTGTATACCACAGCCAGGCTGAATTACTCCCCACAAGCTTTCTACTTCAATGGGAGGTTGTGGAGAAGGAAAAAGAGGTTAGAAAAAGCAACTGAACAAGCCAAACATTGCTTGTTTATCCTGAAAAGCATAGGCCATGAGAAACTCCTGGATCAGCTACTATGCAAAAAGAAAAAATAATCTGTACTTTAACATCACAACGCACAGCAATGCTGCCAAGACACACTGTGTTTTCAGTCTAATTAATCCTCCTTAATCTGTATAGATATCAAGTGTAGAAGTGAGGGTATCCTACATAGCATACAAGACGCTCCCTGTTGTGATGCAAGAACAGCACTTCAATTTAGCAACATTTTAGGCTCTGAGCAGAGACCATTTGTTCAGCTACACTGCATGTATACCTCTCCTGCCCATGCTAAACATGTCCCTTGAAAAGTAACCAGGGCATGCTCTCGGTGCACCCATGCACACTACTCTCCTCTGGTGGAAAAGAATCCCAACTTCCACAGGCTAGAGCTACACTCAAGAGTATTAGTGATGTCTCTGGTAGATTAACTTGAATTCTGCTAGCTGTGGCATGCACTTCTCAGTTCCTGAAGACTTGTGCTTACACATCCAGCTGTGATTTAATGCCTTGGTTTAGGACCTTTGTTACAGATTTGGGGAAACCCATCAGAAGGAGGGCATTTGCGTGCATTCTGATATGCCAGAGAGCACAGTGCCTGTGTTTGGGCAAGATTGCTTTTCATGTCCCACACCAAAACTAAACCCTGCACATCTGCAGACACATAACACTTCATCTGAAGGGCTAACAGAATGAACCTGCTGGAGCAGAGCAAAAAACGGTATCCAACACCTGGAAAGCTCAGTACCGGGCATGTGACGCATTTGGAATAGGAGCTGCTAAGGGGTGGAGCTCAAGCCTTCATGATACAAGCAGCACTGAGGGGTTCCAGTGCCAGGGGATGGCAGTTCTGTTGGGACCTCTCTGTCCCTCAGACAGGGTACACAGGGCTGATCAATCCACCCACCAGAGGCACCAACACTGCACTCAGGTTGTGGGACTGATCAAAACATGCGGGAATTTGGATAAAAAGAGTTTCCATTAAATCCATTGTGAACAGCATTAGGGCTCTCCAATAAGCCCTTCTCTCTTACTGATTCACCATCATTTTTTAATACAGGTTTGGGGTTTTCTTTGGAGTCTAATTAAAGCCCTAATCAGTTTACATGATGAAAAACCTTCCCAACACCAGCATATCAAGCATGCAGAAGTGACAGTTCTGCTCTTGTCATAGCGATCCTGACTCGCCTTTGCTTGTGCTATGGCACCACGCTGAGTAGAAAGGAAAAATCACGTTCTTCATCAGCACTCCACAGTGAAATTTAAGTTGTCAGCTCCTCACGGGAAATCCTGATGTAACACCCAAACCGTCCCTGTGAACCAGAGCTTGGTGAATGTTTAATTACGCCCAGGAACAAACACATATTGCTGTGTGGGGGCTGCGAGGAGCCATCCAAGCTGCATGCTAAGCTTCTCAGTCCCAGAAGCGGCTTCTTCAATAGCATTTGCTTATCAAAAATAATTAGAGGTAGGAATGCTGGAACTGTGATTATGAAACAAATGGTAAATCTATTTGCTCAGAAGAAATGTATCGAAAGATACATCTAGACACAGCTGGAGACCGAGGTGATACCGCAAGGATAACAACTCGAGATCCAATTTCATCTTTCATGATTAAAAAATGAGCAAGAAAGTGTTTTATGAAATGTGAAGGTTAACAAATGTTCCTTCACAAGCAATGACGACAGTTTATCTTTTGAAACAAATGATCAGGCTATGGTCTGCTAGCAGCTCCTGAAACACGCTTGAAAGACTTCTTCTAAAAACCCACCGTGGACCAGTGCATGTGGCCAGCAGCCCACCATGCTGCCAGTGCTGCAGACAAAGCTGGCTCCAAAGCAACACCGGCACAGTGGGGCAGGAGCCAGCCGCCCTCCCATCCCAGTGCTCTGCCCCACGCCAATGACAGAAATACAGAAGTTCATCCCTGTCCCCAGTCCCTGCAGTGGCTGCAGCCCAACAGCACCTACCTGCAGGAGGGGTGGCACAAGGAGGATCCCAGACCTGTAAACTGGCAACAACTTCAGCTGAATTTCTAAGCTGCCCAAAATAATCCAGGAGCCCTTTCTGTCTATAGGTAAGCACCCATACCTTTCTGCCTGCCCAGTGACGAGGCAAGCGGAGCCTGATGCTGAGTGGTAATGGCTAGGTCTTTGGAGCTGTGGGCAGAAACAGGCCTGCTACAGGCTGCTAAGACTGGAGAAGGCACATCCCACCAGGTAATGGAGCACAAATTCCCAAACGACACAATCAGCTCACAGCCAAATTGAAAGAAACATCAGTCTACAAAGACATCATGAAACACCAATTTTTTCTCCTGGCCATTACATAGCAATATTCCTTTTGGGCTTCAGATATAAAAGATGCATAAATTTACAGTTATGGGTGCAGAATCAGTCTAGCTTTTCAATTTTCACATGATGGCTGACCTACTAAATATTAGTGCGATATTAACCCTGTTCTTACTCAAATGCTTATAGAGGAAGTGGCCAACAATAAATTCCTTTGACTGTCCTCCAGGTAAAGTTCTCCCTTTCTGGTGCAAGTACAGTGTGAAGTATGAAAGCTTATTTTTAGGAATGAATTCTACTAAAATTTGACTACTAGAACAAATACCATGAATTGTTTAATAAGGAAAAAAAGAGATGTGGATAGGGGCTCTAAAACTATTAAAGTGGAGTCATTATATAATGATGAGAATGTGTAATTCTCCAAGAAGAAAAATTCAAATTAACAGGAGTGAACAATCGGTAGAGAAATGGTAATGGCAACTTTAACTCTTTCTGTTAATAGAATTAATAGTTAAAATTGAGAAAGAAATATTATGCGTAGAAGGCAACAGAAGATGTTTTAAAGTAAAACCATAGCTTCCATAAAATATGGGACGGCATAGCAATGCCCTTACTCCTAACCTGAAAGGGTTCCTTAGCATCAGGAGAACAGAACCCAGGAGTTTAGCAGAACCCACCCAAACATACTGTAAAGCTAAATTTATTTATTAGCAAAAACACAAAATGCCACAGCTGTAAAGCTGGCTAAGGAGCTGAGTGCTAGTTAACAACTGTGTTACAGAATGAATGTAATTCCTTCCTAGCTGAGTCCTGGTCAGATTTCCTGGGATATGACAGTTACATTGTTCTTTCCAACAAAAACAAGTTAAGAAGTATTTCTAGTGGACAAAGCTGCTATAATGGATTAAACTCAGATAGAGAACAAATATTTGAAGTAAAGCCCACGTAAGTCTTCCCTCCGCAATTTAACCACGCTGCACAAATAGCAACAGACTTCCCCCTTGGTGGGCCAGGGACTATTCAAACCCAACAAATGGAGGCAGAGGGGCTACAAGACCCCTTTCAGGCACAGAACAGGCTTGTTTCAGAGACCACGCTTAACTGCTTGCTGTGACAGAAGCTGCATGGACATGGGCAAACACTAGCCCAAACTATTGCCTTCCATGTTTTATGTTGTCAATTGCTGTCTCTTCTCAAACGTTTCCTGGGATCTACCACTCCTGGCTTCTTTCCTATCTCTAGCACAGGGTTCTGGTGTGGCCCAGAAAGTCGTGCTACCTAGAGATCAGTGAGAAGATCACAGATTAACCTTTCCTACCTTAAAGCAGCACTGTCAGGACAAATCAAGGAAAGAAATGCTCTACAAGTGCAGTAATAAAAAGTTTTGTCTAAGTTTAACAGCATCAATACTGCTCTCCTTTGGCACTTCAAAGTGTCTGATTTGATGCCACCCATTATTTTTGTTATGAAACTAAAACAAACAAAAATCAATACAGTACTTATTAAACAGACAAAACATGGGGTAGCTCTTAGGTCCCAAAAAGCAAATGTGAATGGGAATCACATCTCAGATTAGTATTTCTAGTAAGGCTCTGTAACATGTAGAATAACACTGAATATCTATTTTTCAGGTCAGATTAAACAAAATCCCATCAAACCCAAACAAACACCACACTGTTTATCAAGTGCACAAATGACAAGTCTAGAGAAGCAATAAATAATGGAGATGACTGATGGAGAGACCTGGATTGCTTGGCAAGCTGGGTGCAAACAAGATAAAGAAAAAAAAAAAGGTACAGACAAGATAAAGAAACACTCCAGAAACTAAAGCAGCTTACGCTTTCTGGGAAAAAGACTATTCCTGGAAGAAAATCTAAGAGATTTTTGGGTCCTTGTGATTAGTACCTTGCATGGCCCAATTGTGATACTAAGATGAAAAGAAATTATGTAATCCTTCACAAGAGATCAAGAACTGTTATATTCTTCATTGAAACGTCAGAATTATGTCCACAACACAGAAAGAGGACAGCTGAACTGAAGGAGGGTCAGTGAAGAACCAGAATACTAATTTAGAGTTAGAAATCTGTTGTTGAAGAACTTTCTGAAGCTCAGGGTTTTCATCTTAGGGTTAAGGATACTTCTACAGCAAGTGACCTGTAGCATTAGTAAATACCTAGACTTGAGCAAGGTACAAAAATTATTTCATGATGGTGAAGATAGTTAACTCCTCACCGCATTGTTTCCACCTTTCCAAAGACTGCTTATCCTGTCTGTTCCCCCTCAGAATTGTTCCACCCTCATCCAAGCTCCTCCTCGCTTATGTTTTGCATTCCGCCTAAGCAGGTATGGACTGCAACTGCTGCCTGTGTGGCAGAAATTCAGCTGAGACATTTCTTGTCTGCCCTGGAGAATTTCATCTCAAATAGGAGCAAAACCCCTCACATGGGCAGGATGCTCCTGTATGCTGCCTGGCTGAAAGGCAAGGTGGCAGCTCCCACATGGCACTAATAGACTTTTCTTCTATTTGACTCAGTGCTCAATATCTCGTCTTTACAAGGATAAACTTGTTTGTTCAAGTTTACTAAGAAAATACTTACTAAATATTTTCAGAGATGTGTTTTATATTAAAACACTTGAAGCATCTGATCACTGAGACTGCAAGGTTAGATGACATTTTACCTCCCTGTCTTAAAACAGTAGGCGCTTTTTGTTTTGCTTCAGGTGTGTTTGCTGGCTGAGGTTGTGTAGGAAATGCTATCAGCGCTTCAGGTTAAAAAAAAAAACCATTAGCTGGAATTAAGTACATTCTTCCAAAGGAAAACCAAAGCAAAACTTGAAGTTCTTTGCATTAAACCTGCTGTCTTATCAAAATCCATTTGCATTTATATGCAGTATTTTGTACAACCCCCCCACACACACCAGGCAAAAAATGCCATGTGTTGTTACATACTGCAGACACACACTGACAGGGCAGTTCTCACTCAAAGTTAGTGATAGTTTCTGCAGACTGCCCCATGCATAAAAAAAATTTTGAAGTTGATATGCAATTTTGGAGGCTTTTGCTCTGTTTACTTAGTGAAGAGGCAAGAGCCCCTTCGGAGGAACCTTACCCAATACAAGCACTAGAAATCTATCTAAAAGCTATCATAGAAAAGGTAAATGTTTGATCAGGCCTCTGTCAATATACAGAAGTGTAACATCAAAGGTATACAAGAAGAATTAACAGTCTTTTCCTAATTTTTTCAGCAAGCATTGTTTGTTCTTGGTTCATAATAATAAACGGTTAAGTCATGCCTTCCTCCTTTTACCTTTATCCTAAAAATAGGATTCAACCTCCCTTGCTACAAAATACATGAAGTGCAAATAATAAGCCTGCTTAGACAGAGGAAGAAACTCCAGCCGCTTCTGGACAGGGCTGACCATGCACAAGTATGTGTTTTCGTAGTAGAGGTTTAGAAAGACAAACAGTTGGCAGCACACTGAGAGGCTTTGGGAAGAGCCCACAGTACGTTCCTCTATTTACCTCAGGTAATCTCTGCGGCAAAGAATGAGATTTGCTTTTGTGTAAAGAGTTGATCCAACCTCTCCAAGACGACAGTCACAGCAGGCGCACTTTAGACAATCTTCATGCCAATACTTATCCAGAGCCTTCAGAAGGTACCGGTCCTTGATCTTCCGGTTGCAGCCAGCACAGCCCTTCTGCTTCCCTTTGGGTTGTACAGATAACATTGGCACACCTGCATGCAAACAAAGCATTTCTTTAGAAGATATCCAAACAGCTTGAAGAGGTTGCCTGCATTTGGGGTAGCTATGTGAGCTATAGGTAGATCTGTGAGCAAACACTACTGTTGGTTTCATTACAAGGAGTTCATGCTGCAAGCTGATAGTCAAAGGAATTTAAACTTCATATGCTGTTGCAGGTTAAGTGGGAGTACACCAGGAACGCAGCCCTTTTTTTCCCTAAGGGTAGGACTGACACAAAGCACCATACTTTTGTTTTTAATTAGCATCTTGCAGGAGAACAAACTAGCTGCAATTTCAACATTTGCTTTTTCCCTCATTACCAGTACCCTTGTGTGGTTAATTACCTGCCACAGGCAATTACGAAGATCAGAAGGGCTATCACAGTACGTACCCCCAGTCCAGCATCTTGGATGGATCAAGCTTGATGGGGAAAGGAGAGGAGTGGATATAAAAAGATGTGGCATGCCACTGTTTTTCCTCTCTTGTGAAATCTAAGGGTCATAGAGGCCTCAGTGAGAGCTAGAACAGCCCAGAGGCTGCTCTGAAAGAAATGTCATTCAAAAGCCCGTGAGGATCGCTTAGAATAACCCAGCTAGTGCCCCACTACCACTAGTGAAGCCATGCTCCTTAAACAAAACAATACCTTCTCTTGTACCACTGGAGAAGGTAGTAAAAAGCCATTTTTTTCCTCCCTGGAAACCCCTGCTAAGACTGCAAAGCAAACATGTGCTAGGTGCGAGGTGGTGACAGGACTTAAGTCACTAGGCTGGAGCAGACTTGCTGTGTCCACCTTCCTGCTGTCCACTGATGTCTCCAGCTGTTTCCTCTCCTCCAAGCAGGCAGTGACTCCCATGGTTGGCACTTGCATGGCTGCGAGACCTCTTGCCCTTATCAGTTTAAGAGGGAGGTAGGGAAGGATTTTATGGAATCAACAGGCAAGGTGAAAAAATTAACAAGGATGTACTGTAGGGAGGAAGGGGACAGAAGATGAGGAAAGAAGACAGAAACTCACTGAGACGCCAGAATCCCATTTTCTCTAGAACCTTGATTTTTAATTTTACTAGTGTCAACCACTAAAAATGCAAATGCTGGGCCTGTAACAAGCATGCCATGGGCATAACCAATGCAGAGGAGAGGGAACACTCTCTGTAGTAGCAGGTGTTTCTGGTTATATACATATGCACAAGTGAAGCCACCATCTCTGTAAGAAGCATTGGTTGTCCTGGAAAGTAGCAGCTTGATAATGGAATTATTAACAGTCCTTAACCAGAGAGGACTGAGTCAGTGCCACTGTAATAAGTGACATTTGCTGCTTTTCTTAAAAGCCGGGGTGACCTGACAGTGGCACATGTAAAACCCACAGTACTCCTGCAGTAATAATTGCTTTGTCAGAGCTTCAAGCAGATGACAACAGCACTTAAGACACCTCTACACAAACAGTGAGGTATTGATCCATTTCTTATCAAAGTGGTCTCAGCAGCTCAGAGACAGGTCAAATAACATTCAAAAACTGTTGAGGCTTAAAGAGCCCCCTGCCTTTTGCTGTGGCACACTCAAAACCCACTTGCAAAGTCAATACAAGCAAACTTCTGATGCCAGCAACGAATATGCGATAATTAAGTGAAAACTTAAACCTCTGTTTGACTGTCACATACGCAACTCAACGCTTCTGAGAGAAATTCTACATACACGGCCACAGAGAAACACCCACACATTTGGAAAGAGAGAAAAGACGGGGAGGTGTCACAAGTGTAATGTACTGAAGGTGCTGGGGGTCAGACCGCACAAGTCCTGTGATCCTGGTGACAGTTTCTTATGACAACAAGGGAAGTAGCTCCGTGGTTCTGGGCACAGAAACACTCTATTTATTTATTTTTAAGGTACATTTCAGGAGCTAAGAGAAGCTTCACTTTCTGAAAAAACCTAAAGCCTTCAATCTGTGCTCTCCCCAACTCCATGCCAGGAAAACAGCACATTGTGAGAAGATACTGGCTTATTCTGAGGCAGGAAAGGGAGAATACATGAATTTGCTTTTGCAAACTGTGTGAGATCCAGCATCAGTGATGAAAGAAAATAGTTCACAACTATGAAAACTAAGACCTAGATGTGCGAATTATACTTTAAGATAGCACTAGACACCAGTGAGTCACTACCCACCCCCCAAACAAGCTCTCTAAATGTGAGCTGCGTACCCTTAAAGGCAGAAGAAGATTTCTTACTAGGAGGGTCATCATACAATGGTTTTGCAAGGTTCAGCTACGTAACTTGAGGATCCTGCATCTGGAGCAGCTGTGGATTTCAAAATGCAGATTCTAGACAACCAAAGCGCCTTAAACCCCCTTTCAAGAGAACTGCTGCATAGGCAGGGTTTGAGATTATCTCTGTGATTCAGAAATACAAGATCTTCAGCTGGATGGGACTTCCCAAGACCCTTGAGTGCCTTTGAAACCAGTGCACATCCAGAATTACAGCTGCCCCAACCTGGAGTGAGGGGTCCATTGTAACAGCAGCATGATCAAGCACAAGGGCAGTTGCCTAGATATGAAACCCTTGCTGTACCGTTAGGAGAGTTTGGTGTGATCAGTAAGGGCAAGATGGCAGGTCAGGAGGGTCTGCTGAGGTGGCAAGCTGACCTGTACAGCTGTGGGCTGGCTGTAGTGGTGGTTCTTGTTCCATCTGTGGTCCTGGAAGCCCTCACTCACCGCAGCCATCTCAATTCCCCATGAATGCAAGCACGCCATTGTCTTATGAGAGGCTTCCATGAATAAGGGGAATGTAACACTTTGATTTTCTTTTAATAACTAGCAAAGGAACAGATATATATATATATTTTAAACAGTACCTTAAGCAAGGAAAAAAAGCTACGTATTTGGTCAGTGTTCAGCAGGGGGCTTTCTAATGAAAAAAGGTACCATTTCAGAGATCATATAATGTTCAAAGCTGCTATTCCCACTCAGATAATAACGAGCAAGGTCAGCCTCTGCTGGTCAGGTTCAGTGTTTTGAAATTACATTTTGGGCTGTGAGGCTTCCCTCTGACATCCCAACCAACCAGCCTGCGCGGAGCACACACGCCACTACAGAAAGTTGCAATTAGCTGGTGAGGTGACACAGCAGGCAAGGCGTGAAACAAAATTTCAAAAACTGCCAAACTTGATCAGCAAGGTTCCTCCGATGCCTGCCACGTCATTTCCAAGCAACAAGAGAGCAGCATCGCAGAAGCTTAACCCTTTCCATCGAGAGAGGCTTGCACAGAGAGGACACAGCAAACACCAAACTCCACTTGCCTCCTCCTGCCTTCCAGCAAACCCCAACCATGTGGTTTCTGCCTGGGCTTTGCAGGCAGCAACCACCTGGAAAGATCTCCTCCTGTTGAGAAATTTTCCCACTGTAAGACCGTAAGACTGGGATGCCGCTTCATTTCTCCATGTAGATTTTTCTCCAGTTCTTACCAAAAAATGCCAAGGTACCTAGTTCCATTTGATCAAAGGCATGTGACATCTAACCAGGGCTGTCAAGAAACAAAGGACTCACCGCTGGCAAATTCTGTGTGTGCTGTGTGGGTGAGGATTAGGAAATGAGAAGTAGTGTTGCAGAAGTAGAAAAAGTAACATCTGAACACTCATCTGTTTCAATATGTGATCACAAAGGGAATCACAGAATGGTTTGGGTTGGAAGGGACCTTAAAGGTCATCAGTCCCAACCCCGCTGCCATGGGCAGGGACACCTTTCCTTAGACCAGGTTGCTCAAAGCCTTGTCCAACCTGGCCTTGAACACTGCCAGGGATGGGGCAGACACAGCTTCCCTAGGCAACCTGTGCCAGGGCCTCACCACCCTCACAGGGAAGATTTTCTTCCTAATATCTAATCTAAATCTCCCCTCTTTCAGTTCAAAGCCATTACCCCTTGACCTGTCACTATATGCCCTTGTAAGAAGTCCCTCTCCAGATTTCTTTCGGGCCCCCTTTAGGCACTGGAAGCTGCTCTAAGGTCTCCACAGAACCTTGTCTTCTCCAGGCTGAACAAGCCCACCTCTCTCAGCCTGTCTCCATAGCAGAGGTGCTCCAGTCCTCTGATCATCCTTGTTGCCCTCCTCTGGACCCACTAAAGAAGGTCCATGTACTTCTTATGTTGGGGGTCCCAGAGCTGAACACAGTACTCAGTGCTATTTGATTGCCAAATTTTGAAAGTACCATCAATTTGTTATCTCCTCTTCTCTTGCTAGCCATCCATATTGCTAGCTTTTCTTAGAAGCAGTAGATGAAGCCTTTCTATTTCTGGCTACCTACAGTCCCTTCCTTTGCCCTTTACAACTTAATAGACACGCTGCTGGTAAATACAAAACAAAACCTGTTCTGAGTGCTCGGAGCTCCAGTGCACATTAAAAAATTATAGACACCACCTCTGGACATGCTGAAATTTATGGCTGTGTCTAAAGAGGCTGTTATTGTAGTGAGTAATCTAAACTTTACCTCTATTCACAGTCAGACAAACAAGCTTTAATCAGCCTGTATCTTCTCAGTCAGGGTCTTTCTGTAAAATTATTCAGCTGGCTTTGTAACACAAGTGTCCACTAAGTACACCTCTCCATTTTTCTAAGCCATTTTACTGATATTTCTATTCACATGGCAATCAGCTGCAGCTCCTCTAAGGGCTCTGTTCATAAAGCCTCATTTCCAAGAGAGCCTGGGAACTTTTTATAAATGGTAGACCTTTTAAATAACAGTTATCTGCAGTGGTCCTATGGCGTACAGCTCCACAGTGCTCTGGTCTGCAAGAGAGCTACTGGACCCCTCTGAAAGCATAGAAGTTCACCACCTAATTTCTTTAATGCAACTCCAAAGGTTAATTGGTCTGAAAGAGTAATGCAGGATTGCTAGCTAATGATACATGCCTCGAGGCTTTGCAGCTTGCCTGTGTTTTATACAGTCAAGTCCAGAGCATAAAACACAGGTAATATCACCCGGACTTTTCAGGCCCCCCTTGGCCTCCTTTTCTCCCACCCAAGCCCTTTGCCTATATCCACATGTGCTGAGTGAAAGCGGCAGGAGCTGAAGGTGGTTCTCCTCCACCTGCATTTCATGCCTTATTAAGGGGGCCCTGAGAAGTGCCTACACTGCACTCCTCATTACCACTGCAGAGAACTAAAAACAACCCTAATGAGGAGGAGAGCCAGAGCATACAGTACGGGCTGGGAGGAGGGACGTCCTCCCACACTCCCCAAGGAATCTGGCCAAAATCTTCAATTTGCCATTTATGACAGCTAATTAGTTATTCTATTCAAAATCTTTGCTTTAAATAAAAGAACTAATTATACACAAAGGTCAGTCCCCCACCTCCTGTGAAGCACACATAATTGGCTTATTTCCCCAACATTGTGTGTATGTTTTACACAATGCTTTCAGGCAGATGGCTTTAACTCTTTCCCTCTGCAAGTTTTTCCATGGGATTTTCTGGGGGGATTGCTTTTTTTGTTGTTTAAAAAAAACCCCAAACTTTTTCCTCAGATTAGGTACTTTCACCATAAAAGCTTGCTCAACAACAAAGAAAATAACTGCACACACACAAAATACATCTACTCTCTGAAAGGTTTGTGACAACCACTCCAGTACTGTGCTTCCTGGGCAGTTGTACGGCACCTTGCACAACATAGTACTGGAACACAAATTGTTTCCTGAGCAATGCCTTTCAGACCCAGCTACCACATGTCTTGAACAGCCTCTCTGCCAAAGACCCCAATTATTACACTTCATTTTCTTAATTTATGTAAGTGGTTATTGTAGGGATGTACCATTCCAGCGCTAGAAGCAGTTCCGGTGTGAAGACTGGATTTTTGGCAGTTGGGAAATTGAGCATAGGTTTCAGAGTTCCACTTGAGGGAAAAAATGTTTATTTCTAGCATCAACACTCTTTAAATGAGCTGACCTCCTTTTGCCTGCTAACAAAATCCCCAGCATTTGGCTGTAAAAGATGAAAAAGTAACTGAAGAGTAGGAGTAATCTTATTAACTCCTGTCTCATCACAATAAATAAGCTGCAGTCTTATGTCTTTTATCAGAGGATCTGATATCATTTAAAAGCATTACAGTCCTGCATCACCCATTTAAGTAAATGCAGACAGTCATTGCCAAAGAGATGCAGTGAGTTTTATTCCCTTAAAAAGAAACTCACTTTGCTTTCCCAGTATTCTATTACTCACCTTCTATGAATATTACACCCTGTGAAACAAGTTAAACCATGCACTTCCACTGAACTGAGAGTACACTGTCTCGGGCATCTTCACCAAGAATTTCATCTGAAGAGTTACAGCCAGCAGGGTGAAACTCATTGTATCATCTGTATATCCAATTAAAACATTACATTTAGAACACCAAGTACTTGCAGCTAAAAGCTTATGAACAAGACTTAGATCATTCATCAGAATTATTCAATGGGTAACAACAATCTTCTCATTTTTCAGTTCCATGCTGCAATATACAGCAGGTGATCTTTACTGTGGCTCTAGCAATTTATTTGTGGTATTCTCTCTTCCCGAATCATTACTGAACAGATTTCCCAAGCATGACAAAAAAAGTAGTTGGAGAGGGCATTTAGTAGGAGAAATATGATTTTGATCAGTACTTCTATTTCAACTATGCTATAGTCCTGCTCCAAGTAACAGCAATTTTTGTTACCCTACGGTTCAGAACAAGCTTTAGAGAAACACATTTTAGAGTCTTGTGTCCGTCCCCTGGCAGTTTCAGCTGCCTAAAAGTGACCCAAAGCTTAATGAGTGGCTTAAAACGCCCTCTAATCTCACATGCAGAGACTGTTTTCGAGGCATTAGCTCAGATAAACCAAGATATCAAAAAATAATCATTTGAATCTGTAGTAACATAGGTCCTGATTTAGCACAGAAGGTTTAGAGTTAGAATCTAGATCTTGATTTCCCAAAAGTTTTGAGTCTGCCACTACCTGCTTTAAGACCCTCTCTGTTACAGAGTTGCTTTTACCAGAGGACAACCTGTAGCTATAAAGGAACACATGGCAGCAGGACTAAACACAAACCATAATAATTGTTGCTGCAAAACAGTTTCTATAAATCATTCTGGTAAGCAGCTTTTTCCCTGTGCTCATAAAATATGCTTGTTTGAGCTTTAATTGCTCATAATTGGCATACGTCCAAAGCTTATTCTTAGCACATGCAGTGTTTCAGTAAAATCCATTTTTACTGTCTGAAGCCCTGGGAACAGTAAAAAGACACACAGATTTCTTCCACCTTCAACCTAGTCTTAGAACATTGTGATCAAGTTTTCTCAACCAGTCACAATTTAGCGCCCTACAGACTAGGGTGTCCAGTTCTCTCCTCCAGTGTCTGTACTACAAAAACATCTCGCAATGGAGAGACTACCCTCAAACCACCTTTCCAGTAGTATAAGAACATCATAGAAGAGAAAAAACATTATTATGGATGAGTAGCCTGGAATTTGTTCCATGTTCCTCAATATTCCACCAGTTTGCAGGTGACCACTGAAAAAACACTAAACTCAAAAGATTTATGTTCAGGGGGTTTGGCTGTCAAAGCAAACCAATGGGAGAATAGTCTCTGGGTCAAATGGTCACAAAGGTAAGAAACTCATCCCTTACTTTTCAGCTTATTTAAGAATAACTTATTTTCTGATTTTAAATTACAGGGAGTTTTCCATCCCTCCCTTTTCCAAAAAGGAAAGAAAATAAACCAGAAAGGCCCTGTATCAAGTTTAAAATGCCAAAGAGTGTTAGGAAGTAAAAACTCAAGTCAATTCTTTCCAGGCACACCCGTAATACTACACAATTCTCATCTTCCAGTTAAAATGCACTGTTTAACATATTACTACTGAGCATTCAAGACATAGGCAAAGATGTGCGATGTAGCAGAGCTCAGGTTTAGCAGTGAAACATTAACATCACCCTGACGGATTTGGTCTGCTATATATGTGAATATTTTAAGGAGAATAGAACTATATCATTGCACGCTCATAATCATCATCTTTTCTTCTGCCTCTTTGCAGACATATACAATGTCAACCTAAGCTTTCGGCAACCTTAATAGAATTACAGTGCCCACTGCCAAATGGCCATTTGATGTTCTGCTCTGTGTACACTGATGAAGCAATCTGTCACAAGCCTTAATGCAGGCAATGATGACTATCCAATCTAAAGCTTTCACAGGCTTATAGAAATTTCTCAAGACTTTTGGAGCCTATAATAATTTGTGCAATACCACAAAAGAATTTGGAATCCTAGTGCTCTGTATTTAAGGAAATATGAATATACTCTTTTTAATGTTTCTAGAAGAAATCCAAATACTCAGCCCAAAAGCATATTTTACACCATCAATCACCAGAAAGTTGTACTGGCAACTCTGAAATAGCAAACACTAAAGTGATTGCAAGTTGTTGTAGTATGAAAATAACAGCCTCTCCTGCTGCCCTCCAAATTTGCTGCAAAGCCAAGCATTGATGTTCATGCCCTGCACGAGAGAAATACAATAAATATACAAGGACTGTAGTTTATTTGCATATTTTTTCATTTCCAAGAGACAAGTAAAGATGCAGCTTTAGAGAGAATTCAGAGGCACTCTAACTACTTAATGCAACCCATGTAAGAGATACAATTGCTGCTGACCTTCTAGAAGTTGTGAAATACACCTCCCTAGTGATTCAGAAAGATGCAGTTATTCCCCAAACCTAGCCTCTTTTCCCTTCCCTAGCAATACCAGACCAACCCATCTGCTATTAAAAGTTGAAAGAAGAAGGGCAAGGAGAGCTATTTCCTTCTCTTCCTATTGAAAGGAAAAAACACAACAGACAGTCTTTTGCAGGACCATTTGCATGCTGAGCTGTCAGACCATGCACTTTCCATTAAAGAGATAGCATCCCTTTTCATAAGTCCATTTGGGATCCATTTTAGTGTTATCTAAAAATCAAATCTACATGGTAATCCTTTTAATGTACTCTTGACTTTAAAAAACAGCTTTATGTTCCTTCAGGAAATGTTTTAAGTCATTACTCAGTAATTACTACTTACCCATGAAAACACTGATCTTTTACAATATATAATCAGTTTGCTGACTTAAAAAATACAGCAGATTGGAATTTTGTCTCATGAAAGTAGTGAAGAAAAACCAAGGTTAAGAGAGCATCCCGTCATCCCTCCTGCCCAGCATTTCAAAGTGGTATGTCTTTCCTGTTGCATAAGAGGGGGCCTGAGTTGGTCACAGTTCCAAGTGTCTGCATTAAGTCTCTGGCTGTGGACACTCTCAATTTCAGTTTTGTACTGGTGATCACTGCACAAGTAACCAATAAATAATCACTGATTTAGGAAGCGGAATTTGTATCATTTGGATATATACAATACCCTAACCTTTTGCAAGCCCTGAAGTTTCGAATGACAGCACGGAACCTCCTGAACAGCTGACAACATAAGCCATACAATTTGTGGAGTTGCTTTGGTAAGCTTCAACTGTACATGAGCAACTTGCAAAAGAGGTGCTAAAAAATAGTTCACATCTAGTACAACTTCACTGGTTTTATCTGGACCACAGCTGCAGTCAACACAGAAATGCTTAGCAAAGCTTCAGGGGTCTGAAATTACCTTGAAAGTTCTACTACCAGCTCCTAAAAGTTTTGCTTTGCTCCCTTCCAAACTCCTCTGCACACCCAGAGGTGGTTAGGAGGCAGAGGACAGTCTGAGCTCGAAGGTAAGCCAGCACTTTCTTGCCTTTTCTAGCCAAAAGGGCACAAGAGTGTGCTCTGCTCATTTTCAGCTCCTGTCTGAGAATGACCGGACAAAAGCCCATGGCTTCTGTAATGCAGATGCTCAGGCTATAGGAGGTTCCTGGATATCCTGGATTGATGTGCAGTTTAACAAAGACCCTAGATGCTTATACAAAGTATAGCCCACTAACAATTGGAACAATCCTTCCCATCCCACTCCTGACCCTAGAAAGCCCAGCACCCTTTTCACTCAACTGCTCTGGCAAAGGCAGCTTAGTATTTCAAGACTAGGGTGAAGTTTATCAGAAAAAACTTGCTGCATCTTGAAAATAATCTCAACCAAAATTGCTGTTTTCTCAATACCACGAAGACAGAGAAGACAGAGAAAACAGAAACTAAATACTTCGTTTCTGTTCTGATTACTGGGTTCTAGCTTAAGCCTTACTTTGCCACAGTTTGCTTCCACAGACAGATTTTACTCTTACAATTCAGTAGTACAATTAGGACAGAGAAAGTCCTGCTCTTGGCCATTTCCCCTTTCATTCACAGGGAAAGGCATACAGACCCCAGAACAACACTGTTCATTAAACATTTGTTATAGCTGCAGTTGGCTATTAACTATATGCCTCAAACTAATTTTTGGCATCCACAACTGATTAAGTCAGGGCTCACAAGTCACAGCTGGCTATAAATGCTACCCCTCTTTACAAGAAACTATGCTGATAAGAATTAAAAGTGGTTTCTTGGCTTTAGCTGTTGTATACTCATTCTATAATGAGTTCCTTTTAGGTGACATATAGAGGCAGGATTTGAGCACTATTACCTTGGACAACAGGAAAGACCCAAGTAAAATTGTAAGACTTCTTTTTTCCCTTTTCTTTTCTTCTGTGAAATGCCCCAGAAGGCTTTGAGAACTCTGCTGCAATTCACCATATATTCCAGAATAAAGTGAGCACTAAGGGTCTGGGGGAAGTTAGCATGACATTTAGTTTGCATTAAAGTGTCTTGAAAGTCATATGAAATATACTGTAACAGAGCATATTCTACTCTATTAAGCATTCAGGAGCAATGCAGTATTCAGAATATGGATGAGAAGTTGGAATTGCACACGACATTCCTCTTCTTATGGTTGACCACTGAGTTGAATTCAAGCTGATCCTAAGGGAGCTGTTTTCATTAACCTACAGTAGCTCTCTAATCCTATACCTTGAATTTCAGACCACCACCACTACAAGAATTTATGACCTGCTGCCTGCACTTTGGATTGTACTCACACTTTACTCTCTTCCTCAATGCGTCCTACACCTCTGGATCATTACCACTGCTTTGTGCAGCCACCAATCCCCTTAAAGTCAAGTCTGCTCTTCAGCTCAGTTATTCATGCTCCATTTAATTCTCACCAACATACGTGAAGATGCTGATGGGTGCACTTGGTTAAAAACAATGGGAAAAAAATAATCATATGACCTAGCCCAGTGCACAGACCTGAAAGGCTCCTGAAATGCACCTCCTGAAGCCTAGCCTGGATATGTATCTACTAATGCTTTGCCTGAAACCTCAGACTAAAAAGAAATTATAAACCAGTAACCTTCAGTTCCAAAAATCCTACACTTCTCAGCCAACAAACTTACCAAGCAGATTTTCCATGGAAGTCTCTATGGCTTGATTTCCTCAGGTTTTGTCCACCTCATCATTAGATTCCTGATCGTTGAAAAGAACTCCTTTACTGAACTAATGAAATAAGGTGTCTTAAGTGCCTTGCAACCCTTTTTAGAAAAGTCTGTATCTCCAGATGAGTCTCAATTTCACAGCATCAGGGAACTGTGTGCCAACGCACTGAACCGGAACGCCAGGGCTAGCAGGAGTTGCAGACAGCAATGCTAACATCAGGGTTATTTTAGATTAGAGTACTTCCAAATCAATTTTGGATTCAAACTTTTAAATGCACTCTCCAGAAAAAATCTGCACTGAGTGAGTATTTTCAAGGCTAATTTTCTAAGCTTGAATGAAACTCATTCTTGTCTAAGAAAAAGATGCAACTAACCTTTGCCACAAAGAATGGCGCATAGCTAGAAAATTAGACAGACAGTCCTAAGAGGGAATAAACAACCTAAAAAAAAAAAAAAATTCCTGTAAAACTGCAAACAAAAAGTTCTGGGGATGCTGTTGGGAAGAGATTTTTAAATGAGACCAGAAGTTGTAACAACACTTCTATAGCTGAGGTCCCCCATCTTCCGCAAGCAGTACCACTGTGGCAGGAGCAAGATCATGCTCTGGGCTAGCCAGGGCAGTAGGGCTGCATTCCAGGACCACGTATCATGCTGCAGTGGGATAAGGAAGGAGCTGAACATCCACAGCCTGATGGCACTTTTTTGCTGGACTAAAAATCCTGCAGAATTAAGACAGATTCTCAGCACTCTACAGAAAGAAAGTGGTTGTGATGACAGAAGGGAATCCGTAAGACAGATGGGAGAGTTAAGGTTAAAGTTCAGACCAGAAGCAATTAGGATGGGTAAGAGTACTCTGCAACTTGACACAGGTTTGCTTTGTATTCCGAACTTTCCACTAGCATTAAGCATTTTAACTTGTGTGTAGAGAGATTATAATTAAAACCTGACAAGCTTAAATTAGCCATTTATAAAAGGTTCTCCAGAAAGCTTTTAAAGTAGACTAAACATATCTATTAAAATAGAAGAAAGGAAAAAAAAAAAATCAGAGGCATTTTCAGTTACAATAGTTTTCCCTACCCAGATATCTCAAGAGATTAGATAAATTTAAATCAAAGTTCTGCAACTGTCCAAAGACACTTAAAAAGGGGTAGAGGGAGGAAGTGTGGCAATTAGAAAAACCTTTAAAACCCCCTCTATTTAATAGCCACAGTGCTTTGGATGAACACAAGCACTTCAGAGACCCCATTAAAAAAAAAAAAAAAGAAGAAGAAAAAAAAACAGGAAAAAAAGAAAAAAGAGAAAAAAAAGGTCCTTATATTCCTTCAGGATTTTGAGCACTTCAGGGAGTGCTCTATGATGGCTCCACAGGGATGGGGCAATTATGTCAATCTGCCACCAGGCTGGGCAGTTCAGGAGGGAGGCAGCCAAAGAGCTGGCTTTCACCAGCCCACACCAATTAAAGCAGAGGGAGTGTTTTCACCTCACACTGGCTATTTAGATTAATTCTTAACATTTCAACTACACAATTTTCCTATGAGCTCAAGAAACTGAATCTAAAGAAAATCTGTGCTTTATCAAAGAAACAAACATATCCACCAATGTCAATGACACCAGGTAATTTATTCCTGTTCAAAAGAAAAAAGGAAAATAGCTACAAATATTTTGATATTTCAAGAAAAAGTTCACGTGCTATAAATATCTGTAAACCAGGTTTGTGAGAATAAAAGTCATTAAGGGCAGGGCTGCTACAAAGTCCACCTTATTACTTCCAAATCATGTTAGATCCCTTCTTTCCCTGGCTCACCTTTTCCTAGAATGCAGCATTTGACAAATGTGTTTAGACATCTAGTTGGGACACAAGAAAGCAAGCTCTGGTTTCTGAGCATACATCTCCAGATCTGCCACGGCCTCCTCTGCTGCACAGGTCAAGGGAACAATGCCAGCTCAATCTTAGCATACTTTTCAGCAAAGAAAGAGGTACAAACATTTCCCTATTAACCTAAAGCACGCCTGAACAACCCCTATGTCATTCCTACCTCCAATTGCTCCCAAGACCACATCAGCCTCCCTGTAACCCTAATATTTAAAGCTCCGGAACAGATGCTTTTATATGCTTCAAGTACATACTATGGGTATTTCCATAGGCCGTAGGGTGCCATAACCTGCTGTAGCAGCTTGTTGCCACTGCTGAAAACTCAAACAGGATCACAGCATCCTATTTTTGGGTGAGAAAGGGAAGCAGACAGGAAGTGGAACAACAGAAGTCAGCATGAAAGTTATATAAAATATGGTGTAGACACAAGTACGGTAGTTCTTCAAAGGAAGGAGAGAGCCAGCACCTGTCCCTGAGAAAAATAATCAAGCTGTAGCAGCAGTGATTGCTCTAAACCCATGTTGTTTATCTACAGCTTACATTCATTGCTTCCACATGCAAAATATAATCCTTTTCTCCAATCTACCTCAACTGTACTGCACTCCATGTGGTACCTCTTTTCTGAGGAGTGTCTAAATTATCTAAACTCAGGAAAAAAGAATGTTACTTTAAAGCAATCCATGATCCGCCACAGCAAAGCGCAAGATGAGTAATTTGTTACTTCAAGTGCTAGGACTTTTTTCTTTTTTTCTTTTTTTGAGTGCCAACGGTATTTGAAGTGGTAACGTGCACAAAGAAATCTTAATTTAATTCTGCTTCATCCTTATATACCACTAGCGTACTTATTCCCAATTCACAGTGAATGAAAATCTGATGAGGAAAACCAACATCTGTTCCAGATCTAGTACGTAATAGAAGTTTGTGAATGAGTAGTTGCAAAACCCAAGATTCACTTGAGTCTTAACTGACCTGCTCACAAACAAGAATTGGGTGAAAAAGAATAGATATCTACATTTCAGGCACCCCAAAGTTCAAGAAAAAAACAAACAACTATCCCATTTTTAGTTATCCGCAGCAGCAATTTCACAGCAACTGCCAGGTGTGCAATTGCCACTCTGTTTCTGCAGAATTAAACAGCAGAAGACTTCTCCAGAGACTTCTCACTTTTTATGTAGGTTCAGCCTTATTTTCACTTTATCCCAAACCTACCACAGCTGAAATCTGGCCCCAGTCCCAAACAGGTCCATTAGGCAACACAAGAGTGGCAGATCTGTGCTGAAAGCCAGGGCAGCCCAGGAAGCTGACAGCTTGTTTCTCCTCCCAGTGTTGTAGCAAGACCATCACTGTATCCAGTGGGTTACTCTCCCATGGAAGTGCCTGGTGTGAATTTGTCTCCTAGGTGAGAGCCTCTATTCCCCCCCGGAGAAAAATTTGGCTCTTATCTCTCAACCCCTGGGTGATAACAACTCCCTGTGGCCTTCTCCCCTCCAGGCTGGGAAACTCAGTTCCTTGAGCCTTTCCCTGTAAGCACTGCCACTAAGATGGTGCTGGGTTGACACTGGACTTGCTAGGCTCTCTCTAGTCGACCAGTAGAACAGCTGGCCAACCTCGATGAGCACTTACCTTTGTGTTCAAAGGCCTACACCTGATTTCACAATTGACACGCTCACCTCTGGGAAGCAAAAGGCTGTCACTTTTATAGATCACCAACGATACAAATTAGACACTTCCAGAATACTTACTTTTTTTTTTTTTTTTTTTTTTTTTAAATGAGCTTCATCACAAACTATTTCTACAGCATGGGCAATCAGAAAATTTGATTTTTTTATGAATATGCTTCCAGTGCTGACACTTCATGTCTTTTGCCTGGAGACTTCCATCCTGCAACCATGGTCAACCAGAGGGGTGAAACACAGCCATTGCCAGAGGGAAGTGAAACCAAAGGAGAGCATGCAGACAGCTCTGTTTAAGCAGCCAAGAAAATCAGGGGAAACCCTTCCTATGTATTAGTGCTCTGAGACATCCTGTACACAAAACAGGCACCACTTACATGCTTAAGATTTGCCCATCCCTCTCTCCAAGATCAACCCTTAGCAATAACAACAGTTCATCTGCTGCTACGAAGGTCAAGGGCTCTGCCATCCCTCTGGGGATTTGACTTACTGGTTCCACAGAGTCTGACAGTATCAAACCTGACACTTAGATTAGTAGTTACTCCCCAGACATATCTAGTTTCCCATTTCTTCTGTTTCTAGTGTCAAAATACACTTGCAGTACAATATGCAAACCTCCACAGACAATATCTTCTCTGCTCTTCAGTTGTGGTGGGAAGAATTCCTATTTTTGCAGGAAGAAGTTGTACTTTATGTTAATGTATGATCATATTAATATACCCCTGAGCTCATTATTTTTGTTACAGAGCATGAAAAATAGTAAAGCTGCATCCCACAGTCAGCATCACATTATCAGCACACAGAGAAATATTTTGGAAGTTAGCATTTAAGACAGATGCTCTGCATTATCAACACCAGAGAACGATCTGTCTTTGATATGCAGTTCATGGATGGCTTCATCACAGTTTAATTTGGTGGGTTTACTTGAACCAATACATTGCAACACCACATATCACCCTTTTAAGGTCTGGGTCAGCACGGGTACCTGCACATTACCCTCTTTTGAGGGTGGCAAAGAGTTAAACCAATGGACCACTTCTTCCCATTCCACATGATAAAACTGGAGCAACCCTATCCCCCCACGTTTTACACAGCCTTAATTTATCAAAATCATTACTCTCTTACTCATAACTAACAGGGTTTAACTCATTTTCATCATGAACTGTGAAGTGTCAATTTCCCCTGGTGCTTCTGCAATCCAGAACCATTCCTGCATACCCAGGAGAATCTCCTGTTATGTCACACAAGAGCCACTGTCCCTCTGTTTCAGGATGCCAGCATCTTAAAAGTCTTACAAGTAGAAGGGTCAACCTGGGTAATTTCTTGCCCAGCTTCAAGGAATTTTTAACAAGGAGACAAAAGGAAGCTTACACAGGCGGTATGAAATCTTACAAGGCCACTATGTGCCAAGGCTATTAGGAAAGTCTGAAACTGCAACAGAGCTCTACTTAAAAACCTACACACCTGGTTCTCCAAGGCTACGTATTTAAGTACCTTGAAGATAGAGTTTGCATCATTCAAGATGCTTTAACACTTTTACACAAACTCACAAGTCTGCATAAACAGACTGCAGAAAAAAAGGTGTACCTACACAGCAAGTGGTGGCAGAGAACAACTTGCCCCCATCAGCTGCATTGGGGTAAATGGGCACCAACTTTGTTCCTCTAACTATAATTACACGGCTGTGCTGGCCCCTTTCCCTCTCTTTGCCAAAGAACAAGCCAGTTCTGAATTCTGTGCCTCTCTGTAAAACTGCCACTGGCTATTTTTGAGTTCCATTAATTCATGGACACTTCTGCAGGGAAGGTCCACATTTCGATCCGGCGCACCTTGTAAAGTGTCGAGAGAAGAAAAATAAGCCGCAGCAGCCACAGCAACGGCAAGAGGATATCAAATGCTGCTTTAAGTGCTGATATATTTGTGCTTTGAAGGAAAAATGCATTCAGGAATCACAGCAGGAGTCACCTCTATATAAAGACTTTGCATATAAAGGGACATTTATTATTCTCAATTAATGGCATTCTGATAGACACGTTTACATTTCTAAGTGTCAGATTCAGCAGAATACAAAATCACTGAAGACCTCTGAAAATTGCTATAAAAGGATCTAAAGATGACAAAAGAAAAAAAACCCTACATTTTCCAGAAGACACAAGACGTCCTTTGATATTCTTTACAGTTCTGAAGCCTGGTTAGTACAACAAGGCTTTCCAAATACAGATTTAAATGCCTGCAAACAGCAAAGTGAATTGCCACTACAGCTCCTTCACAGAATTCAGTGACTTCCACATCAAGAGGCAGTAATAGATCTTGATCACATCCTCCCATGGATTATTAGGGAAACCTAATGTGGCAGAACACTGTATTGTAGGTTTCTGGAAAAAAATGAACAGCTAGAAGTCTCAAAAAAATTCACCCTTTGCAAACAAAATGTGCATATTGTTTCTGGATTTTAAACCAACATGTCAGAAGTACCGTCTGAAAGGAGACAGAGAATAAACACCTTGATCTCGTGGAAGAAGACTATCTGTTTGGGGGAAGACAGAGAAATGGAAACCACAGAAATGGAAACCACTTCAGTGACGTTTTTGTAATTGAAGCACCAATAAATTCTTCATGCATACACACCCATGCCCACAGGTTGCTGGTGGCATTGAATGCATATGGCCACAACTGTTACGAGTATTTGTCACTTTTAAACCCCCCTAAGGCTAAAGAGAAAAAATGACCTTAACTCAACTGTGAGAAGCTAAGGACCATGTTTAAAAACAAATAATTAAAAATAAAATTGCAGACACTTAATGCCCAAAGCTATTCCAGCGCCTAATTCCCCCAGGCAACAGGAGGTCTTCCTTGCATACCTCCACTCAGACATAGTCACCAAACCCTTCAAACACTCTCATCCATGGAAATGCTGATGTGAACTGTTAAGCAGTCAATACACCTCCACCTATCACAAAGACAGTTCACCTGGACCAATGTAACCTTTAAATGTGAAGGGTGGGAGCGCACATGTAGCCCAAGGTGAAATCCCAGATGCAATTCAGCATGGCGGTTTGCAGCTTCTACAGCAAGTGATTTTTGGAAAGCTCCTGTGTGAAGATGGAAGCAGCTCTAGTTTCTGGTTCCAGCTTAATCCTCTCTCTGTTCCTCTCCTGGTGCCACTGCATTCTGCAGCTGTGCCTCATGGACTCAAATGCATCTTCCTGGCTCTCCTTTTTAAGTCACTTCCTCCAAATAATGTATGTATTAAAAAGAACAATTTTACTTATATTTCTCTTCTTTCTCTGCTGGAAAAAGCTGCAGACTGTTTGCTTTAGCAGAAATTGGAACACTGGTTAGTTTTGTGGGATGGTTGTTGGTTGGGTTGTTTGTTGGAGTTTTTTTTGTTTGTTTAATTAAGAATATTCCATAGAAAATGAAACCTCCCTGTCAAGTTACACTGTAGTTTTGAGGAGCTCAAATAAAAATGCCTAACCACCTATTGAGCTATATAAATCTACATGTTGTGGGTATTCCCGCCTGGTGGCCAGATGCTAGACCTGTAAGTAAATAATTCAGTACTCAAATAATAGCAACTAAATTTAAAAAGCACCCACAAAACCTACTAGCATTAACTGGAGTTTCAATGGCCAGATTGGGTTTCTTGGGCAGGGTGGGAAATGAAATTTACTACCAAGCGGGAAGTATGTGTGCTGAAAACTAGTTCAGCAACACCTCCAGATATAAAAGCTGTTCTGCAGCCTCAGCCAATGGGCTACAAATCCTCATGGACTGCAGCTCCCTATGCCCTCACACACAGCTCCATGACCACCTCCAGACTCACAGGACAAGTTCACCTTAAAAACCCAAGGGTTGATGCCAGCAGCTCCCCAGTTTGGATGAAGAACTGCACCATGAGCAGAAAATCTCAGATGAGAACTGCAGTTCTGCTACTGATGAAAATCTCTGCATTGGTGTCTTCCCTGGTGACAGGGAACCATCCAAGCCAGTTATCTCTAAGAGGTTTCAAGTGGCTGTGCAGACACCTCATAGCAGCCTTCCAATACCTGAAGGAGGCCTACAAGGATGCTGGGGAGGGACTCTTCATTAGAGACTGTAGTGACAGGACAAGGGGTAACGGGTTAAGACTTAAACAGGGGAAGTTTAGATTGGATATAAGGAAGAAATTCTGTACTGTTAGGGTGGTGAGGCACTGGAATGGGTTGCCCAGGGAAGTTGTAAATGCTCCATCCCTGGCGGTGTTCAAGGCCAGGCTGGACGGAGCCTTGGATGATATGGTTTAGTGTGAGTTGTCCCTGCCCATGGCAGGGGGGGATGGAACTAGGTAATCTTAAGGTCCTTTCCAACCGTAACTATTCTATGATTCTATGGTCCCCAGCACTCTGAAAGCACCATGCTGCTGTACAAGTTTAAGTGTGCTGCCAGATGCATTAATCAGATGATTTAATGTAACAGGCTATGCTTACCTTGTGCTAAGATTCTTTAGCAAAGGCCATGTAGACAGATAAATTAAAGAGATTAAACTTTCCACTGGATTATTTTTAAACTTCCATAAAGTCCCCACAATTAGTTCCTCTGAACAAAGGAGTTTACGTTTTCTTTTCAGGAAAACCCCTTTGGAACCTGTGAGGCACTCTGGAATACACAACATAGATATATATTACCACAAAAAGGCAGTTTTCCCTCCTTTAAATGATGGAAAGTCAATTTGCATCATAATTACAACCAAGGTCTTGTAACGTTACTTTTAGTTAAAACAGTAAACTACTATAATAAAAGTGTACCTGGGGAATATTTAGAGAAAGCACTAATGATTCCTTCCCTAGTGGTTAATAAATTCACTTCCAGATCAATTTGTTCATGATAGAAACTTGAGAGCATAAACAGTTACACAAGCACATTAGTGTGTCTTTCTCAGTATAAATGATTTATTATAATGATTAGCAGCACATAAACAATTTAAAATACAACTCTAATTAGCTTTTTGGAAGAAAAGGAGAAAAACCTTCCTGACTCCCTCTACACATTATATTTTACTCTTCTAAGTGTGTACTTTTTAATTAAATCCAAATGTCACAATAAATTTAAAGTGTTTTATTACCACCCTGGCTAACTAAGCCATTCATGCAAACACCCATTATACTAAACCAGATACGGGACTGAAAGTGGTTGAGGAGAGAGCAAAAAGAAAGGAGGGAAAAGGCAATTACTTCTATGTTTGACAAAAGATTTGTACAAATGTTTAAAGACAAGATCATCTTTGGCAAGCTTTTTCTGTTCTATCCAGGGAGGCTGGCCAGCTGATTGCTCTTTAATACCTGTTTCCAAGTTTGAAAACATCACACCTTGTTAAACTTTTCCCATTGAAAGCAAAAGGAGGAGGAGAGAAAGGTAGGAAAACTGGTCTGTGTAAAATCTAGCACAGTTTATTTTACTACAAACAGCCAAAGCAAACTGTCTCTCTACTTGTGAACACATAGACCCTTTTGTACATCAGAGGGATTAAAATGGTGTCCTTCCTAAAGACACTGACAGCCCTCCCACAGAAGGCTGCCAAATGCTGTCCATGATGAAAACCTGCCATGGTTCTACTATGGGGTGAAGTACCACCTTCCCTTAACCCCCCCAGCTCAGAGGATGCAGCAGTCTGTGGGGCAGGCAGGTGTTCAGCCTGCTGATGTTAGTGGCCATCCCAGACAGATCTCCCACAGCTCACATGTGCTCATGGTGCAGTTGGCATAGAAAGGAGTCCTGGCTGGTGCCAGCAGCAACAGGCATTTGCCTACAGCTTACGGGCAATAGGGGAGAGAAAGGTTTTCAAGCAAGGTTGGCAAGATGCAAGTGCAGCTGAACTGATGGTGGGATACTGAAGATACAGTCCGGTGTGGCTGCCAAGCACCACAGGCCCATGGCCCATCTCTGGGCACCTTGTAGAGGTGCAGGTTAGGGGAGCTGGGGAGGGTATGCTGGAGAGACAGAGGAAGGGAGGGAAACCTAGCCCCCAGTCTCCCAGACCCAGGCGGCAAACCCAGAGCCTCAGGGCTGCTCTGCAGCACTTTGTTTTACTGCTACATCAGCAGACTGGTCTAAACAGGACAGATTTAGCATAGTTCAGACAAAAGCTACCCATTAAAGAAAGCAGCTATGATTATTAAAATAGGTTAAGGAAAATGGGCACTGCGCAGATAAAGCTTTTGACCTTAGTGTGCAGCTCTCTCAAGAACATTTTAGCGTAATTCATCTAAATTAAAAACCAAACACCAAATTCTAAAATGGCACAAAAAGATCATTTAAAAAATGCGATTAAAAAAGCAGGTCAAGGGTTGAAAATTAGTAATTACTACTACAATTAACCAAAATCAGACAGAGACACATAAATTGTGCATATTACTGCAGTTCACGTCAGAAAGGCAAATGTGAGCAGAGCACAGAAGAAAAAGCCTTCAAGATGCAGAACCACTTGTATAATTAACCTCTGCCACAGCAGAACACCCGCTCTTGTGAGCTTGCGTCATTTATTTCTAGAGAGAAGCTCTGCTAGTTACTGTACCCAGCTATTACACCATGATCTTCACCAGTTACTGAGTTCTTTGGAAACCGATATTTTGATTTTCTTGCGGTCTAAGATCTTAGTGCATCTTCACCCTATTAGTAGTACATTTGCCCTTCACCTCCTATTTGAATAGCTCTGAAAGAGATGAGAAAGGCTAACTTCTGAACATCCTGGTATTGAGAAGAGGTCATTTGCCAAACATGCCACCTGCTAGAGTCCATATTGTTTGAGTGCAAAAGCCTATTGAGAACTGCAAAGGACAAAACATAAAGGTTTTCTAAAACAGACTACTTAACACTGGATGGAGACAGAAATACTCTGTATGCAACTAACATCCTTCAGATGATTTTCCTTAGGTTTGGGGGGACAAAAGATAATTTAACAATTAGCACTTTGTTCCCACTTCAATCTCAGAAGGGCTCTTTGTAAGCTTCCTTGGAGCAACTCTGAAAGAGCACAGTGGGGTAGAACAGACTGACTACTGTTTGAACTATACCCAAAATGAACTGTTCTCTAGGTCTTCCCTTGAAGCGATCATCTACTTCAGGTTAGACGAGGAAAATCTAGGTTCAAATCTTATTCAGGCTCCAGGTTAATTTTGAGAGCTCAGAAGGCTCCACAAATCATTTTAAGTTAACGTAATGAAAATAGGAGAACTTGAGAAGGTGGACAGGCACAAATGATCTCTTCCAAAATAGGGAAGAATCCATCTGTTCCCCTTTAAAGTGCATAAAAGTCTTTGTAGCAGTAATGAAAATTCAGGGATGTAAGTCATGGACATCATTGCAGTCTATTAGAGAGCAGAGAGGGGCTGTATTATAGAATACTGTGAGCAGTGGTGATTATATAAAAGGCATGCTGCAAAGGTAGCATAGCAGAGGGAAAGTCAAATGATTCAAGGACTCAAGAATCTGAGTTCTTCAAAAATAGAGGGAGAAATGAAGATTTCTATCTTTTTAAGAGGCAGGATGAGTACAGAGCCACATGGATGCCTGAGAGAAATCAGGAAGATGGAGGCATAAAGCAGGGTGTGCTCTGCAGATGCAGAAGGCATACAGCTGCACCTCCAGATGAAGCACAGATGGTAGGTTTGCACCACAACCAGCACAGGGGCAAACAGGAGGAGGGCTCTGACACAGCACTTGGGAAGGTCTCTGTTCTTCCTTTCTTCATTCCACACATCAAACCATGCCTTTCAGCCATGCATTCTCACACCTAAAGAAGACACAGCCTCTGTGCCAAGCACCTCAGGTGAGGTAGAGCTGCTCAGAGTATAAGAAACACTGGCTGGGGGCTGCCCATGGTGGCTCTTCAGTTGCCCATGGCTTGCAGCCACAGGTCCTATCTCTAGCTCTGTGCTAGCAAGCACTACCGTCTCCCTTTGTGTTGCATCCCTCAGAACAGCTACCACGGGCCTAAGACACTGAGTGCTCGCAAGCACCCTGCTGCCCCACAGCAGAGCTGGCCACGAAATCACCCTTTTGAACCTTCTGCACAGGACTGTAGCACAAAGGGGATCATTTGCCACCTCCCATTTCTCTCTTTGGATCCAGTGCCTATGGGGCAACCTATGCAAAACCACACAAGACCCACGAGAAGACAGGTTGATCAGTCATCGTGCAGAATAAAGACTAAAGGTTGAGAAACCCTTAACTAGTTTGAAATATTTTTCTGTGTAAATTTAAAAAATGGCAGGTTCCACACAATTTCTGTTTACCTCTATATCAGTTCTTTTCACTTGGAGCCAGTAATACCCACGAATAAACCCCTAGCATATGCCCTGCTTCTAAATCATGCATGCCCCTCTCTTCCTCTTCCCTTATGAGGGGACTACATTTCTCCCATACATGAAGACCGAGTTTACTTTAACATTTCCAAAGATACTTACGTGCTTTATAGTGTATCTCCTTGCTAACATTTTTAAAACATCTCTGTCAACCAGCCTTCCAGTAAAGCACTTTTCATTTGGTTTGCACATTGTTCTCAAATTGTTTCTATTTTAGGGGAAAACCACTTCGCCACAATACGTATTATGCAGTAGCGTAAATCCAGCAAGGGGAAAGGTGAGGATGACATATTAAATTGCGTAAGTGATACAGAAATCCTTAGCGAGATTAGCATTTGACACAGTGTAACATGAAATCTTACTCAAAGTAAACTGGAAACAGACAGCCAGCACCCACACTGATCTGCCCTTGGGTATGGTACTGAAGCAAGAATGGCATGAACTTGTGTGTTATTTTGCAATTCAGCACATAGCGTTAAGGGCTGAGATGCGGAGACCAGAATTTCATCCCACCACAGATTCCAAAATGCTATTTTGGTAAAGCTACTTTACTTATATTACCCTTCTCAACCTTTTTTTGGATGCTTAATTCAAACATTTAAACTTAAGAGATTATGTTTTGCTATTCTGCGTGTGTACTCTACCTTACATAGCACAGTATTAAACAAATACAAACACATGCAGGGTCAAGTCGTGTGGGTTTGTTGCTTTTTTTCCTACAGGATTTCTTAGTTGTTTCTTCCAAGACATAAAAAGCATCTTCAGCATTTATTTCATGGAAATAGTCGGTCAGCACCCACAGGATGTGTAAGGCCTTTCCTTCACCGGGTAGGCATCTCTGCTAAACTCAAGGGTAAACACTTAAGTGGAAGGAGAGCTCTGAGAGCTTGCAGGGAAATGCTGAGTAAACACAGCCCTGCTATCGACACTACTCCTTTAATGACAAACTCATTCAGATGTTAAAGTTGCCTCAAGCACTTGATCATGATATGCAGCGTGAGGAAAGTTCAAAATCAACTCCTCCTCCTGCATTCTCATACAACTTCAAACAGTAATACACACCTACCCAGCTTGCTTTACAGATCTTGCTTTGATAAGCATTTTAACTAGTTTAATACCATTTGAAGAGTATTCATTTAATTGAAACAAAATGAGACTTGTTACACTTTTCACAGCTGGTACTGTAGTAACAACTCACATGACTCCTGCAGCAGGAAGCAGCATAATAATCTTCACAACTGGCTTGCCCTGTAGATCTAATTCAAACTTAAGCCAAGACCAAGAAACATTTGCTTTCTTTGACTACATATTACCAAGGAGTGTTCTTTGGATGGTCACTGCTGTAAGATTACAAGCTAAATGAGAGCAGTGCTTGAAACACTGAGAAACCCTAAGTATAGCTCAGGGTTTGGCAAAGGTTTTGTTGAGCTCAATTTTTTCTCTGGTTCCTTAGGATGGGAGGCGGGTGGGAAACAAGTCATCATTTCAGACTTAAACTCATGGAGCTTGATCATTGATGAGGAAAGAGCCAACCATTCTGAGCAGAAAGGAGACGGGATGAAAAGAAGAAAAAGCAAACAGAGTATCCATCAAGTGTAGCACAGAGACTACCATGACACATCCATAGCCCTTTAATTGAATGCACTGTTTAATTTGATAAAAAGCTTATAATGGCAAAAGACAGTCAAAAATAGTTGTCCCAAGAAGCAATCAGAGCTTTGTTTACTGTACAGAAAATGAATCCAGTTGTGTACAGTGAAACATGCCACAGCTAAACTACCCTGACCACGAGGCAGTGGCTTCTCCAGCCTGGGAAGGGTGAAGGGACGAGGCTGTCAGCCTCTGGTGTCATTTTTCAAGTCTTGCAGACAGAAACAGCCTGACTTCATGGCTGCTCACCAATAGGAGATGTCAAAAGCGTCCACCTTGGCTGGCACAGTTGCTATTGCCTTCAGCTCTCTCAGGATCCTGCCAGCGCATATTTTTCTTCTGAGAGAGACCAGTGGCAGATTGCAACCCTGGATGCAAGTGTGGCCACCACGCAGGAGCACTGCACAGTAACTGCCCACGAGGATGCAGAAATTGCGCTAGGCACAATTAAAGCTGAGCAGTACATTACTGCAGCATGGCCTCTCTGGTTACTCTAACTCAGAGCCTGTCATAATTTCCAGCATCTCTTCCTCCTGGACTTAATACAACAGTTGCAAGACAAAAGAAAAAAAAGGCAAGAAAGAGCAAAAACCCACACCAAGGCTTTAGGTTAGCCTAAGATCTCAGCCTACAGCTACACCGGACTCACTGCAGGACTAGGAAGAATCCCCAAGAAATTACCCAGGGAAATCTGAACCCTTTTAACATAGACGCACCAAACCCTTGAGATTGCTCACTCATGGACAGCAGTGATGCACCTGTGAAACCCCAAGAAAAGCCTAGATGCTGTGACAGTACCACCAAAAGAGCCTTTAGCTGACCATACATCACATGAGGAAAGAAACTAGGAATCTCCATCTTTGCTTTGAAGCAGCAAGATGATCATTGACCAGCTGCCCCCTGCATCCTCCCTGAAGGTTTGATGCTGGTGGGGCACCTTCCCTGGTAGCTCCATCAGCTAGAGACACCCACTGTCTTGATGGAACAAGAAGGAGAAGAAGGCAGAAGCAGGCCCGCAGGAGTGCACTTCAGCTCCACCCATTTTCTTTCCATAAGGTGCTCAGCAGAACTTCCACATGATGGACTTAGCTGCAGCAGGAGCAGCAGTGCTGCCTGCTTTGGTCCATACACTGACAGTGCTGAAATATGCCAGTATGCAGCCTGGCATTGCTTCCCACAGAGCACACCATTATGTCAGCAGGGCCTTTATAAAAGCTACTCCAAGGCTCACAACTGGAAGTGTGGCACCACAAACCCCACAGCTTTGAGCAAGCCAGAACCAGCTGTTTCCCATGTCAATGTACCATGCCTTTGAGCGTCAATGCTCCCATGAAACCAGGTTAAAAACCTCAGTGCTACAACCAGATCCTGAAAAAGGAGCAGTGATAATACTGCATCAAACCAATTTTATTCGGTCTGTGTTTTTTTTCCGCCATTCCAAAGAGCACTCTGTTGCTGTTGCTGCTACAAGCAATCCCATCTCATTATGGTCAAGCCTACAGGGTGGACCATGTATAGCGGAAGATAAGAAGAAAAGATTATGTGAAACTTAGGAGCTGTACTTGGTGAAGAACAGCTGCAGCAGTCAGTATCCCAAGTATGTTACCTATGGGAGAGCATTATGTTTCTCTCCCACCTTCCCCAAAGTATTTAATTCAGGGCAGACGGGGTATAACGCATTCACCTTTGAGCTCCTGTGCCACAAGAAACCATATTCATTCAGCTTTCCTATTTAACTAAATGGAGTTCACACATGCTACAGTATAAAGTTACCTCTTGCCATCTGAAAGCAGTCCAATCAATGCTGTACACAGAGAGTAGCATTTGAATCAGCCTTAAGTTAATTCTTAGTCGTCGAAACTGTGACAGCATGCTGACCCTTTCAAGTCAACTGGGAGCAGGCAATCTTTGCAGAAGATCCTCAGGCCTTTAATCAGATTCTCAGTGGGTTTTAAAGAGATACTACAGCATCAGTTTGTAAACATCTCTCTAGTGAAAATAAAGATTACTTCTGACCTAGCCAATTACTCAGTCCCAGAAGATATATCCTAGAGTTATAATTGAATGACCATAGGGAAAGAAAATATATTTTAGGTAGGGGGTAACAAACACAAATCCCAACTTAGGATGCAAGCAGCACTGTATCCTGTGAAAAGATCATCTACAGAGAGAAATGCTTATAAAAAAAGTCTATTAAATCATCTAGTCCTTTCTCCTACCAGGGCACAATTGCTCTCTTGAGCACAGTGCCCTACTAAGATGACTGCAAATTATCAACTGAAGCTCTTCCTAAAAAGCAGGTGTGATGGGGAAAAACCAAAGCATTATTTTGCAGAGACCCATAGCATCATGTATTTGTTTGCCATATCAGAGAGAATGCGGGCTGAGATATCAGCTCCCGATAGCGTGCATATGCTGTAGTACAAGTACGCAATGACAAAGAAAATGCTGGAGAAAAAGAGCAGAGGACTTGCTCTTAGCACCGAGACTGCCAGAAACATTAAAGAGTCTCTTGTTGCATTACTTTCAAACTGTAGTTTAGCATGCGGAGCCATTGCACTCCATTGTGGAGAGATCTAATTACTGACTTAAAAAAAATCAAGTTATTTATTCTGGAGCTATTACAGACCAATGTGTAACAGACATCACCCAATGGGCCATAAAGGCTCCAAGGGTCATTACAGCCTTGCAGGTCAAGACATATTTGAAGGTTTTTAAGTTTGTGGATCACTGCTCTCAAGCCAAACAGCACAAGCAACACCTGCATGCAGAAAAGGTAGGGGAAACTTCTGGGAACAGCAGCTGCTTATACATTTTCACACTCAGATCAAACCAAATCACGTCACTTAAAAGAAGTCTGGAACCCACAGACATGACTTTTGCCCTTCCCATCTAGGAGTTCACCTGTAAGTTTGTACCTCTTTTTTTTAAGGGAGCATTGAAGAAGAAAATGACACTATATCCTTCATGCTTCCCCATCAGGGCCCCCTTTCTATTTTACTTTCACAGGGAACTAAAAATCCCAGCCAAGTGACGGGTTTATAAAATTTTAATAGGAAAGTAAAAGGTATCCTCAGGCAGGATCTTATGTGCAGACTTTCACCATAAATGAATGTTCATGAAAATATAGGTTTTATATGGAAACACTGACAGAGCTTCATACACTGTGACATAAATGCCTCAGCATGGACTGACGTCTGAGGAGGACTAGCGAGTCCCACCTCCTGCAGCCAGGGGCTATCATACCATCTCTTTCTCTAACCCAAATGATCCAGCTTTATTCTTCCACTATTCTTTGGGGAAAGCTGATATAGAGACCAACTAATCTGAAGCCCAGAAGCTTCCAAATTGTTAGCCTAGAAATATTCTTGGCCATTTCCAAGTAGTTGTTCTAATGACAGTAAAATCTTTTGGGGCAAAAAGCCTGTTTTCCTTCCTGGCTGGTGTTTCCCCTCCCACTGTCATCATACAGGGCAGACCAGTCAGCCTTTGTTTTGCAAAGGTAGACAAGTTAAAGTGTCGACCCTTCAGTTTTCATGAGCATCCTCTGCCCCTGTTTCCACATGGATTTACTGTCCCTGAGAAAGAGCAATCTGTGTTTTACTCATAATAGACAAGGTCTAGCAGTGCCTCTCTAGCATTATTAACAGTGATCATTATCAGCAGTTTATTGTTCAATCCATTCCAGGATTGCATTTTCTTTTTTCCAGCTACCTCATACCTCAGTCCCTTTGAGGTGAGCCACCACCTGTCCATGCCACCCTTTCCCTCTTCTTTGGCCATTTCCAGCCAATGGCAATTACTGCTTGTAGCAGAGATCAGCTGGAGCTCCTGGATCCATTTTCTTATGGTTGCGAGCTTCACATGGGAAAGAAACCAAAGGGCAACAGAACAAGACTTCTGTTCCCCTCCCATCAGTTACCTGCACTGAAAAACCTTTCAGTGGTGTTTTCATGAGATCAGAAAATCTGTACTTAGTGCTCGCAAAGTAGCTCTCCCACCCTCTACACTAAAAGGTAAACTGACCCTCTTCTGTTTGAAAGCAGAATTCATGGCTTTGGTTTCAGGAACTAAACTACCACTTCTGAAAAAAAACTGGTGCTTGAGGTTCATTTCCCCTCATCTCACACATTTGGAACAGGAGCATTATTTCTCATTCACAAAAAGAGAAAGAGATGCCACAAGGAACAGTCACATCCTGCATATGCTGTCATTTCTTAGAGCAGCAGCAATCTAAGAGCAGTGCTCCATAGCTAAGGTATAACAATCCTGTAAGAGCTAAAGCAGCGTGTTATTTTTCTGTCAGCCACGGGGTACGTACGCGCACTTCTACAAGGCAAAGTTTTGCTTACAGAAAACTTGAGACTTCTTAACTGCATGAGGAAGATGGGTAACCAGGAACGGTACCTGCGCGATGGACAAACCCAGTGATGCTCTCAAGTGCAACGGCGATATAAAGAGCCAGCTCCACCTGAAAACTCCTCCTGATCTCTGCAGAATTTAATTGCTGTTTTCTTTAGCATACACACACACAGAGCAAATTAAAAAGAGACAGTGTGCCGGGTGGAAGCACCATTACACAGTATTAAAATGTCAGAGATTTAAGCTCTGTGTTGGTTTAGTCATGAGTTACCAACAACCACTGATGGCAGGCATAAAGCTTCCCTTAAATTATTAAGCATAAAACAGCAGACTGTAATATTTTGCTAAACCAAAGTACAGACACAGACAAAGATGTCATTTCAATATTTGAAACCAGCAAGTTTAATTTAAAATAAGAGCAAACCAATAAGCTCAGAAAATAGCAATGTGTGAGAGGAAAATTACACTGCTAGAGAAAAAAGTGGAAGGACTTAAGAAATTTATAAAAGTAATCTCCAAGTGGAAATTAGAAATCAACCCCTAGAAACAGAATAACACAAAAGAAATATTACTGTCCACTTTCTAAATCAATATAACACTGCTACACGACAGAATTACCATGGTAACTCAAGTAAAAAGAATAAAGCAATTCTTATTATTTCAAAATAAAATCACAGCCTGAAGCCCAGCTTTTATTACAACTGCTGATAGATCGCTGGCTTGTATTTATCTGAAATATTGCTTTTCAATCAGCTATTTTATGAATGTACAAATTTCACTGAGCAGCCCACTTAGACTGAATGCTTAAAAACCCCCCAAAAGACTAGTCAATGAATCGATTATACATATGCATACATTTTTTTTTTTTTACAGGAGCCTTATTACATCTTTGTTCTTTTTTTTTACGCTATTCGAATTAAAGAGAGATAAGAGATGAACGAGAGTAAGTTAAAACCTTGTTTAGGCTGACCTCTCTAAATTCCAAGTTAGATTCCCTGGAAAAAAACAGCAATAAGAAAAGAACAAAGAGGAATAACAGCCTACCCTAAATACTGCACCCCCTGCACAAGGACAGGGAATGCATGTGCATCGGGGGTGTGCGCAAACACATGCATAAGAGACACATCTGTTCCCTCCTGATCAAAGAAAAAGAGAAAACATTGTCTAAATACAAAGTTGCTCAAGGACGTTTTGACTTGCCCTGCTGGGTACTTCAGACATTTCAAGCATTGTTTGTACAGCTTGGAAAGCGCATCAAGCACAGGATACTTGTCTGCATTGAAGCTGTGCTAAAGGCAGAGCTCAGTCAAGTTCCCCCACGCCTCCACTGCTGGTGCCACCTTTTAAACACATTAGTGGAAGGAGAAAACCAGCAGGTTACCTTCTGCTCCCTCCCGCCAGACGTTCAAAAGAGCATCGATCAGGAACTGAAAGCAACAGTCCTCTTAAAAACAGCAGTGCTCCGCCTCTGCCCCTGCCCTTCCAGTCCCTCCTTCCTCTGGCCACAGCAAATAGCCCTGAACCAGCTGGATACCCAGACAATCAGTAGATAACAGGGCTGAGCTCCATGGGACCTTAGAGCAATCTCATGGAGTACCAGCACACCAGCTGGCTAAGAAGTTAAGGCACCGTCTACCAAAACAGCATTGCCAAATAAGCATCTGTAGACTGTCAGGAAGTTTTATAGTACAGTCTTCTGTTGCGCACATGAAATGGCAGAGGGGAACACAACCGACACAATCATAGCAGGAATCAGAGGGGAATGTGACTATGCTCGTAATTATGGCAAGAAGATAGGCTGGCAAAAGTCTTTCCTCAAAAATGTTTAATTCCTTGGACTAAACCTCAGTGACACACATCAGAATAAACAAAAAAAAAGGAAAAAGCCTATTGAGAGGGGATGGACACAGCTGCCCTAAGAACAGTCAGAACACTCCGAGAGCAACTGTTGCAGTAGCGCTCCATCCCTTCACATGAGATCCAGAAGGTATTTTCCTCTTCTTCAGTGGAGCTCTGACCTCCAAACACAGCATGGGGGAGCAGGCAAGGTGGGTCCCAGGCCCAGCACTGTGCCACAAGAGACAGCAGTGCAGATCTCACCCTCCTCTTTGACTGGGCAGGGCAGCAAGGACTGTGCAGAGAGAAGGCAGACCAGAACAAATCTGGAACAACTTGAACAGACACCTGCTCACCCCTCAGGGAGGTGAGGCACATTCCTTCAAGATACCCAGGCCCTAGCTTTAGGGAATGCTAACTTGGGGTGCACAAATTCCTTAATACTGGCAAAATGCCTTGAGGATTAAAAGCAGCAGCAATGTGCCAAGTATCATAGCTAGAAGTAAAGGCAAATGCTGCCACAAGAGCAATAAACCACCTGCCAGCTGTCTTTTATATCAAAATATTTCAGTGTTCTTAGAGCTGTTTAATTTCCCATCTTGCTCCAAGTCCAGAGGAACTTTGTGGGTTGTTAGTTTTGCCATGTAGGAGTGATGTTGCTCATTGTTTTTCAAATAGATTTAGTAGCTGTGATCACACTCGGCTCAACCCAGAAGTATGCACTGTCTTTTAGTGTAATGTGGCCCTTTGCTGTCTACTGCAAATGGGGTTTTAAAAGCAACGGTGGAAACAATGTGTGCTTAATCTGAACGCAGACTGCAGATAGGTCACATACTCAAATATCCTGCTTTATGCGGTATCTGGTTGTATTTTAAAACACTCTTTCTGGAGACTTCAAGCCAGCAGAGGTCACAAACAATCATACACAGATTGGAAAATGGAAGGAGCTGGGGGAAGCGAAGGGAAGCCTTGTCTGACAAACTGAAATAGGACACCCTAAATTGCACTTTGTATTTCTTTAAAAGAAAAAATGGCTAAAGTAGTAAGCTTCAGAGAAACAGTAAGTGCAGGGGTGGTTAAAGAGTTTTTATTCAAATAAAGTCTTGCCCCAGGAGATAGAAGTAGAATCTTGAAATATGGAGATACGATTTTACATGTGCTAAAAGCATCAATGTGACACTTTTTGGGAAAAAAGGGGGAAAAATACCTTCGTTGTTATAAATGACAAAATAACAACTAAATGTTTGCTTTGATCCCAGCGCATAAAGGGTGAAGCTTTTAGGCAAGGAGCGGCAGGTGATCTCAGCTCTTCTGCAAGTCCTAATGCTCCTAAAAGCCACTCTTCCAGTTTCTGTAATTGGGCATCAGTAGTTAATGTAGTATTGACTGCATTACATGCTCCTGTGCATCCTCTCACTAATGCCAATTGCATCACCTTGTACATTTACCATATTGCTTAGCCAATAGCTGTTAAAAGCAATCCAAATCATGAATCATATAGGAAACTTTTAGCAAGACACGACATCCAAAGGAGACAATTTACAGTTGAGTTAATCTGGGTACATTAGCGAGACATGGATTCAGGAAGACAGACCAATTTATGTTACTTTAGTTTTACCCTTTATTGCTTTGTATAGGCAAATGAATGAAAGGGCATGGAGTAAAAACAGATATAAAGGAGTCCTTTTCAAAACAGATCTCCATTCTGTGCAGACAGGTCAAAGGGTTTGAGACTGATGCTTGTTTGGGCTTTCATAACCATAACAGGCTACTTACAGAAATCATTTTCCACAAAGGAGTATAAAGATAAATATATAATGGATTCTGAATAATGTTCAATACCCACCCCCACTGCAAGTACATTAGGCATAAACCAGGTTGTTCAACATTATCTAAGGCTTGGCCTATCCACAAGACACCTGACACCAGGAGTGCCAGGAAGAGGCTTCACACAAGGTCCCAAGTAGGTCTGCTCGTGAGTTCTTTCAGGTGGGAGCCCACGGCAGGAGGTGTTCTGCAAAACACACCAAAGCTCACCAGCTCAACCAGCCAGTCATCCACCCATACATCTCTACCATGTCACTTGTCAATATACAGAAAGTTTGACCTTCCCCTGCCTACTTGACTCGAAAGGACTGCATTGTTTTGAAACGTATAGCAATCTCTCTGGAACAGAAGAAAATGATAGAAGAATTAAAGAGGTATTGGTTAACCCACATCAGCTGCAAGGTAGAGTCAACCAGGAAACAAATTAGTAGCAAGTTCCCTCTGAAAAAGTACATTTTACAGAACAATTTCACACTGGATGCTTGACCAAAAGATGCATAACAAATTGACATCACACCTTTCTGCTTTTCTGATCAAGCTCAGTAGCACCAGGAAAATAGAGGAGATGAGGAAAAAAGGACAGCTAGGAACTATGCTATTGCCTCATTTCTTAAGGGCAGCGAGTAATTTGCAATACTTTTGGAGGGGAAAGAAAAAAATTTAGGGGAAGCAATGGCTTATCAGACAAAAACTTTACAGAAGAAAAAAACAGAATGGTATCCTTAAATACAGGATCCCAAGATACTGGAAACTCTGGGGTTCTAAGCTTGGTTAAAAGGAAAAAAGAAAAAGAAAAAAAAAAAAGAAAATCATGATTCCTTTGAAAAGCTTTCAGAAGTCCCTTCGAAAGAGTTGCACATGCAGGGAAAATGCCAAAACAAAACATTTTCACTAGCTGATCAATTTAAACAGCTGTGGTAAAGCTGCAGCCACTGGCACCATCATTAACAATTTAAAGCATGGCTGCTTTTGTCTTCCTTCCCAGTTACATTCTCATTATGCCTTTTTATTTATTAGAAACACAGTCCTCTGGAATACATTTCTATATCTGAGATCCATAGTAAACCAAGTAGGAACATCCCTGGCTTCTACTCAAATGGATATTTACATTGGCGAGAGGGTTAATTGTTTAATTCTGGTCCAAGTTCCCTGCAGTTCAGTCATGAATATGCAACAATCATCCACTTTTTCTTGAAGAGAAACTAGAACTGTTGAAATCAATAGTTTAAAAATAAGGCAAATAATACTTTCACTGCTGAAATCACCCTTTCAGAGTTTGATTAGCATGCAAGGAACTCTGAACACTGATATAAAGAATTCAGAAATGTTCAATGAAATTAAAAAAAACCCTCTAAATTTGGAAAACAGCATTCATTATCTGCTTTGATGCTCAATATATGAAGAAACGAGTTTGCAAGAACATTCACTGGAGAACTGAGCATCTGTTTGCACAGATAGCACTCAACATCAACCTTGAAAACTTGGGCAGGGAGGCATCCTGTTGGAGGACAGAGAAAACACACATACACTGAGAATTAAATAACAGTGGCTACACTGAATGTTCTCAGACCATCTATAGGTTTAATTATGCTAATCTAATAGTGAGCAACTTTCATTTTAAATCGCTTCCCTCCACCCCCAAGTCTTCAGTGAATAGGAGCTACATTCACTGAATAAATCATTCCCTGGCAACAGTTACGCACATTATTGAAGTTGGGGGCAGTGATTTCTATACGGTTTAAAACAATGTCTATGTATTCCAAATGATGGCAGTTCTGTCCAATTTTTAAAAGATATAGACCCATTAGAGTTTTATAGTTTAGCATTCAGCAGCATCTGCAGTGCCTTTTTTATTCTTACACCGCAACACTTAATGCTTGATACCATTATTCTGATTTTGAATTGATTTCAAGTAAAATACCTTATTTGCCATAAACTTTCATATTCTTTACCTAAGTAAGACTCCTAACAGATGCAATCAGTCATAATGCTAAAAGAACAGTTTGCCTTTAGCAGAAATGTAATAGTTCATGCTAATGACAGCAAAACAAAACTTTGTGCAGCAAGCACATTTCCAAAGACAGTCAAACCATCTCTACACATAAAGCCTAAAAACCTTAAGCAAGCCTCCAAATGAAATCAATTAATCCTCCAACCATGATAAATTTCTTAACCATTTAAGAAACCTATTTCAGACTCTGCTGTGACCCTTTATCACCAGACTTAATGGATTACTTTATTAATAATGCACTGCTCTTAAAAGGAATTTTTCTGAAGATTCTACCATAAGAGAGCATTTTTGGAATGGCTATGACAAACAGGCTGACATGTTCACATTGTACCTATTAAAGATAATAAAATTTAACACTAACTCCAAAGAAGACAAATTATGTTCTGCTGCCAGGGTATCAAGCATACTTTCTACTGTATTAAACCAAAATTAGAGCAAACTAATTTCCAGGAACCAGATTCATCTTTTGCCACATTAACTAAGCTGAAAAGTGTTCTTACACTGTTTTAATACTGTTTTAATACTTGTTATGTCAATGAGACAACTATCACGTGTCACCAGTATCTGGGAATGAAGAACGATGACATCTTATACAGATACCTACTCAGATCCTTCAGCTACTGAACCTGACCAAACACTAAGAACTATTATGACTGTGTGGCAGGAGTACTCCTATGCAAAATAGCTTGCTCTTATTAGGCCTGCTAACTCCTTTCACTCATATACTTCCCATAGGACGACATTTCATTAGAGATCTAGCTTATCAGTGCTCCAACTACATTACTTTCTATTTCCTGGAAAAGTTTAGGCAATTACTTTACTATCTCGTGGTTTTCTCATGCTTTTGTATTTGCCATTTCCGGGGCAGAGGCACCTCTAGGAAGACTACCTCTGTCTTTAATCTTTAGTCATTTCTGGTGAAACGAAAGTCTCATGGTTTATTTTGCTGCCAAATGTGCTCTGGTCTCATTCAGATTCTTGCTTTTACAACCTTCCATCTCCCCTTCATAAAGATGTTAATCCATTGTTGTACATTTGAGTCACAAAAGGACACCGTGTCATGAACTACAGCCAGACCAAACCTCTGAAATTACAGCAAGACCATATGTATCAAGATCAAGCCCTCAAAAAATCAACAGGTAACCCAGCTAAATAGGTAAATACAGGATCTATGGTGACCTGAAACAAACATTCTTTGAGTAAGCTGATGTCTGGGAAGATGTGCAGTGGTTCATTTTACATGGAAAGTTAAACAGTGGTGGAATATGGAGAAGGTCCAAAGTAGAGGAACACAAGAAGCAAGAAAAAAGAAAAAAAAAAAGAGAAAACAAAAACAAAAAACCAAAAGAGGCAGCTTCAGGAATATTAGACAATAAAAAAATAATAAAGTCCACATCATGTGAGGAAAATTCCACCCTGCCACTTCACCTCCTTTCCCTTTGTGTGATTCCTCAATAGGTATACCCAAGAGAGGTATGTTATAAAGAAAACACAAGTTACCAGCAGCTCATAGCAAGGCTCTTCTTCCTATAAGGCACTATATATATTAGGCCTGTGTACAACCTGTATGTGCCTTATATTTGTGTGTAAAATTTTTTATCAATGGAAAATGATCATCAAAACCTATCTTGCTGGAGGTAGATCTCTCTCCTTATCAATCTACCTGTCCATAGGTACTTCCATATGGCAGCTGGCATACTCATTAGTGAAGCCAATCCACAGCTCTGCTGTCCTGGCTAGGACCCTGTGGCACCATTCCTATAACTGCCATTATACGATCAACTTCACTGCTTTTCTAATTCCAAATGCTGCTTTTCTTTCCTTCTGTGCAGGGTAAGATGTGCTCTCACACAACAGGGAACCCAACTGCTGCTACTAATCCAGTTTCAAATTACCTAATATTCATTGCCCTAAATACCTCCCATCAACCTAAGACCCACTCTCCAACCCCAATGCACACAATCACAGAATATCTGGATTCTTCTTTTCATTTTTAAATAAACTATGTAAATGTTTTAAAAGAAAACCTATGGTTCGTATACGGGTACAGGTTTAATGGAATCCTCTAATATATTATTTACTTGGCTTACTCTTGCGATCTCCTTAATCAGAATTCTGCTTGAAAACACAAAGGATCTGTGATTTGGGGTGCTACTGCCTATGCAAACATCGGGACAAACACACAGCTGATCAGTGTTCTTACAAGTGCACACACACTCAGTAATTTGGTTGAAGGATACTATGTCTAGTTAACACAGTACAAGTTAGCTAAAAGGAAACTTTCACCCCACACACACATAACAAAGAGCCGTGATTTCTATTACTGCATTTCATACCATACATGCTGATTACCAGGCTGTGCTTCATTGTTAGCAGAGATTACAGCTGGGATAAGCTGCAGCTTTTTGCTAATTGCTATTATGATGACTGAATTTTTGTTTTGTGTCAAGCATTATTCACACATTATACTCCAAAATTTGATCCCTCCATGATTCATTATTGATTCCATGCAGGCAATCATACTGCCGGCAACGTGAAGAATTAATTTGGGCTATTCTACTTGATTTGCATTGCTCCATCATAGCAGAACATAATTCTATAGGGAAACACAAATTGAAAAGGAAGATTTAACAGAATACAGAAAATGCTGCTGTCCTTTAAAAAAGATGAGTCCTAAAGAGGAGAAAAAACCCCCACCTAAACCGAGCACAACATATGTGGTCCAGAAAGAAATCAGTCAGCCAAATTCATCTTAGTCAGAGGAAGATTACCAGAGTAGCCTTTTACCTCTAATAAAGTAAACTAACTGCTTCAACTTCTATTGCCAAAGAAAACAACTGATCACCTTTGAGAGCACACTGCTTCAAAGCCTTTGAAACCCTGTTAGCTTCATTTGTTTTCCCAGCTTAAGCAATACTCAGACACTTAGCATGTCTTTTATCCACAGTCCAGTCAACTCCAAAGCTGATCCAGAAGATGTGTAACAGATGCTTCATATCTTCTTTTTTTTTTTTAAGTTCTACTGTGTTAACAAAGAAATTTATGATGAAATCTCGACAAAAAATAAAGCCCAGGAATTAATTATCTTTTTTTTTCCTTGAATAAGATTATTTCACAGTTTTAGGATGCCAACTAATTCAAAAGGGCAAGACAACTTAGACATGGCCACTGACCTCACACTGCATCAACTCTTAGTCAAAATTGGATTGAATCTGCATACAAGAAGGCACTGATGCCTTTCTGTTTGGTCTCATATTTTGAAGGTGTGAAATCATTGTGAAAACTCCATTCACATTTTTACATTCTGCCAAATGCTTTTCATCAGAATGAAACAAATCCTCAGAACCCATCCCAGAATCTAGATTCAAATTCATTGTACATGAATACACCAGATTAGTATTTTAGAAATCAAACTTATAATGAGATAAAGACATCAAAATATTAGGTGCAAAATACTGGGTAGTACTCCTCCATCACCTTTTTTTGGAAGGCGAGGAGGGGAGAAAGATAATAGAAACTTCAGTAGAAAACCTCTGGTTAAAAGTGAGCATCCACCCACTATTTTCAGTAGTGAAGCTTTCTTTCCTAATTATTCTTCATTACAGCCTTAATTCAGTTTTAAAATACCAGAAGACATATATGGGTTGGGGAACAAAAAAATCATATTGCTCCAACCTGTTAGCATTGCACAGCTTTCAGTGCTATTCACAATACAAGATTAGCATCAGTCTGACAAGGAACTTTGAATTACAAGTTATTTGTGTCATAAATATTTTAAAAAGCAATACATATATTCAAGTAAAATCAATGCTACTGCCAAAATGCTCAGCTTCCAATTTCTCCAAGCTCTTTGGCTCCCCATGAAAAGGTATTTCTTGTATACAGTCTTGCAAATATTCAGTAATTTCTGCCACTTCCAAATGACAACTGCCTATGACTTCATGCAGAAGAGATTTCAGGGGAAAAAAAAAAAAAGAAAAAAAGAAATTTTAAAGATCAGAGAATCCAGAAACATGCCCATTATATTACACACTTCATCCACGTATAAAGATGAAATAAAACAATGGAAAAATAGCTACAAATATGCATTAAAAGTTAAGATATGGTTCCCGCTTTCAATGCACAAAGTGCCGCCAAGTTGGAGGTCCTTGGCAAGAGGCAGCGCTGTCGATGGAAGTCCATCTGGATGGCTACAGAAGCATTCTGCACTGCCTCAGTTTTAGTCTTTGCTTTCAGTGCACAAGCTATGAGGGAAGACCTAAGCCAAAAGTAGGCTTAGAAAACCTTACTAAAAAGTTGTGATTAAACTTACCACATTCGTCCTAGAAACTACTGGTGACCGCACAGTTAAGCTGCGTGCCTGGTAGGCAACTTGCAAAAGAAGGCATCAGTTCATTCAAATTACTAACTAACACTATCATTCTTTACATCAATTTGTACCCTTTAGTCATCCTTGATAAGAAATAGGCAGCTTTAAAAAAATAAGTATATGTGAAGTCCTAAAATAAGTCAAGCTCTCCTTCAGCTTCATTCCTTAAATTACCTCCCAAATGAACCTCCACTTCCTCCATTTATAGAAGGGCGTAAATTCTTAGAATAAGCCAATGCTTTTTTGCCAGAGCAGCTTATTAGCTTATTGTCATTATGTTTATAGCTATGAAGAAAAGCTGTGAGAAATAGATATTAAAGGCACACATTAAAGATACCCAAATGACATGCAATGGAAAGGAAGGAAATTCTCAAAATTAGATTTATAATAAAAGCTATTAAAATAAACACGGTAAAATGGATGTATGAGGTAACTTGTAGAAAGCAAAATCTAAATAAATATTAAAAAATACAAACAAAAACAAACAAACAACAAAAAATCCCCCAGCAAACCAGAAAATAACCCAAAATCAAGTTGTTTCTGCTGTCCTTCAGCAGACAGAGCCTGGGGTAAACCCTTCTTCACTGGTTCTATCATGCCAGAGAAGACATTAAAGAAAGAAAAAAAAAAAAAAAGCAAGCATGCTTTTACCAACACAAGAGAAAAATATCAGAAGCTGAAAGCAGAGCACGCTGATATGCACAGTGTGCATCTGTCTCAAAACTATTTATTTCCACGTTAGCAGCACACAGAAGACACCGAGCACAGGCTTATACAATCTCAGCCCACCTACCGTCCTCCTTGTCCAGCACCATCATCTCCGCAATCAAGAAAAGTCCAGGGACAGATGCTTCTTCTCCAGCAGCCTCCGCTCAGGGGAGAAGAGAACAAGTCTCTGGGAACACAAATGAGCTACGGTACAGCTGATCGTCCTTTAGCAGCAAGTGAGCTCTAATTACCCAGTTGTCCAGCTTTTAACCTAGATTGCACTCAGTTAGAATTACACTCAGAAATAAAGCACTTTGCAGATACAAATGCAGTCTCACCTACTTTTGTGCCTCAAAATTGCAAGGAACTAAAACTGCAATTTAGAGAGAAGGGGGATCAGAGCTGTTTCTTTGGTTCTCACCTTCTAAATGGCTCAATTTACACAGTATAATCTATTTTAGCGTAATTGCATTTGATAGCTCATAACCCTGGCTGTTGCAACTATACAGCTTTCAACCTTATAAAGTGTTTTTCCCGTTGGATTTAAGCTGAATCTAAATCTAAAATTATATTCAGAGAGGGTGCAATACCTAAGCCCGACTACTGCTGCCTCCGTCTCTCAAATTGCGAGCTTTGCACACTTGCTATTGAATAAACGAACGTATTTCCCAGGGACCCCTCTCATTCTCCCGTCAGGGTTTCCTGGCAAGCAGCAGCCTTCCCAGCTCGGCAGCACCACCTGCAGCCCGGAGTCGCCGCCCGCACCCGAACCGGGACCCGGGCCCGGATCTGCAACTGCAACCGCACCCGCAGGTAGCGCCGGGCCCGGCACCCTGCTGCTGGGGACAGAGCAGCAGCGCGGTGGGGAGGGTCCCAGAGCTGAGCCTCGCAGCCTGCTTCTGAAACCAGCCCTGCTCCCTCTCCCTTTATAAATGCCTCGGTCCAGAGCGTTTATTCCAGATTTGCTCCCTTAAGAACGGGGATTTTGTTCGAAACCAGCCAGTAGCTTCTGGCAGGTCAGAGACTCAAACTCCCTGCAGCTGATGCTGGCGACTTGACACTGCCTTACACCAGCCCTGCTACTCAGAGCTAGATTTCACACCTCTGTTGTGACCTAAAACTTGATACTAATTTTCTGTACAAACATTTTTGGTTTGTTTTCACACCTACATATTAGTTTCAGGGAATGCTCTAGAGAATATAGCTCCACTTTCACTAGGTTGATACTAAAATGAATTTATCAAATGCAGTACAGACCCTTACAGGTTTGCTCACTTTTCAGAAATGCCACTGATTCCCAAATGTAAATTGGCAAGTTTGAGGCCCACATCTTTTATCCTTCTTGCAATTCACTACCCTTATTCAGACATGTCATCTGTTGTCTCTGAAGGACGGCGGGATCAGGCGCTTCGCTACCAAGATCAACAGCACCATTTCACTCATCTCTGTCTTTTAATCCGAGAAAACATTTCCTCCCTGCTTTAATGATACTTCTTCCTTCCCTTTACAACTGATACAATGGTACTCTAAAAAGCACGATAACGGGCTCAAGTTATATATCCTTAATACCTATTTTTAATTAGATTCCTTATCCCCAGCTGAAGTGGTTTTTCCTTCCCCTTTCATTCCGAATACTTAATCCTAACAGTCCTTGAGCATATTTGATGTTAGATGTATCATTTTACATTGAACTGTTTTCATCTAGTACTTCCAACAACTCCTGTTTCCTAGTGATACTAGTTTGCAAGTGTTGAATACGTATTTTAGCAGACGAGTGCAACCACCATAAATAATAATTTTCTTTTAAGAAGTGTCACAAGCTAAAAAGGAAGAGGACTTTATCCTAAAGATTAAAGTCTAATAGTGAAATCATCAGTGCAAAAAACTAACAGAAATACAGGCTTTTCTAAATTGGAGGTATTTTTATACTTCTAATATACTACTGGCCTTCATTAGAAAACAGTGAACTCAAAAAATGCTCCATCTTTCTGTTTGTGTACTTTTCAACCCTATTACCCTTACAAAGGACAAACTTACCCCAAAATATATGGTACATTTAAACTAACGCTACTTGGTAACTGCAAGAAAGGCAGGTTTTTGATAAAAATGAAGTTGGACATTGTCTATTGCAGCTGACTTCCATAGCAGAGCAAACTAGCAGACATAATGCGCTTGTATATGAAGTACCAGATCAATGTATGTTTTATTCCTTTACTTCTTCATCCTGTCAGAGAGGCTAGATTACTCCCCTTGCAAATGGATATTTTGAAACACTTTATCTGCTTACTTATTCCACATACCAACAACAAAAAGAGTTTTCTAACCCTCAACACATTTGTACAGCAATTAAAGTCAACTACAATTAACACAATCTGTTGGAATTAATCATGGTACCTGATGGCAGTTTACTTTTTTAACCAGAAATCTGGTCTTTGCAATCAAAACATTTATGTATTTGACAAATATCTTAACTCTCATTATCTTGAAATTTATAAATGTGCTATACGGTGCGTAGGTTGGCTTGCCCACAGGAAACTCAGCAGTGATTTACGCAGTGGAATTGACTAAAATGCAAGCCTTGAAGTTTTCCACTCTCAACCTTTCTCTTCCCTACCCCCATCTCTCAGCTCCTAAAACTTTTTTTAGGAAAATATTTGCCAAAGCCCCACTGTTAAATGGTATTTTCTAATATCAAATCATGTTGCATCAGTCAAGTTATATCATGTCACTTCAAACATACAAAATGATTTTACCTCCCTGCCATAACTTGACATGATGCCGCAACACATCAAGTCAAAAACATTATTATTGTTTTTATTTTTCAGTCTGCCCTTTCATCCTCAGTGATACCTGTAGAAACCACAGAAATGTATTATTGCATCTGTACTACTCTCGGCACCACGGAGTGTGCTTGCCAAGGAAGCTTTTCACTCGCAAAACTGTATCAGACTTCACGGGTGATACTGGTGTTACACTAAGGCTAGCATGCACCTCCAAGGCACTGGCACAGCCTCAGCCCGGGGCCAGAACAGTGGGCAGCTCCCTCTGAGGCTATGGCCATGGTCTGGCTTGCCAACTAGCCTTCAGGGATGCAAAATCAAGGAGCACACTGCAACCCCTACCTACCAGGCAGCAAGTGTCCTCCTTGTGATGCAGCAGGACTACTGACCAGGGGCAGATCTTTCTCAAATCCTTCCTTCTCCATGCAGTAATAGCTACGAATACCCCCACTGTGGCCTGAGACATCAAAAGAAGAAAAGCCTTCAATCCCCAACCCCTGCATGGCAAAGCCCCTTGAAATCAAGGGAAGAACTGGATACTAGCCGCAATGCCAGGACTTTTAGATGGCCGAAATCAGACCAGTCTAAGGGAGGGCGGCAGGGGGGAAACCTAAAAAGACAGCCATTTATGGGAGTAAAGCAGACCCAGTTTTATTAACAGGCTCATTCAAGCTTGATTTCAAAAGGAATTGGTTTAGTTAGCGAAAGTTTCCATTTCTGTCTATTTGCAACCTGTGCAGGTCCAGCATCCCCTTTTAACATTCACAGATGAGCAGGGAAGTGGCACCCATTTGAACCAGGCAGAAAGAAACGTACAAAGGTAAAATAACCTCTTCATAAAAAGAGTTTCTTCTCTCAGTTGCACCTACTGTCCACAATTTCCCCAACACACTTTTAAAAGTGAGCATAATTTCTCGTCAAGCACAACTATTCTATCAACAGCAGAGGAGATTCCCAGGCATTACTGCAGTTTGTTCCTCTGATCTCCACATCCCTCTCATCAGGGGTTTGTTTCCTACTTTACTCCTTTATAAGCGCACCCCTCACTAGTTTCCTTTTTACCTCTACCATCATCACCATCATTCCCTTTTATACAGCCACTCATGAGATCTCCTGGAAGGAGGCGACTGGGAGCTGTCTGAATAATCAATGGTTCTAGTTTCATTTCCTTACACCACCATCATGCAGGCCCCGAGCTCCTTGTGTTTAACGAGTATGTCTCTGATACTTAAAAGAACACAAACACCCCTGTTAGGAAACCCTCCTCAGATCTCAGTTTTTCCTCTCAGCTTACCTGTGCCTCTTACTTCTGTGACTGAGGCAGCATCCTGCTGTTAGCTCGTCAATCAGATTGAAACGGATATAGGTTGGCAGGCACCCTCTGACAGAGTCACTGAGATTAAGACATCACCCAGTTATTGTTACTACTAAATGGCGTTAATGGAGATGCTAAAAGCTCTTCCTCCCTCTTTGTCCAGCAGTCAAGCAAAATTCAGGGGACCCTTGCAACACAGGTCACCCCCGAAAATGAGGTCAGAGAGAAACACAAGCCTTGTTCTGCATGCCAGTAAGACATTACCCTCACTTAGATTTTCTGTTACTACTTAAGCCTTTTACCTTTGCACACAGGAGGTGAGGGATGAGGAGTGTTTCTACTGTCACGTCTTGCTGACCAGTCAGATAAGTTTATTCCCTCTTCAACACACGGACTTTCGACTGCAGCATTACAAACCCCATTAATAACACTACATCGGTTTACTTCAGAGAGCTTCAAGAAACTGGACGAAAGACAAAACGCCGGGAGAGGGAATCTCGACCCAGAGGCATGTGACGAGCTGGCAGTGAGCTCCCTCCCCTCGCACCTCTCTGGGGCAGTAAGCATTTAACCTTCTAGTTGTCCGCGCTGTGGCCCCCTCCCACACTGCTGGGTCGCACAAGCGAGCCTTGCTTTCTCTTCGTGCCCCATCTGACTCGGCAGGGTCGTGGCAGGTGGACTCTCACCTTTCTGAAGCAGAAACTCCAGATCAAAAGAGAAGGGGAGGGTGGAGGGGAAAGAGGCAGAGAAACAGGAAAGAAAAAAAAAAAATAAACCAAAAAAACGGGCAAGGAAAGCATCTCCCCCTTGCCTCTTTAACCTGGTATCCACTTTTCCGAGTTAAAGCCCCACACCGGTCCGACACAGGGAGATTTTATGGCAATTTACGCAATCACGCAAGGCAGCACTGACTGCAACGGGAGTGCGCCGCGGCATTTCGGCACGCCACGGCCTCGGGTGGCACCGAAGTTGGCCCGGTGGCGACATCCGCTAAGGCCACTAGAGCTGATGGCGGGCCCGGTGACAGAGCTGCCGGCGTCAGGCACTTCCCTGCTGGCCGCCGCGCTCGCCGGGGCCGGGGCAAGCGGCCGCCGCCGCCCGTGTCCCCAGCGCGGTCCCCGCCGCACCGCGCCTGCCAGGCACGCCCGGGCTCAGAGACTCCGCACCACCCGGCCTTGAAGAGCGGCGGCGGCCCTCGAGGAAGCGATCCCCGGGCACAGAGAAGGCATCGTCCTGAGAGCGCCGGCGGGCCCCGGCACCCCTTTGTGAGGCAGCACACGGGTAGGGGGCTGAGCTACCCGCGGCACCGGCGGGGCGGTGCGGGACAGGCCGGGCAGCAGTGCCCTGCTCGGGCGCCCCCTTCTCGGGGCAGCTCCCTCCGTCCCTCTCTCCCCGCCCGCCGCCTCCCGCGCCCAGGGCGCCCGGGTGGAACCGGCCGCGCGCCCGCGCTCCCACCTACCGTCCTCCTTGTCCAGCACCATTGTCCCGGGCGCCGAGGGCGGCCGCCGCCGCTCCGGCTCCTTGGGGCGCTCCCCCTCCAGCCGCCGCCGCGCGGCTCCGGGGGAGGTGAGGCGAGGCGCCGCGCTGAGCCGAGCCGGGCCGGACCGGGGAGCGGGGCGCTGCCGAGGCGGAGGGCAGCAGCGCGGCCGCCCCGGCGCTGCCCCGGGACGCGAGTTCGGAGCGGGGCTGCGGCGGGTTACGGTCGCGCTGTGCGTCGGAGAGCTAGAGCGGGGCTGGTGCACCAGCCGGCTCGCCCCCGGCCCCCCCGCTGCAGCTCGGGTGCCAGTTTAGTTATTAAAACAGGAGGAAGGTGGGGGGGAGAGGAACAATACCGAGGGCTGGCTCCCCAGCTCCGTCCTTTCCCAACCTGCGCTGTCAAAAATTGTCTTAATGTAATCGCGTGTGATCGCTCACAACCTCTCCCCCCTTCGCTGTTGCTACTGCAAGAGCTTTCCAGGCTTCTAAAGTGCTTTTCTCTTGATTTCACTCTAAATCTAAAATTATATTCAAAGGAAGGGGGGTGGGAGGGAGGAAAGATGTGAACCTATCACTGAAAGCAAAAGCACTTGCCGCCTGCCTCGCTCACTCGCTCTCTCTCTCAATTTATGTGCTTTGCACTCTCTCCTGCTGCTGAATAAATGCACACATTTCCCAGGGACCCTCAGATTCCCCTGTTAATTAAATCAATTCATTATGCTCAGATCTGATTAGCAGCCCCTTCCCCCCCTCTTTGAATCAATTATTCAATACACAAACATAATTGCCTGTGCCAGAGGTGTCTAAGTATTAGCTTATTTAACTCCAAGGACACTAATTACCCCTAGGGCAAGGGAACTTTTCTCATTAATTTTGACAAAACACAAAAGCACAGTTAAAGTGTGTGTGTATATACGTGTGTGAGAGAGAAAATGGGGGAGCGTATAGCTGAGGAAGGGAGCATTACTCTAACACACGTGTTACTGTATAAATAAACTCAATTTTCTTTCTACCTTTGCTTCAGATTATTCCCCACATCTCCCCTTCACTAAACTTGCCCCAGCTGCACACCCCCACACCCCCCCCCCCCCTTTTTATTAAGTAAAGAACAGATGGGCATTGCAGTGGTGACAGTTCTGGAGTGAAAGTGCTTGCAACCAAATCCAAAAAGAAAAAAGTATGTAGGACTGAACAGGAGCGAAGCAGAATTTGAAAACAGTTTTGTTTACCAAAGCAGAAAACTCCCTCAGACAATCTCCTGTACTTTAAAAACCTGTGAAAGAAGCGGCCCTCTGAAGCAGCAAGTAAGATGATACATGATCTACTATGTACTGGGAACAGTTCTGAATTGTTTACCATTTGAATTAATGTCAGTGCCCACTATTAATGTACTTGCTTCCTACATTTACCATAATGGGCTTGATTTCCATTAGCTGAAGCTGGAATGCTAAAAAGAGCCTAGGCAAGACTGATGCAAACTGAGATCGACCATCACTATAGTATCTGAGACGCATGACTTCTGGCTTGCGTGTTACCCAAATTTTACCTCTGTGTGAACCTCCTTTAAATAGAAAAAGGGTAAGAAAAAAGAAGTTGTAATTGATTCCCCCAAATTAGGTTTTTACTTTCTAAAGACCTTTATTGTTCATGTCCTCAATGTGCACGGAGTATTGAAGATTTTCTTTTTGTTTCCTTAGGCAATGCATGAGCTGATCCATTAATCCATTTGGCTTTATATATCAGGAAACTAATATTAGCTCAGCTCATCTATTAGCTTTTATTTAGGTCCCCCCATGTAGCTTTTTTTTGGACTTTTGTTCAGGCTTGTTCCCCTTGAGGGGAGACAGACAGTTTTTGATATATTTCAGGGGAGAAAATGCTGCACATCATCTCATGGGAACTGTCCCCTCCCCAGTTCCCCATCTTCACATTCACCCATGTCAAGACAACCCTGATTAAACTTGCTTGTTTGGCAACAATACCCACACCTTAAAGCACACCTTGTCACATCACTTAAAGCCAAGGGGGAGGAAAACCCCCCACAAACACCTCCTTTGCTCCTTCACCAACACCCTATAACTAACCTTGCTTGGCAACAAACTTACTGGGCTACGTTCATTCTTTGCAAGCATAAATATGACAGGGACATATATTTGCATTTAATTAGTGCAGTATGGTTTCCTGCAAGTACACGCATATAAGGAATAAAATGCCTTCAGCTCTGTTACACAACAAACCCTGTTAATTCTCTGGTCTTTAATTTCCACTGCATGGCACATACTGCACCCACAGGAACTTGGTCCATCTAACTCAATGAATCTTTTTTCAGTTTTGCCTTTTTTTTTTTTTTTATTCCTGACAGAACACAGCAGCACTTGAAAAATACTGATCCTGGAGAACATCATGCATCGACTCATTTGTGAGAGTACTTTTGGTCCTTGAGCCCATTCCTTTTCTCACTGTGGCGATGGAGACTTTTGGGTGCAAAGCCAGAATCTCAGGACCTTAGTATACACTCTTGAGCCTTAACTCTGAGTTTCCTACAGGAGTGATGCAATTTCATCTCAACACAGACTCACCAAGTAGCAGGTGTTTCTCTCCATGCAAGGTCACTGTTGGGATGCCAAGAGTAGAAGAGGAAGAAACTGAGGAAACAGATGTTGACTTTGGTATTGTTCTTAAGAAGTGATGCTCACACTTGAGCTGAGAGAGATATGGCCACTGGAGATGAAAAAAGAAAGAGGTGGAGGGTAAAAGGCAAGATTAATTTGCACATGTGCATGCACGTGAGGGAGAGTCACACAGGGGAGAAAATAATGCAAAAAAGTACAAGCCCCAAAATATTTCACTCCCAAACACACATCCTGCAGTTTGAACAGTCTGCTCTAATCCTATGGTTACAGTCATAGGGATTTTTAGGTTTACAGTTTTAATAAGATGGAGGGATGAACCCCCATGTAAAGGTCCCCACTTTGAGTAAATGACTTTTTTACAGCGTGGTGAAGCATTGTTCTGCATGGTTTTCAATTATATCTGCTCAGTGAGTAATGTCAGAGAAGTGAGCAAGTTTCAGTAATTTTTGAGCCTCCTTCACCCAGTAGATTAGAAATCTCATACAAAGGATTTTACCACGCTTATATTTTAGTACCTTGACACTCGAGAGGAACAGCTAGATCACTCCTGCAAAAAGCGCTTACGTAGGTAGCGGGCGCCATAATGAGTGACTGGGAAAACTTGACACAGATCAGTGGCAGAACTGGGAATAAGCCTCAGTTCCCTGACCTTCCGTTCTCTGGAACAAAGCTCTAAAGCAGGAGCTTAAAGGAGGACCAGACAACATGGTCACTGAGGTGCCAGTTTATCATTAATGTGTGCTGTTATTCATTCAGTTATGGTACCTTACACTCACCCAGTCTAGGCAGTTCTGGTAAGTCATCATGCTCAATACTGCAGAAACTACAGATAAAAGAGAACAGCATTCTCTGCCCAGGAAAGCTTCTGGTCTCATACTAATTCCTGATACTCCTTGTGCAAAAGGGAAGAAACACACAGGAATAAAAACATCTAAGTGCTGCTGTAAGGGCTAGGGCTCAGGCCTCTGGGTCTGACTTGAGGTGCTTGTTTACTAGCTCTTATTTTTCTTTTACTACCCTTGTGCACAAGCACGAGAAAATGAAGTTTCTTAAGAACAATATGCCATTCTTATTAAATTGCAAAGGAAGTCTGCAATATACTTAAGTCAAGCCTTTAGCAGACCCGTGAGGTTTCATATTATCCTATGCTTGAATGAGGCAGATGACTGGAGCAAAAACCAGCTAATGACATAAAAGCATTCTTCTACTTTCAGTCTCTCTTAATTAAGGAGTTGGTTAATGTTTCAGTGCTGGGAATTATAAAGCTTCATCAGGGAGGTTAATATGTTTTTTATTTTATCTTTCAGCTGACAGGAGAAAAAAAAATCAAAACAAAAAAGAGAAGGTGATTAAGTCATGTGCCAGTCCGAATCCCACAGTGAAGGCAGTATCAGGCCATACCAAAGACCACTGCTGCACATGGTGGATTTAGCAGCTATTTCCAAAGTCAGATTTCTGAGCAGATGAGACTTTTGTCTGCCAGTTTAGACACATGGGTTTTATTCCTTGAATTCACACAAATAACCAAGACAGCTCTATACGAGATTAGCTACAAAAGATCTCTATGTTATTAACCATTTCAGGATCACTTGCACCTACCTTGCTAGTGTCAGAAGAGAGTGACCATGGGCCTGATCTTGTACCACAATTCAGCAGTCTTGTAAAGGAGGAAAATAACAAGTGCTGTAAAAAGTTATGTTCACACAGAACATGGGCTGCAGTTCAAAAGACCACTTTAATACATACCCGAGATCTACAGACCTCAATTATTTCTGAACTCTGGACTGATATACTTCACTTCTCTGCTTATACATTGTAAGAATAAATCACTCAATTCTATTACCGTGTTTTGCGTGAAATGAATGTTAAATATTTTCATAAATACAGGCTGTTTTTTTAAAGAGAAAAGAGTGTTTTAAAATACAGCATTTCTTTTAATAGAATATAAATGGTGAAGCTTCAAAAATAATACCTCTAGAGAGTGAGTCCTTTTCCACCGTGATACAAGGCTGGCACTTTAAGCCATTAGGCTTTACAATCTGTAATGACCTTTTAGAGAAATTTACAGCAGGTAAGTTAGTTATTCAGAAGTTCTGCTGCTGCTTTCCATAGTACAAAGTTAAAAAGAATTTATTATTATTATTTTTTTTTAATACAAGTATTTAGACCTAAATTCTTGGTCTGCTTCTTGCTTCATAAGAAGTTTAATGGGCAGACTCTGCTCCACCAGAACAGCTCAGCTGGCATGAGAAAGGTCTTGTGAGTAAGTATAAATTACTGGAGGATCAGGTTGGATTTGACACACTGCAGATCCATCAGCATCTTCCAGTACCAGTACAGCTGGGGAGAGGGGCAGGTCTAAGGCAGAGGAATCTATGTCCCTCCAGAGAAAAGTGTACACCTTTTCTAGGAGAAGCCTCCTTTCTATTTCTCAAAACTTTCCCAGGATCAAGTGAGATGTGTTCTTCCACTTGTATGGTCAATCTTTCTCAACAGTGATATAGAATTTCAATTCATACTGAAGTAGAGCAAAAGTTCAGGAATACACCTCTAGCCCAACCTCTCTGAGTAGGTCAACACATGGACTGTGACTCTGCCACCTCTTCACACAGCAGTATCCATGCAGAGTTCCCAGAGTCCTTTCAAGTAAGGGGAAAAGAATCCTTCCTTACACCACTACCTCCACCACCCTCCAAAACCCCTCAAACTCACCCTAGACTTTACTAGTTATGACTTTTCTGTATATCCTTTTCTAAAGTTCATTGCTACTGCAATGTTTTCCTACAGGTAGTCTTGCCTATTATTCCGTATCTTGGTGGGTGCAGTAGGTACACCTGAAAAACAAATCTGGCATCCAGACATCTGCTTCAGTTGTTTTATGAAGGAATCCAATGAGACAGCGCCTGGTTTTGGAGTGACACATGGAGCTCTTGGGCTTTTTGCCACATTCACTGTTACGATCAGAGCTTATTGCTCCCAGCCTGATGTCAAGCAGAGACTAATCAAATGTGAGATGGGTGAACAGAGGCAGAGTCATGGAGCTGGCTCTTCATAATCTGTTACTATTGATCTTCTTTATACTGCAGCAGCACACAGGGGTCCCGATCATGGAACTAGACCATAGCACATTGTCCAGAAATCTCAGTGCCTTTCTTCAACATGATACTTTATTCACTGTCTTGCTGCTGAAGAGACCAGGCAGAATTAATAGAGAATAGTCTGAGGTGGAAATACATGAATTGAAAAGATAAATTGAAATATCAGGCTCATATTGCTTTGTGATGACAATATCCTGGGATGCTGCCAGTGTTCCCCATGTTTTGTAGCTCCCCCTGACTCTACTTGGAATGGGTGACATTTGCCAGGTCTTCATAACATCATTCTAACAACATATCATCTAAAAATGTTGATTCTGTAGGAAAATGGCTGCTGACACATTAGCAGTAGGTGCACAAAAAGGATGTCATGTCTGCTGAACACATAGTGGAGGAATTCCAGCTACTCCCATGTCACACATCCAGTGAGGGTCTGTTGCACTGGACTATCTTTTGCTCATGATTTCATCAGCATGCAGTTCAGTCTGAATCTAATGGTGATAATCTTCTTCCATTAATTTGTAAGATGAGAAAACACATCCACAAACCAGAGATTAATAATTTACGTTTTTTAAATAAATCTGTGCTGTGAACTTACAAGGTTTCTTTCCAAATCCAAAGACAGAAACAAGTTCAATGAAGATGAAAGTCACTGAAGATCTTCTGATAAAAGCAGGAAGGTGGAGGCTCTAATGAATGCATACACTACAGTGCACATCTTGCCAACATTTCTTAATGAATAATATGTGCACTCAGATGAGAATAATATTGATTGAGGTCTGCAGGGAAAGTTCTCTAGGAAAAATTTTTATTCTAGGAGCAGAGTTCTCTGTGGAAGATTTTGATCTTTTCCTGCTGCAACCTTTCTCCTCCCCTCTCTTTGTGCTACCCAAAGCAACTGACAGCCAAAAAATGAAAAGCCTGCCCTGCATCTAATGTATCTATCAGATCCAGAAAGAAATGTATATACTGTTACTAAGAATGGCTGCACCATTCTCCTTAGCTGGTAGGGGACACAGCAGTGTGTAATTAGGAGTGGATTACTTTACTCAGAACTGGAACAGGGAGCAGATGTCATGCATTAATATTGGCATTTGATTTCACACACTTTCTCTACCATGTTTGCAAAACAATTTGCCTTCCTATCTTGGATCTTGCCTTGCTTTTACCCTCAGGTTGCTGTAATGCAAGCAAAAAGTCACCAGTGACAATATGGAAGTACAGGCCCATACAGAGTGAGTAGAGTTTGTGATTTAATTCCTAATATAAAATATCAAGTTATTTTTTGATTAGGTTGATTAGATTAATATGGACAGTATGTTTTACTAGATGCCAGCTCAGACAAGAGGTCATGCCATTGTTAAGTTAAGCCAACAGCAAAGAAAGATACAACTTATTCCACATTAATGTTATCAGACACTATCTGTATTATGAGGGATGCATCTCTCTTCTCAAACATAGCCAAGATTTTCTTCACCTGTTTTTCCACACAGAGGACTTCAGTTTTGATTTTGCTTCAGTTCAATATTTCATATACAGAATCCTTCCAGACAGCCCACAACAAAATTTCATGCTGTTAAAAGTATTTGCCCCAGTTCTGAATTGCAGCCAGCTTGCATTTGATAGCAGCTTTATGGCTGCAGCTGGGTTCTGGAGGTTTCTTAGGAGTAAAAGATGATCTGCTTTAATTTAGGAGCATCCAGAGGCTAATTACAATGGCCTATACTACAGCAGCACAGAATAATCATAATATACCAGGCAGCAGGGAGCCCAGCAGAGCGATACTGACAAACTCTAGCTTCATATATATGGGTACAACCCAAAGAGAATAACCACTGGAACTCTGCTGCAGTGATATGTTTGGTTTCACCATTTGCTTAACTTGGTGATGGAGGATGCATATCAGACCCAAACCAGTAACACCAGCACCAAACTTGTAACATACCTATACACTCACTTGTAGGTGGCAACACCTGTTAGTGTCATGCAGGGCATTACCTACACAGACGCTTTGGGAAGAGCATCCACTCCTCTATCCAGACCTATGTAAACCCACCTCAACTGCCTTTATTCTATTGCAAATCTATCCACTGAGGAAGGGTGTGCCTGTGACTGCTATAACAGAGCCACAGCAGAGAGACTGAAAGATTTTTGCCTTTGTCCATTCCCCATGAAAAATTATCCCTTTTTATGCCTACTCCCTGTATGCAGTGGTGGCAACTCCCCTAGTGGAGTTGTGTTGGACATCTTAAAAAAATGACAAGTTGCCTTAAAAAATTAGGAAAACACTACTGAAATCAGATGGGCAGATTCACATTCTTCTGGTCCATCAGCAAATGACAGAAGTGTAAGACCTGCTATCCTAAGACAAGTAAATAGCTGAAGTGAAATGGTAGTGGTTGTCACAGTTCTCTTTAAGCAGGTGAGAAAGTTTGAAAGCTGTAAAGATAGCTACTGAAATGGTATCATTCTGTGAGTGAGAGCTAGAAAAGCTCTGCTCGCAGGGGAGGTCAAGAAGTGAGAGCCCAGTGGATCATTTGTTGTGGTTTTAATGCTTCATGGCTCAGGGTCAGTCAGAAATCCCTATCCTAAGGTCACGGTTAGGGCAGTCTGGAAAACAATCTTGTTTCTGTTACTGGCAAGGCCTTGCCCAGGCTCTGCTTTTTCTCTCTCTTACAGCAGATTATTTCAGCCCACTCCTCCTGCTCATCATGCTATGGTTAATTTCACGCTAGGCACTGACATTCAGCTTCTCCAGGATCACAGTCACCCAAAGGATCTTTCTTCCCTGTAGCAGTCCATAGCATTGCAACATGATGCAACAAATAGCCAACCCAAGCTAACCCTGGGTAGCATTCAGGGGAGTAAAATTCCATACCATGCCTATTGATAAGCAAGCAGCAATATTAATTTTTAGCTTCAATTTTAAATGGCATCAAGGAGACAGAATGAGGAGCATGGATGGCAGCAAAGTTGTCTGTTAACTAAATGAGCCCTATTTCTACTGCACTAGATAGCCCCTTGCCACTGCAGCAGCGCAGGCTACACTTCACAGATGGCAGTGTGACATGCAGCGATAATCATGTCTTCTAACCCGCTTAGGAGATGGTTTGACTTAGGAGAAGCTGAGAAGCACAGTTTAGAGGGCCCACTAATAACTACATCTGTTTTAAATAGACATACTTTAACTACATCTTCCATACCAAACAGTCATTGGAGTCAAGCGATCACTTTAAAAGGCAGAGACACAACTTTGCAGTATTTTACAATGGATTTAATAGCTAAGCCTTAAAACAAAAAATACCACCATGAAAGCACACAGCTGAATCACAGGCATTTAATGAACACCACTCACTGCTTAAACGTGAATTCACACTACAACAGTCTTGCAAATGATCTATAATACCCTGTATTGCTAGTATAAAAAATTTGCATAAATATACCTCAAATATTTATAAATCAATAGATATAAGCATGCATTTAAAAGTGAGGATCAAAAGTACATTACACACAGAGTTCTTACACACTCTAATTAATTTAAATAATCACATTTTGCCTTATTAAATTAAACATTACATGGATAAAATATAGCTTGCCATCAATTCTAAGCACTAAAATACTGCTAGAAAAGAGTACTACTGCCAATAAACAGAGAGAGAACGCACCCATAGAAGAACACTTAACTGAAATGTAGCTGTAAGATCTAATGCCATGGAATGACTAACAATAATATATATATTACTCTTAAACAAGCAAGCAATTTTGGATAACTTTCCACTTCTTTGTCTGGTACTCCAGTTTCAGCCTAGTGAGCCGTAACTGTGCAGGATAAGCAGAAAGCAGCAAAGAGTCTGCTAAAAGAGTTGCACATTTAAAAAAGGTCTCCTCAGAAGCAAGGATAATTCCTTATTTCCTTCAGCAGCTTATTTACTGGTGCTTCCCTACCCTCATGTAGTTAGAGCTAAGAAAACATCTGCAACAACCATCCCTGATAGTTTTTCAAATTCTTTCCAACTAAGATTTAGCAAGAGGCACAAAGAAGCACTGAGACGGCTGTGTAGTTTGGAACAAATTTCTTGGTCAGTCCCACTTTAGAGCTTTTATATACCTAAGAAGTCTACCCTGCCTGAAAGACAGTGATTAAAGCATTTAAAGAGTACAGAGATTTTTTACACAGAGTAATATGGTGCTCAGGACTAATTAAATGTAATCTTAAGTACTTTAACTGAGGCATGTTTTATACACTAGGAATCAGTTAAGTGGAAGTTGCCAAATTAAACTTGCATCTTAATTTTGCTGTTAACTTAATTTCAAGAGATTATGCATCGTAATTTAAGAATGATTTGAGAAAGCTTTCAGTGGAACAGTCTCCGTTAAGATGGCTTCAGGAGCACTGCAGAAGTCTGAAAAAAGAAAGCACACAAGGGAAATCTGACATACTCAAGAGCAAATAGTTGAAAATAACAACAACAAAAGTGTTGCAATTAAGCCCCAAATAATGCAGGTGGCATCACATGAGGGGGTCTCAGTCAAGAGAGACTCAGTCTGCACAAGGACATTAAGCGAGTTGGTTCGTTTTCAGGCAAAAGCAATAAAATCGGGATTTTTCTTTCTCCAACATGCCACAAGTTAATTTGCCACATGTAATAACATGATGTAGTGATTCACGTGCCCTTTCTTTGATGAATGCTTTTCTCAAGCATATATGACTTTG